>NC_138768.1:689145684-690403184 GCF_965119305.1 Pelophylax lessonae
ACTAGTTGCTGACATTTCCCCAGAGGAAGTCACCCTTGCCATCCATTCTTTCCCAGTGGGAAGGCCCTGGGACCTGAAGGTCTGCCAATCTAATTCTACAGAGCACATGCTGAAGTACTCTCCCCTAAGCTGGCAGCTTTATATAAAACATGCTTGCTCCCGGGCTCCCTGCCACCTTCCATGAAAGAGGCTCATATAGTACTTATACACAATCCCTCTAAGGATCCCAAATGATGTGCCTCATACAGGCCCATTGCTCTCCTAAATTGTGTCCTGAAGATCCTTACAAAGCTGCTGACTACCAGATTAAACAAGATCATTTTAATATGCTGAGTCATCTGTACTTGAGTAGATCCCACCCCCTTTCTGGGGTTGTTTTTCTTTTTGCTATGTTTTCTTTTGTATCTGAGTAGATTTTCTCAAGGGCTCATTGCATGGGCACATGGTGTATGTCAAATTAAAACTCAATAAAAAGATTGTTTAAGAAAAAACCAAACTTATAAAAAGTAAGGATCCTTTCACACAGGCTTTACGCCTGGCGGACTCTGCTTTGCTCAGCGTGGATCGATCCGCCGATCCCCGCTGAGCAGACAGATGACAGCTCCGTCTACGCTTAATTTGCAGAGACAGAGCTGTCAGATCCTTGCTCTCCTCAATGGAAGATCAGATGAAAACAGACATGTCCATTTTCATCCGATCCGATTCTTCAGACAGATAGAAAATAGTTTCCATCTGTCTGGATTTCACAGACCACATCAGATCTGAAAGCAGCAGGTGTCAGCGGAGATGTCACCACTGACAACCGCTGCTCCATAGAGGTGCAGAGTATCCGATCAGGTCCACCTGAAAAAAATGACAGGCGGACCTGATCGGAAAGCCTGTGTGAATGGGGCCTTAGAGTAAACATAATTTAAAAAAGAGAGAACAAACATAACAAAACACATGTAAGCAGTCATATTTTTATAATCAGCTTGTGATTATTCACTGGATTCTTTCTATTGTATAATCGATGGCATTTATAAAGCATATTATTACTTTATGTCTAGATTTGTCTACTTGTTTACCTTATCCCGTTTTCAGTAACATTCAGTATATTTATGACACAGTCGATATTACATTCTCAATCACTGACTATTAGCAAGTTCAAATAGGCGTAATAATGTGACTGGATTTAGTATATTTTATAAGAGGGCCAAAAGGATTTCACTTTGTTGTAAACTCTTAAAAAATCCAAAAAATGTTTTCATCGCTAAAACAATTTTATTTTAAAAAGTTTACATTTTTTCAAATCCTTGCCTAGACAAGGTGACATCATGGGCCTCCTTCACACGTGCACACCCATAGCCTGTGTTTGCATATTTGAGATCTAGTAAACTGCCTTCTGGGATGTGAAACATAGACATCCCAGGATATAGTTTGCTAGATCTCTCTCATGTGTACACAGGTTGTCCAATCTCTGCCAGAAAACCGGGAAAGACCTACGGTGGATGTGTGCATGTGTGGGGGATGTGGCGCATGCGCAAACAAGCTGCAAGGTTTTCTGGAAAGTTTTCCCAGACAAGGGTAGAGACTTTCTGCATGTCTGTGCATGCAATAGATGTCCATCAAAGATGTCAGCGCTGGAAAAGAACAGCTGAGGGAGAACTTCTGCTAAAACAATGCTCCATGGTGCAGTAAGTAGGGTTTTTATTATTTTTATTTTTAAATTTTAAGACAGGGAAAAGCATTCGTTTTTTTTTTTTTTTTTGTGGGGGGGGTTAGGTAGGGTGAAGTTCTTATTAAAATGCAGTGTTTAAACAGAGGTAAGTCTAGAGCCAAAAGCAATGGCAGTTACCAGAGAAAAAAAGGCAGTTCACAGAGATGGATAATTTAACAGCATGTGGTATTTTATCTCAATTATTTACTGCTCAAAGTTATTGATTAAAAAAACATTTGGGGAGCAATGGCTGTTTAACCAGCCAAAGCCTTAATTTCTCATTATTCACTGTTTTATCATCACCTCAAATGGCTTCATCTCCTGCTCAATAAAACACATAGTTATCACCAGCCTGAAACTAGCAGTATTTTATGGAGTGATAACTGGTGCTATAATCTTTGTTAATTGACTTTTACACAGGAATTACTGAAAGAAAAAATGACTGAAATAATATAATTGTGATGAATTTAGAGGATCTGTGCAAAAGGCAAATTGGAAACAAAAATTGCAGCGATTTAAAAAATTGTAAAAGGCATGTTAAAAAAAATACCCATTATGCTATAGTAATGGCAAATAAGCATTCACTCATCTTAAATGGTTTTCATCTAAATTTCCTTCCATTTTGATTGCCCCTATATGAGCATAAAAATGGGGTAAGGCCTTATGAAAATAGACATGCAATGCTCAAAAGAGTCTGTGGCCTAAACTTTGTATGAAATTACCTAATTTACACGTACAGTATCTCACAAAAGTGAGTACACCCCTCACATTTTTGTAAATATTTTATTATATGTTTTCATGTGACAACATGTAGAGCAGTGAGTGTACAGCTTGTATAACAGTGTACATTTGCTGTCCCCTCAAAATAACTCAACACAAAGCTATTAATGTCTAACTGGCAACATGAACATGTCCAAATTGGGCCCAATTAGTCATTTTCCCTCCCCAGTGTTATGTGACTCGTTAGTGTTACAAGGTCTCAAGTGTGAATGGTGTATGTTAAATTTTGTGTTATCACTCTCACTCTCTCATACTGGTCACTGGAAGTTCAACATGGAACCTCATGGCAAAGAACTCTCTGAGGATCTCAAAAAAGAGCTGTTGCTGTACATAAAGATGGCCTAGGATATAGGAAGATTGCGAAAACCCTGAAAATATGCTGCAGCATGGTGGCCAAGACCATACAGCGGTTTAACAGGACAGGTTCCACTCAGAACAGGCCTCACTATGGTCGAATAAAGAAGTAGAGTGCATGTGCTCAGTTTCATATCTAGAGGTTGTCTTTGGGAAATAGATGCATGAATGCTGCCAGCATTGCTGCAGCGGTTGAAGGGGTGGGGGAGTCAGTGCTCAGACTGTACGCCACACATTGCATCATATTGGTCTGCTGTCATCCCAGTAGGAAGCCTCTTCTAAAGATGATGCACAAGAAAGCCCGCAAACAGTTTACTGAAGACAAGCAGACTAAGGACATGGATTACTGGAACCATGTCCTGTGGTCTGATGAGACCAAGATAAACTTAATTGGTTCACTTGGTGTCAAGCATGTGTGGTGGCAACCAGGTAAGGAGTACAAAGACAAGTGCGTCTTGCCTACAGTCAAGCATAGTGGTGGGAGTGTCATGGTCTGGGGCTGCATGAGTGCTGCCGGGACTGGGGGAGCTACAGTTTATTGAGGGAACCATGAATGCCAACATGTACTGTGACATACTGAAGCGGAGCATGATCCCTTCTCTTTTGAGACTTGGCCATAGGGCAGTATTCCAAAATGATAACGACCCCAAACACACCTCCAAGATGACCACCGCCTTGCTAAAGCAGCTGAGGGTAAAGGTGGACTGGCCAAGCATGTCTCCAGACCTAAACCCTATTGAACATCTGTGCCAAGCATGTCTCCAGACCTAAACCTTATTGAGCATCTCAAACGGAAGGTGGAGGAGCGCAAGGTCTCTAACATCTATCAGCTCCGTGATGTTGTCATGGAGGAGTGGAAGAGGACTCCAGTGGCATCCTGTGAAGCTCTGGTGAACTCCATGCCCAAGAAGGTTAAGGCAGTGCTGGAAAATAATGGTGGCCACACAAAATATTGAGACTTTGGGCCTAATTTGGACATTTCCACTTAGGGGTGAACTCACTTTTGTTGCCAGCAGTTATGATATTAATGGCTGTGTGTTGAGTTATTTTGAGGAGACAGCAAATTTACTCTATTATACAAGCTGTACACTCACTACTACTCATGGACTTTCTAGGCACAATAGAATTGGAGTAAAAAATTACTAGGATGTGGCACACTGTCCCCTTATTTTGCTGCGCCCCTATTTTTGCTGCTATAGTGTTGGCACATTAGTTTTGATAAAGATACTGTAAATAGCCAGAGTGCAAGAATTCATAGCTACAAGTATTAACCACCCAAAGCCTTATTTTGTAATTATTCACTACTTTATCACCACCTCCAAAAAGCTTCTTCACCTGCTCATTAAAACATATAGTTATCACCAGCTTGAAGCTAGTAGTATTTTAAGGCGCGATACCTGGTGCTATAATATTTGTTAATTAACTTGTACACAGGGATTATGGAAAAAATCTGTAAAAATAATATAATTGTGTGGAGTTTAGGTTATCTATGCAATAAGGTGAGTTGAAAACAAAAATTTTAGTAATCCTTTAATGATTTTCATCTACATTTTTTATTTTATTTCTGCCTCTATATATAATAGTACAGCAAAAGAAAATGGTGTAAGGCATTATAAGAATAGACATGTAACACTTAAAAGTGTCCGTGGGAAATGTTTAAATCTATAAAACCAGAATACAAGAATTCATAGCTACATGTATTAAATTGTCAGCTATATTTTTCCAGCCAAATGTGCTATAGTATTGTGAGTTATAACATTTTTTTTAAAAATGTATAATATATTACTGATTTACTTTCAATTCTAGCTACATGAATTGAAATGATCAACCCTAAGTATAACTATTATTATGTTCATCCCTAACTGGAATATTTAATAATACCCTTACCTAATACTCATCATTCTTTTTGTTTTTCTTATAGTGCTGTAATAGACCATTCCCTAATAATTATACAAGACCATTGCTCTCACAGAATCATAGCCATCCATGATTCAATTCAGTTTGCTTGCCCCATTGAAATGTATGTGGTGGCCTCATTGTAAATCTCCAATGGGAATATGTTCACATGACAAAAGCACCACACGATTAAGTAAAATTGGACCCCTGGGAAGTGTAAGTTGAGAAAAAGGCTCAGAATGATGAATGTGCGCAGGTTGTGAACACAAATACAGGCATCTTGTCATAGGGTTTGTTAAGCTGTGGTATTGTCCAGGACATCTAATCCTGCAAGGGTTTTCCATGGCCTTACAAACTAAGCATATCTGCATATTTATCAGTTAAATGTACACACATAAATAGAGATGATTGAAGCTCCTAAAATATGAATATAAAAATAAAATATTGCATATAAATCAACACCATGTAGTTGATCTTTTGTTAAGAATTTTGTATTGTTTTAAACTGGTCGTCATTGGGCATTAAATGGCTAAATTGTGCAAAATTGAGCAGTCAAATCACCCATCATATTTCATTTAGTGTTGTCAATATGCACTTTCAAAATTGCAAAAAAATGTGCAACAGTTCATATCAAGTGCAGACACCTAGCGGTGCCTACACATACCTAAGACAGACTCTTATATTTTGCTTTTGTGGCCAAATCCAAGGCCTTTCTCACAGACAAAGTACTGACACTTCCAGGTAAGCTTGTGGCTACATCCCATCCCTACACATCCCTATTGGTCCATCACTATGATTGGCTGCCTTACTGGCCAATAGGAATGAGCAGGAGACAGAAAGTACAGAGCAAGCTTCAGCACCTCCAGTAAGTTCCAAAGCTTTGTTCGAATTGTCCAGAGGTCAACTACAAAAGTAAAGTAAGCCATAGATGAGTTGTCCAACACACTGTTTGAAAAAAAATGACTCAATTTCCCCATACACAGAAAGACTTCCCTTCCATCAGAATATACCGATAAGCGGGGAAAATCCTACAAGGTGGTTGTACGGTTGATCAGTAGATTGACTTCCGTACAACCAAAGTGCCCATACATAGATCGAAATTCGGCCAGTCCCTGCTGAATTGCAATGCCTGTAATGCCTTATGTTTACTGTACTTTTACATTGTACAATGTATGGGTCTTAAAGTGTTTCTAAACCCAGTACTTAGCATTCACCATATCTGGTCTCCCACAGAACATGCAATTATTTTAGTAAATATAAACTGTTAAACCCTTTTTCTCATCAGCAGTATATAGCAGTCTTGTGACTTCTATTAGTGTCTGGTAAAGTTTGTAGGAGGAGTTTTCATTCTCCTCTGATTCTCCTATGAGGCGTTAGGACCTCTGACCCTCTGTCTGGACAGTGCTGATTGGCCCTGTGCTGATCACATGCACCCTCCCAAGAAAAAAAAAATCTCTAGCCATTATATTGTCTCTACCACTAGCAATTTATATTTTTTTTTTTTATGACACATTCACTTCATCATACAATTTAGCCAGCTTTGGTCAGATCTAAATGTTTGGTTGATTGGTCATGTTGCATTTTCCTATCTGCTTGCTAACCTTTGGCTTGGAAAAGGACTATAGAGATGTCTGCACACATGCAGGGTGCATCCTTTTCATGCCGCCCAGCTATTATCCTATTCTATGACTAGCTGTAATAAACTTGTACCTTGCCTAGGGATTGCAAATCAATAGGTTTTCTATAATGAACTCCTATTCCAAAAAGTGCATACATTTCCTTTAGAAGAAATTGGAGAATAGAAGGAAAGAATATGTTAGCTTAAATTGCCCTAAAGGAGCTCATATACAGTACCTTCAGTATAACTATTCAATAACCTAATTTTCTAAATTTAAAAAAATGACATTTCAGTATTTTGAATCTAGCGAACAAAATCAAACCACATGTAAGTGATTTTCAGTTACTTTGGGTTTAGAGCCGGTTCACACTGAGGCGATCCGACTTCGGGGGGGTGACCTGTGAAGTCGCGTGCACCGCTGTGCACCGCGACTTCGGCGCGAATTGCAGGGACTTCACATAATGGAAGTCTATGCAAGTCGCTCCCAGTACCCCCCAAAGTAGTACAGGACCCTTTTTTTAAGTTGGAGCGACTTGTGTCGCTCCTATTAGAACGGGTCCTGTACTACTCAATGGACCACGACCGACCCCGACTTGTCAGGCTGACAAGTCGCCTGACAAGTCGCACTAGTCTGAATGGGCTCTAATTTTAAGGCTGAAATAAAAAGTAAACACTGGGGCAAGTTGAAAGTTGTTTTTGTTTTTAATCCTTCTCAATTCAAGCTTTTTTGTAGTGCTGAATAAGACATGTTTAATGAAAACTATCAGGTTTTATGGTTTTGTGGTTTAAGTGATACCTTTTCAAATACACTTTTCTGGAAAAGAAAACTGAAATTGGTCAAAACAGCAACATGTGTGGCACAATGGAAAGAAAAAAAAAAATAAAACTGTGAAAAGAAATTACAGCTGAATCTTTAAAATTGATGTATGTGTTACCATTATAACTATCTGAATCTGGTATGTAGTTGCAATGGCTTACAAAACAGAGTTACACTCCGGTAATTCTTTAGATTTTTTTCTTTACGTTTTATCTATAGCTCACCCATGACTGAAATTCCCCCTTCACAGGAATCAATAAAGCAAATGTCAGAATCATATTATTGTTTTTATTTAAAGGCACTTAATTCTTGTATATATAATAATATACAATATTAATAATTATTAAAAAAAAATGCTGATTCAGGAGGTTTTAATTCTGGTCTAACATCTAGGCAAAAAATCACATAGACTATTGTTTTCAAATAATGGGAAAAACTACCACCTCTGTACCACATTCAAAATATTGTAAAACCTCAAAAGGAAAGAATATATGTATAGACTTTATGGTACAAATTAGATTATGCTCAGATTTTTTTAAATAGTGTGCAAGTTTTTATTACATCATTAAAATATAAATGGATCACTTGGATTCTAAAAGTTTATAGACCCTATCATTGCCAACATCTCCTCTTGACTGATTTTCAAATATCATGTACGATCCAGATTTAGTATATTAAGGAAAAGAATATAAAAGTAACACATAACTTATAATGGTGGATCCACCAAGTCAAAGCATTTCTTTGGGACCAGTCGAAGATCAGGTAAGGAAATTATAGTAATGGCAGTATATGATAGCTTATTTAGTAATGTTGTAGTACATGTAATGTAGACCGATGGCAAGCTTCATATAGTCCCCAGGAATAATTACAGTCATAAGAGTATCCTCTATACCAGCCAGCACAGGATGGGAAAAAGGCAAAGGAAATGTATCCAATGAGCCAAAAACAAAATAGAGCTTTTCCAGCCCGTTGTTAACATGCCACCTCACCATCCCAAAGAGATACCTTTTCCCTGTATTTTGCTGGCTGGTGTAGAGGATACTTTTGTGATTATTATTTCTGGGGACTATGTGAGGGTTTGCTGTCAGTCTACATTGCATGTACTACAAAATTACTGAATAAACCAATAAATTAGTTTGGACAAAACTATCATATACAGCCATTACCACAATCTCCTTACCTGATCCTCGGCTTGTCCTGAAGAAGCTTTATGGGAAACGTGTTGACGTGCACCAGACTCCACCAGCTCAGCAATGTGTCACCTCCTCCTAGTGACACTGATACACATATTTAACTTGTCTTCTATACTCTGAGATCTGTATCCCAAGAATCTCTAAACTGTTCTCTATCTGAGCTTTAGTACTCCGAGTCCACACTCCATCTTCCGTGGCTTCCAGGTTGGGTCCCTAGGATGCCCTGTGATGCAATCAGACCCTGATTGGGGTACCCATCACTAGGGTTGGAATCATGCACACAGGCTCCTTTGCTACCTAGGACCTCCATCACCTATGCCAAGTCACGTCAGCTTCCTGACTGGCTGGCTGCTATAATGTGTATGGACTCTTGTACTGTAATCTCTAGCAATGGCAACACAAGTCCTTAAACATTAAACTAACTGCTCGTTAGGACACTGGTACTGCATCTTCTCCTCACATTGTTTTGGCCCCTATGCAAATGCCATATGCCCATATTATGTTATATGCCATGCATGCACCCGTATTCCTAAGTATTGAAATAACTTCAGACCAGGCAGCAGTGAAAATGGAACTTCTCTTTACTTTGTAGAAATTTCATCAATTACAGCTCACAACATATTACATCACTTACAGCATGGTATACAGTCTCTCTCAAACTCTGTAACTTTTTAATTACTCATAACTCAATAAAGCAGAAAAAGTCCCTAAGTGCAAAAGGGTCCATGACCTGGTAACCCTTACCAGGTTCCCACCTAAGGAAAAATGATTAGGCAAGGCTCAGTAAAATAGCAATATCATGCTGTATTTGGTTCCTAACTCCAAGCGACTCTCTCAGAACTCTAGAACTCTCAAAAAACTGCTTTTCCTTTGTATATATCTACCACCACTAGGAAGTGGCACCATGAACACCCAGGAAACTGTGCAGCACACTTAATCCCTTCTATCCTGGAGGCAGCAGTTAAAGAGTTAATAAACCTGCAACAGTAAAATCAGTCTGTATATGCAGTTAAGCATGCTTGTTATACCCACTGTGGAGCCTAAGGGGTTAATCCCCTGCATTGTGTACAAAGGCTGTTTGATCCTGTCTTTTCCGATCCTCCCCTTTTTTTTTTTTTTACTGCCCCCAATCCATCTGCTGATAGTACAGAGCCTTTGGAGTCACCCCTTCACACGCTAAGTTTGGTGTGTATTGCTAGAGATTTTTTTTTTTTCTTGGGAGGGTGCATGTGATCAGCACAGAGCCAATCAGCACTGTCCAGACAGAGGGTCAGAGGTCCTAACGCCTCATAGGAGAATCAGAGGAGAATGAAAACTCCTCCTACAAACTTTACCAGACACTAATAGAAGTCACAAGACTGCTATATACTGCTGATGAGAAAAAGGGTTTAACAGTTTATATTTACTAAAATAATTGCATGTTCTGTGGGAGACCAGATATGGTGAATGCTAAGTACTGGGTTTAGAAACACTTTAAGACCCATACATTGTACAATGTAAAAGTACAGTAAACATAAGGCATTACAGTGCAACTAAAAATTAATTTTATGCAGTAGGATCTCAGGATCCAGCCAGCATTCACTATGTGGCCCTGTAAGCCACCACCTAACTCCTTGAAAAATTGAAGGAGCCAGGCAGGACATTGTCAACAAAATACAGGCTGCATACAATCAGGTGCAGCCATTGTTCAAGTATTCGGAAAGGTGCTGGCTGAGACTGGTACAATACAATGGCCGCAGCAGGAGATTCATCTATCTGCACTGCATAGTGTGGATGGAGGAATCGGTTAGATTATTTTCATCCAGGTTGAATGAAAATAATTTATTCATTTGTACCCAGCTTTATAATTACTGTGAAACGCAATTAAATGGGAAACATAGTAGATACGGCTGTCCTTGAGTAAGTATATAATTACAAACTATACATATAAAGTAGGTTTGTAAAACATTAACATACACAGATTTGCTTATTTACAATACAGTAAACCTGGGTCAATTCGGATATTCGTAATAAATAAGTGGCATCTCTGGGTGCCTGTTCACTGCTCCTGATCCCCTGCTCCAGGATCCTAAATTAGTAGCACACACTCGTAGTATGTTAGCACCAACCAGCTTCTTGGTCACTGGTTCTGGTCTGCTCCCTCTAACCTCCCCTGAATAACATTTGGCCCCTCATTAACAAAATAATAAAGGCATGGAAACTTTACTACCTTAATTGCAAGATTTTTATCAGGAAAACATTTCTTTTTCAAAATATTGTTTCTGCAAAACCTCTCTGGTGTTTTCAACACATAACTAAGTTTTTTTTACCAAATAATGTCTGTCGCCTCGACCCCAACCAGATGTGAGAGTTTGTCTCCTGAAACATCATTATTCATGTGAACTATGTTGTATGGCCTACAAGAAATGGAAAAATAATGTTGTGATATAAATCAGATGTTTATCGACAAATTATCTCAAGACGAATGGTCACACTTAATTTTGCCAGCTTGTACTCAGCTGTAAAAAGATCAATTATACCACATTTGTTCCTTGCTAAAGCTGTAGGGCACATTAATCACAAGGCTTGTTTGAGAAGGAGGGGTAAGCAAGCTAGGACAGTGCTGTTTGAGTAAGAGGAGACAAAGAATAGGAAGTTACAGAGAAATGAATTTAGTGAATTTGAATGCAGTCGCTAGCTGGTCATCAGAGTACAGGCTTTAGAGAACAATTGGATGTGCACGAACTGTCTGACTGTCTGTGGATGTTTTTGGGACTAGCTTCAGGCATAAATGCTTTGGTCATTTTTACATCATGGAGCATGAAGAATGAACACCTCAGGCACTGACTTGAAAAGTTTTTCAAGGGTACTAATAGGCATGAGACATCAAAAAGAAAATTGGATTAAACAATCATTCTTCTATTGGGAACAATGGACCCTGTTCAGCCAGTTACTATAACACAGGTTGTCAGGTGAGGTTAGTGGCACCACCAGAGTCTGCCAACTTCACTTATCTCCTCCCCTGTGCCCTCCCTATGGACATAGGCAAAATTAATATGGTAAGAAGGACTTTGCTGTTCATTGAGGCGCTGGCCTATTGTTGTAACTCAACACAATTTTATTATGCAATCATGTCTGGCTACCCTTATGTCAGTAGTTTAACGATGGCCAAAATTCCTACTCTTATTCAATGGTCAGACACAACATTTGGGTATTAAGAAAGTCCATGAATTACAAGAAGAGCAGCAACAGGTCTCATTGCTTGGTCGATAGCTCCACCTTGACATTGGCTCATCTATAGCTTTGAAGAAAGGAAGATCCCCAGGATCATGGTCAAGTGCAGCAAGACATCAGTGTATAACGCACAGTCAATGCGTTTCTGCCATAATGTTTAGTTATTACTAGTCATGAGCTGCACTTGACCATAATGCCGGTGATCTTCCTTTCTTCTGTTCTTCAGTGGACAGCGATCCGTGCCTGAGCACTGCCAATGACATACAGGTTGTATATGACATACTCCAGTATAACTTTAGATTGGATCAAGTTTGGATGTTGGTATTTTTGGACTTCTAGTACTTGTACTTGGAGAGAAGTTGTTGCTGTGCACCACTTTCTGTGGTTCAGCCCTAATATTGCACTAGTCAGGTGAGCTGATTACAGCTTTTCTTTGTAAAGAAGATCAAAACCCAATCACTGACAAGACATGCCATAAAACTTTAAAATGTTTGTTTATTTCAAAACTTTTTTCAATCTTTATAAATCTGCAGTTTTTATTAAAATATTATGTGACCATCTTGCCAGAAAAGTCCCTGTTCAGATGCCTCCTGGTATGCAGTGACAATTGTCTCGTAATTGTGCCCCTACATTATCATCCTGTCACATAGGTGTCCCTTGTGGTGACTATAAGTGGCAATGCTGCTGACACACATTGTGCACCATTGTCCCTATTAGGAAGCTGATCTTGAGCAATGGTATGCAGTGAACAATGAAATGGTGCATATAGACAGGAATTGGCTAAAAGAGGGTGGAGGAGATGGGAAGCGAACAGAAGTGCATATGAGGTTCCTTGGACTATAAACTCTCGCTGGGAGTGCACACATAGCTGTTGCCAAAACATTATGCTCTTCACTGTCAGCATTAGGTCACACACCAAAATTAGCATCTTTACTTTATCTTCTGTGTACACCACTCTAGGCACCAGATCAAATGATACATTATTGCAGTGGATTGAGAAGATAGGACTGTGTTTGTTAAATATCAGCACCACTAATTGACTGATACTGTGCCTATTAAAACATTACTATCTCAAGGGCTTCCGCAGTCCTATTGAAGCTCTCAAGCGAATGATGAATGACTAACCTGATAATTTAGCTGATTTCAACAGAACATATTTACTATAGGCCCTCATTGTAGTGAAGAGGGGGCAACATAGTATCAGTTGCATTTAAGGGTATTCGACTTTGACTGGTAATGCCCCACCCCTCTAAGGTCAAATTAAATAGCCTGCAGAAAGAAATCATTGTCTGATCCCAACCCATTGTCTACATTATCAGAGTACAACCCCTTAAACGTATTTTAAGGAATGTGACAAAGAAAGACAAGTAAAAAAGGCATCAGCATCTATATGTATAATGATTTTTTTTATTAATATAAAAAACTATCTAAAAAGTCTAGAGTTTATCACATGAAAAAGGCCAGTAAATTTAAATGAGGAATAGTATAAAAGTACAGTTTTTATTTTAAGAAATAATCAACATTTTTGTTTAGTTGGGAAAAAAAATATTTTTTAATTATCAATACAAGAAGAAGAACTTTATGATCTCCTCTCAAGAATTAAAGTTTATATTATTGGTTGAATTGACTTTAAACACATACAGTATTTCACAATTACAGTGTAAATTTGCTGTCCCCTCAAAATAACTCAACACATGTCATCAGCACAGGGCCAACTAGCACTGTCCAGACAAAGGGTCAGGGGTTATATATGCTCAAAGGACAGTCAGAGTAGAATAAAAACTCCTACTATAAACTTTATCCAGACACGGATAGAAGTCACAAGACTGCTACTGTATATACTGCCGATGACAAAAGCTATTTAGCAGTTTATATTTACTAAAATCATTGGTTTTACAAGTTTTGCATACAGTGGGAGACAATATATAGTGAATGCAGGGTCCTGGGTTTAGTAACGCTTTAGGGGAAAACTGTGAAGAGAAATGTATTCTGGAATACTAGCTTCCTGGCTGCCAAACTTATCCTCTGGCTTCAGTACTTTGCATTACTGACACATAACGAAGTATGGATACAACAATTTTTTTCTAATTCCCCTTTTAAGCATACTGGTTCTGAGTCACTTACTTAGGATGTTTTAAGGCTTCTGGTTTGGGACAATATACAGGAAACTAACATTTTTAGGAGAAGGTCAGCAGTAATTCAGTTTAATATAGTAACACTGGGGAGACTCATCAAGCACAGTACTTATAATCGGTAATTATGTCTCTCTTTTCATCTTCTGGCCTGCACTGAAACAATGGCAATGGGGACCTTATTGGCGGCTCTCAGCAATACGGTTTGCCTGTTTAAAAATCTTGTTTGAAAAAAATAAAATAGGGAAGCTGTATGAGATTTGTAATGTCCAATGTAGAGAGTTTGATTATGTTTTTTTCGTGTACAATTGCAAAGATTCTAGATAGTTTACCTGCCATCAACATGTTCAGCACTTGTGTCCCCGCATGACCTACATCTAAATTGCTTTTTTTATTTCTAGGTCATTTATAACAACCGAGGAAGATGGAGATGGAAAAGTATTATTTATTAAAGGATGCTCTGCGCATATCAGATACACATCTCTGTGGACCAGGATCGCTTGTCACTTGGCTTAAGCAAGATGAGCAGAGACCAAATTTAAGGGATTAAATCATTGGCTTGAGACTGCAATAAGACTTCAAATACCACAGTGACAGCCAGGTGCTGTGCATCCAGCTGTGTCCCAACAGACTAAAGAAAGCAAGCAATCCAATGTATAATGTGTATAAAAGACTGAGAAAAGCAAAGTATCTGATCCCCTGGAGCCTGTTCTTGAAGACAAGACTGCTATACCTCCCACACTGCAAAGCTGCAGTCTCTGTAGTTGCATGTATCAAACTGCTTCACTATGGCATCTGCTGATCTCTTCATCTCACAGCCCATTTTTTTTATCTGATAGAGAAAATTGGATTTCATACAACAGCTAACTGGACTTTTTATTGACATGAGTGCCATCAAACTACGCAAACAAGATGCAGAAAATAGGCATTATTACAAAACCCCTGAGAACTGTGGTCTCATACAAGGGCATTAGTGGTCACATGGATAAGGACACATTTTTCAGGTCATCATCACATTGCACAGTTAAAGCCTTGGTTTGGTAGGATTATTTTTTTTTAAATCAGCACAAGGGACAGTACTTACATTTAATGAGAAGTGTCCCTTGTGCTGGCAGCTACTGTCTTAGTTGAACTCTTCCATTCACTACCCTTCCACCCAATACCTCTGCAGTAGTAATATTCCAGCACTGCAGGGGTTATTTTGAGTCGCTAGACCTGTCATGGACATTTGTCAAGAAAGTCAACTATTCCAGCTCCTTCTGCTCCCCTCCTACATTGAAAGAAGCTGTACTATAGCTTACAGAAACTTAAAGCGCTCTATGAATGAAAGGTCCATCTCCTCCATACATAGAGCACTTTTCCTTGCTGGAAGCTGTATCGTTCCTTGTGTGGATTTAAAAAAGAAAAAAACTAAACTTAGGCTTTATTTTATTGTCTTGGAAATACTATGTGACATTTTTCTTTTTTTAGCTTCTTTATCAGATTTAAAGTAAATATGTAATGATACAAATATGGGTGCGGCCATTGCTGTCTATTTAGTAGCTACTAGCTACCTGGCTGTCATGCTTTTCTTGTGGTTTTACTATTTAATGAATCTATGACCCAAACTAAGAAAAGAATTATTCAAATAAGAAGTCCCACCAATATGCTAGTTCTTGGTCAATGAATCAATAAGTAATAAAGCCACAGGAATAAGCATTAGGGACACTAAAAAAAACCTAATAAAAGGTTGGCATCTGCAGCTCCCATATTTCTATTGTTGCAGACCTTTTTTGCTACCCAATGAAGTTATCAAGATCACAGAAAGGGCTTAGTAAAACTACATTACATTGGATTGACCCTCATGTAAAAGTTAAAGAAAGAGTATTATTCATATTTAAAACTATTTTAACATTGTATGTTATATATATTGCTGTGAATATTGAATCCGTTTTCAAAATTAGCTGCTAAGTATGTGTTTTGCTTTTTTTTTAATAGGGTTTATATATTTTGTTTTCCCATAAAAGTCAATATTGTAAATATAGCAACACTTCGCCAATTCCACCATGTATCTGCTGTGTGCCACCCTAGGTAAAAGCATCAATGTCACAATGTCAGCTTAGGTATTGTATGTAGACATAGGTAAGACTAGTTTGGGGGACATGTTCCTATATAACAGGCCTGATAAACTCTTTCTAAAACCTTAGGAGTCAGTACTGCTTATGCAAAGGTCGTTCATAAGCAAAATATGACTAAAACCACTACTGTAGTTGCCCTCGCCTGTATACACTAATGCAAAGGTTTGATATGGTTCTTCTATGTGATAACTGCTATTGCTCTACTACTAGCTGGAAGTTAAATAGGATCAGCTCATGTGTAGTAAAAGTTGTAGTGCTCCACTCCATGGCTTAATCATCAGTGGATCCCCCTCAACTGTATACCACAAAAAAGCTAGAGGGTGCTGGAGACAAAGCAGTATGGGTGACTAAAGTCTCTTCACTCCTTGGACCCATTTTTCTACACTGACCTAACTGACCTAACCTACCTCCAAACCACTGATAGCCACAGTTTTGGAGAGAGGTTACAACTGAGAGGTACAAGTAGAGGAAGTGCCCGGAAAAGGTCCTCCAGCACAAAAGGAGGAGATGCCAAAATATACACATTATTTTTACATTAATAAATATAGGAAATGCAGCGCAATATGAAGTGCTTGAAAAAACTTGTATGTGCACATACAAGTTTTTCAAGCACTTCATATTGCACGGCATTTCCTGCATTTATTTACTCGTTTTCACTTCAGAGAGAGTGCTGTGCTCGCAGCAATATTGAGAAATAAGTGCTAGACAAGTCTAGCTCGCAGGAATACTTATTTTATTTTTACATTAATGCTGTATTTGACAGAGGTCTTTAATGATCACAACGTTTTTTACTTGTGTAAAGCATCAAATACAGATGATAGCCAATATATGAAAAGGGTTGCAAGGTAAATCATACTCCTGCTCTCAGCTGATCTCCTGGTAAGAAGCCAGTGCTCTCTATGTTGCCTCTTTTTGGCCTAACTATAGCATTCCATTTCCAAATGTCAACACTAGAGCTGGAGGTTATGTCATTGTTGAATGGTAAAAGTAACTAAATTTTAGATTTCCAGGAACTGGGGTTTGAGGTTAAAGGTTGATCGGAGTTGTTGCACATTCTTGGAGCAAGCTTTGGGGAAGTAGAATACTCACAAGTCTGTCTGTCAGAATTTTGGTCTCTTATTTCAGAGTCCTTCGCCTATTCATTAGCCAGATCTAGGCAGGACACCATAATGATCAACAAACTCTTTTTTACCATGTTAATAAGGATTTCTCCAGCCGTGATCTGTTTTGGCAGATGGCTAAAACAACATTTTAACAGGTGCTATACAAAAAATATTGTCAAGGGCATTTTAATGTGGTGCATCATAAAGAAAGTTATGCTGTGTAACTGTATGAAGAATTTTACTGATTGCTCCTATTTACCAATAGTGTATGTAGAGAAAGCTGAGGGCCATACATGTGCATTTTTTTCACACCTTAACATGCAATGCAATTTAATGCAGTTTTTTTCAAAAGAATTGGTTGGCAATGCATCAAAAAGGTCCAAAAAGCCAGACATGCACAGTTTTTGACAATGCAATTCACCACAATGCATGGTAGTGTGTTACAATGCGTTGTGATCCACTGCATGCATGTGGATTGAAGCTGCATTGCCCTAGTGTGTTGGGGTGCCATTCAAAATAAATGGCACTGCAACTTTCTAACACATGTAATGTACATCAATGTGCATTGCAGTAATAGGAGCTTTAACATGCACATTACCATAACATGCCACAATAAAAACATCTACCCCACAATGAAAATGTCTGTGCTTGACACCTAAAGTATATGTAAACTTCAGTAATGAATGTCTTTAATTTGCTCTCCTTCGGTCTGTTAGCCCGCGTTCACACTAAGGCGACCTGTGAGGCGACCTGGTCGCCTCACAGGTCGCCTCCCATAGGGAAGCTGCGGACCCGTTCTAATAGGAGCGACACAAGTCGCTCCGACTTAGAAAAAGGGTCCGGAGCTTCTTTGGGGCGACCAGGAGGCGACCGCCTTAGACTTCAATGTTTTGAAGTCCGTGGCGGCCGCTCCGAGGTCGCGGCGCGGTGCGAAGTAGCGTCGCGGTAGTGTGAATGGGGGCTTAAATATACATTTGAAAGCATATTGTTATATTGGTTCAATATTTACAAAAACATACCCGTTGATCCTCCCAGAAACCTACTGAGCTGATAACTTCCAATAGTTTCTGTAATTGATAAAGGAAAAGGAATTGGCAGCACTCCAGGTTGAGTCAAAATCCAGATTTATTGACTGGACATCCAAATATTTGGACATCCAAATATTTGGATGTCCAGTCAATAAATCTGGATTTTGACTCAACCTGGAGTGCTGCCAATTCCTTTTCCTTTATCAAGTTTTCACGGAGGCGAGCCGGGGGGCATGCACCGGTGTGAGTCATCAGGCAATTACACCACCTTGAGCAGTGAGTTCTTGTCTCTTCAGTTTCTGTAATTCCTGCAACACAATAAGTGAGCATAATAATATATATATATATATATATATATATATATATATATATATATATATATGCCAGACAGTAAAATATGTATATATTATTCTGTATACAGTTTTTTTTTTTTTAATGCATGCCAGTCTTCTAGTTGTGTTCATATTTCTAATTACAAAATGTGTATAGTGAAAGTATGCACTTCTAAAAATGTATGTTGTAATAAACGATGTATTTTTTTATGGCGGCTCAGCCTTTGTCTGCTTTGTTTTACTGTCATAATATTTTATGATTTACATAATTTAAAAAAGCTTCAGAAGGGCTTGAAAATGGAACACCTGATAAACAATTCTCTTTTAAAACTAGTGCAGCTTGTAGAAAAAAAAATAAAATAAAAAGTAAACATTTCCTTAGACCAGAAATGAGGCATTTGGAAGACATTTCTTTAAAAGCTATGTTTATTATTCACTATATTAAACTTGAACTCCAGGCAAATTGCAAAGTACACAGTCGAAATACATGTTCTTCCTGCCAAATTATTTGTATTTCTGTTAATCCAGATTTATACAACTCTGCCAGACAGCAAAGCCAGGCTAGTGACCTGACTTTATCTACTGTATTTGAGTAATACATCCAGGGCCACTGATAAGGCAGTAAATCAGGGTCGGCTGTACTGTCTTACTGCAGACACGGATCTTCTTCTGCCCCCCCCCCCCTACAGCACTGCCAGCTTCTCCTCCTTTCCCTCCCTGCCGAGGGCTCTGCTGTCCGGTCCCTGCTGTGTGCCCCTTCCTGCCCTCCCCCCCAGTGCTGCCAGGGGGATGTTTCAGGACAGTTAGCGGGGAAGGGGGCCAGAAAAAATATATAAATTGCATTTATTATGCTCCCGTTTGTGGATGAGCAAGAAGCCTCAGAGTGCTTCCTATTCATTCATCTGTGCAGCTGAGGCTGCAGAGAAAGGGACTGATAAAGCTAGTTCTCAGACACTTTCGGCCAGGGGCCCTGTCAGGTAGGCTGTATGGCACCCTGTGATTTCTAACAGCAGCCCTGAATACATCTAGGTAACCTTTTTGTCCAAAGCCTGTGACTGGACAACGAAGTAGCAGGACAAAAGTTAAGATCACCACTCACTCTGCCTTCTCTTTCTGTTACCATGTTCATTCAGAATCTGATTGGTCCTCATTGCTGCCCTTCCTTCTCACAGTATGAGTTCTTCTGTTCATGGAATAAGACCAATAACAGAAATCATTTTTATTACAGAAAAGTTAGCTTACTTAAAAGTATGTCCATGTACAGTATAGTATGCACTCAATACTTGGTCGGGGCTCCTTTTGCATGAGTCACTACATAGTTGCAGCGTGGCATTGTGGTGATCAACCTGTGGCCCTGCTGAGTGGTTATGGAACCCCAGGTTTCATTGATAGTGGCTTTCAGCTCATCTGCATTGTTGGGTTTGACGTGTCTTCTCTTCTTCTTAACAATACCCGACAGATTCTCTATGGGGTTTAGGCCAGGCGAGTTTGCTGGCCAATCAAGCACAGTGATACCATGATCATTAATTCAGGTATTGGTACTTTTGGCAGTGTGGGTAGGTGCCAAGTCCTGATGGAAAATGAAATACGCATCTTCAAAAAGCTGGTCCGCAGAGGGAAGCATGAAGTGCTTTAGAATTTCCAGGTATAGGACTGTACTGACTTTGGACTTGATAAAACACAGTGGACCAACACCAGCAGATCACATGACTCCCCAAATCATCACTGACTGTGGTAAATTTTGCATTTAATTTGGAAATCAAGGTCCCAAAGTCTGGAGAAAGAGTGGAGAGGCGCAGAATCAAAAATTGCATGGTCCAGGTCTAGTGTGAAGTTTCCACAGTCTGTGATAATTTGGGGAGTCATGTCATCTGCTGGTGTTGGTCCACTGTGTTTTATCAAGTCCAAAGTCAGCGCAGCCCTCTACCAGGAAATTCTAGGAACAAACAATAAAAGAACCTTTATGTGGAGCTCTGGGGGATGTTTGTCCAGCCCAATCATGTGTTCACACTTGCTGGATGTTATTAGTAGGCTGTTATTTGTAGTACCACAGAATAGAAACAGTCACCATGGATGATAATGATAAATATAATTTTACATAGATCACTTCCTGATTTCCATTCAGCGTTTGGGTTTCTGATAATGTGTAGTCCTACGGTGATCATTGTATAGGGTGATGGTTCATGAACAACTTGTTTTTTTTTTTTGTTATACATTACCTACAGCCATTCACAACTTCTTTGGAACTCCTATTTCAATTTGACTTACAAATCATTACAAAGCTGTCACCATGACGATACGTTTCGGGCATGGCCGTTCATCTGGTCCTGTGGTGTGGATAGCCAGTAAGAATATATATAGGCAATTGTTCAGGGAATAAGGGTTCTCTTAAAGGTAAACCACTTCCTTCATTCATGTCAAAGTTAAAATTAAAATAAAAATTACATTGTAAAGAACTTCAAAAATCCATTAAAAATACATTACTCATAACATTACATTAAAACTACAGCACCTGGTATTCCCAGGCAGTCTCCCAACCAGATACTAACCAGGCCCAACCCTGCTTAGCATCCAAGATCAGACACCTTTAGGGTGATGTGGCCATAGGCAAGTCGAATACAAAAATCACATAATGGTGTACACATCTAGCTCCTCATTAAACCCATTGGAAGTCAAGCTCGAGAGCTTGTAAATCCAAAAGGTTTCTCTTTTGCACAGCAGGGAAAACCTTTCGGTAGCCGTCAAAGACCCCCTCAGGTACATGCTTGATGGCACAAACAGCTAGATCTTTGATGTTCTTGTTGTGGTGAATTTTTAAAATGTCTTGGCACGGTGTGCTTCTCACAACCACTAGCAATGAGGCGACGATGGTCCCCTATTTGTTTCCTGAGGGTTCGTTTGGTACGTCCCACATAGGACAGGTTACAGGGAAATGTCAGCATGTAAATTATATATTTGGTAAAGCAGGTTATAAAATATTTACTCTGAAAATTAATACCTGCCTTATCACTAAAGGAAGATTGCCCGAGTTTTATAGATTGGCACGTGAGGCAAGCTCTCTTTTTGCACTGAACAGTGCCCACTCTTTCATCAAAATAGTAACGTATGTCCATAGGTATTT
Organism: Pelophylax lessonae; assembly: GCF_965119305.1. Taxonomy (NCBI): domain Eukaryota; kingdom Metazoa; phylum Chordata; class Amphibia; order Anura; family Ranidae; genus Pelophylax; species Pelophylax lessonae. The sequence continues at coordinate 689,167,085 of NC_138768.1, forward strand.
TATCAGACTTTAGTTTGATTCTACTAGGAACAATGATATTTTTTATGGTACATGCCCTACTGATCGTGACCTGTGGAACAGATGGAAGAATTTGGCTTAGCTTGGGGTTCATTTTGAGAATATGCCAATGTTTCCTTCTCTAGATGGACTTATAGGCGCTGTTGTAGTTGGCTATGAATCTAACACCATTCTGGGGGGATACTTGACGTTTACTTGTGGAAATCAAAGTTCCTTGAAACCTTTCAAAGGCCTCCTGGACCAAAGTACTCGGATACCCTTTCTGATGGAACTTCTTCCACAATTCCATACCCTGCTGGTTTTAATCAAGCCTCCTGGTGCAGTTCCTGCATAATATTTGGAACTGCCCTGAGTGAATGTTATTACACCACACAGGGTGGTGGCAACTGGAATAATGGAGATATGAGTTTCTACTAGTGGGTTTACAATGGTTCTTGGTGAAAATAGAGTCACCCTCATGTGACAGTTCCAAGTGCAGAAATACTAATGACACAGGGTCAACCCACATAAGTTTGAGACCTAATGTATTATTATTGCAATTGTAAGAAAGGCTGTAAAATCCTCATGGCTACCATTCCAGATTAACAGAATATCATCGATGTAACGACCAAACAGGAACATATATCTGGAGTTATGGTTCCATATATAATTCTCCTCCCGGAAACCCATGGTGATATTTGTATATGAGGGAGCAAAATTTGCTCCCATTGCTGTGCCATTGGCCTGGAGATAGAACTTGTCTTGAAAAACAAGGGAATTATGCTCAAGATAGAACTTAGTGAGATCAACTAAAAATTGAGCTTGTCAGTGATTCAATTGGGATGTCTAAAGAGATAGTGTTGGAGGGCTGCTAGGCCTATTGTATGTGGAATGGAAGTGTATAAAGAACACACGTCTAGTGAGACCCATAGGTAGCACTTATCCCACTGGTATTGTTTGAGTATGTTGATGATATGACCAGAGTCCCTGACAAAGGACAGCAACTGAGAAAAAATAGGATCTAAAAAGAAATCAATATATTGTGCCAGTCTGGACATGAAACTCCCTGTCCCGGCCACAATGGGTCTGCCAGGAGGGTTCTCAACAGATTTATGAATTTTCGGTAAGTGATAAAAATATAGAGTGCTGCACACATAAGGCAATAGAAAGGCTTTCTCTTTCCTGTCCAGCACCTCATCTCTGAAAGCCTCTTATATCAGGGACTCTAGCTGTGCCTAATAGCCTGGTAATGGGTCATTGGGAATGGTGACATAAGTGTTGGTGTCAGATAACAAGCGGTAGGCTTCTGTGAGACAGTCTGCCCTGTTTTGTAAAACAAGGCTTCCGCCTTTGTCAGCCTGTCTGACTATTATGTTACCATTAGACTGTATGTCTTGAGAGCTGATATTTCTAAACTGGAAAGATTGTGGTGATGTCTAGCTTTGGAGTTGCAAAGGACCAAGAGGTCACGATAGGTGGCCTGATAATATGTTTCTACATTTGGTCCTTTAGAGGACATTGCAAAAAAGGAGGACTTCGGTCGATGTTTGTGCCATCAAGCTCATACCTGAGGGGTTTTTGATGGCTAACGAAAGGTTTTCCGTGCTGTGGAAAAGGGAAACATTTTGGATTTACAAGCTCTCGAGCTTGACTCCCAATGGGTTAAATGAGGAGTTAGATGTGTACACCATAATGTGATTTTTCTATTCCATTTGCCTATGGCCACAACAATTGCCTATATATATTCTTACTAGTCCACATCACATGACCAGATGAAGAGCCATGCCCGAAACATGTCGTCATGGCGAAAGCTTTGTAATTAACTGCCAGGCTTTGGATCCATTATCCCGGGTGTTTTTTTTCCTCACATGTGGAGTGCTGCTTCAGCTGTCCAGCCGGATCCATTCCGTCTCTGGAATTCCATCTATAGCAGGATCACCCACTTCCGGCCTCCCCACCTGCTTATTTCAGTGTGGATCGCGAGGCCACCACTGCAGCGTCCAAGATAGCGAATTGAGCCAAGCAGGACTCACAGCCAGGGAAGTACAGCTGCTCTTCCCCTTCTGGTTTTAATTATCATCTCCTGCATATTGTGAAACACTACAGAGGTAGAGCTCACCACACTGGGGACAGGTCGGTTTCTTCCCGGGCAGATCACTTCCTGCTTTCCAGTGTTTGGGTTTCTGATAGGTGTAGTCCTACGGTAATCATTGTTTAGGGTGATGGTCTATTAACAATTGTTTTTTTGCTATACATTGCCTATAGCTGTTTACGGCTTCTTTGGAACTCCTTTTTTCAATTTGAATTGCAATAAATCTTTTATCTTTATCATTATCATCTATGGTGACTGTTTCCCTTCTGTGGAACTTCAAATACCAGCCTACTTATAACAGCCAGCAAGTGTGAGCAAGTGTACTATGATTGGGCTGGACATACTCACATCCCCCAGCGCTCCACAGAGGTTCTTTTGTTGTTTGTTCTGAGTATTGGGACCCAGGTGTTTCTCTCAGCTGCGAGTGGATACTCAATCAATATGTTCTGTGATCCACCATAGAGCTACTATTTTAGTTTAGGGTGAAGTTACTATTTATTTATTACAGTGCCATCAATTTATGCAGCGTTTTACAAATACACTCACCGGCCACTTTATTAGTTACACCTTGCTAGTAGTACTGGGTTAGACCCCCCTTTTGCCTTCAGAACTGCCTTATTTCTTTGTGGCATGAATTCAACAGGATGTTGGAAATATTACTAGTGATTTTGGTCCACATTGATATGATAGCATGCAGATTTGTCGGCTGCACATCCATGATGCAACTCTCCCGTTCTACCACATCCCAAAGGTGCTCTATTGGATTCAGATTTAGTGACTGTGGAGGCCATTGTAGTACAATGAACTTATTGTCATGTTTAAAGTGGAGTTCCACCCAAAAGTGGAACTTCCGCTTTAAATAGTCCTAACCCCCTGACATGCCACATTTGGCATGTAATTTTTTTTTTTTTGGGGGGGGGGGGGGGGAGTGGGTAACTAGTTTTGACAGGTACCGCTCCCACTTCCGCTCGGAGCGCTGCGGCGCCCTGAGCGTAAGTTCTCCTCTCTCCCTCCCTCCCTGCAATCTTCTGGGACATGTCAGAGGTCCCAGAAGATTGCCGGCCAATCACGATGCATAGCGCAACTCGCGCATGCACAGTGCGTACCCGGCTGTGAAGCCGCAAACTGTCACAGCCGGGTGCCCACATCAGTGATGCCGGCGCCACAGAGCAGAGAGGGAGAAGACGGCGCATCGCTGGACCGTGGGACAGCTGGGTGTGCGGTTAGGCTGAAACTCCGCTTTAACCTGCCTAGCGGTATCCCCGAGCGTGACTCGGGGTGGATTTTCCATTCGGTTATCGGTATCCCGGGGTCACGCTCGGGGTAGATGTGCAGAGCGCGCAGCGGTGTCTCTTACCTTCTCCTGGTGATCCAGCGATGATCTCCCATTGCTGTGATCGCCAGCCGAGATCCCCGCCACTCGTCCGTCGGTAGGAGGACTTCCTGGTTCCGTTCCCTGCAGTAGCAATGCTGCATGGGAGCGGAACTAGGGAGGGAAATTCAAATTTGAACGTTGCACAAAACACAAACACATAACATTTATATTATATATATATATATACACACACACACACACACACACACACACACACACACACACATATATATATATATATATACGCATTAATTCTAATCAATAATATAATTTTATTATATAATATAATATATATATATATATATATATATATATTATATTATAAAATTATATTATTGATTAGATTATAATTCATGCATTTGTGTTTCAAATTTATCACATCTGGGATGTCTACTAGACTCTTGTTTTGGTCAGGTTTAAGTCAGCAATTACTAAGAATTGTAGGCCTATAATACATAACGCCAAATTTCCATGCAAAAAATTGTACCGCTTTTGGTACAGAATTCCTGACCTAATCATACCGCCAGGGAGGTTAATAAACTAGTTTTCGATGATTTGAGCTTTGTGACATGGTGCATTATCCTGCTGGAAGGAGCCATCAAAAGATGGATACACTGTAGTCATAAAGAAATGGACATGGTCAGCAACAATACTCAGGTAGGGAGTTGGGTTTAAACGATGCTCAGTTGGTACCAAGGGGCCTAAAGTGTGCCAAGAAAATATCCCCCACACCATTACACCACCAGCCTGAACCATTCATACAAGGTAGGATAGATCTATGCTTTCTAGTTGTTTACACCAAATTCTGACCCTACTATCTGAATGTCGCAGCTGAAATCGAGATTTATCAGACCAGGCAACATTTTCCCGATCTTCTATTGTCTAATTTTGGTGAGCCTGTGCAAATTGTAGCCTCAGTTTCTTGTCCTTAGCAGACAGGAGTGGCACCCGGTGTGGTCTTCTGATGCTGTAGCCCATCTGCTTCAAGGCTTAATGCGTTGTGCATTCAGAGATGGTGTTCTACATACCTTGGTGGTTATTTGAGTTACTGTTGCCTTTCTATCAGCTCGAACCAGTCTGCCCATTCTTCTCTGACCTCAATGAGACATTTTCATGCTCACAACTGCTGCTCACTGGATATTTTCCCTATTTTCCCTTCGGACCATTCTCTATAAACCCTAGAGATGGCTGTAGGTAAAATGCCCAGTAGATCAGCAGTTTTTGAAATACTCAGACCAGCCCATCTGGCACCAACAACCATGCCACGTTCAGTCACTAAAATCCCTTTTATCCCCATTCTGATGCTTGGTGTGAACTTCAGCAAGTCGTGACTGGATGCCTAAATACATTGAGTTGCTGCCATGTGATTGGCTGCACACAGTATTTTTTATTATAATCCGTATGGATAAAAAAAAGAAAAAAAAATATTACATAAATATTTTATATTTTCGATGTTCAACCAAGAGGTGGAGTGCTAGGCTACTTTTTATATGTTTATCAGGCTAACCTTTAAGGCAAAGTTCACCATTGCAGAAAAAATAAATGCACATATTTTCAGCCTCTTCACTACCAATGGACCCTGCTCTGGTCTTGGTGATGTCAGGAGCCTAGACCGATGGGAGAGGGAGGGTGCAAAAGTTACAGTGACCAGTCTAGCTGCAGGAAGGCATGGAGGATCAGGTATATAGCCTTTTATTGTTTCTCCTAGACATAAAGCAGCAATTATCCCTGTAGTGCAGGCACAGTCCCACTGCAAGAGATAACTTTTTTATTTGGCCAGAGTCAGTTCTGGACCAGAAGGATTTGCCCCTTAATGACCAGGTCATTTTTTGCGATTCGGCACTGCGTTAATGTAACGGTCGTGCGATGCTGTACCAAAAAAAAAAAATTGATGTCAATTTTTCCCCACAAATAGAGCTTTGTTTTGATGGTATTTGATCACGTGTGCAATTTTTTATTTTTTTGCGACATAAACAAAAAACAAAAGCAACAATTCTGAAAAAAAACTAATATTTTTCACATTCTGCTATATAACATTAAAAAAAATAAATAACATTTAAAAAACTAAAATTTTCATCTCTTTAGGCCAATTTGTATTCTGCTACATATTTTTGATAAAAAAAAAAAAAAATCGCAATAAGTGTATTTTGATTAGTTTGCGCAAAAGTTATCACATCTACAAACTAGGGTAAAGATTTATGTCATGTTTATTTATTTAATTTCTTTTTACTATTAATGGTGGCGATCTGCGATTTAGTGGGACTGCGACATTGCGGCAGACTGATGGGACCCCTGACATGTTTGACACTTTTGGGGGGGACCAATGACATTACTACAGTAATCAGTGCTAAAAATATGCACTGTTACTGTAATGACACTGGCAGGAAAGGGGTTAACACAGTGGCGATCAAAGGGTTGAGTGTGAGCCTAGGGGGTGATTTCTAACTGTATGGGGGAGGGACTTGTGAAATGATCAGATAGACCTGTGATCCTATATAGAAGGATCACAGGCGCTCTGTGATGATATCAGAGAGAACAACGGTCAGCTGTGTTTACAACAGCTGACCATCCTTCTCTCTCAGCGGGGAGCAATCGGTGGAGTCCGGCGGGAATTACGGCCGCTAGCCCCGTCGGTCGGCAACTCCGCTTGCCCCCAGCACCACTTCCACAAACCAATGTACCTATATGTCGATTTGCGCAGCAGAGCTAGCCTGCAGCAGTATATATGCAGAGGGCGGTCGGCAAGTGGTTAAAGGAAATCTATCACTTTATTATAAATTTAAAGCAGAAGTCAAAGCCAAAAATAAAAGGGTAGAGATAAAAATCACATTCAAATATATGCAGTACTTTTTTTTTCTGCCATGAACTGTCCTCGGTCTGATTGCCACCATCATTCCATCCACTTACCTTGAGTTCCAGGTTTTCCTGGACCCACCCCAGGCTGGTATTGGATAGTGAAAGGAGGATCAGCAAAATCTCTCCGTCACTCTGCTCTCTTCCTATCAGCATGCTTCTGGTCACCACATGACCTGGTTGGCTCCTTGTGCAGCTTTTTCCTCACGCTCACCACCAATGCAAATGCATGAAAACCCTGGTTAAGGAGTTATAATACTTATGTGTTTCGATTAAAATAGAAAACACATCAGGAGGAAACACATAATATTTGTAATTCATTTTAGCAACACTTTTGAGTCGTTCGCTCCTACTACATGTGGTCAAAAGGGTGACAACACTTTTCAAAAACCCCAGCTCAAAGCGTCACCTACCCCACAACCCCACTCATTTGACTATAGGGTAAACATCCCTACCAGTAGATCCTGATTGGCTCTCAGTGCTTCCACCCCCGCTCTCAGCTGTATAGGGATTGTAGGACATTAAAGTAGAACTAAAGTCCAAACTTTTTTTAGTTTTGGATAGAGTGAATAGGGATTAGAACCCCTGTCAATTTTTATTGCGGTCTGTGCCCCCATTAGGACAAATAGAGAGACTGAATCTCCCTATTTACCGTAATCAATGAAAGTGAAAGAAAATCCCAAATTTTAGGTTCTCCCCAAAAACCTAATAAAGGGGAAATCTTCCAATAGAGACACTAGTTCTGGTGACATGGGGGTCCCCAAGGAATTCCCTTTATTTGCAGGGATTCCCACTGACTTCCGGTTTGGCTTTGGCAAAGGAAGTGAAGGGAACTCTTTGCAATGGGACACAGGTGACAAAAGAAAAAAATCTGACATGGGTTATAACCCTCCTTTGCCCTATCCATAATGAAAATGAAAAAATAAAAAATAAATTCACCCATAGTTCTACTTTAACGTACAAAGGAAGTTGTATTAGCAAAATGTAAACACTCCTAATCATTTTTGAATTATTGCACAGCCTCGTGTTTTTCATGTAATTGCCTAGAGTATTATTTTACTGAAACCTGAAAGAGAATAAACTAATAGATTTCTGTTATGTAAAAGAAACCTGTACAGGCAGTCCCCGGGTTACAAACAAGATAGGTTCTGTAGGTTTGTTAAGTTGAATTTGTATGAAAGTTGGAACAGGTTCATGTTTTAAGTGCAACTGCAACCCAAAAAAATATTTTTAACGTTTTGGATAGCATAGGGAAGGGTTAACACACCTGCCGTACAGCCAATGCTAGACGATTGACACTCCACGCTCGTCCGGACACCCGGAAGTGACGTTGCGTCTGTGTCTGTGCGGAGACGCTGCGGGGCACAGCTGATAAGTGTAGATGAGACGGCTCTCCACGAGTCCTCCGCTGCCTGGATGGATGGATTCAAGGATTTACTGAGGAGCTTTGTATATGCGCTTTAATATTCATGGAACATGCGAGTGCAAATCCTATATAATAATAACGTTTATGTGTATGGTTTTACGCTATGGTCCCTCTATCTTTCTATTATATGGACATCCATTACCTTTGAGGTCTCTGAGGATTGCCAATAGGGATGCACCGAAATGAAAATTCTGGGCCAAAACCGAAAATGCAGGATGCCCTTGGTCGAAAACCGAAACCGAAAATGACTTTTTTACCACAAATGATTTTAAAATAGATAGAAGAGGGGCATACACCAAAAACAGGCAGCGACATACACCTGTAGCTGCCACCCTGTCACAGTATATGTACTGTGACAGGTTGGCAAGTGATTAATTTAATTACCAATGGTATTAGTATTATGCAGCATGAGGGGGTTAATGTATTGTCACTGATGCATTAGTGACCGACCAGTGGCAGTTAATTAACCCCTTTGTGCTGCATTAGTGCAACCAGTATCAGTGTTAATGTTTTCATTCACAGCGGGAGTCGGGCCAGGGGAGGAGCGGCGGCGATCGCCACTGCCCTTCCCCGATCGTCGGGGAATCTAGTTTGGAGATCTGCCCGCCTGTGTAAACAGAGCGGGCGGATCTCCTAAGTGACAGGGAGTGACAGATCGCAGTGTTCAGCATAGCTGAACATCCGATCTGTCCCTGACTCACTCAGTCACCTCCCCCCACACACGTCAGTAAGCACCAGGCATACATTAACCCCCTCCCTCTCCAATAAAATTAACCCCTTCCCTGCCAGTGTCATTTTTACAGTAACAGTGCATATATATATATAGCACTGATTACTGCAGTAATGTCACTGGTACCCCCCAAAAGTGTCAAAAATGTCAGTCAAGGGTCCGCAATGTCGCAGTCCCGCAAAAAAAAAAAAAAAAAAAAAAAATCGCAGATCGCCGCCATTACTCGTTAAAAAAAAAAACACCAAAAAATACAGAAATCTTTCCCTTAGTTAGTAAACTCAATAACTTTTGCGCAAACCAATCAAAATACGCTTATTGTGATTTTTTTTACCAAACATAGGTAGCAGAAAACAAATTGGCCAAAAATTTTAAAAAAACTTTTGATTTTTACATTTTTTTGGGGGGGAATTTCATATAAAAAATGTTAAAAATATTGTTATTTTTTCAAAATTTACGCTCTTTTTTTGTTTATAGCGCAAAAAGTAAAAATTGCACAGGTGATCAAATACCACCAAAAGAAAGCTCTATTTGTGGGAAAAAAAGGACGTAAATTTTGTTTGGGTACAGCATCGCACGACCGCGCAATTGTCAGTTAAAGTTGCACAGCACGGAATCGCAAAAAGTGGCCTGGACGTAAGACAGCAAAATCCTCCGGTGGTAAAGTGATTAAGTGAGCCCTTCACTTCCCTGTCAGAGGAGATACCCGCCTGATAGGGAAGTGAAGCGCTCACTTAGTTACAGCTATTAGCGGCCGCTCGCCCGCCCGCCCGGTGTGTTAGTTCATTCATGCACATCATAGTAGTAGTGACATCACCGGGAGGCGGGCCTCCGGCCAGAGGCGGGTCTTTTGAAACCTGCGCTGCACCCGCGGCGGCCATCATTATTATCGGCATCTAACCCATTTTCGGCCGAAATGGAATAAGCCCATTTTCGGACGAAAATTTTGGTTGCCGAAATTTCGGTGCACCACTAATTGCCAACCCACACAGCCTTCTGAGAGGTGGGCTAGACACACTTGTTTTTATCAGGCATCTGGTAACTGTTTATTTTTGGGGGGGGTGATTACCCTTCTCCTCACGCGGTGTGGTGGTCGGCATCGGCATATGCGTGCATTTACCCTCTAAGGATTGCCATTGAAGGATATCTGGATGAACTGTGACTAATTGCACCTGAACTCTTTGTATTGTGCACTTTCACTCTGTTGGGACTATTTTGATGCGCTGCATTTCTGATTCCCCTGGTTTGGGAATTAGACGTTTTATATTCTTGTTTTTATTTAATGTTAGCCAGCATCATATCTTATATATATATATATGTATTTTGTTTATTTTGCTTATTCTTATTAGTGCTAATGGCTTGTTAGTGCTCCACTATTGGCGCTGTGGTGGGAACCATCTAATTGGGTGCCAATTATGTTATGATCTTTGGTATGTTGCATAGTGGAGTCTCACATTTGGAGTGGTTCCCCCCCCCCAACGCACTTTGATGCGACTTTGTTAAGACTTTGGCTTTGACCAACGTGATCGTTTTGTTTGTGCTCTACAAAGTCATGTACAAATGTTATGTCACGAGACATGTGCAGAACGAAATAATTTGTTTCGTTGTTTGGTTACTTTATTTTCTAATGAATTCCAAATTTTCAGAATGATTTAAGTTTGAATCAGTCAAAAATTGATCGAACGATTTGAATTCTGTGTGAAGAATCAGGAGCAAGCCAGGAAAGCTGGACTCTGCATCCCTAACACCAAATGACAACCCCCCTGCCCCCAAAGCACCCCCCCCCCCCAAGTTGCTCGTCCCCACCCTTTCCTGACCTACCCGCTGCATTCTCCGATAAAGGTCTGGTATAGATTTTGGGGCGTTTATATTGAAATCTATGGACCCCTGAAAGTCAGACCAAAGTAGTGCAGGAACTACTGTAACCTCTTCTGGACCGCCCCACACATATATACTGTGGCAGGGCGGCCCTCCTGCGCAAAAACATGTACCTGTATGTGATTTTGTGCAATAAGTCTGGGATAGCGCGCCACTGGAGACCCACTCTGGCTGCGATTGGACTAAACAATCAGCGGACCCGATGTTTGCTGGCATCTCACGATCGTTCGGGAGAGAGGCAGGATGGCAGTCTATGTAAACAGGGCAGACTGCTGTTCTATGAGAGGGGAAGATGGAGATCTCACGTTTATACTAAGCAGGAACACAGATCTCGGTCTTCCCCCAGTCAAAGCACCCCCCACCCAGTTAGAAATGACTCCAAGGGAACACATTTCACCCTCGCCCCTGATGTAAACCTCTTCCCTGCCTGTGTCATTAGTATAATGACAGTGCATATTTTTAGCACTGATCACTGCATTAGTGTCACTGGTCCCCAAAATGTGTCAAAAGTGTAAGTTAGGTGTCCGGTTTGTCCGCCCTAATGTCGCCATAACTAGTAAATAAATAAATCAAATAAAATTTCCATAAATATATCCCATCCTTTGTAGATGCTATAACTTTTCAGCAAACCAATAAATATACGCCTATTGGGATTACCAAAAATATGTAGCAGAATACATATTGGCCTAAATTGATGAAGAAATTAGATTTTTTATTGGGTATGTTTTATAGCCTCAAGGTAAAATATTTTTTTTAATTTTTTTTTTTAGCACAAAAAAGAAAAATCACAAAACCACAGAGGTGATTAAATACCACCCAAAGAAAGCCCTATTTGTGGAAAAATAAAGGAAATCAATTTTATTTGGGTACAGTGTCGCATGACTGCGCAATTGTCAGTTAAAGTAACGCAGTGCTGTATATGTATGGTGGCTGGGTTGTTAAGAGTGTGTTGTGTTTGATTATGTATTTAATAACGTTTTAAAACCAATAAATATGGCCAATTATTTTCCAAAAGTAATATGTGTCTGCTTCTTATTTGAGTAGGGTAAGATAGAGTAAAATCCTGCATACTGTCCCATGCTATATCACTTCTGCTTTCAATGCGAAACGTGATCACTTTCACACCTGTGAATCATGTAGTGTTTCCATATTTTTATCCAACCCCTGCACATGTGCTTCTCAGATTATATTAAATTGCACTGTGCATAGGACGATCGCGCAAAAGTTGCAGAGCTTTTTTTTCTAGTCTAAACCTGGCTAAAAAAACATGGATTAATATTAAACCTCAGAATAAAGATTTACATATGTATTGCTACTTACCAGTCCGTAGATTTGGTGACCCTATTTTTCAGACTAGAAACATGTTCAGCAAGTATAGAAAATATCTGTTGATCTTGCCAGAAATTGGGTATCTTTGTCATCTTCTCCGATTATAAAATACAGCAAAATAAATGCTTTTTTTCTTTTGTAAACTACATTCCATCAATCACCATGTATTTGAGATAAACAAATGCAGATAGGTTTGAATTCTATCCCGTGTGACAAATATGCCTGCCCCCATAGATACAATGGAGAAGCGAGTACAGCCATGATAATACAGAACTGTGCTGTTCACAGGACCATCAGTTGAAAAAAAAAAGGGGGGGGGCCTAAAATGGAAAAAATCAATGAAAAAACATCATCTGAATCCTGATAAGCTGCAATATTGCAATTGCTTGTCTTTGAATTTAAATATACTTTAGGGGTAGTTGAGATCCCATCAAAAATGTAAAGAACTTAAGCTACATACTTTGCCAGATCAGTACCCCATAGTACTGAAAAACACGACAGCCAGGAATTTGCGTTTTGCAGCAGGATATAAAAAAATCCTATAACATTTTCATAACAATAACAGAATATATAACAAAATGCTTTTGACTGTATATTTAGCAGACCAAAATGGAAAATATGAGAACTTCATTGTGATTACAAACACTTTAAGGCCCCATGTGCAGTAAAAGTAAAATTCACACTCTTCGGCACATTTTTTAAAGCAGTTTATTTATTATGTTTGTACATTTACATACTGTATAAAGGATAAACAGATGTACAAAATGTGCAACTAATGCTTTTTATTATTCATCATTTTATTACAACAGACAATTTACTCTGGGATAGAACTCTAGAAGACTATAGATTTGTTTATCCATAGTAGTAAAAGAGAAACACTTTACATCAGAACTAGCAGCAATAAAGTTCCTTATTTAGGCATCTGTTTTTTTGTTTTTTTTTAATAAAGGAAAAGTCTGCTACTGCTGTATCTCCCTGAAATCGGGTTTAAACATGCAGTTTGAGTAGTTGTCCACACTTGGTTTATACCTCAAGATGACAGATACGTAAAAGGAGGTTATCAGCAGGCACAAGAATTGAGAGAATAGCCACATTTTCGGAGGGCTAAAATAAAAATCCACTGTTGTATGCCCTTTGAGAATTCTCATTTGAAGCCTAAATGTATTTGGTAGAATGTTTAAAGATACCCTTTGAGTTTGAGTAGTTGTCCACACTTGGTTTAGACCTCAAGATGACAGCTAGATACGTAAAAGGCGGTCATCAGCAGGCACAGGAATTTGGAGAGAATAGCCACATTTTTGGAGGGCTAAAATACAAACCCACTGTTGTATACCCTTTGAGAATTCTCATTTGAAGCATAAATGTATTTGGTAGAATGTTCAAAAGATACCCTTAAACCATTTATGGAATATCTATGGACACCTGAATAAATACTAGTGTGGGTGGCATCTCACGTGTAAATAAAACAGCATATTGGAGTCGTACAAGGGAGTTTTCTCCCAGGGGAAAGGGGGTTTGTGTTACATTTTTCAGCAAAGGTAAGAAAATGAAGACTGAAATATGCAGATTAGTTTAAGCAAGGGACAGATTTTAGAACCCAACTTTCAAAAGAATAAATTTAGATTGTGGCTTCAGTATTTCCATAGAAGATTAGTGGTCAACACTTGAATAGTTAGCAGTCAAAACAGCTCAACAGAGCCGTACCGTTCTATCTCAGTAGATAAGAAACTATACAAATATTTTGTGCACTTGTGAAGTCCCTGCCAATCGTGAGATGTAGTCATGTATTTTTAATCTGATCGATCTGGACTGGGGCTCAGATTTGTTACACACATGTAAGGTCTTTTTATATTCGGAGGGACTGCATATTCCTGGCTGCTGTTACCACTCTTGATAAAGGGCATGTGGAGTACAAGGATTGGAATATGTGCTGAAGAGTAGTAACAAGTAAATTTACAGCAGCACTATGGAAACGCTCTTTAACTAATTATTATTGCAGGTCATTCATTCATAAGTAACAAGTGCCCTTTTCATGAATTTTGTGACCAGTCTTGGCATTCCTAATTCACTCAAGGTGGTACATGCTTGGTATAGTAGTACCAGATCTGTTACAAGAAAAAGAAAAACAAGAAAGCCTGTATTCATTTATTGAGGATGATTACCAACCTCAACTAGTCCAACTACACTAAGAACACATGTATAAATCTAAAAACACAATTAAAAGAAAACTAGGAAACAATATGCTCACAGTTTTATAAATGCAAGTAAACAACCATAAAATAAAACAGTTAGAATAAAAAAAAAAAAAAAAAAAAAGAACTAGAACATAAAACGGTCAATGCCTCTTGGCACAGTTCTATTACAGTTCATACCGGATATAGTCTGGACTATTTATAATATTAGCAAAACTTTATCAAAGCCCAAACTTTTATTTTATTTTTGTATAGTGCAGGGTAGGGTAAACACCAGTTGGTTTACTTTTTATGTCTTTCTTCTGGGGAGATTTCCTATTTACTTCCTGTACTGGAGCCTTATTTCAGGTATTTTTTTTTTCCTTTGATTTTTTTGGACCATTGTAAGTATGTATATTCCATACTTGGCCAATCCTTTGAATGATGAGAATAATCTGTATGCTGCTGCTACTACAGTGATCCTTGCGGTCTTCTGGGGCCAGTGTCAAGAGCCTTCTTGCTTCATAGAAACCACAGGGGGTTGTCTGCTTAGCATGGCTGCCATTCATAGAATGCCTTGCATTTTTTTCTGATTGGTCAAGGTGGAGATCGTGACCTCACCGTCCCACCTCTCGACTTCTTCCAATCAATCAGAAACCCTTTGCATGCTTTTAGAAAATGCAAAGCACTCTTTGAATGACACCTGTGCCGAGCAAGTGATCCCTGAGTACCAGGACAGCTGCTCAGCATGAGAGCCAGAAGACAACGAAGATCACTGTAAAAGCAGCAGCTACAGTGATTCTCCGCTTCCACAGAAAACAGCCAGGTAGGAAACATAGATACTAATAGGTCCAAGCTGGATCAATCGATTTACGCAAAAAAAAAAAAAAATGAAAATTAGGTTTAACATGAATTGAAAGGGAAATCTCTCTTCTTCAGAATTGTCACAAGCGTTCTTAAAAGTTTACCCAGATCTCTTAATCCGGTAACTGCTTCAAAATGTATTCGGTCACAAGAAAAATCAAAAGGGGTAACTCTACCCAGTGGAGACTGGAATAAAAACCTGACAAGGATTCCAAGCCATCTCTACTGTATACAAAACAAAACAACTTTTGGCTTACATACAAGAGCCCATTCACATTAACTGGTGGGACAACACTGCCCAGTGCATTCCTAGTTCAAGAACAAGGCAATTTGACTTTTCATGTTATCAGTTCACATTAACACGCTGAAAAAAAAAAGGACGACATGTTGCACTTTTGCACAGCAAAGCGCATTCCGACACACTGGAACCCAGTATAGCACACTGCTGTTCAAAACAAGAACATTTCAAGTGAAAAAAAGAAAGCAATGTACCAGTACTAATAAATAAGACATCTTAAGCAACTCTCTTGCTAAAGCAAAATGTTCGCTGCCAAGAAAAGAATTTATACTTACTTCTGCAGCCAATCGCTGCTGGATGGAAAATAAATGACCACTTAAATTCAGAGAGCAACATTTCAAGAGTTCTGGTCCCTCGGGGCACTTAGTGCTTCCACTCACCTGTATTCTCTAGTGATGTAGGTCTCCGTGGCAGAAACCAGTAACCTGCCTACCATTCTCCCATTAGTTTCTGTTCCTTAGAAGCCTTCAGGCAGGTTTTTTTTCCAGCCAAGATCAATTAGCAGTGTGGGCTGCAGGAAGGCTTGGTAAAAATTCAGCTTTGCAAGAAAACATTTTTTGGGGGCATTTTATTTTAGGGATAGTGGTTTTCAGCTGTCCATACCCTTGCAGATAAGACAACCCCTTAGTACCCATTACCAGCTGATGGAAGAATGTTTAGCAGCAGGTTTAGTCATCCATTGATATGATCAAATCTGAGCACTTTGGACAGACCACAAACTCCCATAACCACATCTAAATTCCTTGGCTAATAATAATGCAGCAAACTGGTGCCAATACTGAAATTAGCATTAAAGCAGAGTTCCACCAAAAAGTGGAACTTCCGCTTTAAGTGCTCCTGACCCCCTCACATGCCACATTTGGACTGTCTTTTTTTTGCTTGGGTGCCGCCTAGGTGGCTCGTGCGGAAGTTCTCTCCTCCTCCCTCTTTGCAATCTTCTGGGACAGTTTATAGGTCCCAGAAGATTGTCCGGCCACTAAGAAAGTGCAGTGCGACTCGCGCATGTGCAGTGCGCACCCGGCTGTGAAGCGGCAAGCGGTCACAGCCAGGTGCCCACATTTGGGATACCGGTGGAGAGGAGAGGGAGAGAACTGAAGCTCCCGCCGGCCGCATCGCTGGATCATGGGACAGGTAAGTGTGTGTTTATTCAAAGTCAGCAGCTACACTTTTTGTAAACACAAAAACGTCTGGAACTCAGCTTTAAGTGAAGAAATACAAGTTTCCTTTTTCCAGTCACATGTTTGCACTTTGCATTTTTTTTTTTTTTTTTTTACCTATACAGCAAGTGTGTCTCCATATTCACAGTGTAGAGAATACTGATTAGTTCCGAAAGAGGATTAAGATACTGTCAAATATTTTTGACACTCACCAGTACAAAATTATTTGAGTATATTTACAGGATTACATGCCATGCACATAAGCATGATCACCAGCAAGAAAGTCACTAAACTGTAAAACCCAGAGCAGCAGAAAATAAGTCCATCATTGGTGATCTTGAAAATCAACTTCGTGAGACTCAGTAGGACACTGAAATAAAAAAAAAATCCTCAGTCTGTTTTGATTCCTTGCTGCGATGCCTGTGCATTGCGTAGCTCTGCCATCACGGAGAGTAGCATCTTACAAACATCTTCATTATGACGCTTAAGATGCACTATTTCTTCACCTTGTTTTTCAATCACTTCTTCTAAATCAGATTTGTACCTAAAAAAATGTATACATATATATATATAAATAAAGCTGCCATGTTAGGACATTGAACATGTACATAAACCCACGATGTGTAAAATTAAAGAGGTCTTATAGTGACACACAACCATTTCATTTGCTAAATAAAGTGACCCTAACCCTTTTATATTGAATATGCCTATATTGACAGGCTCGGTAATTGGCCAAAATGATCAGACACATTAAAATCATTAGCAGAATAATACAAAACAGATTATGAAAGCTGCACGAACATGGACTCTTCACAGCAATGTCTCTGTAGCTCATTTAGGTTAACATGGCTGCATAGCATAGTCTCTGTAAGACTCTAAAGGAACAAAGCCGAGAACCATTACTTAAACAAAACAAAAGAGAATACAGCTACTCATCATTATAACACATACATACATTTACAGTGCTTATCATTATAAACATCCCTCCTCTCAGTGGAGTCCAAGGTAGTTCTGACAACACACGTGAACAACTGAAGGGATCCCAGGCCAAAGGACACTTTGGGGAGGAGGTATGGGGGTGGCACCTGGAACTGCAGAAATCTGGTGGCAGTTGGGGCTAGTCCTTCCCAGAGTAGCTGCATCTTCCAGAGAAGCTGGGTGCTATTAGGCTGTGGCCTTGCTAACCACATGTTGGTTCTGAGAGTGGTGGGCCTCTTACCTGGCTGCAGATCCCTTGTCAAGCGACCTCTGACATATCTTCCCAAATGTGTCCAGGAACCAAGGAGTTGTGGAAAAGGAAGTTAAAGGGGCCTGTATCTGCAACTGAGCAAGCTAAGGGAATGGGCACTATACTACAATTCTTTGAAGTTCTTTTCACTTTTTGTGCCCGAGACAAAACAGAAGCTAAAATAAATCTCCCAAAGTGAGGTCTAATCTACTCTAAGGCTGGGTTCACACTATTTTGATGCGAATACGAATATGATGCAGGTTTTCCTGCATCCAATTAGCATGTCAGGAGATTGTGACCGGCTCCAGTGTGAATGGCAAACTCGCTTGACCTAAAACCCATAGAAAATCTGTGGTGTATTCTCAAGAGGAAGATGAGAGACACTAGACCCAACAATGCAGACAGGCTGAAGGCCGCAATCAAAGAAACCTGGGCAGTGCCAGGAGGCTGATAGCCTCCATGCCACGTCGCATTAATGCAATAATTCATGCAATAAGAGCCCGGGTCAAGTATGGAGTGCATACTATGCTGCACGTGGACATACTTTTCAGTGAGCCAACATTTCTGTATTAATAATGCTTTTTTTAATTGGTCTTATGAAATATTCTAGTTTTCTGAGTTACTGAATTTTGGGTTTTCACTAGCTGTAAGTCATAATTATCAAAATTAAAAGAAAGAAATGCTTGGAATATATCATGCCGTGTGTAACGCATTTATATAAAATATATGAGTTTCACTTTTTGAATTGAATTACTGAAATAAATTAACTTTTTGAGGATATTTTAATTGATGAGATGCACCTGTATAGTACGGTTTCTTGCTAAACCTTGCTTGCTTAGTAAGTTTGTATGTAAATGTTTCTGTTTTATCTGTTATACTAAATATGTTGTAATTAAGGGCAAGCCACAAGGCTTGCTTTAATTTCCTATAAAAAGGAAAACCATTTTACATTCTCTCTGTTGTGCATCCATCAGAATAAAGACTCATTTTGGTGGTATGCCTTGCTTCTAAAGGCCCGTACACACGTACCGATCGTCGGCATACAAACGTCGGTGGACGAAGGATCTGCCGATTGTACGCGTGTTAGTATGGTGCCTCCGACAGATGTCTGCGCACAATCCGCGGACAAAAGTCTTTCTTGCAAACATGAAAATATTTGTATGCCGACACCAGAACGGACGATTGTTCGCCTGTCAGTACTCAATTCGGCCGACAGACCGCAGATTTGCAAGACTGGGCATGCTCAGAAAATAGAAAACACAGGGAAAGTTAACCATTACATGACATCACTTCTGCAGTCGGCGGACAAAATTCTTGTGCTGTCCTTGTGCTGTCTTTGCACTTTTCAGCAGACACCGACATCCCGGGGAGAAAAGAGGAACATTTGTATGCCGACCATCGGTACGTGTGTACGGGGCTTTAGATTCTAACTTGTTCTGCAATTGACCATACTGGTTCACTTGTTAAGAGGGAACCTTACAAGATCAACATACAGAAACTGATTTTTTTTTTCTTTTGAAGGTGTAAACTATTAGAATTATTTTTTCTTTGTTCCCTTGATTGCTGCAAGTATGAAATGCATCAGGTGTCAAGACGCTAACTAAGCACCTGCTTAAACCAGGGTCAGTGGCTCACTAAATAGTATGAAGGAATAAAAAGGGCATTGTGTTTGGGCTTGTACCTGCATGCAAACTTCCATATTCTGATCCTGATTATTTTTTTAACCTCCCTGGCGGTATGATTCTTTTGGATTTTAGGTGCTGAAAGCGGTACCATTATTTTAGGTGCTGAAAGCATGTAATTCTTGTGAATGAGCAGCCCAAACCAACTGTATACATTTATTATACATATTATATATATATATATATATATATATGTATGTATACATATATTATATATATATATATTATATATATATATATATATAAATATATATATATATATATATATATATATATAATGTATACAGTTGGTTTGGGCTGCTCATTCACAAGAATTACGTGTATATATATATATACACGTGTATATATATATATATATATATATATATATATATATATATATATATATATATATATATATATATATAATATGTGTGTGTGTGTGTGTATATATATATATATATATATATATATATATATATATATATATATGTATATATATACGTATATATATATATATATATATATATATATATACTGTATATATATATGTATATATATATATATATATATACATATATTTACATAAAAAGTACAGTAAAACTGCAGGAAAGGGCACTGGGGGGTAATGTAATGTGATTTTATTTTATTTTGAACGATATCAGTGTGTTTGGTGCATTTTACATTTGAATTTGCCGCCGGTTCCACCCCCCGGCGAACGTCACGTCGCCGGAGACGGAAGCCGGGGCTTGCAGACGATCGGGAGGAAGCTCCGCCGCCGCACACCGCTCGCAGTCTTCGCTGGATCCCGGAGAAAAGGTAAGTAAAACCTCCTCCAGCATCCAGCGATCTTCCTAGCGCTACCCCGAGTGTGACTCGGGGTTACCGCTTTTGGCACTAAAATCTAACCCCAAGTCACACTCGGGAATACCGCTAGGAAAGTTAAAGAAAGATGAATGACAAGATTCTTAAAGATGAGGACAAAGTATTTCATTTCCCTTTTTATTCAATACATCATATTTGGTTCACAAAGCATTTTCTTTCACAACCCATTTTATATGACAAATAAATATTGCTATAAACTACAATCTTTAAGGCAATACCTACCTTGTAACTACATTCCCTAACTGCTGTGACCATGCTTTCTTTCACAGTAAGGCCCCTTTCACACTTGCGGACCCGTTCAGATCCGCCTGTCAGTTTGTCAGGCAGATCTGAATGGATGCACCATACATCTCTATGGGGCATCAGATGTCAGCGGAGACACATCCGCTGACATCCGATCCTTTTTGTCAAATCCGGACGGATGGAAACCCTATTTTCCATCCGTCTGGCCGATCGGATGAGAACGGACAGGCGGTCCGTTCTCATCCGATTCCCCCATAGAGAACAACGGGGACCTGACAGCTCTTTCTCCGCACACAGTGTGGAGACGGAGCTGTCACCTGCCTGCTCAGCGGGGACCGGCGGATCGATCCCTGCTGAGCAGAGAACGGACTGCACCGGACAGCGGATAGTGTGAAAGGACCCTTAAATGTATCCACTGCTTAATGGCTAGGTGCTTGGGTGTCTACCAATAGTCCCAGTGCTCCCCTGCCTATACCAAGGTCATCCCTTCATATGATCAAATCTGCAGCCAGTGGCATGATACGAAGCCCTTATTTGCCCAGGATTATTCTGAAAAATAAACTTACTCAAAATTTAAAACCTAGCACTGTACCATTTTGTTTTTCTAACATGCTGAAATACGATTCTTCCCATGGTATTGATATATTACTTAATTTATATATATTGTCATGTCCTGTACTGTTCAGGTCTGCAAAACCAAATTGGAGTAAAATTAATGATCTCTAGAATGGTGTGTAGTAGCAAATTGTGACACTAATGGCCACAATATATTTATGTTCAGCTTTGGTTTTAAACTTGGGTATTTGAGAACCTATTTTTCACATGTAAACAATGTAGCCCAACCAACCGCTTTATACCTCTTCAATGGAAAATTGCTTTCTGCAGAAGTCTGTCAGAGCAACAGTTCAAAAAATATTTTAATAACTCAGATAAGGCTTCTAAAAAATGAAAGAATCTATGGGTTTTAATTTCAAGAGGACTCATGCACAAGTACTGTAATTGTGTATAACTATGGCCAGGAGAAGGAGAGAATTGATCAACTTTTTTTTAGAGATAGCAAATCGTTCCAGGTCCAGCCAAAACTATAAAAGAAAGTACAGAAGAACATTGCTCTGAAACATCATATCTAAAGCGCCGTACACAGGCCAAAAATGTAGGGCGGCATCGGCCAGTTCAATCGAAACAGTCGACAGCTGTCCCCCTGTCCTAACACAATATAACAGCAGGGGAGATCGCTGTTCTAACATCAAATTGTTAGTACAGTGGCTACGAACTGAGCGATCAGCTTTTTATTTTTGTTCAACCCAAAATAGTCTATAGGCTTAAAGCTTAAAGCCAAGATACCTTCTATAGATGCCCAGTGGCCTGAAGTTGGAAAATCTCTGACAGCAAAAACAATGGTATCCAATGTTGCATACGATTATTTTCGGTCCAATCCTAGCTAAAGCATTATAAAAAGCATCCATGTTTAGCCATAGGGTGCTGGATATGGAATCCACCTTTGCACATCTAGAAGTTAAAAATGACTGAAGTCAGCCTAGTAGTAAACTATAAACACAAAAAAGTAAACCCTCTTATGCTGGGTACACACGATCTGAAAATCGTCCGGTTCAGCAGGAATCTGCTGACATTGTCAGTGTGTACAGCTGCCTGTTCGACAGAAGCCAGTTACACAACTAGCTTCTATCGAACGGGCATGGTGAAGAACCAGCATTCAATCAATGCTGCCAGCCCATGGATGCGGGCGCTGATCATTGTGTTCCCCCCTGTCAGAATACAATAGCACAGCAGGGGAGATAGCCGCACCAACATCTCTTGTGGTGGTACGGCAATCTGCAGGTATCCCTGGCCAACCAAATATATTCCCAGGTCACTGCTATGGTTTCCCCAAAATAAAGCTGGTGCCAGGTGTATCTGCAAGTTTGTTAGGCTGAATAAAAATTGAATATATGTACAGAAACATTTTTTTGCTAGCAAGATTCTACAGAGGTCAAATCTTTGATCCAAAATCCCGTGTCCCAAATCCCAAAACCCCAAGGCAAGTTCAAAACAAAGAAAAGTTTGTGGAGCTGGTTACCTGAATCCAATCCCTGGTAAGGGGTCAGGTACACAATCATGTTTCCTTGCTTCTTCAATAATATCTGCATCAGGTTTCCTTCTATTAAACTTGCATATATGCACTACAAAAAAAAAAAGCAGAAAGTCAAATATTAAAGCTACAGTTTATTTGTACATTGGTTCGGGTTATTTTGCAGTACATTTTTTTTTTAAATATATATGTAAATCCACCTGGAAGTATAGCAGTGGATCAATCCCGCAGACAGTTGTAACCAGTAGTCCAGCAGAGAATAAATAAGCTCACTCAGAGCCCAGAAGGAGTCTCACAGTGTAGTAAATTTATTGCAAAGGTAAAAGCCACATAAAAGCAAATGAACAAGTAAAAAACCTCATATAAGCAGCTGCTGGCAACCAAAAAATTGCACAGCAGTGAGACGTCAGTGCCAAGTATCCTGCCCAGGGGTTATACCCGCCTTTGCTCTATCCAAAATGGGAAAAAAAAAATTGCCTATAGTTCTATTTTAACCACTTGCCGACCAGTCACGTTGACTGCACTGCGGCAAAGTGGCTCAATTCCGTCCAGCGTTGTAGACCTACCTCGCTGGACTCCTCCCCTTCTGGGCGGCACTCGGGCGCCGCCGGAGGCTCGCTTCTGCTGTTTTCAGTCACAGCGGGAGTCGGGCCAGGGGAGGAGCGGCGGTGATCACCGCCGCTCTTCCCCGATCGTCGGGGAATCGAGTCTGGAGATCCGCCCGCTTGTGTAAACAAAGCGGGCGGATCTCCTAAGTGACAAACAGTGACAGATTGCAGGGTTCAGCATAGCTGAACATGCGGTCTGTGCCTGTGTCACTCAGTCACCTCCCCCCACACACGTTAGGCATACATTAACCCCTCCCTCTCCAATAAAATTAAACCCTTCCCTGCCAGTGTCATTTTTACAGTAACAGTGCATATTTATAGCACTGATTACTATAGAAATGTCACTGGTGCCCCAAAAGTGTCAAAAATGTCAGACAAGGGTCCGATCTGTCTGCCGCAATGTCGCAGTCCCATAAAAAGAAAAAAAAAAAAAAATCGCATATCGCCGCCATTTCTCATTAAAAAAAAAAACACTAAAAATTACAGAAATCTTTCACTTAGTTAGTAAACGCAATAACTTTTGCGCAAACCAATCAAAATATGCTTATTGTGATTTTTTTTTACCAAACATAGGTAGCAGAAAACAAATTGGACAAAAATTTTAAAAAAATTTAGATTTTTACATTTTTTGGGGGGGAATTTCATATAAAAAAAATGTGAAAAATATTTTTTCAAAATTTACGCTCTTTTTTTGTTTATAGCACAACAAGTAAAAATAGCATAGGTGATCAAATACCACCAAAAGAGAGCTCTGTTTGTGGGGAAAAAAGGACGTACATTTCATTTGGGTATGGCATCGCACGACCGCGCAATTGTCAGTTAAAGTCGCACAGTGCCGAATCGCAAAAAGTGGCCTGGACGTAAGACAGCAAAATCCTCCGGTGGTAAAGTGGTTAAGCTGGCCATACATTGCCAAGATTTTTTTGGTTCAGCCAGAGAGCTGAGCGAAGAAAACTGAAACCGATTCCCCCATCCACACATTCAAGGTAATGCGGGAATCCTCCCTACTGTGTCATTGTATTCTGGGAGTGGGACTCCCCCCACAGCCAGAATACACTGATCAGCGCTGCATGCATTGTTTAAATTAAAATAATCCAACAATCCAGTTCATCAGAAGTGGATCATTCGTTCAATTTCTTATGAATGGGAACAGCTATAGATGGATCAAAATTCAGCATGTCCCTGCTGAACAGATCAAATTTAAATCCATCTATGGCAGCTTTAGTGTTAATGCTTGTGTTACAGGGAGCTTATAGTGTGAGGATTACAGAGAGCGTTACAGTAAGGCACACAGGAAAGGTTATGAAAGAAAAGAAAAAAGGAGGCGCAAACACCCAAACACCTAGTTCATTACCCGTGGTCACCGTTAATAAAAAGTTTTAATAAATGCCAAATGCATACTCACAGACATGAAGATTGTTAAAATCATGTTACAAGAATCCACCACACGTGAACTGGAACATGTCCTTGTAGATAGGACCGCTAACGCGTTTCGGGAGTCAAGCTCCCTTCATCAGAGCTCCAGCTCTAGTGAGGTCGAAAAAAGACATCTATCCATCCAGTTCAACCTATGATGTGTGTGTGTGTGTTTGCTGTTAACCGTACATTGTATACCCCTGTATGTTGTGGTCTTTAAGGTGCCCGTTTAATAGTTTTTTGAAACTATCGATGCTCCCTGCTGATACAACTGCTTGTGGAAGAGAATTCAGCATCCTTACTGCTCTTACAGTGAAGAACCCTCTATGTATTTTAAGGTTAAACCGATTTTCCTCTAGTTTTAGTGAGTGGCCACGTGTCTTATTGTATTCCCTTTCTCTGAATAGTTTGTTTCTTATGCTTGCCCTTTGCAACCAGAAATAGTTTTTTTTAAGACGATACGAAAGAGAAAAAAAAGGCACCAACATTATATAGTTCACAATTTAGGTGTTGAAAAGATCAATCCTTGAAGGAAATATTTTTTTATATCAGGTCAAGGCAGTCTGCATCAAATTTGAAAATTCAGCAAGTCAAAAAAAAAATAATAATCTAGAAAAAGGATTAGTATATAATCATTCAATATGTATATACTGTTGAAAGCAGACAAGCACGTTTGATTTTGGTTTATTAAATGGATTGTAAAGTCTTGTTTTTTCTTCAATAAAAATAATAAACATGTTATACTCCCCTGCTCTGTGCAGTTGGATTTGCACAGAGCAGCCCAGAGCTTACTTTTCTCGGGTACCTTTTTGCGCTCCAGGCCCCTCCCTACTTTTGAGCGCCCCCACAGCAAGCAGCTTGATATGGGGGGAACCCGAGCCTCGAGTCACAGCCCCCGGTGTCCTTTCAGACACGGAGCTGCGGTTCAGCCCTGCCCCCCTCTCTTTTCTCATTGGCTAACTGGCTTTGATTGACAGCAACGGGAGCCAATGGTGCCGCTTCTGTGTCTTAGCCAATGAGGATGGGAGACCCGGAGGGCAGAGACAGTTGTGGACATCGCTGGATAGAGATGGGACTCAGGTAAGTATTAGGGGGTCTGCTGCACACAGGAGGCTTTTTATGTTAATGCATAGAATGCATTAAGATAAAAAAACCTTCTGATTTTACAACTCTTTTAAGCTTGCTTAACTACACCCATGGGAACAACACAGCACTGCCCTATATATGGTCCTCGTATACGCTGTCCCTTTAAGGCCTTTCTGTCCTCCTTTGTGAAGACCATACAGCTCTCAACCATTGTTCTTACAGACCACCTGCTTGTTTGGGAACAGAGTATATGACTCAAACCATGCAACTCACAATGACTCCCCCACAGAAGCACACGAATATCAAACAGCAGGTTGTAAAGTAATTAGACAAGTCAATGTCAGGACATTTGCTGGTGGTCCTTCCCACCTCCTCCATTGTAAGCTACATTTTAGAGGAGACGTGTTTGCTTCTTTAAGTGCATCCATGAAACCAATATGAGCAGCAGCCATAAAGAGAACTCACACAGACTGCATCGGAAGGAAAAAGAAAAATACGATTATCTTGCCTAATTAGGAAATGTTTTCTGCCAAGTAAATGTGTGTTCAAGCCAGATGTGATGATTGAAGGCATTGATTTGTTGAAATCACAAATGTGTCAACCTTCAAAAAAACAATATTTATCTAATAAAAGGGGCATTAAAAAGGAGAAAAATCAGTAGTTGCTAACTGAACTTTTGTTCATCAGTTTTAATATGTGAAATTATTAGGTTTTGACAAACTAATCTTCTTCTTACATGTAAAAATAAATAAATTGAGAAAAGAAGAGAACCTCAAGTTGCAGTCAAAAGAGAAAACATGGATATAAATTAATTTGTATTAGGCATCATGGGAAAATAGCAGTATTGACAATGCCAAGTAAGAAAAAAATCCAGTGATGGTTCTGATGATCATTTCTGAAAGGTGGGGCTGTCCAGTCATATAAAAAATGTACTTCTTTAGATTGTAAGCTCCATGAGCAGGGTCCCATTTCTTCTGTATTGAACTGTATTGTAATCGTACTGTCCCCCTCTACATTGTAAAGCACTGTGTAAACTGTTGGCGCTATATAAATTCTGTGCAATATAACACTCCAGTTTTTATCCCAATCAATTAAATCTCCTATAAGGAAAATGATCGACTTTGCAAATAGTCTGTATTAACTCTCATTCACCTATAGTAGTACATGATCTTGCCAATCATTGTACCTTTATATAAAAAAAAAAAAAAAGAAAAAACGTAAAAATACTTGTCAGGTTAAACATTTTTCAGAAAAAAAAAAAAAAAACCCAATACCAATAGAAGGAGCTTCAGACCAAATTGTAGAGTCGAAATAGATTTATTGGCTTTCATTTATGAAGTAAGAGGAAATCCTTCTAATGGGGTTCTGAATAACATTAAGAAGTTTTCCAATAATTTTCCACTCAATCTAAATTTTAAAAAATGGTTTTGCCTAAAAATACACTTTAATATACTCTCCATTATTTTCAAAACTTCTACACTGGTTCTAAAGATGAGATGATTTAAAAATGTCCTCATTCTTCATAACCCCCAACCTCCAACATGAAGAAGAAAGGTTTACTTCTGCAATCTAATTCTTTCTGAAGGACCACATCTGTGCAGTCTACTCGAAGAATTTCAAAGTTATTGGCAGGAAAAGAAGAAAATCCACTTTACTCTGGCTAACAAATTTTACCAAAAATCCACGATGAAATCTGAAATCCCTAAAAGTCCTTAAAATTAAATCTCATACAAAATAAAATGAAAATGTAGTATCTGCTTAGCTAAGCTAGCAAAAACCTTTAAAAAAGAGGTTGGTGAACAAGGCACTCTGCCAAGCAAAGGATTGCTGGAGTGGAGTGATGCGAATGCAGAGAATGGTTTCTTCCAAGCAAGAGTTAGCCAGCGTCGCTGGCTTAGACCCACGCAATCTCCCAAAAACAGCACCAAACTGCAGGTATAGGATGACTGGTAAAACTTCAATATATACAGTCATGTCAAAAAGTAAGTACACTCCAGAGAAATTATTGTGTTTTTAACTTATTTGAACAAGCAAATACTATCAGCTATGGATTCCAAGGTTGTACTTTTTTTTTTAAACGCTCTTCTTATTTAAATATATCACCTTTATCAGTAGGCACTGTAGATACCTTTAGAGCTGTGTATACTTATTATATTTATTTATCATTTGAAGGTAGTCAAATCAACAGTTTTATTTTTTTTTAAATGAGAAACAATAGTCCTCTTTAATTTTCGGTTCACACTAAGGCGACACGACTCCTTACTACTTTGGGGGCGACTTGTGCATTACCACGCACCACGACTTCGGAGCGACTTGCAGGGACTTCACATAATGGAAGTCTATGCAAGTCGCTCCGAGGTCGCCCCGAAGTAGTACAGGACCCTTTTTCTAAATGGGAGCGACTTGTGTCGCTCCTATTAGAACTGGTCCTGTAGCGGTCAATGGACCGCGAGGGAGCGCGACTTGTCAGGCTGACAAGTTGCCTGACAAGTCGCGCTAGTGTGGACCGGCTCTTAATGTATTTTAGAAATACATGACAAGATAACATTTTAGTGCAAATCATTTTATAATTATATAAACCCAATTAGCAAAATGTCATAAGCTTCAAGTTAATGTAATCTCAATACTGGTTTCATCCGTTGCACATTGCATTTCCTCTCACCATGTCCTGCAGTAGCCAGCCAGAGGAACCACAGCTTTCAGTGGGGAAGGAAGCATTTGACAAAGTCAAACGTATTGAATACCTTTATGACCAGATTAACCAAAGGGAAACAGTTCAACACTCGAGCCAAAAAAAAAAGTTAAGTATTTACCCGCTTACTTTAATTTACAGAAGGTATTGACTGGAAGTTTACAGGGTAGCTTGCGACCATGTAATCCAAGTTATCCAGGCTTTACATCACATGATGGCGAATTTATTAATTGAAGGAATTTATAAAGCACCAACAATTTCAGCAGCACTTTACATACTGTTAGGACCTTATCTCACATGCATACATACCCATACCAAGGCCAATTTATAGAGCAGCCAATTAGTTTATCATCATGCCTTTGGAGTGTGGTGGGAGGAGGGGACCAGAGTATCAGATGAAACATTTGCAGGCACAAGGAGAACAAGCAAACTTCAAGCAGATAGTGTCCTGAACCAGGAACCCCAGTGCTGCAAGCTCGAAGTGCTCACCACTAAGCCACTGCATTTTCCTGGTAGGAAAGGGGTATTTGGTTTACTCAAAACAATAATGTGATTTGGTTATGATGATACGTGGCCAATTGATTTATGTGAATTGTGATATTAACGAAGTCCACTTTATTGGCAATGAAATCTGACAATATACGGCTGGTATTTATTTATTTTTTTGCATTTTGATTTTACCATAGAAACTGCAAGTGGTTTCTATGAACGTAGCTTGTTCTTTTTAGGCACGCACCACACGCATTTTTAATTTGATTTGTATCAATGGGAAAGCACCTGAAATGCATGGCAAATGCAGCACACGTATTTCATATGTATCGGAAATGTGTTCACAAATGTATTGATAATAACCTTGTTAACAAAAAAACAGACATTTTTACAAAAGAGCAAGCTTACAAAGGTTTCAAACACATTTTAAATGCAGCCAGTTAATGTCTAGGTTAACTAAAACACATTTAGGATTTCACAGAGGGAAGCTTTTGTCTTCATCAGCTTGCAATGTCTGTGGACACAAGGGTTTACCATGAAAAGAATAAAGATATTTGGCAAATACCGAGGCCCATTTATCATGCGGATGTTCACCACATTAAGTCCAAATGTAGCTTTTCAATAGATTCTTAAGAGCGGTTGTATTATTCTTTTGCTGTGATAGTAATAATAGAGTTATCTGAGACTGTCCACAGACAAGCACATGTACCCCCCCACACACACACACCACAACAGTGCATTACCTACAATGAGATTATTGTCCTCAAGAATTATCCTAAATCCTGTGCATGGGTTATTCGCACATTCATTTCTATATGAGTGTTCACCCCTACATGGGCTTCTAGATTACAAGAAATACTCAGAATGCCCACACTCCCTGAAAATATTAGGCCATTTATAGGAAGCTAATGCAATAAAATGATATGACAATGTATGCCCAATCCAGACCGTTACAAAGTGGGCAACAATATTGAATGTGTAGATACCTCCTCAACATCTCTGCACTATGGCCAGGTAACCTTAGGGGACAAATTGCTTCAGTTGGGTGTTTTTGGGACATTATTTTTGTTTCTTATTAAGATGCTCCCTTTTCCCCCCCTCCCATAGTCCAAAACAAGCAAGTATTCCCAATGCAGATGTGTATGAACAAAAATCCTTTGAAAGAAACGGGCTGTCACCTTCTACACAAAAGGTACCTCAAGGCAACAGATCTTCCAACTGCCAAATAACAGACTGATGACCTGGAAGAATACTTTGTCCGCATATAATTCTTAGAATCTAAGAATAAATTTAAAGATCATTTTATTAAAAACAAAATAAAATGTTCCTTGGGAACAACTTGTTTGTGGAATTGCCTTGAGTAACCTTGCATCTCATAGAAACTACATTGGTAAACTAATTAACAGAAAAGCCAAAGTAAAGAAGCAGAAAAATAAAGCACAGGGGGACACTCTATGGATATAGCATTGGTATGCAAGCTTATTGGAAGCCAGAGACATTAACCACTTCAGCCCCGGAAGGTCTTGCCCCCTTAATGACAAGGCCATTTTTTGTGATTCGGCACTGCGTTACTTTAACTGACAATTGCCTGGTCGTACGACACTGTACCCTAATTCAATTGATTTCCTTTTTTTTTTCCACAAATAGAGATTTCTTTTGGTGGTATTTGATCACCTGTGCGATTTTTATTTATTGCGCTACAAACAAAAAAAGAGCGACAATTCTGAAAAAAAAAAAAAACAAATATTTTTCACTTTCTACTATATAAATTCCCAAAAAATGTAAAACATCAAATTTTTGGACACTTTTGGGGGGACCAGTGACATTACTACAGTAATCAGTGCTAACAATATGCACTGTTACTGTAATAATGACACTGACAGGGAAGGAGTTAACCCAGGAGCGACCAAGGGGTAAGTGTGAGCCTAGGGGGTGTTTTATAACTGTATGGGTGAGGGACTTGTGGAATCAACACAGAGACCTGTGATCCTAAATAGGAGAATCACAGGTTGTGGAGTCAACACAGAGACCTGTGATCCTAAATAGGAGAATCACAGGTGCTCTGTGTTAATTCCAGAGAGAACAACGGTCTGCTGTGTTTACAACAGCAGGCCATTGTTCTCTCTCCACAGGGAGTGATCGCGGCCGCCGGCCCTGTGGATCGGCTTCCCCGCTGCCTAATGGGGGTGGGAGCGTGCCCCCAGGAGCTCTTCCGCAAACCGCCGTACAAGTATGGCAGTTCGCACAGCCGAGCCAGCCTGCCGCAGTATATCTGCAGCAGGCGGTCGGCAAGTGGTTAAAGGACAGCAGTTTTCAGCTACATTAAAAGACAATAGGGTTGATTTACTAAGGACAAATAGGCTGCTCACTTGCCCGAAAAGTTGCAGTTCACATAGTGAATGTGGTAAAATTTCACTTCAGAAAGAATACCCAATCACATGCAAGAAAAAAAAGAAAAGAAATCAGCATTTTGTTTGCATCTGATTGGATGATGGAAGTCAGCAGAGCTTGACTCATTCCCTATACTCTGAGGAAAGTTCCCTTGCAAACTAAAGAGTCTATTTGCCTTTAGTAAATCAACTCCAATGTCTACACATGCCTGCATACACTGCTAATGCATTACTTTTAAAAAGGGAATTGTCTATTTGGCAGGTTCTAAAGCAAGCTCGTATTGCGGCTATTCCCTTGATATCAAAAATCTTTATCCAACTGCTGCTGAAAGTTAGGCATAGGATGCGGTCACATGTCTCACCTCTGAATTGTTTTTTAGCAGAGGTATGTGCATTGTGAGCATAAGTGTCTATCTTTGGTGAACAGCTGCATAATATGAAAAAGTTACATAGTTATATAGTATTTGAGGTTGAATAAAGACAATAGTCCATCCAGTTCAACCTGTGTAGATGTTTGTGGCCGTAATCATCTCTCATACCCCTGAATGTTCTGATCCTTGAGATGTACGTCCAAGAGTCTTTTGAAAGTAGCCATACTTCCCGCAGAAACTACCTCTTGTGGTAGAGAATTCCACAATCTTGTAGCCCTAACAGTAAAAAACAACATGCATTGCCTGAGGTCAAAACGCTTCTCCTCTAAATCACATTGTATGCCCTCGAGTTCTCATGCAATCCTTGCGACTGAATAGCTTTTTTTCTATGCTGAGGTCACCATTGAGGTATTTATAAAATGCTATCATGTCCCCTCTCAGGCGTCTCTTCTCCAGGGAGAATAAATCAAGTGATTGCAGACGCTCTTCATAATTAAGGTCCTCCAATCCCCTAATTAGTTTAGTTGCCCTTCTCTGGACTCTCTCCAGCTCCAACACATCCCTCCTGAGGACCGGCGACCAGAACTGAACAGAATACTCCAGATGCGGTCGAACCAGAGTTTAACCCAGACAATCTGCCCAATCTCCTACTAAGAACAATCTGTGCAGAGCACCTGCCAGGATTTAAAGGAGCAATCATCCCCAACTGCCCTCTATAGTGAATGAGCAAATCAACAGACTGCACAAGAGACTGCAAGATCTGTCTGCTCTCAGTTTCCAGTATTGGATGTCAATGAAAAACTTGCTTGGCACAACATTTAGATCAACACATGGGCAGAGAAATGGTCTTTCCTGTTTCTTTTGAAAGATTAATTTAAATAAATGCTATAAAGATATCTGCAGCACATCCAAGGTGTCATTCAATTGGATTCTGTTACTTCCCATAAACTACATTACCCAAACATTGCTATTGATGTTCGCATTTTTCAAACCACTTCTGAAAATATGGCCAGTCTAAAACTTTCCCAAAATCTAAACAGCAGCTAAACATATAAAAAAAAAGCAACACAAACAAAGGACATCATAGCTCTACAATACTGAATAAGGCCTACTTATAAATGGTTGAAAGGTTTCCCAAGGGGAAATATCAATTCCAACTGTTTATTCCAATTATAATGATTGATCTGGTCAATTTCTCCACTTACTTTTATCCTATTTCACAAAAGGTAATCAAAATTCTTCTTGGTGGATTTTTCCTGATATATATAAAGAGAACTTACACCACATCACCAGTTATTGTAATTCTGAATAGGATTCAGGAGAAGGATCCTTAAGTGGAGTAATTTATATTTTGCCACATTTTTCTAGTCCGCGTCTTTTTGCGGTTTATTACAGCTAACTTCCAATTTATGAAAATTCCATGCCAACTTCTATAAGCTGGAGGAAAACCAGGCAAGATTTGCAGGTGGAATTGAGCAAATGGGTGCCAAAAGAAGGTTCTTCTAAACAGGCAATTTGCTATCTTGAATCTACTCTTTAATTCTTAGTATGCTGTATAGCTCAGTTCAAATAAGCTTGATCTGGCCTACTTATCTTGAAGCAAATGAAAAAACCCTGAGTCTTAAAAGCAAATTTCAATGAAGCACAGCAAGTACTGGGGAGGAAGACTCAACTTCAAACACAATATATAACAAAAGCCAACTACTTAGTAAAATGTTTGCCCTTTTAAATAGAGAAGGACATGGATCGGCCATGGAAATAAATGAAGGAAGATCACTTCTCCTTTTAAACACCAGGGATGTATGAGAGGTAAAAGTAATGAGCCTTTGATGTCAGGCAGCCCATAGAATTAAAACTCTGTCTTTGCCTCAGTTGGTTTTCACTTGCAAAACAACAAAATACAACCTTCAAAGTTCAAAAACTAAAAACACAATCAGCTAAAAGACATCAAAGTAAACCAAAAGAGAATTTAAAACAAACAAATAAACAAAATTGATTGGAACAATGAGGGTCATGAACACAACAAAGATGAGCTACTATTTAAACCTGATGTGGGAAAAGATCTTAAGGAAGTCTAATCATTTTAAAAATGAACACTTTGCTAGCTGATCCCTCTGTTCCACCTGAAAGTAACATAATTCTTTGGTGAAGAATTTCCCAATCCATATGGTTATGATCAAATATCTGTAGGCCCTCCTCAAAATCTCTTAGTCAAACCCACTAGAGAGAAATAAAAAAATTGCAACAGCTTGGATTTTCCCAGCTGCTGGCTACCATTTTAATTGATAAAAAACCTGAATGCATTCATCTTCATAGACCAGTACAAATGATCTTTAGGAGCGTTTACTGTCGCATGCATTACCTGGTACCACGTAATGTCCATTGGCATATTAGTAGTATGTTTATGGATAAACTAAACAAAATCCATACATGTGATGCCTCAAATAAGATGCTATTTTTGCTTACGGAGGGGGGGGGGGTCGCTGGTTGCCCCTAGGGAAACAATAGCAATTGGCTGGGAAAATCTATCCAGCACAATTGGCTTCTTCACCAAACAGGATCAGCTAGGAAACATCAGCCAGGCGGTGGTCAGTGCATTTCTACAGAAGATCTGAAATAGCATAAAACGTTAAGCGCATTTGTGTGGTCAGGCACTGATGTTGGACAAGAAGGCCTGGTCCATAGTCTCCGCTCTAATTCATCCCAAAGGTGTTCTATTGGGTTGAGGTATGGACTCGAAACAGACTGATGACCTGAAGAATACATTGTCCTCATATAATTCTTAGAATCTAAGAACAAATTTAAAGATCATTAAAATCAAAATAAAAATGTACCTTGGGTTCCTGTGTAGGTCAGTCAAGTTCCTCCGCCCCAAACTCGCTCATTCATGTTTTTATGGACCTTGCTTTGTGCACTGGTGAGCAGTCATGTTGGAACAGAGAGAAATTGAGAGAAATCGTTCTCAAAAAGTTAGGAGCATGAAATTGTCCAAAATGTCTTGGTATGCTTGAACTAAGGGGCCAAGCCAACCCTTAAAAAACAACCCCACATCATCAGCCCCCCCCCCCCTTCCACCAAATGATTTGGACCAGTGCACAAGGCAAGGTCCATAAAGACATGGATGAGTGATTTTGGGGTGAAAGAACTTGACTGGTCTGATCTCAACATCGACAGAACACCTTTAGGATGAATTAGAGTGGAGACTACGAGCCAAACCTTCTTGTCCATATCAGTGCCTGACCTCACAAATGTGCGTTTCTGGAAGAATGGCCAACCATTCCTAAACCTTGTGGATAGCCTTCCCAGAAGAGTTGAAGGTGTTATAGCTGCAAATGGTGGGCCAATTCAATATTGAACCCTAGAGACTAAGAATTGGGATGCCATTAAAAAGGTACGTGTCCCAATACTTTTGACTATATATATATATATATATATATACATACATACACACACACACACACACACACGCACACGCACACACACACACACACACACACAACCCAATTCCAAAAAAGTTGGGACACATACAAATTGTGAGTAAAAAAGGAATAGACTAATTTACAAATCTCAAACTTATATTTTATTCACAATACAATATAGATAAATAACATATCAAATGTTGAAAGTGAGACATTTTGAAATGTCATGCCAAATATTGGCTCATTTTGGATTTCATGAGAGCGACACATTCCAAAAAAGTTGGGACAGGTAGCAATAAGAGGCCGGAAAAGTTAAATGTACATATAAGAAACAGCTGGAAGATGAATTTGCAACTTATTAGGTCAATTGGCAACATGATTGGGTATAAAAGGAGCCTCTCGGAGTGGCAGTGTCTCTCAGAAGTCAAGATGGGCAGAGGATCACCAATTCCTAAAGTGCTGTGGCGAAAAATAGTGGAGCAATATCGGAAAGGAGTTTCTCAGAGAAAAATTGCAAAGAGTTTGAAGTTATCATCATCTACAGTACATAATATCATCCAAAGATTCAGAGAATCTGAAACAATCTCTGTGCGTAAGGGTCAAAGCTGGAAAAACATACTGGATGCCCGTGATCTTCGAGCCCTTAGACGGCACTGCATCACATACTGGAATGCTACTGTAATGGAAATCACAACATGGGCTCAGCAATACTTCCAGAAAACATTGTCGGTGAACACAATCCGCCATGCCATTCGCCGTTGCCGGCTAAAACTTTATAGGCCAAAAAAGAAGCCATTTCTAAATATGATCCAGAAGCGCAGGCATTTTTTCTGGGCCAAGGCTCATTTAAAATGGACTGTGGAAAAGTAGAAAACTGTTCTGTGGTCAGACGAATCAAAATTTGAAGTTCTTTTTGGAAAACTGGGATGCCATGTCATCCGGACTAAAGAGGACAAGGACAACCCAAGTTTTGTGCACTCAGTTCAGAAGCTAGCATCTCTGATGGTATGCGGTTGCATGAGTGCATGTAGCATGGGCAGCTTACACATCTGGAAAGGCACCATCAATGCTGAAAGGTATATCCAAGTTCTAGAACAACATATGCTCCAATCCAGACGTCGTCTTTCAGGGAAGACCTTGCATTTTCCAACATGACAATGCCAGACCACATACTGCATCAATTACAACATCATGGCTGCGTAGAAGGATCCGGGTACTGAAATGGCCAGCCTGCAGTCCAGATCTTTCACCCATAGAAAACATTTGGCGCATCATAAAGAGGAAGATGCGACAAAAAAAGATCTAAAACAGTTGAGCAACTAGAAGCCTGTATTAGACAAGAATGGGACAACATTCCTATTCCTAAACGTGAGCAACTTTTCTCCTCAGTCCCCAGACATTTGCAGACTGTTATAAAAAGAAGAGGGGATGCCACAAAGTGGTAAACATGGCCTTGTCCCAACTTTTTTTGAGATGTGTTGATGCCATGAAATTTAAAATTAACTTATTTTTCCCTTAAAATGATACATTTTCTCAGTTTAAACATTTGATATGTCATCTATGTTGTATTCTGAATAAAATATTGAAATTTGAAACTTCCGCGTCATTGCATTCGGTTTTTATTCACAATTTGTACAGTGTCCCAACTTTTTTTGGAATCGGGCTTGTGTATATATATATATATATATAATATATTACACATATATACACACATACATACACACACACGTATATACACACACACACATGCAGTGCTAGGAAGTAAGTTAATTATTTTTTACAGCAGTATTTTCTGGTATGAATAAAATATGTCAGCATATATCACAACATGTTTACAGATATTTGCAAGCGTCAGTTACAATCCAAGACCCAAAAATATTTTAAAATCTGCAGGAATTAAAAAAAAATAAATAAAAAAATTGAAAAGTATTTGAACGATCACACAAAACATGTATAATGAAGCATTCACCAGTTGATGCATACATATTGTTTAGCTGAGAGCTGGCTTTCCCTCTCCCTATGTACAAATCCCGAAACGCAAACACAGTTCCATAACCCGCAGGCTAGGACAGGACAAAGCTGCTTACTTCCACAGCAACACACAGTCAATTTCAGATAAGAAGATTCCAGCACATTTGGATTTCCGATCTCGGATATAAAAGGAAGATTAAGCAATGTTTGTCAAACAGTGAAAAAAATAATGAAATGCACAAAAGCCACATGGCAGTACTGTGTAATGAATTCACACAGGGAAAGGAAGATGAATACTGCAGCTGCAGTGGCTGGATCCATGTAGGCTGAAAACCAAACACTTGCAACTTACAACAGGGTCATTCTAAGCTGCTTCAAGTTACAAAATGTTTATGACCCTTCATTTACTAGTAGATAATCATATAGGAAGAAAAGTACTGGAATTTACTACCCTGCAATAAATTATAGGCCAACTCCTTCCAAATTAGTGAAGAATTTTAATATTTACTGTACTCAAAAAAACTTAGATGGCCTAAATGACAGTTTTTATTTATTTTTTTAAAACCTGTCCACTAATTCTCAGAACAGCTTACAAATAGTGTTAGTGGTCTATGTGTTAATGGATTAAATTACAACTTTGAGGAAGACCACACACAAAGCAATTTTTAGTGAATTTCAACAAGCTTTCAATCTCAAAATCAACAAAGAATCAAGGCAGCCTAGCATCAGCAGTTTCAATCGTTACTTGACTGTGAAATACTCTAAAAAGTAGCTTTCTTTGAGCTGTGCAATATTTCTTGCAGTCAAATGCTGGTAGCAAGTGCCAACATCTCTTTACAACTTTTCCAGTGAAGAACACGGGCAGGAACTTTTTACGGTTCTTCTTTAATCGCTTGCCGAGCGGCCGGCTTAGTTTTATGGCGGCAGGTCGGCTCTATCCCGCGAAACGACATACCTGTACGTTGCTTTACGGGACCGCTAGTGGGGGGAGCGCACGCGCCGATTTTCCACAGGGGGAGCCAATCAGCGGGTCCAGCGGACACGATGTCCGTTGGGCACCCGCTATTGTTGTAAACACGGCAGACCACTGAAAACCTTCCAGTCCAGAAGTGGTTAAATAACGAGAAACTGGGAGAAGAAGGGGTATGCCTGTCTTAATGACCCCCTTTCCTCATGGGATTGTGGCAGTTGGGAAGTTTTAAGTCCCCCCCTTTGATTAAATTCAAAGGGGGACTTGAAACTTCCCTACCGCCACTTGGGATAGGTTAGGAAAGGTCATATGTCAAAGACTTCTGGAAGCCCCAAGGGGTCAGCTGTGATAGGTCAAGTTGGGTCAGCTAGACCCTTTGGAAGTTTCCAGAATCAGGCTGATCACCTTTTTAAAGGGGATAACTGAGGAGATTTGGGGGCAGTCGCCAGAGGAGCCCCCCAAACCCCCCCCCCCCCCTCACCCTCCCAGCCTTTTTATGTGGCAAGTCCCTATCATTTTGAAAAGGGACAGTTATTTGAGCTGGAGTTTAATGTATTGTACAGCTCGAGCCTTAGTGGCTGAGTTTTAAAATATTTAAAAGTAGTAAAGTGAAAAAAAGATATGATGAACTGCATATTAAAGTTTTATATCATTTGTAAAAATCAATAAATAAGTCCACGCCCATTTGTAATCCAGTGGTTGTCCATTGTTTTATTAATGCATGTCTGGAGTTCATACCACCTGCGATCCCATCTCAGTGATGGGGAGGGAGAAAACGTACCCTGTACCAAAGCAGCTCTGGATGTTCCAACACCACATTTGCAGAGTCTGCACACACATTTGGATGCCATTACCAATCCCTTTCTGAAGATGCCAAAAGTAAGGTGAAAAAAGGTCTTAAGCCAGCTTTACATGGAATGAAATTTGGCCGGTTTAGCTACACGTGATGCAATCGCTTTAATAAACCTTTGGTATAGATCCATGGTGTTCTATCAACATATGCTACCTGATCAAAGTAAGGAGCACAAAATATTAAAGAAAATGTGTAAACATGACGGGCAGTAATTTGCAGAATGGGAAGCAGCAGTGGCCGTCCACTAATAAAGCTACCCCTCTGCTCAATCTTGTTGTCTTCTAGTGCTGGCCCTCCTTCTCCTAGACTGACCAAGGAATCTTCTTTCATGTTGCCTTTCTAGCTTTAATAGTTTGAATCACAACCCAGAACAGGTAAGGACTTCCCTAATATACATACTTGTACTGGCTTCTGTGCTTTCTGAATTACAGGCTGGGAACATCAGCATTTTTAGCTTGGCAATGTGCATTTTCAGAATGAAATTAGCAATGGTAGCCCTCATAATTCCGCAGGAGAGACCTGCTTTAAAACGGAACTCCAAGCAGAAAAATGCTTTTGTCCTGGGTCAGATAGTCAATGTACTGAAGTCTTGGATAGCCAGTGAACTAGCATTTTTAGAAGGTGGCAAGTAGCAATCTATATATTTTGTTCTTCACAGCAATATATTTATATAATATAATCTGATAAAAACAACATATATAGATTGCTAATATTTACCACCTTCTATAAATGCGAATATATATTATATACATACACACACGCACGCACACACACACACACACACAGTATCTCACAAAAGTGAGTACACCCCTCACATTTTTGTAAAGATTTTATTATATCTTTTCATGTGACAACACTGAAGAAATGACACTTTACTACAATGTAAAGTAGTGAGTATACAGCTTGTATAACCGTGTAAATTTGCTGTCCCCTCAAAATATCTCAACACACAGCCATTAATGTCTAAACCACTGGCAACAAAAAAGTGAGTACACCCCTAAGTAAAAAATGTCCTAATTGGGCCCAATTAGCCATTTTCCCTCCCTTGTGTCATGTTACTCATTAGTGTTACAAAGTTTCAGGTATAAATGGGGAGCAGGTGTGTTATATTTGGTGCTCACTCTCTCATACTGGTCACTGGAAATTCATCATGGCACCTCATGGCAAAGAACTCTTGGAGGATCTGAAAAAAAGTATCGTTGCTCTACATAAAGATGGCCTAGGCTATAAGAAGACTGTAGACCCTGAAACTGAGCTGCAGCACTGTGGCAAAGACCATACAGCGGTTTAACAGGACAGGTTCCACTCAGAACAGGCCTCGCCATGGTCGACCAAAGATGTTGAGTGCACAGCGTCATATCCAGAGGTTGTCTTTGGGAAATAGATGTAGGAGTGCTGGCAGCATTGCTGCAGAGGTTGAAGGGGTGGGGGGGGGTCAGCCTGTCAGTGCTCAGACCATACTCTGCACACTGCATCAAATTGGTCTGCATGGGGCGATCCTCCCTGTAAGGGGCGTGGCTGAGGATATGGCGCCGTGAGACAACTCGTGGCGGGGCTCCGTGTGCGCTGGTGAGCGGCCGCTCTGGGGAAAGAAGCCGGCGTTCCCTACAGGACACAGCAGTTGCTCAATCCAGAGGAGTGAGGGGAGAGAACGGGAGTCAGACAGCCTGGTGAGCCAAAGGAGCAACCCGGGATCCGTATCGCCCTGCTGTTAAACACAGAGCCGAATCGATCCCTGGAGGTCCGCAGCGAGCCGTACCTAGTTAGAGGAGAGTCTGATGCCAAGGTGATCAGAAGCAGCCCCAGACATCACTTCGGAACTGTAAGTGAATTTCCTTAAAATAATATTTCTCTAAAAGGGGGAACTGACTCCTGAGAAAACAGCCGAAGCAATACACTGGGTGGACAAAAGCTGTATTCTGGTCTATGAGTGGGGAAGGGGAGAGAGCGGCTGTTAACACGCCGGTGAGACATACAGACATTTCTCAGTACTTTATTCGAACCCCCCCCACACAAGAAGAAAGTGTTTCTTATTCCAAAATGGCACAGACACGCTCGGGGTCGGCTAATATAAATGCCTCAAAAAAAACTGGCAGTAATCAACGGGAACCTGCTGAAATCCCATTAGGGAATCTCAATCAGCAAGGGACGGACAAAAACACGCAGAGAACTGACTCCCCTACCCCCCAAAACTCCCGAACACAGGACAGTTTAAACGTGGAGTTGAAAGACTTATTGGCAGCTATACCCACAAAACAGGACATGTCGGAAATGGCATCCTCAATTGTCCTGGCATTGACACAAGAAATCAATTCTCTTAAAGGACAGATGGATGCAATGTCTAAAAAAATAGAAACGGTGGAAGTGGAGACAAACGCTTTAAATGCTAGAGTGGTTCATATGGAAGACACACATAAAAATTTTGCTAGGCAATTACTGATCTTGAAACTCCAACAAGACGATGGGGAGAACAGAAACAGAAGGAACAATATACGCCTTCGGGGGTTAACGGACGCAGTGCAAGGCCCAGATTTAAAAACTAAAGTAATGGCTATATTAAATATATTCTTAGAAACCACTCAAAATGAGGAGATAGAAATAGACCGAGTCCATCGGGTTAAAGCCCCCAGAAGCATGGGAACAGACTTCCCCCAGGACGTCCTTATAAGGATCCATTACTTTTCAATTAAGGAAAGAATTATGAAAAACGCATGGAGAAAAGGCCCACTTGATTATGAAGGTTCAACAATACGGCTGTTACCGGACCTATCAAGACAGACACTTAGGATGAGAGCAACCTTAAAACCAGTTTTGGAAACCATACAGAACGCTGGGGCCAAATACTATTGGGGCCACCCTTTCCATTTAATTGTGGTTAAAAAAGATAGTTCTTACATTCTACGGTGGCCGGATCAACTACCGGGTCTTTTTACATTTCTCGGAACCCCCCCTGTAGTGGTGCCGGACTGGCTGGAGTTGCAGGGATACAAAGACTCCCTGGGGCTCCATATGCCCGGGAAGGGCCTATAAGAAGGGGCTAACACCCCGAAAG
Source organism: Pelophylax lessonae (assembly GCF_965119305.1). Lineage (NCBI taxonomy): Eukaryota > Metazoa > Chordata > Amphibia > Anura > Ranidae > Pelophylax > Pelophylax lessonae. The sequence goes on from NC_138768.1 coordinate 689,208,675, forward strand.
GGGTGAGACCCCACATTGGACCGTGGAAATGAAGTACACACCGAGGGGGATTCACCCCCGAATAGAGGGACCTAAAATGTTGTGTTTTCTGTTTTTGATTTCCCTTTTTAGCCTAGAGGGAACAGGTAATATGGCTTGGGGAGCAGGAATAGCACGAAACAGACTAGAATTGGGTATTTTGTACCGACCATAAGGGGGGGATAGACCTTTAATTGGCCAGATAAACAATTGGATAATTCCCCCTCAATGAGGGACCATACGTATTGGGCTTAAATCAATCTTTTTAGACATCTTTCGTGCTGTCCTGCTCTTCATAAATAAGTAAAGTCGGAGCGGCTGCTCGCCGGTCCTCAGGGAGCAACGCTTATAGTTTGAAGTGGGAAGACTATTGTATTGGGTTGTTTTTTCCTGTGATTTCTTTTTTTATTTTTTTCTTTTGTCTTCTCGCTTCCTATAAATAGTATAGGTCCCACGGAACGACCTTCTCACTCGCCCCGAGAGTAGATAAGTGCATAGTTGCGCTTCGGTCAAGGTTTGACAATTAGGGAAAACAGGAGATTAACAGTGAGGATCGAGCATTGATATATCCCATCCCTCCATTTTTTTTTTTTTTTTTTTTTTTTTTTTTTTTTTTTTTTTTTTTTTTTCTCTCTCTCCCTCCCCTCTTTCCCCCCCCCCCCCCCGCCCCCTTATATTGAAAAGGTGGAATAAGTTAAAGTTACTGGGGATTGAGGAGGGGGAGGTAAAATGGCCAGGGCGGGCAGAGCAGGTTTAAAGATGACCTCATTAAATGTAAGGGGTCTATCTACCCCCGAAAAACGCATGCGGGTATTGAATGACATAAGAAAGGGCCATACGCAGGTAGCCTTCTTCCAGGAGACATACTTTAAAACTGATAATATACCTAAACTGTGCAATAGATTTTATCCATGGGCATACCACGCCCCCTCACCAATATCAAAATCAAAAGGGGTCAGTATGGTTATAGCGAAGGAAGTAGACTGGATACACCGGGAATCAAAGATAGATCCACAGGGAAGATACCTTATGATAAAGGGTACAGTGGGACAAAAGGTAATAACACTGATCAATGTATACTTCCCAAATGTGAATCAATTAACATTTTTACAGCAGCTATTACCGATGATCCTTGATTTTCGGGAAGGAATACTGATAATGGGCGGAGACTGGAATTATGTGGCAGAACCCCTACTAGACACTTCACGAGGCTCCTCCCACCTGTCTTATGCAAAACTCAATGGTCTGAGAAAAGAACTTTCTCTTCTCGATTTGATTGATCCGTGGAGGATTATGCATGCAGGTGAAAAGGACTTCTCGTATTTCTCCGCATCGCATAACATGTATTCAAGGTTAGATAGATTCATGATCCCTCAGAGTGAACTGGGAAGGGTTAAAGCTACTGCAATTGGAACGCCTATTATGTCGGACCATGCTCCAGTACACATAGTACTGGATTTGGACTCTGTACCATCAAAACCCCCCACATGGAGATTAAATGAATCCCTCTTACAATCCACGGAAATAAGAACAGAAGTAGAACTCGCTTTGACAAATTACTTCAAAGAAAATAATGGAACGCAGATGTCACCGTCTATGACGTGGGAAGCACATAAATGTGTTATTAGGGGGACGTTAATGATGTTAGGATCACGGCGTAAAAAAGAATATGAAAAGAGAATATCGGAATTGTTGACACAGCTAGGAAAACTTAGTTCAATGCATAAAAAATCATTAGCGCAGGTACATTTGCATGATCTTACTAAAACTAGAGAAGAACTAAATACCCTTCTATATCAAAAAACAATCAGAAGTTTAACACTCATGAGGAGGCAAATATATGAATTCTCCAATAAACCGGGGGCCATGTTGGCAAGGGCGCTACGTGGACCTCAAAAAAAAACAACAATTGCTCAGATACAAACAAAAAAGGGTGAGAAAGTTGTAAGGATAGAAGAAATTGTGAAGGAGTTTGGTAATTTTTACCAATCTCTTTACAATATAAACACAGGGAGAGAAGTAGATAAAGGAGACAGAGATCAAGTTATAAGAGCAAGGGAATATGTGGAATCTTCTGGGATGCCCTCACTAAAGAAAGAACAAATAGAGGCAATGGAAGGAGACATTTCAGAGGAAGAATTAGATTATGCTATAAATCAAAATAAACCCCACAAAGCTCCGGGCCCGGACGGTTTAACCTTACCATACTATAAACAGTTCTGGTCCCAGTTAAAACCCCCCTTATTAGCTCACTTCAATAACATTTCTAAAGGAAATCAGGTCCCTAGAGACAGCCTTCGAGCATACATTTCCTTAATACATAAAGAGGGTAAAGATCCCTCCTTATGTGGAAATTACCGCCCTATTGCGTTATTAAATCTGGACACAAAACTTTTTGCTAAGATCATTGCAAATAGAATTATAACATATATCCCACAGCTAGTACAATTCGACCAAGTGGGATTTATCCCCTCAAGAGAAGCAAGGGACAACACAACCAGAGTAATCGATCTCATATCTTACGCCCAGCGCACACATAGGCCCCTAATGCTCCTATCGGTGGATGCCGAGAAGGCCTTTGACAGGGTGGCCTGGGATTTTATCGAGGCCACCCTGTCACATATTGGGCTGGGAGAGGGAATGAGAACAAATATCATGGCATTGTATTCTGGACCTACAGCTGCAGTGAATGTAAACGGATGGAGATCAGATTTTTTCGAAATCAAAAACGGAACAAGGCAAGGCTGCCCGCTGTCGCCGTTAATCTTCATCCTGACGCTAGAGCCTCTTTTGTGCTTAATCCGCAAAAACACAGAGATCAAGGGGTTACACATGGGGGGAGGGTACCATAAATTAGCGGCCTATGCGGATGACCTAATTTTCTTTACAACAAACCCAGTACAGGAGCTGCCTTTAATTTTAGAAACAATGCAGAAATATGGGAAATTTTCACAATTTAAAGTAAACCTAGCAAAATCAGTGGCAATGAATATTACAATTCCAACGGAGATTTGGAGGGAACTGCAGCCCTCTCTTTCCCTTCAATGGACAACAAAGTCATTTATATATCTAGGAGTGCATATCACACCCCGAACAGAAGATCTATTTGAGGCTAACTTTCCCCCTTTCTTGAGAACACTTAAAAAAGATATTTTGAAGTGGCAGACCCTGGCTTTGACGTGGTTTGGTAGAAGCAGCTCTTGGAAGATGAATATACTCCCAAGAGTGCTCTATTTATTACAAGCTCTGCCAATAGAAATTCCAGAATATTTTTTTATGCAAATGAATACCTTGATGAGAACTTTTGTCTGGGCTAATAAAACTCCAAGAATAGGAATAAACATTCTTACCCGGCCTAAAATCCAAGGGGGGATAGGTCTGCCGGATTTGAAACGCTATCACAGGGCAATACATCTTACAAGGGTGCTTGACTGGCATTGCAATGAGAAAGCTAAACAATGGGTAAGCTTGGAAAATGCGTTGACAGAAAGCCCAGTTCCCTGGGGCCCTTGGGTACCGATATCTTCTGGCGACCCTATCTTCTCGCACCCGACGATAGGGACTACAATGAAGGTATGCAGAAGTATACAAAAAAAAGTACAGATTGCACCTCCAATATCCCCTATGTTACCATTAGTAGGAAATAGAGAGTTCCTGCCGGGTCATAATAAGGGCATGATCAGAATCCTATCACAGAGAGGGAAAACACGACTGGTAGATATATGGACGCAAGAGAATCCCCCTACGGTGAGAGAGATTATGACCGGGTCAGAGGAAACGATGGATATATTTTCTGCGTTCCAAATTAGACATTATTTGGTGAAATTACAGAAACAGGGATATTCCCCTCGGCCCCTGACATCTTTCGAAACTCTATGTAAAGGAGGTAATACAATTCCACATGCTCTATCGTTCTTTTACTCCCTTCTGACCAAGGAACAGGACGAACAAGCATTACCCTTTATGGTCAAATGGGAAAGAGAACTAGGAACTAATTTTAACCCGCAACAAATAAAAAAAATATTAGCACTCGCACATAAGGCCTCTATAGCTAATAGATACCAGGAGATTAGTTATAAAATTACGACGAGATGGTACAGAGTCCCAGTAGTATTGCATAAGATGGACAAAAAAAAAAACCCTGACAATTGTTGGAGATGCGGAGAAACGGGGGGATCAATGCTTCATATCTTCTGGTCTTGTCCCCGGATCAGAGGCTATTGGTCAGAGATAGCGAGAGTGATTAAGGATCTCACTACAATCGAGGTGGGAGAAGATCCGGCTTTATGCCTATTGCACTTGACAAAGTTATCAACCAGGAAATATAGAAATTCCCTGTTGATCCATTTGCTTAATGCGGCCAAGGCGTGCATCCCTGGGGTATGGAGACAAATTACACCTCCATTATTACAAACTTGGTTCGCTAAGGTAAACGAAATATACCGGATGGAGACATTAATAGCAGCACGTAACAGTAGGGAGGAAAAAGCCCGCATCTGCTGGCAGCCCTGGACCATTTATACAGCCTCGGAAGAGTACCTGAGACTGCGAGAAGAGGAGATGGGAAACGGAGGGTAGGGGGGAATGTCGTTTTTCTTCTTTTTTTTTTTTTTTTTTTTTTTTTTTTTTTTTTTTTTTTCTCTCTTTTTGCAGGATGGGATATATCAAGTGTATCAATTATTTTAATTAGGAGAATAGTTATGGAGGATAGGAGATTCAAAGTGTCTGGGGGAATATGAAGGTGGAGTTTTTTTTTTTTTTTTTTTCCTAAACACTTGGGGTAACTGAATAGTAATATACTGAAGGGGAAGAGATAGTATATTTGATTTATGGTTTTAATATGTAATCACGTTTATGTTCTGTTAGATTTGTATTTTCCACTGGGTGGAATGTGGTAAGGATGAAGTGTATCACTAATAATTGATGTGCAGGGAGGGGGGGTGGAACAAATGGGTAGGTGCTTGTTTGACCTACCCCCCCCCCCCTTTTTTTTTTTTTTTTTTTTTTTTTTTTTTTTTTTTGCTCACTTTTTGAGCACTAGGGGTAATTAAATAACAAACATATGGAAGAGAAAGAGAGAGCACATTTTGACTTATGGTTTAACATGTAACCACATCTATGTTTTGTTAAGACTTGTAATCTTCACCGGGTGGATTGCGTTTTGAAAGTAGGGTATCACTACTCACTGAAGTGAAGGGGAGAAAGAACAAAGGGGTAGGATTTTGTTCAATCCTACCCCTTTTTTTTTTTTTTTTTTTTTTTTTTTTTTTTTTCTTCTCTCTCCCCCTCTCTCTCTCCCCCACTTCTGTAGAAACTTGGGAGAATCTCCTTTAGGGATTTATATGTTGATCAGAATGGACATTTATGCAGTAAGCTTTTTGAATATTATGAACATCAGATATTGTTTGTATGTGAACGTGTTGTGTGGAAAAATTAATAAAATATTGGAATTAAAAAAAAATTGGTCTGCATGGCTGTCGTCCCAGAATGAAGCCTCTTCTAAAGATGATGCACAAAAAAGCCCGCAAACAGTTTACTGAAGACAAGCAGACTAAGGACATGAATTACTGGAACCATGTCCTGTGGTCTGATGAGACCGAGATAAACTTATTTGGTTCAGATGGTGTCAAGCGTGTGTGGCGGCATCCAGATAAGGAGTACAAAGACAAGTGTGTCTTGCCTACAGTCAAGCATGGTGGTGGGAGTGCCATGGTCAGGGGCTGCATGAGTGCTGCCGGCACTGGGGATCTACAGTTTATTGAGGGAATGCCAACATGTACTGTGACATACTGAATCAGAGCATGATCCCCTCCTTTTGGAGACTGGGGCGCAGGGCAGTATTCCAACATAACAACCCCAAACACACCTCCAAGACGACCACTGCCTTGCTAAAGAAGCTGAGGGTAAAAGGTGGTGGACTGGCCAAGCATGTCTCCATACCTAAACCCTATTGAGTATCTGTGGGGCATCTTAAAATGGAAGGTGGAGGAGCGCAATAGGACTTCAGTGGCAACCTGTGAAGCTCTGGTGAAATCCATGCCCAAGAGGGTTAAGGCAGTGCTGGAAAATAATATATTATAAATATTGACACTTTGGACCCATATTGGACATTTTAATCTAAGGGTGTACTCACTTTTGTTGCCAGTGGTTTACACATTATTGAAAAACATATAATAAATAATAAAAGATTTACAAAAATGTGTGGGGTGTACTTTTGTGAGATACTATATATATATATATATATATATATATATATATATATATATATATATATATATATATATATATATATATATATATATACACATATATATACATATATACATATATACACACATACATACATACAGGGCTTTTTTTCTCAAAAAATAGGTGCAGGAACTCAACCACGACCCCCCCAAAACAACCTCCCCCTGAAACATACACCTTCCAAACTGCATCAAATAGTGGGTATGGTCAAATTTCAATAACAGTGGGAGGGTCTTAAAGTGGCGTTTGGAGTTTGGTGGGGTTATACACAGAGTGCAGAGTTTAGGGGTGCTCCATGTGCAGAGTTCGGGAGTCCGCTACACAAAAGAGTACAGAGCTCAGCCTTCTTCCACAGCTGCTTACCTCTGCATCCCCCATCCATATCTCAATTTCACCCATCTTCTTCTCTAGTACCTCTCTGCACACTGTGGGTGGCTCTGCCTCTCTTGCTTGCAGAGAGATGATCCAGTAGGAATGTCCGTATCCCCACTGCACCCCGGGCACCTTCATCTCCCTGCACTCAGTGGGAGCCACTCAGGAGATCAGATCTATGGAAGCCATTGAGAGACAAGTTGTCACTTGTAAATACAGAAGCCAGACCCCTGTGTTTACAAGTGATAGTGGTGAGCAGGGAGGGAGGGCCTGAGCCAAAGGTGGTGGAACTTTGTTCCACCAAGTTCCAGCTGAAAAAAAGCCCTGTATATATATATATATATATATATATATATATATATATATATATACACATATATACACACACACACACACACACACACACACGCACAGGGAGTCCGCAATGTCAGCACCCCAGCTGATTTTTGGATCGGCTGCCGGGTGCTGCTGCCACCATTCTTTCTAAGGGAAACCAGTAATGAAGCCTTTCAGGCTTCACAGCCGGATCCCTACTGCGCATGTGCGAAGCGCGTTGTGCATTCTCATAGGCTCAGCGGAGGGGAAAGGTGAAGGACGATGAAGCTCCATTGGATGGCGCCACAGCACTATCTCCCGGAAGTGGGGAAGGGTACCTGTCAAACAGGTACCCGTTACCCCCTGAAAGCACCAGAGGGGGGGGGGGGGGACAAATGAGCGGAAGTTCCGCTTTTGGGTGGAACTCAGCTTTATATGCTCAATATTAAACAGAGGCAGTGGCGGCCCGTGCATAGGGGCGCCAGGGCGCCGCCCCCCCCCCCCCTAAAAAAAGGAAAAAAAAAAAAAAGACAAAAAGAACAATAAAGTTATGAAAAAGAAAAAATCGGTTCTCCAGCCTATGTGGTGGCTAAAGGGGGGGTGGGGTTTACGACCCAGAAGAGGCGCCGATTGGCTGCCTTCTGGGGGCGTAACCTGGGCGCAGGAAAGAGCGCTTGGCCACCCCCACCTTCGTGATATCCTGGCTGTGACTGGTCCAATCATCATCCAGAACATCCGATCGCTGACGTCGCAATGGGGGCGGTGCCGGTGCGTGCGTCAGTCACTCACCGTCACCGCCGCTCACCTTCCCGTCGGTTCCCGCCGCAGAGGAGAGGCCAAGACGAGGGAGAAGCCGCTCACCTTCCCGCCACCGCAGAAGAGGACGAAGTATCGAGGAGCCGAGCCGCCGCCAGGTAAGTGCATTAAATTGAAGGAAGCACGCTCGCTGGTCTCTGCATTGATTGGGGGACAATGCTGTGGGCACTCTGCAATCATTGGGGTACAATGCTGTGGGCACTCTGCAATCATTGGGAGACAATGCTGTGGGCACTCTGAAATCATTGGGGGACAATGCTGTGGGCACTCTGAAATCATTGGGGGACAATGCTGTGGGCACTCTGCAATCATTGGGGGACAATGCTGTGGGCACTCTGCAATCATTGGGGACAATGCTGTGGGCACTCTGCAATCATTGGGGACAATGCTGTGGGCACTCTGCAATCATTGGGGGACAATGCTGTGGGCACTCTGCAATCATTGGGGACAATGCTGTGGGCACTCTGCAATCATTGGGGACAATGCTGTGGCGCTCTGCAATCATTGGGGACAATGCTGTGGCGCTCTGCAGTGATTGGGGACAATGCTGTGGCGCTCTGCAGTGATTGGGGACAATGCTGTAGCGCCCTGCAGTGATTGGGGACAATGCTGTGGCGCTCTGCATTGAAAGGGGCTCGCACGCTGAACTCTGCATTGATGGGGGCACGGAACAGTGTTCATTTCATTGAAGGGGGCACAGCACAGTTGCATTGAAGGGGGCATGCACACTGAACTCTGCATTGTGGGGGCACAGCACAGTGTTCATTGCATTGAAGGGGGTAACAGAACAGTGTTTATTGCATTGAAGGGGGCACAGCACAGTTGCATTGAAGGGGGCACGCACACTGAACTCTGCATTGTGGGGGCACAGCACAGTGTTCATTGCATTGAAGGGGGCACCGTTTTTATTGTATTGAAGGGGGCACAGCACAGTGTTTATTGCATTGAAGGGGGCATAGCACAATGTTCATTGCATTGAAGGGGGCATGCACGCTGATCTCTGCATTAAAGGGGGCCCGCACGCTGGTCTCTGCATTGAAAGGGGGCACGTACGCTGGTCTCTGCATTGAAAGGGGGCATGTACGCTGGTCTCTGCATTGAAAGGGGGCATGTACGCTGGTCTCTGCATTGAAAGGGGGCATGTACGCTGGTCTCTGCATTGAAAGGGGGCATGTACGCTGGTCTCTGCATTGAAAGCGGGCATATACCATCTCCTGTACCATGACCTGTGCCATGCCTATACCATATCTGTGCCATGCCTATACCATATCTGTGCCATGCCTATACCATATCCTGTACCATCACCTGTGCCATGCCTGTACCATCACCTGTGCCATGCCTGTACCAGGACTTCAAAGTCACGCAATTTTTTTATTGCATTTTTTGACGCGAAGCAATACCTATTACATTTTTCTTTTTGCGCACCCCCCCCAAAAAAATTTTGAGCACCAGCCGCTACTAAACAGAGGGTTGCAGAAAATGCTGTATTACCTACCTTTTCTTCGCTCTCGCAGTCTCCCTCCAGCTGTGCAATCGGTTCTCCTTCTGCCTCCTTTTTAAACTACTCTTGGGATTAGTGGCTGTGTATTGTACATGATGACAACAAGGGACTGCTCACAGAGCGTATAGAGCTTCAGGGAGAGAAGGAGCGTTACAGTGCCAGCAGGAGAAAAATGTAAGTAATGCAACCTCTTCCTATGCAGCCTAGACTTCTGTTACTAAACCCAGGACCCTGCATTCACTATATCTGGTCTCCCGCAGTACACAGAATATGGAAATGCAATTATTTTAGTAAATATAACCTGCAAAATATATTTTCTAATCAGCAGTTAGAGCAGTCTTGTGACTTCTACCAGTGTCTGGTTAAAGCTTGTAGGAAGAGTTTTCATTCTCTCACGATTGTCCTGTGAAAATGCAAGACCCCTGTGATCACATGCACTCTCCCAGGAAAAATAAATAAATAAAAACAATCTAGCAATACACATCAAACTGAGCATGTGCAGCCTGTCCCCCTGGCTCTATAACTATCAGGAAATATATTGGAGTCAGTGGAAGAAGGGAGGATCAGAGAAGACAGGATCAAACCGTCTTTTTACATAATGCAGAGGATTAACCCCTTAGGTTCCACAGTGAGTATAACAAGCATGCCTTACTGCATATACAGACTGATTTTACTGTTGTGGGTTTAGTAACACTTTCAGACATCCCAACCTGCGAAAACTCATTCCAGGGAGGTAGCCAACTCATTTAAGGGAGGTGGCACTCTGCGCCCTCCCCCCACCAATTTAACACAACTAGAGAATGATCAAATGAAATGTAATCAGTATACAGAGGTTTACTTCTTCTGAGAGATATTAAAGGAACACTCTAACCACCCTGACCTCTTCATTGATTTGAAGTGGTCATGGTGGTAGGAGTTAAACACTGCACATGCTGGGATACTTACAATTATGATTTTCTGCAGGCTGGTACTGCTGGTGGGTACTGTTGGCGGGTACTGCTGGCTCCTCTGATATGCATGATCAACAGAGTGTGAGGAGCGGCGCTGGAGGAAGCATGCAAAGCCGATGCTTCCAGTATCTCTTTTCTCACAGGCGGAGTGCATTTGATATCACTCCGCCTGTGACAGGACGGAGCCAGGACTATACAGGAAGCATTGGCTCCATTCTGACAGCTGGGATATCGCATGACACTGGTGGGTGTCAGGGAGCCATAGCTCAAATGTAGGCGATTAGGGATGTCTTCACTTTAAAGCATAATTTCACCCAAAAGGAGACATTCCACTCTTCCTCCTCCTCTTCCCTGGTTTATTTAGAAGCCGTCTCCCCCGCCTGCAACATTCAGGGACACCTCACAGGTCCCAGAAGGCTGGGGGGCCATTCACAAAGTGCAGTGCAGCCCACGCATCCACAGTGAAGCCCCATGGAGTCACAGTTGGCTGCCCACAGTTAAATCCGGTAAAGAAACCGGCCCGGGTGAGGATGGCGCTAGATCCCTGGTCAGGTGAGTGTCTCCTTATTAAAAAGTCAGCAACTTCAATTTATGGAGCTGCTGACTTTTAATTTTTCCAAAAAAATGACTGAAGAACCGTTTTAATGAGCATTTAACCCTCGCAGTGTGGGGGAGGGGGGCAAAAAGTGTTTGTTAAGGTATCTTTGCCTGAGAGTTAGAGTGATTGCAGCTCGAAAAAAAAAAAAAAAAGGAATTTGGTCTTTGTTCATTTCTGATTCTCTGATCCATGTTTAAATTTTAACGAAACTCAATTTTAGGCCAGGTAGGCCAATGTGAACCTACAGTTTATTTACATTTTTACATAAAGCTAGGTTGCCAGACTTTTTGGGACCGACAAAGAATCATAACAGGGCTGAAAAAAATACCTTTACTGCTCCTGGTTGCTATCAACATAACCAAAGCCTAGGCTTTTGGTCACATGATTTCAGCAAAGGAGAGGTTCAGCCAATCTGTACTCTAAACACTGGACTCCCATCCTTCTGTTAACAGAGGTTACATAACTAAATCCTTAGCATTCTAGTCATGCTAGCAGCACTGCAGTAGAACATTCTCCAAGAAAGCCAAGTAATTTAAAGCTAGTGAATTGCATATGTTGGCAGATTTATGTTAAATTCACTGAAATACACTGCATTGGTGGCCCTAATGGCAACACCCAGATTGACAAATGGCTTCTGTCAATCGACCAGGAAGCACAAGAGCCACACAAAACCCGGGAAGATGCCGGATTTCTTTCCCCAGCAGTGCTGCCCAGTGTCCCAAGATGGCGCCGGCGGCCTGCAGGGCACACAGTGCGGCTCCCACCATCATTCCAGCCCGCATTAGCAGGGCTCCCAGAGGCAATACAACGGATCGTCCCCGCCATCCTCCTCCTCCAGCCCTGCAAAAATTTAAACCAAGGCGATCTGAACTCCTAGATGCCACCCAGGAGGTAAGCCCCTTTAGTTCCTCACTTGATGACACCAGGGAGCTGCAGGACTCTATTTCAGACTTCCCTACTGCTAATCAGTCAGTTATGTATACCCTCTTGAAGGACATGCTGGTCTCTTTAAGAACCTCCATTCATGCTGATATAATGTCCCTCACACATCAATTAAAAAAGGAGGTGTCTGCAGTCAGTGCCAGGGTCTCCAATATTGAATCAAAGATGGGGGAATATGCTGCCACCTTTAGGGACAGGGACACTGATATTACACAAATGCAGAGGAAACTCGCTGATTTAGAGGACCGTTCAAGATGGAATAACATTAAAATCTGAGGTATCCCTGAGACGGTGAAACAGCAAGATCTTAAAACCTACTTTACTGATGTAATGAAAGAGGTTCTGCCAGACAGCCCCCTGGAGGATCTGGTTCTGGACCGCATTCACAGGCTGCCAAGGCCTAAGCACATTCCTGCCCATCTCCCCTGCGACACCATCATGCACATTCATTTTTACCACATTAAAGAGCAATTCATGTTCGCTACAAGACACCGGGAAAATTTGGTTATATAACACTAAGATCCTAGTCTCTAGGGAAGGAGACACTCATACCAGAACCACGGTCAAGGAGGGACTCCGTCTGCTTAAATTGTGGGGAATCCTGGAACTCCACGGCTCCAATAATGGTGTCTCTGACCATCAATTTATACCCTCCAGGAATTCCTCTGATGAGGAGGACTCTTGAGCCCGGAGTTCTTCAGCATGCCTCTCTCAAAATGGCCCCAGAGGATATCCACTTTGCTTTTTTTCCATACCCCGTGTGTTAGCGGTAATTTTATCGCACAGATTCCTAACGAATCACCATTATTGTTTTACTAACGGTTTTCCTTTTACGTTTACCCATCGGTTCCTGCAACCCTACTGTTGTCCAAGACCTGCGCCTGACTACAACCATCTGCAACTTCACCCAGAGGACTTCCAGCATCAATGCACCTGCCAATCTTCACACCCAGTGACCCAACTCCTGCAAGAGCAAGGTACTTTTTACATTTCTTAATTCAATTTCACTCCTCGATCTGGATATATTGTACATTCACTAGCCTTCCCATGGCATTCACTATTTCCTTGTTAAACGGGAGGGAACTAAATAACCCTTTTAAACGCCAGATGGCCTGGAAAGAAGCCATCAACCTCCATAGCGACATCATCTGCTTTCAGGAGACTCATTTTAGCTCTGCTCGCTCTCCAATTTTTCGTAATCCTTCATTCCCCCACGTCTTTACAGATAATGGCCCATCTAAGAAGAAAGGAGTCGCCATTGCCATTAAAAATTCAGTTCACTTAGTTCAACTGGGATTGCACCTCGACCCTTTGGGCCGATTCATCATCCTTCCCTGTCACCAAGCAGTTGTCCACTTTGAATAAAATATGGAAAAAGGTGACAAGAGTTCAACAAGGACGTCATCCTATGCGGAGACATAACACCACCCCTGATAAGGATATTGACATTTCTAAAGTGACTAAGGCTCATAAACGCAAAACTTCTTTCACATTTTCTTTCCTCCTCGGGTCTGTATGATGTGTGGAGGTGCCAGCACTCCACGGAGCGTGACTATACCTTCTTCTCAAATGTTCATGGCACATATTCTAGAATTGATGCTTTCTTTTTTGACAGGTTCTTACTGCAAAAGGTGTCCAAATCTGATATACACTTCACTACGTGGTTGGACCACACACCTGTATCTATAAGAGTGAGGGGAGGGGTGGGTCCAGTATCACCACAAGGGCTAACAGGTGGCGTAATGAGGTCTACGCTATGTCCCAACCGGAAAACATTAAACACATTGCATCTCATCTGGCCAAATTTTTGACCATTAACGCCCCCTCCGTGTTGGACCCCTTCACTCTGTGGAACAGCCATAAGGTGTACGTTCGAGGGCTGCTAATCCAACTTAGTGCCAGGCTCAAAAAGCAAAAGGGCTAAAAAACTAGATGATCTGTTAACTACCATCAGAGCCTTGGAAGATGCTAAGAAACGCAACCAGACTCAGGCCTCCCAAGAAAAATTGTTCACAGCTAGACAGGACCTAACAGTCCTCTTATCCTCCCAATTTAAAATAAAATAAATAAAATATGATCTTTAAAAGCTCATTCATACCTCTCAGGTAACAAAGCTGGGGATATCCCTTTTCGCAGAGGATGCCATATTTACACTTTCAGATCCAGCCCGTTCACTACCACAAGCACACAAAATCCTGCAACAATTCGCCAAAGTGTCCTACTATAAAGTAAATTTGTCCAAGTCCCAAATATTGGGCCTTCACGTAGACCCCCTCATGAAAAACCTTTTGAGTACTTGGCTTCCATACCCATGGTCTACAAGTCCTTTAATGTACATGGGGATTCAATTGACCAGCCCCTTATCATGCCTTTATGAGATAAATTGCACTCCGCTGATAGCATCATTCCAGCAGGAGCTTTCCAAACTCCACAAATACTTCCTGTCAGGTCATCTTGAAGCATACAAAATTACTCTCTTTCCCAAGCTCTTATACCTTTTTCGCACCCTTCCTACCCAAGTACCACACTCGTTTTGTCACCATGCAGAAACAGTTATCCACATTTGTAAGGGGGCGGGGGAAAAAGTCCTGTTGCGCCATGCGAATCCAACAAAAACAAATTGGCTGGGGGCATAGGGCTCCCCAATTTGGAGGATTACTATAGAACTGCCATCTTGATGCAGGTTAAGGACTGGCTTACTGTGCGTGAATTTAAATCATGGTGTGGCTTGGAACAGGAATGGATGCATCTTCAAACACCGATTTCCCTCCTCATAAAGCCTAACGTACCCTCGCTAGCTAAGTCACTCTCACATCCCACTATTAAAGCTACACTGCAAACATGGGCCCAGGTTCTTCAATCTCAAGATACAGGCATCCCCTTGGTTAAGATCCCGAACCCGTTGGGTCATACCCAATTTATCCCTTGGTAGTTGGGAGGAGAGGGGGAATCACTTCACTTTCCTCACTCTATGATGGGGGCAGATTGATTCCATTTGCCTCCTTAGCGAGTAAGTACGACTTAAGGCAGACAGATTTTTTTTAAATACCACCAGGTCGCATCCTTCTGTAAATCTCTGACAACGCCCTTTGTGCATATAGAAGAACGCATTTGGAACTTTTGGCACTCCATTAACCCTAAGGCAAAGGGCATATCTCTTATCTATGATGCAATTGCCTCTAAGTCTGTATTCTCCAAACTCCCTTCATGCCTTAAATGGGAATCAGACCTGGGGAAGGTCTTTACTGATCAGAAGTGGAAAGCAGCAATTCGCACCCATCATAGATATTCCCGCTGTACAAACTACTGGGAGTTGGCCCAAATGTTGCTATCCAGGTGGCATTATACCCCTTACATACTGGCCAGGTTTTCCTCCGACATACCTAACACCTGCTGGAGAGGTTGTGGCCAAGTGGGAACAATCTCTCACATGGTGTGGTCATGCACGAAGTTTAGGATCTTTTGGAAAGAGATTTATCTTCTCATTTTGAGGGTGGAGAGACACTCTGTTCCTCCCAACCTTGAACAGGCGATATTGGGGATGGGGATCTCAGAGATCAATAAGCAGGCTCGGACGGTTACTATGCATATCCTATTTGCAGCCAGAGCAGCCATATTCTCTAAATGGTAATCCAATGACACTCCTACGGTCATTAATAGCTCATGTCAACATAATAGCGGAATACGAAAAAGATACTGGCTTATAAAGATGGAAAAGGCCGACAATACGAATGGGCGTGGTCAGTTTGGATAAACGTTTACAGGTCTTGGAAAACTCATTTGCTGTTAATTAACCTATACCTTGTTTTTTTTTTGCATAAATGTATGTATGACGTCTTATGATTCTTTGGCATTACTTGATGTTGGTGTCGAATTTGGAAACGACAATCACTTATTACTGTTGTTTCCTTTATTTGTTGTTATTCCATGAAAAATTAATAAATACGATTTGAAATAAAAAAAACAGTCACATTTCCGGTACGTGTCGGGAATGTAACTGTTACATTGGATGTGCTCTTAACCAAACTGTCAAACCATCCAAATGCTGATCACATATGCAGCATCATGGCAGTTTAAGATCAAACAGAGGCCAAGATGGCGGCTTCCTTGACTGAAAAGGATAGGCTGTTTACTTCCACTTTATGACAGACAAATCAGACGTTAATGATGTAGCACTTATAGTGGGCATTCTGTGTCTGTTCTTTTGCCATGTTTCATACATTCATTGGAACTGTTAGCACTTGGCAGCTCTTCCTATCCTTAGAGTCTGCCCCTTACAGATGATTACTGTAATCTAGTCATCAGAAGCAGGAATAGGAGGGAAATGCTTCTGAAGATGTCAAAGTACTGATAGGTAACTAACAGTCTAGAAAACAGAGGGAAACCTTGTTATTGTCACATTAGTGGAAGCACCCTTCGGCTTCTAATTGGGAATGATATGCTTTGCCACATTAGAATGTGCTAATGAATCTCTATTAGACATTTAAACCTCAGATTTAAAGTACAGGACCGCTTTAAGGAATTAGTGAACTATTGTTTCTGTATAAAATAAATACCTGGTTAACTACACACAGTGAAAGCAGCAACTTTTCCACTCCACTAAATAGCATAAATGATGTAGTGCATTTATATGGAGACCTTATGGTTCACGCCACCTGACTTTTTAGGCCGATACTCTAGCTTCGATAGAATGGCACAGAAAACATACAAAAGTCAACTGGTACTAGGCAAACCCATGAAAAAAAAAATAAAAATGTTTTCAAACATCCCCTTTTCATCTCTAGATATTACATAGCCTGACTAAAGTGTTTGATCTAGGCTCTGAAAATATCCTTTGATCTTCCTAATTGCTGAAACGGCTCGAAAAATAATTAGCAAATATTGCAAGAAGGCAGTCATTGAATAGGATTGTAGTGAATATTGAACTCTCCTTTACTTTCAAAGAGATAAACAAGCTTTTTTTCTGCCAATATATGTGTGAAAATGTATCAATGAGAATAAAATAAAATGAAATGCACCAATATTTGGTCACATGGATAAATGCATACAGTCTCATAGCTACTACATGTAAAAAGGTGTGCAGCTCCACAGCAACATGTTAGACTGAACATTGTCCACCCTGGTACCTGCTACATTGTAAAAGGAATTTAAGGCTTCCATGAAGCTGGATGATGTGCATTCTGGTTTCTGCTACATTGTGAAAAATTGGATTTTTGTACTTACCATAAAATCAATTTCTCTGAGTTCATCGAAGGACACAGCGCTCCATAATTCATAACTAATGGGTTATATTGCCTCCTCCAGGAGTAGGACTAGGCAGAACTAAAAACACCAGGCTACACCCTTTGGCCGACCTCAGCTAGTATATAACCCCCTCTGCTCTAGGTAGTCAGTTTAGTAGTAAGCTGTATTAGAAGTATCAGAACTCCATAGAGGGGTGAGTGCGGTGTCAGTGGAATTCACAGAAATTAATTTTACGGCCAGTACAAAAATCCAATTTTCTCTTTCGGTCATCGATGGACACAGCGCTCCATAAATCATAACTAGTGGGACATCCAAAAGCAGTGCCAAAAGGAAAATGGAGGGGTGGGGAAAATAACCCAAGGCTAAACATAAGAGCCCCATCAGAAAAATAAAGGTTTAAAGAAAAAATACCCCTCAAGAGGGAACAGCCCCTCTTAAACAGCAGCCTGCAAAGCTCTGTGGCCAAAAGAAGCATCCACAGATGCCAAAGTATCTACCTTCTATAATTTTGTAGAAGTATGCATGGACGACCAAGTGGCCGCCATGCAAATTTGCAATACTGAGTGGAAGAAAAAAGTGCAGCGCTAATGAGTGTACATAATATACAAGTGTACAATTGGACATATATATATATATATATATATATATATATATATATATATATATATATATATATATATATATATATATATATATATATATATATATAATATATAGGATATTGTAAAATAAAGTCCAATACTGAAATCGGGCTTAAATAAAAGTCCCAAAGAAGTGATCCGTCTTGTTGATATACATATATAAATCCAAACGTGATGAAAAGAATCCCAACACCAAGTGAACAGTAAAAGTGGGCTCTCACCAGATCAAATGGGTCTGAATTGCCATATAGCAAACAGATCTGTTCAGGCTTTACAAGGTGATCCTGATTCCTCCTACGATCATTACCATGGAAGTAGTTTTCAGCTCATAAGGTGGTAGGCAGAGGGATGGAAGTCTCTCAGGACCAGATGACATGAAAACCAGAAAAAGGAGTGCACATTGCGTAATATTGCTAAAAACTTTTAATGAAATAAAAGGAATCGCACTTACAAGAATCGCATGGTAACAGGCAATGTATTAAATTAAGTTCTACTGCGAGCTCCTGACACATATCGTCCACACAGACATCAGAGGATATTGCTAGGAGGTGTTGGGATTCTTTTCATCACGTTTGGATTTATATATGTATACCAACAAGACGGATCACTTCTTTGGGACTTTTATTTAAGCCCTATTTCAGTACTGGACTTTATTTCACAATATCCTATATATTTATATATATATATATATATATATATATATATATATATATATATATCCAATTGTACACTTGTATATTATGTACACTCATTAGCGCTGCACTTTTTTCTTCCACTTGTTATTTTATAATTTGTTTATCAATTATGTTGTGCTGGCAGTTTGACTTGTTTTGGTACTAGCGCTTTCTAGACACTCTTTTACTGTTTGCAATATTGAAGCCTGAAGATGGAAGGTCCAAAAAGCACCTGAGTAGAATGCGCTGTGACAAAGAAAGATGGAACCTGACCTTTAGTGGAATAGGCCTGAGTCACCGTCTGTCTGATCCATCTGGAGATGGTAGCCGAAGAAGTGGCCAGCTTTTTTCTTGGTCCATCCAGAACCACAAAATTGAGTCTGACCTCCGAAAAGACTCAGCTGCCAGATAGACCCGAATCACACTAATCACATCTAAGGTATGCACAGCAAATTCCTTGGGATGACCCGGCTTGGGACACAAGGAAGGTAACACAATGTGCTCATTCAAATGGAAGTCAAAGACAACTTTGGGCAGGAATAATGGACAGAGACAAAGAACCACTTTATCCCTATGAACCACTAAATATGGACCACGACAGGATAATGCCGCCAATTCCGATACCCTGTGGGTCAAAGTAATAATCACCAAGAATGTCACCTTCTAGGATAACGTAGGCAAGGGAATCTCCCTAATATTCTCAAATGGAGGTTTCTGGAGAACTGAAAGCACTAAATTTAAATCCCACTGTGGCAAAAAAGACCATACAGGTGGAGCTACGTGTCAAACTCCCTGAATGAAGGTACGAACTAAAGAGTGCGTGGCTAGGGGGTCGCTGAAGGAAGATTGCCAGGGCAGACACCTGGCCTTTGATGGTACACAAGGCCAACTTCTGATCAGTGCCCTTTTGAAGAAAGGTTAAGATCCGAGCCACAAAAAATTATCGAGGATGACCGCCAATCAACTCACACCAAGAAATGTATGCTTTCCTCGTACAATGGTTATATCTTGCTGGAAGACAACTTCCTCGCCTTCACCATAATAGGGATCACTGATCCAGACAGACCTCTATGACTTAGTACCTTGCTTTCAATAGCTAAGCCATTAAAACCAGCGACTGTAAATCAGGATGGTAGATCAGCTCTTGGGACAACTGGTCTTCTCTGAGAGGAAGCCCCCAAGGGATGTTTACAGCCACCAGGATGGTTGGAATCGCTCTTGATTATTCGCAGGAACTGCAGAAGAAGCCTTAGCCGAGGAGGATACTGCCCTTGCCGTGGCCCTTGGACGCCTGCGGTCTCTGTCAGAGAACCCCGTGACCTTTTCACAAACTTCAATATCCTCCTGTGGAGCTGAACCTGCTAAAGGAGCTGCATGTAAGACTGTACAAACAGAACTGTCTTGAAGGTGGATACCATCAGACCCAGAACCTGTATGCAAAATGGGAGAGAGATCTATCTGTGTGACAGCAGCCAAGAATCATGGCCTGTGGTCCCTGAAGTTTGTGCAGAGGAAGGACCAACCTGGTCAAAATAGAATCAGACCTAGATAAATCAATTCCCTGGACAGGGATAGGGGGGGACCTTAGGTAGTTCAGACATCACCTGAACCTTTGCAGGAATTCAGGAATTAAATCCGCACTAGAGACTCCCGTACCTAAAAAACCTGAAAAGGACAAGCTTTGTCCCCCTTTCTGGGTGCCACGGGGCCGGAAACCAGCAAAGATGTCCCCACACCCCAATAATGGGTGAGGGCAGACCTTCATGCTGAAGGGGTCTTGTCTGCGGGTCTGGAGAAGCTAGCTCTAGGCTTACCAGACCAAGGATGCTTGGAACCTCCTGAAGAAGAGCTGAAAGACCCATTTCCCTTATTCTCCATCCCAGAAGCACAAAATAATTTTCTATGTGCCGAGAAGGAGAGCCTCCATCTGGGACGAGGCTCCTTCCCTTTCCTAGACTATGGCAGGAAGGTACTCTTCCCCCCCCCCCTCGCCCCCCATGATACCCTCAATGAGGTCATCCAGGGTAACCCCCAACAGGCGATCGCCTTGAAAGGGCAGATCAATGAGAGCTTTCCTAGAGACTTGATATGCGGAACAATTCTTACGCCACAGCACGTGCCTAATCACCACTGTTGAAACTTAAAGTTTGGACAGCACAGGAGCTGTATCCTCACAAACTGCAGCCCATGGACCAACTGGTCCGCTAAATCAACATAAGCAGCGGGGACCTGTTAGGGTCTGAGACACCAGGGCTGAGGCAAAGACTGGCCACAATGCCAAACCAGCCATAGTAAACATGCAGCATGCCCCACAGCCTCCACTTTGTCAGCTGGGTGCTTAAAGGAAGGGGATTCCTCTACTGGAATCATTGTTGCTTTATTCAACCTGGAAACAGGAGGGTCCGCCACTGGTGGACTAGTCCACTTTTTTACTCAAAAGGGTAACGTACAGCAAAACGTTTGAGGATCACAAAGGGTAATTTTAGTTGTTCCCCTTCCTTACAGAAAAACCTGTCAAAATAAGGCACATAAGGAAACACCTTTGGAGTACGATGCGACTTGTGCGTATTATGCGACCTGTGTGTACCAAACGACAGGGCCACGTCCGTGGCTACATTAGCCTGCATCCTCTATTTTTAAAGTCTCACGCACTGCAGTGATATGTGCGTCTACCAGTGGTTTTTCATTCGCTGCTGCGACCATGGAGGAATCATCCTCACTATCGGATGGATCAGGGGATGGGACATTAAGTCCCCATGGATGGACCGCGTCCATGGCGGCATCAGGCTCAGAATCACATGAGACAGCCTGAGCTTCCTCCTGGTCCTTTGCCCACATGCCACTTCCACCCAGGACACCAAGGACTGCAGGACCGCCGTCAGTGCAACCATGGGAAGCATGCCACCTCTATGAGGGGGTCAGTGGGGGAGATGGGACCCTGAGGCTCCATAAGAAAAGGAAGACCTTGCAGTACAAAAACGATCTTTTAGCACCACTAAAGGATCCCCTCAAGGCTCAGGGTATCTATCAGCGTGAGCGATAACAGGGACCCCCAAAGACTTACCCTACCAACCGGGGGAGCGATGAGAATTCAAACCCAACATCATCCCGGGCACAGGAAGAGGAAACTAAGAAGGAAGAGGAAGACGAGGAGCTTCAGCATCCCCATGAGGCTTCAGTTGTCTCCAGCTTCTTCCAGACTAAGTTAAAATGGCCTCCGTGACATCATCCGGCTACACAAACATGGCTGCCAACCAGAGACTAGCCAGAGTAAAGGAAAATGGCCACTATCAGCTACAAACACTGAAGCATGCTGTCAGGATTTTTCCTGCACCCTCTGAAACGCTGAACCCTCTGCAAGGGGACCCCCCTGAAGGTAGGACACACGTTTAGGGGAGACTCTGCTGTGCACTCTGCACTGGTTTCTGCACTGGGACCCCCTGCATTATACCCACAACAGCGGGGCATGCACCTAGGGGGTCTCCTACACTGGGACCCCCCATCCAGACTACCAGGGCAGGGGACACACTCTCCAAGGACCCTTACAGAGTGGGGATAGCGGGGGATCTTTTCTGCATTCTCTGCCTTGGGACCCCCACCAGACTCTAGGTCCAGACAGGGGGGAGTGGGAGAAGCCCAGCTCAGTGAGGGATTTTAGGATGGAAGGAGGGAACCTGCAGCCAGGTCCGATCATCCCTGGAGGTTACCCACGTCCACCCCAATAGGGGAGAGGGGGGACTGTACTTACCCTTCCATGAGGTGGCTAACACTCCAGACAGAGCACCTCACCACGAAAGTATGGGAGCTGTCGGCCAAGGGACCACTGCAACTCAGACCCAAGCCCGGTTGTATACGACCCTGCGAGACATTTAACTCGCGGGTAAGCCTCTGTCCGTGAGGCTATGTTGTGGTCGACCTAGCGTGTAGCTGGCTGGGCTAGGGGGACCATTTGATTTAGATTATCCAGCTCATGGCCCAGCCTGGCAGTTGATTGTAGATCTCTCGAGAGAAAAAACAAAAAAGATGTAAGGAAGGAAAAAAATTGCTAGGACCAGAGATCCCAGCCGAGAGCCTAGGTCCTTACTCCTGACTAGACAGATTAAAACTGATTACCTAGAGCAGAGAGGGGGGCTATATACCAGCTGAGGAGGGCCCATGGGCGTAGCCAGGTGTTTTTTGTTCTGCCTAGTCCTACTCCTGGAGGAGGGGATATAACCCACTAGATTTATAGAGTGCTGTGTCCGTCGATGAACGAAAGAGAAAGTACTGTTTTCAATACATTTATTTGTGCTTGACAAGTTTCTAGTAACTCCCACAAAAGACAGCCCGCCTCACATACAAAAATGTATAAATTCTCCCTTTCACGCAATGTTAGGACTTCATCTTGCTATATAAGCATTCATTTGCTATCTTACTTTATACAAATGAAGGCACACTCCATCATATAGAATCATTGCTACAAATCTAACTAGGCAAGTAATCAATACTATTAATTTAAGATACTTTTGTTTTAATAGCAAATATTTGTCTTTTGTCTGTACACAATACTTTCTCTCAATCGGTGCCAGTGCAAGGTCATCTAGAGCCCAGGGCGAACATGCCAAATTGCGCCCCCCTCTAGATGTATGCGCATTATTTGTAATCAACCCCCCCCCAAAATGAGCACTAATCTGCATGCTTACCCCCTAAGCAAACGTTCCCCCTACTCCCAGCACAAATCCTCACTTTCCCCAAATCCCCCCAAGATCAATCCCCCCCCCCCAAACTTCACCTCCTAGCACAAATACCCTCCAATCATCCCTACTGGACCAGCCTCCCCCTCCACACACACAAAATTCCCTTCCAAGTACAAATCCCCTCCCCCTCAACCATATTTATCTTTTCTAGCACAAATCCTCTTCCCCATCCCCCCTCCCAACATAAATCCCCCAAAATCACCTTTCCTAGACCCCCCCCAAAAAAAACAAACTTTCTCCTCCTAGAACAATTCTTATCCCATGTTGCCTCCAAATTCTCCCACTCAACACAAATCCCCTCCACCCCAATCTCCTTGTGGTGCCTCCGCCCCTCACATGATACTAGTGTCCAGGGTCCCACACCTTCTCCCGGGTCTGCTCTTAATGCTAAGTACTTTTGAACCTACTGGGAAAGGTCCATAAATGATTTGATTATTTATGCACCCGATGCCATAGATTTTAAAATTATTTTTTTTATAATCATACAAAGCAATTGGTTTAAATAACTGCAACAAGTAAAAAGATAAACAAGCATTTTTTTACTTTGTTGAAAAGGTTTGCCCCATGTCCATTAAGTATTTTTCTCTAAATAGTGATCATGTAGGTCTTGGGCATACAAAGAATCCGTTGACCGTAGGATTATTCCCGATTACCAACAAATACAAAAACGAGTGGAAATTCTTCCATTTACTGTATAGCAGTTAAATAATGACACTATATTGGGCTTGTTCCTTTTATGGAAAAGTAAAACGTAGCAGGAAAATATGATCTAATTTCTCTACATTTCATGAACATCAACAACCACTATGTTTCAGCAGTGTTTTATAGGTCTGGCATTGTCCACAAACTGGAACAAAAAAAAAAAAAACCTCAAAAATTCCTGTCTAAGGTCTGTTAAAAGAGACAATGCAACCTTTATACTAAAGAGTGAAGAAAATATCAGATACAGAACAAAGATTTTATAAAATGGACATGGACTGCTTTGCATTGGATCTGTCATCATATGTAGCAATCTTGCTTTTGGGACTTTTAAATAAGCCTGAGGGAAATGTGCTCAGCAGTCTTGCTTTTGGGCCTTTTAAATAAGCCTGAGGGACACATACTTAGCAAGCAATAGAAGAAATCTATATCTCTACAGATAACATGCCTAAGAGGTCCGAAAACTACATCAAAGAGAACCTGCAGTCAGAAGAGAGGAAACACTTTTCATTCCTGGGATAGTCAAGAATGCGGAGGCCTACTGGAAAAGATAAAGCCTCCGTAACAGAAGCCACAAAGTTGGAACTGAAGGTGGAATGTGTCTTTAAGTAAAATAATAGAGTATCACTTATGTACAGGCCAGCTCTACCAAAAGTTTCCATACTTTGGGAGATTCTTTAAATTGTGTAATGCCATCTTACTAAAAAGTACAATGACTTGGATGGCCTCTGAAGGCGTCTGATGGATATACATTCCGCCAGCATTCTTCCATGGCACGCTTCTGGATATTTTGAGTTCTAAGCAAACACAGACACTTTAATGATCTACTTTCAGCTGTTAACACTTCCTATCCCCCTCCCCCACCAACTCTTCGAACACAAAAAGGTAATCTCAACAGCATAAAAGGGCAGATGTTACAAAGCAAGTTCACATTTGTAACAATCTACAAACATCCTCTGGGCTAAGGGTATTCACATTGCATCGAGATCCTATAGTATTGCACTGACTTCAGAACGGAAATGTAGTCTGTGTGGTGTTGCGTAAAAGATGGTACAAAGTAAGTGCATCACCGTAAACGGATATCACGATTTGTAAATGATTTTGTGTGATGGGCCGGGTCTACATAAAGTATTTAGCACACTTTTCTATGTTTTAACAAGTGGTACCTGGCACTCAAAGCAGACAGAGAAGTAATACTATCAGTCAAAGGGCTCAGTACATTCAGCCATTTCGGAAAGCACTGGCTGCACTCAGTTCATCTTTGTTATTCCCGATAGCTGCCCCACAAAGAAAGTGTAGACCTCCACAGCATGGGGCTGATGCATGAGGTGCTGGATGCACTTCAGGAAACCATTTCTTGTTACTGATGCTACGTAGATTCGCAAATTATGAAATCTGTTGGTATGTGTGAGACTGCCCTGGGACTAAACGAACAGCAGAATGCTTCACAAACATGCAAGCTTGCTTCTATGGGAAAAGGGGAGGAAGTGGGAGAAAGATGGGAGATGCAGCATGTCATCTTAGGCACTAGTTTATATTAGATACATAAAGACAGCCCTAGTATGTAGGAATTTGCTATGAAAGTGGGATGGAGAGCTGAAACCAGACACCTGTGGCATCAATTTATTAGTGGGGAAACAGTGATAACTGCAGGGGGAATTGCTGCCATTTCCCCCATGAGACGCTGACCACAGATGTATGGCAACATCAGTTGCTAGCTTATTATACAACTAGCTTTCGTGTACTTAGGCAATGTTTTTCTACAATCCACCATGCCAACCAATCATATTCTAAAAAATAAAAAAAGGAATACATTTCTCGGTACCCTGTTGGTAGATACCAACATATGAAATCATCATCATCTAAAACCCCATGGAGAAAACAAAACTAATTCTGAAAAAAAATGTTTGTATATACACAGTTTAGGAGTAGAAGAATCCAATTGTGGGGATACAGGTTTTAAAGGGCGATTGAGATTTATTTTATTTCATTTTTAATTTTCTATGCTTAGTTTAGAAGTATATCGATAGACACTGCATTTTTAATATAACAGAAGGGTTATCGGCTTGTAGGATATTAAATATAGGTATATGGTCTGCCTGGACATCTTGTATTTAAGTTTAATCAGATCTGTGGGTCTCCGGTATTGTGGCGGTGGTTGTTTTGGCAGTTACCATGGGAACCGGGCTGCATAAAAACAGGAAGCGTGATCCAGTCCAGAAGCCTGAACCTTTGAGAAAGCCCATTGGGCGCTATGTGTGAGGTAGGCGGTGACGTAATCACGCTAGGACCAGATGGAGCTGTGTATGTCGAGGATTGTATTGTGAAATGCCCGTTTTTTGGGGTTTTTTTACTTGTGAAATGTGAGTGGATTTTTATATGGAAATACATTTTTTTTTTAGCAATTTGCACTATGGTTCTTTCCTCTTGCCTGCCTCTATTTGAGTGACACCATGCTGAGAGCTACGGATTGTACACCCAGAGGGAGCGGTGCCACTTCTAACACTGCAAAGCGCATATAGACCTCCTTTAATTAGGGAGGTCCAGTCAAGCAGGTGAGAAGACACTCGAGGTGGGCTAAAGGTCACTGTGGTGATTAGAGACAAATTACTGAAGAGCTTTTGGTGTATGGGACCGCACTTTTTTTTCTCATGAACGTTAAGAGCCCATTTACATTAGCGCGACTTGTCAGCCTGACAAGTCGCGGTATGTCGCGGTCCACTGAGTAGTACAGGACCCGTTCTAATAGGAGCGACACAAGTCGCTCCGACTTAGAAAAAGGGTCCTGTACTACTTTGGGGCAACCTCGGAGCGACTTGCATAGACTACCATTATGTGAAGTCTCTGCAAGTCGCGACTTCACAGGTCGCCCCCCGAAGTTGTGTCGCCTCAATGTGAATGGGCTCTAAATCATTTATTTATGGATTATGTATGTATATATATATTATTATTATATAGGATTTATATAGCGCAGACAGTTTACGCAACGCTTTACAACTTGAGGGTAGTCAGTACAAATACAATACATTTTAATACAGTAGGAATCAGAGGTCCCTGCTCGTTAGAGCTTACCATCTAAGAGAGAGGTTCAAGAGGTGCAAAGATAATATATATATGTGTGTATTTATTTATTTAGAAGGAAAGATGGACTTAAATTGACGTAAATTGTTTTATATACAAAATGTTTTTTACACTGATTTTCAGATATTTATTTATGCACTATAATTTGAATGCACTTTATTGAAGGAGAGAGCTGCACTTTTTTTGTGACTATAAATGTTTTTCTACAATCCACCATGCCAACCAATCATATTCTAAAAAATAAAAAAAGGAATAAAGTTATCGGTACCCGGTTGGTAGATACCAGCATATGAAATTATCAGCTAAAATCCAATGGAGAAAATAAGAAAAAATGTCACTGCATTCACTAATTATGTGTGGCTACATAAAACAGGTTGTGTCGTGTAGCTATAAATAGGAGTAGAAGCATTCCTTGGCCTCCTGTGTTCTCACCTGTATACATTAGCAGGAATATCACAGTTAGGATCAGCTCCAGGATCAGCACACTCCAGATAAGGTAGAGATAGAGGTTGTCGTCATTGAAGAAATCCTTGGCAGAAATAATCAGGAGGACAGCCGCATTGCCTAACAGAAAAGAACAAAGATAAACAGGAGATGACTGTACAATTATTGCTTCTGGGGAAAATACTGTAAATAGAGACAATAAATCAGCAGAACAACTAATTTAAAAAAGAAATTGCATTTCCAAATTCACAGCTATGTAATGTGTCAGCATTGCTATGCATTCTGACTTCCAGGGATCCTAATTGAAAACATTTATGTCTATTTAGCGAGTGCCTACTTTGAATGTCATGTTATCTAAAATACATTTTCGAAGAGACTTTCATCTTTTACTTTCCCGGCATCCGATATTTTCTTACATAAGCAAATTCACACAATCTCTGACCCCTGTTCAGACAGTATGTCCAACAACATAGTGAACATCCCTGCTAAACAAGGGCTGGAATTAAAACACTTACAGGACAAGAGTGCACTGCTTTCACTTTGTCCACAAAAACAGCCTTACACAAAGCGGAGAACAGTAAAGCACTATACAGAGGAAAGCCACTTATAGAGGGTCTGAATCTTTGCCAGTTCAGCAGGAACTGGCTGAGATTCAAACTATGTATGGGTAGGCTGAATGTACTGTACCAAAGTTGATTGATCAACTTGGGTACAACCAGCTTGCCACAGTTTACATGCAAATTACTGTATTCTTCCAGCAGGGATACCTTCCCTTGCCCCCCCCCCTCTCCCCACCACCATGAGAGCATAATGGCCATGGTTGCAGGAAAGAAATTTGCTCCGTCTATGGTTGGCCTAAGGCAAGCCATACAATTTTCTTTCCCTCCACCATGGGTGAAGGTAAAGATAATTGCCCGATGCCTCCATCAACACAGTCAGTATTGACGGGAATCCTGCAGTGCTATTGTGTTCTGCCGGCAGGAAGTCTTCCCTGCCAACAGAACACAATGATGACACGCAAACAATCTGATAGGCTGATTGTACTTAAATTGATCGATGGATAGACTTGAGTACAACCAGTCTGCCCATAGATTGATCAAATTTAGGCCAGTCCTGCTGAACCAGCTGAGATTCGACAAATCTATGAAGGACTTAAGGCAGCCCCATACATGAATCAGTTCGACTTTATTCCCCCATCTACCTCAAATGCCAGCTCCCCGCTAAGTGATTATATTCGGACACTGGGGATACTTCTCCTCCGTCAGACATGGATATAGCTGGCAGTGCCAATTGACTTCTGTTCAACCGGCAAGTCTGATTTTTGCTGCTCAATCAGTAGATGGACTTCTGTGCAACCACCCTGCCCATACATGGATCAAAATTCGGGCAGTCCCTGTTGAACCGGCTGAATTTCAATCTATGTATGGCCGGCTTAAAGGCAGTCATACACTGCTTGACTTTTGGATAATAACTGCTCGCTTGTCTGAAATTCATGCAGTATATGCCCCTGTCAGCACCACTTGCTTAACAGACTTTTGCTGAAGGAATCTATTACCAGAGAGAGGACAGATTCTGCTGGGAGGTGTGCAGTATTTGCTTTCCCTAACAAGCGGGGTCTCGGTCAGTGACCTACCACTTGCTCCTGGTGTGCCTGAAAAATGCAGATACCTTGATTTATAAAGTTCCTACACTAAGATGACTGCCAAAGGTCACCAGAAGTTGCAGCGTTTAATCAGACGGCTGATAACTTTGAGACACTTTTATAGTCCATGAGTGGACATTTTCCTTATTAGACTCTACTCCATCTGTATAATGGCACAGTGCCACCTATTGGATAGTGGTAAACCTGCACCTGCCTACTTATAAGCTAAGCAATAGAAATCTACACATGTATGGCCAACTTAATCAGAAGAGAAGCAAGCGTGTGTTTTGAGCCAAATGGGTAGCACTCAAAAGTAAGCAGCTTTTCAATACCTCAACCGATGTTTAGAAAAATTCTTAAACAAAGTTGACGCATATACATTTCTAGAGACTTCCTAAGATGCACGTAGACCCAGACATCAGATACAGGAAGGAATAAGAGGAAATTACATCTACAGGAAAGTATGGGGTTGCATGCTTATCACTGATTGAATATCCCAGTTTAGGTAGCGCAATGTACCTTATGTACAGTCTATAGTCATGTATAAAGATAAAAATGGCATATTGGTATATCCTCCTTCGTGTTCATCACACCCTGGTGAAATTGCATGCTATGGGTATTCGTCCAGACAATATGTGCAATAGATGTGAGAGGGATGTGGGGGATCTAATACACTTGTTATGGAGATGCCCAAAACTGCATCGGTACTGGACATCTGTGACTTCCACTATAAACAGGGTTCTGGGCTTGGCGATCCATTTGGATCCCAAGCACTGCTGCCTCTTGGGTATACTGGATCACATTATAGATGATAGATATTTACGGGAGGCAGCTGCGCGAGCTCTGTTTCAGGCTCGGCTGCATATTCTTAGACACTGGATTGATCGGGGATCCTCCCACATGTAGGATGTGGATGGAGCAACTGAGCTCCACCCTTCGCATGGAGAAATATATTTACCTGCATAGGGGTGCTCCGGCTAAGTTCCAAAAAGTTTGGGGAGTCTGGCTGAGTTGTCCGGGGATGGCTCCTACGGACCTGATCCTCGACAGTCTGTTGCTTTAATCGATGGGGGTGGTGTGAGACTCTGGTGGTCTGGTCTTGGGGAGATGCTATGCTCTTTGATGTAGGATTACTCTCTAGTATTGCAATTTTAGGTTCAGGTTGTTTTCTGCTTTCTACTGCATAATGGATTGATGGGTGAGATCTGTAAAATATTATGTGCCTTACCTTGTTATTGTTTTTCTGTTCCCGTTGCACTGTTTGTATATGTGTGCGATTTTTTTAAAAAAAATCTTTCTCTTGATTAAAAAAAAAATTAAAAAATAGCATATTGACCTTACAGATGCTTAGACAACTATGATATGCCTGGCAATTTGGACAGCCTCAAGTGTCAGTTATATAGATTACGTACTGTAGCTCTCACTGAAAGTAATAGGACGAGTTGCTCAGATTAAAAAGTGGAGGCCTTTCTCATGGAGCGAGTTGTACAGTAGTCACTTCTCACAAATTTACATTTATGAGTGGATAAGGATTACAACCTCTGTCAGGTTTGAATTTCTGTCATCACTAGGAAAATTTCCTCAGTGGTTATCTAGACAAGAAGTGAAGGAAACACTTCATCAGGGACTCAGACTGCAATACTAGTTTCTGGAGGTGCAAGCCTTCCCCCTACTCTGCCAAAAAAAAAAATGATTTTTAATTTAAAAAGTGTGCCCTTTTTTGAAATTTGACCCCACTTGTCCTGGTGATATGTTGTCACTGGGATTGGAAGAGAGGAGATATCTCCACAATAGGACCAAATTAAGAGGTAAAAACTGATAAAAATAAATCGTTCTTCAAACTGGGAAAAAAATGTATTTTGCCTTGAAATCTATCATAATTCAAAACATATGCAAGATATCTGCAGAGAATGTAATTTTAGATGTAGGTGTTGAGATTTGATGATGCGCTATTACATGGGCAGGCTCTGCTATGCCCACTACTGTGGTCCTGTGTACCAATTGCCCATCTGTCATATGTAGCCACCACTGTAGACTGGGAAGCCCACAGCAAAGTGTTGGACAGCCCATGTTTGGCCAGTATTCTAATACAACATTGGGATCCAGATGTCCCATACACTCTTTTTTCCTAATTAAACAGTTCCAACTGTGCGGAGGTAGCCTGCATCCTCCACCGATTTGCATTGGCTGGCTTGTACGGAACATCACTTCTCTCTGCCATAATAACAAGGAATTGTTATGCTAATATATGGATCAGTAAAAAAACAAAAGGAGACATTTTAGGACTGCAGATGAGATTGTTTTTCTAGGTTTTACATTTGTTAAGCTGAAAATGCATGGGAAAAAAATATACATGAAAAGTGTTACGTTGGTACACACTGGACACTCTTATGGTAATCAGACCACTTAATTATAAAAAGGACTTCTGTACACTGACAAGGATAGTGGACATCTGGAAACATGAGATTCTAAACCCAACTTTGCGGTTAAGGGGGGGGGGGGGGGTAGGTGAAGCGATTACATACAGTGTGTCTATGCGTACCAATATCTTGCAAAAAGGTTTTATATTATTAGGTTCCTTAGGCTTACATTGTGCATGCGCATTGGATAGCTACATTATGTTATAGAGATGGTTCCTATAACATAATACCACTTTCAAATGCGCATGCACAATGAAAGCCTTGACTGTATCATCTGAAAACTTTCTGCCTCATGGCTATGAAAAAGAAGAAGATCAACCTTACAGGGGATTTTCATCCGCTTATATTTTGCCTTCACTGGTTCCTCTTAGATTGCCCTACATAATGCCCAGATGTTATGCTGAGCCTTCATGACTGAAAAAAACTGAAATGCAATAAATGAAAAGGGCAGGCTAGGGACAGTAAGATTAGGGAGGAAAAAGCAGGAGGATGCTGGCTGTAAAGCCTAGTACACATCGGCCGAATGTTTGGCAACATTCAGCCCATTAGTACTGCAGCCGGGGCAGGATTGGAAGAGATCTGCTGACAGCCTTTGGATCAGCTCTCTCAGCCAATGAGAACTCTGACCAGAGTGTTCTGGCAGGGGGGCCGTCACCCTTTCAGAACACAGTAGAACAGCAGGGGAGATCACTGTACTAACATCAGATAGTTAGTACAGTGGCTCTGACCCAAGCCGTCAGGACTTTTTCGTTCAGCCCAATTGGTTGAATGAAAAAAAACTTGTAGTGTGTGAGGCTTTAGGCTGGAGATCAGTTTAACGCTTGACTTGTGAAACTAAAAACTTTATTGCTTCTTTGTCACTTTACCCTAAATGACCCTTTGAACGTCTCTAGATAGCCCAAACTATGACTCACTTATCACTTTTGATGAGGCATGTTTTCTTCATCCAGGATGCAGTGCTGAGGCTTAAGTGGCTAATCACCAGGCCCAAAAACGGGCACATAAGGGAAAGGAGTGATTCCATTACCTTTTGTAAATGCCCAACTCCATTCTACATGAAGCTTACAGAGTTTGACTCCCTGTAGAGACAAAGAAATGGAGAAGCATGGGTGCATAGGAAAGAAGAGTATAAGTGAGTCATGGAGGACTTTCCTAATTAGTGCCAGCAAAAGTAAAAAGAGTCCTGAAATGTGACAGAAGCATGTATACCAAGTTTAACCACTTGCCGACCAGTCACGTTGACTGTACTGCGGCAAAGTGGCTCGTTATCGTCTGGCGACGTAGACCTACGTCACCAGACATTCCCCACTCTCGGCAGCGCGCGCGTGCGCCGCCGGAGGTTCGCTCCCGCTGTATTCAGTTACAGCGGGAGTCGGGCCAGGGGAGGAGCGGCGGTGATCCCCGCTGCTCTTCCCCGATCATCGGGGATCTAGCGTGGAAATCCGCCCGCTTGTGTAAACAAAGCGGGCGGATCTCCTAAGTGACAGGCAGGGTCATATTGCAGGGTTCAGCTTAGCTGAACCTGCGATCTGTGCCTGTCTCACTCAGTCACCTCCCCCCACACACGTTAGTAAGCACCAGGCATACATTAACCCCTCCCTCTCCAATAAAAATTAACCCCTTCCCTGCCAGTGTCATTTTTACAGTAACAGTGCATATGTATAGCACTGATTACTGTAGTAATGTCACTGGTATCCCCAAAAGTATCAAAAATGTCAGTCAAGGGTCCGATCTGTCCGCCGCAATGTTGCAGTCCCGCAAAAAAAAAAAAAAAAAAAAAAATCGCAGATCGCTGCCATTACTATTTTTACCAAATATATGTAGCAGAAAACAAATTGGCCTAAAATGATAAAAAAAATTTGATTTTTACATTTTTTTGGGGGGGAATTTCATATAAAAAAAATTTGAAAAATATTGTTGTTTTTTTCAAAATTGTCGCTCTTTTTTTGTTTATAGCACAAAAAGTAAAAATCACACAGGTGATCAAATACCACCAAAAGAAAGCTCTGTTTGTGGGGAAAAAAAAGGACATAAATTTAATTTGGGTACAGCATTGCAGGACCGCGCAATTTTCAGTTAAAGTAATGCAGTGCCGAATCGCAAAATATGGCCTGGTCAGGAATGGGGTAAAACCTTCCGGTCATAAAGCGGTTAAAAATACGTTCATTGAGAATTTTTTTGTCAAAGACATGTAGCTAAATACATTTTGGCCTAAATATATGACAAAAATTGAATATATTGGATATTTTTTAACTGTCAAAGTAGAAAAATATTGTTATTTTTTCAAAATTGTCGCATTTTTTAATTAATATCGCAAAAAATGAAAAATCGCACGGGTGATCAAATACCACCAAAAGAAAGCTCTGTTTGTGGGAAAAAAATGACATGAATTTTGTTTGGGTACGGCATTGCATGACCGCGCAATTGTCAGTTAAAGTCGCACAGTGCCGAATCGCAAAAAGTGGCCTGGACGTAAGACAGCAAAATCCTCCGGTGGTAAAGTGCTTAAGATAAAGGAAAAATCTATTTTTCTATCCTGATCCTCTAAGCCTAAAGGCTTCCACCGTGCTGTTAAAACGGTCACTTTCTTCTCCACTATGCGCCAGCTATTGCAGGTCCTCTGGTGTCAACACATACGCTGCCCATACCCATAGTACTCTGAGGAGCAGCTTACAAGCTGGAGTTTAGGGAAGTAGTGGAGAGGACCAACTGCTGGGGAAGTGGGGATCAGGTAGGTGAAACTGTTGTTCCTGGGCTCCTAGAACTAAACAAGTATTTAACTCTTGCAGCATGAGGACAACCCAATTGGAAGGGAGCATTTTTCCTTTCCCAGGAGCTAGGCTTAAATAAAACGCTATACAAGTACAAGAGAGAAGTGAAATCCTAAGGTTTGGACTTGCCTGAAAACAAAAAGGTGAAACCCTGGAATAATTACAATCTACTAGGAAGATTGCACCAGATTGGATCCTGGGACCTCACTGAGAGATAAGAAGAGTAATAGAACAAAACTTCTCATTCAAAGTGCATTGAGGGTAGATACATGGGTAACATTCCAGAGCATCAGAAATGCAACTGTAAAGAAAAACATTCCTGGCAATGAAAGCACCCACATACACTCACAGTCATAATAAGAAAGCAGGATTAATTACAGGCCGGCTCTGGATTTCCTCCACAGCCTCATTTTCTGCCTGACACTCTTTCCACACAGAAATCTAGGTAATAAACAAAAAGACGGAGCCACTAAATTAGCAAGAAGGAAAATTTTCCAGAACCTGATTCTGAAAGATTGCACTGCTCATTGTAAGTGAAATTTACACTTTTTTTTTTTTTATTTGCCTGTAGAAGCAATTCATCACTGAAACTGCAGAGGTAAAATACAGAATAGATATTACGCATTCCGAAATGACCGTACTCATTGAATAAGATGCAGTCACCCATCCAGAACAAATATTTCCCCTGTTCATTATACTGTTTTCTATGTTAAATTGGACATTATATTTAGTCTGTGTCCTGAATTCACCTACGCTGCTTGACATAAAGTGCAAAAGTTTGTAGCACACTATTACAGGGTGTTTTTTTTTTTTTTTTTTTTTAGAACGTTAGTTCCTAAAGATAATATAGTCTTCTGCAATGTTTATTTAGATACATTTTTTAATAGATCAGTGTGATGTAAATAGCCCTATTATTGTTCCTTATCCACTTGAGTGCCGGAACGTTTTACCTCTTCATGACCATGGCAGTTTTTGCTATTCGGCACTGTGCTACTTTAACCTCCTCCCACCTGGCCGCTGCACATATATACGGCCAGGTGGGCGCTTCCTCCTCCTGAATGGATTTTCCTGAACATCCTTCAGAAGGAGCGTGTCCACGCAGCTGTGCGATCCCGGTGTGCCTGTGTCCCCCAGACACAGCGCAACACCGCTCGACAGGATGGCTCTGTGATTGGCCCTCCTGATCACACGATGGCTGTGTCCAAGCATAGCTGTCATGTAATGTATACACAGCCGTTATAACGGCGATTGGCTCTGCTTCTCCTCCCACAGAACCTGTCAGGAAGGAGAGCGGATCTGTGCTGCAAGCCGGGGATCAGTGAGTTTTGAGCTGTTTTACTGCTTTTTACACACTGATCACCCAACTAGTGTCCCCAACACAGTGAAAAACACCGGTCACAAATCTGCCCCAGTAAAATAATCTGTCCCAATGAACATCTGCCACATCTGTCCGTGATCATCTGGCGCACATCATCTGCCACATCTGTCCCAGTGATCAACATCTGTCACACATCTGTCCAAGGAATCATCTGCGCACATCTGTCCACATGGCGGCTTTCCATATTCTTCAGAGTATATCAGATTAGAGTAGCGGGGAACTCTCTCCGACAGACTCGGATAGCGAGTATGAGCCAGTAGAAAGCAGTGGCTCTAAAATGGAAACTGAGGAGGACAGCAGCGCAAAAAATCCTGAGGCAGCCACCAGCAGCGCAGCACTCCAGCACTCCAAGAATATAGGCAGGCATCCACCAGCAGTTCTGCAAGTCCTTGTGCAGTGGTAAGCACAAGCAGGGTAACATTTCTAGATGATAGGCCAGATGCTAGTAACGGGGTGTCCCATCCACAATGAGGCAGAGTCCATACTAGCCTACCTGGACATTTCCATTGGCTGTCTGGACCAATGCTTTTTATGTGCTGGGACAGTATTCCTGCCTGCTAAAACCACAGGTAGTCCTTTTTTTTTTACCTTTTGCTCAGTGTAATTCTTGGTATGTACATGCTATGTGTTAGAAGCCCACAGGAGTTACTTGCATGTTAGGCCTATGTATGTGGCCAGTCTGTGAAAACGTCTCACACGTGGCATCGCCATACCCAGGAGGAGTAGCAGAATGTATTTTAGGGTGTCATTGTTGGTATGTACAGTTGTGCTCATAAGTTTACACACCCTGGCAGAATTTATGATTTCTTGGCCATTTTTCAGAGAATATGAATGATAACACAAAAACCTTTCTTTCACTCATGGTTAGTGTTTGGCTGAAGCCATTTATTATCAGTCAACTGTGTTTACTCTTTTTAAAATCATAATGGCAACAGAAACTACCCAAATACCCTGATCAAAAGTTTACGTACCCTGGTGATTTTGGCCTGATAACATGCACACAAGCTGACACAAAGGGGTTTGAATGGCTATTAAAGGCAACCATCCTCACCTGTGATCTGTTTGCTTGTAAATAGTGTGTGTGTATAAAAGGTCAATGAGTTTCTGGACTCTTGACAGACCCTTGCATCTTTCATCCAGTGCTGCACTGATGTTTTTGGATTCTGAGTCATGGGGAAAGTAAAAGAATTGTGAAAAGGATCTGCAGGAAAAGGTAGTTGAACTGTATAAAACAGGAAAGAGATTAAACGATATCCAATGAATTGAGAATGCCAATCAGCAGTGTTCACACTTTAATCAAGAAGTGGAAAATGAGGGGGTTCTGTTGAAACCAAACCACAGTCAGGTAGACCAACTAAAATTTCAACCACAACTGCCAGGAAAATTGTTCAGGATGCAAAGAAAAACCCACAAATAACTTCAGGTGAAATACAGGACCCTCTGAAAACATGGTGTGGCTGTTTCAAGATGCACAATAAGGAGGCACTTGAAGAAAGTTGGGCTGCATGGTCGAGTCACCAGAAGAAAGCCATTACTACTCAAATGCCACAAAGTATCCCGCTTACAATACACCAAACAGCACAGAGACAAGCCTCAAACCTTTTGACACAAAGTCATTTGGAGTGATGAGACCAAAATTTATATTTTTGGCCACAATCATAAATGCTACATTTGGAGAGGAGTCAACAACACCTATGATGAAAGGTACACCATTCCTACTGTGAAACATGGAGGTGGATCGCTGATGTTTTGGGGATGTGTGAGCTACAAAGGCATAGGAAATTTGGTCAGAATTGATGGCAAGATGAATGCAGTATGTTATCAAAAAATACTGGAGTAAAATTTGAATTCATCATCCTAGAAGCTGCGCATGGGACGTACTTGGACATCCCAACATGACAATGATCCTAAACACAAGGCCAAGTCAACCTGTCATTGGCTACAGCAGAATAAATTAAAGGTTCTGGAGTGGCCACCTCAGTCTCCTGACCCCAATATCATTGAGCCACTCTGGGAAGATCTCAAATGTGCAGTTCATGCAAGACAGCCCAATAATTTACAGGAACTGGAGGCTTTTTGCCAGGAAGAATGGGCAGCTTTACGATCTGAGAGGATAAAGAGCCTCATCCACAAATAACACAAAACACTTCAAGCGGTCATTAATGTTAAAGGGGGCAATACATGGTATTAAGAACTGGGGTGTGTAAACTTTTGATCAGGGTATTTGGGTAGTTTCTGTTGTCATTATGATTTAAAAAGAGTAAACACAGTTGATTGATAATAAATGGCTTCAGCCAAACACTAACCATGAGTGAAAAGTTTTGGTGTCATCATTCATATTCTCAGAAAAATGGCCAAGAAATCATAAATTCTGCCAATATATGGTCGCTTCAAGTGTGTGTATTATTTAGTGAAATATAATATAGTTTATAGTTGAAATGCAACTTAATAAGTTGCTAATATTTAGATACATAACTTCTTTAGATATATAACTTCTTTATATATCACTATGTCAAAATATGTAGTGTTGCAGTGCTAAAAAGGTATCCAAATGCAAATATATGTGAAAGAAATAGTGACTAGTGTATAAATAAAGTGCTGAACCAATGTCTATATCCAAATAAACCTCTGTTGAGGTAATGAGTGTAACATTAAGGTGCTAAACAAAACTACTAAAAATAGTGTGCAAATATGCAATATCTAATCCGTAAAAAGAACCTCCTACTAATAAAGTGACAAAGTGCTCTTCAAAGTGCTCCAAAATTATCCGTGACTATAGTGGTGCTCCACAAAGTACTAAGCAAAACTGCAGAACTTCATATGTAAATATAGGCAATTCTAATCCATGAAAGAATTTTCTATTATTAAAGTGACAGGTGCGTTTCAAAGTGCTCCAAAGTCATCTGTGACAATAGTGATATTAGTGATATTGCATAAGCCGTGCTCCCCTGATGGTCCTACACTCACCAAAGCTCAGTCCCCTCAAAGTGGGCATCAGGCCTGTCAGGAAGGTGGCTTCAATCGGATCAGCTGACTAAGGGTCCACAACCAAATATCCCCTTTTTACCCCTTCTTAGTACTCATTTTCATGTAAAGATAAAGAGCAACAGCCCATAGTGTATACCAGTTTTAATTGGATTTATTAAATGCAAAAAACAGATCGTTCCCTCGGTACAGAGCTCTGTATTGTTAACCAACAAGCCAATCAGCAGATCCCACCTGGCTTCTGCTGAGTACTATCACAGCAGGAGCTGCATAGGGGGCACACATGCACATGCTCTAAATCCAGAAGTAGGCACTTCTGCCTACAGCTGCAGCTTGCCCGCAGCACATTGTGGGTGGGGGGAACCAAGTGGTTAAAATTTTACAAAATCTTGTTTTGATTTATAATTGTATAGATCTATGTGAATATACACAGGGTCTGCTTCCTAAATCGCAGCGGTTATAGCTCAGCACCCTTTCTCACAACAATACAAGTATGGATTTGCCATCTCACTGAAAACAATGCACTCCCTGTGCGATCGACTTCCAATCTCAACAGATGTTAAAGTTCCACTCCAGGACGGAGAACACACACACACCCAGCAAGGGTTAGAAGAGCACTAGGTCTAGGGGCAAATGAAGAGGAGGTCTAACTTACCTTACACCACACTCCAGCAGACCCTGGCTCTCTCCTCCACTCTTAGCGTCATCACACAGCTATTAAGCCTACATTGAACGTGGAGGAGACCGGCATTCAACAGTGACCAGGAAGGCCTTTGAGTAGGCTTCACAAAAGCAGTTGCATGAATTTAGGGAGCATACAGGAGTGATAATAAGGTAAGTTAACCCTTGCATTGCCCAAAGCTGGGCTTTAGGCACAAACCAGAGTTGTTGGGTTACTCAGTAATACCCCAGGGTTAATTCTGCCATGAACTTTCGTTTCTCCTCTGCTGGGTCCGGTCATTGCGGAAAAATGAGAAGACACAAGACACAGGTGTGCTGTATCAACTCTCAATTTCAAATATGTATTCCATGAATTAGATATTTCTACAAAATAAACATAGGCGTTAGCTTAGACAGTAGCCAATTACAGGTTAGCAATCTGCATATGTAGGGAGAATGAAACTAGCTGATAATACACTCATTACTTAGAAATCCCATGTTTTTTTCAGTAAATCGAAACTAGAAACTTTCACTACAGTTTAAATAGATACTCTGCCTAGAAACCAATGTTAACATGAAATTCAATTTTTTGCCTTCAAGAGTTATGGCACTTATCCCCCAAGCTCCCTCTAGCGGCCACGATAGAAAGACGGTAATATGTATATATACACACGACATTTTTGAAGTGGTTTAAATCTGGGCTATGGATAAAGCTATCAGCCCTAACCCTGGTATTTTTTGTTTTTCCAGACGGCGATTCTCTTCCTGATGAAAAGCGATCCGAATGGCTAATTAGCAGCTGGATTGCTTTTAGAAGCAGCAGGAGGGGGTCACCTCCCGCTGCTCGCTAAGCAGTAACATAGCAATTTAAAATATGTGCTCACCTCGCAGCTGCACACATTTTAGCTATCCTGCATTTCACGCAGTTGGCCATAGTGGTTAGGAGAGACCTGATCAACTCTCCTCACCTCTATGACCTAGGAGGCCAGGAGTGGCATTATGATGTCACTTCCAGTTTTGGGGGGCGGATGTAAAATGTATTTTTTTTTTTTAAAGCATCAGATTAATTTTTGTTTTTTTACGAGAGATCTCCATAAATAGGAGTCTTATTTCTATCACAAGGGTTGATACAAGGGGTGTTTAAATTTTTTGTAATAGGAATAAAAGTGCTAAAAAAAAAAAAAAAGTTATTCTGAAGCTGCTCCCATCCCTTGGGCAAGTCGCACACGCATATGTAAACTGTGTTCACGCCACACACTTGGAGTATTACCACAAATTCAATAATTCTAGAGCTAGACCTCTGCAACTCTAAACTGGTAACCTGTAAAAAAAATTTAAAGGGAGATCTTTAAGTAACGTAGTTTGTTGCCATTCCATGAGCATGCGTAATTTTAAAGCGTGACATGTTAGGCATCCATTTACTTGGCATAATATCACCTTTTAGATTTTACCAAAAAATTGGGTTATGTATCGTGGGGGGTTTTTTTGCATTAAAACTCATTAAAAAGTGTTCGGGGGTTCTAAGCAATTTTCTATAAAAAAAATAATGATTTTTACTTGTAAACAAAAAGTGTCAGAAAAGGTCTGGTCCTAAAGTGTTTATGAAAACTTATAACGCCCTACATTAGCCACTGCATTTATTACTCTTATAAAACTTATAGATAAGCCCCCGAATTGAAGAAAAAAATGGATTTTTGTAAAATCTTACCGTAAAATCCTTTTCTCTTAGCTCATTGACAGACGTAGTCCTCGGTGATACAGCACCTTCGGGTTATGTTGCCTCCACAGGAGCAGGACTAGACAGGAAATTAAAAAGCTCTGGCCACACCCTAGGGGCAGTCCCAGAGGGTATATCCTCTCTCTCTCTGCCTCAGCAAATCAGTTATGTGAAAAAGCAGTCTTTAGAGATTTTAACCCAACCCAACTCAAAAACAGAGGGGCGGGGACTACGTCTGTCAATGAGCTAAGAGAAAAGGATTTTACGGTAAGATTTTACAAAAATCCATTTTTCTCTAGCGCTCATTGACAGACGTAGTCCTCGGTGATACAGCACCTTCGGGACGTCCCAGAGCAGTATCACAAATGAGGGGTGGGAAAATGGAAATCAAATCCCAATCTAGAAGGCCCAACCGGTGCCAACTAGAAGTTTACAATGGATATAAAAGGAATAGGGGTGATGGCGCTGCCTATATAATTTAGATATAATAAAAATGTAATAAGCTGTGATGCAAAGTGCCTTAAGCTAAAAACAATAATGTGTAATATTCAAACAATAATATATTCCATAAAAACTTCAATTAAGTGCAAGTGCAAGGTATAAAAGTGCCTGCAGAAAGATTGGAAAGTGACTGGTGCAATAATTGTATGAGCAATAAATAATATTTAACATGCAATATTAATGTGCTAAAAAATATGGTGCTATATAAAGTGAGCTGTTCCACTCATACCACGTGTTGATATGGGGAATAAAAAAGTGCCAACAGAGCAAAAATAGAAAAAAGTTATTATTTTAAAAAAATACAGCTTGCAATGTCCAATAAGGAAAGATCCAGTAGAAAAGTCTATATCATGTGCGGTGACTTCAAAGGCAATAAAGGTGACAGCACTCGGAACAAACCGACACTCAGGTGAAAAGGTGACCCCGTGGTGGGTGGTAAGGTGCTGGGATTCCTTTGATAAAATTGCACACTTACCAGAGACACCCACCCCACACAGGGGTATAGAGCGGGTGTATTTATGGGTCTGGCAACCTAGCGGTATCCTCCTATCCCTGGGTGGAGGGCGTGTGCCGAGGATCAGGCTGGTCCTGGTGTGGATGTACCCTAGGATGGTCCCCTGTGTGCCTTCCTGCCTAGGTATGTTCCGAGGGATCCACTCAGCTCCACTCCCGATATTTAAACCTGTTTCTCCTGATCCTCATTCCTCATGTCTGCATTATCCAGTGCATAGTCTCCGGACTATCATCCAGGGAGGCTGCAGCCTATTTTTAGATATATCTATATATATATATATATATATATATATATATATATATATATATATATATATATATATATATATATATTTATATTTTATACATTTACTACATATTTTTTATTCATTTATTTATACACATTTTTTTCACTTAATTATTCACTTATCTATCCATTTAGTCCATAGCGCGGAAGTTCTTATTTTTCTTAGAAGTTTACAATGCTCATCCTTAATGATGAGACTCAACAAAAAAGAGAAAATTTTTTTTTTTTTTTTTTTTTCAAACAGAAAAAAACCCTCGAGGTAGACCACCGGTCTCCTCAAATTGTGGCCTGCAAAACCTTGCGGCCAAATGAGGCATCCGCCGATGCCGTCACATCAATTTTATAGAATTTTGTAAAGGTATGTACCGACGACCAGGTGGCCGCCTTACATACCTGGACCACTGACGCCTGATGGCGAAAGGCCCAGGAAGTACTGAGCGCTCGAGTGGAGTGCGCCCTAACAGGGAACGGAGGACTCTGACCCTTAATAGAATAAGCCTGTACCACCGTTTGTCTAATCCATTTGGCAATGGTCGCGGCAGATGCAGGCAACCCCTTTCTGGGGCCATCCGTGATCACAAAAAGTGAATCCGTCTCACGGAATGATCCCGTAGCTTTCAGGTATACTCTGATTGCCCGAACCACATCTAAGGAATGCAACGCATGTTCCCGATGATGCTTGGGCTGAGGACACAAGGAAGGTAGTACAATATCTTCATTCAGATGAAAATCTGAAACCACCTTAGGAAGAAAAGATGGCTTAGGATGAAGTACTACCTTATCCCTATGAATCACTAGGTATGGGGACTGGCATGATAATGCAGCCAGTTCTGACACCCTGCGAGCAGAAGTAATAGCCACCAAGAAGGCCACCTTCTGGGATAAAGTAAGCAAGGGAATCTCCCTGATGTTTTCAAAGGGAGGTTTCTGTAGAACCGACAAAACCAAATTAAGATCCCAGGGCGGTAAGGGCGCGCGGACTGGAGGAGCCAGGTGCCGCACCCCCTGGATGAAATTCCGCACCAAGGACTTGGTAGCTAAAGGTTTCTGAAAGAAGATTGCTAATGCTGAAACTTGACCCTTGATGGTGCTCAAGGCTAGCTTCTGCTCAACCCCTTGTTGCAAAAAGGCCAATATTCGAGTCACCGAATAGGTACGTGGAGGAAATCCTAAAGATTCGCACCACGCAATATAAGTCTTCCATGTGTGATAATAGACTTTGCTGGAAGTCGCTTTCCTTGCTTTAATAAGGGTAGGAATGACTGAAGTAGACAAACCTCTGTCCTTCAGTACTTGGGTCTCAATGGCCAGGCCATTAAACCCAGCGACTGTAAAGCATGATGGTAAATTGGTCCTTGAGACCACAGACACTCCCTGAGACGAAGTTCCCACGGAACGTCTGCGACTAGCA
Source organism: Pelophylax lessonae (assembly GCF_965119305.1). Taxonomy (NCBI): domain Eukaryota; kingdom Metazoa; phylum Chordata; class Amphibia; order Anura; family Ranidae; genus Pelophylax; species Pelophylax lessonae. The sequence goes on from NC_138768.1 coordinate 689,252,239, forward strand.
TGTCCAAGTCGGCCAGGCCGGCTTGAGGAGGCCAGCCTAGAATTTCTAGGACCACTGGCGCTGATAGAATCTGAACCAGGCGTCCCTAGAGGTATCTGGCCCCGACCATCCGAGAAAGTCTGGTCGTTTTCTGTTCCCACACATTTATCAGATACCTGATTGTTATCAGGAAGGGTGATCTTTTCTGGTTGAACCTCAGGGACCGAAGTCACCCGACTAGAGGCTACTTGGCCTATCTGGTCAACCAGATCCGATTCCTGTGAGGTATAGGGACTAATCTTAGGAAAAGGTAAAGGAAAATATCTATTCAGGGAACGGTAACTACCGCTTCCTGTAGTACTTAAATGTTGGAAGGGAAGAATCGCACCGGTAGTAGTGGTTGAAACTCGATCTAATGTCCTGAATACCGGTGAAAACGTCCCCCCACCCTGAAACCAGGTGGGGGCGCACCTTCAGGCTGTGTACTCCTTTGCTTCGGGTTTGGCTGGGTTGGTCCTCTGCTTGTCCGACCAGCCCTTCTTGAACCCTCCTGGAGGAGTCTTGCCTTTCCCGCTAGTACCAGCCGGGCGCCCTTTATGGGCGGTAAAGAAAGGTCCTCGCTTGTTGCGAGGTCCCTTAGCTTTAGCAGCCTGTGGCAAAAAAGTGCTCTTGCCCCCAGTGGCATCCTTGATGATTTCATCTAGGTTGGCCCCAAATAGACGATTCCCCTGAAAAGGGAGATTTGTCAAGGTCTTTTTGGAACCTAGGTCAGCTGACCAGCATTTTAACCACAGCACACGTCTGAGGATGACCGCTGACATAGATGCATGCCCTAATAGGGGAGTAGTGTCCAAGGCTGCGTCACAGATAAACTGTAGCCCTTGTATAATCTGTTCCATCAAATCAGATGTCTCCTGGGGAATATCTTTTCCCCTAAGGTCTTGGCGTACCATTTTCGCCCATTCCGTAAGTGTCTGGGAAACTAGACCAATAACAATTACTGGTCTAAATGCTGACCCTATCAGAGAGAAGATGGTGCGGGACTCTGCTTCCATCTTTCGATCCACCGGATCCTTAAAGGACGAAGTGTCCTCCACTGGGATAACCGTGGCTTTATTCAGCCTGGAAATAGGTGGATCCACCACTGGTGGTACCGTCCATTTCTTAATGATGGATTCCTCAAACGGATAGCGTCTAGCAATACGTTTGGAAATAGTAAAGGTACGTTTAGAATGCTCCCATTCTCCTTTAATCTGATTACCGAAACATTTGGGTACAGGAAAAACCTTCACCGTTTTGATGGGCTTATTAGTACCAAAAGGAATCTCTGTTTCAGTTGCCTCTGCCGGTAAAGCTTCAAGTTTTAAGGTTTCCTGCACTGCCACAACTAGTGCGTCCACCAATGCTTCTTCCTGAATTATAGCAGGAGAAGAAGCGTCCTCCTCACTGTCTGAGGGAGCTTTACCTGGGATAACAGCCTTTGCAGAGGAACCTGCAACTGCAGTGACCATCTCTGAATCAGAGTCAGAGGTGTCAGATGGTATAGGGGTAGGCGGGGGTCGCTTCCTTGACCCCCGTCCCTGACAGGCCGCCTCCACCCGAGCCACCATAGACTCCAAAATTGCTGTAAATGACTCTACACTCTGTGCACCGGCGGGTCCTGTGGCCCCCTCGAGGGAAACAGGTGGGGGAATATGTGTGGCAGGGTCCATGATAATTCCAGTCACTTCCTGGATAATATAATTCAAAAATAAAAAACTTTTTTTTTTTTTTTTTCTCTTTTTTTTTTTTTTTTTTTTCAGACCCCCAGCGCCACAAAAAGCCCCTTAGTGTTACCTGCTAGGGATCCCTATCGATCGAGAGAGAGAGATAGACCCCCAGGCTCACCACTTGATGCTCAGAGTTTAACTGCAACAGGTTACAGCGCTGTCTTGACAAACAGGAAGTCTTTTGGCTGGCTGCCCAGGAAGAAAGGAGGCGGCTCCGCCCCTCTGCACGCCTTCCGGCGCCTCCCCTAGCTCCACGAGGTGTTTGGATCACCTCAAACATGGCCGCCCCCATGCTGGAGACACGAGGCTACGCCAAAATGGCGGCTCGTGCGATCCAGCAAAAAAAAAATGGCGGCGGCCTGTACTGAATAGCGGTGTGCTGCAGGGCACACAACACTCTCTCTGCATGGGGATTTGGCGTGGTTGGCGGTACCGGCCCTGGCGGACCGCATGGCCATTCGGGAGGCCTGCTAATAGCTGGAGATCTGATTAGGAAGGCAGTCTACATGTCCGTGGCTTCTGACTGGTAGGTAGCTTATTCTTATCACCGTAAGATTCCCAGAATGCCACAGATTATAATCTTTTTAACATGTATACAATTAGATTGTTAGCTCCCAAACCAAGCCTCCTGGCTTTTTGCACATAAAATCACACTCAAAGTAGGAGGATCTGTGTCATTTATAGGATAGAGAGGGACTCTATCTTACCATACAGAGAGGGGCCCGCGTTCACCACAAGACCCGTCAGGGGAAAAGGGGGAACATACTACTCACCATACCGGAACCAGGCGGGCACCAACTCCTGACAGTACCCCTCTCCACCGGGGCGGGAGGGCTGTCGACCGATATGGACGCCGTGACTCATGGTCTTTGGCGTTTCAGCGAGACGTTTAACTCGCGGGGTCAGTCCTTTAATGGGACTTTGTCGCGGCCGACCCAGCGCGGAGCTATGGCCTGCACGCGCTCGTAGGCTGAACTGGGGTGACCACCGGATCTCAACATCCAGCCCGTCGCCCAGTTCAGCTTTCTTGCTTGAAGATCTCACAGGAACACTGGAGGAAAAAAGCTGTCTAAAAAATCCTTTAAGAAAAAAATCTTGCCAGGACCTAAGATCCCAGCAAGGTATCTAGGTCCTTACTCCTAACTAGACAGAAAATAACTGATTTGCTGAGGCAGAGAGAGAGAGGATATACCCTCTGGGACTGCCCCTAGGGTGTGGCCAGAGCTTTTTAATTTCCTGTCTAGTCCTGCTCCTGTGGAGGCAACATAACCCGAAGGTGCTGTATCACCGAGGACTACGTCTGTCAATGAGCGCTAGAGAAACTCAGTTTTTAGATTTTACTTAGGATTATTTGTTACCTGTTAAAGTGATTGTAAAAGGTTCGTTTTTTTTTTTTTCTCTCAAAATAAAAAACTTGTCATACTTACCTGCTCTGTAATGGTTTTGGCACAGAGCAGCCCCCATCCCCCTCTTCTGGGGTGCCCCAGAAGGCACTCCTGGCTCCTCCTCTTTATCGTGTGCCCCCAGGGAGAACCGCTTTCCAGGGGGGCACCTGTGCGGGCACGCTTACAAGTTACGCTGCTGCGTCCATTGACACAGACCACGAGACTCGGCACTACGCCACACTCCCGTGTCACTGGATTTGATTGACAGCCAATGGCTCCCGCTGCTATCAATCTATTTAATGAGGACCCAAAGGCAGCGGCTGAAGCCGCTGGGATCGTGCTGGTCGCTGACGATAGGGTTCAGGTAAGAAAAAGGGGGGTCTGGGGGACAGCTGCAGCAGCATATAATGCATGAAGGTGAAAAACCTTGAGACTTTTCAACTCATTTAAGTGGCACAAATAAAACAATACATGGTAAGCAAGTATAACTTAGTTTGTGCTAAACAGTACAATAGCAATTTAAAATATGTGCTCACTGAAAAATACACTACACACTTCATATTCACGATATAAATAAAATGTAGGCTGAATTTTTACAATTAGCAAATTTTCCTTACTGTTCTAAAAAAAATAAAAAAAAATAATCAATCAATCAATCTCAAAGTCTCAACATAGAGGCTTGCTTTTCAGTGTACCTGGGATGTGTACAATAATGGCTACTAGCTTGCATAGGCAAAAGATTTTATGGCCATGGTTGCCTTGGGCAACTTTGAATTTTAAATAGGGCAGATGCATTTGCACCAAATATAATTGTGTACAATGTTATTTTTGGAGAGATGTGAAGAAATAAAAGAAATGTGTAGCAATAAATTATACGGGGCACCTGACATGCACAGAGGCAACTGTTCGGTATTAAAATACGTTTTGGGATTAGTTGCATGTGACATCACTGACCATTAGCAAACCAGTGATGCCCGCCCTTTGTGGATTCTCTAAAGCAGGGGTCTTCAAACTATGGCCCTCCAGTTGTCCATAATTCCTGGTCATGTCTGTGAATGTCAGAGTTTTACAATGTCTCCTGGGATGAGTAGTTCTGCAACAGCTTGAGGGCCGTATTGTAAGGATCCCTGCTCCAAAGGAACACAGTGTGCCCCAAAGAGAGGAAGTGGGAATCTCTGGGTGTCAGCAAAACAGGAAGGGATCAGGAACCCGCAAAAGGGACAAATATAGCACTAATAATCTAATAAAGGATCTAACCCTTCTGTACTTTATCCCAAAAAAAAAAAAAAAAAAGAAGTGTCATGTTATTATACTACCAACTACCCCCCCCCCCCCCAAGTCAAAATGTCCAAACTGGGCCCAATTAGCCATTTTCCCTCCCCAGTGTCATGTGACTGATTAGGTTTCAGGTGTAAATGGGGAGCAGGTGTGTTAAATTTGGTGTTATCGCTCTCACTCTCTCATACTGGTCACTGGAAGTTAAACATGACATCTTATGACAAAGAACTCTCTGAGCTTGTGAATAAAAGAATTGTTGCTCTACATAAAAATGGCCTAGGCTGGAAGAATTTGCCAAGACCCTGAAACTGAGCTGCAGCACGGTGGCCAAGACCATACAGCGGTTTAAACAGGACAGGTTCCACTCAGAACAGGCCTAGCCATGGTCGACCAAAGAAGTTAAGTGCACGTGCTCAGCGTCATATCGAGAGGTTGTCTTTGGGAAATAGACATATGAGTGCTGCCAGCATTGCTGCAGAGGTTGAAGGGGTGGGGGGGGGGGGAGCAGTCTGTAAGTGCTCAGACCATACGCCGTACACTGCATCAAATTGGTCTGCATGGCTGTCGTCCCAGAATGAAGCCTCTTCTAAAGAAGATGCACAAGAAAGCCCGCAAACAGTTTGCTAAAGACAAGTAGACTAAGGACATGGTTTACTGGAACTATGTCCTGTGGTCTGATGAGACCAAGATAAACTCATTTGGTTCAGATGGTGTCAAGTATGTGTGGCAGCAACCAGTTGAGGAGTACAAAGACAAGTGTGTCTTGCCTACAGTCAAGCATGGTGGTGGGAGTGTCATGGTCTGGGGCTGCATGAGTGCTGCCGGCACTGGGGAGCTACAGTTCATTGAGGGAACCATAAATGCTAACATGTACTGTGACATACTGAAGCAGAGCATGATCCATTCTCTCTTCGGAGACTGGGCCGCAGGGCAGTATTCCAACATAACGACCCATAAGCACCCCTCCAAGACAACCACTGCCTTGCTAAAGAAACTGAGAATAAAGGTGATGGACTGGCCAAGCATGTCTCCAGACCTAAACCCTATTCTGTGGAGCATCCTCAAACGGAAGGTGGAGGAGCGCAAGGTCTCTAACATCCACCAGCCCGGGATGACAGCATAGAGGAGTTGAAGGAGGACTCCACTGGCAACCTGTGAAGCTCTGGTGAACTTCATGCCCAAGAGGGTTAATGCAGTGCTGGAAAATAATGGTGGCCACACAAATATTGATACTTTGGGCTCATTTTAGACATTTACACTTAGGGGTGTACTCACTTTTGTTGCCAGCAGTTTAGACATTAATGGCTGCATGTTGAGTTATTTTGAGGGGACAGCAATTTTACACTGTTATACAAGCTGTACACTCACTACTTTACAGCCAAGTGTCATTTCCTCAGTGTTATCACATGAAAAGATATAATAAATTATTTACAAAAATGTTTTGAGATATATATATTTTACACGCACATACATTGTATATATTTTACACGCACACAAATATAGATAAAATTTGTGCAGCTGCCTGTGTGTTACTGCCTACTGAACTATCCTTGGTGCAGTCTCCTAAATGTGCGTCAGCTACACAGCAGGCCTTCCCAGCTCGAGAGCCCTGGTAGGCCATCACAGCTTGAGATTCTCATGTGGTGGATGGGAGAGGTGACGTGCTCGGATGCAATATCACTACTCATTGGCTGGTGGAGCTCCAGAAGTCTTCGATTACGTGAGGGGAGAGTGTGACAGGGCTTTTAAAGCGGAGTTCCACCCTCGGAAATTTTTTTTTAATAAAAGTACCCCCGGGACAGTCAGCGCTAGTGCATTCCATAATGGATAGCTTCTGAACTGTCCCGGGTCGCACTTACCTTTTAGAAGAAATACTTACCTTAAAAATGTCTTGTCCAGCGCTGCCATCTCAGGTGTGGGCAGCTGAAGCCAGCGCGTCCTCTTCGGCGTCCTCTTCTGTGTCCTCTTCGTCCCAGAATGCCCTGCACCGGCCCCGCTCGTCATGTCCGGTGCAGGCATGTTATTCCTGCACAGCTTCTGGGCATGCCCAGAAGCTGTTTAGCAGTGAATGATGTGCCTGCACCGGAACTGACGAGTGGGGCCGGTGCAGGCGCATTGATTCCTGGGAGCGATGACGCTCAGCTCCTAGGAATCAATGCGAGCAGGAAGTGACGGCACAGGCCACGGCCGAAGAGAGAGGAAGAGGAAGTAAGGTGAGTATATTTTCTTCTAAAACAAAGTAAGTAAAGAAAAAAAAAAAAAACGTGATTATCCATTTATTTTTCAGGTAACAGGGAGCAAGCAGATGGGGAAAATGACTTTTAAGGGTGGAACTCCACTTTAATGCTGCCTGCACACAGCAGCCTTAAGGTGTCCTGTCACCTCTAAAATAAATTCACACTGCAAACCAGCTGTTCGGCCACCGGGAGGCCCGCCTAAGTGAGACAGGGCACTTGACGCTACCTAAGCACAGCAACGTTATGGTCTCCTGTCCCTCAAAACTGGGGTAATGCGTTGGGCAAAGTACCTTGAGGCCTTAGGCGACTGCTTAATTTAAAAGCCATCTCTGCCCAGGATCTGCAAAAATGCAGCCACTCAACTAATGGCTGATAGGTAAAGAATATTTACTATTAGGATAAATAACTTTGAATTATCATTTTATTTGTATTTTCTTACTCCTTTTACATGTCATCGGAGCTCTGGAATGATTTGAATAAATAAATAAATGTTTGCATTATACCCAAACAGCCTGCATTAATATAAAAATAATGCATTATTTCAATAGGAAGAACAAATAACAACCTGGTAAGAAAACCTCTTTAACATGGGAGTGCCAAACATGAACTGCTCATGCTGTGTACCTGCAGTGCCCTCTTGTGGTAGTATTTGAATTTTATCACCTAAAAACACCAAACCTTATTCCATTTCTACTGCTACACATTTTGCTATATATATATAAATATATATATATATATATATATATATATATATACATACATACATATATATACATACATACATACATACATACATACATACATACATACATACATATACACACACACATATACACACACACATATACATATATACACAGTGCCTTGCAAAAGTATTCGGCCCCCTTGAACTTTGCGTCCTTTTGCCACATTTCAGGCTTCAAACATAAAGATATAAAACTGTAATTTTTTGTGAAGAATCAACAACAAGTGGGACATAATCGTGAAGTGGAACGAAATTTATTGGATATTTCAAACTTTGTTAACAAATAAAAAACGGAAAAATTGGGCGTGCAAAATAATTCAGCCCCTTTACTTTCAATGCAGCAAACTCTCTCCAGAAGTTCAGTGAGGATCTCTGAATGATCCAATGTTGACCTAAATGACTAATGATGATAAATAGAATCCACCTGTGTGTAATCAAGTCTCCGTATAAATGCACCTGCACTGTGATCGTCTCAGAGGTCCGTTTAAAGCACAGAGAGCATCATGAAGAGCAAGGAACACACCAGGCAGGTCCGAGATAGTGTTGTGGAGAAGTTTAAAGCCGGATTTGGATACAAAAAGATTTCGAAAGCTTTAAACATCCCAAGGAGCACTGTGCAAGCGATAACATTGAAATGGAAGGAGTATCAGACCATTGCAAATCTACGAAGACCTGGCCGTCCCTCTAAACTTTCAGCTCATACAAGGAGAAGACTGATCAGAGATGCAGCCAAGAGGCCCATGATCACTCTGGATGAACTGCAGAGATCTACAGCTGAGGTGGGGAACTCTGTCCATAGGACAACAATCAGTCGTATACTGCACAAATCTGGCCTTTATGGAAGAGTGGCAAGAAGAAAGCCATTTCTTAAAAGATATCCATAAAAAGTGTCGTTTAAAGTTTGCCACAAGCCACCTGGGAGACACACCAAACATGTGAAAGAAGGTGCTCTGGTCAGATGAAACCAAAATCTAACTTTTTGGCAACAATGCAAAACGTTATGTTTGGCGTAAAAGCAACACCGCTCATCACCCTGAACACACCATCCCCACTGTCAAACATGGTGGTGGCAGCATCATGGTTTGGGCCTGCTTTTCTTTAGCAGGGACAGGGAAGATGGTTAAAATTGATGGGAAGATGGATGGAGCCAAATACAGGACCATTCTGGAAGAAAACCTGATGGAGTCTGCAAAAGACCTGAGACTGGGACAGAGATTTGTCTTCCAACAAGACAATGATCCAAAACATAAAGCAAAATCTACAATGGAATGGTTCACAAATAAACATATCCAGGTGTTAGAATGGCCAAGTCGAAGTCCAGAACTGAATCCAATCGAGAATCTGTGGAAAGAACTGAAAACTGCTGTTCACAAACGCTCTCCATCCAACCTCACTGAGCTCGAGCTGTTTTGCAAGTAGGAATGGGCAAAAATGTCAGTCTCTCGATGTGCAAAACTGATAGAGACATACCCCAAGCGACTTACAGCTGTAATCGCAGCAAAAGGTGGCGCTACAAAGTATTAACTTAAGGGGGCTGAATAATTTTGCATGCCCAATTTTTCAGTTTTTTATTTGTTAAAAAAGTTTGAAATATCCAATAAATGTTGTTCCACTTCAAGATTGTGTCCCACTTGTTGATTCTTCACAAAAAATTACAGTTTTATATCTTTATGTTTGAAGCCTGAAATGTGGCAAAAGTTTGCAAAGTTCAAGGGGGCCGAATACTTTTGCAAAGCAAAAGATCGAAAACATTGAAATAGTTGTAAAAAAAATAAAATGCCAAAAAATAAAATGCAAAGGCTTTAAACAGCACTAAACGCTCTACATGTTTATAATAAATGTAATTCTAACCAAATAAAAACACAATCTTCAGTGCTTTTTCAGTGTGTGTTTTTGTGTGTGCAGCCTTTTATTGTCCACTGCCACTGGATTCCGGTCTTACAATTACAATTTCACTTTCCTGAACTTCCAGATGTAGGAAGGTATAAATTACCTTTTATTTTTACTCCGCCCTCCACTTTAGAGCCAGAAAGGAGAGAACAGAAGTGAAGGGTGTTTTTACTCTCCCCTTCTGGAGAAGGGCTCTATCTAGTAGACCTCAGAGTGGAATATGGGAGATAAAAATAAACTCGAACCTGAACAGGAAAAACTGTGGACTGTGTGAGTACTTACACCCCTCCTACCGCATGATTGGTCGGCACCGTTTGCACTAAAGTTCCATTTACCATTATTTACCAGCAATATGGTCTTTTCTGCTTCACTGAAACAAGTAAAGGAGTTTAACTCAACAAAGAGGCTCTGTGTGATGACCTGATAGAGCAGGGGTCTCCAAACTTTCTAAACAAAGGCCCAGTTTTTTGTTCCTCAGACTTAAAGGGGGTCCGGACTGACCACCGGGAGTGATAATTTTCCAGGCATCAGTGGGAGAGAATATCACATTTGGTATTAGGTGGAGGAATAGTGTAGGGTTCTACAGTGTAGATAGTTTTAAGACTATCTCTTGGTTTGCCATTTATTTGTATTTAGCACTTTTATTAAGGTAGCGTCATATGCATTTTTTCCACTTGTGGGGACGCAATTCAATGTTGCAGTTTCCTTAAATTCTTTTGATTTCTATGTTATTATTCTATTTTAAATTGAACTATCCTTGGTTAGCGCATAAGCGGCTTGGTCTTGCCCTTATAGTGTAGGTTGCTGGCTTCATTGGCTCAGAGGAAGAGGGGAACCTCGAAACGTGGTAGCCTTTGGTACTGCAAGAGATAGTCCTTTGACATGTGAGTGCTCCTACAGGGACTTGAGTTGATGGTTTTATGACAAGCTATGTTACAAGCGTGTACGCGTTCTAAGCGTTTAGGAGTATGATACTTACATCTGTATTTATTTAAAAGACATTAACTAAGGATAATGTGCTAGGCCTGTGCACCCTCTGTTTTGTTTCATGTTTTTAGTGTAGGGTTGCCACCTGTCCAGGAATAACCCGGACAGTCCGGGTTTTGAATCATATGTCCGGATTTCAGTCCGCCTGAAACCCAGACACATTGTTCAGACTGGGCTGTGGCTCCTCAATTAACCAAGATAGTCACACACAAATCTGTTGTAGTCCGGGAGCTGCTGGCGGCTGTTCTGGGGGCAGGTTCAGCATCACAAGGGGGCAGGGTGATGATGTCAGCAAGAGCAATTCGGGCCCACCCACTGTTCCACCACGTGCTATGCACACCGCATTACGACTTTTCTTGGGGCACCCAAAAGGTCCCAGGTCTTTTATAATCCTATAGTGTATAATATGAAAAACTGGATTTTTGTACTTACCGTAAAATCTTTTTCTCTGAAGTTAATCGAAAGACGAAGCTCCATCTCTCCTTAGACCATTGGGTTATGCGCCTCCAATCAGGAGTAGGCACTAGGCAGGAAAAAGCTTTTCCACCCCTAAGTGGGCTGTCCCTGCAGGCATAACCCCACACACTCTGCTACAGCAGTCAGTTTTGTTGCAAGCAGTGTTTAGAAGACAAAAAAAACCCAATCACTCAGAAGTAGAGGGGGCGGGTTCTGTGTCTGTCGATGAACTTCATTGAAAAGGATTTTACAGGAAGTACAAAAATCCTGTTTTCTCTATCGTTCATCTACAGACGCAGCTCCATATCTCCAGACCATTGGGATGTCAAAGCATTATACCCATGAGGGCTGGGAAGACAACACAAAGAAAAACATACCTCCCCAAAGGCTAAACGTGGCCAACCAGGTAATATGGAGCTCATCTAGAAAAAACATACATACTCAAAGATAACAACAAAGATTCTCTTTAAACAGCAGCCTGCAAAACTTTGCTGCCAAGAGGCATCTGAAGATGCCAACACATCAACTTAGTAGAATTTCGTGAATGTATGCACAGACGACCAAGTTGCAGCTTTGAAAACTTGCATCACTGACACTTGATGGCGAAAAGCCCAAGAGGCACTCAGCGCTCTAGTAGAATGTGCCTTCACTGGGAAATGAGGAACCTGACCCTTCAGCGAATAAGCCCGAACAACCGTCTGCCTGATCCACCTTTGAAATGGTTGCAGCAGACGCAGCCAATCCCTTACGAGGTCCCTCAGTAAGGACAAAAGGAACATCTGACTTTCTGAAAGACTCAGTGGCCGCCAGGTAAACCCTGATCACTCGAACCACATCCAAAGAATGCAAGGCAATTTCCTTAGGATGCTTGGGCTTGGGACAGAGTCAAGGCAGCACGATGTCTTCATTCAAATGAAAATCATAAACCACTATTGGGAGAAAAGATAGATATGATCAGAGTAGAGTACCACTTTATCTCTGTGGACAACCAGATAAGGTGAACGGCAGGACAACGCTGCCAAGTCAGACACCCTGCAGGCAGAAGTGTTAGCCACCAAAAAGGCAACCTTCTGAGACAATGAAGGGAGAGGAATCTCCCGAAAGTTCTCAAAAGGAGGCTTTTGAAGAACAGATAATACCAGATTTAGATCCCATGGAGGTAGCGGGGACCATCTCGGAGGAGCCATATGGCGCACTCCCTGAATGAAGGTATGAATCAAGGTATACGTAGCTACCGGGAGCTGAAAATGTATCGCCAAGGCTGACACTTGATAGTGCCCAAAGCCAACCGCTGTTCAATCCCTTTCAGCAGAAAGGCCAAAACCCTAGCAACCAAAAACAAGCGAGGGTGCCCCTTCAGCAATTTGCACCATGAAATGTACGATTTTCACGTACGATGATCTATCTTCCTACAGTGCTAAATCTATTAATTACTAATATCCCATATCTAATCTCAGATGTAGGAGTCCGGGACAACTTGGGTTCTAGCGATCACAGGATGATCATATTCAACGTAAATCACAAGATAGCAAGGCAAGAGGGGAATATAAGAACCCTAAACTTCAGAAGGGCAAACTCTCCGAAACTGTGCTCAATGATAGAGAAAATTAACTGGGACCAAACCCTAAGAACACTGAGGAATCTCTTCTTGCAAAGGTCTGGTATGAAACTGAGCAAACGGAACCGCCTAGAAGGTTGATACCATCAGGCCCAAGACCCGCATGCAAGTTCTCAGAGAGGACAGATTGGTTGCCAACAGCGACCAAATTGCCCCCTGAAATTTCTGCAGCTTGTCCGGGGGGAGAAAGACTCTTGCCAAAGCTGATCCAGAGTTAGGCCCAGAAATCCAGTCTCAAGGAGGGTATCAGAGTAGATTTTTTTAAATTGATGGTCCACCTGAACTCCTGCAGTGTTGTGACAGTGATTGTCAGGTCACCCATCATGGCTGAAGGAGAGTCCGCTCTCAATAGGAGATCGCCTAGATACCCCAGTACCGCAATCGTGCTGCTACCGTTGGTGCAGCAATGCTAACACTGGGGCTAGCACCTTGGTAAACACCCTGGGGGTGGAGGCGAGAGCAAAGGGTAGCGCCACAAATTGATAATGCTCTTCAGTTACTGCAAAGCGAAGAAAACCGCTGGGGCCCAGCGTAGATAGGGATGTGTAGATATGCTCCCTTGATATCTATGGAGGCTAAAATGTCCCCCTGATGCAGTGACGCCAATACCATGCGGATGGATTTCATCCGAAACTTCTGTACCCTCACAAAGTGGTTCAGGACCTTAAGATTAAGGATAGGACGCATCTTGCCCTCCTTCCTGGGCATGGTAAACAGGTTTGAATAAAATCCTTGAAAGCGTTCCTGAGAGGGAACCGGCACAATCACCCCTTGCAAAAGCAATTCGTGTACCACCCCTCGCAAGTCCCTTAACCGGTCTGGAGATAGGTGAAGAATGGACAGGAAGAACCTGTCTGACAGTCGAGACCGGAATTCGATATTGTAACCTGACAGGGTTAGTTTGTGAACTCATTTGTCCTGAATCAAGGAGGTCCATGGTTCCAGAAAGAAGCGAAGATGCCCCCACCCCAGAAGCGGGTGAGGGCGCCCCTTCATGCAGATGAAGATTTGTCAGCAGATCCGGACTGGCCGGTCGTTGATTTACCCGACCATGGCTTCTTGAAACCCCCAGAAAACCAGAATGGTACGAAAAAGTTGCTTATGAGAAGTAAAGGAAGGCCCCAGTTGAGGACACGGTGCCTTGCTCTTCGTGGATTGAGGAAGACGAGTACTCTTTCCCCCGGTTAGACCTTTGATCAGCTCATCAAGAGAGGATCCAAACAACTTCTCCCCTGTAAGGCCTTTTTTGGAAGCCTGGTCAGCAGACCAGCTTTATAGTCACACCATGTGTCTAATAGCAATCCCCACTGGAGACACACTGGCCACTAGCAGAGCCGTGTCCAGGGACGTATCACACATGAACACCAGGGCATGAGCCAGCAGGTCCAGTAGGTCAAGCACCGCAGGGGGGAGCCGTTCAGCTTCCAAGTTACTTAAAAGTAACTTCACCAATTCAGTGACAGTCTATGACACCAGAATTTCCACGAAAATAGGTTGCAATATGGAACCCACTATCACGTGTAGATGGCGGGACAGAGACTATCCACGGGGTCCTCAAAAGTCGGTGATTCTTCCACCGGAACCAAAGCGCGTTCCTAAGCGGCGGCTGACGAGGCCATCAGAATGCGAAGACACCGACCCATCAGGGTGGGATATGTCTGCGGCGGCCATTTCTACCTCAGAATCTGAGGACACTGCCGATGGAGGTGAAGACAGAGGGCGTTTACGGCTGGCAACACTTGTATTTACCAAATCTATCTTTGATACCAAACTTTGTAAAACTGCTGTGAGATCAGGCCGGGACTGTGACCCAGAAGGGTCTGCAGGCGCACCCAAGAGGTCTGTGGGTAAAATTATATCCTGGGACTCCATATTTTCACTGATCAGAAAAAGAATGCAGTGTCCCAGCAGTCTGCAAAAACCCCACTAGTAAAAACTAATACCAGAGTGTATGAGGTAAACCCACAGGAGACCCCAGAAAAAGGTTACCAAACTGCTCCTTGCCCTCCTCAGGAGGCTGCCAGCATGTTCTTTGAAAGTGAAAGTAAAAATGATCTCACAGGAAAAGGAAAGAACAGCCTGGGTCTTTGCTAGAATTAATGTGCCATGCCACATACTTGTCCAGCGATATGGACCACAAGAAAAAAGCCGCCCACGCATTCCTATGGGGAACTACAAAAAAATGGCTTCCCATGTATTACAATGGGAATATAGAAAGCATGGATCTACAGAAAAATTGAGGCCCCCGAACAGTAGGCATCGGAAGACCCCTAGGAAGGGACCCCACCAGGACAAGCCACCCCCACTCCGCCGCAGCCCCCCCCCTCATGTGAAACCATTAATATGGGACCTGATCACCCCCCAGGCCCAGGCGCAAAAGCTTGGCCCATTTAGTTAGGGTCTGAGACAAAGACTGACCGCAATTCCGAACGAGCCATAGTAAACATGCTGAATGCCACAGCCTTCGCTTTCTTGTCAGTCGGGTCCTTAAAGGGCGGGGATTCCTCTACTGGGATCATGGTTGCTTTATTTAACCTGGAAACAGTAGCGACCACCACTGGTAGACTAGTCCACTTTTTTTAAAAAGCGACTCCTCAAAAAGGGTAACGTACAGCAAACTGTTTGGGGACCACAAAGGGTTATTTTGGTTGTTCCCATTCCTTACAGGCAACAATCTGTCAAAATAAGGCAAATGAGGAAACACCTTTGGAGTATGATGTGACTTGTGCGTACCAAACAACACAGCCACGTCCGTGGCTACAGCAGCTGCATCCTCCATTTTTAAAGTCTCACGCACTGCAGTGATAAGTGCCTCTACCAGCATTGGCTGCTGCAACCGTGGAGGAATCATCCTCACTATCGGATGGATCAGGGCTGTGATATTAAATCC
This sequence comes from Pelophylax lessonae, assembly GCF_965119305.1. NCBI lineage: Eukaryota > Metazoa > Chordata > Amphibia > Anura > Ranidae > Pelophylax > Pelophylax lessonae. The sequence goes on from NC_138768.1 coordinate 689,267,473, forward strand.
TCCTGGATGGGCCGCGTCCACAGAGGCATCAGGTTCAGAATCAGATGAGACAGCCTGAGCAGGAAAAGGCGGGGATGCTTCCTCCTGGGCCTTTGCCCACACGCCACTTTCACCTGGGACACTAAGGACTGCAGGACAGCCGTCAGTGTAACCATGGGAAGCTGGGGTTCTGAGGGACCTGCCACCTCCATGAGGGGGTCAGTGGGGGAGATGTGACCCTGAGGCTTCATAAGGAAAGGCAGACCTTGTAGTACAAAAACGATCTACAAAAGGATCCCCTCAAGGCTCAGGGTACCCATCAGCAGAGAGAGAGAGAAAGATAACAAGGACCCCAAAAGACTCACCCTACCGACCCCTATTAGACTCCAGGTCCAGACAGGGGGAATGGGAGTGGAGGAAGCGCAGCTCAGTGAGGGATTTAAGGATGGGAGGAGGGAACCTGCAGGCAGGTCCGAGGGAACCTGCTGGAGATGACCCACGTCTATTCCAAAGAAAATCACCAAAAGGGGATGGGGGAGGGACTGTACTTAGCCTTCCATTGTGCGGGTAACGCTCCAGACAGAAGACGTTTAACTCATGGGCCAGCCCCTGTCCATGAGGCTATGTCACAGCTGACCTAGCGGGTAGCTGCAGTCTGCACGCGCTCGCTGGCCGTTGGGAGTGGGAGGGGGGGGGGAACCACTGGATCTAGATTATCCAGCCTGTTTCCCAGTCTAGACGGATTAAAACTGATTACCTAGAGCAGAGAGGGTTACATACCAGCTAAGGATTGGCCATGGGCGTAGCCAAGTGTTTTTTGTTCTGCCTACTCCTACTTCTGTAGGAGGCAAAATAACCCACTAGTTATGATTTATGGAGTGCTGTGTCCGTCAATGAATGAAAGATAAAATAAAAATTTGCCCTGCTGTGCTAAAGTATTTCGGTTTGGCTTAAAGAAAAAAGGTGGCAACCCTAGAATAGTGCCCCATAGTTGGTATCATTGAGGGAAACAGTGCCTCATTGCCCCGTTGTGCCCCGTTGTTGAGGTCAGTTGGCAGAATAGTGTCCAGAATATGTGGGAGGAATAGTGCCCCAAGGGCCAGATAAAGGCAAGCAAAAGAGCCGCATCTTTACCCTGGGCCGCTTTTTGGAGATCACTGTAATAGAGTAAAGTGTTAAGTACAGCCAATGGTGCCCTGGGCCCCCATGTTCCATGGGCGACAGGTGGACAATCGGGCTTCTGGAGCTTCTTTCTAAATAATGTGTGAAACATAGACCTATGTAAGTGAGTACTCCAGGCAGGAAGGTGTTAAAAGGTCAAGTGACCAGAAGGATGGGGAGAAGAGGTCTAGGACTAGCATCTGTGCACGTGACAGTACGTGTTTGGGCTGCAGAAGTGTGATGTCCTGCAACCCTATACTGTATATATAGGCGGAGCCCAGCTGTGTGTGTCAGATATTGCAGTGCCCTTCACATGTACAGAGAAGCAGAGACAGTGCAGGCTCCAATAATTCACTGGAAGAAAAAGGGAGTGGGGTGAGTGGCTTCCAGCCAGGACTATCTGTTGGGGTAGAAGCAAGAAGAATCCTCTGCATTACCAGTCAGGAGCATACCTGCATGGAACTCAATAATGGCAGAGTCACCCAATGAAAACAAAAGAAGGCATTTGGAGAAAAAGAATATATGGCCCCTTTCACGCTTATGCAACCTAAAAGTCACGCAATTTTACTGCAATTGTTTTGCCGAGATTTTGACAGAACTTGAAGCAATGCCTAGGTCTATGGATCTCAAAACGCATTAAAATCAGCCCAAAGTAGTGCAGGAACTACTTTGAAGCCGTTGCGACTTGTAGTCACACAGATATGAACAGTACCCATTGGAAATCATGAAGTATGACTTGTCATGCAATTTTGCAGTCCCAAGACAAGTCGCTCAAGTGTGAGAAGGGGCCTTAGGCAAACTAATATCTACAAAAAAGACAGACATTCAAAAAAGGTAAGTGCTCATTTGAAAAGGGATCCGCACTAATTCACTTTTCAGTGGTAGTTGATAAGTGGCTCAGAGGCGATATATCACCTATTGGGCATCTCTTAACAATTGAAAAGCCTCATCAATGTGCTACAAGTGACCTCCAGTGGTGTGCTGTCACCGCTGACAGGGGTTCTGTCTTTAGCAGGTCTTCCTTCAAGGTTTGCGAGCTCTGGTCATTTGAATGGCTGAGCCACAATGACGTCTCCAACACATGCATGCGGGAGTCAGGGCCACAGCACAGCTCTCTTAATGGATAGAATAAATGCAGAGTGGAAAGATGGAAAGAATGCAGTGCGCATGCGCTGGTGACATCACTGTCTGCTACTAAAGTAAACAGTGCAGTAGAGATTTACTGTACATATAGGTAAGTCTTACTATAGGCTTACCTGTAGGTCTTACTATAGGCTTACCTGTAGGTATAAACAAGCAGACTTAAATAAACAAGCGGACTTTACTACTGCTTTAAAGTGCAGATAGGGTGGTGACATATGGTCAGAATGTCCCCTCATTAGGTACTTGACACACAATGACAGAAATAGTTTTCATTATGGTCCTGAATCTTTTTCATTTACTATATTTTATACATTATCAACAAATCCGAGCAGGAGTTTCAGTCCCCTGAAAATGGGGGTGCTGACACAGACAAGCAGAACATGCAAACTTCATGCAGACTGTGATCCTTGTGGAGTTCAACCATTGAACCCCATTCTGAAAACCAAGTGTGCCAACTACATAGCTGCCCCTTGTAACTGAAAGCACAGATAATTGCAGCCACATTGCCTCCCCTCTTATTACTAATGATTGACAGTTTTAAATATTATTTTTCTCCAACAATGATGTATTGAACAGAATTGTAATGCTCTTTTAAAAAAGGAGACTTATGGGGTATCAATAAAAAAAAAAAAAAAAAAAAAAACACACAACATACTGTCCAAAGTTCAAAGGGTTAGTTGGACATGACCAGGAAAAGGATAATTAAGGCACCAACATCCCAGAAATGTGAAAAATGGAAACATACTGTACATACTCACCTTCATGTTGCAGCACCAGTGTGACCCTGCAGGTGTCCCACTCCAGCACTAAGTCCAAGAGCTGAGACATCACATGACTGTTGATTAGTCAGATTTTGGTCTGCTTGCAGTGGAGTGCAGTTACTATTAGTCACTGCTCCCTGCACTGCTCTTCCAGCGTTCAATGGATCAACAGGCTTGGAAGGGGGTGGTAGGCGCACATGGTTCCCATTCCTATCCGCAGGTTAAAAAGAGGAGCCAGCTGTCAATAGAGCACATGGATGGGTACCGACAAGATTGTCAGGATTTTTTCCAAACTTTGAATGGCTGTGCCCCATCAGCTCATAACCGGCAATAACCCACTATTGGTGCTCTCCGATTTATAGAACAACAAAAAATAAATGTACTTCTGTGACCGAAAACAGAAGTGTAGTCAAAGAATTGAAGAAACCTGTTCTGTGTTTGGGGGCCAATAGGATGATTGCTGTTGCTAACCTTCTGAAAAACGGAATTTTTGTAAAATCTTACCTGTAAAATTCCTTTCTCTGAGTCCTCCGACAGTCGCCGCCTCTTCATATTCGTCACATATGGGGTATTAGACTTTGCTCCGAAGGAGTAGCTAGGCAACAGAATATGTTAACAATAAAGCTTTAACATATCCCACCCTCAAGGGGTGGTCCCCTCAGTCAATACCCTCCTACTTCCTGCAACCATATCTCAGTTTTAGTGGAATAGCAGTAGAGTATACATTCAAACCCCAAAAGAGGGGCGGGGGCGGCGACTGTCGGAGGACTCAGAGAAAGGAATTTTACAGGTAAGATTTTACAAAAATTCCGTTTTCTCTTACGTCCTCCGACAGTCGCCGCCTCTTCATATTCGTCACATATGGGGACGTCCCAAAGCAGTGCAAACATGAGGGGTGGGAAACGCATCCGCGCCGAAAGGCAACGCAGTCTCCACATCAAAGAAAGGAACCTTACCAAAGGAAGGAACTAGCTGGGCAACAGCAAAAATAAGTGCTCAACAGGAGCAACAACCCAGGAAAAGACAAAAAACCAGGGGATACAAAACTTATCCCAACAGCCAGGAGTCCCCAACAAGGGACCCTAGGGAACAGCCGCACTAAGAACCTTGCGGCCAAAGGAAGCATCCGCCGATGCCTGAACATCTACTTTGTAGAATTTTGTGAAAGTGTGCACGGTCGACCAAGTCGCCGCCTTACACACCTGGGCTACAGAAGCCCCATGACGACAGGCCCAAGACGTACTCAGAGATCTAGTAGAGTGCGCCTTCACAGGCACAGGGGGAACCTTCCCCTGCAAGGCATAAGCCTGTTCAATGGTCTGCCTGATCCATTTGGCAATGGTAGAGGCGGAAGCCGCCATGCCCTTCCGAGGACCCTCTGGAAGAACAAACAAGGAGTCCGTCTTTCGAAAAGACTCAGTCGATTTAAGGTAAACCCTAATCGCTCGAACAACATCCAGAGAATGCAATCTCACCTCCTTAGGATGTTTAGGCTTCGTGCACAACGAAGGCAAAACAATATCCTCGTTAAGATGGAATTCCGAAACTCGTTTCGGCAGAAAAGAAGGATTAGGTCGCAAGACCACCTTATCCAAATGAACAACCAGGTACGGAGACTTGCAGGACAAAGCCGCCAGTTCCGACACTCTGCGAGCCGAAGTGATCGCCACCAAAAAGGCGACCTTTTTGGACAACATAGACAACGAGATCTCCCTGATCTGTTCAAAAGGAGCACGTTGTAACACAGACAGGACTAGATTCAAGTCCCAAGGGGGCAAGGGATCCCTCCTAGGAGGAACCAGATGCCGCACACCCTGAATAAAAGTGCCAACCAAGGAGTTGGAAGCTACGGGACGTTGAAACAGAACGGCCAGCGCAGACACCTGACCCTTTATCGTAGCCAGCGCCAAACGCTGATCGACACCCGTCTGAAGGAAAGACAGCACACGGGAAACCGAGTACGTGCGGGGTGAAAACCCCCTGGACTCACACCAGGCAAAATAGGCCTTCCAAGTACGGTAATAAACCTTTCCCGAGGAAGACTTCCTCGCGTTGATCAAGGTATGAACAACCTCTGGAGAGAGACCCTTATCCTTCAGGACCTCGGTCTCAACAGCCAGGCCGTCAAAGCCAGCGACTGTAAAGCAGGATGGTAAATCGGTCCTTGAGACAGTAGATCGTCCCGAAGAGGCAGACGCCAGGGGGCGTCGACCGCCAGATTCACGAGGTCTGCGTACCAGGACCGGCGAGGCCAGTCCGGTGCCACAAGAATCACCGTGCTGCGTTCCGAGTGTAACCTGCGAAGGAACCGGGACAGCAACTGAATCGGTGGAAACGCGTACATCAGCCTGTACTGATGCCACGGGGCCACTAACGCGTCCGACGCGTCCGCCCGAGGGTCGCGCGTCCTTGCCACGAACCTCTTCACCTTGTAGTTGAGGCGAGACGCGAACAGGTCCACATCTGGAAGACCCCACTTCGCGCACAACATCTGGAAGACAGCCGGGTGGAGAGACCATTCCCCCTGATCCAGGGTCTGGCGACTCAGATAGTCCGCCTGCCAGTTCTCCACTCCCGGAATGTGAACCGCCGTTATCGCCGGGACATGAGTCTCGGCCCAAGACAGAATGTCGGCCACTTCCCGAGCCGCTCGGGCACTCCTGGTGCCCCCTTGGTGGTTGATGTAGGCCACCGCCGTGGCATTGTCCGTCTGCACCCGAACCGGGCAGCCCTGCAGCCGGTCCGTCCAGCGATGAAGACAGAGCCTTATCGCACGCAATTCCAGAATGTTGATCGGGAGGGAAGACTCCCCCTCCGACCAGGTCCCCTGGGCGGACAGAACGCCCAGAACACCACCCCAGCCCGACAGGCTGGCATCCGTGGTGATTATCGTCCACGAGATCGGACGAAACGACTTGCCCCCGGACACCAACGGGGACTGGAGCCACCACAGGAGGTTTTCCCTGGTGCGATGACTCAACGAGATCTGAAGATCCAGAGATTGAGGTCGCCCGTCCCACTTGGACAAGATCTCCGCTTGGAGACCCCGCGTGTGAAACTGCGCGAAAGGAATCGCCTCGAAAGCCGAGACCATCAATCCCAGACATCTCATACACGTCCGCAGAGACGAGTTCGGAACGTCCCTGAGGGACCTGACTTCCTCCTGAAGAGTCCTGAGTTTGTCTTCCGGCAGGAAGACCTTCGCCTGCACCGAGTCCAGTATCATTCCCAGATAGGGAAGACGAACCGACGGACTCAGAGTCGACTTTGGAACATTTATCGTCCAACCGAACTCCTGCAGAGTTTGCATCGTGACAGACAGGTCCTTCTCCAGACCCTGACTGGTCGCAGACCGAATCAGAATGTCGTCCAGATACCCCAGGACAGAAATGCCCTGGGCTCTCAATAATGCCAGAACCGGTGCAAGCACCTTGGTGAAGACCCGCGGAGCCGAGGCGAGCCCAAAGGGCAACGCCACGAACTGGTAGTGATCCTCCGCAATGGCAAATCGAAGGTATCTCTGATGACCCTCGAATATGGGGATGTGAAGATACGCATCCTTCAAATCGATGGAGGCCATGAATTCCCCCGGAACCAGGGCAGCCACCACCGAGCGCAGGGATTCCATGCGGAACTTGCGAACCCGCACAGAGCGGTTCAGAGCTTTCAAGTCCAGAATTGGACGAACCTTGCCCTCCTTTCTGGGCACAGTGAACAGATTGGAATAAAACCCCCGAAATCTGTCCCGATGAGGCACCGGAACCACCACTCCCTGAGCCCTCAGGTCCCGCACCGCCAGGCGCAGATCCCGCAGGCGCTCTGGAGACAGTTGTAGATTTGAGGGAAAAAATCTGCTCTCTGGCCGAGAGAGAAACTCGATCTTGTAACCAGATCGAACGATTTCCAGAACCCATCTGTCCCGCACACGGGCCAACCAGGGTTGAAGAAAACCGAGCAAGCGTCCCCCCACCCCAAAACTGGGTGAGGGCGCCCCTTCAGGCCGAACTGTTATGGGCCGCAGGTCCGGATTGGCCGGACTTCTGTTTTCCAGACCAGGGCTTCTTCTGAGAGCCCTGGCCCTTGAACGGTTTGCCCTTGTAGTGCGGCCGAAAGGCACGAAAGGACCCCTGAGGGGGCCGAAAATTAGCATGCTTCTTCCCAGAAGCCCCCTTAGCCTTGGGGAAATGGGGCAAGAGAGTGCTCTTACCCCCAGTAATCCCCTTAATCAACACATCCAGGGACTCCCCAAAAAGGCGAGACCCATCATAAGGCAGATTGGCTAAGGTTTTACGTGAAGATTGGTCCACCGACCAACATTTCAACCAAACCAGGCGGCGAGACAACACCGCCACGCTGTGCACACGCGCGGCCAACGGAATCAGGTCCAGGTCCGCATCACACAGACACATGACACCCTGGTGGATCTGATCCACCATATCCAGGGTCGCCGCTGAGGCCGAATCGGCCACTAGGACGCGCCTAAGCATCTGCGTCCAACTTGCGATCGCCTGGGCCGCCATGAGAGAAGCAAACAGAGCCTTAAGCATAGAACCCGTAACAGAATAAGTATGACGGGCAAGAGACTCCAGTCTCCTATCCGTGGCATCACGGAAAATAGGGGATCCCTCTGCCGGGATCGCAGTGGCTTTGTTCAAAACCGCAATAGCATGATCTACCGGCGGAGGCACACACCACCGTTCATCAGTGGCAGGCGAGAAAGGATAACGCAGCTTAAATTTACTTGGTACCGCAAAAGGCTTGCGCAAATCGCGCCATTGGTCCTTAACAGCGCGCTGAAAATCAGCATTGCAGGGAAAGACCTGCGGCGTCCTGCGTTTTCTCTGCGTCCCATAAGCCGCCAAGGCAGCTGGGGGACACACCTCGTCCTGCAAACGTAGCGTCTGCTTAATGGAAGCAATCAACTCATCCATGATTGCAAGCTCTTCAGGCGAGCCAGGGGGAGAATTATCAACCCCCTCAACTTCAGCCTCTACCTCAGACCCCACTAGATCCAGAGAGGAGCGGGACCCCGATAGGGGGGTCCCCGCCAGAACAGCCCCATCACCTTCACCCTCAGAATCAGAGGACAGAGCAACTCTGGGCCGTTTAGTAGATTGAGCAGCCACCAGCATTTGCACCTGTGCAGCAAGGCCAGCCACAATAGTGGCCAAATCCCCCCCTGGGGGGGAAACAGCGGTCCCCTGGCTTTCCACCAAGACTGTGGGAAATTTGCCCTCCTGAGAATCCATTGCCCCTGTATGCCAGACAACCAAGGGTTAACTGCCCCCTTACAGCAAGCGCGGCAAGCGCAGCCCACCGCACCACACTCAGGCACAATGAGACCCCCACAGGGAATATACAGACTGAATACAGGCAATGGAACACAGGAATAGAAGGATAAAACCTGAGGAGACTCCGCTGCTGCTGCTGCCTCGATCGGTGCTTCCAGGAGAGAGGAAGTGATGCTGCCAGGGCGCTCTATGTAAGCCTATGGAGGCTACAAGAAAATGGCCGCCGTGCATGTAAACCATGCGGCCGGAGCGGGCGCCGGTAAAATGGCGCCGTTTGGCGCCGAAATCGCCGCTCCACAGTGCATAAAATCACGCACAATATCATCCCATAATATGGATACATGTTAGATCGCCGCAGCGATCGCTGTATATGCCCCAACATGCCATTAAAAACATGCCCCACAGCACACAGCTCCTCACACTGCCCAGCCTGACATACTCAGTGTCATACAGCTCCCCCCCCCCCTTGCAGCCCACAGCATGCAGCCGAGAGATAGGGAGACAAGCAGTGTGATTAAAGGCAGGTTACACAGTCCCAGACTGAGACCCCCCCAGACAGACAGGTCCCCACATAGATACACTTACCTCACATGGCGTGGGGAACCCGCACAGGCGAACAAGCCGCTGCACATGAGGCAGGGAGAGTCGCTACTCAAGACGCACACAATGGCGGTTCAGAAACCGCACAGCGTCCGGTGAGGTAGCCACCTCACCAATCATCCCTGCACCGAACAGGGATGGGTCGTTCACCGTGCCAGGAGCGTTACCTGGCTGAACGCTCGATGGCAGACTGGGAAGCCACTGACCCACGACCTGCGACCAGGGGGATCAGCCCGAGACCCAGTCCGCATGATCCTCTTCGTCCGAAGAACTAACTAATGCTGACAAAAATAACAGCTAAGTAAAGGTAGAGAGAAAACTCAAACAAAATATCAAAAAGAAGAAAGAGTCTGGGACAAAAAGTCCCAGCACAGAGAGAGCCAGCCACTCCTGACAAGCTAGACATTAAAACTGAGATATGGTTGCAGGAAGTAGGAGGGTATTGACTGAGGGGACCACCCCTTGAGGGTGGGATATGTTAAAGCTTTATTGTTAACATATTCTGTTGCCTAGCTACTCCTTCGGAGCAAAGTCTAATACCCCATATGTGACGAATATGAAGAGGCGGCGACTGTCGGAGGACGTAAGAGAAATGCTATTTATCTGACAGTCACTGCTCTCAGTATTTAAGTTATAAAGCCACAATAAGAATGCAGCAATTCAAAAAAAAAAAAAAAAAGAAAGAAAAAAAAATACACTGCTCAAAAAAATTAAAGGAACATGTTGAAAACACATCAGATCTCAATGAGGAAAAATATCATGCTGGATATCTATACTGATATGGACTGGGTAATGTGTTGGGAACAAAAGGATGCCACATCATTTGATGGAAATGAAAATGATCAAAATACAGAGGGCTAAATTCAAAGACACCCCGAAAATCAAAGTGAAAAAATTAAAGTTACTTACTGGTAACGTCTTTTCCCGTAGTCTTTCAGGACAAGCACTTCTGAGAGAACCTGGCTCCTCCCTTCATAGGAAACACCACCCCAATCAACAAGATTTAAGCCTCCTTCCAGCTGGCTGCCTCAGTTCTTCAAGAGTACCTCTGGCCACTGGGGAGACACAAAGATATATCATACTAACCTCCATCCTCTGATCATCTTATATTCAGACCTTCTTCGGGTGGGTACTAGTGCTGTCCAGAAAGACTACTGGAAAAGACGTTACCAGTAAGTAACTTTAATTTTCCCTTGTCGTCTTTCAGGACAGGCACTTCTGAGAGGATAAGCGAGTACTTACTTTCAGGGTGGGACTACCGCCTGCAGGACTTTTCGCCCAAAAGCCTGATTCTTGGCGGATAGTAGATCCAGTCTATAGTGTCTGGACCAGGTTGCTGCCCGACAGATCTGCTCCGGGGTAGCTCCAGCTCTTTCCGCCTGAGAGGCCGCCATTGCCCTAGTAGAATGCGCCCTGATACCCATAGGAATCTCCTTCCCGGAAAGCCCATAAACCTCACTAATGGCTAGTCTTAGCAATCTAGCTATTGAGCGTCTGGACGCCTTGGTACCTTTCTTTGAACCAGTAAACAAAAAAGGAATCTGACTTCCTGAACTCCTTCGTGATGTTTAAGTATTGCAGAACACATCTTCTGACATCTAATTTGTGAAAATTAATTTCCTGTTCCCTCACAGGATCTGAACAAAACGTTGGTAGTACTATCTCCTGGTCTCTGTGGAACTTCGAGACCACTTTGGGAAGAAATGCTGGATCAGTCTTAAAAACAATCCGATCTGCAAAAATTTGTAAGAAAGGTGCTTTAACTTAAAGGGCCTCTAGCTCACTAACCCGTCTGGCGGTAGGGATTGCCACTAAAAAAAAAAACTGTCTTGAGGGTTAAGGTTTTCACCGAACAAGACTCCAATGGCTCAAATGGTTCTTTAATGAGAGCCTGCAAAACTAAGGACAGATCCCACATTGGAAATGGGAGACCTCCTGCTGGTCTTCGTCTATTCAAAGCCCTAAAGAAGCGGATCACTCAGGGATCCTTTGCTAAGGGAACTTGTAGGAACACGCTAATGGCTGAAACTTGGCTTTTCAGGGTACCGATGGTTAAACCCTTGTTTGCCCCTTCTTGCAGGAACTCGAGTACTGACACTGCGCTTCCTGCGTCTAAAGAGCTTGCTTTGCACCAACCTCTGAAAAACGTCCAAGTTTTCAGGTAAATACTCTGTCACTCTTTCTTTCTGCTTCCTAGCAGAGTTAGCACCAGTTGGTCCGAGAAACCCTTGCTCCTTAAAGCGGTTGTAAACCCTATAAAAAAAAAAAATAAATAAAAAAAAAAAACCTGCAAGACAAAGGCATAATGAGCTAGTATGCATCGCATACTAGCCCATTATGTTTAACTTACCTTAAAAACGAAGCCCCGACACGGACCCCCGGACATCGATGCGGGCGCTGCCATGATCCCTCGTCGTCTCTTCCGGGTTCGGCGGCTCCGGCGCGCTGATTGGCCGGAAGAGACGGCTCCAGCGCGCTGATTGGCCGGAGCCGCGATGACGTCACTCCCGCGCATGCGCGTGGGAGTGATTTTTCCGGCAAGCTCCCGGCAACTTAATTGAAGGTCCCCCCGGACCTTCAGAGCGCATGCGCCGCTCGCGCGAGAGGCTGCATGCACTGTAAATATCTCCTAAACCGTGCCGGTTTAGGAGATATTATTTGTACCTACAGGTAAGCCTTATTATAGGCTTACCTGTAGGTAAAAGTGTCAAAAAGCGGGATACAACCGCTTTAACAGTTCTTCTTCAGAAGCCAGGCTGCAAGGTTCCAACGTTGTGCCAGAGGACAAAGTACTGGGCCCTGACAGAGGAGATCCTCTTTTACTGGTAATAACCAGGGGGGTTCTACCGCTAGGTGTTTTAGGGTCGAGAACCACGGCCTACCTTGGCCAGTGTGGCGCTATAAGTATTAGCGTCGTACTTTCCTCCTGAAACTCCCTCAGGATCGCCGATATTAGCACCGGCAGAGGGAAGGCATAAGATTTGGGGAAAACCCAAGGTTGAGCCAGAGCATCCACTCCTAGAGCTCCGTCCCATTTGTTTAGGGAAAATAATTGAGGTGTCTTCGTGTTCTGCTGTGAGGCAAACAGGTCAATGTTTGGTATTCCCCATCTCTCAGTAATCCCATTGAACACCTCCTGATTTAGCGTCCAGTCGCCTTCTCTTACAGTTCTCCTGCTGAGAAAGTCGGCTAGTTGGTTCAACTCTCCCTTGAGATGAACTGCCGAAAGAGAGAGAACCTGGACCTCGGCCCATTGAAAGATCTTTTTTTGCGAACCGCCATAGGAGAGTGCTCCTGGTTGACCCTTGACGGTTTACATATGCCACCACTGTGGCATTGTCCGACCGAACCTGGATTCGGCGCCCCTGCAAGTCTTCCTAGAAGGCTCCAAGGGCTAGCTCTACTGCCCTCAATTCCCTCCAGTTGGAGGATTGTTTTGCTTCTTCCGGTCCCCAAGCCCCCTGAGCTAGCTTGGATCCCAGATGGGCCCCCCAGCCTGTGCCGCTTGCATCCGTGGTGATAATGGTGGAAGCTATCTGAACCCAACAGAGGCCCTGCAATAGATTTGCGGCTTCTCTCCACCACCCCAGAGATCTTTTTACTGCGGTTGGGATGTGGATTAAAGTATCCAGGGAGTCCTGGCTGCGGTCCCAAGCTTCCAGAATGAATAGCTGTAAGGGACGAAAATGCAGACCTGCCCACTGAACTGCTGGGATGGCCGCTGTCAGTAACCCCAGTATCGACATGGGACTGTCTGACTGAGATTGCTTGGTTGGTTTGCAACTGTCCTACCGCTTTGTCTATCTTCTGTTTTTTGTCTAGAGGTAAGAAGACTCTTTGGACCATAGAGTCTATCTCGTAACCCAAGAACAATAACCTTTGTGTTGGTACTAGGGAGGATTTTTCTAGATTCAGTAGCCAACCCAAACTTTCCAGAATCCATGTTGCCTCTCGGAGATCTTCTGATAATTGTTCTTGGGAGTGGGCAAACAGTAGTAGGTCGTCTAAGTAAGCAATTACCGCAAACCCTGTAGACGCATAAATGCCAAGGTCTCTGCCATGACCTTGGTAAATATTTGGGGGGGGAGAGGAGAGGCCGAATGGGAGAGTTTGAAATTGCCAATGCTGAATGTCCTCCCTTATTTTTTACGGCTAACCTCAGGAATTTTTGGCTTTTCTCTCCCAGCTTCAGCTATGGCTCCTCTTGGACGGTGTCTCCCCGCTGGAGGAAACACCAGAACTGAGGCAGCCAGCTGGAAGGAGGCTTAAATCTTGTTGATTGGGGCGGTGCATCATATGAAGGGAGGAGCCAGGTTCTCTCAGAAGTGCCTGTCCTGAAAAACGACAAGGTAAAATTATGCAGCAGGCTAGTCCATTTTGCTGAAATTTCATTGCAGCAACTCAAAATGGTACTCAGTAGCTTGTATGGCCCTCGCGTGCTTGTATGCATGCCTGACAATGTCGGGGCGTGCGCCTAATGAGACGACAGGTGGCTTGGGGTATTTCCTCCCAGATCTGGACCAGGGCATCACGGAGCTCCTGAAAAGACTGAGGTGCAACCTGGCGGCGTCAGATGGACCGAAACAACGCCCCAGAGGGGTTCTATTGGATTTAGGTCAGGCGAGTGTGGGGACCATTCAGTGGTGTCAATTTCTTCATCCTCCATGAGCTGGCTGCATACTCTTGCCACATGAGGCTGGGCATTGTTGTGCACCAGGATCAACCCAGAACCCACTGCACCAATGTAGGGTCTGACAATTGGCCCAAGGATTTAACCCAGATACTTAATGGCAGTCAGGGTGCCATTGTCTAGCCTGTAGATGTCTGTGTGTCCCTCCATGGATAGGCCTCACAAGACAATCACTGACCCATCACCAAACCAGTCAATAACATTCTCTACGACTTCAGCAGACCCTTTCACGACTGTCACATGTGCTCAAGATGAACCTGCTCTCATCTGTGAAAAGCACAGGGTGCCAGTGGCAGACCTGCAAATTCTAGTGTTTAATGGCAATCAAGCTCCACGGTGCCAGCAGCGAGCACAGGGCCCACTAGAGGACATTGGGCCCTCAGGACACCCTCATGAAGCCTGTTTCTGATTGTTTGGTCAAAGACATTCACACCAGTGGCCTGCTGACAGGGCTCATCCTGTTCCTCTTTGCACAAGGGAGCAGATACTGGTCCTGCTGATGGGATAAGGACCCTTCTAAAGCCCTTTCCAGCACTCCTAGAGTAACTGCCTGTCTCCTGGAATCCCCTCCATGCTCTTGAGACTGTGCTGCAAGACACGGCCAACCTTCCAGCAATGGTGCACCATCCTGGAAGAGTTAGACTGCCTGTGCAACCTCTATAAGGTCCAGGTATTGCCTCATGCTACCAGCAGCCACACTGACCCTAGCCAAATGCAAAACTAGTCAAAAACAGTCAAAAAAGATGAGTAGGGAAAGAAATGTCAGTGTACCCCCACCTGTAAAGCCATTCCTGTTTTGGAGGTTGTGTAATTCATTAGTGGAAAGTCCACAAGGTGACAAGGGGGAAATTGGGACTATGGGGTACCAGAAAGTAAAAGAAAATATAATGGAAAATGAAAAAAATATTTGTTGATATTCTAAAATAAGAATTTTATTGGTACAAAAATATAAAACCCCTGATCATTGTGACATGTGGACATCTACCCCCAGAAGAAGACTTTAGGTTGAAACGGGTCGGGGCTTCGGATGTCCACTACTCACTACATTTGTATTTATATCGGGGTTTTCCCTATATATTTATGTCTATTTGTATGTTTTCATGGTTTTTATCATTCACCTAAGAATGGTCCTTCATTGAGGTATTTTACTGCTTTTTGTACCAATAAAATTCTTATTTTAGAATAATCAACAAATATATTTTTTCCATTTTCCATTATATTTCCTTTTACTTTCTGGTATTGCATAGTCCCAATTAACCCCCATTGTCCCCTTGTGAACTTTCCACTATCTCTTCAGGGATAGATACTTTTTTTCCCATTACTACTTTCAGATTTTGTAACCTAGCTATTTTGAATTGTCTCATTCATTGTTGCCCATCTAGTGCACCTATTGTTGATTTCATTAACACCAAAGCTGCTGAAACTGATTAACAACCCCCCTCTGCTACTTAACTGACCAGATCAATATCCCAGGAGTTTAAACTGACTTGATTCTATACTCCGATTAAAAAAAAAAGTGTTCCTTTAATTTTTTTGAGCAGTGTATTAGGCTTTTCTATTCCAAGTGACTCACCGGTAATAGCAGCCTACATATCGCTTATTATAATGTGAAATCCCCCTGTGTACGAGCCTGGGTTCACACTAGATGCGGTGCGAATTCATAGCAAATTATCTCCAGATTCGGCACTGCAACTAAATCGCAACCTGTCCATGCGGAGTGCATGTTAAGTTAACAACACCCCACAATCGGTTTGCAAAACGCAGGGCGATTTGCTAAATCAGATCGCATGGATGTGAACACCCATGCCATCCAATTCTAATGCGGACAGAAAAAGGGTCCACCTGCTGTTCACACTAGATGTGGTGAAGATTCGGCGCTGCATCTAAATCTCAACCTGTCCATGTGATCCGATTGCAGAGTGTATGTTAAGGGAACGACACCCCGCAATCGGTTTGCAAAACACAGTGCGATTTGCAGAATCGGATCGCATGGGTGTTCTCACCGATGCAATCCGAATCTGGTGCAGACAAAAAAGGGTCCTGCATGAGTTTGGTGCGAATGAGGTGCGATTTGAGTCATACAAATCCATGGCTCAAATCGCACCCCAGAGACACTGCATGTAATTTGCACAGGAATGGGCTACGATTCCTGTGTGAATTACATGTGGTGTCTCGCACCGCAGCAGTGTGAACCCAGGCTGACACTTTAAGGTCCAAGTCAACGTTGCACACCCTGCTAATTATTTTATGCATTCTAATTGAAAGATCTGCTGTAATAAAGAGAATGCTATACAATACCTGTAGAGTTTATAATTAGTGGAATTGTCGTGAGATTATCTGTAGATCGGTATAATTTAAGATATCCCCGGCTCTTCGCTTTCATGTGATGGTACTGGAGAAATCGTTCATAGACCAAGTGCAGCAACCACAGTATAACTTTACAGATGATGACAATTGTATTCAATTCAAAGGGTTTTGTGTATTGCATGCATTTATCATCTTCACCGTGAAGTACGCAAAAATAACCAGAGACAAGAGTCAAAGTTACGAAGGCTACCTGTGGAAAGCAGAAGAAATCAGGATGTTAAAGAATAAACATAATACTTCTTAATTGTCCATAATGAAGTCCTCAATACTTCATAATCTTTCTAGTGGTAAAGCACATTACCCATTTACAAAGCTGTTCTCATAAAACACACATCCAGAACAAACTGTCTGAAAGTAAAAAGTACAAGGTGCAAAAACTTTTATTGATTCAATTTTTCCCAATTTTAGGCTCGGTTCACACTGGAGCGGCACGACTCCTTACTACTTCGGGGGCGACTTGTGCATTTCCATGCACCACGACTTCGGAGCGACTTGCATGGACTTCACATAATGGAAGGCTATGCAAGTCGCTCCGAGGTCGCCCGAACTGGTACAGGACCCTCTTTCTAAGTCGGAGCGACTTGTGTCGCTCCTATTAGAACGGGTCCTGTAGCAGTCAATGGACCGCGAGGGAGCGAGACTTGTCAGGCTGAAAAGTCGCCTAACAAGTCGCGCTAGTGTGAATCGAGTCTAAAACATGCAGAGAGTGCAAACATTGCTCTAATCGTCTCTTAATCCAGTCATATGTGTATGGCCGTTCGAGACACGCACCACCTATACCAGTAAAAAGGACTTTTTACAGCAGAGAGAAGAAAGCAATATCCACACTTCCCTGGACACCACAGTATTACTCCACACCAAGCCCCATTCATAAAATGCAGGCTACACACTGCAACAAGCATTTCATTAATGGAGATCTGTCTACTTAAGTGGTGTTATAGCCGAAACCAAAAAAGTAATATTATTGCAGCTTACCAATAAATTCGATGTGGTGGCTACATTTATTTTCATTTTTTAGGCTTTTTTCTCTCCTTTTCTTTTCACACCACCTGTATTAGAGTGCCTACACTCTGGATGAATGAGAACAGCAGAATTGTCAGTCTCGGTGGAGGGGAGTGTTAAAAGAGTATGTAAACCCAACATTTCATATTCCTGATATGTGCCTGCTGTACCATGTACTTGTATGAAAAAATAAGTATCTGTTCTCTTTGCATTGCTTCCTTTGTGTGAAATCCCTGGTGTTCTGGCCAGTCCCTCTGCTTTCCTATTAAAAACTGACCACATTAGAAAGGAGAGCACAGAGTGGTCAGTTCTCTAGCTGTGCTGGGAACTTGACCTGCTCTCCTCCAATGATCAGACTTGTCCTGCACAGCCATTCACTGGGAAGCTCAGTGTTCTGCTGAGTCTCCTCCACCCAGGCTTTTATGCAGCAGAGAACTGAGGGAACGTGGACACTTAACCGCTTGCCGACCACCGCACGACTATTTACTGCGGCGGTCAGCCCCTCACAGGCAAAGCGACATAGGGCTACGTCGGTAGCCTGTGAGGCTCTAGGGAGCGGGCACGCTCCCGCGCGGTCACGGACCCCCCCCCCCCCCCCCGCGCGTGTGCCCGGCGGACCCGATGTCCGCTGGGCACTCGCGATCTTCTGTTACACCGGAAGAAAGGCAGACGGCTAATGTAAACAAAGCCGCCTGTCATTCTTCCCTGTGTAAGAATGGAGATCAGACAGTTCTACTCTGTAGGACCGTTGATCTCTGTTCTTAGACTAGTAGCCACAGCCAATCACAGTTAGAAACACACTCCTAGGACACACTTAACCCCTCCCTCTCCAATACAGTTAACTCCTTCACTGTCAGTGTAATTTTTACAGTAACAGTGCATATGTATAGCACTAATTACTGCAGTAATGTCACTGGTAACCCCAAAAGTGTCAAAAATGTCAGTCAAGGGTCCGATCTGTCCACCGCAATGTTGCAAAAAAAAAAAAAAAAAATTGCAGATCGCAGCCATTACTCGTTAAAAAAAAAAAAAAAAACACAACAAAAATGACAAAAATCTTTCCCTTTGTTAGTAAACGCGATAACTTTTGCGAAAACCAATCAAAATAGGCTTTTTGCGATTTTTTTTACCAAACATATGTAGCAGAAAACAATTTGGCCGAAAATGTTAAAAAATTTTGATTTTTTCATTTTTTTGGGGGAATTGCACATAAAAAAAATGTGAAATATATTGTTATTTTTGCAAAATTGACGCTCTTTTTTTGTTTATAGTGCATGATCAAAAAAAAAAAAAAAAATCGCACAGGTGATCAAATACCACCAAAAGAAAGCTCTGTTTGTGGGGAAAAAAAGGACGTCAAATTCGTTTAGGTACAGCATCGCACGACCGCGCAATTGTCCATTAAAGTTACGCAGTGCCGAATCGCAAAATAGGCCCTGGTCAGGAAGGTGGTAAAATCTTCCGGGGCTTAAGTGGTTAAAAAAAAAAAAAGGTAATTATAATTTTTTTTTATATCTGTACACAAATGTTTTGCCTTCTTATTTCTTATTTAAACTGAATGGGTTGATTTACGAGGTGATTGTTTACATTTACTTTAAATGTACTTCAGATTTAAATACACTAACAACTTGATGTGAAACTCCAGCTCACACTTTATAAGCAGTTACAGCAAAGATTTTTTTTTTCCTTTTGGGATAAAGGTTTTGTATGAATAAATAAAAGATGATCATTGTAAGCACCTTGACAGTGGTAAATGGTTTGGCTCAACCCTGTAAAATGATATATTGGGAATGGAGCTTTTTCTTTTGAAGAACAGTTACTTGCCAGGTGAAATAGAAGAAATAAAGCCTAAAAAAAAAAAAAAAGAAAAAATGAATGCAGCCATCACATCTAAGAATTGGTAAGCTCCAATATAATAAAAAGGTTTGCTTTTGAGTTTAATACCACTTTTAAGCTGAACTGAACCTAAAGTGCATTTCCACTTTTGCAGTGAAAATTGAGAAAACTGGGGCTCCTGATCATGTAACCGATGAGCGAATAGATGGAAGCCTCTATCTACTGTATAGAAAGTTTTTAATGTTTTTAAAGGAGAAGTTCACTTTTTGAAAAAATAAAATGCACATTTTTTTGCTGGTAAAAAAATTGTGCAATTATTATTTTATGTTGCAGGAGCCTGTAAAGCATTGCAATGATCACTGGTGCCATGCAGGTCTCGTGTAGACCTATCAGTGTATCTGCTTGTTCGTACCTTGTACAAGGAGGCCTACACATTCTGATAGGAAGAATCAATGAACTACCACAGTGCTCACAGAACTGTGGTAGTTCATTGAAAACTACAACCCAAAAGCCAAAAAAGATGTCGGGACTTGTAGTTCATTCGTACACTGAGCTCCACGTGGCCGCGTCGTTTTCAAAAAGCGACATCTAGTACGGGGAACTTCTTCTTGTACTGCTGCCGCAGGGAGGGGGCAGTGGGTGGTGGCTGCAGCATTAGGAACATGTTACATGTTCCAACCTAAAAATAGCTGGAACATATACATGCTCCCAAAGGTGAACTTATCCTTTAATGTTTTTTTGTAGTCTAAATAAAAATGTAATCTTGATAATGAAATGATTTGATGTGGTTAAGCCCCCCCCCCCCCCAATATAGCCTTTTCCAATCTTTTTAACAAGGAAGAATCATTGAAATAACATTCCAGTTTCAGGGAACCCTTGGTAAGAATTATATATATATATACACACACACACACATATATATATATACATTGTGTATAATATATATATATATATATATATATATATATATATATATATATACATATACATATACATATATACACACACACACACACACACACACACACACACACACACTATTATTAGGGGGGGGGGGGGGTTGTGCTCGCTCATCCCCTCCCTTTCCAGACCTGCCAGGCTGCATGCCCGGATAAGGGTCGGTATGGATTTTGAGGGGGGCCCCCACACTGTATTCTTTAAAATTTTGGCATGGGGGGGGGACCCCACGCCAGTATTTTTATAAAAACAAATTTTCACTTCTTTTGCTGGCAATTTTTTTTTTTTTCGTACATTCAGCTGTCAGTGGGGAACCTCCGCTGACAGCTGATGTTTAATCTGTTAAGGATGTGGTGGTCGGTTCCTGACCCACCCCTTACTACCCAGCTTTATACAGTGTGTTTAAAGAAAAAAAAAAAAAAAACGCAAAATGCATGAAAAGCATGCAAAAAAAAAAACGAAGCTGCATAGATGTGAACCTAGAATTACAGATAGATAAAATGATCATTGGTATCAGTGGTGGCTTATCTGAGAGGTAGAAATTGTTCATTGTTCATTGCTCAATTAACCTCTAGCAAGCTTTGAAGTAACCCTAGGGTTCCATGGAACTGTGGTTGAGAAATGCTGCCTTAGGAAATATATAATGAAAAAAAAAAAAAAATATGAAAAATCTTGAAGTTTTAACCCTAGCAACAGTGAATATACACTTTTTAGATTTCATATTTTTCACAGATCATAGAACCAAAGATATGTACTGTCAAATAAATCATCTTACTGCAAATTATAGTATTCAAAATGTTTGTAGCCATTGAAGATCACACTAAAGCAGCCCATAGATGATTCATTTTTTTTTTTTTTTTTTTCTTTATCCACTGTGTGGATGGGGGAATCTTCCCTGCTGAGTTATTGTATTCTGACAGCCGGCAGCGAGAATTGAGCAGGAAAAATCCAGCATGGCAAATCCACACCCCTGCCTATATTTCATTGGAATTTGGCCAGTGACTGCTGAACCAGCCAAAATTTGATTAACCGGTTGCCGACCGCCGCACGACTATATACTGCGGCGGTCAGCCCCGGCCAGGCAGAGTGACGTAGCGGTACGTCACTAGCCTTCGCCGCTCTGGTGCGCGCACCCTCTAACACATGCTTAGAGGAGATGTGCCCTCCCCTCACAACGGTCTTTTTGGATCCAGCGTGAGAGGAGAGCACATCTAATTGTAAGTACAGCACAAAGCACGTACATACACACTTAGATAGGCACATTTCACCCCCGATCGCCCCCCCCCCCGATTAACCCCTACAGCACCTGACACAACACACACTATATACAGCATATAGCATTTACCTATATACCTGTATAAGTGTGATTTGTGAACAGGTGTAGCACTTGCGACCCCCCCTTTTCCACTCAAATTACCCCCCACCCCCCCTAATAAAGATTTAACCCACTGATCTCCCCTGACCCCCCCCCCTGATCACCGCCGTTAACCCCTACACCCTCTGTCACATCAGCACTAATACAAACGCAATATACGGTGTTATTGTATTTTTGTATTAATGTCATTGTGATCAGAATTAGTGCAGGCGACTAAGTTTCTTTCCCAAGAAGGTTTAGGGTCCCCGCCACCCGCCCAATAAAGATTTAAGCCCCTGACCCCCCCCTGATCACCCCTACACCCCCTGCCATAACACACACCGTATACAGTATATAGCATTTTGCTATATACCCGTATAAGTGTGATTTGTGGTCAGGTCTAGCGCTTGCGACCCCCCTTTTTCCACTTGAATTACCCGCCACCCCCCCTAATAAAGATTTGAGCCCCTGATCTCCCCTGACCCCCCCCCCCCCCCTGATCACCGCTAGTTAACCCCTACACCCTCTGTCACATCAGCACTAATACAAACGTAATATACAGTGTTTTTGTATTTTTGTATTAGTGTGATTGTGATCAGAATTAGCGCAGGCGACTAAGTTTGTGTCCCAAGTAGGTTTAGGGTCCCCGCCACCCGCCCAATAAAGATTTAATCCCCTGATCCCCCCCTGACCACCCCTACACCCCCTGCCACAACGCACACTGTATACAGTATATAGCATTTTCTATATACCCGTATAAGTGTGACTTGTGACCAGGTTTAGCGCTTGCCATCATTCCTTTTATCCTTAGGATACCCGCCAGCCCCTTCCAATAAAGATTTAAACCCCTGATCCCCCCCTGATCACATCCCGTTAACCCCTACACCCTCTGTCACATTAGCACTAATACACACATAATATACTGTTTTTACTGTATTTTGTATTGGCGTCATTGTGACTTGAGGTTGCGCTAGCGAGCTAGTTTCTTTCCCAAAGGAGGTTTAGGGTCCCCGCCACCCCCCCAGATCCCCGGCGCATAGTTTAGAAGTAACCCCTTGATTACCACACACGCACGCACGCACATACACTTCCATTTCTAGTATAGTGTTTGAACAAATCAATATCTGATCTGATCAGAGCTATACTAGCGCCCCCATAGTTTAGGGTTCCCAAAACGCGGTGTTTGCACGATCAGCACTGATTCCGGCCAGCACCTGCGTTTAACCCTTTCACCCAGGTAAGTGTAGTAATCAATAGATTACTGTCACTTACAAAAAAACACAAGACACAAAACCGCTGTGTTAGCAGAGTCAGGCCTGATCCCTGCTAGCATTAGCAGTTTTTTTGGTAGCGCTTGAAATAGTCCTTGACAACCAGGTGCTTTTATTACCTGTGAGTCGCATCACTGTACGGGTAAATTTAGTTACCAAAATGTCTAAATGTTCGTACAGTGATGAAGCTATTTACAGTATAATGACCATGTCAGGTGAGAGCGATGGGGAAGCCTCACCGGCAGAATCAGGGTCAGTATACGCACCAGATGACAGCAGCGGCTCCCTGACAGATAGCTCAGACGACAGATGGGTCCCTGTTAGACCCAGGCGTACCCGACCCCATTCTGGAGTTGTTGAGATGCAGGAATCGCAGGGTGCTCGTATGGAGCAGAGTGTGGTTACTAGTGCCGCTCATTTTTCTGGCGACCTGGCAAGCGCCAGCGGCCTAGTACACCCTGGACCTAGTACAACCAGCACTGCAGTAACACCTGGTGACGTGGCGAGTCCCCTAAGTGCAGTTGAAGCTGGTGCGGTGGCTAGCACAAGTAGTGGCCCGCAGTCACCGCGTATTCGAAGACAGGCCCGTAGAGCCCATAGTGCCCTCCCTGATGCGCTGGCATATCCCAATTGGCAACCCACTGATTCTACAGCGCCAGTACTTCCCCCATTCACTGCCCAACCTGGAATCCACGTGGAGACAGCTGGTTTTACGCCCCTGAACTTTTTTGAGCTGTTCTTCACGGAAGATCTTTACAGATCTATTGTGGATCAATCAAATTTATATGCTCAACAATTTATCGCCGCCAACCCAAATTCGCACCTTGCCAGACGATTCGGCTGGAATCCTATAACGGTTTCCGAATTTAAAATCTTTCTGGGCCTTTCCCTCCACATGGGCATAACTAAACAAAAGTGAATTGCGGCTATATTGGTCCACTAGCCCAGCTCACCATATGCGCATGTACTCTGCCTCCATGTCCAGGGGGAGATACGAGCAAATTCTGCGATTTATGCATTTCAGCGACAATGAAATCTGTCGTCCTCGGGGAGACCCTGCATACGATCGGCTCCACAAAATTCGGCCCCTCATAGACCACTTCAATCAGCGGTTTGCAGCCTTGTTTACCCCCGAACAAGTTGTCTGCATTGACGAGTCCCTGATTAAATTTACTGGCCGCCTTGCTATGAAACAGTACCTCCCCAGCAAGCGTGCCAGATACGGGGTCAAACTGTATAAATTGTGTGACAGGGCCACAGGCTATACAGTTAGTTTCCGGGTCTATGAGGGAAAAGATAGCTGTGTGGAGCCCCCGAACTGCCCAGACTACATAGGGAGCAGCGGTAAGATTGTTTGGGACTTGGTGTCACCCTTATCCGGAAAGGGGTACCATTTGTACGTGGACAATTTTTACACAAGCGTGCCACTATTTAGTCACCTGCTTGATTTACAAATTGGCGCATGTGGCACCGTGCGACCTAATCGCCGGGGCTTCCCCCAACGGCTTGTAAATGCCCGTCTTAGTCGGGGGGCGAGAGCCTGCTTGAAAACGGACAAATTGCTTGCGGTGAAGTGGAAGGATACACGGGATGTTTATGTTCTGTCCTCCCTTCACGCAGACACGACAGTCCAAATCCCTACGGCAACTGGCGTTATGGAGAAACCCCTCTATGTCCACGAATATAACCTTAACATGGGAGTGGTGGACCTTAACGACCAGCTTTTGGCGCCATATTTAGTTGCCCGTAAAGCCAGACGCTGGTACAAAAAAGTGTCTGTTTACCTTTTCCAATTGGCTATGCTGAACGCCTTTGTCCTATACAGGGCTTCAGGACGAACTGGACCCTTCCGGGAATTCCAGGAAGCGGTCATCCTTGCCTACCTGTACCCAGGAGGCATGCCTGCCCAACTTCCCCTTCCAGATTCAGTGAGCCGGCTGCATGAGAGGCATTTTCCTTATGCCCTCCCGAGTACCCCTACCCAAATACGACGATGTCGTGTCTGTAGCAGGCGCGGATTTAGGCGTGACACCCGTTATTATTGTCCCAAATGTCCTGACCAACCTGGTCTCTGCATCGGGGAATGTTTTGAGCGCTACCATACACTAGTGGAGTATTAGTGTAGGGTACAGCACGACACAGTGCAGGGCACACAAACACAGGGTCTCGAAGGATGTTGGATGTCCATCGACATTTTGAGACACCCAAGCTGGAAGATTGCAGTCCCAAATCAAGACATGAAGAAACAGTTAGAAAGAAAAATAAAAGGATCCAAAAACTATTGTTGTGTCAGTCATTTTACATGTCCTTCTACTCTTCTTACTGTACTCTTAAATGTCCTTTGTTTGTTTTTTCATTCTTTTGTGACCTGTTTCTCTTGCAGGTACTCGTCGGCTACCACGCATTGATTTTATATATTCTGACACAAACAGCGTTTGCGCTCAGCATATATGGATACCTTTGCTGATAGCAGCTGTGGTGATTTTCTGATTTCAGCACCTCAAGTTAAAATCCTATTTTGGTATATGTGGATAGTGTCGTGTATACCCATCATTAAATTCAGTGGGTGGTTGTTTGGGCGGTTAATGATGAGTAATACTACGCATTATTCCTGTGCTGATTTCTGATAGGTTCTCTTTTTTTCCGTTCAGCCCACAGGCTGCATGAAAAAAAAAAAAAAAACCTATATGCCAAAAAAGGACCAGCAATGTACTTTGGACTTTGAGTGGTTGTACCAGGATGATGCCTGCAGATTTAGGCATCAACTTGGTATCGTTTTTTACAGCCAGCGGTCGGCTTACATGTAAAAGCAATCCTAGCAGGTAATTGGCCGCTAGACTGCTTTTACATGCAGTGGGAGGGGCCTTCCCCCCCCCCCCACCGCCGCCTTCCGCAGCCTTCCATGGTTTTTCTCGGGCTCGCCTGTCCCACCGGTTAACCCGAGAGTGCAGCCGGTGGTTCAGTTATCTAACCATAGAGCTAATTGAAGATTAGAATGGCTCCAATCATCTCTATGGCCTAAGATGCCGGAGGCTATGAGCATTTCATGACTTCTTTTTCGCCAGAAATAAACAGGGCCATTTGGAAATTGGGAAAGTATTTTATCACACCAATTTTGGCGTGGTCAGATGCGTTAAGGTCAGAGGAGAGATCTAGAGTATAAAAGACCCCAATTTTTTTAAAAAAAGAGTACCTGTCACTACAGATTGCTATCATAGGGGATATCTAAATTCACTGTGATAACAATAAAAATTATTTAAAAAAAAAAAAAAATTAAGGGAAAGGTGTCAAAATAACATAAAAAAGCAAAAAAAAAAAAAAATCGAGCCCTCCCCCTTTCCCCCCCGTGCTTGCGCGCAATGGCACAAGCAAGCGTTGGTCTAGTGTCATATGTAAACCGCAATTTCAGCATGCATGTGAGGTATCGCCGCGATCCCCAGATCGAGTGCAGTAATTCTTGCAGTAGACCTCCTCTGTAAGTCTAAAGTGGTAACCTGTAGAGACTTTTAAAGGTTTTTAAAAATGTACGTACGTTGTTGCCGCTGCGCAGGCGTGCGCAATTTTTAAAGCATGTCATGTCAGGTGTCTATGAACTCGGCATAAGATCATCTTTTAAATTTTACCAAAAAAATTGGAATTATATAGTGTATTTGTGCAATAAATTTAAAAAAAATGTATTTTTTTCACAAAAATTGCGTTTGGAAAATCTGTGCGTAAATACCGTGTGACAAAAAAATTTGCAACATCCACCACTTTATTCTATAGGGCCTCTGTCTATAGGGCCTCTGCTTTAAAGAAATATATAATGTTTGGGGGTTCAAAGTAATTTTCTAGTAAAAAAAAAATATTTTTTCATGTAAACAAAAAGGCACAGAAAAGGCTTGGTTTTCAAGTGGTTAGAAGAGTGGGTGATGTGTGGCTAAGATTGAGCATAAAATGCCAGGACATTTCAAACACCCCCCAAATGACCCCTTTTTGAAAAGTAGACACCCAAAGCTATTTGCCGAGAGGCATGGTGAGTCCATGGAATATTTTATATTTTGCTACAAGTGTCGGGAAAATTATTTCTTTTTTTTTGTTGTTTTTTTACAGAAAGTTGTCACTAAATGATATATTGCTCATGCATGCCATGGGAATATGTGAAATGACACCCCAAAATACATTCTGCTGCTTCTCCTGAGTACAGGGATACCCCATGTGTGAGACTTTTTGGCAGCCTAGCTGTGTACGTGCCCCCGAAAACCAATCCACATCTTGAGGTTTTCTAATGGCGTAAATTGCTGGTTTTACCCCTGACTACCTGTCACAGTTTCAGAGGCCCTGAAATTTCAAGATAGCACAAAACCCCCCCCAAATGACCCCATTTTGCAAAGTAGACACTCTAAGCTATTGGCTGAGAAGCATGGTGAGTCCATGGAATAGTTTATATTTTGCCACAAGTTTCGGGAAAATATTTTTTTTTTTTTTTTTACACAAAGTTGTCAGTAAATGATATAATGCTCACACATGCCATGGGTATATGTGAAATGACACCCCAAAATACATTCTGCTGCTTCTCCTGAGTACAGGGATACCCCATGTGTGAGACTTTTTGCAGTCTAGCCGCGTACAGGACCCGGAAAACCAATCTGCACCTTCTGGCTTTCTAAGGGCGTAAATTGTTGATCTCACTCCTTACTACCTATCACACTTTTGAAGTCCATAAAAGGCCAAGATGGCACAAAACCCCCCCAAATGACCCCATTTTGCAAAGTAGACACTCCAATCTATTTGCTGAGAGGCATGGTGAGTATTTTGCAGCTCTCATTTTTTTGGGAAAATGAAGAAAAAACAGGAAAATGCATTTTTTTTCCTCTTTTTTCAATTTCCAAAACTTTGTGACAAAAAGTGAGATCTGCAAAACACTCAACATGCCTCTCTGCAAATAGCTCAGGGTGTCTGCTTTCGAAAATGTGATCATTTGGGGGGGTTTTGTGCTATATTGGAATTTTAGGGCCTCCGAAACTGTGATAGGTAGTCAGGAGTGAAATCAACAATTTACGCCCTTGGAAAGCCTGAAAGTGGAGGTTGGTTTTCGGGGTCCTGTACTCGGCTAGACTGCAAAAAAGTCTCACACATGGGGTATCTCTGTACTCAGGAGAAGCAGCAGAATGTATTTTGGGGTGTCATTTCACATATACCTATGGCATGTGTGAGCAATATATCATTTACTGACAGCTTTGTGTAAAAAAAAAAAATATATATATTATATATTTCCCGGAACTTGTGGCAAAATATAAAATATTCCAAGGACTCACCATGCCTCTCAGCAAACAGCTTGGGGTGTCTACTTTCCAAAATGGGGTCATTTGGGGGGGGGGGGGGTTTGTGCTATCTTGGAATTTTAGGGCTTCCGAAACTGTGATAGGTAGTCAGGAGTGAAATAAACAATTTACGCCTTTGGAAAGCCTGAAAGTGGGGACTGGTTTTTGGGGACCTGTACTCGGCTAGACTGCAAAAAAGTTTCACACATGGGGTATCCCTGTACTCAGGAGAAGCAGGAGAATGTATTTTGGGGTGTCATTTCACATATACCCATGGCATGTGTGAGCAATATATCATTTACTGACAACTTTGTGTAAAACAAAAAAATATATATATATTTCCCGGAATATAAAATATTCCATGGACTCACCATGCCTCTCAGCAAATAGCTTGGGGTGTCTACTTTCCAAAATGGGGTCATTTGGGGGGGTTTTGTGCTAACTTGGAATTTTAGGGCCTCCGAAACTGTGACAGGTAGTGCAGAGGTGACATGAACAATTTACGCCATTAGAAAACCTGAGAGTGTTGATTGGTTTTCGTGGTCCTGTACACAGCTAGGCTCCCAAAAAGTCTCACACATGGGGCATCCCCATACTCAGGAGAAGCGGCAGAATGTATTTTGGGGTGTCATTCCACATATACCCATGTCATGTGTGAGAAATTTATCTTTTAGTGACAACGTTGTGTAAAAAAAAAAAAAATTCAAAAAAAAAAATAATTTTCTCGAACCTTGTGGCAAAATATAAAATATTCCATGGACTCACCATGCCTCTCAGCAAACAGCTTGGGGTGTCTACTTTCCAAAATGGGGTCATTTGGGGGGGGGTTGCTATCTTGACATTTCAGGGCCTCCTAAACCGTTAGAGGTAGTGAGAAAATGCAATGAAAAATGTACGCCCTTTGAAATTCTGATGGTCGTGATTTGTTTTCCGGCTCCCGTACACAGCTACGCTCCCAAAAAGTCTCACATATGTGGTATCCCTGTACTCAGGAGAAGCAGCAGAATATATTTTGGGGTGTAATTACACATATACCCATGGCATGTGTGAGCAATATATCATTTCAATGACAACTTTGTGTAAAAAAAAAAAAAAAAAAAAATTTTTTTAGTCATTTTTCAAACACCTGTGACAAAAAAATTAAATATTCAATGAGCTCAACATGCCTCTCAGAACATTCCTTAGGATGTCTACTTTCCAAAAAGTGGTAGTTTGGGGGGGTTTTGTACTGCCTCGCCATTTTAGCACTTCATGAAATGAGATAGGCAGTCAGAAATTAAAGCTTCGTAAATTTCAGTATTTACACCATAGTTTGTAGACGCTATAACTTTTGCGCAAACCAATAAAAATACGCTCATTGATTTTTTTTTTGTCAAAGACATGTAGCTAAATATATTTTGGCCAAAAAAATGACATAAATTGAGTATATTGGATATTTTTTAAAAGACAAAGTTGAAAAGGTCATTTTTTTTGCAAAATTTTCGCTCTTTTCTTATTAATATCGCAAAAAATAAAAAGCGCAGAGGTGATCAAATACCACCAAAAGAAAGCTCTGTTTGTGGGAAAAAAGGACGTAAATTTCGTTTAGGTACAGCATTGCATGACCGCGCAATTATCAGTTAAAGTCACGAAGTGCCAAGTTGAAAAAAGGGGTCTGGTCTTTTAGCAGCCAAATCCTCCGGGGCTTAAGTGGTTAATGCATGGCAGACTTACGCAAAACTAGCAATGTTTAGAACTTTTTTATTGCAACTTCTTACCTGCACCAGTAGCAGCACAATGCTCATGCAGACAGTGGGAATTGGGATAAATATTCGTCGGATGTCAGCCTCGAGTTTCTGATTAGGTAAAAGAGGGGCATCTAGAAGGCAATCAAGGTCTGCACTCTGCGTAAGCTCTCCAGAACTCTGCAAAAGAACAAGCACATAGCTATATTTTATTATATATTATTTATTACAGGTATATATGTAGTAAATGATTGAAAGTATTGCCACTGCGCTATTGGGTGAAAATTGGGATGAGAAATAGCTGCAGCTGCCTGTTAAGCCTTCCCAAAGCTAAATATATGAATGGGGTGAGATAAAAATGGAGCTGTGCTTATCAAATAATGCATAAATAAAGGGTGTACCATGAATGAATAGGTAAGGGGGACTGTGCATAAATAGATGTAAAAATACAATACATATAATCCCAAACAGATAAATATACTCTCTTCTAAACAATATTGAAATAAAATATGTGGTATAGCAATAAATAGACATAAATATAATTGGTGACACAGTAATAAAAAAATAAAAAAAAAAAATGTATTGCACTTCGTGGTGTAATAAGAAATCACACAGTGGTGAAAAAACGCATTACACTAGGTAGTATAAAGGTGCTTAAATAAATAAATAATTAAAAAGTCCATTCGTGTGAATCCTGTGCCACGAACATGAACAATCACAAGCTGTGGTCAGTGAGCAGATACATATGACTCCAGCACCGAATGATAAAGGGATAGGGCAGAACACTCTTGGGTGTGCTACACCCTTACCTTACTGCTCTAAGGTAACAGCATATAAAAGATCTGACAGTCCTGCAGTATAGCCAAGGTGGAGGGCTGTGGCATCCTAAGATCTCCAAATAAAACAGAGTACAGACAGGAGAGACTCTTCTGGTGTAGTATTTTCCACAATTTATTGGAATAAAAAATAGTAACTTCCATTTAAGTAATGAATCATCAGCAAATGACAACCATATCGCTGTATCTGTGTGTACCCAAGCCGTCCGTCAGCTGCACTTCCGGGTTTGTCTATCATATGACGTCCCAGCGCGTATCGTCACGGTCAAGTGACTTCCTCAGGGGAATATATGTAGTGTTGACAATTAACACAACACTTTACACCTTGTACATTCATATCAGTCACTGCCCTCAAGAAGCTTACATTGTAAGGTCATATATATATATATATATATATATATATATATATATATATATATATATATATATATATATATATATATATATATATATATATATATCATACATATATACACACACACACCTTTGTGTGTGTGTGTATTATATATATATATATATATATCATATTTACACACACACACATAGGGTAAATCCAAAGTGTAGTTTACTGGCAGGCCGCTAGGAGCCTTCAACCCAGAGCCCTGGAACCAAGGGAGGGTCTGGGCATGAGGAGAGGCTTTATAAGGGAGGATATAGATTCCAGTTCATTGGGAGTGCAGGAAAGGTCTAAAGCCTCATACACAAGCAATGAATTTCCGCCGACCGGTCGTCCGTCTTTTGTCCAGAGTGGTGTCTGTTGGTTGGAATGTGCTCTAGACTGCACACGAATTTTCCCGAACGACAGAATTCTACTTCAGAAGTGATGTCATGTGTTGGATTGCTCTCTATGTGTTCTTTCTTCTCTGAGCATGCCTAGTGTTGCTCATATTTTTCCCCATCGAAATCTGTACTAATGAGATGAAAATCGGACGTGTTTTGAAGGTCGACAAAAATTATATAGCCTGCACACCAGGATTTTTTCGGCCGAAAAGTCGGAGTCGGTTGTCGGGAGCACCATACTAACAATCCGAACATCGGCAGATCGGTCGTCGGACGAAATTTCCCGGCCGTATTTCTTCTCGTGTGTACAGGGCTTTAGAGATATTTCATTGTCTCCAACTTGCAAATAAAAGGATTACATAGTGTACCACTATCTCCACATATGCCCCTCCCCTTCCCTCTTGGGGGGGGGGGGGTGTGTTAGGACTTTCCCCATAGAAAGATATTTGTCACACTAGAACGGGGGATACTCATGCCACCAGTAAAAGAACGTACCCATTGAGTGTTTCTCCATTTAAGTAAACTGTTTTTGCATCAAGAGCACGGTGTGGGCAATACTTTATTCTAACTGGGGGTGTTTCCTGGAATGAAACCGGTTAGGGGGATGTGATGGGAGTACAGATGCTGAATGTTAAAGAAATTATGAATGTTTCATAATTTTTTATATGTTTTATAATAATTTAGGACTATAAGAATATATTATATATATATATATATAGGCGCCTACATAAGTCATTTTTTGTTAGAACTGCAAGTCATCACATGATTTTCCACCATATCCTGCTAACAATGGCTTACTATACTCCATGACGTCACTATATCCTGTCCCTATGTTCTGTAGTCTAGGAAATGGGTCATGTGCTTAATAAATAGTGACAGCGTGCTATATATATAGCTGCTCAACCTTACGGAATGAGGGTAGAGGGAGCCCTGAGGCCCTGGTTCTTCAGTAACATAGCAAAGCCTAGGAGACCCAGGCAGGAAGGGGTTAAGTGTGGCTACATGCTTCCCTAGGGCACCGTAGAGCCCCGACAGTTCACAACAAGCCCGGCGGAAAGGCAGCCTTACTAGGAACACTCACAGGTGAATACCAGATTGTAGCAAAGCAGATGTCAGCTAAACTGACAGCGTCTGTCTTGAGGGGTGGCCTGAGCCCAAGCAGGGAGGTTTCTAGGAGAAGTGGTGGATCCTCAGCGTTTCCCTACTCATCTGGAACCTCTCTCTGCCGTCATTAATGTCCCTACACTATCCACATGCTAAATGCATGCCAAACTCAGGAGCCAGGGTCTTAAATCGATTTAGCCTGACCCAAGATGGTTGCTAGAATCACATAGGCTGTCAACTATTTGCCCAAGCGATCCAGGAAACCATAAAGGGAATCATGTTACTCTTGACTTCCTCTCCATCTGCACTGCTGCTGCGGTTGAGCGCCACCTGCAGTGGAGAAAATAGACTGCACCTGCCCACACTCAAACTAAGGTACATAAATATAGGAGTCAATTAAACTGCCTGCATGTCTTTGGAGTGTAGGGAGGAAACCGGAGCACCCAGAAGAAACCCATAGAAACACATGGAATGCTATTTGGGATTCTAACCAATGACCCCCCAGTGCTGCAAGTCTGGATTGCTAACCACTAAGCCAGTGTACTGAGATTATTCCCATTCACATGGGGCAATTGGCTGCATGCCCTGTGCAGGCCAATCTTTTACCAGCACAGGGATGCACGGACCACTAAGTTACATTGGGAGATAAAACCTTGAAATCCAAAAAAGAACAATACAGCAACTTGGTTATGGCTTCACTTTGTTGTATCTACTCCATTTCCTCTTAGTAATATGGGGAACCCTTTTGCTTTAGCCTGAATTGCTTGGTTTTTTTTCTCACATACAGATAGATCTGACTTTTTGATACGTCAGGCTAAGACGATTCTTCCAGGTGCCAGTCATATTAAAGACGGTCTGGAGGTTTTAGGTCCTGTTGACTCTAGTACGATTTCTCCTGCATCTGCCGTCACGCTGCAAAGCGCAGTTTAAATCACATTATTCACATTGTTCTGAAATGGAAATTGTTTGTTTGGGCCAGCTTGGCCCAAACTAACCATTTAAAGTGAAACTAAACCTAGAATTCTATTTTAAACATCTGTACAGGGTTTTGAGTTCAATGGAAGTGTATTCTCACTGGCCAAGTGTTTTGTGGCACACTTCATTAGCTGACAACACAATCTATCACCTACAGCTCCTGAGCACTCATTGTGACCGTGTACATGCTTAGTGGAGGGCCGCTCCAAGCGCTGATGATATGGCTCGGGTGGACCCACTTCAAAGCAGGGTGCAGGTGTGAATGCTTATTCTGATGCAGTAGGAATAAACAAGGAGAATACCGCACACCTCAAAGCCGTTTAAGGTGCGAGAGAGATAAAAAGGTGCCCTGGGGGGCAAGGCTTATCAGGCAGAGCCAAGGTTGAGGATTCTATGACAATATCCCCCGGGAAATATCCCCCTAGACAATATCCCCCCTCCAACCCTAACCCTCTAACCCTATGTCCAGGGGGATGTTTTCCGGGGGGATATTGTCCCGGGGGATATTGCCCGGGGGATGTTGTCCCGGGGGGGATTATGTCCAGGGGGATGTTGTTCCGGGGGGGATTATGTCCGGGGGGATATTGTCCTGATACCAGGTTGAGGCTGCCTTTCAACTCTCCCGCACCTTGAAATGTTTTGGGGTGTGTGGCATTTTTGTATATTCCTGAGGTCTCATTGGTGCAAACAAACAAACTACCTGATCAAACTAAGGCTGCACTCTCAGGTTTCCGGGAAACACGTTTTTGCAAACAATTCTGACACACGCAAAAAACAAGCATTGCACTCGTGGTGCCATAAATTGTTCTTGCCACCCCAAGGGCAATTAACAGACATGCATTTTGACGCGCAACAAATGCGCCACAACATGCTAAAAAAGATCCACGCCTGATAAAGTTTCTGGAGCTTCTTTGGCGTGTTTGTCACCCACAGGGCAGCGCACCAAAGTGAATGGGCTGCCCGGCTGCCCTATGCACAACACACAAAAACACGCCACAAACCACGCCTAAAAGAAGCAAAGTTCATGTTTCACTTTGAATTTGCTTGTTATCTCCAAAGTAAATTCCACACTTATGACCATAAACAAAAAAAAAAAAAAAAAAATTAAAGTATATCGAAGCCAATCTTTTTTTCCCTTTTGGATAGTGTGGGGAATGTTTTTTTTTTTTTTCCCCATTTCCATGTGTGCCAAGAGATTTCCCCCAATTTCCTATCCTGTAGGCATAAGAGGAAACAAGAGGAAATCTCTACAAAGTGAAAGAAAATGTCACCCAAACAACAAGTGTTACCATCAGAATATTTCCCATACATTCCTAATCTGGTGACAAATCAAAATTTTGGATTTCAGTCCCAGGGACAGTGCTCACCAAGACAAATACAGACAGTGAATATGCACAGCAGGGACAGCAATAATAGAAAACTATTATCAACAAATAATCCTCTCTTCAGACATATAAAAATCCTTTTAAAAACAATTCTGAAAAACAAGGTTCATTAGGTTCCTAAGTGGTCTACATTCTTACCACTAGAGGTCAGCACTACACCATGTTATTTCTATATGAAAAAGGGAAAAAAACAGTCATTTCAGACTAGCAGAGATTTGCATGCAGGTCATTTTGGATGTCAATGACACATTTTTAAACACATGAATATCTTATTGTAAGCCATTCGTAAGACACAAATGATTAACTCCTTCACACCATACGCATTGGGCTACGCTAGGCTGCGTCGCCCAACAAGCAGATAAGGCAATTTGCCTTCTGTCCTATTAGCTCAGGTCAAATCCCTGTACTGCAGTGGTATGCACTGTAAAAAGTAGAATATGCTGCACTTTTTTTTTAGTGCACAAAACGCATGTGAACCTTGGGGGAGGTTGGGCTGTCTCCCTCTCACCTGTTCCCCCATCCACCCATTAGCGGCCATGTGCCTCCAGTGTGAGGACACTAAATTAAGAGTGTAGGACTGCAGATATAACAGGGTGCCGTGAAGTGGCTCTGCAGCTTTCACATGCGTTTGCAAATGTGTGTCAACTAAACCCCTGTTCTTTGTACCAAGAGACAGGTTATATTTGGTTGGTGACAGACTGGAGGGTGAGTACATCAGACTGGGGGCTGGCTGACTTTCATGCACCTCCTACAATCCTTCAACCTCATTTTGTGTTTTGTTATAGGGATGGAGACGCCGGGCAACACCAGCTTGGGTCTCATATAAAGTCCCACCTAGTCCAATATGTTTTTTTTAGTGCAAAGTCTTTTTTCCTGACAGCATGGCAGCCTATGTGTGGGTTAACCCCGCCTCCTCTCCTATGCTAAAGGACCCCTACGCCCATAAATTTCAGCTCCTTGCGAGTGAACAAGTGCCTTTTTTGTCCTCCTCTACGGACCCTGTATGTGCATCCTACCTGTCCGCATAGTGGAAAATGGATTGGCATCCTTGTTCACTTTCGCCCCTGCAAGTGGGGTGCATTTGGGCTTTGTATAACGGTGTCTGTGCAGCCCAGGGCCCAGCCATGGGCAGGCAAGTGGCTCTAGCATCCCATGGCTCCGTTCAGCAGGGTTGCCTGGTAAAGGACACACTCATTCTGTAAGTCCTGGCAAGGTCAGAAGATGGTGTTCTGCGCACTCCATGGCAGTAGTTTTTGTCCCTTTATGTTCTATCCTTCCCTGGTTCTAGTGGCGAACGGCCTCTCATGGCGGCTGGAGAGCATCTGCGGTCCAAGCCGCCAATTATTCCGGCTCTGGCCGCCGGTGATACCTCGGCGCATGTGCAATGCCATGATCGAAGGCGAGGCTTGGTTCACATATGCGCAGTCGCGAACGTTACGATGCCTGCGCAGCGGAGGCTTGACGAGGTCACCAGGGCAGGGAATTTAAATGAGCTTTCAGCCCCAGTCTCTTTGGGAAATCCTGTGGGCATTTGTGGCAGCTTCCCCAAACCCTGCGTTTCTTTCCTATGCTGGGTACTAGGGGGGACGGTGGATTGAGGTTATGCCCCTGGTTCCTTCATTGTTCTTCTTGTTTCTTTTTAGGGAGCGTGACCTTGCAGTTGCTCCCTCCAGCTATGGATGCATCGTAGCAGCCCTCTCAAAATAGGTTGGTGCCGGTCATCCTCTCCACCCTGGAACAACTGAGGTGTTCCTTGGACTGCCTTTTTTATTGTTTGTTTCTTAATTTTCTCTTAACCCCTTTCAGGTTTGATCCTTGGACTACAACTTGTGAATACAGAGACCTTGCCAAGTCACAACACTCTTTGTCTAGATCCAGATGCCATGACTCTACGTCAAGATTCCAGCATCATGGGAGACACTAATTCCTCCTCCAGACACCGCACCCACCGCCATGACAGCCGCTCTGCACAAAGAGCCTGCTGGGGATGTGGGACGCATGTCCCAGAGGAGAAGTCCCTATGCAAGCCAGGCTTTGCTCGTGCAGCGGGAGAAAGAGGCTGACCACCAGAAAATGAGAGTCTCTAGTGAAATGAGTGGTGCATCAGTCCCTGAAAGAATGGGGTACAGCCTGCACGCAGAGTCAGTCTATCCCCTTGATGAGCTCTCTTGTTGGAGATGTACATGAGGATCCAGGCCCATCCCAGCCGAGCTACGCCTCTTGAAGGTCCTCGGAGAGTGAGTGAAATAGAAAGGAATGAATTTTCAGGGGCTTTGACTTTGCCCTAGTCTATCCTTTGATCAAAGCCATCAAAGAGGCCCTGAAGTGGGAAGAACCGGTGTAACCCCAAGTAAAGCGAAGAAAGTTCTTCAAACACCTGGGGAAAGAACGTCCCAATTTTCCGCTCCTCGCAAAGTTAAAAGACATCGTTGTGGATGAGTGGGGCAAGGGAGACAATAAGACCTCCTCGTCCTCCAAATTGTGGAAGCTGTATCCTTTTAAGCAGAGGACATGAAGCACCTGGGACTACGCTCCCTTAGTACAGTAGATGCTGCAGTGACGAGACCCCTGGAAGATGCCATGTCCTTCAAAGATAGTCTCGATAGAAAGATCGACTTGGACCTCAAGAGAATTTATGTAATTGCAGCCTGCAAACCTGCTCTGGCCCTTGCAGCTATGTCTAAGGCAATGGAGGCCTGGATGGCAAATATCGAGACCAAGCTCAGGAGCACCTCGGAGGAAGAGGCATAGAACTTACCCCTACAGGAGCTGAAATTGGCATCAGTGTTCTTAGGCAAAGCTTTTATCGACATTCTGCGCCTTCTGGCCTGTGCTATGCTTTCCTTTTGTAATGGCTAAGCGAGCCCTGTGGCTTTGTCCCTGGCTTGCTGATCTGGCTTCTAAACAGGCCTAGTGTAGGATTCCTTTTGAGGGATCCTCACTGTTTGGCAACAAACTGGACAGTGACAGAGCCCGGACAACCGGTGGGTAGTCTGGGTTCTTGACCCAGGATAAGCACCTGCTCGGTCAGAAGAGACCTCAGCCGCGGAGGCAAAGTGCAGACCGGGCAAGGGATTCTCATTTCTACAGGCCAGGCCTTTAGGAAAAGAGAGGAAACCAAAATCACCGCTCTGAAAGCAGCCAGCTGAGCCGGATGGATCCCGAGCAACTGTGGCAGTCCTGCAGGAATGGGTGCTCACCAAGGTCCGCAACCTGAGAAGTCCATGCAAGTAGAAAAGAAAATGGCACTTCCAGACCCAGGAACTTGGAAACTTGAGTTTTATTCTTCAAATCAAAAGGTAAACATCAGACAGGAACACAAGACAAACTGGACAGCAGATGCGTTTCACACCTTGTGCTTATTCATTGCTTCTTTAGGAAAAGAGGCCAGTCATCCTCCCAGAGGCCTACAAAGAATACATCTTCTAGTGGGCAGGAGGCCACTAAATCTTTTTTAGTTTGGGTCTGCTCAGACAGGTCAGATGGGAGTGCGTCTGCTCCATTTTAGACATGTCTGGAGGGCCTCAATCTCGGATTTCTGGACCATCAAGACAGTCCTTCACTGAAAAACCCCTTCTCAGATTTTTACCCACGCTCTTGCCTCATTTGGAAGAGAAGAAGCAGGTTCTACTTTTCTACATAGATGCCTTAGTAGCTCAAGGCGCGGCAGTGCCAGTTCCAGAATGAGAAAGATTTCACGGAATATATTCAGCTTTCTTTTTAGAACGGTTCTTAGAGACCTGTGAGATAGATCTCATGAATTTAAAACAAGTTTATCAAGAATGAAAGGTTCAAAATGGAGACCCTAACTACTATTCAAAAAGCTGTGCTTCCAGTCGACTGGCTGGTCTCAATAGACCTAAAAGATGCCTATTTCCATTTTCCCATTGCAGAGGAGTTTCGCAGGTACCTTTGGTTCACAGTCGGACGAAAGCACCTTCAGTTTACCCGATTCCCTTTCAGACTCTCAACATCTGCAAGGGTATTCTCAAAAGGTACTTTTGGCAGTAGTTACCCTCATCAGAACAAAGGGCAAACGCTAACACCATTATCTCAACGATCTTCTTTTACTGTCCCAGGACAAGGAACGGCTGCTAATTCACAGGGCCCAAGTTATCTTGACATTCCTTGAGTTTGGCTGGTTACTGAACCTAGAGAAGAGTTATCTGGAGCCTGCCCAGCGTCTGGTCTAATTAGGGGCTCAGTTCCACACGGTCGAAATTACAATTTCCCTACCTCTGAAGAAAATTCTGATTAATTTGGGAAAGAGTGCGTCTAGCCCTTTCTTCTTCAGGACATGGGCCCATATACACCTGGCCGATATAGCGGCAGTTTAGGTTCTCAGGACCCAGAATATCCAGGCAGATTTACTCTCCAGAG
Organism: Pelophylax lessonae; assembly: GCF_965119305.1. Classification (NCBI taxonomy): domain Eukaryota; kingdom Metazoa; phylum Chordata; class Amphibia; order Anura; family Ranidae; genus Pelophylax; species Pelophylax lessonae. The sequence continues at coordinate 689,306,372 of NC_138768.1, forward strand.
TCCAACTGGATTACAAGTGGTCCCTTCATATGGAGACGTTCAGGTGGATATTGTCCCTAGGAGCTGACCCCAAGGTCAACCTTTTCGTCTCTCCCTGCAAGAACAAACTGATGAAATACTACACTCCGGGGTGTTGCTGCAAAGCCTTCGGAGTAGATGCCCTGATCTCTGGAGGTTCAACTACGCATGCCTTTCCCCCCCGATCCCAGTCATCCTCAGATTCTTGCAGAAACTCCAATCAGAAGCCGTTGAGGTAGTGATGTTCGCTCTATACTGGCCAAACAGACCATGGTTTCCACTTCTAATACAGCTCATTTATCGGAGTCCAGTTCCCCTCCCCCTCAGACCAAACCTTCTGTAGCAGGGGGCAATTCTGCATCCATGATTCACATTTAAAAGTGTCCGCCCGACACTAAGGATTAAGTGGTATTTATTACAATGTATCCATATCACCTCCAGCTGTCACTCCAAAGCCGCAAGTGCGATTCTGACATGCACTGACATGTGCGGCATGTCAGAAATCGCGCTTGCGGCTTTGGAGTGACAGCCGGAACCGATAAGGATACATTGTAACAAATAGCACTTAATCCTTAGTGTCAGGCAGACACATGTGAGCAATACTATTGTGTTTTTAAATAAACTAATACAGTCTTTATGGATTTACGCTATGTGGATTCTCCTTTCTTCTTAAAATTACACACCTCCATACAACCCTATGAGAGAGCCTGATTATAGAGACGGGAATTATAACCATAGAGGTAAGAGCCGGTCTGCTGGATATTTTAAGAGAAGGCGTTGAAGTTGGTTTATAACAACTTTACCAGCCACTCCATCTGGTGAGTCAATTTGGGGGCGATTGGTAGAAGGATCGCAAAGGGTGTTTGCACAGATTTGCCTGTTGAAGATTTTGCACATTGCTATGTGCACGTCTATTTTTTTATCTAGGACTTTATGAAATATGGGACAATTGTTGCGGCCTCTTGATTTTTGGATCACTTTATTACGGTATTTGACTTTGGATTTACAGTATACATTGCTCATGCACTATATGAATTTGTAGTTTATGATTTTTGTTTTTGATATGTAACATTTATTTTGCTTTGTGCCACCTATTGTTCACACTTATATGAGAGTGATTGTTTAAAATAATTGTTCACAATAATTGCCCCAGCACTTTAGGATAGAGCACAAAAATTGTTTTTGTTATAATAGGGGATTATTTATTCAGTTATCCCCACTTCATTAAATAGGGGGAGTGTAGGTCTGCGCTGACTGATTTTTTTAAATTACTTTGATGTTTGGTATACCTGCAGATAGTTAACTGTGGTCATAAATATTAAATAAACCCCTCTATTTTTTGGTTGCTTGTAACTATTGATCACCTAGGCGCCAGATCCCTTTTCTGCATTGAATGCTGCATCCATGCTAGGCACAGCTGCACTTGGGCTGGTTTTTGAGAGAGAGAGGTTGGAAGCCCTTGGCTGCCCCTCGGGTGTCATCCCCACCCCTTATGAGTTCAAGGAGGGCAAGCAGGAACAGTCTATAGAAGAGTCTGGGCCAGGTTCACGGAATTCATATCCTCCATTGGGAAATCATACACTAGAGCCCTGGAGTGCAAGAAATCTTGGAATTTCTACAGTTGGATCTAGATTTGGCCGTCGATTGGCACTCCTAAGCCTCGTACATACGCAACGAATTTTCGCCGACCGGTCGTCCGTCTTTTGTCCAGAGTGGTGTCTGTTGGTTGGAATGTGCTCTAGACTGCACACGAATTTTCCCGCACGACAGAATTCTACTTCAGAAGTGATGTCATGTGTTGGATTGCTTTCTATGTGTTCTTTCATCTCTGAGCATGCCTAGTCTTGCTCATAAGATTTTTCTCCATCAAAATCTGTACTAATGAGACGAAAATCGGACGTGTTTTTATGGTCGACAAAAATTATATAGCCTGCACACCAGGATTTTTTCGGCCGAAAAGTCGGAGTCGGTTGTCGGAAGCACCATACTAACAAGCCGAAAATCGGCAGATCGGTCGTCGGACGAAATTTCCCGGCCGAATTTCTTCTCGTGTGTACGCGGCTTTAGAGTTCAAGTTTCAGCCTTGTCAGCCTTCACTGCAGTCGCCTGGGGTGGTCATCCAATTGTCCAGCAATTTTTCAAGAGGGCAACTAGACTCAGGTCTCAGAGGAAGCTGAGATTCCCCAAAATAGGACCTTCCACTTGTTCTCGACTCACTCTCAGAGTCCAGTGCCAAAGGAGTCAACTCTGTCTATCAGGGATCTTTCCATTAATTCCTCCTTCCTAGTAGCAATCACTTCGGCTAAGAGAATCTTGGAGATTGAAGCCCTTGGCTACAAGGAACCATTCCTAACCATTTTTCCAGGCCAGGTAGTTCTCATACCCATGCTCAACTCAAATCCAAAAGCCACTTTGGTCTTCCATGAAAACCAAGAGATTGTTCTTCCTACACAGGGGGGAGCACAAGTGTTACACGGATACTGCTCGTTTGAGTGGAATTTGCAATTTTTTCACTCACTCGTTTTCAAGGTTTTTTTACATTTCATCAAAGGGCTTGCTGTGATATGTGATAGGATCACACAATATATTCACTTTAGGTTTAAAACACTTCACCTATTCAGTTTGTGTTAATTAAGGCTTAGGTTTTTGTCACTGATCTTACTATGATGTTTTATGGTATTTTGTTTTTGAATTTATCATGATTTGTTTTAGGTCACATTGATTGTTTTTTTTACTATTACACATTTGTTGCATATCATTAGCAGTGCTACAACCACTCCCCTGTTAGTCCCTTTTTTTTTTTTTTTTTTTTTATGAAAATGTAAAAAGTGGCCCATCCCTTCGTGCTCACGGGAAGAAGTGAACGCATCTGTAAGTTGTGCCTGCATATATAAACAGTGAGCGAGTGCAATATTTCTAGCCCTAGACCTCCTCTGTAACTCCAAACAGGTAACCTATATACATTTTTAAAGTGCCACCTATTGAGATTTTTAAAGTACCATAGTTTTTCACCATTCAACGAGCGTGCACAATTTTAAAGCATGACATACTTGGTATCCATTTACTCGGCGTAACATCATCTTTCACATTCTACAAAAAATTGGGCTAACTTTTTTTAACCGTTTTTTTTTTTTTATTCATTAAAGTGTATTTTTATCCCCCAAAAAAAATTGCGTTTGAAATACTGTTGCGTGTGGTATAAAATATTGCAACGTCCGCCATTTAAATCTCTAGGGTCTCTGCTTAAAAAAATATATATATGTTTGGGTTTTCTAAGTAATTTTCTAGCAAAAAAATACTGATTTTCACTTCACAAATGTACAAATTAAAGGCCTGGTCTTTAAGTGGTTAATTGAGTTGTAAACAGCCCAAGTTGATTTAGTACTGTACTCATTTGATCTTCCCCTAAGCTTAGTGTTGCTGTCATTTTTGCCTTCTGCCAGTAGGTGTCACAGGTACAGAGGCCACAGCAATACTGGGTTATGAATATTTATATTCTCCCTGGCCCACCACCAGGAGGGTTTATAGTTAGTGGGGAATGCTGGGGGGGGGGGGGGTAATATTAGGGTGGGCCTTGTGAGATTTCTCTTTCCCCAGGCTTTGGCCAGGTGAGGTGCTTTGTTAGGCCTATAGCCTGTGTGAGGCATTGCATGTGCTGTGTGATGGAAGGCAGCCAGAAGTGGCTCTCATAAGCTATCCTGCTTAGTCAAGGAGGAAGCTGAACCAGGAGCAGGATGCTGCTAGGAGGTAAGAGGAGGTAAGAGTTGGGAAGAGGTTGGTCTCTCATGGGGACTTGGTGATAGTCTGGAAGGATACACAGGGGCATTAAGAATACACAAAGAAGTTTGCTAGCCAGCTGGAGGTGCCAACTTTAGTGTTGTCATTGTTGGCTTAAAGGTCTATTAATTACACTGTACAACCTGGATGCAGATCTAGAGTCTGAGTGTTGCTTTTGGATATCTGCAGTCCCTAATGGGATTGTATTGTTTTCAATAAGTTAACCAACACATATACATAGTAGGCCCCCTTTCAAAACTTGAGTTGTGTATGCAGGCAATTTTGAAGTGGGTTTATGTTTGCACCTTTTCCCCCTTATGCTTTTTTTTTCCCTCATGCTTTTCGGGATCTTCTTTAGGGTAGGTTCGCACACTTTTGGCCTAAAAGACTTATTATAGAAGCACCTGAAAAATACACACACTCATTAAAGGGCAGTGGGGCCAAAAAAGCTCTATTCTGCATAAAAGTAGCTTAAGTACTTTATACAGTAACAGGTGTGTGAACGCTCAGGTAAGAACAGGGACAATTTCAAAACATGGGATTGATGCTTTAAGCTTCCAGGTACAAAACACTCAAGTGTGAATGGGGGCCTAGTTGTTAAATTAGAAGTTCAGGGAAAACAAACGCTAAATCGGCTCTCTGCCACATTCTAAACCTAACCTATATAACCCTGTAAAGCAAAAAAATCGTTATATTTGCCTATTTTTGCAGCCGATCCGGTCCCAGCATCAGCTGTCAGTGGCGGCTTCAGTATGGCGGTGGGTGCAGGAGAGGCAGCCAACAACGGAAGCCCCATGGGTGACGTCACTTGCCGGCTATTTTACAGCCATTGTCCGTCCTCTACTGCACACAGCCTCTGCTGCTGGAGACCAACCCCGACTGGATCAGCTGCAGAATAGGTAAGTACAGCGATTTTGGCTTTACAGGGTTAAATAGATTAGGTTAAGAATGTGACAAAGAGCAGGTTTATAGTTAGTTAGGTTTTGCCTGGACTTACACTTTAATAAGCAATTTACAGTACACAATGTTCGTGTATATAATCAACAAAAGTGGCTGCCCTGCCCCGCTGATACACAGAAACAATATAAAACATCATTACAATGATTATTTACATTAAACCAATCATATATAATTAAAAAAACCTCATCAATTTGAAAACTCATAAGCCAGAATTAAGCTGAAGTTGCCAGGTCAAGACTAGAATAGTACATTTCTTTAAATCTCTGGAATATTTGTTACAGAGATGTAAACAAAGCGCAACATGTGTGATGTCATTTCTCAGAGTCACGTGTGCCCTGCATTTACCAGCTGCCAGGAGAGGACTAGGAGCTGTCCAGGAGTTGAATATGCCAGCAATACCGCCAGCGAGGGAAGTGTTTGATTGTGTATGTGTGGTGTGTAGTAAGGTTCGACCAACTCTTGGTAAAGCCGATTATCGGAGGGCTGATATTCACTTTTCCTGATATATCGGTATCAGCCCCGGAACTTGCCGATATTACCGACATTGTCGTGACATCATTGCGTATGTTGCGCCTTTGCGCACTGGGCCTAACCTTCTGCATTCTTAGGCCGCCTCCCTCGCCTTGGACAGCCTTATCTGGAGTCGGGAGTGTATAACACAGCCATACACCCACCCACAGCAGCCTGGTGCCAGCCAGCCACCAACACCCACAGGCCCTGTACCAGCCAGCCACAGGCACTGTACCAGCCAGCCAACCACAGGCACTGTGCCAGCCAGCCACCCACCACCACGCGGTGCCTGCCAGGCAGCCACCCACCACCACAGGGTGCCAGCCACCCACACCAAAAGGTGCCAGCCACCCACCACAGGGTGCCAGCCAGCCAACACCCCAGGGTGCCAGCCAGCCACCCAACACACCAGGGTGCCAGCCAGCCACCCACTACAGGGTGCCAGCCAGCCACCCACCCCTACAGGGTGCCAGCCAGCCATCTGGAAGAGCAGGATGCTGCAAAAAGCGGAAAATGTCCAAAAAGACAACGGACGGAAGAGAAACTTCATTGTGGTCGAATAGATGCCATGTTCAGTTTTTTATTGGGGTCTTATGCAGAGGATTCTTCTGAATCTGCAATAATGACCCTGGATGATGAACTTCATCTCCATTTGAAGGAACCAGTAATTGACAGAAGAAGTGATGGAAAGAAAATGAAGCACGCTACAAAATACTTGCTTCCCATGCTAGAAGATACCTTTCTGCTCCTCCTTCCTCAGTACCAAGTGAGCGTGTTTTTAGTGAAGTGGCAGCAATATATGAATAAAAAAGAAGCCATTTAACTGGTGAACATGCTGAAATAATATGCTTTCTGCACTATAATATTGTTCTACTTAACTGAGGGTATTGAAAGGGAGTAGAAGTAGTGTCTAGTCCACTGTCTTTTGCACTGCAGCTTCTAGATTTAATCATTGCAGACAGTGAGTGCACTACTGCAGTACTTTATGTAAATTTTGTTTTGGGAAGCCTTTAGTTATTTTCCTAGCACTTTATTTTTCACAGTTGTCTACTCTTCTAGGAATCGTTCGTTCACATGATGTGAAACTGATTTACCTTCAAGTGAAAGCTGTACGGTTTTCCTATCAGTTTTCATGCAAGTATTGTGTGAAAAACGAGCCTTTCATGTTACAAAATTTAATAAACATTAACATGTTCAGTACCAGATTTGTGTCAAAAATGGTTTTTATTTTTCAAAACTTTAAAATGTACAAACTAAAATCGGCCTATACCGATACTTTGTGACCAAAATATCGGTATCTGCCCTGAAAAAAAACATAATCGGTCTATCCCTAGTGTGTAGCGCTACCCCCACAGGAGCCACTGGAAAATGTTTGGTTCGATACTCTGCCTCTCAACCCTCCAAGAACTGTCTCTTCTCCTCTGGATCACCTAGCGATACGGTTATACGGTTAGTGTAATACCCCAGTGAATGATACACAGACACAATGCAAACGGAATTCAACAGTATCTTGTAATAATGGAGTAGAAAGAGAAAATGTATAGGTGGGTCAATCAGCCAAATACTCAAAAAAGCAGTTCAGGACTGTTTAATTAACGCTTAGCAAAACTTCCGAAGTACAAATTGCAATGACACAAATACCAGTAGCACTCAAGATAACACCACAACAACAGACATTTAGCAATGAAATACCCAAAAGGAACTTCAGTTGATTAGGCTACTACTAATGGGGTGAGGAGGGCCAGCCTACAGTAACTTTAATCCTAATGAAAGGTTGAGCTAAATACCATGTCCCCCTTAAGAGAAAAAGGGTAGTTTCTGAATATAAGAAACGTTTGTGATTATCTTCACCGGCAGTTGGAGCTCAGAGAAGCAAAGGATCCTCAAAGTGTAACAAAAAGGGTCAGTAACCAGCCTAAAGATGTTTATTATGGCAAGTGACAGGTCCTCTTGGCAATCTGGAACTATGACGTCAGAATGCAGTGTTCAAATGTGAGATGCTAGTAGCCAGCAAAGGGAACTTTGGGCTTGTGCCTGCTCACCAAATCCAGAAGACATTAGGCGGTTACTCTGGAGTGATGCAAGTTCATCCCTCATCTCACGATAGGCCTAATGCAGCCGCTCGGTCGGTCATTTCAGCCATCTGCATTGGGCCTCTGCCGTCAGTTATAATGCAGGAAGGCCTCTGGCGTGGAGATGCAGATCCCATCCTTGTGGGCAGGAACAGTGGTGACACGGAATGTCGCAGAAGGTCGCAATCAACTCCAAGGATCACAGCAGCCTCTCTGGACACGTATCTCCTCTTTCCCTCCTCATGGTGGTCTACCTAGCTCCAGGCAGACAGGATGGTGTTCTTTCCTTTCTTTAATCCTGAGGGCAGCTTCTCCCTATAGAAAGCTATGGGGCTGTTTTTAAATGGGAACTACAGGTCCCATGATGCATTGCTGCAGTACTCCTTAAGTGTCATTGGTTCCTTCTTCCAGCCAGCCAATGAGGAAACAGGGGAGGGAGCAGAGTGAGCGGCTCTGTCTGTGTGTCTCTCTTTTCACTCCACAGTGATAAAAGGGGGAGGGAGGGAGGAAATTTTCCCGCAGAAGCTGACAGGCTGCATTTCTCCCTTCAGTGAGATCCCCAGTCAGCTTGGAACAGCCGTGGGAGATGCAGGGCACCCACCTAAAGTGTGTGCATGTGTATGTATGCATGTGTATGTATACAGTTTGTATGTATTGTGTATGAAGAATGCATGTGTAATTATGTTGTATGCATATAGGTATGTTCTATGCATGCGTATGCAATGTGTATGTCTGTCATAAGTAATACTGCTGTTCTGTATATGAGGGTGGTGGTGAAATGAATCACAGGGGGTACTCCAAAAATATGTATGTTACATACAGCTGACTCCTGCACTCTGTGCATTACCAACTCGTGACCCCTGCACTAAGTACCTAACTCAACCTGGACCCGGCACTAAGTACGTTACTCAACCTGGACCCCTGCACTAAGTACGTTGCTCAACCTGGACCCCTGCACTAAGTACATTGCTCAACCTGGACCCCTGCACTAAGTACGTTACTCAACCTGGACCCCTGCACTAAGTACGTTACTCAACCTGGACCCCTGCACTAAGTACGTTACTCAACCTGGACCCCCTGCACTAAGAACGTTGCTCAACCTGGACCCCTGCACTAAGTACGTTACTCAATCTGGACCCCTGCACTAAGTACGTTACTCAACCTGGACCCCTGCACTAAGTATGTTGCTCAACCTGGACCCCTGCACTAAGTACATTGCTCAACCTGGACCCCCTGCAATAAGTACTTTGCTCAACCTGGACCCCCTGCAATAAGTACTTTGCTCAACCTGGACCCCTGCACTAAGTACGTTGCTCAATCTGGATCCCTGCACTAAGTACGTTACTCAACCTGGATCCCTGCACTAAGTACGTTGCTCAACCTGGATCCCTGCACTAAGTATGTTTCTCAACCTAGATCCCTGCACTAAGTACGTTGCTCAACCTGGATCCCTGCACTAAGTACGTTGCTCAACCTGGATCCCTGCACTAAGTACGTTGCTCAACCTGGATCCCTGCACTATGTACATTGCATACCTCTGACACCTGCACTCTGTACCTAAGCTCAAGTTTTATGCCGACTTTTAGCACTGCTGTTATTCCCACCCATTTTACACCCAAATCCCCTCCCTCTCTCTGGAATTCTGATTTGTAAAATTTCCCAGGTATGGTGATATCATTACTGTGCTGCTAACTAAAGAGACATCTTTACTTGAAAAGTACTTGTGCCCAGACCAGGGCCGTTAATGACTTGCTTACTGGTAACAGGCAGTAAAAGAGCTTTGGGGCCCGTTCACACCAGATGCTGTGGCACTGCACTGGCAGCTATTTCAAGTACAGCCACAACCCATAGAGAAGGAAAATGATGCCTTGCCTCCAATTGTGTCAATTCAGTCTCTAGTGTGAGAGAAGTAAACGTTAGATGAAAAAGGGTAAAAATGAAAAAAAAGGTACAAATATTTGAGCCCACCCCACCACCACATATGTAAACACACACGGTGTGGGCATCTACACATGACCCTGCCAATTGTGCTAAAAAATGTGTAGGGATTTCTGCTCCCTACTGTCTTCATTTGTAAATGCCAATAAATATATTGTACACTTCCTGTCCCTTGTTAAGAGAAGAGAAATCTCACCCAGGTTTTCTGTCCATGCTGCTAAATCCTGGGCCATAAGAGACTTTTATGCAAGTATTCCTATGATCGAATAGTTTACCTGCAGCTGCTGAGTGTATTATGACAGACAGAGAATATCTTCCCTGTCTTTGCTATCTGGCATTGTGCAAGTGAAAGAATGTCTCTGCTACTTCATGTATGTAGTGGTCACATTGCTGTATATTAGTAAGTGAACCTGTTTATTGCAGTAAAGTTTATATACCGCTCTTGTTATTTTAAAACTACTTGGGAGCGACAAAAGCACAGAATAAGTAGACTGACTCGGAGTTCCAGTGCTACAGTTCCAGTGCCACACCACAGTTCCTGCCGGTGAGAAGTTTCATTCCAGGCTGGTTGGACAACAGTTGGAGAATACCCTATGACTGCTGATCTTGTCTTCAGGTCTCTGACACAAAGACAGACACTGCATCTACCCCAGGGGCTCCTTCAACTGGACTTTGCTACATTATTCATCTGCAGAAATAGCTCTTAAAAATTATATATATATTACACATTATATATATATATATATACATACATATATACATACACACACATATACATATACATACATACTTTACATATATACACATACATACATATACACACACACACACACACACACACACACACCAGGGTATACTGTATGTGCAGAATTTAACCAGGACTCCTATTGGGCCCTTTGTTGATAATTCATGTTTGCATATTGATTGTATATATAGTTACTAATCTCTTTTAATATAAAAGCTTGTATTATTTTCGAACGAGTGTGCGTCTATATACTTATGGTTAAATGTCAATTGCTGGTTGCAGTAGTTCCTCTGCTTCTAATTACATTTAATTATATTATTGGTTATTTCCAAGGAAGAGAATCCCATGTGTTCACAGAGACCATGTCCTGGGTGGAGGCACTGCAAATGTTATGATCATAACCACTCTTCCACTTAGCAAAGGTTCTGGTTCTCTTATTAAACTATAGTCCAACATCCTGTGGGGAGGGCCATTTCTCATAACCCCCCCCCCAAAAAATAGGGCTACACGTTACATATTTCCTCACATATCAGAATGAGAGCAATTATTGTAGGGCCATTATTAACAGTAACTCTAAAATGATGACCTATATAGGCTTTTAAAGTATCACTTATGGAAAAGTTTGGGTACCAAAGTTCCTTATTTCCCAGGTGCACACAATTTTAAACCTTGGCATATTGGGTATATATTACTTAGCACAACCTCAACATTTAATATATTTCCAAAAGAAATGGGTAGTATGTTGCAGTTGTATGTGGTAATTAAATTAAAACAGCGCTAGCACAAACCATTGACAACCAATATAAAAATTATTATGGGTGAATCTATAATATATAAACACTTTTAAGACCTTAAAAACCTATATAAACCTTTTTATAAAAGTCCTTTTTATAGTAATTAAAGTGCTCAAGTGCAGATCCTTATTTCTTGGTGCAATAATATGGTGCCCAAGTGCAAAAGAAGCCATCCAAATAAGGTGCTCTCGTGAGTGACCCTCCAGGTCCCCTACTCACCGCAATGAAGATATGTCAGTGCATATAGTAACCAGGCTCCAATACTGCTCCAAGGTATTATTAGGACCTTTGATGTAATCGCTCCAATGAGGTGTTATCAGTGTATTCCAAACATATGCAATGAAAAAAAGGGGGCCAATAGTGTAATACGTTCAAGTTTTTATTCCCCAATAATTATGAAATGTACTTACTAGAATAAAAGATCAAGTTCGCATGGATGAACAGATCGGAACGCCGCCGCGCCGTGCGTTCCACCTAATCCAGGAAGCTTAACCGGAAGTGACGATGCGCGGTTTGTGCGCCGGAAATTACGTCAACGCGTTTCACCCTTCGTGTGGGCGTTTTCAACAGCACTTTAATTACTATAAAAAGGACTTTTATAAAAAGGTTTATATAGGTTTTTAAGGTCTTTAAAGTGTTTATATATTATAGATTCACCCATAATAATTTTTATATTGGTTGTCAATGGTTTGTGCTAGCTCTGTTTTAATTAAATTACCACATACGTTTTCCAAGGATTTTCTTGGATGCACAGCAGCTGCATAATTTGTCACATATCCACGACACTATTGTAATTTCAGGTGTTTAGCGCTGTTATAATTTTGGTTTTCATGTTGCAGTTGTGAGCACTAAAATAATGTTAGCATATTTTTACTTAAAAACTGACCTAAGAAATTGGAAAAAACCGCCATTTTATTCTCCAGGGTCTGTGCTTTCAGAAAATATAAATCGTCTGGGGGTTTAATTAATCAGACCTAAAAATGATTTGAAAAATGGCAAATGCAAAATGGCTCTGGCAGTGAAAGGTTTAATGGCCTTTGCTTCACTTAAGGATCTGCACTGTACGCATCTCCTGGCATGTACTCATTTATTTATTCTGTGATTTCTGTACCTTTCCTTCTGATTGACTTTTTCCCAAGTAGTTATTCGATCCTCAATCATCTCCACACATACACAGTGCAGATAAAGGAATGGTGCATCAGTACAGGGTAAACAGTCAGCTTCAGGAAGTCTACAAGCAACACTGTTGACTAGTAGAGAGGAGTTCAGGCGCATTCAGATTGGGATCACAACCCACGTGAGACAGCCCACAAGGAAGCAGTCACCTGTATTAGGCCAATCATGTGTGGCTGTGGGGTTTGGAACGGCACATAATTGGTCCATAAAGGAGATAGCTTCCTGGCAGGCTTGCACACGTAGGTTTGGATTCTAGTCCAAAAATGCCCAAGTTTATCACTGGTGATTAGTCTTTTGTCCTCTGTCTTTTTTTGGGGGCACTTCCAAAGTTCAGGCCCTCGTTCAGAACAAAGTATAGCCACCCCACCCCAGGATCCCTTGGGCCCCAATAATTCTACCACTGCTTTTCTTACTTTAAAATTACTCAGTGAACAGACTAAAATTCAGAATGTTATCTCTGACCAGCGGAGAGCTTTGCATAATCTTGTTACAACTGCCGAATCCAGGACTGACCGCCTAAACTAGTTTTCAAGAACATGCAATTGGTGATAAAGTGCCCAAGCAGAAAATATGCCAGGCTGCAAACGTCAGATTTTTGTTCCATGTTAAAATGCTGTTAGCTGTTAAACCACACATAACATTGCATATACAATTCATTGAAGAATCTCATTTTTGTATACTAAATACTTTATACCAACAGATACAGAGTACTAGGTAAGATGGCAAAACACACATAAAGCAAAGTAATTAAAAACTATTCCAATGTATTTAATAGAAAATCTGTCACTGAGGGGGGAAAGGGGTCCAACTGCTACAGATATGAAGTGAAGGAAACAAAAAGGTAAATGCATATACAGTGCCTTGCGAAAGTATTCACCCCCCTAGAACTTTGCAACCTTCTGCCACATTTCAGGCTTCAAACATAAAGATATAAAACTGTAATTTTTTTGTGAAGAATCAACAAGTGGGACACAATCATGAAGTGGAACGCAGTTTATTGGATTTTTCAAACTTTGTTAACAAATAAAAAGCTGAAAAATTGGGCGTGCAAAATTATTCAGCCCCCTTAAGGTAATACTTTGTAGCACCACCTTTTGCTGCGATTACAGCTGTAAGTCACTTGGGGTATGTCTCTATCAGTTTTGCACATCCAGAGACTGAAATTTTTGCCCATTCCTCCTTGCAAAACAGCTCAAGCTCAGTGAGGTTGGATGGAGAGCGTTTGTGAACAGCAGTTTTCAGTTCTTTCCACAGATTCTCGATTGGATTCAGGTCTGGACTTTGACTTGGACATTCTAACACCTGGATATGTTTATTTGTGAACCATTCCATTGTAGATTTTGCTTTATGTTTTGGATCATTGTCTTGTTGGAAGACAAATCTCCGTCCCAGTCTCAGGTCTTTTGCAGACTCCATCAGGTTTTCTTCCAGAATGGTCCTGTATTTGGCTCCATCCATCTTCCCATCAATTTTAACCATCTTCCCTGTCCCTGCTGAAGAAAAGGCCCAAACCATGATGCTGCCACCACCATGTTTGACAGTGGGGATGGTGTGTTCAGGGTGATGAGCTGTGTTGCTTTTACGCCAAACATAACGTTTTGCATTGTTGCCAAAAAGTTTGAGTTTGGTTTCATCTGACCAGAGCACCTTCTTCCACATGTTTGGTGTATCTCGCAGGTGGCTTGTGGCAAACTTTAAACGACACTTTTTATGGATATCTTTAAGAAATGGCTTTCTTCTTGCCACTTTTCCTATGGACAGAGTCTCCCACCTCAGCTGTAGATCTCTGCAGTTCCAGAGTGATCATGGGCCTCTTGGCTGCATCTCTGATCAGTCTTCTCCTTGTATGAGCTGAAAGTTTAGAGGGACGGCCAGGTCTTCGTAGATTTGCAGTGGACTGATACTCCTTCCATTTCAATATTATCGCTTGCACAGTGCTCCTTGGGATGTTTAAAACTTGGGAAATCTTTTTGTGTCCAAATCCGGCTTTAAACTTCTCCACAACAGTATCTCGGACCTGCCTGGTGTGTTCCTTGTTCTTCATGATGCTCTCTGCGCTTTAAACGGACCCCTGAGACTATCACAGTGCAGGTGCATTTATGCAGAGACTTGATTACACACAGGTGGATTCTATTTATCATCATTAATCATTTAGGTCAATATTGGATCATTCAGAGATCCTCACTGAACTTCTGGAGAGAGTTTGCTGCACTGAAAGTAAAGGGGCTGAATAATTTTGCACGCCCAATTTTTCAGTTTTTTATTTGTTAACAAAGTTTGAAATATCCAATAAATTTCGTTCCACTTTGTGATTGTGTCCCACTTGTTGTTGATTCTTCACAAAAAATTACAGTTTAATATCTTTACGTTTGAAGCCTGAAATGTGGCAAAAGGTCGCAAAGTTCAAGGGGGCCGAATACTTTCGCAAGGCACTGTACCTACTGCGGCCTTCCAAATCTCTCACCTTTTTCAGCATCTCCCAAAGGGTATGCAAGTACACATCAAGTTAAATTAAAAATGTATAATTCATCTCTTATCAAAATTTTTTTCCTACAAACTTCCCACCTGCTGTGCTGGAGATGAAGGGAAGCAGAAGGGACCTACCAGCACCTTTGCTGGCCCTATATTAGACTAGGTTCCCACCCAAGGGCTCTGCGAGATGCATTTATGCGGCACGGCAGCCCATTTATTTTTCCTGCGCCTTTTTAAATTGCAGCTGGGGAGAAATTGCATGGAACTTTTTCCGCAACCGAAAACACGCTGCGTTTTTAGATGGAGGGGTGGGCGCCATTAAAAATGAATGGCAGCCCTGTGCATCTGCAAAGGAGCAACGCAGTTTAGCTGCTGGTGGTTTCAGGATCAGGTGCAATTTACACCCTCAACCACTCACGTGTGAACCTATCCCTAAAGTGATTGTAAAGGCAGAAGGTTTTTCCTATGCAGCAAGTTGAAAAAAATAATCTGCATGCAGCTCCCCCCTAAATACATACCAGAGTCTGATCTCAATCCAGTGATGTGCATGAGAGCCTGAGGATTTCTCGGCTCAATAAAAATAAATATATAAATAAAAATGACATAAAAAAAAAAAAAAAAAACACTTTCCCCCAGTTTGTAGACATGATAACTTTTGTGCAAACCAGTCAAAATACACTTATTGACTTATTGCGATTTTGTTTACCAAAAATATGTAGCAGGATACAAATTGGCCTAAACCGATGAAACATTTAGATTTTTTTTTTTTTTTTTTTTTTTTAGGGGGGGGGGGGTTGTTATATAGCAGCAGAATGTAAAAAATATTGTTTTGTTTTTTTTCCCCAGAATTGTGACTTTTTTTTTTGTATTGCGGTACAGTGTCACATAACTGCGTAATTTTCCATTAACCTAACGCATGCCGAATCGCAAAAAATTGCCTGGTTATTAAGGGGGCTAATACTACCGGTCCAGAACTGGTTAAGTTGCAAGGTACTATAAAGGAGTTAGTGAATTTATCAAAATATTTTGTTTTCTGTCTCTGGTGGGAGGAGCTACGATCTCTCGGGCGCTGTCCTGAAAGACATTTTAGGAAACATCATTGACCAAATGTGGCTATGGCCATATATGGTCAGTGATGGCAGGCATCATTCCCAGCCGGTTTGTTGACATTCTGCTGCGTGCTAGGGGCTGTCATTCATAAGATGACTAAAGAAGCAGAGGGAGTAGAAATGGGAGAAAATGATCATGGAATAGGGGAATCATTCGTTGTGATTGGCACTGGATGTACATTGATGGAAAAATGTGATTGACGTTGGATTTGCATCGTGGCTCATTATTACCAAAAAAGGGGGAACTTTTTCAACAGTGTCTTGTATGAGGGCATGGTATGGTTCAGGGGGTGGGGGTGCATGCTTGCTAGTAACAGGCTTTGCTTTACCTCTTGCAAACGCTGTGTGCATGTTTAAAATTTGAACTGTACTGAGTGAAAAAAAAAACTGCAGTCTGGAACCCATGTCATATTTTTGATTTTCGATGGGACAGGAAGTAGATGTCACCCAACTGGTATTTCACTAGCAAGGCTAGTAATGTTTACTGTGAGACCAAAAAAAAAAAAGTGGGCAAGATAAAGCACAACTTCATCCTAAAGGGGATGTTTCGCTCTAGGTTATTATACTCCCCTTGAACCCGCCTCCTCCATTCCACAATGGGCACAAAATAATGGGTTTCACAGGTACCCGCTTCCTCTTCTGCCCGTATCACCTTGGCGATCTGAGTGGAAGTTTTAACCCACTCAACCTTTACCCGCAGCTTTCTGGGACACATCACAGGTCCCAGAAGGCTGCAGGACCATTCACAAATGCAGCATGCAATTTCTGGAGTTTGTCCAGAGGAAGGAACACTCTGGCTAGGGCTGAATTCTAAGTCAGATCCAGATAATCCAATAACATTGATGGAATCAGAGTAAACTTCTGGTAATTTAGAAGCCAACCAAACTCCTTTAGGGTCTGTATAGTGATCTCCACGTCATCCATCAAGGCAGCAGAGGACTCCGATCGCAAGAGGAGGTCGTCTAGGTAGCCCAGTACCCCAACCCCCCGCTAACATAGTGACGCCAGAACTAGGGCCAACATTTTTGTGAAGACCCGAGATGAGTATGGCACTGGATCCCTGGCCAGGTAAGTTTCCTTTTATTAAAAGTCTCCAGCTACAATATTTGCAGGCTAAAACCATACTCAAGGAATTGGAATTGGTATAGTTGGAGAGTCTTGAACCTGTGCCTATTTTTAACTCAATAATTGTGTTCCTGTTGAGTATCAAGGGGAAAGGAAGGGAGGGGTGAAACAACTCCAATGGGAAGACAAATCAAAAACGTAGCTAAAGTTGCATTATAGTTCCCGTAACTCCTGATCCAAATTAGCATTCCTCAGATTAACATTAGTCGCATAGATCAGGCTGCCAAACGGCCAACCAGGTATAAAATGTTGTCACTGATGGCAAGTTTATGATGCATAAGTACAGCTATATCGATATTAAACCCCGCTGATACAGATATCAAATGAACACATGCACAAAATTTTGCTCATTCACGCTATATGCAGTGACCTGAATGTCTCTCGCCGCTGTACTTGGGTTTACAATAACACCACAGTATACACGGGTACAGTGTATGGGCGTAAACAAAAAATAAAATGTCATATACAGTACATGAATACAACAGCACACAGCTATTCTTGTCAATGGCAGGTTATATACTCCACCTAAACTCCCGTAGGCATAAGATATTTTTGCTGAACTGGCTAAGCTGCGAGTGTGCAAGAGCCCTAAAGCTAGTAGATCCATTCTACACTCCAGTAAAGGTGGCAACCCCTTCTCGTGTCCTGGATTCACATGTGCCCTGAGGAGCTAAGAACATCTTCAAACATTCTCAGAAAGGTGAGAGACTGGAAATTAATGAACTGATCTCACTTCTCGGGCCAGAAGCTGTCAAAAAACCTGGCTGCAGAGCTGGGTAACCAAGCAGGTCTAGGACATTTTGAAGTTGCGGGCAAGGTATTAGGGGTCCAATAATACCCCTGATGTCTTCTTAAAGAGAACATGCAACCTGCACTTTGCTTTTTCATAGGGGGCTTATCAGTTTGTTTAATGCATTATAGCCCAGTCCTTTTAAATGGTTCACCTAATGCAAGGAGCCTTATGCCCTGCAGTGCATGCATTCAGGTATAAATGGCCCCCGAGCCGGAGTTTACACCTGTAAACAATGCAGTCGTGTTTTTATGCACAGTAAAATGCACCATGTTTAGGCAACCCATTTTAATGGGCTGCCCAGCATGTGATAATTACATGAAAGTGCATGCAGTTTTTTTTGGGGGGTTAAATGCACCACACAAAAATACATTACATTATTTTGCATTTTGTTGCACAATACATGCATGTTAGCAAAGTAAATTGGGGTGCCATTAAGAAAGAAAGCACGCGTTTCCGCAGCATACAAATACATGTCCTTTCGGCAAACACACTGCAATTTCACATGCTTTATTCCAGCGCACAGATGTGAAGGAGGCATGTTCTAATAGGAAACAAGAAACATTTTTCTTTGGTGTCACTGTTAGATCGATTACTTTCTGTCTGGTCACCAAGACACAAAGTAAAAAGAAACCGCAACAATAGAGACCCAAACTTCATAAAAAGCTGACAAAGGTTCTAACCCTTCCCCTCTCTATCCAACACATAAAAAGGAACATTTTGGCTGGAATTGGACTTTGACAGGGTGAGGGGTTACAGTGCAGGAATAGAACCAAGTGATAAAATGTCCCCTTTTCATTATCTCTGTTAGCATTCAGGATTACTAAAAAGAATGTGTTGGGGATGATGTGGGAGGGGAGGTCAGTAAACAAAGAAAACACTGAATACACTATAGTAGTTAACTATATCTGCTTAGTTTTGGCACCCTGCCTAGTGTAGTTGTTCTTGAATTACAAGTCCCGGTGAACTGGGAAGATAGTGCCAAAAAAGCTGGATAATAAAGTGGCCATAGTACCTACACGTTTGAAAATGAAGCTGGCCATACAGGAACTGAAATTTGGCAGGTTCAGCAAGAACAGTGCAAATTTCGATCCGTGTATAGGCAGAAAGGTTGTACAGAAATCAATCTACCAAACGACTTTTATACAACCACCCAGTTGAATTTTCCATGCTCAATCGGCGCTGCAGGCTATAACCTGTAACGCTGATCAGTGTATTTTTGATGGGGGGGGGGGGGGGGGGGGGGGAGTCTTTCAGCTGTCAGAATACAATAGCTCCTCCATGGGAAGGATTCTCAAATCCAAATCAGGTGTGTGAATGGGGGAATCAAGTGAGTCATCCTCTGTCAACCTGCTGCTTAGGGTCCTTTCACATGGGCTTTCCGCCTGGCAGACTCAGTTTTGCTCAGAGGGGATCAATCCCCGATGAGCAGGCGGATGACAGGTCCGTCTCCGCTCACTGTGCTGAGACGGACCTGTCAGAGCTCCACTCTCCTATGGGAGATCGGATGAAAACGGACCCCCTGTCCATTTTCATCCAAACCGATCCTCCAGACGGATGGAAATAGGGTTACCATCCGTCTGAATTTTACGGATAGGGTTAGATCGAATAGCAGCCGGTGTCAGCGGACATGTCACTGCTGACATTCGCTGCTCCATAGGGGTGCATTGAACATCCAATTAAGTGACTCATCTATGGGGTGCCTTAAGCCAGCCATAGATGGATCGAATCTCGGCCAGTTGAGCAGGGACCAACTGAAATTCCATCCATCTATGGGCAGGCTGGTTGCACTGAAATCGATGCATCAATCAACTTCAGTACAACCAGCCTGTCAGATGTTATTTGCTAGCAGAACACAATAGTGGTGGTGGTGGGGGGGGAATCAAGTGATTTTCCTTCCTACAACCGGTGGTTGCAGGAAAGAAAATCACATAATTTATGGCTTGCCCTAAAGGATAAGTTCACCTTTGGGAACATGTTACACATGTTTTTCCGGTGGAACATGTTCCCAATGCTTCAGCCACTGTGTGATTTCCCCCCCTTCCTGTGACAGCAGTATGGGGAGAAGTTCCCCATGCTAGCTGTCACTTTTTTAAATGAGTGCGGCCAGCTCTGTGTGTGAATGAACAACAAGCCCCCCTGTCATCCTTTGTGGCTGTCAGCTTGTAGAGCTCAGTGATCTACCACGGGGTTGTGGAGCGCCGTGGTAGTTCATTGAATCTTCCTGTCTGATTGTATCTACTTGCCTGTATGGGCACACAGAGTCTGACATATCTGGAGGAGACCTGCATGGCACCAGCGATCTACTGATTACAGGCTCAAAAAAAAAAAAAAAAAAAAAGTATATAATAATTAGAAAAATAGAATTAAAAGGAAAAGTTCACTTTTCAGAAATAGTAAAAAGGACTTTTTTTGCAGGTAAAAACATCTGCATGCAATATATATATATAATAATAATAATAATAATAATTGCACGCACATGTTTTTACCTGCAAAAAAAAAGTGCATTTACTATTTCTAAAAAGTGAACTTTTCCTTTAATTCTATTTTTATAATTATTATATACCTTTTTTTTTTTTTTTTTTTTTTTTTTTTTACAACTGGTGACTCTGTAAAAGCGGTTTTACCCTCCCCTCCCCTTTGTAAACCAAAACCATATCCAATGAATTGTTATAGTTGGGAGAGTCTTGAACCTTGGCCACTTTTTGGCTCTATGTTTGTGTACCTTTGGGGCATTAATGGGAGAGTAAGGGAGGGGTGAAATAACCCCAGTGGGAAGACAAAAAACACTTAAGACAAACACACTAAATTGCACTTTAATCCCCGTAGCGCGTGATCAGACTGCCAAACAGCCAACCTGGTTTACATTTTGTGACGGATGGCAAGTTTATGATGCATAACTATATCAATAGTAAATTCTGTTGCTACCAATATCAAGTGAACAAATTGTGCAACGACCTGCATTTTTCCACATCAGATCCAAACAGAGACTATGTGCTTTATTTGCACCACAATGTCGTGTGCGTGTGTGTGTGTTGTGATTGCAATCTGTTTGCATTTTAATACAACAAACATGAAACACAACTTAACTAGAATAAAAAAAAATAAAGTAATTTGCTCCTTTCATGGACATGTACCTTCACAATGGATGACATAAAACCACACTTTAACGCGCATAAAAACGCAAACCAGCACATGAGAATGCATATTGATGCGCAGCCATGCATTTTTTATATGCACGATGGTGTGAAGGCAAATGGATCACAATCTACAAAATAAATGTAAATAAGCCTGAATCTTTATTGGTTACATTGTGGCTGCATGCAATCCAGCCTGCTCTGCTCATACACAGCCATCATGTGACAAGCACACAGTCATGTGATCACAACAATAGCCTCTGGTACAAACAGACACTATTTCCTAGGCACACTTTGCTTAGAAACAAGCTGTGGCCAGCATTAATACACATCTCCATAAATTATAAATTAGAGCTAAATCTGCACTGCCCAGAGGGATCATAGCAACAAAAAGTAAACTGTACATAGGCTTCCATTCACATAATAAACAGATTACAGCCTACGTGCCATACAGCACTCATAGAAAGCAGTAATAGGCAAGCACTGGACTAAACACAGCACCGTCATGTCATATTCCACAACCCCCATTACCTACATCAAGCATCTGCCTGCGGCTCGTCTCCATCCTTGTGCTGGGCTCACAGTGACTCTCATTAGGCTGGGAGAAGGTTACAAGTAGTTGTAGCCCTCCCCTTCCTTGTAATGTGTGTATTTCCTGTCCCCTACCACCTCTTCCTTCACAGCAGATCATCAGACAGGCTGTGGAGGAAAGCTACATAAAGTCCTTTCAGTTCTTCAAGCCATTGTGTAACACCCTGAGCTCTGCTGAAACTCCCACAAAAGCTTATTTGTAGAACTGCATTTTAGATAAAGAAGGAATTTCCCTTTTAGAGAGCAATAGCAACCTAGCTGATGTGCAGCTGCAAACTAGCTACATGTGCACACAGTATTGTGGCTTGCACGCCATATTCATTGATCTGCATGGTTTTCAGAGTGCTCTGTTCCAGTGTTAATTTAGTCGACTAAAACCGACTAAAACGTTTTAGTCGACTAACACAATTCAGATGACTAAAATACGACTAAAACTAAAATGGCATTTTAGTCTTAAGACTAAAATACGACTAAAACTAAAATGGCATTTTAGTCAAAAGACTATAACTAAAACTAAATCGAAATTTGCTGCCAAAAATTAACACTGGTGCATGCTCAAAGCATAAATAATAACATATTAGATTTTTCACTCCAGGACCAGCAGTAGTATATAATGAGTTTGGAAATTGTAGAGAAATGCTTAAATAATGCATTACAAATTACAATTGAACTACACCCATTTGATTATAGATGACTAAAATGAGTTTTAGTCGACTAAAATGTAGGGCGTTTTAGTCGACTAAAATATACTGGAGTTTTAGTCGACTAAAAATGACTAAAACTAAAACACTTGCAGAAGACTAAAATAGGACTAAAACTAAAATGCCATTTTAGTCCTAAGACTAAGACTAAAACTAAATTGAAATTTGCTGCCAAAATTAACACTGCTCTGTTCACACCATATACAGTGCCTTGCGAAAGTATTCGGCCCCCCCTTGAACTTTGCGACCTTTTGCCACATTTCAGGCTTCAAACATAAAGATATAAAACTGTAATTTTTTGTGAAGAATAAACAACAAGTGGGACACAATCATGAAGTGGAACGAAATTTATTGGATATTTCAAACTTTTTTTTTTTCAAATTCAATGTTTATTGAGGAGAGAAAGGTATACAAATCAACAAAGGCAGTGAATTGAAATACAGCCGAACATCAAGAAAACAGCGTAACATGAGGGGTAAATCATATAAACATAGCCGTACGCGAGAAATGATAATACCCAGTGCATCAGAGTATGTCTCAGGATGGCAGGTTCACAGAGAGAACCACACCCCTACCCACATTTCAAACTTTTTTAACAAATTAAAAAAAAAAAACTGAAAAATTGGGCGTGCAAAATTATTCAGCCCCTTAAGTTAATACTTTGTAGCGCCTCCTTTTGCTGCGAATACAGCTGTAAGTCGCTTGGGGTATGTCTCTATCAGTTTTGCACATCGAGAGACTGAAATTTTTGCCCATTCCTCCTTGCAAAACAGCTCAAGCTCAGTGAGGTTGCAAGGAGAGCGTTTGTGAACAGCAGTTTTCAGTTCTTTCCACAGATTCTCGATTGGATTCAGGTCTGGACTTTGACTTTGTAAGATTCTGGTACCTCCGGTACCCTTAATCACCACTTTCTCTGTAATGCGTCCCACCTTTCTCTTCAGGTGGTACGCATATACCTTTAAGAACGATTATGTCACTGCTGAGCGTCGCAGAGCGGCTATTTCAACCGCCGGCGGTCTCACTCACATTGTTCGTTCAACCTGCCTTGTTATCCACATGCTTTCAAGCCTGTCTCTCGATCGGAACCTCCAGCTATTCCCTTTACCTGGAGCAGACCGGAACCTCGCTACTGATCCCTGTATCTCGCTACCGGATCATTCCTTATCTACTGGACCTCTCTAAACTACTAACATTACAAGTGATAAGTACCCCACAGGGGAACCCTCCATAACCTTATTGCACTATCTACCTATGCACATTAAGGACTGTTACTACCTATCCATACTATCCTATCATCTGCACTGTTACATAGATTGCTAGCTCTTGAGCCTGCTACCATCTATCATCTGCACTGCTGCATAGATTGCTAGCTCTCCTGTCTACTACTATCTATCCTTGCACTGGGTTAGTCTATCCTGTATTTGTCATCTGCTGCCCTCACCACCTGTTAGCATACTCGATACTAACCTATCTGCATTCCTAAATACCATCTTGAACTCTCCTATACAAACCTATCAAATGATTACCATCCTTGTCACTGTTCACACCTGTCCCTTCAGCACATCACCTTCATACTATCATATACATCCTATCACTCCAGGAACATCTCATTGAGTGTGTATATATCTGTATGTTGAAGCTGACAGGCCCACGGTGATGAGTCCTGGAGAGTTGGACACATCTCTACATGACTACTGAGTGGAGATTTTGCAGCTGCAAATCCAGCCTATACTAAAACGCTGGAGCGTTACAGACTTGGCCATTCTAACACCTGGATATGTTTATTTGTGAACCATTCCATTGTAGATTTTACTTTATGTTTTGGATCATTGTCTTGTTGGAAGACAAATCTCCGTCCCAGCCTCAGGTCTTTTTCAGACTCCATCAGGTTTTCTTCCAGAATGGTCCTGTATTTGGCTCCATCCATCTTCCCATCAATTTTAACCATCTTCCCTGTCCCTGCTGAAGAAAAGCAGGCCCAAACCATGATGCTGCCACCACCATGTTTGACAGTGGGGATGGTGTGTTCAGGCTGATGAGCTGTGTTGCTTTTACGCCAAACATAATGTTTTGCATTGTTGCCAAAAAGTTAGGTTTTGGTTTCATCTGACCAGAGTACCTTTTTCCACATGTTTGGTGTGTCTCCCAGGTGGCTTGTGGCAAACTTTAAACAACACTTTTTATGGATATCTTTAAGAAATGGCTTTCTTCTTGCCACTCTTTCATAAAGGCCAGATTTGTGCAGTATACGACTGATTGTTGTCCTATGGACAGAGTCTCCCACCTCAGCTGTAGATCTCTGCAGTTCATCCAGAGTGATCATGGGCCTCTTGGCTGCATCTCTGATCAGTCTTCTCCTTGTATGAGCTGAAAGTTTTGAGGGACGACCAGGTCTTCGTAGATTTGCAGTGGTCTGATACTCCTTCCATTTCAATATTAAGGCTTGCACAGTGCTCCTTGGGATGTTTAAAGCTTGGGAAATCTTTTTGTATCCAAATCCGGCTTTAAACTTCTCCACAACAGTATCTTGGACCTGCCTGGTGTGTTCCTTGCTCTTCATGAGGCTCTATGCGCTTTAAACGGACCTCTGAGACTATCACAGTGCAGGTGCATTTATACGGAGACTTGATTACACACAGGTGGATTCTATTTATCATCATTAGCCATTTAGGTCAACATTGGATCATTCAGAGATCCTCACTGAACTTCTGGAGAGAGTTTGCTGCACTGAAAGTAAAGGGGCTGAATAATTTTGCACGCCCAATTTTTCAGTTTTTTATTTGTTAACAAAGTTTGAAATATCCAAGAAATTTCGTTCCACTTCATGATTGTGTCCCACTTGTTGTTGATTCTTCAAAAAAAAATTACAGTTTTATATTTTTATGTTTGAAGCCTGAAATGTGGCAAAAGGTTGAAAAGTTCAAGGGGGCCGAATACTTTCGCAATGCACTGTATATGCAGGGAATATATTAAAATTTTGTGACACTTCAATAGTTCAAGTCAATAGTTCAAGTTAAAAAAAAAAAGAAAATTAGTTGTAGAAACAACGTTGTACAGCCCCAACACAATGTACACCAGTGTTCACATGTACTAGCATGAGCGCATTAATAATGAGCCCTGAAAGAGGAGCTCCAGGCTCCCCCCCAAAAAACGAAAGCGGAGTTCTACTCAAAAGAGGAACTTCTGCTTATCTGTTTCCTCCCCCCCCCCCCCTCCAGGGCCACATTTGGTACCTTTCAGGGGGGAGCGGGTACCTGTTTTTGACAGGTACCCTGTCCCCACTTCCGACGTACCTCGCCACAGCAAGGTATGTCAGGTATGTTCGGCCCCCTACTCCTCCCTCTGCTTCCAGGCCAATTAGGGAGCGCAGCATGCTTCGTGCATGCACAGTAGGGACCCAGGTGTGAAGCTGCAAGGCTTCACGGCCGTGTTCCCTTACCGGCAATGGCGAAGGCAGCACCCAGCAGCTGATAAAAGCATTGGCTGCAGTGCTGAAATTGCTGTATTCTAGGACAGGTAAGTGTCCTAATATTAAAAGTCAGCAGCTACAGTATGTGTAGCTGCTGACTTTAATTTTTGGAGGGGGAGGCTGGAACACCGCTTTAAAGAGATTGAAAACCCCCCAAAAAAATTGAAAAAAAAAAACCCTGTAAGACAAAGTCATAATGAGCTAGTATGCATCGCAAGTACATTAGTGGTATATATACACACATACTTATATGTATATATACACCTAGACATATATAGGTGTGATAGTAGCAGAAATATATGCTTGCGCTAGTTAAATAATTAACATTAATATGGCTCTGCTCCTATAACACCTATATATGTCTAAGTGTAAAATACATATAAGTATGTGTGTATATATACCACTATACACAAGTTCAGATGTTTTGCCTGCAACAACAGGCAAAACAACACACCTGGGCGTTTTTTTTTTTTTGGCGCTAGCAGTTTTTTGGGCATTTTTTGGGGTTCTTTTGGTCGCCTGACAAGTAGCTTCCAATGCTGTGCAATGGAACCATTCTAATCAGAGCAACTCAAGTCGGAGTGACCTGCATTGACTTCTATTATGAGAAGTCGTTGCAAGCCGCGCTGCACGGGCGACTTCATTAGACACCCGAAGACTTTGAGTCGGATTAGTGTGCACCGACTCTTACTGCTTGGATTACCAGATACAAATATAAGAAAGAAAGCCTAAAAAAGAAAACAAATGCAACCATCACATCTAAGAATTGGTAAGCTGCAATATAATAAATGTTTCCTTTATTAATATACTGCGGCGGTCAGCCCCGGCCAGGCAAAGTGACGTACCAGGCCAGGTGCGTTACTAGCCTGGGAGCCAATAGCGGGCGGGCGCGCGGCGCCGGAGGCACGCTCCCGCCCCAGCTTATTCACGGACACCTCCGTGCGTGTGACCGGCGGACCCGATGTCCGCCGGTCACTTGCGATCGTTCGCTGTGAAGGGAGAAAGGCAGGTGGCTAATGTAAACAAAACCGCCTGTCATTCTCCCCTGTGTAAAAGCACTGATCTAATGGTCCTGCTATGTAGGACCATTGATCTGTGCTGTTACACACACAGCCACATCCCTGCACAGTAAGAAGCACGCCCCTAGGGACACACATAGTCACTGCATCTCTAATAAAGTTAACCCCTTCCCTGCCAGTGTCATTTTTACAGTAACAGTGCATATGTATAGCACTGATTACTGTAGTAATGTCACTGGTACCCCCAAAAGTGTCAAAAATGTCAGTCAAGGGTCCGATCCGTCCGCCGCAGTGTCTCAGTCCCACAAAAAAAAAATCGCAGATCACCGCCATTACTCGTTAAAAAAAAAAAAACACCAAAAATGACAAAAATCTTTCCCTTAGTTAGTAAACGCAATAACTTTTGCGCAAACCAATCAAAATACGCTTATTGTGATTTTTTTTACCAAAAATAGGTAGCAGAAAACAAATTGGCCAAAAATGTAAAAAAATTTTGATTTTTACATTTTTTTTTTTTGGGGAATTTCATATAAAAAAATATGAAAAATATTGTTATTTTTGCAAAATTTACGCTCTTTTTTTTAATATAGCGCATAATCAAAAAATCACACAGGTGATCAAATACCACCAAAAGAAAGCTCTGTTTGTGGGAAAAAAAGGACGTCAAATTCGTTTAGGTACAGCGTCGCACGACCGCGCAATTGTCCGTTAAATTCACGCAGTGCCGAATCGCAAAATACCCCCTGGTCAGAAAGCGGGTAAAATCTTCCGGGGCTTAAGTGGTTAATACCACTTTAAGTTCTGCTGTGGTGTATTGACCAACTTGTAGCAGCTGTTATGATATACACATCATTCAGGTAAACACTAGTCAAACCACAGGGCATAGTGACGGTGTAACGTGAGAATTACCTACCCCGTGAGAAAAACCTACCCTCGTCACTTCCGGCCAGGAACAGCTGAGCAGCGCAGCAGTGCGCATGCTCACAGCCCAGGATACCAAATAGAACAACTGAGGAGCTGACTAGTGCGCATGCGCACTAGTATGAAAATATCACGGTGTACCGTGAAAAAAACCTACCCACGCGGCGGTTACATAAAACAGCTGTGCTGCAACATGAGTCATCTCCGCTCCTGTCCCTGGCACTTCCCTGATCTGGGCTAGTAAATATAAAAGCGGCTCTCGGCTCCGTGATTTATGTTTTCATACACCCGCCGCCGCTTTTATATTTACTAGCCGAGAGCAGGGAAGTGACAGGGACAGGAGCGCAGATGACTCGTATTGCAGCTCAGTTGTTTTAATGTAACCGCTGCATTACATACAGTGCCGTGAACTGGAAGTGACGAGGGGTAGGTTTTTCTCACGGGTAGGTAATTCTCACGGAACAACGGACCCAGGCATCTGACACACACAAAAGTTTAGGAAGCTGAAGATTCCAACTGATATATCTCTGCAAGAGAGGGAAAATATGATTCATCGACAGCAGGACTGGCAAGTACAGTATTAGACATGGACTTTACCAGAGGTTTTTTTTTCTTTGCCACGTGTCTAAATTAAAGGGCAGCCCTTATGCAGAAGAAACCAAAGGACGATCTGAATAATAGATACCATTTATGCTGCTACAATATATGATACAACAACGTTATTCAGAATTTTTTTCAATGCTTTCATATTTTTATGCCAATTAACCAAAAAAAAATTAGTTTGATTTCTAAATAATATTTCTAAAAAGCACTGTGCACTGCCAACATTTTTTGTAAGAGTAGGAAGAGCACTTGCTGCCAACACAGCCTCTCACACAAAAGAGAACTAACATTACTAAAGAAGCCACCTACCCTGATTTTGAAATGTTGTACATTTACTTTCAATTACGTATGCAAAATAAGAGTTTGTATATTAATAATGCCTTCAAATCTTTTCTGCACATTCAAAAAGGAACATTATTTATTTAGCACATTCCAAAATCTGTCAATCTTTAAAATTGAGTCATGCAGTTCAAGCAAAATCTAGGTTCCCACACATTGGTTTATGAACCTGCTCATATTAAAAGTGCCTTATGCCCGAAAAAAAAAAAAAAAACCTTACAAAAAGCAACCTGTAAAATAAGATTTGTAACCATTGTAGCAAGAGAGTGAAGGTAGGAGTCACCACCCAGTGGACTGGTAAGCATTGCTAATAATATTTTTAGGGTGGTTGTGATTTTTAAGATGACAGATTCATTTTAAATAGGGGTAGGTGCTTATACCAATGTGCGGAACCTATTTTGTGCTTAGACTGTATGACTTTGGACAGTTAGCCATCTGAGTAGATACTCCACAAAGAGTATACCTGCATTGAGCCTGTGACTCACCCTTCCAAATTTAAAGTATCCTTTCTGAATAAAGTTTCTGGGACTCTGAACACATTTGCATTTTTCACAGTGCAAATTTATAATTTCCTTTAGTAAGCACTTGCTTCAAGGTGTATATAGGAAAGTACAGTCTGTACTCCCAATTGCAGGTGGCACTCGACTGAAGCAGCAATGCAGAAGAGAAAGGAAATTGTGGGGAACTTGGTTTCTCTATGACTTCCTGCAGTCACATGGAGACAGCTGTCTGATTGTGACTCTAGCAGCCATCTTGAGTGAGGCACAGTCTATTTAATTCTCCTGGGTTTGGCACACTTTATGAGAGTGGCTAGCATAAGGACAGGATCCCTGTCTAGCAGGGAAAGGGCTTAAAGGTAGGGAAAAGTTCCAGAGGAATAGGGGCAGTGTAGGGACTACATCTACCTTTCTTCAGGAAGCCCCCCCTTGGGTGTGGATCGGCCAGGCCACATTCCGCTACTCCTTGCAGGTGCTGTTGGCATCCTCAAGTCTTCAGACCACGGTCATAGTTCGTAAGTAGCTCTCGAGGGGTGTGCCTACCTGCCGGGGCTGAATAAGTTGTGTTGAACTTTTCTACAATATAACTTTATTGCCTGACTTGAACACTGTGTGTTTACTGCCTGCCACACCACTCTGTACCTTGCTCACAAAATGGCTTGAATCTTTGAATTTTACTTCACGAAGCAGCCTGCTTAACTTTATGCCTTCTTGCTGCCATTGGCATGCTGCATGATGTACCAGATATGGCTACAACTGCAGAGTGCAGTCTCAGATGCCTCAGACATTGACACTACACTACCAAGGAATACAATGTGGAGTTTTCCTATCATCCAGTTATTAGCATCCAGGTCTATCCAGTGCCATAAATAATGAGCTGATTAATAATTCCATACACTATAATTTAGGCTTTACCATGACATTGCATGTATCATTGTCTACAAGAAAGGTTGCTGGAACTCTCATTGCATGCCCCAACCGCACCTTGTCTTCAGATCCTGAAAGTCCTGCCACTGTTACGTGTCATTGTTAGTGTCTACTAAGCTGTCAGAAGCAAGTGAGATCAAGGCACTAATCAATGCATACCTGGTGTACTGCAGGAACATGTTCATCTAACCTGCAGTGATTCCTTCACACCTAAAGCCTTGTACACACAATCAGATTATCGGACAAATTTTCATCCGTTTTTTTGTTGCTTGCTAGTCTAATATCAAAAGTGAAGAGGTTACTTTCCTAGGAAAATTTTTGTACGATAGAATGTAAGGAAAAAGGGGTTTGAATAAGCCCCTTTTTCTAGATGGGATGGTGACAGGCTATTTCAAACTTTAAAGAAGCCATCTAAAAAGGGTTTTAGATAGGCATAGCTGTTGCTAAGGTAGATTAGACATATGAGGTTATGTTTGGTTAGAATAAGCCCCAATCGGAGTGAGATTTCAATGTAGCTAGGGAGCTTAGGCTATCAACCAGTTCTAACCTGTCTTCTTCCCGCCTTCCAGAGCCTGCCTGTGGGTTATAAAAGGGGGCTCATTCTCAAAAGCCGTCACTCACCTCAAGAAAGAACTTCGTGTCAAGTTACCAGCTTTCTGTCTCCCTCCCCCCCCCCCCATCCCCTTTTGTTTGTCGCGGTCAGTTTTTGCTTGTAGGGTCACCTTTGCGTAGTGCAAAGGGGGACGATGTTGGTGATATTGTTCATTTTATAAGATGTTAATGTTATGGATATTTCTTGGATGTTATTATTATTTGGTTTGACCTGGATTGTAGTGATCGGGTCAATTTTATGTATACTGATGTTTTTAAAGTGTTTAAACAAGCATTAAACGGCCGCGGCCTTTTAAATTCCAGATTGGTGTGCGGTGTCATCATTTATTTAGAATAAGCTAAATTTAGAGTTAAGTCCTGTCTGCCATCCCATTCATTTTCAGAAGTGATGTAATGTGTTGAATTGTTTTGTATGTATTCTTTCGTTTCTGAGCATGCGTAGTCTTGATCTTATGATTTTTTTCAGATGAAAACAGTACTAAGTAAACAAAAATCGAACGTTGTGTTCACTTACGATAAAAATTTTATAGCCTACACATTCAGTTTTTGTCATATGAATATTTGTAATCGGCTGTCGAAAGCACTATACTAATGTAGAAGGATTTCAAGGCATTGGGCCTGATATGGGTCTGCCATTGTTACCGGTGACACCCTCAGCCCATTTAAGCTGAATACCCAAGTGTGAGATTGGAGACAATGACCATTCTGGCATCTTTGGTTTGTTTTGTTTATTTGATGATGGGGATGGGAGAAGGGAATGAGTGGGATACTCCTCTGGCTCAACTGGGTACAACTGGGACACTTTGCAGAAAAATGCCTGTTAGCGCTGTCTTGATGCCAGCTGAATGCCGACCAACGCTTGCTGGCGCTTTAAAAATACTGACTTGCTGAACTTGTACTTAAACTTGACTCTTGACACTCTGGTTAGCTCAAAAGTCCTGGACTATACTGAGACTTGACTCTTGACACTCTGGTTAGCTCAAAAGTCCTGTGAACAGCTCCCTCCAGCCCTTCACTGACTGAGGTAGCTCCTTGTAACTGCTTGCCCTGCTGCAACTCTCAACACTGTACACTGCACACTGCACCCTGTACACTTTAACTCTTCAGGGCCCAACCGCTGGCGCCCCCTTTACACTTCAGGGTCCTCTCACTAGGCACCCCCTCTACACTTCAGGGTCCTCTTACTAGGCACCCCCTCTACACTTCAGGGTCCTCTCACTAGTCACACCCTCTGAACTTCAGGGTCAACACTGGCAAGCCCTTTACCACTAGCTGGCTCCTGGATCCCTTGGACCTTCACCGGAGTTGTCCCCTCTGCTAGTCAGACTCCCAGGGGCAGTTTACAGTACTCACGAACTGGGAATGCTTTCCTGAAACTGGACCCCCTCAGCTCCGCTGGTCCTCGGCACACCGGATCCTCTCTGCAGCTCAGCTCAGCTCACTCCGTCCCCTCAGGCAAGCCGCCCGGGACACCCGATCCTGCTGACAGGAGGAGAGACAGCCGTACTTTCCCTCCTGGGACTCTGCTTCCCGCCAAAGACGCTGCGTTATATGCTCCCCTTAAACTTATACCCACTCCCAGAATGCTGTGTGGCAGAATCTGCCTTTCTGGGGTAGATACAAGCCTGAGTGTGCCATTGGTCGGGTTTCTTCCACTGCCCAATGAGAGCCCTCTCATAGAGCACAGTGGGGAGACTCCCCAGTCTCAACAGCCACACCTGGGAACCATGACAACCTGACTGAAAACATGGCCCTGCTGTTAAGCAGACAAGGCCCACTATACTTTTACCTAGCACCTACTTTGTAGGGTGCTACACTAACAATCATAAAATTGGCAGATCGTTTGTCGGAATTTCTGATTTTCTTATCGTGTGTACAGGCCTTTAGTGAGTAAGAAATAACACTGGGTACCCAGAAATAATGACTGAGTATTTCCCCAATTGTTATGCTGCCAAATTTTGTAAACTTTAATATAAAACAGCAGTGGGCCTTTTACTTGTTACTGGTGTTTCACATTCTAAATTGATTCATTTCCTACTCATGCATATGCCAGCTGTTTGAGTTTTGTTAGAGCTGCCTTGGCATGACAATTACCCGTAGTACTGCTTAGTAAATGGGGTTATTTTCTTAAAGCTGGCTACACATTATACAATTTTCTTGTTGAATTTCCTTTAGATTTACCTTCAACTATGTAGTGCAAGAGGCTGCCTGATTGTATACAATTTGAAAGTGTTTAGGTTTGACCTCATATTATATGGTTTTGGTAAATCTAAGGGAAAACTGTACAAGAAAATTGTATAATATGTAGCCAGCTTAAGTTGCCTTCTTCATTCAAAACTTTGCTGACAAATTTTCTCAACAGTCCACTAATTCTGTCTTTCCATCACCGTTATGCTTTACCCATTAGTCTTGCCTCCAATACTATGTCATCAAGGGGAAAGTTTTGTCATGAAGACAAAACAATGATGTTTAAGGTAGAGGTGAATTCCTTTGACATTGAGGATTACATTTTACTCTTTAGTATTCAGGTAACCCAGAGTACCTCCACCCTTCTGCTGTTTATCCCATAAATGTTCTCCTGCTGAGACAAACTATAAAATTGATGACACTTCTCTAATAGAGGTCTCTTGATAACCTAAGGGCTCTTTCACACACTCCGTCCGTTGGACGGAGTCCGTTTTTCTCAGCGGGGGATCGAGCCGCCGATCCCCCGCTGAGCAGCAGGAGGACAGCTGTGTCTCCACGCTGTGTGCGGAGACACAGCTGACAGTTCCCCATGCATCTCTATGGGGGAAATTGGATGTCAACGGACCGTCAGTCCGTTCTCACCCGATCCCATCCGATCCGATCCGCTGGACGGATGGAAAATAGGGTTTCCATCCGTCCAGATTTGACGGATCGGATCGGGTCGGATGTCAGCGGACATGTCTCCGCTGACATCCGATGCCCCATAGGAATGCATGGGGGGACCGTTCAGATCCGCCAAAAAAACGGACAGGCGGATCTGAACGGTCCGCCTGTGTGAAAGGGGCCTAATTCTTTTGTAGACTGTTAAAGCCTGTATAAACGATCCGAAAATCATATGGTAATTTTCGTACGATTATCTGTTCGTTAGTATAGTCCTTTCGATGGTCAATTCAAACCTTTCGGACAAAAAAATCCTGATGTGCAGGCTACATAATTTTTGTCATGCATGAACAGAACGTCCGATTTTCAGGTAGTGTGTACAGAATTCATCTGTCAAAATTTGAAAATATAAACATGCATGATCGGAACCAAAGAACGACCCAGAAGAATTTGGTCACGAAAAATAGCAATCGTATTTTCGTCCTGCAGAAAATTCAATTTCGAAATACAAGGCACATTATCATCCTGGTTAATGTGACAATAATGAAGCTGCTGCTGGTGATGCTGATGTTTTTTTAAAATGTATTTTAAAAGGCATGAGTTTTGTTGCGATGTAAATGATTTGGCTATTATGCATGTTGCATGGTGTTTATTTAGAGTTACCGCAACACTATTATCTGTGATTTATTAATAGAAAAGATAAAACAATCTTGGTGTCCCAGGCTTACTTTTATCTTTTTCTCATACACTTATAACATATGTAGCTACCTACTCCAAATATGCCATAAAAACAAAAATAAAAAGATAGCCAAGTATTGTGCTCACCAATTTTATTTATTTATAAAAATAAAAAAAAGAACATAAATCAGCTTAGAGATCTCTAATTCAGCCATCAAAACTTATCTTGCTGTAACAAAAGTGCATTCTGTGCTCTAATATAAAACTTAAACATAATCATCTGAAACGTAAAAAAAAACATCATATAATAATTGCATTTATAAATGTGCATAGTGGTAGTTTTTAGACCATGCTGGTTGGTGGGGATCAGGTGCATGATATTGCCACTGAGTGCCATGCTGCTGTGGTGGCTGTGGTGATAGTGGAGGTGGAGGCTGATAGTCCGAAAGGTGTGTGTGTATGTGGATTTCACCTCGGACACCTTTGTTTAACACCTGACATCAGGCGCAATTTGTTGGCTGTTAGAAAGCCAAAAGAATCTGCCTCATCTGGCTTTCTTTGGAGAGCCACAGAGGTATGGCTTAAAGTGGAGTTCCACCCTTTTTTTCAACTTTGCACTTTCTGTTACATTAAAAGATCCTCAAAAAGAATTGGATAGTTTTTTTTTTTTTTTTTTGTTACACTTACCTGATTTTTTCTGAAAATTAACTTACCTTCCTACCACTTCCTCCCTCTGCGGCCGCGGCCCCCGACGTCACTTCCTCCTTTGCATTGACTCCTGGGAGATGAGTGTCATCAATCCCAGGAGTCAATGCGCCTGGACCGGTGTCCCTCGTCACTTCCGGTGCAGGCGCATCATTCCCTGCTGAATGCATTAGAACAGATTCTGGGCATGCGCAGAACCAGCTGCGGGATGACGCCCCTGCCCCGGAAGTGATGAGTAGGGCATTCTGGGACTCCGACATCCAGGAAGAGGACACGAAGAGGGACGCTCCGGCTTCAGCTGCCCACACCTGAGATGGCAGCACTGGAGAAGAAATTTTCAAGGTAAGTTTTTCTTGTTACAGGTATGCTAAACAGGGACAGTTCAGAGGCTATCGTTGCTTAAATGCACTGCCCTGACTGTCCTAGGGGTATTTTTATCCCATAAAAATGTTTTGCCCGGAACTCCGCTTTAAAAAAGAAGCAGCGGCATCCTCCAGGTTTTATTTTTTTTTGGTTCTTTTTGCAGGAGGTGGTGTGGGTATCAGCTGCTCCGACGCAATGGTTCCTGTTGGCTCCTCCACGTTGACACTTTCCTGTGTAAAATTGGTCATTATTATAATGTTATGTTAAATGTGGCCATCAATAAATCCATACTTTTTTTCCTGAGTGTTTCAAATTGAATGTGTATAATTTAAAAGACTCTCATTCTGGCCTGAATAGGGACAGACCTGAAATGAAACAACCTCCAGACTGAGAGAGTTCCAAATCAAAAGGTTTTTTATCAAAATGTAGCTACATGAGAGCACAACCCCATAAAGCCGTCCTGTATGGTCTGATCTAATGGATCTCAGATCCCTTTTTTATAGTGTATCTTATCACACATTACACATTTAGGAGTGATACATTGGTATGGGGGCGATAGTACATGGTGGTATTCTACTGATAACATCTTAGCAAAAACATGTTTCTTACAAATTCACAAACACCATTTTAGCTTCACTAACTAATATAGAAAATACATTAGGATATTTATATATATCAACCTAACTTATTGTATATTTTAAAATAAATATTATATAGGTTTCATTATAAATGTGTTTATAAATGTAATATCACACGCTATGATGTAGGGATGAGTAAAGTTCACATTATCCTTATACAGGCCACAGCATTTTTATGTGCCCTTTAAAATCTGTTATTTAAATACTGTGTTAAGGCTGAAATACTGGCGAGATAATGTTTGTTTAACATCATTGTATTTTTGTAAGACAATATGTTCTTAAATGCTATACCTGTGTCAAGGTTGGCTCCTCTACATCTGCATGTTGGGATTCAGGACATGGTCCCTCAGCAGAAGTGGAAGGCAGAGTTGAGAGGGATGCTGTTGTGTCACACTGCTCAGTCAGAAAGCGCAGGCTTTCAAAGTATCAGAGCCTTGGCACATATATATCTTCTGCAGCTGCTCCTGACTTTTCTAAATCCTTTATTTTATTAAGCTCGCTTTTGAAGGTGCTGCTTGGATTTGCAATTTTGTTCCTAACATAAGGTTTTGCATAAATCTGCAAGTTTTTGCAATGCAGCATTCTTTTTTTTGTTTATTTGAGTAGTCTTTGCTTTTAATTCTCCTCAAACATGGCATCTGCCTGTACCGATCTTTGAAATGTGGCAGAAAATCAGGTGAGGTAAACTTGTCAGCCATGACGCCTGCAAGACACAACACAAGACAAAACATAGTGCAAGGTTATCTGGCTTTCCCATAAGCTGGCCCCAATATAAGCAGGATAGGCCACTAAACACCTATGCCCCAATATAAAATTGTACCTTTGTTGCCAACTTTCGTGCGTTGCCAATCGATCATCCTGTCACAGATCTCTCCTATGTCGTTTTGCCGAACAATCATTCGACCTTTATACACTACGCATGCGCCAGACTTTGGATTATCTTTAAGGAAAAATGTTGTGTGTAAAAGTCAAGAGGATATTGTGACCTCATGGATACATTAAAATATAATTTCACTATTGGAGCAAGTGTCAAAACAAACACACATTTGTGAAGATATCTATTACACAGTGAGGGAGAGACAACAGTAGAGAAACACACTTATCAATTTATTACCAAAGCATCCCAAAAAAAAGTACATATATAACGCATGCTGAAAACAAAACATGTTGCATTGTGCATTTCACAACAAAACAAACAACCCCCCCCCCCCAACAAAATTTCAAATTAATGGGTTCAGGAACCCAACTTTGAAAAAAAAAAACAGGATCTTCCAGGAATATCTGCCAAGGAACTGCCCCTCTCCCCACAAAATACTCCATATATTTTTCAGGTAGGGCAAGCCAGCAAAGGGCAATTTCAATGGGTGTCCTCCTCTCAACAGGCTCACGCTCTTGGGCCTCTACACTAGGCCCTGGCATGGCAGGGTCCCTGTCAATTGGCAGGGAGCTGACATACTTGTCTGCATGCCTGCGTAAATAGTTATGAAGGATGCAGCAGCAGAGGACAATATGATTGATCTTCTATAAAGCCATATTGATGGATGTCAGAAAGAGTTGAAAACAATTTGGCAAAATGCCAAAAGCATTCTCAATGACTGTTCTGGCATGATAATTATAAATTATTTGCTCTGGGGTGAGGTTGCACAGAGAAAATGGCTTTAGAAGATGTTTCCCAAGAGCAAATGCTTCATCTGCAACAAATACGTGTAGCACCCTACAGGTAGGTGCTAGGTAAATGCATAGTGGGCCTTGTCTGCCTAACAGCAGGGCCATGTTTCTTTTTGCTAGGTAGGTTGTCATGGTTTCCAAGTGTGTCTCCTGAGAGGGGGGTCTCCCCACTGGCTTTATTAGAGGCTTCTGATAGGGCAGTGGAGGAAACCCAATCAGAGATACATTCAGACTTGTATCTACCCCAGAAGGCAGATTCTGCCGCAGAGGATTCTGGGGGGGGGTAGAAGTCTGAAGGGGGCGCGTGACTCGTGGTCTTTGGTGGGAAGCAGTGTCCCAGGAGGGAGAGTACGGCTGTCTCTCCTCCTGTCTGAGGAAGAGGATATCTCGGGGTGTCACCTGAGAATCCAGAGAGTGCTGAGTTGAGCTGAGGGGATCTGGTGTGCCGAGAACCAGCAGAGAGCGAGAGGGGTCCAGTCCCAGGAAAGCCTACACAGGTCGTGAGTACTGAGGATTGCCCCTGGGGGTCTGCCTGAAGAGTTAGAGAAGACCACTCCGGAGAAGGTTCTGGGATCCAGTGTCAGCTAGCTGTAAAGGGGGTACCTAGGTTGAGGACCCTGGAGTGACAGAGGGGGTACATAGTCAGTGGACCCTGAAGAGCTAAAAGTGTAAAGGGGGTGTCTGCATTTTGGGCCCTGAATTGTACAGAGTACCAGTTGAGAGTTGCAGCCATACAGGAATTCACACCACGCTACGTCAAGCCAGTGCAAGGCTGGAGGGAGTAGTCAGTGACTTTGCGGTGCAGCAGTGTCAGTAGTTCAATACTCCACAGTTCTGGGTCTTCTGGACTTAAAGTCGAGGATTCAGCACTTCTTTCAAGTTACAGTGTTTTTCAAGTGTCAGTGAGCGTTGGCTAGCATCGGCTGGCTTTAAGGCAGCGTTAACAGACATTTTCTGGATAAAGTCCCAAGTTGTACTTAGTTGAGCCTAAAGGAGTATCCGACTCATTCCCTTCTAATATCCCCTTAAATACATTAAAACAACAAAACAAAGATGCCGGAGTTGTCAATGTGTCAGTTCTCACACCCAGGGCCGCAGCTCACACGGGCTGGAGAGGTAACCGGTAACGATGGCAGACCCATATCTGGCCACAGGCCTGGAAAACCTGCTACATACAAAATTAAGGCCAGCCATATTTTGATTGCTGGAAGGCAAGTTTAAAGAGCCATTCTGTGGTCAATGACTCCTTCTCCTGAGTTTGCCTATTCTTGCCAGAAAAAGAAACTCATAATTTCCACTAACAACGGCAAGCATAACAATACTGAAAAAAACATTGTAATTGAAAAAATAAGAGCCAGAGTTAGACGGTGGGACAATGCGGACATGCTTCCCATCTGTAGCACCCCCACAGTTGGGAAAATCCCATTGCTCCAGAAACTGGCCAGCAACTTCCTGCCACTGCTCTGGGTTTGTTGGAAACTGTAGGAAAAAAAAAAAAAGAGTGCTTGTGCACATAACATAAACATATTTGGCACACAAATGCTTATGCAACATAAAGATAAGCTTAAAGTGATTGTAAAGTCCAAAAAAAATTACAAACATGTCATACTTTCTCCTCTTTGCAGTGCTTTGGCACAGAACAGCCTGAATCCTCCTCTTCTCGGGTCCCTCTTCACCGCTCCTCGCTCCTCACCTCTTGTCGAGTGGCCCCACAGCAAGCTGAGCTGCAGTTCCGTGTGCCCATTCTGACACGGATCTGCAGTTTGGCCCTACCCCTTCTTTTTCCTGATTGGCTAACTGAGTTTGATTGACAGCAGTGGGAGACAATGGCGCTGCTGCTGTGTTTTAGACAATCAGGAGGGAGAGTCCCAGATGGCCAAGGGACTTGTGGACATTGCTGGATAGAGAGAGGGCTCAGGTAAGTATTAGGGGGTGCTGGTGCAGCTGCTACATACAGAAGGCTTTTATCTTAATGTATAGAATGCATTAATATAAAAAAACATTCTACCTTTACCACTCCTTTAAAGCTGAGTTGCAAACAAAAGTGGCAGCTCCGTTATCTGTTTCCTCTCCCCCTCTTGTCCCCACTTCCATGAGAGCTCACCGTGGCAATAACCCCTAGGAGTTTGGTCCCCCTCCTCCTTCCTCTTGCGCCGTGCTAGTTAGAAAGTGCAGCACGCTTCATGCATGCACGGTAGGGAACCGACTGCGAAGCAGAAAGGCTTCACTGCCAGTTTACCACACCACGAATGCCAGCAGCAGCACCCGACAGCCGATCTGAAAACCGGCAGGGGTGCTGATATCGTAGGATACATGGACAGGTAAGAGTCATAATAATAAAAGTCACCAGCTAAAGTATTTGTGTCTGCTGACTATTATTTTTAGCATGGGGGGGGGGGGGGCTGAAACTATGCTTTAACATAATAAAGCCTCATGCACACTGGACGTTTTCACAGCTAAAAAAAAAACCAGAAAGTGCCGCAGAGAAAAAACACTGTAACAGGCTATGTGTGCATGGACACATAGGATAACATGCTGGGGAGGTTATGGCTGTGGGAAAAAGGCCTGTTTTATTCTTAATTATGTAACCCAAAAATAAAGTCAAAAAATGTTGACATCACAAAAACATAGAATCTAATTTTACACCAAAAAAATCTACCTTAACCACTTTACCACTAGAGCATTTTGCTGTCTTACGTCTGGGCCACTTTTTTGCGATTCGGCGCTGTGCAAATTTAACTGACAATTGCGCGGTCGTGCGACGCCGTACCCAAACGAAATTTACGTCCCTTTTTCCCCACAAACAGAGCTTTCTTTTGGTGGTGTTTGATCACCTGTGCGATTTTTACTTTTTGCGCTATAAACAAAAAAAGAGCGTTTATTTTGAAAAAATAACAATATTTGTAACATTTTTTTTATATGAAATTCCCCCCAAAAAAGATGTAAAAACCAATTTTTTAAAAAATTTTTGGCCAATTTGTTTTCTGCTACCTATGTTTGGTAAAAAAAATCGCAATAAGCGTATTTTGATTGGTTTGCGCAAAAGTTATTGCGTTTACTAACTAAGGGAAAGATTTCTGTCATTTTTGGTGTATTTTTTTTTTAACGAGTAATGGCGGCGATCTGCGATTTTTTTTGTGGGACTGCGACATTGCGGCGGACAGATCGGACCCTTGACTGACATTTTTGACACTTTTGGGGGTACCAGTGACATTACTGCAGTAATCAGTGCTATATATATGCACTGTTACTGTAAAAATGACACTGGCAGGGAAGGGGTTAATTTTATTGGAGAGGGAGGGGTTAATGTATGCCTGGTGCTTACTAACGTGTGGGGGGGGAGGTGACTGAGTGAGCCAGGGACAGATCGGATGTTCAGCTATGCTGAACACTCCGATCTGTCACTCCCTGTCACTTAGGAGATCCGCCCGCTCTGTTTACACAGGCGGGCGGATCTCCAAACTGGATTTCCCGACGATCGGGGCAGAGCAGCGGCGATCGCCGCCGCTCCTCCCCTGGCCGACTCCCACTGTGAATGAAAACAGCGGGAGCGCGCCTCAGGGGAGGAGTCTAGCGACGTAGGTCTACGTCGCTAGACGATAACGAGCCACTGTGCCGCAGTAGCAGCACAGTGGCTAGAGGTAAGGCGATTAATGTAGTCCTTCTGCAGCACTTTAACAATAGCAGAGCACGTCTCTGGAATGATGACTCCCAAAGCTTTGGGGGAGATCCCAGTTGTAAACTTGAGATCCTGCAGGCTTCTCCCCATTGCAAGACACCGTAATGTTGCTATCAGCCTTTGTTGCAAAGTGATTGAAGCCTGCATACATGTATCCTGCTTATGGATATAGGGGACACTAAGGTTAAAAGCCAGTTAAAACAGGGATCCATCATCCAGGGATAATTCCTGAAGTCATCAGGGTTATTTTACTGAAGCTCCCACAGCAAGGACATGTGGGAAAATTGCTCACGGTTGAACAACCACTTTTTGGACCAGGAGCTCCTCTTTTGCTTTTTCTTGCAAAGAGAGCAATTATTCCCAGCCCAACAACAGCAAGAGTAGCATCATCTGTACATCATAGTTGGTGCCCGAACAATATCTCATTTTATAGCGAACCTTCGTTCACCAAAAGGGCCCTTTCACACGGGCGTTCCGCATGTCCGTACATCATCCTATTTTTTTGCGGATGATTTACGGACATAATGTATGTCAATGGCATTGCGGATGTCAGCAGATGACCATCCGCTGACATCTGATTTTCGTCCTTTCAGTTCTACTCCGTTTTTTGGAACGGAACAGAACCCTCTTTTTGTTCTGTTTATAAAAAGGGAACAGATGCAAAATCGAATGTCAGCGGTGTCATTATGTCCGTATATCATCCGCAAACGGATGGGATGATATGCGGACATACGGAGCGGATGACACAAGTGTCATCTGCTCCGTGAAAAAAAAAAAAAAAGTGCCGAAGCGGATCGCAATGCGGTCCGCTCCGTGTGAAAGAGCCCAAAGAATGCTAACTAAATTAGCAGAAGGGGCCCAGAGGGGTCACGCACACAAAATGATTTCCTCTTTATACTATTGTAGTATGTAGCTATGTTAGCCTTTGTTGAATGAAAAAAAATGAACAAGTCAATATCACATTCCAACATCATGGACATGTGCTTTCGACAAAATACGGACGATCGGTCGGCCAAAAATTTGTAGTGTGTGTGGCTTTAAGCAGGCCATAGACGATTCGAATTTCGTACGATTTATCGTTCGATAAACGAAAGCGGCACTCGTGCACATCATCGAGTGTACCATCAATGTGAGCCGAAAATCGTACGACAAAACACTATTTTTTGTGCCTTTTAACCACATCTCTACCGGACACACTCCCTACTGTTCTGTGTTTTGTTAGGCGAAATCATACAACTCCCCCACTAATGATACGAAATTCGGCCGATTTTCGCAAAAAAACCCAACATGTTGGATATGTGAATTTTTGCTGTCGTACGAAAATAGAACGTTTTACATACCACACTAACGATACGAAAATCGTTCGATAACACTGCCATTTACGATTTTCGAACGAAATTCGAATCGTCTATGGCCTGCCTTAGTCTAAATGTGATGCAGATTTTCAGATCCAGGCAAAGCTCTGGTTTCCATCTGCAGTATTGTGTTGATTCAGCCCTCTGTCAAACTGGGACATACTATACATATACAAACCCTCACCCTATCACTACCAAAATCAATCTTGTTCAATATAAATTGGCTTTCCCTTCATCCCTGAGAATTACCTGTACCTTGCATTTTCTCTTTCTTAAAGTCTGTTCCTATTGACAATCTGAGGTTCCTCCAGATATAATTTATAGAGAACCTTAATACAAAATTAGAAAATAAAGGATTCTTGTTTCTCTATTATTCTTGACAGTATTCATCAATAGCATAAAATGTATATAGGACAGAGGAACAGTATTAAAAGATTAAAGTTTCTCTGATTGTCTCTGGTGCATTTCCTAGGTTTCACCTTGCCTGCACTTTATATTCTCCTCCAGTGCTTACACACATTCATCATCAGCATTGCCTTTATAGGCCGTCTGAAGAAGGGTGGTCTAGCATGCCCATATGCCAGCAAGCATTAGTGTATGTCCTGATTGTTCAAGTTCCCTGTTTGAAGGCAATTTACAACACTCTTCAGGTATAACTACAGACAAAACTTTTTTTTTTTTTTTAATATATTGGACAAGGATTAGAACACCTGTCAGACATTTTAACCCCTTCCCATCCACCATATGTATATATGTGGCCTCACAAAAGTGGGCCTTTATCCATGGGGCCACATATATGCATACCTGTCTTTGTGGAGTGGGCTGCACAGCGCACTCGCAACACAGAGACGAACGGTTCACCGGGAGTCCCTGGTCCCATACTAACAATCGGTAACCTGGACTCCTGGTCCCGGGTCACCTGATCACTGTGATAGCCTCTGATTG
Source organism: Pelophylax lessonae (assembly GCF_965119305.1). NCBI lineage: Eukaryota > Metazoa > Chordata > Amphibia > Anura > Ranidae > Pelophylax > Pelophylax lessonae. Next base: position 689,349,552 of record NC_138768.1, read on the forward strand.
GCTATCACAGTGATCAGTCACTCTGCAGCCCACCCCTGTGTTTAATTTCTCTCTGAATGGAGGAAGAGATACATTGTATCATTCTCTCCGTGCAGAGAGAAAGATGCAATGAAACAAAAGTGTGTAATAAAATAAAGCAAAAAATAGTTAGAACAATGTTTGATCTAGGTCAGTGCCAGGGTTAGTGTATGAATCAAGAAGGGGTCAAAGGTTTTGTTCAGTATATTTTGGCCAGGATTTAAAAAAACCAAACAAACATTTTTTTTTTAAATTAGTATCAGTGTCAGTATGTTTTAGGTATAATAAAAAAAAAAAAGCAAAACTGGACTGTACTACGGGTACAAACAACAATTAACATACAAACGCATGTATGTGCAATCATCCGGAGCCGGAGAATTTATTTTGGGTTGTTCTTTGGTGGTAGGTTATGGTGCTTGTAAGAAGTATACAGGTAATTTTTTTATGTTTTGGGTCAGTTTTCCTTTGATAATAAAAAAAAAAAAATCAGGAGATATCCGTTATCATTTACCACCAAAAGAAAGTCTGATTTGTCCTAAAAAACACGGTATAATCCACCTGGATGCACAAGATAGTTGCAATGATATGTACAGTTTTACTAACACATGTCAAAGTTGAAAAATTGTGTTCAGACAGAACATTTGTTTTATCCTCAGTCACTAAGGGGTTAAGAAAGAATTTTGACTAGCCATATAAATATAGATACACCAAAATTTTCATAGGTCATGTGACTCAAAAACCTCATCAAAAACTTAACACGGGTGCGTTATTGATGCGTTCTTGCTGCATTTTCAATGAATTTCAACGAGCATGTGCATTTTTGGTGCGTTTTTTTTTAAATGACCATGAATGTAGCAAGCGGGGTTTTTAGGGGGCAGTGCACGCCATAGAAGCACAGTTCGGAATGCGTTCCGGATGCTTTTCTGCGTGTGCATATTTGATGCGTTTTTGGTGTGTTTTTGATGCATTCCAATGCCTTTTCCCCCCTCTTTTTTATTCACTATGTGTTTTGCAGTGCATTTGTGGTGCATTTAGGTGCATTTTTTTTATACGTTTTACCGCCTTCCAGTACAGTCAGTGCAGAAAAAATCGTTTACCTCTTGGGGGCAGCGTATGTCAGCGGTGACATGTCAGCTGACAACCGCTGCTAGCCGATCCAATCCTGGCCGTGAAATCCAGACAGATGGTAACCCTATTTTCCATCTGTCTGGTGCATCAGATCATATGAAAATGGACAAGCTGTCCGTTTTCATCTGATCTCCCATAGAGGAGAGCGGGGCTCTAACAGGTCCATCTCTGCACAGTGAGCGGAGACTGACTTGTCATCCACCTGCTCAATGGATAGATCCCCCACTGAGCAAAGTGGAGTCCGCCGGGTGGAACACCCGTGTGAAAGGACCCTAAAGTGGGGTACACACTAGTAGAAAATATGCCGAAAATTCCCGCCCTATGTGAAATCGTCCGATTTTCGCCTAGTGTGTACACAACTTTCAGCAGCCGATGCCCAGACGACCGATTTTCGTTTACTGTGTATGCAGTACGTCCGTGAAAAATTGGATACGAAAGACCGTGCATGATCTGAAGTTGCTGACAACCCGGAAGTCTAGGAACAAGTGTGCCAAAAAAAAGAAAAATCGGACGAGAAATTTCGTGAACATTTATGCATTGTCGACTAAAAACAGTAATGAACGCTGAGAAGACAGAGAAAAATCGGAGGATATTTCGTCCGATTTTCGTCAAGTGTGTACGGCCCTTAAAGCGGTTGTAAACCTGAAAATGAAAAAAAAAAAAACCTGCAAGACAAAGCCATAATGAGCTAGTATGCATCGCATACTAGCTCATTATGCATTACTTACCTTAGAACGAAGCCCCGACAAGGACCCCCGGACATCGCTGCGGGCGCCGCCATGCTCCCTCGGCGTCTCTTCCGGGTTCGGCGGCTCCGGCGCTGTGATTGGCCGGAGCCGCGATGACGTCACTCCCGCGCCTGCGCGCGGGAGTGATTTTCCGGCAAGCTGCCGGCTAGGAAAACTGAAGGTCCCCCCGGACCTTCAGAGCGCATGCGCCGCTCGCGTGAGCGGCTGAATGCACTGCAAATATCTCCTAAACCATGCCGGTTTAGGAAATATTAATTATACCTACAGGTAAGCCTTATTATAGGCTTACCTGTAGGTAAAAGTGTCAAAAAGCGGGATACTACCGCTTTAACTGTAACATGTAATTTTGATTAAAAAATCAGTATGCCCAAAGACCAACAAGAACTGTGTGTACAGCTGCTGTAGTGCTTTGGAGACCCTGCTACTAGACGCCAGATACTAACCCTGCTGAGATACTACACTGTGAGCCACCGCCATTACACACGTCAATGACCCAAGTGCGCTATTAGTGCACTAGGCTTGCCAGCCCAAAAAGGTCAACTGTTAAAAAATAAGATACTTACATCTTTCTATATTTATATGGCCATGATAACATCATGCTTTTACTAACGATTTTGTAAAAATATAATTTACACTTAACCATTATCAAGTGTGACAGAGGCAATGCTTCTAAATTGGCAGCATACCGTATCCAGCATTAGGTGAGAAAATTCACTACTATTTGGAACAATTTTTTTTTTTCTTGCTCTCTCGGACATAATTTATTTCATTAATTCATATAAATAAGCCATCAATTCCTCATCCATTGCATAAGGCATCTAATAGGTTACACTTGTGGTAGCTACAGTCTAAATAGACATTCGTCAATGGGGAAAAGGCTTGTGTGCCTTCCAGAAACACCTGCTTAATTGCAATTAGATCTATTACAGCTGCTGATTTTGTGAGACTGACTGCTAATTGATTCATTTGTAGAATTTTAATGGCAGAGTTTTAGTAAAAATAGCAGTAAATGTAATAGAGACTATTTTTTTAATAGTGCATTTCTCTTAGGCCCCTTTCACACTTGTGCGACTTGGGACTGCAAAGTCACAGGACAAGTCGTACTCCATGGTTTCCAGTGAGTACCGTTCATATCTGTGAGACTTCAAGTCGCAGCGACTTCAAAGTAGTCCCAGCACTACTTTGGTACGACTGATGCATTTTGAGGTCCATAGACCTCAAGAACACACAGGCATTGCTTCAAGTCCAGTCAAAATCACGCCCAAAAAATTGCGCGACTTTTAGGTCGCACAAGTGTGAAGGGGGCCTTAATCTACATTTCAACTAAAAACACAAAGTCTAAAGCCTCGTACACACGCGTCGAAAATTGGCAGGGAATTTTCGTCCGACGACCGATCTGCCGATTTACGGCTAGTTAGTATAATGCTTCCGACAACCAACTCCGACTTTTCAGACGAAAAAAATCTGGTGTGCAGGCTATAAAATTTTTGACCGCCATCAAAACACGGCCGATTTTCGTGCAGTCAGTACAGATTTCGACAGGGAAAAATCTTATGAGCAAGTTTGGGCATGCTCAGAGAAGAAAGAACACAAAGAAAGCAAACCAACACATGACATCACTTCTGAAGTAGATTTTTGTTGGGTGAGAAAATTCGTGTGCAGGCACATTCCAGCCAACAAAACACCACTCTGGACAAAAGACGGACGATCGGTCGGCCAATAATCATTGCGTGTGTACGGGGCTTAACAGACTATGGTATATTGTACATCTAACTGAATTAAAGTGGTTAGTAAAGTACATGTGGGCACACTTTAAGATGTGGGATCATGGTAAGGTTTTGGCTATTTTTACTGACTGAAATAATTGCATACGTGGGCACATAGGTGTAGACCAACTGATAGCATTTGCTTAGTACTTTTATGTAAAAAAGTATTAATTTAATATCGAAAATATGTTTTTCAAGCTGCTTTCTAAAAATACAAAGAATATGATTTACTAAAGACGTACAGCCTTGTTCACACCTGTGTTGCAGAGAGCAGTTACGATGCGTTCCTGACACCCAATAAGCAATGCCGTGACTTCAGAGGTGAAGGAGTTGATTACCCTAAACAGTTCTGTAGCAAATGCATGACTCGATGTCTTCTCAGTGTGTCGCTCTGTCTGAATGTTGCTCTGCAGTGTCTATCTCATGTCCGAATCAGTAAGCCATATAATACAAAACACATACCATCTAGTGCTCTCCATAAAAACGTTATTATTTTTGTGAAATCCAAAAATAGCTCACTCACTCACATAAAACAACACTACAAGCCATGACAGCTATATTAAGGACAATCATATAACCAGTGACTTCCTGCCGTCTGGTAGATAATGGTCACGGGACAGCATCAGCTGTTAGCTCCTGACTCCAAACGCGTTGCATCCTCGTATAGACTTCTTCAGTGGGTGGAGCTAACTTTGAAGTACCCAATGTTTAAATCAATGACGAGATTGATTTCACAGTAACCCGCCCTGATTCACATCACCTGACATGCGAACCGGAAGCAGGTATTCAGTGACACACAGAACGAATTCGACCATCATGATTCTGGGGAAATCTGAAATAAAGACAACATTTATACCAGGACTGCCGTGCATTTCATCTGGTACTGAGTGGAGCTGTGGCTTACGCATTAGACCTTCCTTCTAACATGCGTATTTCAAATGTTTTTCATGTTTTCTTTTTAAAACTTTTGGTGTGCAACCGCTTCACCACCTCGGTACCACATCCTTGCCCGGTTCAGGTTGAGAACCATGAGGAGTATGAGATAGAATCAATCATTGATTCCCGTAGGTTCCGTGGGCTCATAGGGTACCTTGTTCATTGGGGAGGGTACGGTTTAGAGGAACACTCTTGGGTCTCATCCTCGGATGTACATGTTTCTGTCCTCCTCCGTGCTTTCCATAGACTTTTCCCCTCAATCCTGGTTCCCCTCCGAGGGGGAGGGGTCGTTGAGGGGGGGGGGTACTGTCAGGGCTGGGCATGCAGCATCTCTCTTCTGTGCTCAGGTTGCTCAACTGTCGGATAATTTTCAGCACTCATTGTTTCCTCAGTGGCTCACCCGGTTATCATTATCTGCTCATCAGTCCCGCCTACAGCCAGCCCCTTCTGGTTACTTTAGCTGCCTTATTTATTCCTTTCCTGCCTTTGCCTGGTCAAGATATGCTGAGTTTCTCTGCTGTGCTCCTGTTAAAGACTTTGCCTGGCCTCAAGTCCCTTCTAGTTCCCGACCTTCTGCTTCCGACTATGCTGATTTCTTGCTCCCTGATCTGTACTATTACATTAATGGGGGGGATTTTTACTGCATTTTTTGTCTCAGTCTGATTTATGGTACCTGTCACTAGGTGACCCCATTTCCTGGGAGCAGTTATAAAGTATTAATTTCAAATTCTCAATCATACTAAACATGCACAGTCTCTTCTGCAATAAAATGCCCCTACCTACCTGCTCACCATCTCCTCTGGAACTGTAAACTGAGCTGGGCATGCGCAGTTTAGCTTACAGTGCTGTCTCTGTCTCTAAGTGCCGGAATGACAGCCCCCTGCACATGCACAGGAGTGACGTCATCCCCCGCCAGCTAACGAAGAAACCCAAAGACTGACACTCAGAAGGAGATATTGGCGCCGGCGCAGGACCATTGGACAAGTGAGTATAGAGACTTTAGTTCCGCTTTAACGAAACTTAACAAAAAAAGTCTCCTGAACCTAATTTAGCATCTAAATTGAACATAGTTTAAGGTTATTATTTATTACAGTGCCATCAATTTACTCAGCGTTTTACATATACACTCACTGGCCACTTTATTAGGTACACCTTGCTAGTCCTGGGTTGGACCCCCTTTTGCCTTCAGAACTGCCTTAATTCTTCATGGCATAGATTCAACAAGTTGTTGGAAACACTCCTCAGAGATTTTGGTCCATATTGACATGATACCAGCACACAGTTGCTGCAGATTTGTCTGCTGCACATCCATGATGCGAATCTCCCTTTCCACCACATCCCAAAGGTGCTCTATTGGATACAGATCTGGTGACTGTGGAGGCTATTGGAGTACAATGAACTTATTGTCATGTTCACGAAACCAGTTTGAGATGATTTGAGCTTTGTGACATGGCGCATTATCCTGCTGGAAGGAGCTATCAGAAGATGGATACACTGTAGTCATAAAGGGATGGACATGGTCAGCCACAATATTTAGGTAGGCCATGGCGTTTAAACAATGCTCAGTTGGTACTAAGGGGCCCAAAGTGTGCCAAGAAAATATCCCCCGCACAATTACACCACCAGCCTGAACCATTAATACAAGCAGGATTGATCTATGCTTTCATGTTGTTTATGCCAACATCTGTCCTTAACATCTGAATGTTGCAGCTTAGACTCATCAGATCAGGCAACGTTTTTCCAATCTTCTATTGTCCAATTTTGGTGAGCCTTTGCGAATTGTAGTTTCAACAAAAGGGCAATGATCTGGTTCCCACCAAAACACTCCTCCATCCCAAATTATACATACAAACAAGAAAAATTGGCCCGCGGGACTTTGTGTGAGGTTTGCTTGGAGGCTGGAGAGGAATTAAGTACACAATTAGTAAAAGCAATAATTTGTTTTATTGCAAAGTATGCACAGGTTGTAAAAATACAAATACAAAACATGTGCTCCGTGGCACATGACGTAGCTCAAAGGCTATAGTTACAATATTGTACAACACAGGCAAATTGAATAATATATTGAAAAACATCTTGATGTAACCACTTAATTACAGATAAGACATAAATAATGTGCTGAGTTGACATAACAGTAAAAATAGTATATATCATCGTGATCTGACGCGTTTCGGGAGTAACATCTCCCTTCCTCAGAGATCAATAATTCGAAGTATATAACTCAATGGGACTTGAGTGGAGAAAATGGACTCCTGTGTTGCAGCGGTGTGCGTGTCTGGCCCGGGAGCTGAAGGGTCCCAATGTAGTGACAGCCAATGTAAGGGGTCCATGGTGGGTGAGTAATTAATGTGCAAATAACAAAAGCACCTTTCCATCTGTCATGTGTAAAGGTATAAATAGTAGTGAGACGGTAACAAATTGCAACCGATAAATTGCTAAACAAATGTGTATGAGATGGAGAGGGCCAGTGTAAAAAGGAATAGTGCTGCCAAGATGACCAAGAGTGAACAAGAAAAGAGAAGACATAATGGAAAAGAAAGAAAAGGTGGGTGACAGTGTGTCAGGTAAGTGCCGAGGTGGGGTGAGGGAGAGATGAGATCGTGAGTGGAGGGTATAGAAAAGCCGCCCTGAGAAAAGTGGATGCAAGGAGAAAGTAGTGCGGACAAGATAGTGAGAACAAGGCAACTGACCTACCATTTGGACCCGAGACTAGGAGCACAGGTGGGACCCTAGCGTCATGCAGCGGGTGTGCAGAGATCAATCAGACTAGCAGCGTCTGATCTCGTGGAGGAGAGGAGCGCTGGGGGCGGACCTCTCCGACCCGTAGATGTGTAGGCACGCACACAGCGCGGTGACGTCAGTGACAATACTGACGCACCACGCTGGGGGTGCGGCATGACGCCGATGTACAGGTGGACCCGCTCCTCCCATGGAAGGGGAGGAGCGGGGACAGCAAGGGAGACGGAGCCTCCCAATTCGTACATCGCAGCTCCCGGGACTAGAACTAGCAACATCCTGCACACAGGGAATCAACATAAAGCAAAGACATTGGATGTAATAACCGTGACAGAGTAAATCTCAATATATGGTTGCATATGGCATATAAGGGAAATAGTTTAGATAAACCTATAAGAAAATGGAGGGGCACCAAGATGTGATTGTCCAGCCAGAGAGGGAGCCAGATCATTAAATGGGCACAGTGGGTGTCTTCCACCCTAATATAAATTCAACAAAACGAAGAAACCCAAAGACTGACACTCAGAAGGAGATATTGGCGCCGGCGCAGGACCATTGGACAAGTGAGTATAGAGACTTTAGTTCCGCTTTAACGAAACTTAACAAAAAAAGTCTCCTGAACCTAATTTAGCATCTAAATTGAACATAGTTTAAGGTTATTATTTATTACAGTGCCATCAATTTACTCAGCGTTTTACATATACACTCACTGGCCACTTTATTAGGTACACCTTGCTAGTCCTGGGTTGGACCCCCTTTTGCCTTCAGAACTGCCTTAATTCTTCATGGCATAGATTCAACAAGTTGTTGGAAACACTCCTCAGAGATTTTGGTCCATATTGACATGATACCAGCACACAGTTGCTGCAGATTTGTCTGCTGCACATCCATGATGCGAATCTCCCTTTCCACCACATCCCAAAGGTGCTCTATTGGATACAGATCTGGTGACTGTGGAGGCTATTGGAGTACAATGAACTTATTGTCATGTTCACGAAACCAGTTTGAGATGATTTGAGCTTTGTGACATGGCGCATTATCCTGCTGGAAGGAGCTATCAGAAGATGGATACACTGTAGTCATAAAGGGATGGACATGGTCAGCCACAATATTTAGGTAGGCCATGGCGTTTAAACAATGCTCAGTTGGTACTAAGGGGCCCAAAGTGTGCCAAGAAAATATCCCCCGCACAATTACACCACCAGCCTGAACCATTAATACAAGCAGGATTGATCTATGCTTTCATGTTGTTTATGCCAACATCTGTCCTTAACATCTGAATGTTGCAGCTTAGACTCATCAGATCAGGCAACGTTTTTCCAATCTTCTATTGTCCAATTTTGGTGAGCCTTTGCGAATTGTAGTCTCAGTTTCCTGTTCTTTGTTGACAGGAGTGACACTCAGTGTGGTCTTCTGCTGCTATAGCCCATCTGCTTCAAGGTTCAATGTGTTGTGCGTTTAGAGATGGTATTCTGCATACCTTGGTTGTAAGGAGTGGTTATTTGAGTTACTGTTGCCTTTCTATCATCTCGAACGTCTGCCCAATCTCCTCTGACATCAACAAGGCATTTCCGTCCACACAACTGCCGCTCACTGGATATTTTCTCTTTTCGGACTATTCTCTTTAAACCATAGTGGTGGTTGTGTGTGAAAATCCCAGTAGATCAGAAGTTTTTGAAATACTCAGACCAACCTGTCTGGCACCAACAACCATGCAATGTTTAAAGTCACTTAAATCCCCTTTCTTCCCCATTCTGATGCTCAATTTGAACTTCAGCAAATCGTCTTTACCACGTCTAGGTGCCTAAATGTATGGAGTTGCTACCATGTGATTGGCTGATTAGCAATTTGTGTTACCAAGCACTCGAATAAAGTGGTGTCAAGATCTTACCTGGTCTTCCTGTTGGCAGTCATCTTGGAAATGTGTAGACTGCTGTCTCTTATAAACTCTGTTTGCATCATCACTTGCCTCCTGCCTGGACATCGCTCAGTAATGATGTTGCATCTGACTATTTATATCACCCGATAACCCGATCACAGGTGGAAGCAAACATAACATTCCCCCGGAAGAAGATCTGAACCAACGAATGGATACCGATAAGGCTGAAAGTTGGCATAAATAAGGGAATACTCCTCCCAAGGAGTCACCAAAGCATCCACTCCGTCTGCGAGTGGATCCCTGGTCCTGGACACAAATCTCTTCAGTTGTTGTTGAACCTGGATGCTAACAGATCCTCGTCTGGGACACCCAACCCCCCCCCCCCCCCTCCAGCATAGGCAGATTGAGTAAAAAATCTCGGGATGTAAGGACCATTCCCCTGGAAACATCTGTTGACGACTCAAAAAATCAAAAAGGGGGAGTAGACACAGAGGAAGCACAGCTAGGGCCATCAAGGCCTGACGGTGGCATCACAGTGCCCCTTCCAGCTGTGCCTCCCCCAGCCCTTTTTTGGGCAGACATTTCTTTGTAGCAAGACAAACTTGAGGTAGTAACTTCAGTGTGCTCAAGGATTGTGCCAAGCCTATACAGCTTATCACACACAGCACTGATTATCCAAAAGATACAGGACCTGTTTTGTGCCAGTAACATACACCCACAGTGACTCACGCAACCCAGCTGCTGTTGCTCTGTGTCCTCTTCAGCCTCTGACAGAGGCTAGCGTGTTGAAAACAGTTCCTTAAGAAATGCACCTATTTATGCTGTATTGCGCATGCACGGCGTGCTACGTGGCGTCCACGTGCATGTTAATGGCATTCAAAACCGCCCTCCATGCAGCGTATGCCTGTTTTAGAAGGCGAAGATTTGCCACAGACACGCTATCGAGGGAGAAGACAAACAGAAGAAGAGAGAAGAACAACAACATGAGGTAAGAACAGCTTAGGCCAAACTTGGTTTGTCACAGCTGATACCTCTCAGGTGATGAGTACAGGGTAAAACGGTGTGTCAAACAAATAAACAAAGAAACAATGTTTTCACAATCTTTGCATCAATCCCACAACTGCACACGCTCAAAATAGTACAATTAGCACAAAAGGCACATTTAATCCCTGAGGAAAAGCCAGAACTTTTATCAAGATGTATTTCATAGCTTAACATCCTTTGTCTCATGCAGAGACCCACATGGCACTCCGTCTCTGTTATTTTTTAAAGGGAACAGTGCATAAAATATTTACATTTGCTGTATGTGTAAATATTTTTAAATTGGACTTACTAGTCCTGCTGCAGGATTCTGTTTGAAACAGGAATCCAATCTTCCCCCATCACAGTGAGCTTTGTCTTGCCGACCTTCAAGGACTGGGCCCCCTTGTTTTAGAGGGGCCACAGCCTTGGACCTGTAGAGCACCCTGCACGGAGCGCCTTTGGGGTTTGGTATTCCAAGGGTCCGGATCCCAGGGTCCAGCGCCTTAAAAGGACAACATTACAGGGAAAACATCGTAACTGCTTCCCAAGGCTCAAGTATCATCTTTTTAGTCGATAGACCTTTTTTTAGATGGATCTGACAGCTAACCCCTTAGATTCAGTGATCTTTGATCGGGGTATATAGCATATCTTCTTTCTTCTTTTTTGAGGAATATGTGGAGAAACTCTCCACCGTGACCTTCAAAAAAACAGAGGTACTTCCTGTGTAGGAGGGTTTATATAGGAGGACATCCTTTCTGATTGGTTGCCAGTGTTCTTCACCTGTAGGTGGCTATTTAACCCATATGTTATAATTCGTGGCTTTGTGTCCCGTTATGTACGAAAATAAATTTATTTCTTGGAATATTTGAGTATCTATAATATGATTTGGGCTGAAGGCTACTGCGTCTAGTATACTTTTTCTTAAATGATTCTTGTATTTTAAAATATTTTCTATGTTTTGTATGGAATAAAGATGTAATATTTTTACAAATATTTTGTTAGTGTATAAATTCCAGGTATGTTGAGCGCCATGAACATCCCATGCATCTTCTTTTTCTCTTATTATTGGTTAACTAGGGGTGTGGTGCTCTATTTGCCTCTTAAAGTGTTGAGGATTGCTCTTGAGACCAAATTGAGACTATAATTTTCAAACTGATCACCACTGTGTCAGTAGATGTTTTAGTGATGAAATGCTTTGATACTTTAAACAATATCAAGGAGCTAATATGCATACTATTTCTCAATGACAGGAGCCGCATGCTGAAAACTACCATCATCGGTATCAGTGCGAAGGATTAATGTGTTGAAATTTAATTTCACAGCATGAATACCATAATAAAATTTGTACTTTGTATCTAGACTAACACTGTTTTAATATTCACTGGGAAAAAGTACTCTATTTGCCTGTAAAATATATACTATATATATATGTGTATATTGAACAAATTATAAACGCAACACTTTAGTTTTTGCCCCCATTTTTCATGAGCTGAATTTGAAGATTTTTTTAAGACTTTTTCTATCTACACAAAAGGCCTATTTCTCTCAAATATTGTTCACAAATCTGTCTAAATCTGTGTTAGTGAGCACTTCTCCTATGATAAGATAATCCATCCACCTCACAGGTGTGGCATATCAAGATGCTGATTAGACAGCATGATTATTGCACAGGTGTGCCTTAGGCTGGCCACAATAAAGGCCACGTCTGTGATAACGCCACAAGAGGAGGCGAAACGCGTCGACGCAATTTCCGGTCTACGTCTGAGCGGTACCTCACTTCCGGTGAGGTGGAACGCACGCCGTAACCACGGAGCTTCTCCTGAGCACACGCCGCAACCAGGAAGGACCGCACTATATCTGTATTATATGCCTGCTGATACCCTGCTAAATGTGAGTTTTTAATCTTGATTTGAGCAATAAAACATTTTAATCAGATTTACACTATTGTGAGCATCCTCTCTCCATACATATGCATCGGGGCATTGAAAGCCATTGAAGGTACAGACACCTTGATCTGAAAGATTGCTGCAACGGGTTCCTTACTGGGACACAAGCTCTGTTGACCCTTTTTAGCTATACGGCTTAGGGGTCATCTTTGTCCGGTAAGTGGATACCCAAAGGGGGAGGATCGGCACCATTCACTGCACTGGAATGATAGCATGATTTTGCACATTTCTCTTGGCACTGCAGCACTTTTTTGGGACTTATTTGGACTCTCTTTTTGATATTAATATTTATTTGATGAGCTATATTGCACTGATTGTATTTTGATTGGCAATATTTATTCACAACCTTCCTTTGATGTACTATACCCAACCCAATTAGGGGGGTATTGTATGCTTTTGCACATAAGTTTTTTTGCACATGCACAATTATTTGCACTAGCATTTGCACAGTGCACTTTAGGAGTCATTTTATTATAGGAATTACTATTTATTTATTTACGTTTAATACCTATTTGCGCTGTCTTTTTGTTTTTGCATTTGGGAAATTTGGTTATTACCACAATTTGTGAACAGCTGCATTTTGGTTTAGCACTATTTTTTATACCCATAGCGCGGTAAACTTGCACTTTTAAAACTCCTTCCTGTGTCACATCCCAAGGTCTGTACAGGAAGTAATGGAGAAGTTTGTTTTTTTTACAGAAAGATGAGAAAAGAGGTAAGGGATGTGTAAGGTAATTAGAAAGCTTTTTTATTTCTGCAAAAGAAGTACATTAATGGTATATTGGTACATAGCGGAGCTGAGCTCATGTGACTCATGTGTCGGCCCCCCCTCCCCTGCTGTAGCCCTGGATTGTGTTATCAAAGCGGCCGGGAGTCATGTGACCAGCCTGAAGACACTTCACAAAAAGGTATTTAGATTCTTTGTTTCCTACAAACACTTATACAGTGCAGAATGGGAGCTTAAAAGAGAGGGGCTGGCAGTGACATTTTATTTGTTTGCTAACAGCAGGGGGGGGGGGGGGGTGGAGACAGAGACACAGACTCCCGAGCTGACAGGCAGTAATAGGAGGGGGGAGAGGATGGGGGAGTGCAAACAGGAGACACAGCGGATGACAGAGGCCCGCAGGCAGACCACAGTAGTCAGGGCTCATTGGCCATGATTATCATGGTCAGCACACAGAGGGGGGACACAGGAAGTGGCAGGATCAGCCAGGTTTTTTACAGTTTCCAGAATGGCAGGTTAGACAGCACAAGCAGTGTGCTGTTTAGCCTGCTGTATGGAAACAGGATCTCTATTTTTTTTTTTTGGGTAACAAACACTTTAAGCTTTGACAAGATAATCTGAAAGCTGATTGGTTTCTATGCAGAGCTGCGCCAGATGTTGTACAGTCCAGTTTCAGTAATTTAATCCCTATGAGTTAGGCCCCTTTCACACTTGTGCGACTTCAAAGTCGCGCGATTTACCGCGATTTTGCTGCAACTTTTTGCAGTGACTTTTGCTGCGTTTTTGACTGGGCTTGACTGTCTTTGGCCTCAAAATCGTGCCCATGTAGTGCAGGGACTACTTTGAAGTCGGTGCGACTTCAAGTCGCACTGATATGAATGGGGCTCATTGGAAATAATGGAGAACGACTCGTCATGCGATTTTGCAGTCCCAAATCGCATGACAAGTCGCACAAGTGTGAAAGGGGCCTAAAAGTGATTGTAAAGTCTTGTTTTTTGTTTTATTTTTTTAAATAACAAACTTGTTATAGTTATCTACTCTGTGAAATAGTTTTGCACAGTGCAGCCCGGATCCTCTTCTTCACTGGTCCCTCGTTGCTGCTCCTGGCCCCTCCCTCCTGTCGAGTGCCCCCAACAGCAAGCAGCTTGCTATGGGGGCAGGTGAGCCGAGCTGCAGCTCCGTGTGTTCATTCAGACACAGAGCTGCCATTTGGCCCCGCCCATCTCTCTCCTGATTGGTTAACTGACTTTAATTGACAGTCGGGGGAGCCAATGGAGCTGCGGCTGTGTATTAGCCAATCAGGAGGGAGAGTCCCCGACCGCTGAGGGACTTGTGGACATCGTTGGACAGAGATGGGGCTCAGGTAAGTAATAGAGGGTACTGGGGAGTCTGCTACACACAGAAGGCATTAATGCATAGAATGCATTAAGATAAAAAAAAAAAAAAAAAACTTCAGACTTCACAACTCCTTGTGATCACAAGATAAAAGAGGCAAAAAAGGTATTTGACCAAAATTAAACAAAATTAATGTGCTGCACTTTACCTTCCAAATTAATAAATACAATTCATATATGTAAAAAATCACAAATATACATAATCAACTACTACTCTATCCTCAGTTCTGTATTTTCATGGACAAACTCCTCCTTATGCTCATCTCCTTATGAATATTTACTGCTATGTATTCCCTTATCACTCGTGCTTGCCCATCAGATGTGCTCTCATCTAATACTATGCGACCCCACACTAAAGCCTCGTACACACTATGAGAAAATTGGGCGAAGTATCGGCCAGTTTTCCTCCATGTTTCACAGCAAGTTGGAACTGAGGATAGAAATAATGTGTGAAAATTCTTGTATGACAAAGGCTTTATTTTTGTTATTTGTTGTTTCTGATCATGAGCAGTCTTTGATATCTGATATTTCCCGTACGAAAACAGTACACATTAAATGAAAATCGTTCGTTCAGTTCCCGTACGAGAAACATTTTGGAGTATGTCCTTTCAGAAAGTTTATTTCAGAAGGTCGGAATCAGCTGTCGAAAGTTGTGTACACGCTATCAGAAAATCGTGCGAGTGTTCCCCGGACAAAAATACTTCCTGGATTTTCTTATAGTACATATATGGGTTGAATTTCGAACTAATGAAAATCTTAACCTAGAGTTTTTGTTCAAATTTCGCACCGTTAGTGGGCTGCAGCAGTGCACGATTTTGGTGTGGCCATCAAATTTGAATGATCAGGCATGCTGGAAGTTTTTTGAAAAATTAACGATTTTCTAATTAATGATGGGAGAATGGTGCAAGAAATATAATCGAAGAAATGCGCATGAGTGAAAGAAAAGAAAATTCCTGGAAAGAAAGGAAGATTCCCAGCTACAGAAAATCTTTTCTGCAGCAACATGAGGTGAAATTGAAGGCTTGGTTGGTCGAATTTTGAAATCAATGGTGGCATCATCGGATCACAAAACTTACGAAATGTCTGGTTTTCTAAAGAAAATTTGTTCAGAATTTCCACCCATGTATGGTCTGCATAAGTAAGGTTAACCGCGTGTCGACCACCCTCCGCCTATTTACTGCAGCAGTGTGGCTCCCCCAGGCAAACCGACTTAAGTCTACATTGGTCGCGAGCAGGGAGCTAGGGGACGAGCGCGCGCCACTGGCGGCGCGCTCCCGCCACTAGTCGGCAGTGGGGAAGCCGATGCACGGGTCAGACGGCTCCGATTGCTGCCTGACACCCGCGATCATTCCCCGCTGAGAAAGAAGAACTGTCAGCTGTTGTAAACACAGCTGACCATTCTTCTCCCTGGAATGATCATAGAGCCCATGTGATCCTTCTATATAGGATCACATGTCTCTATGGTAATTTCAGAAGCCACACCCCCCCCCCCACAGTTAGAATCACTCCCCTAGGCTCACATTTAACCCCTTGATCACCCACAGGGTTAACCCCTTCCCTGCCAATGGCATTATTACAGTAACAGTGCATATTTTTAGCACTGATTACTGTAGTAATGTCACTGGTACCCCCAAAAGAGTAAAAAATGTCAGTTCTGGGTCCGATCTGTCCGCCGCAATGTCGCAGTCCCGCAAAAAATTGCAGATCGCTGCCATTACTAGCAAAAAAAAAAAACAATCAAAATGTCATAAATCTTCCCGGTAGTTAGTAGACGCGATAACTTTTGCGTAAACCAATCAAAATACGCTTATTGCGATATTTTTTTACCAAAAATATGAGGCAGAAAACAAATTGGCCTAAATTGTTAAAAAAAAACGTCTAACTACCCACCCTTGTACAAAACTCTGCGGGCAGATCTTTATAGATGCACAGTTACTCCCCCCCCCTCGTGGTTCGGCAGATTGCATTCAGTGAAAATGAATGTTCTACCTCGGTTGCTATATCTATTTCGAACTATAGCGATATCAATCAATATGTCAGATCTTAAAGCGTTTCAAAACAAGATTGTGCAATTTATATGGGGGGATAAAAGGCCTAGAGTGAACAAGCGGACTCTCTTCACGCCTAAATTGCGAGGAGGTCTGGGGGTCCCGAATCTGGTAAAATACTATTATGCTGCTCAAATCACCCACCTAATTAGATTCCATTCCAAGCGATCCCACCCAGTATGGATGCAGCTCGAAGCCACACGTATTCCCACTGCTCCAATTAGTCACTTGATGTGGCTGCGGGCCAGGGACCGCCCTGGGGTTCTGTGCCCCACCTTGTCCCTGTCATTGGGAATATGGGACAGATTGTCAAAAAGACATAACTTCAAATCCCCCCCACGCTCCATTAGCTCCCTTATTGGGCAATCCAATGTTCCCTCCAGGCCTCTGTCCTCCTGTTTTTGAGTGGTGGGCGAACAAGGGATTTCTCCGGTTGGCGGACCTTTGTGATAGGAAGGGTCTGTTCCCTAGAGCTACATTACAAGAAAAACATTCTCTTCCAGTGAGGAAATATTTCCACTACAACCACTATGTTCACTATGTGAACTCTATGAAATGTTTTAGCGATATAACAACCTTGACCCCCATGGAGCATCTATGCAACATGATCGATAAACAGACGGGCTTCATATCTGTGATCTACAATATACTGAACGATGACAGAACTAAATTGCCTTATATGAAACGTTGGGAGGCAGATTTGGGTGAGGAATTGGACAGGACTGAGTGGAATGCGTTGGCACAGCTAAACTCAAAATCTTTGATTAATACATCTCTGATAGAAGCTAATTATAAAATGTTCTTGAGGGGGTACATGGTTCCGGTCAGATTGGCTGCAGCTGTTCGAGAGGCCTCTCCAAACTGCTTTAGAGGTTGTGGCCAAATGGGTACAGTTCTGCACATCTGGTGGACTTGTCCTAAGGTCCGACAGTTCTGGATCTGTATATATAATTTCATGTATTCCCTCACACACATTAACTTGGGTAAGTCGCCTCTACAGGCGCTTTTGGGTAAACCTGTGGAGAAGGCTTCGAAACATACCAAACGCCTTGTAACGTTTATCTTCACAGCAGCTAAAATAGCAATAGCCGTTCCTGGAGATCTCCAGTGGTACCGATTGAGCTGCTTAAGGCTAAGCTGACCTGGATCATGATCAATGAGAGGATAGTGGCCATCCTTCAAGATAAAATGCACCTCTTTGAGAAGACTTGGGACCCCTGGGTGAGATACCTGGCGGGCTCCCCGTAAACAGAGGAGAAACCCCCCATATAATGGGATCAGGCTGTTTACTTGAGTCGCCTGGGCCTCTACTTCACGGACCTGGACACCAAGGTTTAGCTGTGCGGCTTCTATTTCTCATTCTTTCTTTTTGCTATTCTTTTTATATTTCCTCATTTTTCTTTTCTATTTCTCATTTCTTTCTTTATGCCTTCTTCCTTCTCTACCACAAAGTGATTTATGAAGACGTGGTGTGGACTCTCTGCTACTGCTCGTTGCGGCCATTATTTATACTTGACATGTCAGTGGCTCCCTTGTAGCATTGCCGGAGGTGAAGATCTCCAATATTAGTAATCATACAGTGGGCTGGAGACTGGGTGGCCGCTTCCCCCCTTGGGGCGCAGTGCGTTCCCCTGGAGGCGCCGGAGAGGGTGGAGTGGGACCCAGCTCAGATGGCTCTGCTCTAGACCACGGAGAAAGCCAACAATGTGTTTTTGAGATGTGTACGCCACTCCTTTAAGCTCCTCTGTAGGCCATGTCGACTGTTTAGCACTATTACATGTTATCTTATACTATGGTTATTAACTGTAAGCATCTTTGTGTTTTTCTCTTACAAAAAATAATAAACATATTGAAATCTAAAATGTTAAAAAATTTTGATTTTTAATTTTTTTTTTGAGAATCTTATATAGCAGAATATGAAAAATATTGTTTTTTTTTCCCAAATTTTTTTCGGTTTATAGCGCAAAAAATAAAATCCGCACAGGTGATCAAATACCACCAAAAGAAAGCTCTATTTGTAGGAAAAAAGGACATCAATGTTATTTAAGTACAGCGTCGCACGACCGCGCAATTGTCCGTTAAAGTAACGCAGTGCCGAATCGCAAAATATGGCCTGGTCATTAAGGGGGTAAATCCTTCTGGTCCAGAAGTGGTTAAACAGCGCTTATAGTCCTTTCAGGACTCAACAAAAAGTGTCCTTTTGGCCTTGTTGTTCCTCCTTAGTACAGCTGCTTAAATTTCCTCATACCATGACAATCATACCAAAGCTATATGAAAAGGAAGAAATTGCCAATAGGGCTTATACCATAAAATAAAGTAACTTCTTTATTCACACTCCATATACTACTCACACTTACAAGATGCCTGGAGCACACCACACTCTTGCTGCATTTATTAAAAAACGTTTAAATCCGTGACACCACAACATCTCATCTATGTATACACGAAATGTCTCCTTCAGGATGTGAGCCCCATCCTACATTAGCAATAGAGTCCTTCTCACCCGGAAATTCTATAGCATAGCAGGGAATATCCACAAAGGGATGAGCACAGGGAGGAGCTTGTGCATGAAGACATGGCACTGTGTATAGATTTTTTTTTTTCTCACTTGGATTATATAGAACACTGGAATTTTCTATTTGGGACTGCACTTTCATAGATTTCTTTTATTATTTAATTAAATTAAAAAAAATTCACTGGAATCATGATATTATAGCACTTAATTATTTATATTTGTGATTTTTTTTCCATATATGAATTGTAGTAATTGATTTGGAAGAAAAAGCGTGGCACATTCATTTTGTTTAGTTTTGGTCAAAATGCACAGTATTATGGAATTGTGATGAGCGTCAGCAGCTACTATAGAAAGAGCAAGTGTTGTCCAGCTGGTTGCAAGCTTAGTTCATTTCCAAAAAAGGTATTTGAGCTTAGTGAATGTATGTGCATTATAGGCAGGTATTTTTAGGGTCTTAGTAATTCCCTATATACAATAAGTAGTTCTAATGGGTTTACATACTGTGGGAGTTTAGCTTAATGGCTTCTATGACTCAGTGATTTTGTCATCTTTGTGTTTAAGGGATTTCTGTCTATGTTTATTTAAAATATTAAAATGCTCACAGCAGAGTTTCCTACAAAGAGATTTCCAACATCTTTTGAAGCAAGAAGAACTAGTGTGGCCTCCTATAGTTTGCTCAGACCCTCCAGTTTATCACCACTCAGACAATCACATGCAGGCATTGGCCTAGTCATACGCAAAGTCACCCCTAGGCCCTGTTCACACCTGAGTGATTTAACACGCGTTGATGCACAAGAGGATTGCCATTTTTTTACTATGGAGGCCCGTTAATACCTATACACTGCGCTGCCATGTGTTGGTAAAAATACTACAAGTGCTTTTGTTGGTGGGCACATTTTTGTCCCAATAGGCTTCAATAGCAACATGAAAAGCACAAAAAAAATGCATGAAAAATCCGTGTCTGCATACACACACACGCTGCTCCCTTGCTTTACGGCTTTCTCCTAGGGAAGGAAGGGCTCTGAACCTCGAGGCTCTAGTGACCAGACCAGAAATTACGAAGCTATGGTACAAAAAGTATTTTCTCCATGGGAAACACAAACCATGGAGTCCCTCATCCTGTGTAGGTGGGAAACCTAGATGACACAAAATACCTTCCACAAAGCTGCCATCCATTCTCACACTAGTTCAGGAACTCTGCAAGCTAAACTGTGCTCATACTGCCAGTTCTTGCAGGGACAGAGCACTAGCCTGTTACCTTCCCCAGTTTAAGCCTGGAAGTCGGAACACACCTGCAGTTAGCTACCACCCTTGCAAGCTTTTTCCTGCTGTACATCACTTCCAACATGACCTCTAAAGGGACACCCTCTAGTATGCCTCCAAAGGTACCTTCTACAGTGGACCATGGCTACTCTGTCATGGTTCCCAATGAGTCTTCCCAGAACCTCTGCCATTGTTCTCTCGAGTCTCCCTGCAGGTGTGTTTCCATGAGTGATGTCTGGAAACTTTAATCATGGTCATATCAGCCATATTACCATCAGGACGTTTACTAAGCCTGGTGTCTTTATGGGTGAAAGCAGGACTCCTAATTAGCCAGCATTATGGCCTTTATGGGGTCGCACTGTAGCATCACTCTGCAGGTGTTGTCCCATCTTTGAGCAAGTAGGACAAATAACATTGCAAAGCTCACCTTCGTTTAATTTCTCTAGGTCAGGGGTGCTCAACTTTTTGAAGAGAGAGGGACACAGACACAGACCACAATGAACTATGGGGTTTTATCACCCCCCCCAACTGCAAATGTAAACAAGCCCTTACTGTCCTGAGCCCCTTTAACCACTTTACCTCTAGCCACAGGGCTGCTACTGCGGCACAGTGGCTCGTTATCGTCCAGCGACGTAGACCTACGTCGCTGGACTCCTCCCCCTGTAGGCGGCGCTCGCGCGCTGCCGGAGGCACGCTCCCGCTGTTTTCATTCACAGCGGGAGTCGGGCCAGGGGAGGAGCAGCGGCGATCGCTGCCGCTCTTCCCCGATCGTTGGGGAATCCAGTTTGGAGATCCGCCCGCCTGTGTAAACAGAGCGGGCGGATCTCCTAAGTGACAGGGAGTGACAGATCGGAGTGTTCAGCATAGCTGAACATCCGATCTGTCCCTGGCTCACTCAGTCACCTCCCCCCCACACATCAGTAAGCACCAGGCATACATTAACCCCTCCCTCTCCAATAAAATTAACCCCTTCCCTGCCAGTGTCATTTTTACAGTAACAGTGCATATATATAGCACTGATTACTGCAGTAATGTCACTGGTACCCCCAAAAGTGTCAAAAATGTCAGTCAAGGGTCCGATCTGTCCGCCGCAATGTCGCAGTCCCGCCAAAAAAAAACCCAGATCGCCGCCATTACTCGTTAAAAAAAAAAACACCAAAAATGACAGAAATCTTTCCCTTAGTTAGTAAACGCAATAACTTTTGCGCAAACCAATCAAAATACGCTTATTGTGATTTTTTTTACCAAACATAGGTAGCAGAAAACAAATTGGCCAAAAAATGTAAAAAAAATTTGATTTTTACATATTTTTTGGGAGGAATTTCATATAAAAAATTTTTAAAAATATTGTTATTTTTTCAAAATAAACGCTCTTTTTTTGTTTATAGCGCAAAAAGTAAAAATCGCACAGGTGATCAAATACCACCAAAAGAAAGCTCTGTTTGTGGGAAAAAAAAGGACGTAAATTTCGTTTGACATCCGCAATCCCCATGCCAGGTGATCAGTCACCGCACTGGTCATGTCATCACGTGGAAATCACACTGCTCCCTATACGCATCATTATCACTCCTAGCACCGATCACAAACTCCGCCCAATGGACCTGCTGTCAAATCTGAGCCGGCGCATGCGCACTAGTCGCGCAAAAGGTTTGCCAGGTGCCCGGCGGTTATTGGACAGCCTTTCCTCTTTAGCCCCACCCCTTAGTGACAACTCTCGTGTGAGCGTGGATTGGTTGCTATGTAAACACTGCAGGAAAGATGGCGGCCTCCAGGAAAGCACCCAGAGTGTCTAAGCTATACGCGGGTGATGTGAAGAAGCAGCTCCGACACGGTAATACATGTAAAGTAGGACTGTACTGTACTATAAAGATTTGAATATAGGATTGTGTTTTATTTTTGGATGTTACTGAGAATGGTTGGATTATGTCCGCATATCATCCACAAACGGATGGGATGATATGCGGGCATACGGAGCGGATGACAGAAATGGAAAAAAAAAAGGACCGCAGCGGAGCTTTCACACGGAGCGGCCGTGTGAAAGAGCCCTAATATTCACTTTACTGCAGTGCAGCCAACCAGGTAGCATGACCCCCCTTAAATAACCCCCCCCCCCCAAGTAATTATTCTTTGTGGGAGTTTAGAAACAGAGAAGAGAGGACTTCAACTATTTCTAAATAGCACTAACACATTTTTAAACTTTTTTTTTTTCTAACAAATAATATAAAATGAATAAATAAATGCATTGAATCAGGAAAAGAAAGCCATGGAGAAAGAGTATTACTGCCCAGTCCTTAACCACTTTGCCACTGAGTACCGTAGTACTACTGCGGCAAAGTGGCTCGTTATCGTCTGACGACGTAGACCTCTCCCCCTTGTGGGCGGCACTCGCGCGCCGCCGGAGGCTCGCTCCCACTGTATTCAGTCACAGCGGGAGTCGGGCCAGGGGAGGAGCAGCGGCGATCGCCGCTGCTCTGCCCCGATCGTCAGGGATCTAGTGTGGAGATCCGCCCGCCTGTGTAAACACAAGCGGGCGGATCTCCCAAGTGACAGGGAGTGACAGATCTGAGTGTTCAGCATAGCTGAACATCCGATCTGTCCCTGTCTCACTCAGTCCCCTCCCCCCCACACGTCAGTAAGCACCAGGCATACATTAACCCCTCCCTCTCCAATAAAATTAACCCCTTCCCTGCCAGTGTCATTTTTACAGTAACAGTACACATATATAGCACTGATTACTGCAGTAATGTCACTGGTACCCCCAAAAGTGTCAAAAATGTCAGTCAGGGGTCCGATCTGTCCGCCGCAATGTCGCAGTCCCGCAAAAAAAATCGCAGATCGCCGCCATTACGCGTTAAAAAAAACCCACCAAAAATGACAGAAATATTTCCCTTTGTTAGTAAACGCAATAACTTTTGCACAAACCAATCAAAATACGCTTATTGTGAATTTTTTTACCAAACATAGGTAGCAGAAAACAAATTGGCCAAAAATGTAAAAAAATTTTGATTTTTAAATTTTTTTGGGGGGAATTTCATATAAAAAAATTTGAAAAATATTGTTATTTTTTCAAAATTTAAGCTCTTTTTTTGTTTATAGCGCAAAAAGTAAAAATCGCACAGGTGATCAAATACCACCAAAAGAAAGCTCTGTTTGTGGGAAAAAAAGGACGTAAATTTCGTTTGGGTACGGCGTCGCACGACCGCGCAATTGTCAGTTAAAGTCGCACAGCGCCGAATCACAAAAAGTGGCCTGGATGTAAGACAGCAAAATCCTCCGGTGGTAAAGTGGTTAAGGCTGCTTTCACACTGATCTGATGCAGTGTTGAGTTGAGTAATTCACTTTCGAGTCATTATGGAGGACAAGGGGCCACTATTTACATCTGGAGGAAAAGAGATTTAAAGTAGAAGTCAGAAAGTTGAGTCCTGGTCGCAGCTTTACATCCTACTAAGGGTGCATCACACCCCCCTGAAGCTTCATGCTATGGGTCTTCGCGACGATAATCTCTGTGGACGATGCCAGAGAGAGAAAGGGGACTTGATTTATTTGTTGTGGAGATGTCCAAAGTTGCACAGGTACTGGTCCGCGGTGATATCTGCCATTAATGGGGCTCTGGGGGTGGACATCCCTAGGGATCCCAGACACTGTATTCTTGGGATACTGGAGTCGATAGTGGAGGATAGGTTTCTGAGAGAGGCCGCCACTCGGGCGCTCTTTCAGGCCCGTTTAATTATCCTGAGACACTGGATAGCACAGGAAGCACCTACGTATAGACTGTGGCTGGAACAGATGGGTTCTACTTTACGTATTGGAGAAGGTTATATACCAGCATAGGGGGGTGCCTCAGAAATTCTCAAAGTTATGGGGTGTATGGTTGAACAGTCCAGGCATGGCCCCTGATGATCTTGTTCTGGACCGTTTGTTATTGTAATTCCTTGGGTGGTACTTCTGTTATTTTCTGGTTCGAATGACTGGGGTGGGGGCGTTCCCTGCATTTCCATATACTATGTTCTCTTTTCTGTGGATCGAACTGTACCTATATGTGATAAACTTGGGGGGACTGTGGCATGGTGTGGACTATGTAATGTTTATGGTTTGATGCTGCCATCCGAAAGTGTTTCTTTTATTGAATGTAATGGTGTGAATTTTTCTCAATAAAGCTTTTTTTTTATTTAAAACAGAAAGTTGAGTCCTGAGAGATCACTTCAGCTGGACCACTTTTGCAGGTATAGCTATGTAAAAAATGTAAAATAAGTGCATGTACTGTTTGAAACCCAGTATTACACTGTCTCCCCCTGCTCTGCACATGCTTAGTTGCTCTCTTAGCTGACATCCTAAAGATTTACTACTGCTCAGGGGCTCTGGGCTTCAGTAAAATGGCAGCCTCTGGCAAGAAGAAATGGAAAAAATGCTGGAGGCAATTTACAGCACACACTCATTTTGGTAGCATGAATATTATTGTGGGATGTATGTTTTTTGCTAAAGAACATTATTTTTTATAGCAACAAGTAGTTATGGGTAAAGTTCCACTTTAGGCCCTTTCACACGAAGGTTCCAACCGGGTCTGCCTGTCCGTTTTTCAGGCAGGCCAGATTGGACCATCCATAGCTGTCTATGGAGCGGCGGATGTGTCCACTGACACCTGCCAGCATCCGGTCTGGACCACCAAAATCAGATGGATGGGGATGTGCTCCCCATCCCTCTGGCAGATCAGATCGGTGTAATGTTCCGGTACCTTTGGTACCCTAAATTACACTTTCCACAAGTGTATGCGCCCCACCATTTACTTTTGGAAAGGTGCGCATACACCTTTAAGACTGGAGCTGTCATCACCCAGCGCCGGACTAGATGGCTATTTAAAGCGCCGGTTCTCACTCACATGTGTTCGTTCAAACACCCTTACCTGGATGCTAACCTTGCTTGAAGCTTCCATGCTTGCAAGCTTACCTCGCTGACGGAACCTCGCCGCGCTGATCCCTGTATCCCGCTACTGGATCATCCGCCTCT
Organism: Pelophylax lessonae; assembly: GCF_965119305.1. NCBI lineage: Eukaryota > Metazoa > Chordata > Amphibia > Anura > Ranidae > Pelophylax > Pelophylax lessonae. Next base: position 689,374,681 of record NC_138768.1, read on the forward strand.
CCTGAACCACCCTTCGGCTGTATCGCTAATAGTGCTAAGTACCCCGCAGGGGAATTCTCTATAAACTTATACTAAGCTTACACTACCTAGCTCTGCATAGTAAAGACTGTTTATCACATCTGCATAACTAGATTGCTAGCTCTTGAGACTACTGCTACTTTTCTGCACTGGGTTGATCTCTTTTGTATGTCCACCTGCTATTCTGTCATCTGCTACCATACAACATTGCTAAACCTTCCTGCATCCATCTGCTACTGTCTCACCTTCAAGTGTCTATCACCTACCACCTCCACTCAACCTATCCCTCAACCTTCATCATTGTGTTACCACATACATAAAGTCATTCTAGGAACCAGCTTGCTAATTGTGTGTATTTACTGGCTGAAATAAGACCTTCCACACATGATGAGTCATTGAGGTTGGGAATGGTATCTCAGAACTATTTCTGCAGCTGAAAATCCACACCATATAAGAAACGCAGGAGCGTTACAGATTGAACGAACCAAAAAATGGATTCAGCAGAAATAACCACTCAGGTGACACAATTAAAACAGCAAGAACCTGCGTTAATACACGCACTTGCTGAATTAAAAGAAGACAATCAGGCTCTGTCGCAGCAGGTAATTAGACTGACACAACTTACCTCTGCTCAGTCCCCTGAACCCAAGATAAATCCCCCTTTGGTATTTACAGGCGATCGCAAAAAATTTCGTGAATTTAAAAACGCATGTGAGTTACTTTTTTTGCTAAAACCTCGTACCTACCTTACTGATCACATTAAGGTTTGTACTATTATTTCTTACCTATCAAGCGATCCTCGAGCCTGGGCAGATTCTCTTTTTGATAAAAACGACCAGCTTCTCAACTCCTATGCCTTGTTCCTGGCAGAGCTCACTAGCCTATATGATGACCCCAATAGGCAGAGTACTGCTGATCTTCAGTTAAGATCCTTGAAACAAGGAAGGAGGCCTGTAGAAGACTTTGTCGCAGAGTTCAAGAGATGGACCCTTGATTCAGAATGGAATGATGCATCTCTGAAAACCCAATTTAGGCTTGGCCTATCAGAAGCCGTTAAGGACGAGCTCGCCCGAGCGGATCTGCCAAAAACCCTGGATGCACTAATACAACTCAGTATTACCATAGATAGAAGACTACGAGAAAGAAAGGCTGAAAAGATGGGAATGCCATTATCCGTTTCCTCTCGGAGTCTGGCCGTTGACCCCGTTCCTATGGAGATAGGAACCATACGCCCACCGCTATCAACTATGGAAAAAGCCAAAAGACGAAATGAAAATCTCTGCTTGTACTGTGCATCCCCGGATCACAAGATAAACGTCTGTCCCCTAGTCAACAAAAAGAAGGGTGAGTGTTCACATGTCTCCCTAGGAGGATTGACAACTTCATTCACTAACCCCTACATTTCTGTTTTTTTGACATTACAGTGGGACCAGAACAGGATTACTACTAAGGCCATGATTGACACAGGATCTTGTGGAAATTATATGGATATATGTTTTGCTGCTTTAAATAAAATTCCTATTATTTCTAAACTCAAACCTGTCTCAGTAAGTCTTATTACCGGTGTTCCGTTATCCTCTGGTCCGATCACCGTTCAGACACAAGTAATTCTAGTCACTATTAACGAGTCTCATAGGGAGACTTCTACCTTCGATTTAATACCATCACCCCACTTTCCCATTGTGTTGGGACTTCCCTGGTTGCACACACACCAACCAACCATAGATTGGAAGAAACGGTCCTTGACCTTCCCTTCTTGTTATTGCGAGGAAACGTGTAACCTCCCGTTTTCCGGGAAGATTCTGTCTGTGGTGACAGATGAGATTGCACCACTATGTTATCAGGATCTTTCTGAGGTTTTTCTTGAGAAAAATGCTCAAGCATTACCTCCTCATCGAGACTATGATTGTAGCATTGATCTACTCCCAAATAGCAAATTGCCGTTCGGTCATGTTTATCCTCTTTCACAGGATGAACTTGCCCATCTCAAAACCTATTTGGATGAGAACTTGGAAAAAGGTTTTATTAGACCTTCCACTTCTTCCACAGCAGCAGGACTCTTTTTTGTTCACAATAAAGATTCAAGTCTCAGACCTATCATCGACTACAGGAAATTGAATGCTATCACAATAAAAGATCGCTATCCTCTACCGCTTATCCCTGAGCTCATTGAGCAGGTGCGTGGAGCTACCTATTTTTCAAAATTAGACCTGAAAGGAGCATACAATCTCATTCGAATCCGTGATGGACACGAGTGGAAGACTGCATTCAGAACTAGATACGGATTGTTCGAATATCTTGTGATGCCATTCGGCCTATGCAATGCCCCTGCAGTTTTCCAACGATTTATAAACAATATTTTTAAAGACTTACTAGATGTCTGTGTTGTGGTATATCTGGACGATATACTTATATATTCACGGACCCTGTCTGAACACATAAGACATGTAAGACTTGTATTATCGAGATTGCTTGCACATAATCTTTATGTGAAGCTGAAGAAATGCTTGTTCCATAAAGATGAGGTACTCTTTCTAGGCTACATCATATCCAAAACAGGAATCGAGATGGACATGAGTAAAATATCCTGCATTCAGGATTGGCCTACACCAACTACACGCAAGGCGCTACAGCGATTCCTGGGATTTTCAAATTTCTACAGGAAGTTCATAAAAAACTTTTCTGCTATTGTGAGACCCCTCACACAGCTCACTAGCATAAAAATACCATTTAAATGGTCAGAAGAAGCAAATAAGGCTTTCCACTTGTTAAAGACAAGGTTTACTTCCGCTCCCATATTACGCCATCCAGACCCATCCCTCCAATACATTCTGGAGGTAGATGCGTCAAACATGGCAGTAGGAGCAATACTCTCCCAACGACCTACCCACACTTCACCACTTCATCCAGTCGCTTTTTTTTCTAAATCCCTGAGCAGTCCCGAGATAAATTACCCCGTGGGTGAAAAGGAACTGCTTGCTATAAAATTGGCTCTGGAGAATTGGCGACATTTACTCGAAGGCACCCAACTACCAATAATTATATACACGGACCATAAAAACCTCCAATATCTTCAGACTAGCAAAACTCTCTCACATCGACAGGTACGATGGTCACTATTCTTTCTAAGGTTTAACTTCCTAGTGACCTACACACCTTTAGATAAGAACAAAAAGGCGGATGCACTATCACGACTAACTGAAGAAAACTACTTTGAAATCCCTTCCGTTCCTATAATACCTCACAAACGCATTATTGGAGTTGTCCGTTCCTTAAAGGAAGAGGTTCTGCATGGTATAAGTTTGGATTCACCCCCACCACAACTAAATACTGATGCAGAAGGCTTCCTCTACTACAACGACAAACTTTACATACCACCTACCCTACGCACCAAGATCTTGGAATTATCGCATGATGTGCCTATGGCAGGACATATGGGTATGACAAAGACTTTCAATTTGATTTCTCGACAATTCTGGTGGCCTGACATGAAAACATCTATACAAAAATTCGTCTCTTCATGCAATGTCTGTGCCAGGTCCAAAATTGACACTACGAGACCATCCGGTCTACTATGCAGTCTACCAATACCCCAAACTCCATGGGAGGTTTTGTCCTTGGACTTCATCGTAGAATTGCCTCCTTCCAAAGGATTTAATACCATCTTGGTGTCAGTGGACCATCTGACAAAGATGGCACATTTCATTGCTATTCGCAGACTACCTTCGCCCAAACAAACGGCAGAACTCCTGATGAAACATGTCTTCAGATTACATGGTATCCCAAAAACTCTTCTGTCTGACCGTGGATCCCAATTTATTTCTAAATTCTGGCAAGAACTATGTCACATACTACGGATTGAGCGGAAGCTCACTTCTCCTTACCATCCGCAGACCAACGGACAGACTGAAAGAGTCAACCAATGCATCGAGCAGTATTTACGTTGTTACACTTCTTACCAACAGGATGATTGGTTGGATCTTCTCCCCCTGGCAGAATTTGCCTACAACAACGCAACTCACAGTACAACCAAGCAGAGTCCGTTCTACTTGAACTATGGGTTCCATCCCTCTATTCTCCCTCCACGCATCCTTCCTTCAAATAACCCAGTAGCCTCAGACTATCTTACCCAAATAAAGGATTCTCTGGGTTTACTAAATACTACCATTGCACACGCTCACAGTCAACAAAAGAAGTACAGTACTATGATCTTCGTAGAAGACCTTCTCCACAGTATACTATCGGGGACCTCGTTTGGCTCTCAACAAAAAACTTGAGACTGAAGATCCCTAGCAAAAAGCTTGGACCTCTGTTCTTGGGACCTTTCCCAATCAAGAAACTTATTGGAAAAGCTGCAGTGCAGCTTACATTGCCAATGGACCTAAAAATCCATCCCATTTTCCATGTGTCGCTACTAAAACCCCATGTTCCGGACCAAGGAATAAGGCCTAATATTCCACCTCCCCCTCCTGTACAAGTTGAAGGTGGAGAAGAATACGAGATAAAAGAGATTCTGGATTCTCGTATCTACAGAAGAAGACTTCAGTACTTGGTTAGATGGAAGAACTATGGGCCCCAAGACGACACCTGGCTAAACACCTCTGACATACATGCCCTAGATTAATCCGCAATTTTCATGCGAGATACCCAGACAAACCAGCTCCAGAGGCCTTCAGGAGCAGACCTTAAGGGGGGGGGGGGTATTGTAATGTTCCGGTACCTTTGGTACCCTAAATTACACTTTCCACAAGTGTATGCGCCCCACCATTTACTTTTGGAAAGGTGCGCATACACCTTTAAGACTGGAGCTGTCATCACCCAGCGCCGGACTAGATGGCTATTTAAAGCGCCGGTTCTCACTCACATGTGTTCGTTCAAACACCCTTACCTGGATGCTAACCTTGCTTGAAGCTTCCATGCTTGCAAGCTTACCTCGCTGACGGAACCTCGCCGCGCTGATCCCTGTATCCCGCTACTGGATCATCCGCCTCTCCTGAACCACCCTTCGGCTGTATCGCTAATAGTGCTAAGTACCCCGCAGGGGAATTCTCTATAAACTTATACTAAGCTTACACTACCTAGCTCTGCATAGTAAAGACTGTTTATCACATCTGCATAACTAGATTGCTAGCTCTTGAGACTACTGCTACTTTTCTGCACTGGGTTGATCTCTTTTGTATGTCCACCTGCTATTCTGTCATCTGCTACCATACAACATTGCTAAACCTTCCTGCATCCATCTGCTACTGTCTCACCTTCAAGTGTCTATCACCTACCACCTCCACTCAACCTATCCCTCAACCTTCATCATTGTGTTACCACATACATAAAGTCATTCTAGGAACCAGCTTGCTAATTGTGTGTATTTACTGGCTGAAATAAGACCTTCCACACATGATGAGTCATTGAGGTTGGGAATGGTATCTCAGCATATCTCTTACATGACTACTGACGTGGAACTATTTCTGCAGCTGAAAATCCACACCATATAAGAAACGCAGGAGCGTTACAATCGGATAACAGTCGGATGGAAACGGACCACCTGTCTGTTTCCATCTGACCGCCCATAGGGGAGAGTGGGCTGTGTCCGTGTCTGCTCTGCATAGCGGACCTGTCATTCACCTGCTCAGCGGTGATCAGTAGAGAGATCCTCCGCTGAGCAGGTGGATTTGCCCCGTGTGAAAGGGGCCAGAACCTCCAAATACGGAAAGGCTTCTTCATAGTAAGAGCTGTGAAAATGTGGAATAGACTCCCTCGAAAACTGGTTTTGGCTAGCTCAGTAGATTGCTGTAAAAAAGAGCTGAATACATTCCTAAATGTAGAAAATAGAACTGGGTACTAATATTTATAGGTGATAACACCAGGGTTAGGTGATCCAGGGAGTATCCGATCGTCTCCTGGGGGATCAGGAAGGAATTTCTTTCCCCACTGGAGTGAATTGAATCATGTTTTATTGTTGTTGTTTTTTTTTTTTCATCCTCTGGATCAACTGTGGGTGTATGTGGAGGTTTTATATTATTCTTTTTCTTTCCTCTGTTGGTTGAACTAGATGGGCTCATGTCTTTTTTCACCCTAACTATGTACAGTGATTGTCAGCTTCCCCAGTGCTCCATGTATAAGAGATCACCGTGCCAGGCTGGACCATTATACAGTACAATGAAGATGATGCCTAGGAGGGTGGCATCTCCTGAGGAATGCAGAAAGTACATGTAGTCTGACTATGTTGGAGCACACTGTCTGCTCTGACTCATGTGAGCGGACATGGCAGTCTTCCACAAGCAGAGGGCGCTACTGCTTTCTCTAGCTCGGTCCTAATTGGCTCAGGAAAGGCGAGATCAGGATGTGGATCTAGGCTGGTAGTTGTGAGAGGTGAGCCGCTCATAGAGACACAGCTGGGGGAGGATCGCAGTGCTGGGCTCCGGAGGACTTATCTGTGGAGCGGACACAGCCGGGACACCAGCCGAGCAGACATGGAATGAGCGGGGAGTCAGTACAGGACTCCTCTCCGCCGGCCCGGGGAATGGTGCTGACATCTGCCCGAGGCTCTGCCAGCAGCATGGAGACGTCGCCTGTCACTACAGTGTAAGGAGCCCTGTGTATGGTGTGTGGATGTACTGTGCATGTATGCTGGGTACATGACCGGGGTGGGGGATGCTATTCTATGGGAGAGTCTGACATTTGTTGCAGTAATAGATGGAGATTACTTATGTTCATCCTTCCTATGGAAGCCTGCAGGGATCTAGGGATCTCCTCCTGGCACCCCCCCCCCCCGCAGCCTGTAGGGTTCACCCCCCCCCCGCAGTCTGTAGGGTTCACCCCCCCCCCCGCAGCCTGTAGGGTTCACCCCCCCCCGCAGCCTGTAGGGTTCACCCCCCCCCCCCCGCAGCCTGTAGGGTTCACCCCCCCCCGCAGCCTGTAGGGTTCACCCCCCCCCGCAGCCTGTAGGGTTCACCCCCCCCCCGCAGCCTGTAGGGTTCACCCCCCCCCCCCGCAGCCTGTAGGGTTCACCCCCCCCCCCCCGCAGCCTGTAGGGTTCACCCCCCCCCGCAGCCTGTAGGGTTCACCCCCCCGCAGCCTGTAGGGTTCACCCCCCCTCAGCCTGTAGGGTTCACCCCCCTCCCCCCGCAGCCTGTAGGGTTCACCCTCCCCCCCCCCCCCCCGCAGCCTGTAGGGTTCACCCCTCCCCACCCCCAAAGCCCCCTCCCCCCCGCAGCCTGTAGGGTTCACCCCTCCCCCCCCGCAACCTGTGGGGTTCCCCCCCTGGCAGCCTGTGGGGTTAATCAGGCCCCCCCCTGCAGCCTGTGGGGTTAATCAGACCCCCCCCCCCTGCAGCCTGTGGGGTTAATCAGACCCCCCCCCCCCCCCCGGCAGCCTGTGGGGTTAATTCCCCCCCCCCCCCCGGCAGCCTGTGGGATTAATAAGCCCCCCCCCCTGGCAGCCTGTGGGGTTCATCCCATTGAAGCATGTAGGGGTTGCCTTCTGAAAGCCTACAGGTGTTTGCTGCCTTGTAACTAATAAAGATTGCTCCCCTGTTAGCCTGTAGGGATTGCCCCTTCATAGTCTGTGGGAATGCAACGTTTTTTTTTTTTCAGTATTATATTATGATTCCATATTACACAGTGCTTTACGGAATACCTAGAATAGATCATTCACATGAGCATGGTGCACCCAGTGAAAGGGAGTGGAACAAGGATCTTCCATATCTGAAAAAACTTGCCTTTGTTTACTGAAGAGTCCAATGGAATAGAGAGATCTGTCATGAGAGAAATAATTAAAGTGGTTGTACACCTCAGACATGAAATAGGGAACAAAGCATATCCCTCTATAGTGTGTACTTGTCTCAATTAGGAGCACTAAGTGCCATTTCTGTTTGCTGCTTCGTTCCTCTGCTATCGGCATGAATCACTTCTGACAAGTTTTTCTGATGGCAATGGAAAAAAGGCGATGGAAGGGAGCTGCAGCACAAAGCCTGTGATTGAAACCCTTAGCTCTGTTTGTATGTGCTTTGTGAAGGGGGTGTGTCCCTTCTCACCAATCAGCTGTCAGAGCTCTCCTCACTGAGCTCTGCAGATTGTGACTTCAGCTCTCCACCCTCTTTTTTTTTTTTTTTTTTTTTTTTCTGACAGCTCATACAAGCTTTATAATTGCTACAATTGAAGAGAAGACTGCAGATAAATGGGTACAACTTCTGTAGGAGGATATGTTCCATCTGTGTCAGTACCTAGTCACTTCACTGGGTATATTTTTAAGGGTTTACAATTACTTTAAGCTGCCATTGCCGACTGCTGCTACTGAAAATGTAAGCTGCCTGGCTGTCTTGCTGATCCAGTGTCCTTGGGACTTACTGACCAAGAGCAACAACATAGATCTGAAGTTCTGACCAAGTGGCTGCATGCTTATGCATTTTTCAGTGTGTTTTCAGTTTTGCAGAAATGCATGATTACCTATGGGTCACCTTCACATCTATGCATTTTTTGGGGAAGGGTCAGGGACTCTTGTCTGCAGCAGGTTGCATTTTTGTTTCCAAGGACTTCAGTGGAAATTCAGCAGAAACGCATAAAAAATGCAGTGCTTGCATTTCTGCTGGTGTTTCTTGCATGACAACAGATCCCTCCCAAAAATGCATTAAAAATGCGTGTCAAAAAAATGCATCGGGAACATACCTCAACTGCAACCTGCATAAGTGTGAACCTAGCCTAAGGGAACAAGGTGGAGAGGCAGGGTGATGACTTTGCAGTCTCCACCTTGTTCAGAGAACATCACGTTGCATTCATTGAGAGAATGCAAAGTGTTTTAATAGTACCTGTGCCAAGCGAGTGACCTCCTGTGTTCAGTAAGCAACAGGGCCACCGCTCAGCATGGGAGCTGGAAGACAGCGGTATTCCCTGTAATAGTGGTGCTAATTGGGCTGAGGCAACACACGCAACACTGTCACACCACCCAGACTTGGAATCTTTGCTGAACACCCTGGAAATTGTGTTTTTTGTGCATATTAGTTTTTATCATGTGAGTAGAACCTGTACCCTGTAAGTGTAACAAAGCTTTTACTGGATTTATACTGTGGTTTCCTTCGCTTTGATTCCATGTGGATGTCTGTAATATATTGTCCTTAATGAGTTCATACAGCTTGGAGAGTGAGTCAGTCCGATATACTGCAACCAAGTGATGCAAACTGGATTGCTCCCTAAGCCTTCTTTCACAGGGAGCGGACCGTATTGTGATCCGCTCCGGCACTTTTTTTTTTTTTCACGGACACGGATGACACTAATGTCATCCGCTCCGTATGTCCGCATATCATCCCATCCATTTGCGAATGATATACGGACATAATGTATGTCTATGGGATTGCAGATGTCAGCGGATGACACCGCTGACATCCGATTTTGCATCCTTTCCGTTTTTTTAAACGGAAGAAAAATAGGGTTCTGTTCCGTTCCAAAAAACAGAACAGAACTGAAAGGATGAAAATCGGATGTCAGCGGATGGTCATCCGCTGACATCCGCAATCCCATTGACATTCATTATATCCGTATATCATCCCCAAACGGATGGGGTGATATACGAACATACGAGACGCCCGTGTGAAAGGGGCCTAAGTTTTTACAACAGGTGAATTGGACTTGTAGTGGAGTCATTCCAATCTGGTAAGATTACATTTTACCTATTGGTGACAGTTCACGTGGTGATTACAGTAATGGATTAGTATGACTGCCAATCAGCTCCATCCGTGGTTTTTGTCACCAAGGCACACACTTTGGACTCTAAAGTCTTCACAAATTCATATTTTCTTCACTTTCTATTAGGACTTTGTTGATTTTAGTATTTATTGTAACTGCTTTAGGCTTCTTTCACACGGTCCGCCTCCGCAGGCGGATCCGTGTTGCTCAGCGGGGATCGATCCGCGATCCCCGCTGAGCCGGGCGGATGACAGCTCCGTCTCCGCTTGCAGAGCGGAGAGGGAGGTGTCTCAGCACCCGCTGCCCTCTATGGGGGATCGGAGGAGAGCGGACCGCTTGTCCGCTCTCATCAGATCCGCTCCGCTCCGATTACTGAACGGATGGAAAAATAGGGTTTCCATCCGTCCAGATTTCAGCACAGGATCGGATGCGGATGGCAGCGGGTGTCAGCGGAGGTGACCTCCGCTGACACCCGCTGCCCCATAGAGCTGCATGGAGGATCCGATCAGATCCGCCTAAAAAACTGACAGGCGGATCTGATCGGACCGCCCGTGTGAAAGAGCCGTTAGTGTTTGTTTTATACTGTTGCATAGTTTTGTCTTGCTATTTAGTTGGCAGCAGCTGTTTTTTTTCTTTCCTCTACATGTGTTGACACCAGAGTGGTTTCTCTATTTTTTGTACTGTAATAGTGGTGTCCACTTCTTTTATTTCCCAGTTCCACGAGGATCCCACAGGTATCATACATACATACATACATACATACATACATACATACATACATGCATACATTCAAGGTGGACCTGGACTGTAACCATGTAAAAATTGCCATACATAGCTTTAAAGCGGAGTTCCGGCCTCGGGGGTCAATTTGAGCTAAAAATACCCCCGGGACCGTCAGGGCTAGTACATTCCACAATGGATAGCCTCTGAACTGTCCCGGGTCGCACTTACCTGTAAGAAGAAATACTTACCTTGAAAATTTCTTCTCCAGCGCTGCCATGTCAGGTGTGGGCAGCTGAAGCTGCAGCGTCCCTCTTCCGTGTCCTCGGGAGTCCCACAATGCACTGCACCTGCCCCGCTCGTCACTTCCAGTGCAGGCACGGCATCCCTGCACAGCTTCTGGGCATGCCCAGAAGCTGTTTAGCAGTGAATACCGCGCCTGCACCGGAAGTGATGGCGCGGGCCACGGCCGCAGAGGGAGCAAGTGGAAGGAAGGTGAGTATATTTTCTTCTATAATAAGGTAAGTGACCCAAAAAAAAATCGTCACTATCCATTTCTTTTTAACGTTCCCCTTAGCAAGCAGATGGCCCAAAATCGATTTTTATCGATTTTGAGGCCGGAACTCTGCTTTAACCCCTTTACGACTGCCCGCCGAAGATTTACTGCGGCAGGCAGGCACTCCTGGGCAAATCGACATAGCTCTATGTCGCTCGCTTTCAGTAGGCTATGGGGCCGGCGGCACGCTCCCACCCCCGCTCTTCAGCGGGGAAGCCTGTGCGTGTGTCAGGCAGCTCCGATTGCCGCCTGACACCAGCGATTTCTTCCCGCTGAGGGAGAAGGACGGTCGGCTGATGTAAACACAGCCGTCTGTCCTCCCGGCAATGATCACCGAGACCATGTGATCCTGCTATATAGGATCGCATGTCTGTGATAATTTCAGAAGCCCAACCCCCCCCCCCCCCACAGTTAGAATCACTCCCCTAGGCTTACATTTAACCCCTTGATCACCCATAGTGTTAACCCCTTCCCTGCCAGTGTCATTTTTACAGTAACAGTGCATATTTTAGCACTAATTACTGTAGTAATGTCACTGCTCCCCCCAAAAGTGTCAGAAATGTCAGTTAGGGGTCCGATCTGTCCGCCGCAATGTCGCAGTCCTGCAAAAAAATCGCAGATCGCCACCATTACTAGTAAAAAAAAAACAATAAAAATGACATAAATCTTTCCCGTAGTTAGTAGACGCAATAACTTTTGCGCAAACCAATCAAAATACCCTTATTGCGATTTTTTTTTTTTTTTTTTTTTTTTTTTTTTAACCAAAAATATGTAGCAGAAAACAAATTGGCCTAAAATGTTAGTTTGATTTTTAAATGTTTTTTTTTAGGGAATGTTATATAGCAGAATGTGAAATATATATTTCAAAATTGTCGCTCTTTTTTTTGTTTATAGCGGAAAAAATAAAAATCGCACAGGTGATCAAATACCACCGAAAGAAAGCTCTATTTGTGGGGAAAAAAGGACATTAATTTTATTGACTGCGCAATTGTCCGTTAAAGTAACGTAGTGCCGAATCCCAAAATAGGGCCTGCTTTCTCTGGGGGCCCCCCATGCGTGCTTGCTCCCGAGTCCAGCTGCTGCATCCTCTGCACATACAGTGCTCAGCATAAATGAGTACACCCTTTTGAAAAGTAAGACTTTAAAGTGGTTGTAAATTGTTTAAAAAAAAATAAAAATAGCAAACGTTATACTTACCTGCTCTGTGCAAGGATTTTGCACAGAGCAGCCCTGATCCTCCTCTTCTGGGGTGCCCCAGGGGCACTCCTGGCTCCTCCTCCTTCATCGGGTTCTTTCCATGGAGGCACACGTGTGTGCTTGCTCCCGAGTCCCGCTGCTGCGTCCATTGACACAGACAGCGAGACTCCGCCCCGCTCCCATGTCACTGTATTTGATTGACAGCAGCAGAAGCCAATGGCTCCCGTTGCCATCAATCTGTCAAGAGGAGAGAGACAGCAGCTGGAGCCACTGTACCCGTGCACATCACTGGCTCAGATAAGAAAAAGAAGGGGTCTGAGGGGGGGGATGCACAGAAGGTTTTTTACCTTAATGCATAGAATGTATTAGGGTGAAAAGCCTTGAGGCTTCACAATCACTTTAACGTGGTTGTAGGTTTTGACCACCAAGGGCAGTGAAGAAAGGGTGATGAGATAATGGCTCACTTCACACATTCTAAACCTTTCTGTACATATAAAATCTATACGTACAAACACACACTAATATAAAAAGCTAATTTCCTGCACAAATAATTAATAAGCTACGTTGCATCCACAATTCTAGGACTGGCAGTCACCTCCACTCTAAGTGCAGTTGGAAGGAACATACGTAGGCTGCCATTGTTAATTATTCTAAGCATAGTAGTTGCTTGGTTGTCTGTGGACTCAGGGCCGGTTTGCACTGATTGCTGAGCAGGAACATAGAAGCACGCATTTACCCTCAATGCATGGGAACGTGCTGCAGTCTGCAGATGTGCCCGGGGGCCATTCATTCTTAAAGGCACCTGGCCACATCTTTCAAATGTGGGTGCAAAGTGCACGGCAACGCATTGCAGTTTTAAAAGTTGCATCTGCTGTACTTTTTGCACCTTCGGCAGTCTATTGAAATTAATGGGCTGCGTAAAACTGGCAAAAAAAAAATCAGAGGCATGTGCGCTAAATTTCAAGTCTTGTTGTGAAGGCTCCTTTCACACGGGATATCCAATCAGGTCCTCCTGTCAGTTTTTCAGGTGGTCCTGATTGGACCTTGCAGTCTCCCCTATGGAGCTGACATAGCTCTGTGTCTGCTGACATATTACGCTATCCAATCCTGCCCGCAAAATCCCGATGGATGGTGGTCCTATTTTCCATCCACACACAGGCTGTCCGTTTCGATCAGATTTTCCCATAGAGGAGAGCGGGACTGTGTCCTTGTCCGCTCTGCACAGTGGAGTGAACAGGACCTGTATCCACCTGCTCTGTGGGGATCAGCGGAGCCATCCCCCGCTGAGCAAGCGGAATCCATTGCACAGAGGTGCCCATGTTACATAGTTTGTCAGGTTGAAAAAAGACACAAGTCCATCTAGCTCAACCAATAAAAAAAACAGTAAAGAAAACCCAACAATACAATCCTATACCTGCAGTTGATTCAGAGGAAGGAGAAAAAACCCCAGCAAAGCATGATCCAATTTGCTACAGCAGGGCAAAAAATACCTTCCTGATCCCCTGAGAGGCAATCGGATATTCCCTGGATCAACTTTACCTATAAATATTAGTACCCTTTTATATTATGTACACCTAGGAAAGAATCCAGGTCTTTTTTAAAGCAATCTAGTGAGCTGGCCAGAACCACCTCTGGAGGGAGTCTATTCCACATTTTCACAGCTCTTACGGTGAAGAAACCTTTCCGTATTTGGAGACGAAATTTGTTTTCTTCTAGATGTAAAGAGTGCCCCCTTGTCCTCTGTGTTGACCTTAAAGTGAACAACTCAACACCAAGTTCACTATATGGACCCCTTATGTATTTATACATGTTGATCATATTCCCCCCCCCCCCTTAATCTCCTCTTCTCAAGAGAGAATAAATTCAGTTCCTCTTATCTTTTCTCATAGCTGAGCCTCTTATCAGTTTGGTTGCCCTTCTCTGTACTTTCTCCAGTTCCCCAATATCCTTTTTACGAACTGGTGTCCAATACTGAACTGCATATTCCATGCCTCTGTTAATACAAGAAACCTCATTTGCCACATAGTTGACTGCGTTTATTTTATTTGTTGCGCTATGAACAAAAACGATAATTTTTAAAAAATAAAAAATTACTTACAACAATTTTTTACTTTCTTTCTAATAAGCGATTGATTTGTGCAAAAGTTGTAGCATCTACAAACTTTGGTAAATATACTGGAATTTTTTTTTTTTTTTTTTATACTCTTAAAGAGGAAATAAACCCTCCTCTGACACTTTTACCAATAGGTAAGCCTATGATAAGGCTTACCTATAGGTACTGTAAATATCTCCTAAACATGTACCGTTTAGGAGATATTTACCTTGCATGCAGCCAAAGACGTCACTGGCGCATGCGCTCTGAAAGAACGGCTGCTGGTGCAGTTTCTTCAGAGACCCGTGCCGTGACTGTCGGCTCCCGCGCGCGGGAGTGACGTCACCTCGGCTCCGGCCAATCAGATGGCCGGATGCCGCGATCCCGGAAGACGGGCGACTGTACATGTCGCCAGTCATAGAAAATTTTACAGGGTTTACAACCTCTTTAATGGCAGCTATCAGCAACTTATAATGGGACTGTGAAGTTGTGGTGGACAATCAGATACTAATGCTGGCAATACACATATGAAAAAACGTTCAAACTGGTTTTCAAATAACAATCTGCCGTGATAGCAAACGATTTTGCCATCATGCAACGACCGAATTTCGATCAATACATTTTTCAAAGGATGTAAATTAATTTGTTTTTCGTTTGCACTAGGCATATGTGACAAAACAAACAGTTCGGACAAGAAACACATTAACCTTTCAACTTATTGTTCGTTCAGCAGAAATTTTCCAAACTTGTCTTAATTTTTTCTGTCTCAAAAACGTCACCTGATTTATGTCCATCAACTGGCTGAAAAATGAACGCACTGTCCAAATGACAGATTTTCTAACAGTTTTTTGTCTAGTGTGTGGGCACCATTACTGACATTTTTGATACTTTGTGGGAACCAATGACACCTATACAGTGATCAGTGCTAAAAATATGCACTCACTGTACTAATGACACTGGCTTTGGAAGGGGTTAAACATCTAGGGCGATTAAAGGGTTAAGTGTGTGCCTAGCCAGCGTTATGTGTACACTGTGCTGCTTTCAACATATGTTCTGGTTTTTATTCCTTGCTGTGCAGGGAAACAAAATCTAGCATGTCCCCATTGACAGGACGGAGCTTTGCATAGTTTCAGACTTGTATAAAGTATTCAAAATTTCTACTTGAGTAAAAGTACAAGTGCTCGATCAAAAAGTGACTTGAGTAGAAGTGGAAGTGCTCGCAGAAAAAGTTACTTAAGTAGAAGTACTAAAGTATTCAACATTTTTTTTACTTAAAGAGGTTGTACACTCGTTCAAAAAAAATTTTTTTTTCTTACAACCTGCAAGAGAAAGACATAATGAGCTAGTATGCATCGCATACTAGCTCATTATGAAATACTTACCTTAGAACGAGCCCCCGCCGTGCCGCTCTCTTACCTGTATGACGAGCGACATGTTCAGTCGCCCGTCTTCCGGGATCGCGGCATCCGGCCATCTGATTGGCCGGAGCCGCGGTGACGTCACTCCCGCGCACGCGCACGGGAGCCGACGGGCACGGCACGGGGCTCTGAAGGAACGGAACGATCAGCCGTTCCTTCAGAGCGCATGCGCCAGTGACGTCACTGGCTGCATTAAAGGTAAATATCTCCTAAACGGTACATGTTTAGGAGATATTTACAGTACCTATAGGTAAGCCTTATCATAGGCTTACCTATAGGTACAACTTCCTGAGGAGGGTTTACTTCCTCTTTAAGTATTGCAAGTAGTTTTTTCAAAAAAAATGCTACTTAAGTACTAAAAGTAAAAAGTACCAGTAGTTTTGAAAAAAAATTTCTACTCAAGTACTGAAAGTAGAAGTACAAGTACTGTGTTATGTAGTTATTAACGAAAGAAGTCAAAAGTTTGAACATCATATTGTTTTTTATTATTTCAAATGATTTATTCAAATGATTAACCTGTGTTTGTTAGTAGTTTCTTGATGCACTTTAAGCGCTGTAGCACCATTTATTTGTTTGTTTCATATTTTCTTTTTATTGGAAAGATTTGGTATAGCAGCTTTTATTATACACAGCCTTTATTTTCGTTGCGCTGATTTACAAATGACATTATACACATTTTTTGAGCTTTATGCAACCTGCCATCTACTGTTCTGGCAGTGGTAATTTTTTTAAAAGTAACGAGTAACTATGCAGCACAAAAAAAAATACTTGAGTAGAAGTATCGAAATCATCGAAAAAATGTAGTGAAGTAGAAGTAGGAGAAAAAAATTCTACTCTAGGAAAGTACAGATACCGCATTTCGGTACTTAAGTACAGTACTTAAGTAGTTCTACTTCGTTACTATACATCTCTGCATAGTTTACATATGCAGAGCTTCGTCCATTGTTTCCTCGGCAATCAAGCGGGTGCCAGCAGCCACAAATCGGCTTCTGCTGTGACCACATGTGCGGTTGTGGCCCCTACCCAGAAGTGCATAATCGTGTATGTATGCATGTATGTATTATATGTATGTAGCACCCTACAGGTAGGTGCTAGGTAAATGTATAGTGGGCCTTGCCTGCCTAACAGCAGGGCTGTGATTTATTTAGCCAGGGTGTCAGGGCTTCCAGATGTGTCTGCTGAGGGGAGAAGTATCCCCACTGGCTCCTGTGAGGGGCTTCTTATAGGGCAGTGTGGGAAGCCCAATCAGGGGACGCATCCCAGCTTGTAACTGCCCAAGAAGGCAGATTATTCTGGGAGTGGGTATAGGTTTGGGGGAAGTGCGTGGCTCTGTGTCTTTGGCGGGAGCAGAGTCCCAGGAAGGAGAGTGCGGCTGTCTCTCCTCCTGTCTGAGGAAGGTGGATGTCTCGGGGGGGGGGGGGTCGCCTGAGTGTCCAGAGAGTGCTGAGTTGAGCTGAGGGGATCCAGTGTGCCGAGAGCCTGCTGAGAGAGAGAGAGGGGTCCAGTCCCAGGAA
Organism: Pelophylax lessonae; assembly: GCF_965119305.1. Classification (NCBI taxonomy): domain Eukaryota; kingdom Metazoa; phylum Chordata; class Amphibia; order Anura; family Ranidae; genus Pelophylax; species Pelophylax lessonae. The sequence continues at coordinate 689,391,873 of NC_138768.1, forward strand.
AGCCTACACAGGTCGTGAGTACTGAGGATTGCCCCTGGTGGTCTGCCTGAAGTTAGAGGGGACCACTCCGGAAGAGGTTCGGGGATCCAGTGTCAGCTAGCTGTAAAAGGGGTACCTAGGTTGAGGACCCTGAAGCTACAGAGGGGGGGTACCTAGTCAGTGGACCCTGAAGAGTTTGAGGTCAAGGGGGGGCACCTGCAGTTTGGGCCCTGAAGTGTACAGAGCGTGCCAATTACAGTGACGACTATACAGAGTTCTAATACATACTACCTCAAGCTGTGCCAGGTGGGGGGAAAGTATTCCGTGACTTTCACAGTACAACAGTGTCAGGAGTTCTTGGGGTCTTGAAGGGCTTGGATCTTCTGGACTATAAGTTGAGGATTCAGCACTTCTTCTGTTCTACATAATATTCTAAGTGTCAGTGAGCGTTGGCTGGCGTCAAGGAAGCGCCAACGGGCAAGTAATGTCCCAATTGTAATTAGTTCAAGCCTCAAGGAGTATCCCACTCATTCCCTTCTCGCATCCCCTTTATTCCAATAAAAACCACAAACAAAGATGCCGGAGTTGTCGCTGCTTCAGTTGTCACACCCACATGGGATGGAGAGATTACCGGTACTAATGGCAGACCCACATCAGGCCACAGGCCTGGAAACCTTGCTACATGTAATTCTGCACCGAGCGGCCGTCCTGTAGCTGTATAGCTCCAATAGGGCAGTTGTTAACTGGTTAATGAAGAAAAAAAAAAAAAAAGTTTAAACAACTGTAGTATCAGGCTGCAACATACCTTACTTAGTAAAAAGTAAAGGTGGTCGGAATATTTTCTGAATGCACTGTATACTACTCGTTTTCTATAAGAACACAATCAGTCCAGCGACAGGCAGCTGGAAAGGAAGTTTCAGTAAGATGAAGATAAACAGTATAATTTAGTAGGATATGCGTTCTCGCATATTTCATTACCAATGAGCGTGCTTACAGAAATGACCTTAAAATGACGTGTATAACGAGTTTCCTTGGTTCCTGACATTTGTTGCTGGTGGAAGTGATGCTTGTTCCAGGATGTGCCATGTGCTTCCTGTCTGCTAGAGTACATTAGGCATTCCTGGTTTGTGAGAAGGAAGACAAATGGCTTTTCCACAGTAGGAAAACCGATCTGTGTGCCCTTTAGAGAAGCATGTACAATTAGTTTAGAAATTCTTGGTCTGTGATTTGTTCTTCTAGGCACATGTCATCCCTGCTGTGCTGTAGAATCCGTCTATGATGTGGGGGCAGCTCGATGAGTGGCACAGTCTCTAGCAGCCTCGTGTTTCATCTTGGAAGCGGTTAATGCTTCTCTTAACAAACTAGACACATTCTGTCACTTGAATTGCCAGGGACATCTTCTTTTACTGTTTCTTTAGTCCTCCTTCATTGTCCTTGTCCCATAACTGCCAGCAGAAAGCCCTAGGAACTGGGACTGCTGGTTGGAGTTTGTCACCATGCCAGTCTGTGGTGTCTCTACAGTATTCTTTTGTCTTGTGCTTTGAAGTATGTCACCAGAGACAAAAAGGAATGTGTTATTTTAAGGAGTAACATTTATCAAGATTAATGAAGGCATATGGCCAGCTGAAACAAAGTTACACGTTGGGCTGTACTGATGTGCCATTTATGTCCATAGTGCTGAAATATCTGTAGATTTCATATGGCAGTCTGTCTAATAGAGGGTATTGGTCTTAATTAAAGGCCAACTACAGCACTTGCTGGTTAAACCCTACTTGAATGCCAGTAATAATGACTAAAACAGGTGATATGTGATGAACATAAAAACTGTCAGTAAAATTATATATAATCTGTCAATAGAAATTAATAAATGGGTGATATTATAGTGATTTAGTGTCCATTCACACAGGCACGACTTTTCAGGCGACTTGGTCAGCCTGACAAGTCACGCACCGTCACTCCCATAGTGTAGTACAGGACCGGTTCTAATAGGAGCGGCACAAGTCGCTCTGACTTAGACAAAGGGTCCTGTACTACTTCGGGGCGACCTGGAGGCGACTTGCATTGACTTCTATTATGTGAAGTCCGTGCAAGTTGCACCGAAGTCGCGCTGCACGCGACTTGACAGGTCGCTCCCTAAGTCAGAGCGACCTAATGTGAACGTGGGCTAAAGGTGACTTGTGAACAACTTTAAATAAATAGCAAAATCATTCAATGATCTAACAAATAAATGCGTGCCACAATATGCATCAGTGACTTAATAAATAATATATCAATAAATATGTTCAATGGATATGATCAAGGATGAAGTCCAAAACGTGACTGTAGTGCTCAAACATGTATTATCAACAAAGTCCTCAGTGATTGAATTTTCCAGCGAATTCAAAAGTGCAAGTGCTCAAATGTGACATCGATTCCTTTCACCGTGTGTATGGATAGAATGAATCACTTACCGGATCTTGTGGGTCCTATATGCCGTATGGCATTAGGACCACTTGTGCTTAGTTGCCCCCTGGGCTGGGGTGGCTTCCCCTTTAAGATCCTATGGGCTGGTGCTGGCTCCTTAGGCTCCGGGGTGTACGGTCAGTTAAATAGGGGGGAAGGAGAAAGAAGCTCCAGATAGTGTAGTAATTCAAAAAATAAAGTTTATTACCCACAATTTGGGTTAGATTACAGTAAAATATAAAAGCGGATCACTGGTGGTCAGTGGTGCGGGCTGCGCGTCCTCCCTGCAGAGTGGCGAGCGGTACTTCCGGCTTGCGTTCCACCTTACGTGGCGTAAAGACGCTATGCATTCCAAGTTAATGCGTTTCGTCACTTCCTGTGACGTCCTCAGGGATAGCTTTTGTCTTGTGCTTTGAAGTATGTCACCAGAGACAAAAAGGAATGTGTTATTTGAAGCAGTAGTAACATTTATCCAGATTAATGAAGGCATATGGACAGCTGAAACAAAGTTACACATTGCGCTGTACTGATGTGCCATTTATGTCCATAGTGCTGAAATATCTGTAGATTTTATATGGCAGTCTGTCTAATACAAGGAGCCAGCAGACCGCTTTCGACTATGTTTACACGTGCAGTTTGGGGTTTACACTTGTGGTTAAAGGGTAGCTCCACTTTGGCGGGGGGAAAAAAATAGCAAATAAATAATATAAATCATTTTTACAGTGCAGCGCAACCAAAAATCACCATAAAAAGCAATAGAAAAAAATATATAATCATAAAAATGTGGTTGTCTTCAATCAAAGTCCTTTAAATCAACAATACATAAAACTACCCCCAAAAAACAGACCATGTGTGAAAAGAAAAATGCAATCTAAAGAGTGACCTACTGAAGAAGCCCAATGATTGGGTGACACGTGTATAGGAGGGAGGGGCTGAGCCAGTGATGTCATGCAGCCAATGAGATCTGTGCAGGGTGGTGAGCAGACAAATGTGAATGTGATTACTTTTGATTTTACATTTTGTAAGTGTTTTTTTTATGGAGGCTTTTAATAAACTTTTTTTCAAATGGAGAGCTCTATGTAGTCTGCCTTCGTACTTGCATGAGGTTTGCAGAGCCGGATGCCAGGAGAGGAGACGTAGCAGGAGGTATCAGGAGTGTCTATATACAAAGCTGATTGATCTCGTGTGAGGTGAGCAGGTTACGAGCCAGTGGTGGTGTGCACTTTTTGGTGTCATTAAAGCGGTAGTATACTCCGCTATTAAAGTGGGGTAGTATACTCCACTTTTTTTATTTTTAACTACAGGTAAGCCTATAATAACCTGCACGGTTTAGGAGATATGCAGCCGCTGACACCAGTGGCGCATGCGATCTAAAGGTCCGGCGTATCTTGCCGCAAAGTGAACTCCTGCACACATGCATGACGTCATCGTGGCTCCGGCCACTCAAAGCGCCGGAGCCGCCAAACCCGGAAGAAACACCAAGGGAACATGTCGGCTCCCTCCAGCGGTATCCGGGCGACTGTGTGGGGGCTTCGTTCTAAGGTATTTCATAATGTGCTAGTATGCAATGCATACTAGCACATTATGCCGTTCTCCAAGTTTTTTTTTTTTTTTTTATTCACAGGGGATACAACCGCTTTAAAGCGGTAGTATCCCGCTTTTTTCACTTTTACCTACAGGTAAGCCTATAATAAGGCTTACCTGTAGGTACAAATAATATCTCCTAAACCGGCACGGTTTAGGAGATATTTACAGTGCATGCAGCCGCTCGCGCGAGCGGCGCATGCGCTCTGAAGGTCCGGGGGGACCTTCAATTAACTTGCCGGGAGCTTGCCGGAAAAATCACTCCAGCGCGCATGCGCGGGAGTGACGTCATCGCGGCTCCGGCCAATCAGCGCGCCGGATCCGTCTCTTCCGGCCAATCAGCGTGCCGGAGCCGCCGAACCCGGAAGAGACGACGAGGGATCATGGCAGTGCCCGCATCGATGTCCGGGGGTCCGTGTCGGGGCTTCGTTTTAAGGTAAGTTACACATAATGGGCTAGTATGCGATGCATATTTTATTTTTTATAGGGTTTACAACCGCTTTAAGTGTTTTTGGGGGGGGGGGGGGGGGTAGTTTTATGTATTGTTGATTTAAAGGACTTTGAAGACGCACATATTTTTATTCTATTACTTTTTATGGTGATTTTTGGTTTCGCTGCACTGTAAGAATATTTGTTATTTGTAATGTGGTTGAATCACTGAGTGTACAGAAGCAATTTTATATAATTGAGTATACTGAAATATTGACAGTATTTGGATAGTGAAGGGTAGCGCTGATTGGATCTCACATATTGTTTTAAATAAAAAATATAGCGTGTACAATTGTGGCATAAATCCTGTTGTAATTGAATGTTAATAAATGCAATCTTCTTTTTGTTATCTGCATCGTTGTCATTTTCTGTAAAATGCAATATGGCTACCTGGAGGTGTTCTGTATACCGATGGTGTACAGAACGCCCCCTGAAAATGTCATTCCATGCTTGTGTGATTGGCTCACTTATTTTCAAAGAAGTCTGCACTAAGATGCAAGTCAGATTTCAGGCGTCCCCTGGAACAAAAATGGAATTTTTAGTGAGTCACTCCCAAAGGAAAATCCCGTCTAGAGGAATGCAGACCCTGCCAATTTCCTCATTGAAGCCCTGCAAGTGCAGTAGGGTGAGTCCTTGGGGGGTCCCTGTTATCTTTCTCTCTGCTAATAGTTACCCTGAGCATTTGGGGAATTTGTATGCTGCAAGGTCTTCCTTTTCCCTATGGAGCCTCAGGGTCACATCTCCCCCACTGATCCATCAAGGAGGTGGCAGGTCCCTCTGAACCTCAGCTTTCCATGGTTGCGCTGATGGCGGTCCTACAGTCCTTCGTATCCCGGGTGGAAGTGGCGTGTGGGTAAGGGCCACGAGGAAGCGTCCCCCCCCCTGCTTTGTCTGTCTCATCTGATTCGGAGCCTGATGCCGCCATGGACTATTACTATTGATCAGTCCAAAATGGATTTACCGTATGTGATTACTATCCATATGGTTGTTTAATAAAACATTTGAACTATTGGTATAACATTGCACTCTGTTATTTTTGAGTGCGTAGCCTCCTCTAAAGTCCCCCGGACAAATGCTTTTCCTGTTTGTATGAAATTTGGGATGGAGGCTACCACTCTGATGGGATATCCAGATCACACTTTCCTTGTATAGCGACCCGTCCAGGGGGGCTTGATATCACATCCCCAGATTCGTCCGATAGCGAGCATGATTCCTCCATGGTCACAGCAGCGAATGAAAAAGCGCTAGGTGATGCCCTTATTGCAGTGCGTGAGACTTTATGAGACTTTAAAAATGGATGATGCGGCTTATGTGGCCATGGACGTGGCTGTGTCTTTTTGGTATGCATAAATCACCTCTCGCTCCAAAGGTGTTTCCCTGTGTGCCTTGTTTTGACAGGTTTACCTATAAGGAATGGGAACAACTAAAGTTACCCTTTGTTGTCCCCAAGCGTTTTGCAGTATGTTTCCCTTTTGAGGAATCCCTTTTTAAAAAAGTGTATTAGTCCACCAGTGGTGAACCCTCCTGTTTCCAGGTTAAATAAAGCAGCTATGATCCCAGTAGAGGAATCCCCATTCTTTAAAGACCTGCTGATAGGAAAGCGGGGGCTGTGGCATGCAGCATGTTTACTATGGCTGATTCAGGATTGACCTCAGCCCTGGCGTCTCAGGCCCTAAGTGAATGGGGCAAGCTTTTGCGCCAGGGCCTGGGGAGTAAGTAGTTTCCCGCTGCTTATGTTGATTTAGCGGGCCAGTTGGTCCATGGGCTGCAGTTTATTTGTGATGCAGCTTTGGATACAGCTCCTGTGCTGTCCAAGCTTTCTGTTTCAGCAATGGTGATTAGGCGCGTGCTGTGGCTTAAGAATTGGTCCGCAGACCAAGCCTCTAAGAAAGCTCTCATTGATCTGCACTTTCAAGGTGATCGCCTGTTTTGGGGATACTCTGGATGACGACATTAAGGGTCTCATGGGGGGGGGAGGGGAAGGTGCCTCATTGCAGACAGTCCCTTCTTCTCGGCCCATAGAAAATTCTTATGTGCTTCCGGGACTGAGAAGTGTTCCCCAGGAGGTTCCAAACAACCTTGGTCTGGTAAGCCTAGAGCTAGCTTCTCTGGACCCGCAGACAAGACCCCTTCAGCATGAAGGTCTGCCCTCACCCATTATTGGGGTTGGGGGACATCTTGGCTGGGTTATGGCCCCGGGGACCTCCTTTGTGAGCGTCAAGGGGATCCACAAAATGTGTCTTTTGGGTATACCCAAAAAGGGGGGCAAAAAAATCCCCTTGTGTGGATATATTTCTAGCAAAGGTTCGGGTGATGTCCAAACTACCTAAGGTCCCCCCTATCCAGGTTCTTTTTTTGCTATATACATGACTCTATGGTCTTGGAGGACCGAAGCTACGTCAAGTTGTTGCCTAGCAACCGGTTTAAAGGGCTGTTTTTTTTTTTTTTTTTTTCGTTTTCAACAATTTTTTTTTTTAGTTGTGACGTCTTTTTGACCCCAGATTCCACAGTAAAGAGGACCTGTCAGGCCTATTTCTATTACAAGGGATATTGACATTCCTAGTAATAGAAATAAAAATGATCAAAACTTTTTTTTTTTTTTTTTAAACTGTGTAAAAATAAAAAATTAATAAAATGGGGGAAAAAAAATGAAAGCGCCCTGTCCCCGATAGTTTGCGCGCAGAAGCGAACGCATACGCAAGTCCTGCCCAGATATGTAAACGGTGTTCAAACCACATATGTGAGGTATCACCGCGATCGTTAGAGCGAGAGCAATAATTTGAGCCCTAGACCTCCTCTGTAACTCTTAAGCTAGTAACCTGTAGAAATTTTTAAATTGTTGCCTATGGGGATTTTTAAGTACCAATGTCTGGCGCCATTCCGCGAGCGTGCACAATTTTGAAGCATGACATGTTAGGTATCTAATTACTCGGCGTAACATTATCTTTTACATTATGGAAAAAAATTGGGCTAAATTTACTGTTTTCTTATTTTTTAATTTAAAAAAGTGAATTTTTTTCACACAAATTGCATTTGGAAGACTGCTGCGCAAATATGGTGTGATAAAAAATATTGCAACGATCTCCATTTTATTCTCTAGGGTCTCTGCTAAAAAAATATATAATGTTTGGGGGGTTCTAAGTAGTTTTCTAGCAAAAAAAATGATTTTAGCTTGTAAACACCAAGTGTCAAAAATAGGCCCAGTCTTAAAGTGGATAAATGGACAACTTTGTGTAAAGTGCTACTTGGATGTTGGACCTCTGTATGTGGCTAGGCTGTGTAAAAGTGTTACACATGTGGTATCGCCATACTCAGGAGCAATAGCAGAATGTATTTTGGGGTGCCATTTTTTGCTATGTACATGCTATGTGTTAGAAATATTGCATAAATGGACAGCTTTGTGTAAAAAAAAAAAAAATGCGTTTTCATTTTCTTGTGGAAAAAAAATGACACGTTCAAAAGACTCATTATGCCTCAAAAATTATACGTTGGCTTGTTTGCTTACCAAAATGTGGTCATTTTATGGGGGTTTCCATTGTCCTGGTACTCCAGGGCCTTCAAAAGTGCAATAGGTTGTCAGGAAACTATGTGTAATTTATGCTCCTAGAATTCCGTACGGTGCTACTTGGATGTTAGGCCTCTGTATGTGGCCAGGCTGTGAAAAAGTCTCGCATGTGGTATTGCCATACTCAGGAGGAGTAGTAGAATGTATTTTGGGGTGTAGTTGCAAGTATACATATGCTGTGTGAGAGAAATAACCTGTTAAGTCAATTTGTAAAAAATAAATAAAAAAATCTTCTTTGGCAAAGAATTGTGGGAAAAAATTAAAATTTCAAAAAACTAACCATGCCCCTTATTAAATACATTGGAATGTCTACTTTCTAAAAAGGGGTAATTTGGGGGTATTTGTACTTTCCTGACTTTTTAGTGTCTCAAGAAATGAGATGGGCCTTCACTACATCAGGTGTGATCAATCTTCAATGATTAGCGCCATAACTTGTGGACTCTATAACTTTCACAAAGACCAAATAATATAAACATATTTGGGTTATTTTTACCAAAGATAAGTAGCAGTATAAATTTTGGCCAAAATTTGTGAAGAAAAATTACTAATTTGCAAAATTTTATGACAGAAACAAAGAAAATGCGTTTTAACACAATTAATAAAAAACCCAGTAGTGATTAAATACCATCAAAATAAAGCTTTATTTGTGTGAAAAAAGGACACAAATTTTTTATGGGTACAGTGTTGCATGACTGAGTAATTGTCATTCAAAGTGTGAGAGCGCTGAAAGCTGAAAATCAGTCTGCGCAGGGAGGGGGTGAAAGTGCACTGTCGGCAAGTGGTTAATAAATTTGCAAAGATTTTAAACAAACTTCTTTCATGTTGTCATTATGGGTATTTAGTAGAATTTTGAGGAACATATTTAAATTTAATCCATTTTAGAATAAGGCTGCAACTTAAAACACAGAAAAAGGGAAGCGCTGTGAATACTTTTCTGGATGCACAGTATATACAGTGCCTTGCAAAATTATTCAACCCCCTTGGCATTTTTTGTGTTTTGTTGCCTCACAACCTGGAATTAAACATGGATTGTTTGAGGATTTGCATCATTTAATTTACAGAACATGCCCACAACTTTGAGGCCCCGTTCACACTGGGGTGACGCTACTTCCCGGGGCGACCTCACAGGTTGCGGCGTGCTGCTCGCACCGCGACCTCGGAGTGGCCGGCACGGACTTCATAACACTGAAGTCAATGCAGGTCGCTCCAGGTCGCCCCAAAGAAGCTCCGGACACTTTTTCTAAGTCGGAGCGACTTGTGTCGCTCCTATTAGAATGGGTCCACAGCTTCTCTATGGAAGGCGACCTACGGCGACCTGTCAGGTGGCCAGGTCGCCTCAGTGTGAACGGGGGCTAAAGATGTTGTTGGTTTTATTTTTTATTATTGTGAAGCAAACAACAAATAGGAAAAAATAACAGAAAAAAATCAATGTCACCCCCCTAAAGTCAACACTGTAGAGCCACCTTTTGCGGCAATCACAACTCCAAGTCGCTTTGGATAAGCATCTATGAGCTTGCCACATCCTACCACTGGGATTTTTGCCCATTCCTCCTTGATTAACTGCTCCAGCTCCTTCAAGTTGGATGGTTTGCACTTGTGAACAGCAATCTTTAAATCTGACCGAAGATTTTCTATTGGATTGAGGTCTGGGCTTTGACTAGGCCATTCCAATACATTTCAAATGTTGCTTTAGCAGTGTGTTCGGGGTCATTGTCCTGCTGGAAGGTAAATCTCCGGCCTAGCCTCAAATAACGCACAGAGTGACGTACAAATCACGAACAGGTTTTGCTCAAGAATATCCCTGTATTTAGCACCATCAGCTTTCCCTCAACTCTGACCAGTTTCCCAGTCCCGGCTGCTGAAAAACATTCCCTCCGCATGATGCTGCCACCACCATGTTTCACTGTGGGGATGGTGTTCTTTGGGTGATGTGTTTGGGTTTGCGACAGACATTTTCTTTGGACGAAAAGTTAAATTTTAGTCTCCTCAGACCAGAGCACCTTCCTCCATACATTTTGGGGAGTCTCCCACATGCCTTTTCATAAACTCAAAACGTGCCATTTTGTTTTTTTGCTGAAAGTAATGGCTTTCTTCTGGCCACTCTGCCATAAAGCCCAACTCTATATGGAGCGTACTGTTTGTCATCCTATGTACAGATACTCCAGTCTCTGCTGTGGAACTCTGCAGCTTCTCCGGGGTTACCTTAGGTCTCTGTGCTGCCTCTCTGATTAATGCCCTCCTTGCCCGGCCCATGAGTTTTGGTGGACGGCCGTCTCTTGGCAGCTTTGCTGTTGTGCCATGTTCTTTCCATTTGGTTATGATAGATTTGATGGTGCTCCTGGGGATCATCAAAGATTTGGATATTTTTTTTATAACCTAACCCTGACTTGTACTTCTCAACAACCTTGTCCCTAAAGCATCTTACGCACGCAACGATTATCGGCCGACCGATCGGTCGACTTTTGTCCAGTGTTGTTGTGTTGGTTGAAAAGTGCTCTAGACTGCACACGAATTTTCTCGGCCAACAACCACCAACTTCAGAAGTGATGCCATGTGCTGGTTTACTTTCCGTGTGTTTTTTCTTCTCTGAGCATGCCCAGTCTTGCTCATCTGATTTTTGTCTGCAGAAATCTGTACTGACTGATGGAAAATCGGCCGTTCTGTTGACGGCCAACAAAAATTTTATAGCATGCACACCAGATTTTGTTCGGCCGAAAAGTCGCAGTCAGTTGTCGGAATCATCATACTAACAAGCCGACAATCGGCCGATCGGACGTTGGCCGAAAATTCACGGCCAACAATCGTTGCGTGTGTACGAGGCTTTACTTGTTTGGAGAGTTCCTTGGTCTTCATGGAAGTGTTTGGTTAGTGGTGCTTCTTGCTTGGGTGTTGCAGCCACTGGGGCTTTTCAAAAAAGGTGTGTATATGTAATGACAGATCATGCGACACTTGGATTGCACATAATTAGGGAAATGATGTCCACCTATGTGACTTATGAAGGTAATTGGTTGCACCAGAGCTTTTTATGGGATTCATAACAAGGGGAGTGAATACATACGCACATGCCAAATTTCTGTGTTCTATTTCTAAAAAATTGTTTTATGTATATATTTTTCTCATTTCACTTCACCAACTTAGACTATTGTGTTCTGATCCATAACATAAAATTCAGATCAACAAAACATTGAACTTAAGTGCCAGTTTACACTGATCCGACTTGTTCGACTTGTCAGGTGACTTGGTCGCCTGACAAGTAGCTTCCAATGCTGTGCAATGGAACCGTTCTAATCAGAGCGACTCAAGTCGCTCCGACTTAGAAAAAGGTTCCTGCACTATTTTTTTTTTTTGCAAAGTCGGAGCGACTTGCATTGACTTCCATTATGAGAAGTCGTTGCAAGCCGCGCCGAAGTCGCGGTGCACGGGCGACTTCATTAGTCGCCCGAAGTCAGGGAGACTTCGAGTCGGATCAGTGTGAACCGACACTAAGGCTGTAATGGAACTAAATAGGTAAAAAGTCAAGGGGGGGTTGAAATCTTTTGCAAGTGTGTATGTGTATATGTATGTATGTGTGTGTGTGTATGATGTATGTGTATTTTTTCTTTTTTCCCATTTATTTAAACTTCTGTGGCAGTTTTATAAGGTAGATATTTATTGGAAGTGGTTTGTTGTAGTATTTTTCTGCTTTGGGGAGTGTTTGATAGTTCTTTATTTTTTATAGGTTTAGGCTTTGAGGTCTGTAATATTCTTTGTTGCTGTTCCAGGAGATATTCCTCCATCTATGCTGTTTTTGCAGCGTGTATGAGGGAACCAACTTATTTTTTTCATTCAGCCCACAGGGTTGAAAGAGAAAAAAATAGAAACACAGACAGATAAAAAAAGACTAAGTGGACCAAGCTCGTGTTTTTTTTTTTTTTTTTTTTTTTTTTGAGTTCATAATCCTTGCTTTTTATTTTTTCTTTTTCAAATATTTTTATTGAAGTAAATAAAAGCAATACAAACTGTCAAATGCAGCCACTAGCAATAAACAATGAAACAAGAGATCAAGCTTAACAGTGCAGAGCAGCAATGAAATATGCAGGAGAGCTTGTACTGGCCCACTAGGAGCAACGACCAAAGAAAAGGCCTGTTATGTATACCAAAAACCAGGGACCAGTGGTGGAAAGACTTCCCCACATCCTCCCGGGAGCCAAGCGGAACCATGTGGGGATGAGGAATCCAAAATACAATTAATTGGCGAGTGAAACCCCGGCCCCAAGCTCCGAGGAGGGTTGCGACACATTTGGGGACCAGGTCTCTCACCAGTATGCAACAGGGATCTCCGCAAAAGAATCCCTGAGCAGGTACGGAGGCAAATGCAATAGGGAGAGGCTCCACAAGGAGGAGTGGGGGGAAGCCCCAAGCCTTGAAACAACGTACATTTTACAAAAAAAGAAAAAAAAAAAAAAAAAAAAGAAAAAGGTAATACAAAAAAACAGATGAAGAGTGGAAAGATAGGGGTAAGGAAAACAGAAGGGAGATGGGGAAGGAAATCAGGAAGAGGAGTAAAGAAGGGAGGGTGAGTCACCGGGGGTACAGTAGGTGTGGTAAGTCAGGGAAGTCTACAGGGTTATATGCAGATATTGAGCCCATGGATCCCAAACAGCTTCGTATTTAGCTAATCGGTCCTGGAGGATTGCCACCATTTTTTCCTGGGCCATGATCCAAGAGATCTTACGTTTAGCAGCGTTAAGGGAGACCGAAGGTTGTTTCCAGGACTAGCCAAAGTGAGCTTCGCTCCCAGGAACATGAAAAACAATAGGGCGGACAAGCTCTTAGGGTATGTCCGTGGGAAGTCATGGAGGAAGGTGAAATGTGGTGTTTGGGGGACCTGGAGATTCGTGACTTGTCGGAGCAGATGGAAGAATTTATTCCAAAAGGAACGGATTCTAGGGCATGACCACCAAATGTGAATGAAGGACCCCTGGTGTTCACAACCCCTGAAACACAAAGGTGATGTGCCGGGGAACATAAGTGCTAGGCGGGTCGGTACCAGGTACCACCGAGTCAAAATTTTAATGTTTGCTTCAATGAGAGTCGTGTTAATGACGCCCTTGAAGGATCTATGAAACATACGGTGCCATTCGGCTAGCGAGTAAACTGTCTGTAAATCACTTTCCCATTTGAGGGCATATGAGGGCTTATCCAAGGGATCCATCAGGGCTGCGTATATGGTTGATATGCCCCCCCTCAACTCCGAGGATTCAGAACACCACCGCTCGTAGGAGGTCAATCTTGGAGGTACCTGTTTGTCCGACCACATTGCATGCAGAAAATGTGAAAATTGAAAAAAACGGAACTTTTCTGACTCCGGCATCTTAAGTTTCTTAATGCAGTGGGAGAGGGAGGGTGGGCCAGAGAGCGATAGGAAATGTCCTATGCGGTACAGACCTTTGTTTGTCCACCAGTGAAAAGCTTTGACGTCATGTCCAGGCAAGAATTGGGGATGATGGAATAAATGAGTTAATGGCCTCATGGGTGAGACCAGACTAGGGAGTCGATAGAGCTGTCTACATAGGCTGATAGAGTGCGACAGGGTGGGTGCCAAGATCGCAGGTTGAAGCCTAGGTGGGCACCAGGCGACATAGTCCAGTGTGTAATTAGGGATGGCCTGCCTCTCAATATGGATCCAGTCAGGTTTAGGACCGAGAGTATAGATCACCGAAAACTGGGCAAGCTGAGCTGCCTGATATTTCCACAGATTGGGCAAGGCCAATCCGCCTTGTGTCCTTTGTCAGAATAGCACTGAGCATGAGCAACGGTAACCCTTCTTGCCCCAAACGAATTTAACTATGCTGGATTGTAGGGCGTCCAGATGGCTTTTACGAAGGGGAGTACAGCAACCTCGGTAACAAGGTCATTTTGACCGAGTTTATCCTACCCAGCCAGGAGAGATTGTGAAAATCCCAGCGTGAAAGGTCAGCTTTCAACTTTCTGTATAAGGGGGGATAATTAGTCTGGTATAAAGTGGTGATGGACGGAGAAAGGTGTACCCCCAAGTAAGGGAGCGAGGCACGACACCATATAAATGGAAAGGAAGGTTTCAGAGCCTCGAGAGCAGGTGTGGGAACCGTGATGTTGAGAGCCATTGATTTGGAGAAATTTACCATGAGGCCGGAGGCGAGCGAGAACGTCTGGAGTAAGCGCATAATGGTAGGGAGCGAAACAGGGGACGTCAGGAAGAGTAAGACATCATCCGCAAAAAGAGCGCATTTGTTCTCCGTCGGACCACAGCGAACGCCGTGGATGTCGGGGTGGTGGCGGATCGCGACCGCCAAGGATTCTATGGCAATTGCAAATATAAGGGGTGAGAGGGGGCAACCCTGTCGCGTGCCCCTCTTAATGGGGATAGAGTCAGAATAGTGTCCCAGTAACCGGACCTGGGCAGAGGGCAGCGAATAGAGGGCTCGTAAGATATTGAGGAATTTGGTGCCAAAACCCCACCTTTGGAGGGTCTCAAAGAGATAAGGCCAGGAGAGGGAGTCAAACGCCTTATGTAAGTCGAGGGAAAGGAGTAAAGTATCTTGGTGAGGGCCGCGATCCCATCTGGAGTTGGTCAAAGAGATAAGGTCTACAGCTCTCCTAATTTGGTCGGATCCCTGTCTCCCCGGGATAAAACCCGATTGGTCTTTGTGTACATATGTACTAATGAAGCTTGACAGCCTGTTAGCGAGGACCTTCGTCAATATTTTAAGGTCCACGTTAATGAGAGAAATAGGTCCATAGTTGCTAACGGCGCTGTGGTCCTTGCCCAGTTTGGGGATGACCGAAATATATGCCGAATTTAAGGCCCTCTCAATAGGCTCCCCCTTTTGCAGCCCGTTGTAAAATCTGCAGAGGTGAGGCGCTAAATTAAGCCCGAAAGTTTTATAGTAGAGCGAGGAGAACCCATCGGGCCCAGGGGTGGAGCCTGTCTTCAAGTGCTTGATTACCAACAAGACTTCCGATTCGGAAATAG
Source organism: Pelophylax lessonae (assembly GCF_965119305.1). Taxonomy (NCBI): domain Eukaryota; kingdom Metazoa; phylum Chordata; class Amphibia; order Anura; family Ranidae; genus Pelophylax; species Pelophylax lessonae. The sequence goes on from NC_138768.1 coordinate 689,406,926, forward strand.
GGTCCTCCAAAATATCCCTATGTTCTCGACTGAGACAGGGGAGCGAAAGTCCATCTAGAAAGGAAAGCGTTTCCCGGGAGGGGGATCGGGATTCAAAGTCGTATAATTTAGAATAAAAAGAGTGAAAGGACTGCAAAGCCTTTTGGGGATCTTGGGAGAGTGTGCCCTGAGACGTTCTAATTTTAGGAATTGTGAGCGAACGCTGTCTGGGGGTCAATTTAGCTGCGAGTCTGGGGCCTATCTTGTCGGTGGAAGCATAAAATTTTGCCCCCGACCAACGGAGTTGTTTCTCTGCCTGTCGTCAATGCGAGATTCAATTGAAGCCTGGATTCCTACAGGCGAGTTTTTGAAGTCGGGGTAGGGTTCCGTTTGTGGTCCTAAGAGCAAGAAAGTCTGATTCCAGTTTAAGCAGGTCCACCCGCCTCTGACGCTTGAGGTTGGCGGAAATTTGAATCAACTTGCCCCGGATAACCGCCTTGTGAGCAGCCCAGATAGTCTCGGGGGAGACCTCTGGAGTGACATTGGAAGAGAAGTACTCCTCAAGAGCTTTAGATATAATTGTGCAGTGAGTCAGATTGCTTAAAAGTGCCTCATTAAGACTCCACCGAAACGTACCCTCAGAGGCGTGAGTGCGATGTAGCAGTAAGACAACCATGGCATGGTCAGAGATAGGCGAGTCCTTAAGGAAGAATTAGAGAGACCCCCGGTGACCGGGGGGGGGGGGGGTGGGGGGAGGAGGAAAGAAAAGGGTAGAGAAAAGAGGAAACAAAATAAAAAGACAAAAAAAGAACACACACTGCAACGTTAGCCAACATTCATTGCAAGAAATAATCCCCACCCAATTCAGGAGAGGTAGGCCAGATCCTACCAACCCCTGAATCCCATAGATGTCTTCGAGGAGCGAAGGCATCAGCTCCACTCAACTGGGGGAAAAAGTCCCAGGAAGAGACGGAGCGAGGCGCAGCAGGAATCCCGCTGTGACCAGACACCCCAATTAAAAGAAAAAAGCAAACCATAAAAATGACATGATTTTTTTTTTAAAATTCCAAGAAGCCAGTGTTTACCACCTGAAAGTCCAATAGTATTAACTGTCAACGGGGGCGTAACCCCCAACAATATAACCAAATCAGTATATTCTATAAGAAAAAACAGTATTAGAATATGTCAAACACCTTTTGAGCAACAAAAAAGGAAGAAGAAAAAAAAAAGGGGGGAAAAATATTTTGTAATGGGGTCACTGTAGAAAAGTAACCGTGGGGCCGAGCCCCTCACAGGGCATGAAAAAACAGGAACGAGTCCTGCAAGAAAAATGTGGAGAGACAACCCGGATGTGGAGAATGTCTAGGGTGGTTTAGTATCTTTGGCCCTCTTGAACTGCTGCTTCTGCCAAGCTGGAACCAGGGGGCTCTGAGAAGGTCGTTTGTAAGAGCCAGAGCTTCTGTTATGAGCGGAGGAGGTGGGGTCTTGAGTGATGAAACCAAGTTTCAGGAGGAGCTGTTCGCCATCAGGAAGAGCCAAGAAGCTATAGGTACGTTGTTGGTGAAGAAAAGTAAGGCGGAAGGGAAAGGGCCACCAATACTTGATCGCCTTCTGCTGCAAAACTTGAAGGAGTGGTTTGAGGGATTGCCTTTTCTGAATAGTAGTAGGCGATAAATCTGCGAAAATTTGAATGGGGTGACCTTGGATAGCCAGATGGTCGGAGCGTCGTGCGATCCTCATGACCGCCTATTTTACTTTGTAAAAGTGTGGCTTGACGACAATATCCCTTGGGGATCCGTCAGGGAGGGGGTCTCTGAGAGCCCTATGAGCTCTATCCAGTTCCAGCCGGTGAGGCGGTATGTCAGGGATCAGGTCCCGGATGAAAGCGGTAACGGCATCTTCAACATCTTTAATATTTTCAGGTAATCCCCTGATCCTAAAATTGTATCGCCTGGAGCGATTCTCAAGCTTGTCAATTTTGGATAAAGCAGTGTCCAGCTGGTCATGTAATTCTTGCATCCTGGCTGAATTTTGGTTAACTTTAAGGACAGTCTGGTCTGATTTAATTTCAATTGCCTCCAGTCTGGATCCCAGGTTCTGGAGATCATTGTGGATGGCAGACCCTGTGAAAGCATCTGGGAGAAGGTATGCATGAGGTAGGAAAGATCTTGCTGGTGAGGTTGAGGAAAAGGCAGGGGGCCCTGTGAGATGTTCTGGACAGCTGGGTAGGCCGCAGCCGGGGACTGGGTTAATTCCTCCAGGGTTCTGTCAAGAAGGGAGACTGTGGAGGCTGGGAACAGGAGTTGAGGCAAGCCCAGGGGGGTGGTCGGGCTGTCAGTAACTGACCTGATAGTCATGGCAGGCGTCGGGACATCTGTTATGTCCACCTCTCCCTCGGGTCCCGTGCTGTGAGGTGGAGCGGCCGCCATCTTGGGGCTGCCAGGGCGGGAGGCCGCCAAATCCAGTTGCCTAGAGAGGTCCCTGCGGACCTTGGAGCCGGACATCGGGTGTCCCGTGATGTGGACCGGGTGTTCCGCGTTGGATCGGCCTTCCCGAGGCGGCGGTGGTATGGCGGTTAGTGCTGTGGGGATGTCCGTGCGGTCACAGCGGGACGGAGCTCCCGGACTAAGCGGCCATCCAGGGAGCTACCACGCATGCGCCCTCTGAGCTCGTGTTTTTTATACACTGATTAAATGAACACTTTGTAATTAGAGTATAGCATCAAGTTAGTTAAACTCCAGGAATTTTGATCTGCTCAGTTAAGTAGCACAGGGGGTTGTTAATCAGTTTCAGCTGCTTTGGTGTTAATGAAATTAACAGGGGCACTAGATGGGCAACAATGAGATGGTCGTCAAAACAGGAATGGTTTTACAGGTGGAGGCCACTGACATTTTTTTTTTTTTTCCTACTCCTCCTTTCTGACTGTTTTTTTCACTAGTTTTGCGTTTGGCTAGGGTCAGTGTCACTACTTGTAACATGAGGCAATACCTGGACCCTATAGAGCAGGGAAATGGAAACTGTGACCCTCCAATAGTTTCAAAACTACAAGTTCCATCATGTCTTTGCCTCTGGGAGTTATACTTGTGGCTGTCAGTCTTGCTATGCCTCCTGGGACTTGTAGTTCTGCAACACCTGGAGGTCCACAGTTTGCTATAAAGGTTGCACAGGCGGCCAAACTTCTCCAGGATGGCACATCAATATGTTCTATTGCCAGAAGGTTCGCTTTTCTCCCAGTCTCAAGAGCATGGAAGAGAAGAGATTCCAAGAGACAGGCAGTTACTCTAGGAGAGCTGGACAGGGTCGTAGGAGATCCTTAACCTATCAGCAGGGCCGGTATCTGATCCTTTGTGCAAGGAGGAACAGGATGAGCACTGCCAGAGCCCTACAAAATGACCCCCAGCAGGCCACTGGTGTGAATGTCTCTGACCAAACAAACAGAAACAGACTTCATGAGGGTGTCCTGAGGGCCCAACATCCTCTAGTGGGCCCTGTGCTCATTGCCCGTCACCTTGGAGCTCGATTGTCATTTGCCATTGGACACCAGAATTAGCAGGTCTGCCACTGGCGCCCTTTGCTTTTCACAGGTGAAAGAAGGTTCACCCTGAGTACATGTGAAAGGGTCTGGAGAAGGTGTGGAGAATATTATGCTGCCTGTAACATCATTCAGCATGACTGGTTCGGTGGTGGGTCAGTGGTGGTCTTGAGAGGCCTATCCATGAAGGGTCGTACTGACCTCTGCAGGCTAGACAATGGCACCCTGACTGCTGTTGGATATCGGGATGAAATCCTTGGACCCTTTGTCAGACCCTACACTGGTGCAGTGGGTCCTGGATTCCTCATGGTGCACAAAAATGCCCAGCCTCATGTGGTAAGAGTATGCAGCCAGTTCCTTGGCTCGCCTAACCAAAATCCAATAGAACACCTCAGGAACATTGTTTCAGTCCATCTGATGCCGCCAGGTTGAGGTCTGTTAAGGAGCTCACTGATGCCCTGGTCCAGATCTAGGAGGAAATACCCCAGGACACCACCCATCGTCCTATTAGGAGCATGCCCCGAGGTTGTTAGGCATGCATAAAAGGACATGGGGCCATTCAAACTACTGAGTACCATTCGGAGTTGCTGCAATAAAATTTCTGCAAAACGAACTAGCTTGCTGCATCTTTTCACTTTGATTTTCGGGGTGTCTTTGAATCCTGCCCTCTGTAGGTTGATCGTTTGAATTTCTATTGAACAATGTGGCATTCTTTTGTTCCTGACACATTACCCAGTCCATATCAGTGTGTGTGTGTGTGTGTATGTGTGTGTGTGTGTGTATGTATGTGTATATATATATATATATATATATATATATAATATATATTGCATGATATTTTTCCCAATTGAGATCTGCTGTGTTTTTCAAGTGTTCCTTTAATTTTTTTTTTTTTGAGCAGTGTGTATATACACACTATTGCCAATAGTATTGCTTTACACACACACACACACACACACTTTATTGGTGGCGGAAGGATTATGGTGTGGGTTTTTTTTTTTTTTCCAGGGGTTCGCCTTGACCCAAAAGTTACAGTGACAGGAACTCTTAAGGCATCAGCATACCAAGACATTTTGGACAATTACATGCTCCCAACTTTGTGGGAAAAGTTTGGGGATGGCTCCCTCTTGTTCCAACATGACTGCATTTCTCCATCATCACATAGGGGACCTATTGCCCCCTATGTGATGGGGAAAAGAAAAAAGTTAAGAAAAACACAAAACCTTTTTTTTTTCTGTTTTAAAAATTGAAGTTACACCCCACCCTCCAAAAAAGAGGCTCCCACATATATAAGCACATAAAAACGTAAATGCACGTGGCGGGCGCCTACACCTGAAAACTTTGATTGTGATACACGTTATATATCACTGCGCATACCACACTTTTTTATTTTATTTATTTTTTTTTATTTAAACGTTTAAGAAACGCAAAAATGTCTCTGGCTTGGAAAGAGTTAAAGGATAAGTTCACCTTCGGTAACATGTTACATGTTCCACCTATAAGATTTATTTGTTAAACCTGGCTCCTAACTTTTTAGCTGGCTCCTAGATTCAAAAATTTGTCAAGCCCTGCACCCCTTTTTCTTTCTCTCCTCCACACTGTACATATGAAAAGCTCAGCTCCAGGCTCCAAAAAAAAAAAAGTCAGCAGCTACAAATTGCCGACACGCAAACACGTCACTTCCCTTCCGCTGTGTGGAACGTGGAATGGCGGCCCCTGCTCGCAGCAAGCTTCAAACCAAGTTTTATTGTAAGTGATCTTTTATTTTGAATAAATATGTTTACGTTTACTGCACCACTTGTGCGATGCGGGAAGGCTGCGAATTCGCAGCCTGTTCCTGCATCGCAAACGCACATCTGGCAGTTCACACTGCCACATGCGATACGCAGGGGGTGTCAATTAAATGTTAACGACACCCCCAGTTTGATTGCATATCGCAGTGTGATCTGACAGTTTGCACAGGATCGGATCGCACAAGTGTGAACCACTGTGCGATCCGATCCTGATACAGCTGGAAAAAAGGGTCCTGTGCGTCTTTTGTGCGGGTGCAGTGCGAATTTCAGCCATACAAAGTGTATGGCTGGATTCGCATCCGCACATCCGATCGCATGTAATGAAGGAGCAGTGCGCTCCGATATTACATGCGATCGCCGCACTCGCAAGAGTGTGAACCGGCCCTGAGAGGCTCTTATCTCTTGCATACATCCTCATTCTGACATCTATATACTGTATCTGATGGCTCCGATTTGTGGTCTCCAAAGCTGCTGTTGATTATCTATGTATGGGAGACATACATACCTGAATATATACATCATTTAACGGCTCCGGATATTGGTCCAAAGCTGGTGTTGACTACCTCTAGTGGGGGTCATTTAGATGTGGTGAGTGGATTGTGCATGCAGATGCCGGTGAAGGAGTGGACTTTGTCACAAGTCATGGGTGTTTCCTTCGAGTGATTTATTTTAAAGGAAGATAGCACATTAAATGTGACTTTGAGCACTTTTTTCACATTGTATATTTTTATTACCAAATGTATTATTTATGAGTGCAGTCTACTTTGTTTCTTCTATTCATCCTTATCCTAGCGTCCCTTTTGGACCAGGTGCCTTTTACCCGTCATTCACTTTGAATTGGCTGTTAATGCCCTGGGTTGTAGGTTATAATGCAGGGCACTACAATAGTATTCACACTGGTGTGTTGGTGTGCCATTCAAAAAGACACTGCTACATAGTGACATTAGACCTGTGCATTAATATTTTGTTGTAGTAACGCACAGTTAGGCTGGATACACTTTATACAATTTTTGTTCAATTTCTGATAGATTTACCTTCAACTATGTAGTGCAAGAGCCTGCCTGATTGCATACAATTTGAAAGTGTTTGGGTCTGACCTCCTATTATATGGTTTTGGTAAATCTATAGGTAAGTTGTACAAGAAATTGTATAGTGTGTAGTGTACTCAGCTTAATATGAATGTTTTACTAAAACATAGCTGTAAATCCACCCTCAGTGAGTCAATGGTATGGAATTAGCATATGCAGATTAGATACTATGACACCTTGATGACGCAGTGAAAGGATGAGCATGACATTCCTGGAGTATGGCAAAGGCAGCAGCTCCCATATTTCTGTCCTGACTGGCTCCTTTTAAAGAACACTTGTCATGAGATAATTACCTCTCCTTGTGATGTTAATTGCCTGTCTGTGATGCTTTTCATCTGAGTCACATAAGCAGTCCATACATTTAGTTATTTTTCGTTCAACCAGCAAAAAATAAATGAACCGATTCCCCCATCCATACACACACAATGTGGATGGAGGAATCCTTCTCACTGTGGTATTGTTATTCTGACAGCGAGGAGACTTCCCTGCCATCACTGAACAACCTCCTATGGAATAGTGGGAGTCAGTAGTCCCAACAGTTAGATAATGGGGACAATGAATAAAATGTTACACATGATGCTGCCAAATCCCTGACACAGGATGATGTGTAAAATGTAGGTCTTGACAAAGCGCATGCGCGCGAAACATGTAGTCACGGCAACCTGGAGCTTGAGTTCCATGCTGGTCCGCTCTCCATCTTTGTCTCGGCTGCCGCTTCCTGTGACGCTGTGTGTAGGAGGTTCCCGGAAGTGACGTGAGGTCCGGCGCCATGCTTGTGTTATGGCCGACACAAGCGCCGTGCGGCCTCATCCATCTGTCCCCGAGACCCTCCGGATCCCCTCCCTTTCCCTTTTTTTGGATTTGGAACATTGCTCTTTTGAACACACTGGGCGGGACTCCCACAGTACCTTATGCGATGCTGAAGACCCCAGGACTGGTTGGTGGTTTTATCATGAATTATTACCAATAAACTTTCCTGTTATCCCTGCCATCACTGTCCATCAGTTGGTTTTATTTAGGAGCAAAAGTTCTAAACTACACTGCTGTGCGCCATCCCTCCTTCCAGCCTCTCTTCCCTGCCATCAGAATACAACAATCAGTGTTGCCGGTTATAGCTGATCGTTTGGGGAAAACCTGACAGGCTGGTTGTATACAAGTGGATATATAGATGGCCTTGTGCACACCCAGCCTGCCCATACATGGACTGAAATTCGACCAGTCCTTGCTGAACTGGAAGACTTTCAAACCATATATGGCTGGCTTTACACAAAACAAGTATAAAGCTGGTCATGCATTAATTGATTTTCAGTCAAACTTTTTCAGTTTGATTGCTTGGGGTGAAATTGACAATCATTTTTGTCTGTAGTGATGAGAAACTTTGATGGAACGGCACAGAAAATTTTAACCGTGAAAGTGGTTTTAATTTACTTTTATTCATTAACCTGGAACACATGTAGAAGGTTGGGCAGAGTAAAACTGAAACTCCTGATCTTCATATGGGTTCTGTAGCAGTAACCAGAACCAATGTTAAAGTAGCACTATAAGCAAAACTTTTTTTATTTATTTTTTTTCATTTTGGATGGAGTAAGGGAGGGTCATAACCCGTCAGATATTTTTTATTTTTTTTCCATCATCTTTGTCCCATTATGGAGATTTTAATTCACTTCCTGTCCTATAGCCAAACAGGAAGTGAGAGGAAATATCTGCAAATTTAAGGGTCACCCGAACAAATGTCCCCCCCTTAGATTTCCCCTCTTACTTTTCTGGGGACAACCGGAAATGTGGGATTTTCTTTTACTTTCAAACAGGACAAATAGAGAGGGTGAATCTCCCCAGTGGGGACACAGACCAATAAAATTTGACAGCTATTCAAATCCCTCTGCACTCCATCTAAAACTTAAAAAAATTCCCCTTTTAGTTATACTTTAAATTTGTTTGGTCAGCATGACGGCAAAACAATCAGCATTTTCAGAAGTAAGTGGAGCAACCAGCATTTTGAGAAGTAAGTGGTGTACATGTTTTATTGGTAGAACACTTCCTATGCTTGTATCTGTTCACACCATTCACATGCAGCATTTATATGCAGCACACTTGTATGTTGTGATCAGGGCACATAGAGAACTTCGGTGTCCTGTCGTTGAGCTTGTGTTGATCAAAGAACTTTGTGTGAATGAGCTCTAAAAGTTAAGCTTGGTTTCCCTCTGAAGCCTACTTTTTGGTCAGTGAGGTCACCTGTGATATTAATGGGGTATCGGGGGCATTGGAAGGTGGGCTAATTTGGACTTCAAGACTTCAAGTTTCAGGAGTGGGGATGAGCTTAGGCATGGTTGGTTCTTAAGCCTAGTACACACTAGTAGTTTTTGGTTCAACCCAACCAGGATGAACTAAAAAAAAAACTGACCGGAGGAGCCACTGTACTAATTATGCAATGTTGATAAAGTGATCTCCCCTGCTGTTTAGGACGCTTTTTTTTTTTTTTTTTTTTTTTTTGGGGGTTATGTTCCTTCGACTGAAGCCTGCCCCGACTCCAGTACACACGGGCCGAGTTTTGGCTGGTTTCTATTGAACAGGCCAATGCTGCCTGACATTTGGCCCGTGAGTTCTAAGCTTTAGTCCCAACCCACCTGAGCAAGCCCACCAGGAAAGTGTCACCTGTACTGGGCCAATCATCTGTGGCCAAGGGGCATGTATACATGTGATTGTGGTGGGGAATACTTAAACTGCTTATAAATGGTCCAGTTCAGTGACAGGCATGTTCACTTAGATGGGTTCGGACTAGGATCTGAACATGCCTGAGCTCATCCTTCATCAGGAGCCCAGTAATTTTGCTCAAAGTTGAACATGTCTTAGTCCACGTGAAACGAAAAATGTTTTACATTGACATGGTTATATTTGCTGTATTCTTGGTCAGTAGCATATACAGATGCATCTCAAAAAATTACAAGATCATCAAAAGGTAATTTTATTTTAGTAATTCAATTCAAAAAGTGACTCTTGTATAGATTCATTACATACAGTGATATATTTTGAGCATTTTTCTTTTAATTTTGATGATTATGGCTTACAGCTAATGAAAACCCAAAATTCACTATCTCAGAAAATTAGAATATTTCATAGGGCTAATGGGAAAAAGGATTTTTAATACAGAAATATTGGTTATGTCCATGTACAGTATAGTTTGCACTCAGCACTTGGTTGTATGAATTACTGCATCAGTGCAGCGTTGCATGGAGGCGATCAACCTAGGGCTTTGCTGAGGTGTTATGGAAGCCCGGGTTGCTTTGATAGCAGCTTTTTTGTCTGCATTGTTGGGTCTGGTGTCTCCTCTTCCTCTTCAGGTTTAGTCGAGTTTGCTGACCAATCAAGCACAGTGATACATACCATGATCATTAAAGCAGGTATTGGTACTTTTGGCAGTGTGGGTAGTGCTAAGTCCTGCTGGAAAATAAAATCCGCATCTCCATCAAGCTGGTCAGCACAAGGAAGCATGAAGTGCTCTAGAATTTCCTGTTCTGACTTTTGACTTGATTAAATACAGTGAACCAACACCAGAAAATGACTTGGCTCCACAAATCATCACTGACTGTGGAAACTTCACACTGGACCTCCTTGCTACTTGAATTCTGTGCCTCTCCACTCTTCCTCAAGACTATGGGACCTTGATTTCCAATGAAAAATTTACCTCCTGGGGTAAAAAACAAAAACTGAGCAACAGTCCAGTCCTCTTTCTCCTTAGCCCAGGTAAGACCCTTCTGACATTGTCCCTGGTTCAGGAGTGGCTTGACACAAGGAATGCGACAGTTGTTGCCCATGTCCTGGATACATCTGTGTGTGATGGCTCTTGAAGCACTGACACCAGCCGTAGTCCACTCCTTGTGAATCTCCCCCAAATTCTTGAATGCCTGCTGCTTCACAATCCTCAAGGCTGCGGTTATCCCTGTTGCTAGTGCATGATTTTCTACCACACTTTTTTCTTCCACTCAACTTTCCATGAATATGCTTGGATACAGCCTTCTGTTAACCACTTGCCGACTGCCGCACGACTATTTACGTCGGCAGTCAGCCCCTCACAGGCAGAGCGATGTAGTCACGGACCCCCCCCCCCCCCCCCCCCGCGTGTCACCGACGGACCCGATGTCCGCCGGTCACTCGGCAATCGTGCAGAGGGAGAAAGGCAGGCGGCTGATGTAAACAAGCCGCCTGTCATTCTCCCCTGTGTAGAAACAGTGATCATACGGTTCTACTATGTAGGACCGTTGATCACTGTTCCTAAACCTCAAGCCACAGCCAATCAGTTAGAATAACGCCCCTAGGGACACACACAACCCCTCCCTCTCAAAAGTTAACCCCTTCACTGCCAGTGTAATTTTACAGTAACAGTGCATATGTATAGCACTGATTACTGTAGAAATGTCACTGGTAACCCCAAAAGTGTCAAAAATGTCAGTCAAGGGTCCGATCTGTCCGCCGCAATGTCGCAGTACCGCAAAAAAAAATTGCAGATCGCCGCCATTACGCGTAAAAAAAAATGACAAAAATCTTTCCCTTTGTTAGTAAACGCGATAACTTTTGCGCAAACCAATCAAAATACGCTTTTTTTTTTTTTTTACCAAACATATGTAGCATAAAACAAATTGCCCGAAAATGTTAAGTTTTGGTTTTTACATTTTTTTTTTTTTTTTTGGGGAATTTCATATAAAAAAATGTGAAAAATATTGTTATTTTTGCAAAATTGACGCTCTTTTTTTGTTTATAGTGCATGATCAAAAAATCGCACAGGTGATCAAATACCACCAAAAGAAAGCTCTGTTTGTGGGAAAAAAAGGACATCAATTTCATTTAGGTACAGTGTCGCACGACCGCGCAATTGTCCGTTAAAGTCACAATGCCGAATCACAAAATAGGCCCTGGTCAGGAAGGGGGTAAAATCTTCCGGGGCTTAAGTGGTTAACAGCCAGCTTCTTTAGCAATGACCTTTTTTTGACTTGCCCTTTGTGGAGGGTGTCCATGACTGTCTTCTGGACAACAGTCTTCCCCATGATTGTAACCTACTGAACCAGACTGAGAGACCATGTAAAGGCTCAGGAAAACTTTACAGGTGTTTTGAGTTTATTAGCTGAATAGAGTGTGACACCATGAGTCTACAATATTGATCTTTTTCACAATATTCTAATTTTCTGAAATACTAAATTTTGGGTTTTTACTAGCTATAAGCCATAATCATCAAATTAAAAGAAAGAAATGCTTGAAATCTATCACTGTGTGTAATGAATTTATATAATATGAGTTTCACTTTTCGAATTGATTTACTGAAATACATTTTTTTAATCTAATTTTTTGAGATGCACTTGTATAAGAAAATGTCTCCACTCCCGGTTCCCTGTTTCTCTCTAGGATGTGTTTTGTTGCACCTGAGAAACGTGATGTTTTCTGTCACAATTTTTATGCTCCCCACGCGGGACGCAATACGATCCAAAGAAGCTCTTGTACTTCTTTGGATCGTATTGCGTCCCGCGATTTTTTTTTTGCGCGATGTTACCGCGATTCGGCAGGCGGAAATCGCGGCAACATCGCTCAGCGTTTGGGGGTCTATTGCAAATCAACGGGCAACGCACAGGCGTCCCGCGATTTGCAATAATCTCCGGATCGCGGGCGGAACCGCAGCGGTTCTGCCCGTGACCCATACGCTAACATGTGAACGGAGCCTTACAAAGGTCGCTGCAGAGGATAGGTTGCAGCATTGGAGGGACCATGCTGGACTGAGGAATAAGGTAAGTATTGGGGCTGCAACGAACAATTTTTTTCATAATTGACTAGGTGGCTGATTTTATGGTTTAGACTAATCAGATACAGTAATAACCTTAAGTGTGGTGTGTAATTTAGTTAATATGTAAAGTTTAAAAAAGTCAATTTATTCTTAAATATCCATATGCAGTGGTAAATATAAATAACCAACTATATGGTTAGAGAGCAAAATTGCTACTCTGAGAATAACAGACAGAGATATATTGTATATACTATTAGAGGTTGAGAGCCGGTTCACACTGAGGCGACACGACTCCTTACTACTTCAGGGGCGACTTGTGCATTCCCATGCACCACGACTTCGGAGCGACTTGCAGAGACTTCACATAATGGAAGTCTATGCAAGTCGCTTCGAGGTCGCCCCGAAGTAGTACAGGACCCTTTTTCTAAGTCGGAGCGACTTGTGTTGCTCCTATTAGAACGGGTCCTGTAGCGGTCAATGGACCGCGAGGGAGCGCGACTTGTCAGGCTGACAAGTCGCCTGACAAGTCGCGCTAGTGTGAACCAGCTCTGAATCTGGTAAATATCATCAGACTCCGATCAAATTTTTTTTTAACGAAAAACAACTAAAGACACTTTTGCCGATTTTTAGACAGAACTGTAATGTGTATGACAGACTCCCTTGTCATAGGCAGGTGGCTTGATAAAGGCTACCTGCGCCTGCTGTCACTTATACTGGCCATATGAAAAATGTCTTCTGGCCAGCCTTCCGTTCCCCCCTATTCAACGGGCTGCCTGAATGGGGGGACAAAAAAACAAATCCACAACGGAATCCACGCAAGCTAGGTGGATGAAGGAATTCTCCCCACGGTGCTATTGTATTCTGACAGCAAGACTCCTCTGCTGTAAGAAAACGCTGATTGAATTAAGGTTTTCCAGCAGTCCCGTTTGACCGATCGTCTTCTGTCAGACAGGGAGGGTTGCACACAGATCGAACTTCACTGATCCCTGCTTAACTAGGCCAAATTCAATCTGTGTGCTGTAACTCACCAATATGTTCTAAACTGACTGTGCAATCTCTGTCTAATCAACCCTAGATTTAACCAAGCTGTGTGATATGATGACCTAAAGCAGGCCATACAATTTTTTTTTTCCCAATTAGCAGGTTGAATGGAAAAAATTTGACCCGATTCCTCCGATCCACACAATCAATGTGGATGGGGGAATCCTTCCCGCTGAGTCGTATTCTGACAGCGGGAAGCCTTCCCTGCCATTAAAATATGCGGATCAGTGCTGCCGTTGCAATGATTGATTTAGAAAAATCAAACAGACTGGTTGTACAATTGTTGATCGCTAGATTCAGCCTTCCTATACATGTATTAAAATTTGTCCGGTCTCTCCCGTATCAGCCAAATTTTTATCCATATATTGCAGCCTTAAAGTGGTTGTAAATCCACTTTGACGCTTACCTATAGGTAAAAGTAATCGAAGTGGATTTACAACCACTTTAAGGCGGCAAATTAAAAATAAGACTGGAATTAAAAATAATATATTTTTTTTTTGAAGAGTTTACTTCCTCTTTAAGGTATCCAATCATATTGTATCCAAACTGAGAGACACTTGCACTACATACTTTATGGTAGATCTCAGGCTCCTTTTACACTGAATTGAGTATAATCACCTGGGTATCTGTGAGCAGCCAAACAGGACTGATGTAAGATAAGATCTATGCCCTTTCTGTTTTTGCCCTGCAGACACAGGCAGACTACGTCAGCTCTATGGGTGGCTGGGTGTAAACGTACTCTGCTGCCTGTTGGGTATTTTTTTTATCTGGACCTGATCAGATTCAGGTGTAGGCGGGTATAAATGGACACAAGTCCATTTACATCCACTTGTCTGTAGGGCTCCATGGACCTTCCAGTTGAAATCAGAATGCCTTAAAGAGATTGTACAATTTGATTGTAAGGTGTGGTGAGCTTAAAAGAAAAGTTTCGACTTGACAGAAAAAAACTTTTATACTCACCTAGGTGTATAGTGCATCTGTCCCCTGCCGAGTAGTGAGAATTGAGAGATCAAACACAGATGATCGCTCAGTTCTCCCCCCCCCCTCCGCTCTGAGCAGAGAGCTGGTGACTATCGGTCTTCAGCTCTCTGCTCTGCCTCTTCAGCACTCACTGAAGCGCTGGGCTATGGTGGGGGCAGGAGGGGATGGCTCAGGCTCTCTGAGCTGAGAGGCTGAGCCAGGTGTAGGTCCAGATTTCTGGGTGGAACCCAACCATATGGTCGGGATCTTTTCAGAGCCTTGGCCAGCTTGGTGACGTCAGCAGACTTTAGCCTGCCATTGGCAGAAAATGGTTCACAGGAGTGCAGAAAGAACTGCACTCCTGTGACCTACAGTGGAAGTATAGCCAAAATACCTTTGTCTATACTTCTCCTGTAACATTGAAGTTTGTGATTTGAAACATTCATGTTACATAAGGTTTCATACTGAAGGAAAAATAAAGTTTTTTTTTTTTTTTTTTTATATATATATATATATATATATATATATATAATATTATATAATATAATGTATATATTCCTCCTGCTTTACAGAATAGATTGGTGATACCTGGGTTTTAAAATGGGGGGGGGGGGGGGTGTCAAACTGACATACAGTATCTCACAAAAGTGAGTAAACCCCTCACATTTTTGTAAATATTGTATTCTATCTTTTCATGTGACATTACCCTTTGCTACAATGTAAAGTAGTGAGTGTACAACTTGTATACCAGTGTGAATTTGCTGTCACCTCAAAATAACTCAATATACAGCCATTAATGTCTACATCGCTGGCAACAAAAGTGAGTATACCCCTAAGTCAAAATGTCCAAACTGGGCCCAAAGTGTCAATATGTTGTGCGGCCACAATTATTTTCCAGCACTTCCTTAACCCTCTTGGGTATGGAGTTCATCAGAGCTTCACAGGTTGCCACTGGAGTCCTTTTTCTACTTGTCCATGACGAGCTGGTGGATGTTTGACCTTGCACTCCTCCACCTTCCATTTGAGGATGCTCCACAGATGCTCTATAGGGTTTAGGTCTGGAGACATGCTTGTGCAGTCCATCACCTTTATCCTCAGCTTCTTTAGCAAGGCAGTGGTTGTCTTGGAGGTGTGTTTGAGGATGTTATGTTGGAATTCTGCCCTGCAGCCCAGTTACATCTAACAAATAAGTTTTATCTTGGTCTCCTCAGACCCCAGGACATGGTTCCAGTAATCCATGTCCTTTAGTCTGCTTGTCTTCAGCAAACTGTTTGCAGGCTTTTTTGTGCACCAGCTTTAGAAGAGGCTTCTTTCTGGGACAGCCATGCAGACCAATTTAATGCAGTGTGTGGCGTATGGTCTGAGCGCTGACAGGCTGACCCCCCACCCCTTCAACATCTGCAGCAATGCTGGCAGCACTCGTACGTCAATTTCCAAAAGACAACTCTGGATATGACACTGAGCACCTGCATTCACTTCTTCAGTCGACCATTGGCGAGGCCTGTTCTGAGTGGAACCTGTCCTGTTAAACCGCTGTATGGTCTTGGCCACTGTGCTGCAGCTCAGTTTCATGGTCTTGGCAATCTTCTTATAGCCTAGGCCATCTTTTGTAGAGCAACAATTCTTTTATTCAGATCCTCAAGAGTTCTTTGCCATCAGGTGCCATGTAAACTTCTAGTGACAAGTAAGAATGAGAGAGAGAGAACATAAAATTTAACACACACGCTCCACATTCACACCTGAGACCTTGTAACACTAACGAGTCACTTGACATGGGGGAGGGAAAATGGCTAAATGGGCCCAATTTGGACATTTTCATTTAGGGGTGTACTCACTTTTGTTGCCAGCTGTTTAGACATTAATGACTGAGTGTTTAGTTATTTTGAGGGGACGGCAAATTTTCACTGTTCTACAAGTTGTACACTCACTACTTTACATTGTAGCAAAGTGTCATTTCTTCAGTGTTGTCACATTTAAAGATGTAATAAAATATTTACAAAAATGTGAGGGGTGTACTCACTTTTGTGAGATACTGTAATTATGCTAACATTCATGTAAATGTTCCCAATCTGCTCAGCCAGAGTTACTGCTTAGAGAGGCAGAGCTGCAGCAGGTTAATGTGTGACTTATTTTAATGGCATAGATGACATTTTAGATAGCAATAAAGTACTTGTGTATGACATTGCTTGGTGTATGTTACATGAATGAGAAATGTGTCACAAAAATCAGGTCTGGATTAACCAAGCAACTCAGCTAATAATTGTATGAGGCAGATAATTGAGTGGGTGTAACATAACATGTAAAATTATTATAGCACAATTCTGCTTTCAGCACACTGTGATTTAAGGCCTCTTGCACACTGGCAAAGAAAAAAACACCACGTTGGTAACCATGCTTTTCTGATTTCTGCCCCCCATCCCCTTTCAATTGTTTGCACATAACATTTTTTGGGGGGAACCTTATATTTACTGGACAGTCCAGTGGAATGGAGAGGCCTGTCATGAGAGAAATACTTAATGTGGAACTTCACCCAAAAGGGGAAGTACTTCTCCCCCCTCTCCTTCTTGGGAAATGGCACTTTTTTGGGGGGGGTGGAGGCGGGTAACTGGTTTTGACAGGTGCTCACTTCCTTTTCCACTCCTCCCTGTCCTCCCTCCCAGCAGACTTCTGGGACATGCCACATGTGCAGTGGGAAGTTGGCTGTGAAGCCGCAAGGAGTTACAGCTGGTTTACCATGTTAAAAATGCCAGGGACTCAAAGACCAGTAAATAACAGGCCCAGGTGAGGACGGTGCTGGATCCTTGGACAGGTGTCAGCCGCTATAGAATTTGTAGCTGCTGACTTTTAATTATTTGTTTCTAGAACGAAGATCTCTTTTAGAAGGTCATGTAATGGTTAATACACACCAGGCCACTCCCTCTCCCTGGAAAATGAAGAGTGGCTTACTACTAAATTATTGTTTGTCAATAGGTCTATTAAACCATGAGGTAGACAGCAGGCAGGAGATTCAAGCTCTGAGGAAGAGCATCTCAGTCGAAACGTGTTGGCTTGTTTGTCACAGAGTGAGGTCCAGGCCACACGGAGCACTTGCATCCTGTTTCCTTTGCCAGTTTTGGGTCTCTGTACCCCTTGAGGTCTTTAGCCTTTATAGCTCTTATGTTTTTGGCATACATATATTTTAATAAACTCGTAAAGGTAATGCACAAGGTTTTGCGTTTGAGGTCTGGGTTATGAATTTGTGGGCAGTGGCAGAAGGTGCTCAGGGGAGACTAGGGTTTGAGCAACACAAACTTTCTTGTTTAATGGTTTTTTAAAGATGTGGCTATACAGTAAACCCCCCTCCATTGCGGGGGTTACGTTCCGGACCCAGCCGCAAAAAGTGAAAATTCACGAAATAGAAAAACCCTTACAAAATGCATTGTAGGCATGTTTTTTTTACTGTCACTGTACGTGTAAAAGCATTTTAAGGTCTTTAAACACACTTTTTAAACAATAGAAACTCATTTAAACACATAAAAGATACTGAGAGACTTAGCAAGAACTATGGAAAACACAAAAATATTTCATTTTTAATGATTTATATAGCAAAATTAGTAAATCATTAAGCAATCCATTACATTTGGCAATAACAATAGATAACAAATCTAAACTAATAGGCGGGTGTGACTACAGTTCCCCACAAACACCAAAGTAAGTCATGAGATAGGATGATGTCCTTGGGCCACAATTTTTGTTTTTAAGAGAAAAGGGAGGAGTCTGGGAGAGAGTTTATCGAGCAAGGTTATTGGAGGAACAGCAATAATTGAGGCAAATTCAAAATGGTTTCCCAAAATGTTTTATTTTTTCCATTGGTGATAGCCAATGCCTCTTCCATCCTCCTAATGTTATTTAATTCTGCTACCCATTCTCAAATGGTAGCTTTTCAATGGTGAGCAATCAGGACCTGCCAAAATAAAAAAAAAAATGTAATAGGTCAGTTTTTTTATTCCCCTAATTGAATCTTGGAACATGGACAAAAGTGTTCTCTGGAGTTTCAGGCCATGAACTACCTGTCACTACATTACCCTATTGAAATATGAAGTTCAAGAATGACCTAATTTTAGGACAAGACCACCATAGGTGGAGGAGAAAACATGAACTTTGACCTAATCAACAGCATAACATTCTGGCCCCGTTCACACCTGAACGTAGCTCAAAGCTCCAAAGACCTCCGCATGTAAATCCCATGATTTTCAATTGTGCCTGAGCGTTGTCACATGTAGCTGAAAAAAGTATGCAAGCTTCTTTTGAGCTACAAGCTTCAAATGTGTTTGGTGCAATGGACTTCAGTGGGAGTGCCTGGAAAACATGCAGTTCTGCACATTAATTTTCCCAAGGAGCTAGCTTTCCATTACCTAACAAGAATTTCAAAATTTTAACACCCAAGCCACAGACGTCTTTAACCACTTGCCTTCTGTGCACTTAAACACCCTTCCCATCCAGGCCAATTTTCAGCTTTCAGCGCTGTCACACTTTGACAATTGCGCGGTCATGCTACACCGTACCCATATGAAATTTTTATCATTTTTTTTCACACAAATAGAGCTTTCTTTTGGTGGTATGTAATCATCTCTGGGTTTTTTATTTTTTACAAAAAAAAAGAATAAAGACAGAAAATTTTGAAAAAAAAAAAAAAAGTTTTTCTTATTTTCTGCGAGTAAATTTTCAAAATAAATTTTTCTCCTTCACTGATGTGCGCTGATGGGCACTGATGAGGTGGCACTTATGGGCACTGATGAGGAGGTACTAATATGCTGCACTGATGAGCACTGATAGGCGGCACTGCTGGGCACTGAGAGGTGGCACTGCTGGGCACAGAGGCGGCACTGACGGGCGGCACTGATGGGCACTGAGAGGCGGCACTGATGGGCACTGGCGGATGGCACTGATGGACACTGACGGGCGGCACTGATGGGCGGCACTGATGAGCACTGATGGGCAGCACCATCAGTGCCCACACTCAGTGCCCATAGTGCTGCCAGTCAGTGCTCATCAGTGCCTAGATGAGCAGGCACTGATGGGCACTGACTGGCAGCACTATGGGCACTGATTGTGGGCATTGATGGGGGACACTGATGGCGGGCACTGTGGGCACTGTTGGGGGCAATTTGTGTATGTTTTTTTACCTTTTAGTAATCAGGGCACTGGTGATCAGTGCCCTGATTACATGTCTCTGTGTCCCCGGCGCTGTGAGGCTCCCCCTCCTTCCTCACACTGCAGGCTCCGTGTGAGGAAGGAGCGCCGGCGATGAGAGATGATCTCATATGTTTACATATGAGATCATCTCTCATTGGACGGTCCGATCACGTGGTGAATGGCCGCTGTGATTGGCCATTCACCACGATCTGTGATCGGCTGTGTCCAAGGGACACGGCCGACACAGGTTCTCCCCGATGCGCGCTCGCGGGAGTGCGCGGGGAGCCTGCTTCTGGGAGGCCGTTTAAAAACGGTCTCCCGAAAATTCGAGTCTGCGCTGCAGCCGTATATAGGCTGTAGCGCGGATGGGATGTAGTTAAAAGGGGTTAAAAAAAAAACACCTTTAAAACCACCAAAGAGGTTTTACTCAAGTGTAAATGCTGCCTCAGAAGTGGGCACATCATTTTTTTACAAAATCTATTTGGGGTAAAGGGAGTGTCTAGTCTCAGATGTCTAATCTCAGATGTCACTATGTTCCAGCTCTGTTTTGGTTGTAAACCTCAGACATGAAATATGAACAATGCATATCCCTCTGTAGTGTGTAATAAGGGTCGTTTCTGTCTGCCGCTTTGTTCCTCTGCTATCAGCATCAATCACTTCTGGCAGGTTTTCCTGACACCAAGAGAAAAAAGGTGACCGGGGATGGAACTCAAGCTGATTTGAACAGTGCCTCAGCTCTGTTCCTGTGTGCTATGTGAAGGGGGGGGGGGTGTCCCTGTCCCTGTCCCTGTCCCTTCGCTCCAATCAGCTCTCCTCACTCATTTCTGCAAAGTGTAACTCTAGCTCTCAGCCCCCTTTTTTTTTCCAAAACGCTCAGTCAAGCTTTATAAATTCTGGACTTTAAATGGATGTAGAAAAAGAGGACGGCAGATAGACAGGTGCAACTTATGAAGGAGGTATTGTTTCATCTGCGTCCAGTCACTTCACTGGTTATATGTGAGGGTTTACAACCACTTTTCAAATACCGAAATGTCGGTTTACTGAGAAGTATGTCCATGTACAGTATAGTATGCACTATACCAATACTTGGTCAGGGCTCCTTTTGCACGAATTACTGCATCAGTGCGGCGTAGCATTGAGGCGATCAGCCTGGGGCACTGCTGAGGTGGTATGGAAGCCCAGGTTGCTTTAATGGTGGCTTTCAGCTCGTCTGCATTGTTGGGTCTGTTGTCTCTCATCTTCCTCTTGACAATACCCCACAGATTCTCTATTGGGTTTAGGTCAGGCGAGTTTGCTGGCCACTCAAGCACAGTGATGCCATGATCATTAAACCAGGTATTGGTGCTTTTGGCAGTGTGGGTAGTGCTAAGTCCTCCTGGAAAATGAAATCCGTATCTCCATAAAGCTGGTCAGCAGAGGGAAGCACAAAGTGCTCTAGAATTTCCTGTGCTGACTTTGGATTTAAAACACAGGGGACTAACACCAGCAGATGACATGGCTCCCCAAATCACGGACTATGGAAACTTCACACTGAACCTCATGCAATGTGGATTCTGTGCTTCTCCACTCTTCCTCCAGACTTTGGGACCTTGCTTTTCAAATGAAATGCTACATTTTTCAGTCAGCAATTATTTGGGGAGTCATGTCATCTGATGGTGTTGGTCCACTGTGTTTTAGCAAGTCCATAGTCAGCCCAGCCCTCTACCAGGAGATTCTAGAGCACTTCATGCTTCCCTCTGCTGACCAACTTTATGGAGATGTTGATATTTTCCAGCAGGACTTGGCACCTGCCCACACTGCCAAAACTACCATTATCTGGTTTAATGATCATGGTATCACTGTGCTTGATTGGCCAACGAACTCCTCTGACCTAAACCTCATAGAGAATCTGTGGGGCATTGTGAAGAGGAAGATGAGACACCAGACCCAACAATGCAGATGCGCTGAAGGCAGCTTTCAAAGCAACCTGGGCATCCATAACACCTCAGCAGTGCCAAAGGCTGATCGGATCCATGCCACGACGCATTGATGCAGTGATTCATGCAAAAGGAGCTCCAAACAAGTATTGAGTGCATACTATACTGTACATGGACATACTTTTCAGTTAGCCAACTTTTCTGTTTTAACCACTTGCCGACTGCCTAATGACTATCTACGTCGGCAGTCAGCCCCTCACAGGCAAAGTGACGTAGATCTACGTCGCTAGCCTGTGAGGGTCTAGGGAGCGAGCGCGTCACTCTGCGATCGCCGCTGCAGAGGGAGAAAGTCAGGCGGCTAGTGTAAACAAGCCGCCTGTCATTCTCCCCTGTGTAGAAACTGTGATCACACGGTTCTACTATGTAGAACCGTTGATCACTGTTTCTACAGCTCAACAGACAGCCAATCACAGTTAGAATCACGCCCCTAGGGACACACACAGCCCCTCCCTCTCAAATAAAGTTAACCCCTTCACTACCAGTGTAATTTTGCAGTAACAGTGCATATGTACAGCACTGATTACTGCAGTAATGTCACTGGTTACCCCAAAAGTGTCAATGTCAGTCAAGGGTCCGATCTGTCTGCCGCAATGTCGCAGTACCGCAAAAAAAATCGCAGATCGCCGCCATTACGCGTTAAAAAAACCCCAAAAATGACAAAAATCTTTCCCTTTTGTTAGTAAACGCGATAACTTTTGCGCAAACCAATCAAAATACGCTTTTTGCGTTTTGTTTTTTTTTTTCTTTTATGCTACATAGGTAGCATAAAACAAATTGGCCGAAAATGTTAAAAAAATTTTGATTTTTACATTTTTTTGGGGTGGAATTTCATATAAAAAAATGTGAAAAATATTGTTATTTTTGCAAAATTTACGCTCTTTTTTTTGTTTATAGCGCATGATCAAAAAATCGCACAGGTGATCAAATACCACCAAAAGAAAGCTCTGTTTGTGGGGAAAAAAAGGACGTCAAATTTGTTTAGGTACAGCGTCGCACAACCGCGCAATTGTCCGTTAAAGTCACGCAGTGCCGAATCGCAAAATACCCCCTGGTCAGGAAGGGGGTAAAATCTTCCGGGGCTTAAGAAACCTTTTTTGTATTGGTCTCATGTGATATTTTAATTTTCAGAGATACTGAATTTTGAGTTTGCACTAGCTGTAAGCCATAATCCTCAAAACTGGGGGAAAAAAAAGGAATGCTCGAAATATCACTCTGTGTGTGCAACACATCTGTATAAAATGTTTCACTTTTTGAATTGAATTGCTGAAATTAACTTTTTGATATTGTAATATTTTGAGATGCACCTGTACATACTTTCAACTTTAAAAAAATGCAATTTTTGGGCACAGCCCATTCCATTCCTCCATTTAACATCAACTGGATCATGTGACTCTGAGCATAGTATAGGCATGTTTTACACTGCTCACATCGGCTAAATCCTGTTCTTTGTGGTAATCATCTTCCCACACATTATTATAATCTTTCTGTACCTGTGCTTTAATTTTTTCCCAGGGTGTCATTTGATTTTCTGTGAGGTATAAAATTGCAAAATGTTGTACAGATAAAAGCCATTTCCCAGTGGATTCCTTGTACTTTGTCATTTTATTTTATGTGCCATGTTGACATTTATCATCGCTTCTTGTAGCGTACTTAGTTGGTGATGCGCCATTTGACATTTATCGTTGCTTCTTGTGGGGTACTTAGTTGCTGGGGAAAAAACAATGTATAATATTTTTTTAATGTATTGCGTGTGAATGCATAGTAGCTATAATGCAGGTTACTGTGATGTAACATTTGTAAATTGTTTCTTACAGAAACACTAAAATAAGCCAACAGAAGCCTGTGGAAGTGAAAGAGAGCTCAGAGAAGTTCTGTCCTGTAACTGTGAATCCTCGCCATACCAGAAAGGCTTTTAAGGTTATGAATGAACTAAGAAGGTATAGTATCTGTGCTCTTTGAGTTTTTTGTATGTTTTTAATCCTGCACTTAAAAGTGTCACTAAACCCACATCATAAACACACTATCAATAAATGGTGTATTACATGCTATTCATACTCACTGTCACTATGGGATTCATTTTCTGTATTCTGCAAATAACATGGTTGATCATGCATCTATCTCCCCTTCTGCCCATGTCCCCCAACTCAGCTAGGGATTTTGTAGCTGTTGTGGCAACTCTGCACATGCTCAGTTTTCAGTGAGTTTCTATGCTGAGCATTTCCTCTCTATCACATCTGAGCAGCCCATGTAACTATAGAGTCACATGTGGGCATATACACAGTAGTAAATGACAGCCAACTCCCTCCCTCCTCCCTGGCATATTACCAGCTAAACGCAATGGTGGCGGTATATAACAATTGCTTCAACGCCATCTTATTCTAAGACACAAGCTGGAGGGGCGTGACACAGCCTGAGACTGTCAGAAATCTGCCCACAATGTTATTTCCAGAAAATAAAGGTTTAATTTCAAATATATATTTAAATGCTGATTTAAAACTGTTTGTTGTTTTTTATTTA
Source organism: Pelophylax lessonae (assembly GCF_965119305.1). Taxonomy (NCBI): domain Eukaryota; kingdom Metazoa; phylum Chordata; class Amphibia; order Anura; family Ranidae; genus Pelophylax; species Pelophylax lessonae. The sequence goes on from NC_138768.1 coordinate 689,430,754, forward strand.
TTTTTTACTCTGTATCCCAAAGGCTATTTTTAGTTTAAACATGTGACCAGCAGCATAGGGCTAGAAGCTCCTCCTGCCACTGTTTGCCCATAGACAGGTTGGGAAAGAGCTGCGTCATGTGACAGCTGTATATCAATTAGGAAAAAAGGTACTTAGATGTTTATTTTTTTTAAATAATTAGTGCCATCATCCACATACAGAAATAGAAGGGACGATGTAAGTTAAACAATGTTTAGTATCACTTTAGGGGTCAGTTCACACTGCCGCGACTTGCGATCCAACTTGTGAGACCCCAAGTCACATGACATGAAATTCCATGTTAGTCAATGATGGCTGTCTTAATTAGCACTACTGAAGTCGTTCCGACTTTGGAAAAGGTTCCTGTACTACGTCAAGGGGACTTCTATCCGACTTGTGCCCTCAGACTGCATTCACATTGATCCGACTTGTCAGGCGACTTGTCAGCCTGACAAGTCGCGGTCCATCACGCTCCCATTGTGTAGTACAGGAGCCGTTTTAATAGGAGCGACACAAGTCGCTCCGACTTAGAAAAAGGGTCCTGTACTACTTCGGGGCGACCTGCATAGACATTCATTTTATGAAGTCCGTGCAAGTCGCGCCGAAGTCGCGCTGCACGCGACTCACAGGTCGCCCCCAAGTCGGAGCGACCTAGTGTGAACCGGCACTTGGACTTTAATGGAAGTCACCTCCAAGTCAGATCATCTTTAGTGATGTTATTTGGATCTGACATTACAGCAAGATTACCCAGACAGTGCATGGCATCTTCCTGTATGCTGTTATCTCTGCATACCTGCACAAGACAAAGTTGTATCAAAGTACTTCTAAAGTTACATCAATTCGCCTGGCAAAGTCGCACCGTAAGTTGCGTGACTGCTGTTTTCAGCTGTATTCAATGACAATTTTGTGTTTATGGATAGCTGCACACAGACTGGAGCTAGCAGTCTGGAAAAAAAAGGGAAGGAAGGGGCAGATCAGAAAACCTTCTTAGGTCTCTATTGTTTATACTGAGATAAGCCAGCTGCTTGAAAAATGTCTGCTCTGTCTAGGTAAGCTAGATATTCTTCATAAGGGGTGGTTGAAAGGTACATTGAAGCACTTTGAAGACTGCGTGGCTTTAGGTGTATTTGGGAGTTTGAGGCCTTTGAAAGAGTGAAGCTAGCCATACACTGCTTGAATTTTGGCCCATTCCAGCTTATTCAACCAAAATTTGAGCCGTGTGGGCAGCTCTGTCGGCACCTCCCTGCCCAACCAGATTTTAAAAATTGAGTAGCCGTATGGAAAATAATCAGCCGTACAGTGACTGCATCCGGTGCAATCACTGCTCAGGTGTTGAGACAGCTGTGGGACCTGCGATTGGATACAATAGCCTGCAGTGCAGGTTCCCCATCTGTGCTGTTTCTTATAAATCTGTTGATTTATAGCAGGGGATGTACAGAGAATATAAAAGTTTTTATAGCTAGCTTTAGTGTCAGCCCATGCCTGATGGAGAGAGGTGGCTTGGAATGAGGCATGTCGTAGGTTTTCTCTATAGTAAAGATCTATGGGGAACATATAAGAACCTGCACCACTAACAAGGAGGTACAAACACTGGTTCTTATGTTGACGCTGTTTGTGCATTATGTGAGCAGTTTTTTTACAGCCTCTCATTAGGGGGTGTGTTGCTGGAAACCTTAACCCCTTAGCTCTTGTTGACATTGAACGCGGCTTTGAAATCGTACGACTTCGTCTGAACTCCCGTGATTTCAAAGCCGTATTTCAGTCCAACTTCGGGGGCAACTTGAAAGACATCTGTGTGGGTTAATGCAGTGGTCCTCAACTCCGGTCTTCAGGGCCCACTTACAGGCCAGATTTTAAGTATTACCTTGGGGATATGCAGACTAGAGTACTGCAATCACTGAGCAGCAAATTATATCACCTGTGATGTATTTCGGTTATCTTGCAAATCTGGCCTGTTAGTGGGCCCTGTAGGCCAGGGTTGAGGACCACTGGGTTAATGCACAAATATATATTGAAATCACCAAAAGTAGTGCAGGGACTACTTTTGGAAAACTTTGCGGCGTCGCACTAGTTGGGATGATGCCATTGCCGGCGTAGGATGCATGTAATCTATTCTTGTGCGATTTTAAATGTGAGTAACATTTGAGTGTACATGGGCTGATGTCTGATGTGTACAGGAGTTGAAAGAAAAAGAATAAACTAAATTTGATTCATTCCTATGCACCACAGCATAGCTGCCTTTTTATGCAATGCACTCTAACTCACCTCAAGGCAGGGTTGTGGAAAACTATTGTTTGCAATGGGCCCTAGCAGTAAGTGTGCATTGATCTGTGTAGATTCCTGCACATAGTCTGAATGAGCCTTAAATGATTACCTGCAATAGTTATTCTTTGCATAATTTTTTTTTTTTTTTTTCACTTGCGATGTGAACATGGAATAGTCAAATTCCCCCCACACAGCGCCCTCCATTGCGCTTCATTGCCCTCTCCTCTTCTAAGAGTGTGTAATTTCTCTTTGTTGGCTTAAGACCTCATCTCCACTTTACCTCCCTACATAACCTTTTATATAGCAGCCAGGGGATGTGCGAAAGGGGAATACTATAGAGAAGGGATATGCAAACTGTGGCCCTCCAGCTGTTGCAAAACTACAAGTCCCATCATGCCTCTGCCTCTGGGTGTCATGCTTGTGGCTGCTAGTCATGCTATGCTGCCCTCCAGCAGATTGACAGCCTCTGCTTTGTTCCTGTGTGCTGTATGAAGGGGGTGTGTCCCTTCTCTCCAATCAGCTCTCAGAGCTTTCTTCACTAAGCTCTGCAGAGTGTAATTTCAGCTCTCTGCCCACTTTTTTCTGACCGCTCAGACAAGCTTATAAATACTGCTCTTTAAACGGATGAAGAGAAGACTGCAGATGGACTAATACATTTTATGTAGGAGAATTTGTTTAATCACCTGAGGATAGTCCCCTCACTGGCTATATATAAAGCCTGGTACACATGGGCCGAATGTCGGCCAGTTAAAAAAAAAAACAGCTGACATTTGGCCCTCATGTACACCAGCCTGTCTGACAGGGCATTCTGCAAAACCTGCATCTGATCGGCATCCATGTTTTCTTTTGTTGTGCTGTTCATGCTTTTTTTCATGCACTCCCATTGAAGCCTGTAGGGCCAAAATTGTACCTTCCTGCACAAGTACCTTCACCTCTTCCAAAAAATGCACTGCAGGGAATGCTTAGATGGTAACGGGCCCCATAGAAAACAATGCAAAAGGGATTATTGTGCTTCTAAAAAAAACGCGCTGTAATTTGCACAGGTGTGAGCCAAGCCTTACTTGGCACAGATCAACTTTAAGATGACACAGATGGCAATAAAAAAACCTGGCATAACTGTTCAAACATTAAAGAAAAAAACATTGGCATATTTATACTTTAAAGTGCTCTAGTAACATGCAAAAAGTCTGTTTTGTCTTTATAACACACTTTAGTGTTTGTTTCTGAATGAAATTATCTCCGAGGCTGATGTGATGCAATTTGTATGATTTCAGATGGAGTCAAAATAGTTAACAGAGGAAATAATAAACCTTTTAACACATCTGTGTATTCCATTAAACATTGTGCTTGGGGGGGGGGGGGGGGGTGTTGTATTTGTATTTATAGAACTTGTGATTGAGAACTGTGAAAATGGCAAATGTGTGAGTGTATACATATCTAAATAGCTAAACTGGGTAAATTGCACAGAAAGTGCAGAGCTTCATTTGCAGGCTATGTTTGCATTTAGTTAAGTAGGGATATCTTTATAAATTAAAAAAAAACCTTTGTTCTGAACCCGATATTAAAACACCACCAAAGCTTTTTGTCCATACTTCTCTTGTGTGCTCTCTTCTGACCCAGAATCGGCCTGCTACCGGCACAGAGACGTTCAGGTTCTAGAATGATCGCTACCATATTGCCAGAATTCACCCAGATGCCTAATTGGCACCTGGGTCAGCCTCTGGGTACATGGCTGAGAACTGGAGCCAGCCACTCCCATCTATTTCCCAGCCTGGCGCTCCAGTGAGCCTTGGAGAAGGAGAGCAGGGAGCGATGATTTATAGCCACCGTTCTCTGCTCCGAGCAGATGATTGCTCAGTTCTTGGACCAGTTCTGGGGCCAGCTGAGGCATCAGACCAATGCTGTAGCATGGAGGTGAGTATGTATGTATGATTTTTTTTTTTTTTTTACAACCTCCAATGGTCCCCATGAAATCATTTTTTTTATGAATTTATTTTCTCTGATTTGATAGGTCAGAAGTGTGGGATCTCACATCTACTTTACTTGTGTTTTTTTTTCTTCCAGCCTGGAGTTGGGCTTGTTGGAACTTCAACTGAAAAATGGAGTAACTGTATGCTTTTAAAATTTGGTTTAGCTAGGATATATTGACTTGGTTATGCCCTGTTGGAGCCATAGGGCTATTACAACCTCTGCCATAATTTTCATAAATATTTTAGGTGCTGCTGAAAGACTGAAAAATATCAGTTAAAGTGTTACTAAACCCACAATTGTAAAATAAGTGTGTATATGCAGTAAAGCATGCTTGGCATCCTCACTGTGGAACCTAAGGGGTTAATCCTCTGCATTGTGTAAGGAGGCTTTTTGATCCTGTCTTCTCTAATCCTCCCCTTCATCCACTGTCCCCAATCCTTCTCCTGATAGTACAGGGCCTTTGGAGTCACTCTGCACATGCTCAGTTTGGTGTGTATTACTAGAGGTTGTTTTTTTTTTTTTTTCTTGAAAGGATGCATATGATCAGCACTGTCCAGACCGAGGGTTAGGGGTCCTGCAGCCGCATAGGACAGTCAGAGCAGAATTAAAACTCCTACAAGCTATAATTAGATAGAAGATAGAAGTTCCAAACTGCTATACACTGCTGATGAGAAAAGGTATTTAGCAGTTTATATTTACTAAAATAATTGCATTTTCCATATTCTGTGTACTGTGGGGGAGCAGATACAGGGTCCTGGGTTTAGTAACACTTTAAATTGAACACAATCTCCTTGATGTGTAACCATTACAAGCACTTGTTAGTCTGGTACACTCTGTAGATTAAAGAATTAGTTCCTTTTATAACATATTACTTGTTATACCCATATTCACGGTGTAACATATTACAATTGCACCGGCCCCGCACCCCTCCCAGTCCCTGTTTGGACAACGTGCAGGGTATCTTTTCACCCCCGCTCGCTGCCACGATCTAAAGAAAACGTCAGCTGTTGAGCGCTCTCTTAGTTCATTGATTCTTCCTGTCAGTATGTATCTGCCTGGCTGTACGAGAGAGGAGCACACAGATACACTGAGAAGTCTGCAGGAGTCCTGCGTGGTACCTGTGATCTTCTGATCGTAGGTGCAATTTACAGGCTCCAAGTAAAAAATAAATAAATAATACATGCACATTTTATTTACCTGCAGAAAGATGTGCATTTATTTTTTTCATAAAAAGGCAAGCTTCTCCTTTTTAAGGCTTCAAAAAAATGACTGATGTTCAATATAGGCAGGCATATAATGTGTGTGCGTAAATTACTGCACTCATCCGTGAAATTTTCTATTTTTAAAGGTCCTGTACATATCACTGCATTACTGATCTTTATGCAGCTGGGCACATTGTTTCATAGATAGCAATGCCTCTGTGTTCAGATCTGTAAGAAACTTGGTATCTTTTTACCCCCCTGTGCATATGTCCTAAGGTGGCATTGGCAGTATGAACTAACAGCTATTAATTACTTGAGGTAGTCTATGTCCTTAGTGTTAGGAAAAACCTTGTATGCAACATCTTCCACACTCTGTCTAGGCAAAAGTGGTGCATTCACTGAAACGCAGTGCATGTGCGGGCAAACACTGATGCATATGTCATCAGTGTTTACTCAAGTAAAGCCACATATAACCATTCACTTGTATGGGCATCTGTTTTAGACATTTTCTTTCTCCTGGACATGGGGAAGTACCAGAGATTTTCCCCTTGATGACTTGCAGCTTCTAGATCTCGATGTGCATGTGGCTTTACCACTTTAAAGTCTACAAGGGAAGTAAACCACTTCCTGTCTGCCGTATGTATTTAAACATCCTCGGACCAGAAGGGTGATATCTCGGTCATCGCTGCAGCAATGATCGAGATAAAAAAACATTTCTGATTGCCTTCAAAGTAAAAGTAATCATTTCAAAGTAAAAGTAATCCTATCGGCTAAAGAGCCGCTGGATTACTTTTACCAGGGGAGCCCAGTAAGAATGGATGCAACCGGCGTCATGCGGTTCCTGAGACATAGTGAGAGGATATGGGTGTCGCTTCCAGTTTCTGAGGTCACACAATAGGAGGAACAACCAGAATTTCATCACTTCCTTTTTTTAGCCTCGTGTAAATAAGTCATTACTGGCTTGGTAAAGCATCAGATCTACATTCTTATCTTGGTTTGATCTCCTAGGCCCCCAGTTCTCTCTATAAATAGGACCTGTCACGGCCCATGCTATCACAAAGGATGGTGTTCATTCCTCCTGATCGCAATAAAGGTGATCAAAAAAATGCAAAGAAAAAAAAAATGAAAGGTATAGTGTTTAAAAAAATAAAAAAAAAAAAAATATTTAAGCGCTCCCATTCCCACCCGTTCACGTAGGTCCCGCACACATGTGTAAATGGAGATTGCACCACATAGGAGAGGTATCGACGTGAACGTCAGAGCGAGTACAAACATTTAGCACTAGTCCGCCTGTGTAGCTCTAAACTGGTAACCCGTAAAGGCTTTTAAAGTGTTGCCTATGAAGATATTTAGGTACTGTAGTTTGGTGCTGTTCCACAGAGGGATGCAACTTTAAAATGTGAGATGTTTGGTTATCTATTTACTCAGCGTAACCATCTTTTAGATTTTACTGAACAGTTGGGGATTATATTCTGTTTTTGTGCATTAAAATTCATTAAAGTGTATTTCTACCAAAACAATTTTGTTACATAAAAATATACAACAACCACCATTTTATTCTCCAGGGCATCTGTTGGAAAAAAAAATATTGGATCGATGTGTTTTTTTACGTGTAGGAGTTGATATCAGAATTGGTCCAATCAAATGTGAAAGTCAGGTCTTGAGATGCATACAAGGACCTGGTTATCTAATCCCCTGCATTTAGGAGGAGCTATTCCAAAAGAAACCCACAGCTGATGCCTTGTTAACACAGAGGCAGCTGTAAGAAAAAAAATTATTAAAACCAAAACATTGGTACAAAGACCTTTTCTCACAGCCTCATATTGTCATTGGTGATGCAAAAAGCCAGGAGAGATGACGTTACACCATCACAGGCTTAAGGAAGAACACTCAGTGACTGTATGAGATGGTGCCAAGAATCTTGCTGCAGTGGATTACAGAGAACTTAGGTTAGTGATATTAAACGCCCACAATTAAAATGCCTATAGTGCTGCACAGGGCTTTTTTTTTTCTCAGAGAATAGGTGCAGGAACTCGCCCTCCTCGCCCCCCTCGCCCCCAACCAAAGAAGGAGACATTCTCACCACTGCACTCTGCATGCTGTGCAATACATTACATACCCTTGGTCACTGAACTATGTATGCTCTACTGTCCCTCAGCAAATTTCCCTAGTCTTCCCCAAGCAAAAATCACCCTTCCCTCAAGTATCCTCCCCTTTTGCACACCTCTTTGCTTTGCTTACCACTGTGTCCCACATTCACAGCTCACCTCTGCACCCCTCACCCATAGCTTGCCTCTTCTTTCCCCTGTCCACAGCTCCACTCTGCACTCTTCCTATCCACAGTAAACCTTTGCCCCCCTCCCCACCAACATCTCACCTCTGCACCCCTCCAACCATAGCTTACACCCCTAGTCCACAGCTCACCTCTGCACCCCCATCCAAAGCTCACCCCAACCCACAGCTCTCACCACTGCACAAGGCTCCCCCCTTCCCAGCTCTCCTCTCTGCACAAATCCCCCCCCCAGCTCTCCTCTCTGCACAAACCCCCCCCCCCCAGCTCTCCTCTCTGCACAAATACCCCCCCAGCTCTCCTCTCTGCACAAATCCCCCCCCCAGCTCTCCTCTCTGCACAAATACCCCCCCCAGCTCTCCTCTCTGCACAAATACCCCCCCCCCCCAGCTCTCCTCTCTGCACAAATACCCCCCCCCCCCAGCTCTCCTCTCTGCACAAATACCCCCCCCAGCTCTCCTCTCTGCACAAATACCCCCCCCCAGCTCTTCTCTCTGCACAAATACCCCCCTCAGCTCTCCTCTCTGCACAAATTCCCACCCCCCAGCTCTCCTCCCTGCACAGACCCCCCCCCCCCACTCCAGCTCTCCTCCCTGCACAGACCCCCCCCCCACTCCAGCTCTCCTCCCTGCACAGACCCCCCCACTCCAGCTCTCCTCCCTGCACAGACCCCCCCCCACTCCAGCTCTCCTCCCTGCACAGACCCCCCCCCCACTCCAGCTCTCCTCCCTGCACAGACCCCCCCCCACTCCAGCTCTCCTCCCTGCACAGACCCCCCCCACTCCAGCTCTCCTCTCTGCACAAATCCCCCCCCCCCAGCTCTCCTCTCTGCACAAATCCCCCCCCCAGCTCTCCTCTCTGCACAAATCCCCCCCCCCAGCTCTCCTCTCTGCACAAATACCCCCCCCCCAGCTCTCCTCTCTGCACAAATACCCCCCCCAGCTCTCCTCTCTGCACAAATACCCCCCCCAGCTCTCCTCTCTGCACAAATACCCCCCCCCAGCTCTCCTCTCTGCACAAATACCCCCCCCCAGCTCTCCTCTCTGCACAAATACCCCCCCCCCAGCTCTCCTCTCTGCACAAATACCCCCCCCAGCTCTCCTCTCTGCACAAATACCCCCCCCCAGCTCTCCTCTCTGCACAAATACCCCCCCCCAGCTCTCCTCTCTGCACAAATTCCCACCCCCCAGCTCTCCTCCCTGCACAGACCCCCCCCACTCCAGCTCTCCTCCCTGCACAGACCCCCCCCCCCCCACTCCAGCTCTCCTCCCTGCACAGACCCCCCCACTCCAGCTCTCCTCCCTGCACAGACCCCCCCCCCCCACTCCAGCTCTCCTCCCTGCACAGACCCCCCCCCCACTCCAGCTCTCCTCCCTGCACAGACCCCCCCCCACTCCAGCTCTCCTCCCTGCACAGACCCCCCCCCCCCCCCCACTCCAGCTCTCCTCCCTGCACAGACCCCCCCCCCCCACTCCAGCTCTCCTCCCTGCACAGACCCCCCCCCCACTCCAGCTCTCCTCCCTGCACAGACCCCCCCCCCCCCCACTCCAGCTCTCCTCCCTGCACAGACCCCCCCCACTCCAGCTCTCCTCCCTGCACAGACCCCCCCCCCCCACTCCAGCTCTCCTCCCTGCAGCACATATCCCCCTCCCCCTTCAGCTCTCCTCCCTGCACATATCCCCCTCCCCCTTCAGCTCTCCTCCCTGCACATATCCCCCTCCCCCTTCAGCTCCCCTCCCTGCACATATCCCCTCTCCAGCTCTCCTCTCTGCAAGTCAGAGAAAAATGGGCAGACTGGTTCGATATGATAGGCAACAGAAACTCAAAAACCCACTCCTTGCAACCAAGGTATGCAGAATACCATCTCTGAATTCACAACACATCGGACCTTGAAGCACATGGGCTACAGCAGCAGAAGACCACACCGGGTGCCACTCTTGTGAGCTAAGAACAGGAAAGTGAGGCTACAATTCACACAAGCTCACCAAAATCGGACAATAGAAGATTGGAAAAACATTGCCTGGTATCAGAAGTCTTGATTTCAGCTGCGACATTCAGATGATAGGGTCAGAGTTTGGCATAAACAACATGAAAGCATGGATCCATCCTGCCTTATATCAACGGTTCAGGCTGGTGGTGTAATAGTGTGGGGGATTATTTCTTTGTAAATTTTGGGCTCCTTAGTACCAATTAGGCATTGTTTAAATACCACTGCCTGAGTTTTGTTGCAAACAATGTCCATCCCTTTGACTGCAGTGTACCCATCTTCTGATGGCTCCTTCCAGCAGGATAATGCGCCATGTCACAAAGCTCAAATCCTCTCATCACTGGTTTCTTGAATATGAGCATGTGTTCACTATACTCCAATGGCCTTCAGTCACTAGATCTCAATCCAATAGAGCACCTTTGGGATGTGATGGAATGGGAGATTCGCATCAGCCCACAAATCTACAACAACTGCGTGATGCTGTCATGTCAATATGGATCAAAATCTGAGTGTTTCCAACACCTTGTAGAATCTATGCCAGGAAAAAAATAAGGCAGTTCTGAAGGGAAAAGGGGGTCCAACCCGGTACTAGGAAGGTGTACCTTATAATAAAGTGGGTATGTATATATATATATATGTGTGTGTGTGTATATATATATATATATATATATATATATATATATATATATATATATATATATTATGTATATGTGATCTTCACTTGTTGCTCAATGAATGTGAAACACCATGGGCTTGATTTACCAAAACTGGTTATTGCAAAATGTGGTGCAGCTGTGCATAGAACTTATCTGCTTTCTGTTTGTGTGTGTGTGTGTTTTTTTTTTTTTTTTTTTTTCTTAAGAGTTTGGCCCCTTTCACACTTGTGTGACTTGGGACTGCAAAGTCGCATGACCAGTCCTACTCCATGATTTCCAATGACTACCGTTCATATCTGTGGGACTTCAAGTCGCAATGACTTCACAGTAGTCTCTACACTACTTTGGTCCGACTTTGGTGTGTTTTGGTTCTATAGACCTCAAGATTACACAGGCATTGCTTCAAGTCCAGTCAAATTGGTGGCAAAATCACACGACTTTTAGGTTGCACAAGTGTTAAAGAGGCCCGAGATGAACAAGCTGAAATTGGTAGATTGGCCACCATGCACAGCTGCATCAGATTCAGTTTTAGTGAATCAACCCCCACTGACACACACACACACACACACTTTCCAAATGAAATGTGACTCTCATATGAGATGTCAGACTGCACTTGTAACCATAGTTGAAACCTGCACAGGATTCCCCAGCTGATAACAAGGTTAACTCTCCATCTCCAAAGGCGGCATAGTACAAAGCATGTAAAAATAAGACCATGTTCCAAATAGTGTTAATCCGGATGATTATTTTGTTTAAAAGCGGGTAAAAACAGTTACAGCGAAATACTGTATAGTATTTCACATCAAACTACAATTCCCAGAATGCACGGTGACGTCATGACTTCTGGCTTCAACCAACGCGTTTTGTCATAATTGTATATAAACAATATGTCACTCATGGTTATGGACTTCACAGCTTTGTTTATTACGATGTCTAAGCGCAGCACTTATGTGTATGTATAGATGTATAAGTAAAATTAATCACAGAAAAACATCAAAGAATTCTATAGAACTTTAGTAGCGCAAGGATGGTGCAACCCTCCTATCATAAAGTGCAAAACAGTGCATAAATGGCATACAAAATATTAAAGTAAAAAGTCTAACAATACAGCGATTAAAAGTCCTTTTTGTTATATATCACAATGTGAAGAGGGTCTTGTCGGTGCCAATATAGGGATCACCAAAGGATATCACCACCACCAGTGCTGGGGAGAATTAGCCAAAATGCACACTCACAAGAGGACCATGCCTAACCACTCTCATGTAATAGGCTAAAACCGCATTAAAAAATCAGACAGCTTCCTCCCGGTATCTATGGCTGCTGCACACTTCCTCCTCTGGTTGAAGGTCTTGAAGGCAAACTTTGTAGATAGCATCTCTAGTAGTGACCTCAATCCACCCCAAAGACTGCAGTTGTTGCAGAGCTTGTGTCCTATCTTCAGGAGTTAGAAGGTGAGCTTCTGAAGTCTGAGCCCCCTCTCTATCCAGCAAAGGTGGCAAGGGACCCAGCCAGGAAAGCAACTGATTAAGCACAATCTTTGCTTAATTAGCTGCTTTGAAGGACAGGGGAGACATTTGGTGTCTAATAGGACCCCTGATAGCTTTGGGTAGATGACTGGTACTCTTTATTAAACTATCACATATATGGGACTTGTAAACCCCCTTTTGATAGCAATAGAGTTAAATGAAAAAAAAAAAAAATGCAAATAATACATTTTAATAAAAAAAATAAAAAAAAAAAGCACCCTGCCACACTCTCGCATACACCCAAATGCAACACACAAGTAGTCCCGCTGAATTATGTAAACGTCAATTGCACCACACGTGGGGTATCGCTGCGAACATCAGAGTGAGAGCAATAATTCTAGGGCCATAATTCACAAATAACTCCCTAGGGAAATTTTAGGTATTATAATTTGTCTCCATTTCTCAAGTGCAGGCAATTTTTTGAGTCTTGAAATGTTTTTGATCTATTTACTCGGCACAACATTGTCTTTTTTATAGAAAAAAAATAAATAAAAATAAACCGGTGTTCTTTTTTTGTGTGCACTAAAATTGATTTAGATAATTTGCGGTTGATTAACTGGTGTGCAAATATTTGACCTAAATTGTAAAAGCCCCCCCCCCCCATCACCAAGGCCTGTGCTTTCAGAAAATTATATAATTTTGGTGGTTCAAAGTAATTTTCTAGCAAAAAAATGGTTCCCATTGACATCTTAAAACTCAAAGCTGCTTACTGTGGCCTTTTCTCTACCTTTCATTGACAGATCTTTTTAGACCATTAGGTTATGCTCCCATTAGGAATAGGACACTAGGCAGGAAAAAGCTTTACTACGCATATGGGGCTATCCCTGTAGGCATAACCCCACACACTCTGCTACCGCCCTTAGTTTGTTTCTGCCTACTTTAGGAGTAGGACCTAGTTCCCTGCTGGGACTTCCGTCTTAGCTATTTAAAAGGGAAATTTTTGTTACATGTAATTTATTTTTTTACTAGTTTAGAGTTCCTAGAGAACTACAAGCAACAGCCAACTGGGTTTTCGGACTGGATAATCTAGATCCTTAAGGTCTCCCAGCTTGGCCAGCAAGCATGAGCAGGTTATAGTATAGCACTAGGCCTGCCTCGCCGTGATAGAGCCCTGATGGATGGGGATGAGCCTGCGAGTGGACTGTCTCGCTGGGACGTGACGACCTGTAACGCCCTGAGTCGCAGCGTACCCCCTGGCTGGCAGCGACCCCACCCCTGGTGGGAGGTGGTCTGTTCAAGGTGGCGCCCAACTGCTACTGTGGTATGGTGAGAAATGCAGTCCCCCAATACTCTGGGGGTGGACATGGGCCCCCTCCTGAGAATGGACGGACCCTCGGGAGATCCCTTGGTTTCCTCTGGGCTCTCTGACATACCAGCCCCCCCCCCCTCAGTTATTTCCCCCCCTTCCGCTAGTAGGTTCCTACCTTGGGGGGCTGTAATATATTACGGCCACTGTGACATTCCTGTGGGGGTTGACTGTCCTGATGGGGTCCTTTGTTAAAGACCACCTGATGCCTCTTGTCTGGGACCCCCCATTGCATTATTTTAAATCGGTGAAAAATGGAGTCCCAGGACAATGTTTTGCCTACAGACCCCCCTCAGTGCGGCTGCAGAACCCTCTGGGTTGCAGTCTGTCTGCTTTACAGCAGTCTTGGAAAGCCTGGTGTCAAAGGTAGATTTTGTGTTCAAAAGTATTGATAGCAGCAAACGTCTGCTGTCTTCACCTCCATCCAGATTCTGAGGCAGTTATGGCCGCCACGGACGCTCCCCATCCTCTGCAGCAGAAATGTCATTTTTGGTGAAATATATTCCCTGGGTATTAAAGCGTTATGAACCCCAAAAACAAAATGTAATGATTTGCAGCCTAACAATCCTTCGATGTTGTGGCTGCATTCATTACTTTTTTTTTTTTTTTGGCTTTCCCCCTTTCGTTTCACCTGGTAATCTGGCCAGTAGTACACCTCCTATCTTAGAGTGTATGTATTCTGGATGAAGCAGTAAACCAGACACATTTGTCAGCCTGGGAAGTATTAGACTAGCAGATTTTTATTTTTTGGGGTAAGGTTTTCCGTAAAGGAGACCTAGGCAATTTTTCAGCCCCATTTCCTTCCCTTTGGCTGTCGATATCCTGCTCTTGATTCCTCCAGAGTCAGAATGCTTCTCTGAGCCTGTCGTGAATGGGTAGAGGTGCATACTCATTCACATTTGGAGGTCTCTTCCAGGTAGTGCGCACACATGCGGCCCGCTGGCAGCTTTCTCCCACTGTGATCACACATAGCGAGAGCCCAGCGGCAAGTATGGCAGTCTCGTTATCCGCTGGCACCCACCAATTGTTTAGTACACAAGCAGAACAGCTGTCTGCCTATGTAAACAAGGCAGATCGCTGTTCTGTTAATGGGTAAGGCATTGATTGTGTTCCTGCAAAGCAGGGACATGGATCTATGCCTTCCCTTAGTAAAACCACCTCCCCCACAGAATGCAAGCACTGGCTAGGAAAACATTTAACCCTTTGATCGCCTCTGATGTTAACCCTCTCCCAGCCAATGTCATTTGTACAATTACCGTGCATATTTGTTGAGCATTGATCACTGTAATAATGTCACTGGTCTCCAAACAGTGTAAAGTGTCATTGTCCAAATTGTTCGCCGCAATATCGCAGTCACGCTATAGGTCGCTGATCGCGGATATTACTAGTTAAAAAAAAAAAAAAGTATATACAATATCTCACAAAAGTGAGTATACCCCTCACATTTTTGTAAATATTTTATTCTATCTTTTCATGTGACAACACTGAAGAAAGCGTGTATAACAGTGTAAATTTGCTGTCCCTTTAAAATAACTCAACACACAGCCATTAATGTCTAAACCGCTGGCAACAAAAGTGAGTACACCCCTAAGTGGAAATATCCAAATTGGGCCCAAAGTGTCAATATTTTGTGTGGCCACCATTGATTTCCAGCACTGCCTTAACCCTCTTGGGTATGGAGTTCACCAGAGATTCACAGGTTGTAACTGGAGTCCTCTTTCACTCCACCATGACGACATCACAGAGCTGGTGGATGTTGGAGACCTTGCGCTCCTCCACCTTCCATTTGAGAATGCCCCTCAGATGCTCAATGGGGTTAGGGTCTGGAGACCTGCTTGGCCAGTCCATCACCTTTACCCTCAGCTTCTTTAGCAAGGCAGTGGTCGTCTTGGAAGTGTTTTGGGTCGGTATGTTGGAATACCGCCCTGCGGCCCAGTCTCCAAAGGGAGGGGATCATGCTCTACTTCAGTATGTCACAGTGCATGTTAGCATTTTATGGTTCTCTCAATGAACTGTAGCTCCCCAGTGCCAGCAGTAGGGCTGCCACGACTCGTCGACTACAAAAATTCGTCGGCGTGTCACGCGTGACGTCACACGCCCCCTGCTCGCATTGCCGGCCGCTGCATTGATTGGGGCCGCTGCAGGCTGCACTGCCCCGCCCCTGGCCCATGCTGCGCTCCAGTCCAGAGTGTCCGGCTCTTCTACGTCAGCCGCTGTGAGCGGCATGACATCCCAGAGACGAGCGGCATGACATCACGGAGGCGAGCGACGCTCTGCACACTGAGGCAGTGATGTGGTGCAATGCTCTGCAGGTGCTGGTGCAAAAGTTAGTAAAATGCCCTTTTTTTTTTTTTTTTTTTTTTTTTTTTTTTTTCTTACTGAAATGAAACCTTGTCATAACTTGTCACATAATTAAAGCTTAGCCATATTTTTACAAAATGCAGAAAGATTGCCACAAAACCTAAAAATGTCTTCAGTATGAACTGTCATTATTCTTCTATATTTCTTCTGAGTGTGTCAAATGGTGGTACAGCCACAAACTAGACATGCTGTATACAACAGCATATTCATACAATGTCATGTAGCATTTTACACATGCTTGGCGAAGCCCCTCTACTACAGCTATAGCGGTCATGCAGAAGTGACATTTTCTAGGTGCTTGATGGTGCCGCTCCACTAAATGTACTGCAGCTCTGTGTAGATGGCACTTCATTTGTGCTTGATAGTGCCTCTCTACTATTATAGAAGCCCTGTGTAGGTGACATTTAAAAAGTGCTTTGCTTACACGTTACATCTATGCATAGGTGACATTTTACAGAGGCTGGACAGTGCATCTTCACTACAACTACAGCATCCCTGTGTTGAAGACATTTGACATGCTCAACAGTGCCTCTCCATTTCATCTACAGCAACCCTGTGTAGTAAAAATCTGGGTCAGGAAGGTCCAGTAATTTCTTCTATTACAGACAGCCTTGGTTAGCCAGCAGGTTCCATTAAAGGGTTTACTGAGGGGTCTGTACTGGGAGAAGGGCTTACTGAGGGGTCTGTACTGGGAGGGGGGCTTACTGAGGGGTCTGTACTGGGAGGGGGGCTTACTGAGGGGGTCTGTACTGGGAGGGGGGCTTACTGAGGGGTCTGTACTGTGAAGGGACTTACTGAGGGAGCTGTACTGGGAGGGGGGCTTACTGAGGGGTCTGTATTAATTACAGGATTAATTAGCTAATCAAGAAAACACTCATTTAAGCAAAAAAATAAAATAAAAATAATCGTTAGATTAGTCGACTAATCGTAAAAATAATCAATAGATTAGTCGACAGACAAATTAATCGTTAGTTGCAGCTCTAGCCAGCAGCACTGATGTAGCCCCAGAACCTGACACTCCCACCACCATGCTTGACTGTAGGAAAGACACACTTGTTTTTGTACTCCTCACCTGGTTGCCGCCACACACGCTTGACACCATCTGAACCAAATACGTTTATCTTGGTCTCATCAGACCACAGAACATGGTTCCAGTAATCCATGTTTTTAGTCTGCTTGTCTTCAGCAAACTGGGGGCAAACTGCGGGCTTTCTTGTGCATCATTTTTAGAAGAGGCTTCCTTCTGGGACGACAGCCATGTAGAGCATTTTGATGCATTGTGCGGCATATGGTCTGAGCACTGAAAGGCTGATCCCCCCCACCCCCACCCCTTCAACCTCTGCAGCAATGCTGGCAGCACTCGTAAGTCTATTTCCCAAAGCTAACCTCCTGGATATGACACGGAGCACGTGCACTCAACTTCTTTGGTCGACCATTGTGAGGCCTGTTCTGAGTGGAACCTGTCCTATTAAACCACTGTATGGTCTTGGCCACCTTGCTGCAGCTCAGTTTCAGGGTCTTGGCAATCTTCTTATAGCTTAGGCCATCTTTATGTAGAGCAACAATTCTTTTTTTCAGATCCTAATGCCCCGTACACACGTGCAGATTATCTGCAGACTTTTGTCTTCAGATTTACCTTTTCTATGAAGTGCAAGGGCCTGCCGGATTGCATACAAATTGAAAGTGTTTAGGTTTGACCTCATATTATATGGTTTTGGTAAGTCTGCAGACAAAAGTCTGCAGATAATCTGCACGTGTGTATGGGGCATTAGAGTTCTTTGCCATGAGGTGCCATGTTGAACTTCCAGTGACCAGTATGAGAGGGATGACACCAAATTTAACACACCTGCTCCCTATTCACACCTGAGATCTTGTAACACTAAGGAGTCACATGACACAGGGGAGGGGAGATGACTAATTGGGCCCAATTTGGACATTTTCACTTAGGGGTGTATTCGCTTTTGTTGACAGCGGTTTAGACATAAATGGCTTTGTGTGAGTTATTTTGAGGGGACAGCAAATTCACACTGTTTTACATGCTGTACACTCACTACATTACATTGTAGCAGAGTAATTTCTTCAGTGTTGTCACATGAAAAGATATAATAATTTACAAAAATGTGAGGGGTGTACTCACTTTTGTGAGATAGTGTGTGTGTGTGTTTGTGTGTATATATCCCATAATTTATACACTAACTTTTTTTACCAAAAGTATCTAACAGAATATCGGCCTAAATTGATTTTCATTTTTTTTTTCAATGTTTTTATTCAATATGTTTTATAGCAGAAAGTAAACTCATTTTGGGGAAAAAAAAAAAAGTTTTTTTCTTTTTTTAAAAAAGAGGTGATCAAATGCCACCAAAATAAATTTGTGGGGGAAAAGAAAAAAAACCAAACATTCTATTATTGTTAAGGCCCTTTTTTTCTTTGGTTGTCCTCTGCCATGCAACCTTGGCATTTTGCCTGACCCTTGCTTTCTGGACAAAGCACATAGCCTTGAATCTTATGCTTCCATGTGAATGGCTTTGTGGATATCCTTTGTCATATCTCCAGGGTGCGTCTCCTCTCAATCTATGTGCAGAGGATCATTTGGCTCAAATGCTGGTTAGCTGTGCTCGTGTATAAGAAACACCTTGGCTATCTGCCCATTGAGGAAGAACACTTGTTTGGTCCCTCCTTGGTCCCTCCTTGTAGAAGTACATTAAGGAGATCGCAAAGTTCCTTTTGTCCCCCTCAGGCATCCACCTCCAAGTCTGGGACAAACGTTTGTCAGTAGACGTGGCCCAAGCAAGCCAAATCTGACTCCAAGCAATCTTTTTTACTGATGGGGTGCTCCCACTTTTCAGACGGTGGGGGGGTTTGGGGGTGTTGTTGGCCCTTTTTTCCTTCTTGTCCTAGGAAATCTCAGCTGTTCGAGTGTCTTTCTTACATCAGGTAGGAAAAGATTAGAGTTGGTTTGCTGTGGAAGGTGGATATGTGGATGGGGGTGGACTGTGAAAGTGTGCAGGAAGATGTGTTTAAACCTGGGGGGATGGGGGCAGAGAGCTGGGTGCAGGGGTCAGAACCCAGCAGGAGGGGTGGAAAAAAGCGGTTGCACAGCGCACCCCTGAGTCCCTGCCCTCTGTACGCAGGGCACCCCTGAGTCCCTGCCCTCTGTATGCAGGGCACCCCTGAGTCCCTGCCCTCTGTACCTAGGGCAACCACACTGCTGATGCGGCCCATGATGACATTTAGTTTGACACCCCTGCTCTAAACTATTGCAGTTCAACATTCTGGCAGTGTGGGTGAATCAGAGGCGATCTTTAGACTAGAGATCGACCGATTATCTGCAACACCAATATATCGGGGGCCGATATGCACTTTCCCCGATATATCTGTATCGGCCTTTGGATTTACCGATATTGCCGATATTTTTGTGACCTCATTGCGTATGTTGTGCGCAAAGTTTTGCCTTCTAACACCGCCTCCCACGCCTGCGTGGCCCATACGTGACGCCATTTCGCCACACGCTGCAAACATTCTCTGCCTTAAGACAGCCTCCCACGCCTCACACAGCCCCGTGTTACAACCAGCTGCAGTCCGGTCATGGTGGTAGCCATCCATCCACCCACAGGCCCTGGCCTCAGCCACCCATCACAGGTTGCCAGCCATCCGACCCACAACAGAACAGGGTGCCATCAGGCCACTATTCAGCCACCCACTCTACAACAGGGTTCCAGTGAGCAAAGCAGCCATCCAGATGACACCAAGCCAGCCACCCGCCACCGTGACCAGTGACCACACAGTGTTCCAGCAAGCCAGCTACCCACAACAGGCCAGGGTGAGTGAGTGACACCAAGCCAGCCACCCACACATGGTGACCCCAAGCCAACCACCCACCCACCCACCACAGTGTTCCAGCCAACCACCCACCCACCCACCACAGTGTTCCAGCAAGCAAGCCACCCACAACAGGGTGACACCCAGCCAGTCAGCTACCACAGTGTTCCTGCAAGCCAGCCACCAATAACAGGATGACACCAAGCCAGCCACCCACCACAGACTGTTCCTGCAAGCCAGCCACCCACCACAGACTGTTCCTGCAAGCCAGCCACCTATAACAGGGTGACACCAAGCCAGCCACCCACCACAGTGTTCCTGCAAGCCAGCCACCCATAACAGGGTGACACCAAGCAAGCCAGCCACCCACCCACCACAGACTGTTGCTTCAAGCCAGCCACCCAGAACAGGGTGACGCTAAACAAGCCAGCCACCACAGTGTTCCTGCAAGCCAGCCACCCAGAACAGGGTGACACCAAGCCAACCAGTGCCACCACAGTGTTCCTGCAAGCCAGCCACCCAGAACAGGGTGACGCCAAGCTAGCCACCACAGTGTTCTGGCAAGCAAGCAACCCACAACAGGGTGACACCAAGTCCCACCCACACTGTCGTCAGCCACCAACCCACACTGCCAGGCGTCAGCCACCAACCCACAACAGTGTGCCAGAAATCAACCCACACTGCCAGGCGTCAGCCACCAACCCTCAATGGGGTGCCAGCAAGCAACCCACACTGCCAGGCGTCGGCCACCAACCCACAGCAGGATGCCAGCAAGCAACCCACACTGCCAGGCGTCAGCCACCAACCCACAACAGGGTGCCAGCAAGCAACCCACACTGCCAGGCGTCAGCCACCAACCCACAACAGGGTGCCAGTAAGCAACCCACACTGCCAGGTGTCGGCTACCAACCCACAACAGGGTGCCAGCAAGCAACCCACACTGCCAGGCGTCAGCAAGCAACCCACAACAGGGTGCCAGCAAGCAACCCACACTGCCAGTCGCCAGCCACCAACCCACAACAGGGTGCCAGTGCCAGCAGTAGCAGCAGCAACTTCAGCAAGTAATTTTTTTTATATTTTTTGTGACTTTCAAATTGAGATAGATGAGGAGAGGAAAAGTAAAAGTGTGGTCTGGGACTATTTCTTGTCTTAACCTTCTCCAGGAAAAGCAGCGGTGTGCAACACATGTACAAACAACATAAGCATGGTATCAGTAACTGCAAAAAACAAAAAAAAATACGTCAAATCTTTGGGCCCATCTAAGAGTTAATCATATTGAACTTTATCATGCAGCACAGAAAAAACAAAACGAATATCAATGTGATTTGGATTCAATACCTCCTCCACTATCCCAGGCAACAATAACAGACATGTTTGTGAAAAAAAAAAACAATGTCACTGTCTAGATTCAGATGGAAGATCCCAACTGCTGGACAGAGTTATCACAGAGAGGATTGTTACTGATAACCAGCCATTTACAATGGTGTCTGACTCATCGTCTGATTTCAGGTTGATGTCCATAATTGAGCCAAGGTACACACTGAAGAGTGAGTATTATCGAACCGCAATGCTGGCAAAACTTCAACAAAAGGTCTTTGACAAAGTAAATGCTATGCTGCAACCAGAGTATGCTGGCAACTCACTCTAATTCACGACGGACTGCTGGTCACAAACAGAGTCCAGAGTCACTAATGATTCTTGCATGCCACTTCATTGACAGCAGATGGACAATCGATGTTGAATACAAAAGTGATGCAAGGATCCCACACTGAGCACAGTAGAGAAATGTTTCTAGGCATGCTTGAAGAATAGGGAATCAACAAAGACGAGTGATGCTTGCGCAACTTCGAGACAGTGGAGCAAACATGCGGAAAGGAATGAGGCTTGCTGATATGTCAGACCTCTGTGTCATGGCACAAAACCCCCTTCAACTTTCAAATGATGGTCTGTCAAGCCAAAGAGCTTTTGATTTGATATATATTTTGAGAAGCATGAAGAGATTAAAAATGTTGTGCTTGCAAGTCTTTTAAATCCTCAATACAAGAACCATACTTTCTCTTCTGATGATGTATTGGCTAAGGCGAAACAGTGGCTGACAGAAGATATTCAACAGGAGGTGCAGGAGGTTCCTGCCGAAAAGACAAGTCCCGAAAACTATTTTTATGAAGAGCTGCATGCTGCAAAAATAGACAAATGTCCAAAAATACATCAACGAACAGAAGAGAATCTTCTTCATCGTGGTTGAATTTATCAGGACATTTTCAGTGTTTTATTGGGGCCTCATGCGGAGGATTCAATTTCTTCTGAATCTGCAACTATGAGCCTGGATGATGAACTTCATCTCTATTTGAAAGAAGCCATCCTCTTCAGTGGTGGAGAGAAAATGAGGCACGCTACAAAAGACTTGCTTCCCATGCTATAAGATACCGCTCTCTCTGCTCCTGTCTTCCACTCCTCCTGAGCATGTCCACTCCTCCTGAGTGGCAGCTTTCTATGAACAAAAGAGAAGACCTTTTAACAGGTGACCATGGACATGCTGAAATGTTCTGCATTCTAATATTCTACTTAACTGGGAGTATTGAAAAGTGTAGTGTCCACTCAAATCCACTGTGTAGCTGTTGCCTAGCTTTTTTTTCCTAGCAATTTTGCACTGACTGCAGTAAATCATTGCAGTGAGTGCACTACTGCAGCAGTAGTCCCCTGACTCCAGTCTAACTCCAATCCACTGTCTTGCTGTTGTCTAGCTTTTTTTCTAGCAGTTTTGCACTGACTGCAGTAGTTGCAGTGAGTGCCCTACTGCAGAGGTAGTCCTCCACTGACTCCAGTCCAATGATCCACTGACGTGTAGCTGTTGCCTTACTCTTTTTCTAGCAGTTTTGCACTGACTGCAGTAGTTGCAGTGAGTGCCCTACTGCAGAGGTAGTCCACTGAGTAACTCCAATCCACTGTCTAGCTGTTGTCTAGCTTCTTTCTAGCAGTTTTGCACTGACTTCTGTATTTGCTGTGAGTGCCCTACTGCAGCGGTAGTCCTCCACTGACTCCAG
The DNA here is from genome assembly GCF_965119305.1 of Pelophylax lessonae. Lineage (NCBI taxonomy): Eukaryota > Metazoa > Chordata > Amphibia > Anura > Ranidae > Pelophylax > Pelophylax lessonae. The sequence goes on from NC_138768.1 coordinate 689,453,199, forward strand.
TCCAATGAACCACTGTGACGTGTAGCTGTTGCCTTGCTCTTTTTCTAGCAGTTTTTCACTGACTGCAGTAGTTGCAGTGAATGCGCTACTGCCGAGGTAGTCCAATGAGTGACACCAATCCAATCCACTGGCTAGCTGTTGCCTAGCTTTTTTTCTAGCATTTTTGCACTGAGTGCAGTAGTTGCAGTGGGTGCCTTACTGCCGAGGTAGTCCTCCACTGACTCCAGTCCAATCTACTTTATGTAATATATGTGTATTGTGTAGCTGTTGCCTAGCTTTTTTTTCTAGCAGTTTTGCACTGACTGACTGTAGTGAATTAAAAATATTGCAGTGAGTGAGTCCACTACTGCAGCACTTTATTATGCATTGATGTGAAATGCAAATGTCCCTGCAAGTGCACTTTTCCTATCAGTTTTAATGCAGTTAAGGTGTGAAAAATGCGAAAAATTTTAAAGATAAACATGTTAAGAGATTTGTGTCGAAATTTGTGTTTTTTTTGCAAACTTTAACATGTGTGAAAATATCTTTGCACTGAAGTCAGGGAAAGATGTGGAAAGATTTCATGATGAATGCTAGGCTGTGTACTGCAGTAAATATATTCTTGTAAAAGAATGAGTCTCCATTCACACGGACTGACTTCTGACCTCAGTCACATGACCAGTTGCAGCCCATTCTTTTTAATGACACCTATTCAAATTGGTGCGACTTAAAGTCTCAGCGTCTTTGAAAAGATGCCTGCGCTATTTTGGTGCGACTTGGGTCTATCGAGTGAAAATTTGATGTAAAGTTGCACAAAAGTCGCGCTCCAAGGTTGCATTGGAAATTATGCAACTTTGGAGTCGCACTAGTGAGAATGGAGACTGAGTCGTATTTAAAAAGCTATTTTAAAGGAAACATTTAAAAAAAAAAAGCCACTTTCTACATTTGAAACATTATCAAGCCCCCTCATACCATGTTGTTATACCCTATACTTGCCTAAACTGGGAGGTGGTCTAGGTCTTCCCAACCTTCATAAGATGTTTCCACTCTGCCCAATTAGCTCAACTGCCCAAGTATCATGCTACCACTGAAATACCCCTTTAGGTGGCTTCAGTGTCGGTTGAATGTGACCCCCTCTCGGTTGCTAACCTCCTCTGGCTTCGTCCCTCCAATGGTCGTACCATACTCAACCCAGTGACCCTTCACTTCCTCTCTTTTTGCGATCGCCTCAAGTCCAAACATTCACTCCAATCGCCCCACAACCCCATGCTCTCCTTCCTTTGCAACCCTGCGTTTTACCCAACCTGAACCTCTCCATCCTCTTTTCTTGTATGGTTTTCTGCAAACCTTTTTTGAGCTTATAAACTCATGACCCGTTCTAGGATTATGCCATTCCCCACTCTTAGGGAGTCCTGTGATATTCCCTCCTCTAAACTGAAGGTATTGAAAAATTTTGAACGTTTTCTTAAACCCCTTTTCCATAAAGATTCCTTTGCTCCCTATGTTGGCAACAAACATGCAACAACGGCCCGCATAGGTGAGGCCTAATTTCAGCCCTCTACAACCATTTTCTCAACACTGGCTCCCCTTCCATCTCTTCTTATGCCTCTAAATGGGAAAGTGGCTTGTAAATGATGCTAGATGGCGCAGACTGCAACCACATCTGGCACACTACAAAATCCTCCTCCCAGAATTTGGTGCTCGACACTAATCACAAAGTTGTCCAACTACCTCTCTAAATGCTTTAGGGGCTGCGCAGCTCAAGGAACCTTCCTACATATCTGGTGGACATGTCCGGTAGTGTAAACCTTTTTAGTCCAGCCTGTTTAACATGCTTTCTGCCCTCCTATAATACCCCCTTATCGGCAGATATATCTACAACACTATTAAATTTAAAGCCGCCAACGCCATTTTAATTTAAACTTCTCTTGCAGATTTCAAATTAATGCCAAATCATGGAAGACCCTTACACTTTGTGTCCTGGCGTTAAAAATAAGGTCACACAATCCATTAACCACCCACCAACTGCCTAATGACGATTTACGTTGGCAGTCAGCCCCTCACAGACAAAGCGACGTAGGTCTACGTCGCTAGCCTGTGAGGCTCTGGGGAGCGAGCGCGCGCCGCTGGAGGCACCCTCCGCTCGCTCACGGACCCCCCCCCCCCCGTGCGTGTGCTCGGCGAACCCGATGACCCTAATGTAAACACAGCCGCCTGTCATTCTCCCCTGTGTAAGAATGGAGATCACACGGTTCTATGTAGGACCGTTGATCTCTGTTCTTACGCTAGTAGCCACATCCAATCACAGTAAGAATCCCGCCCCTAGGGACACACTTAACCCCTCCCTCTCCAATAAAGTTAACTCTTTCCCTGCCAGTGTCATTTTTACAGTAACAGTGCATATGTATAGCACTGATTACTGTAGTAATGTCACTGGTAGCCCCAAAAGTGTCAAATGTCAGTCAAGGGTCCGATCTGTCCGCCGCAATGTCGCAGTCCCGCAAAAAAAATCGCAGATCGCCACCATTACGCGTTAAAAAAACCCAACAAAAATGACAAAAATCTTTCCCTTAGTAAACGCAATAACTTTTGCGCAAACCAATCAAAATACGCTACATAGGTAGCATAAAACAAATTGGCCTAAAATGTTAAAAAATTTTGATTTTTACATTTTTTTTTTTTTTTTTAAGGAATTTCATAAAAAAATGTGAAAAATATTATTTTTGCAAAATTGACGCTCTTCTTATGTTTATAGCGCATGATCAAAAAATCGCACAGGTGATCAAATACCACCAAAAGAAAGCTCTATTTGTGGGAAAAAAAGGACGTCAAATTAGTTAAGGTACAGCGTCACACGACCGTGAAATCGTCCGTTAAAGTCCAGCAGTGCCGAATCGCAAAATAGGCCCTGGTCAGGAAGGGGGTTAAATTTTCCGGGGCTTAAGTGGTTAAAGGGGTTGTAATTTTTTAAAATAAAAGTAACAAACATGTTATACTTCCCTGCTTTGTGCAAGGATTCGCACAGAGCAGCCCCGATCCTTCTCCTCTGGGGTGCCCAGCGCTTCTGGCTCCTCTTCATCAGGTGCCCCCACCGAGAGTCTCTTTTCATGGGGGCATCCATGGGCACGCGCTCCGGAGTCCCACTTTTGCGTCCATTGACGCAGACAGCGGAATTTGGTCTCGTCCCCTGTGTCACTGGATTTCATTGACAGCAGCGAGAGCCAATGGCTCCCACTGCTATTAATCTGTCCGAAGACAGAGACAGCGTCTGGAGCACGTCGCTTGAATGGATGGGCTCGGGTATGAAAAAAAATGGGGCTCTGGGACAGCTGCAGCAAAGAAGGTTTTTCACCTTAATGCATAGAATGCATTAAGGTAAAAACCATGAGACTTTACAGTACCTTTTTAAGCTAAAATTGAAGCAGTCAATTAGCAGCCAAGTATGATTCCCTCTATTCCCCGTTGGTGGCACATTTTCTCACCCAATTGTGATGAATCTCTCTTGCTTCTATGATTGGTAACATCATCTTATGGTTTGATGTGCTCCACTAGGGGTTGCTCCCCCCCCCCTTTTTTTTTCCTCATTTGTTTTTCTTCCCTCTTTCTTCCCTTCCTGCCTCTCTTGGCTATTGTTACTTTCCTTTTCTTATGGCCCTCCTCTATAGGTAGCCAACTACCTGGAATTCATTACCGTACTTTAGTATGCTCACACACAAGCGCTCTATCGCTACCAAGTTTCGCAAACTTTACCTGCTTGATACAGTGTCTTAATGTAACCTACGCACTCTTCATGATCTAGATTGCTAGATTTTAGGTTTTGTTCTTCAAATAAGCGTTTTAGGCTTTTACGTGTGTATAATTCCTTGTGTTTCATGCCCTTTGTTACTGTTTTGCTACTTATTTGCTTCTAGTCCAAACAAGGATCGTTGCTGCTTTGTATCACTCCCTTTCTTTCTTGATTAATAAAATACTTGAACAGGAAAAATAAAATAAACCTCTCTATACTTACCAGCTCTTGGGTCCCCCTCTCTGTCCAGTGCCCACATGGGTGTTCGCTCCCGAGCCCCGCTGCGGCGTCCACTGAAAAACAGCGGGTTTTGGCCCCGCCCCTTGCTCTCTCGTCACTGGTTTTGATTGACGGCAGCCAATGGCTCCCTATGCCCCAGCAAAGTCAGTGAGACACAGCAATGAGGGGAGGGAAAAGCTGCAGACGTGAACAGAGCTGGATTGAATGAGGGCTCAGGTAAGTAAAAGGAGGGTGAGGGGCCAAAACCGATGCCTAAACATTTTTTACCTTAATGTAACGGTCTCCAGACTGTGACCCTTTGCATCCTTTTATCCTTCCCTTAAGACGCCAACGATAGGGCACTATTCCTCCCACTGATACCGATAGGGCACTATTCCTACCATTGACAATAACGATAGGGCACTATTCCTCCCACTGACACCAAAGATGGGGTACTATGTCTCCCATTGACACCAAAGTTGGGGTGCTATTCCTCCCTCTAACACCTACAAGAAGACACCATTCCTCCCACTGACACCAAGGATGAGGCACCATTCCTCCCACTGACACCATTTGTGAGGCACTATTCCTCCCACAGATACAATGATGGGGCACTATTCCTCCCACTGACACCAACAATGGGGCACTAATATTCCTCCTAATACCAAAGATTGTTTTAGATGGAGATTTTTTTCCTCCTTGATCTTTCCTGTGAGATTTACAATTAACTGCCGGACTGGGCTCTGGGCTGGATAATCTAGATCCAGTGGTCAGCCCAGTCTGGCCAGCGAGCACGCTAGGTCGGCTGCGACATAGCGCCACTGGACTGGGGCTGGCCTTGCGAGTTAAACATCTCGAGAGGTCGCATACGACCTAGCCTCGGCTTGAGTTGCAGCGTTCCTCCTGGCCGACAGCCCCCCATTTCGATGGAGAGGGGTTCTGTCTGAAGCAGTGCCCGCCTTGTTCCTGGTATGGTGAACAGCTGTCTCCCCTCTTCCCCTGGAGGGTTTTGGGACACGGGCCTCTCCATGGGAAGGTCGGACCCCCGGGTTCTCGTTCTTCCTGGAGCATGAGGGCTGCATTTTCAGCAGTGGGAGCCCCTCCTCATCCCCTAGTGCTGACTCCTGGATATTTTTCAATTCCTGATCGCATACGTCCAATGCAGATTCTCCTGGTGACTAGCGGTGCCTGGTTCTGCGGGTGGTGAGTCTGGGGGGTTCCTCTCCCTCTCTGCTGAGGGTCGATTGGTGTTTGTAGCAGGCAACCAGGTGGGGCTGCCAGTGCGGTGGGGGTGTCCCTTACCAGTGTTTTTACACTTATTCTGTGGTTCCCCCTGGTGGCTAATGTTGTCTTTGTATCTCCCCACCTGATCCCCTCTTTGAGGCTGAGCAGGGATGGCGGTACTGGAGTCCCTTGTGTCCCGGGTGGAGGTGGCTTTCGGGCGATGGGCAAGCAAAAAGCACCTCCGCTTTCCCCGGTCTCATCAGATCCTGAATCTGATTCGGCCGCCGCGGACATGGGTTACCCTGATGGGTCTGCAACCATGCGCCCTTAATGCTCAGATTGTGAGGATGATTCCTCCACGTCTGCAACCACGCACGAAAAGGTGCTGGTGGTCACACTGATATGTATTTGTGCATGAGCCTCTAAAAGTGAGGGACGGAGCTGCGACTGTGACAGGGGCGCAAGTTCCCTTGGCACTCACAAACCACCCAGAGCTGCAAAAGGCTTTCCCTTTCCCCACCTATACAGAATTGTTGCAAAAGAGTGAGGACGACCGAAGCGTCACCTTGGGGTCCTTAAGTGGTTTTCTAGGCAATACCCCTATGAAGAGTCACTTTTCAAAAAGTAGCATGTTCCACCAGTGGTGGATCCTCCGGTTTCCAGGGTAAATAAAGCAACCATGATTCCGGTTGAAGAGTCTCCAGCATTTAAGGACCCTGCTGAAAAAAGGCTGTGGCACACAATCTGTTCACCCTGGCTGGCTCTGCATTGAGGCTGGTGTTAAACATTGCCCTGGTGTTGCAAACACCTGCCTTTGCTAAGCTGGCAGACCAGCTGGTCCAGGGGCTGCAGTTTATCTGTGCTGCATCTTTGGATGTAGCTCCCCTAGTTGCTCGGCTCTCTATTTCGGCAGTGATCCTTGGCTAACATGCTGGTCTGCAGGCCAGACTTGGAAGAAAAAAAAAAGCCCTGGCTGTTCTACCTGTTTAAGGAGATCACCTGTTTGGCTCTGCCCTGAATTACATCATTAAGGGTTTCACAGGGGTGGAAGAATACCTTTCTGCCACAGGCTGCTAAGGGCAAGGACACTCATTTAAGGCGTGGGCCCTCCTTTTCCTAATGGATCCAAGCCAACTTGGTCTGGCAAGTCCAGAGTGGCCTTCTCCAAACCCGCAGATGAAGCTCCTTCAGCATGCAGGTGCGCCCTCACCCATATCTGGGGTGATGGGACGTCTTCACTGGTTCCCGGACTTGTGGATTTCCCTGGTACATGACAACTGGGTCCATGAAGTCATAGGATCTGGATAAAAGATTGAGTTTCATGCTCGCCCTCCGGAAAGGTTCTTTCCTTCCAACGTGCGACTGTCCCCAGTCTGCTTACATGCTCTCTTTGTAGCGGTGCAAGATCTGATTGCAGAACATTTTTTCAGGGGTTTTTACTCAACCTGTTTACAGTTACAAGGAAGGAGAGCAAGGTGTGTTCAATCCTGGACCTCAAGGCGCTGAACTGCTTTGTGCGGGTGCAGAAGTTCAGGATGGAGTTAAATTGCACAGTGGTGGCTTCCCTGCATCAGGGGGATTTTCTTGCCTCCATAGACATCAAAGAATCCTACTTTCACATTCCAATATGTGTCGGTCACCAATGCTTCCCCCGCTTTGCAGTGGGAGAGGAACATTATCAGTTTGGGGCGTTACCATTTGGTCTCACCTCCGCTCTCCAGATTTTCACTGCCACACAGTGTTGGCCCTGGTACTGGCATTGTTATACCAGCGGCGGATCGCCGTCCTGGGCTTTTTATACAATCTCCTTCTGTGAGTCGAGTCGTCTGCTGCGCTGGCGGAAAACCTGGAGATCACCATACGAACTTTGAAACTTCTGAAGTCAACCTTGGTCCTTTCTATGAAACTAGACTATCTGGGGCTGACTCTGGATTTGGCCCAAGCCAGAGTATTTATTTTCCTCTGGAAAAACTTCAGACACTGCAGGTTGCAGTTCGTATCCTGCTGACCAGCTGATGGTCCTCCTTCCGGACTTGTATGCGGGTACTGAGCCTGATGGTGTCGATCTTCAAGGTGATCCGGTTTGCGCAGTTCCATGCTTTGGTGGCTTTGTTACCTGACGCTCTGGCAGGGCAAAATCCTTCCTACCTTTTTGTATTGGACAGGGATGCCAGCCTGTCTGGGTGGGGAGGTGTCCTCGGCAGAAGTTCTGTTCAGGGGGCCTGGTCCCTGGAAGAATCCAGACTACCGCTCAATGTCCTGAGTTACGTGTAATCAGGCTGTGCTTGGATGGATCGTCTACAAGACTTTTCAGTGCGCATTCAATCAGACAACGCCACAGCCGTGGCTTATGTCAATCTCGAAGGGCGCACAAGAAGTGTCCTGGCTGCTCTGGAGGTAGCCAGGTTTCTTAGTGAACAGAACATTTCGTTCCTGCCGTTCACTTTCCCAGAGTAGTCGGCAGGCGTTAGACCAGGGGGAATGGTCTCTTCATCCGGAAGCATTTCCTCAGTTGTGTCTCTGGTAGGGCATCCCGAGCTGGATCTGTTGGCATCTCGGCTCAACAGTAAGGTGCATAGGTTAGTGGCTTGGTCACAGGATCCTCTGGTGGACGCCACAGACGCCCTGGTGGCCCCGTGGGGTCAGTATCGTCTGATTTACGCCTTCCCTTCTCTCAAGCTTCTGCCAAGACTTCTCCAGGCTCGAGGCAGAAGGGATTCCAGTCATTTTAGTGGCCCCGGACTGGCCCTGCTGAGCCTGGTACGCCGACCTGGTGCGGCAGGTGGCCACGTTTCCTTGGCTGCCTCTCAGGGAGGATCTGCTGTCCCAAGGACCAATCTTCCAGCCTCCTTTACAGTCGCTGGCTTTGATGGCTTGGCTGTTGAAAGCCAGGTGCTGAAGGCTAGGGGATTGTCTAAATCAGTGATTCCTATGCTGTTAAAAGCCAGGAAATCTACTTCTTGGAAGATCTACCATCGTACGTGGAAGGCGTACATTGCCTGGTGTGAATCCCTTGGGGTTCCTCCTCGCTTTTTTTTCGGTGGCTCGGATCTTGACCTTCCTTCAGTGAAGGGTTGAACAGAAGTTGGCCTTGAGTACTAGGGCCAGATGTCCGCCTTGGCGTCTTTTCTTCCAAAGACCCTTGACTGCATCTCTGGAGCGTACCTCTCTGCAGGTTGTTCGGCACTTGGTCCCTTTTGGTGAGGTCTCCTTTGCCGCCTAGAGACCTCAATTTGGTACTTTCGGTTCTCCAGAAGTCTCCTTTTGAGAATCTTTGGGAGTTTCCCCTGCTTATGCTGTCCCAGACGGCAGCCTTTTTGGTGGCTATCACCTCTGCGCGCAGGGTGTCGGACCTGGTGGGGTGATCCTGTCCACCTTATCTGGTGGTTCACAGGGATAAGGTGGGGCTTCGCTCCTGTCCATCCATCCTTCCTTCCTTCCTAAGGTGGTCTCTGATTTTCATTTGAATATAGACATTGTGTTGCCTTCCCTGTGTCCTAGGCCAAAACATCTGAAGGAAATTGCCTTCCATGCCTTGACTGTGGTCTGGGCAATTGGGGTGTACCTGGCAGCTACGGAGTCTTTCAGGAAGTCACTCTCTATTTGTGCTCACGGATGGGCCTCATAAAGGGTTATCCACTTCCTCTACGACCATTTTTAGATGGCTGTAGTTCAGGCTCTACTAGGGCGCTTAGTGCCTCCTGGGCCTTCGGTCATCAGGTGTCAGCAACGCTGGTTTGCAAGGCGGCCACCTGGTCGTCGGTGCACATTTTTACAAAGTTTTATAAAGGGGATGTATTGGCATCTGCGGATGCACCCCTTGGCCACAAGGTTGAGCAGGCTGCTGTTTAAGAGGACCTAAGGACCTCTTTGAGGGTGTATTGTTTTTTCAGAAGGGCTCAAGTTGTTTGGTTGAGCCCCTGTTTGGTGGGCTAATGTTTAGCCTTGGGAATTATTTGAAGTTTCCCACCCCTCATGTTTAACACTGCTTTGGGATGTCCCAATGGTTAAGAATACCAGAAACTGTGTCAGTCAATGAACGAAAGAGAAAATGGGGTTTTTGACTTACAGAAAAATTGATTTTACGGATGTACATTGACTAACAAAGCACCCACCCCTCTGTGATGTTGTAAACCTCCTGACACTGCTTGTAACAATACTGAGTGGCTGTAGGGAGTATACCTCCTGGGACTGCCCATGGGTGTAGCCAGAATTGTTTTCTGCCTAGTGTTCTCCTGTAGGGGGCATTATAACCCAAGGGTTAAAAATACCAGAAACTGTCAGTCAACGAACAGCAGAGAAATTCATTTTATGGTAAGTAAAAAATCCCATTATTACTAAAGCCAAGTGTACATAGCAGCAACCTAAAGGCAGATGCAGCAGAGTAGTTACTTGTTAACCCCAGCTTATGAACTTGGCTGGCTTTTAGTTTTCGGAGTTTCTGTATTGCATGTGAATTTGTTTAATTGACCGTGCCTTGTTGAATCTGGCTCTGTCTGGTTTACCTTGTGTTTATGCTAACTGTATTTTCAACTTGCTTTTGTTGACTTTTTATCCAGTACTAGACCATGGTCTGGCTTTGCTCTCAGCAGATTTTCTTTGTTTGTACTTGGGATCATATTGCACCTAATGGGAGATTTATACTTTCTGATATCCCCATGTGTGGCATCAGAAAAGCAGAATGAAGTTTTTCCAAAGACACCTGTATGAGGCTGGCTATAAATGGATCTGTTTTTTTTTTTTGTTAATCGGTCAGCAGGACGTAAAAAAAAAAAAAAATTGAAGGGGAATCCTACCCGTTGCATTGTATTCTGATAGCGGGGACTCCCAACTGGCTACAGTGCTGATCATAATAATATTTTTCAACAATCCTATTCATGACAAGTTACGGGGACAGCTGATGGATGGAAATTCGGCTGGGCCCTGCTGAACTGGGCGAATTTCTATCCACCTGTGACTAACTTTAAGGGAGACTACGCTGCTATGCTGAGTTTTTTTTTTTATGGTGGCTTCATTTGAAATTAATTCCAAGTGCTCATCACATTTATGAAACTTTCTATATCAAAACCTGCTTTTTGCGTTAAATTTATGATTTTAGTTCTTTTTCAATTTGTTAGTCAAGTCCATCTAAGTCTACTAGTGCATCTCAGCCTGGTTTTCAGGCTTCATGAAATCTGATGAATTCTTCTTCCATTCTATACAGTACAGGTGGACAAATATCCTGCTCTGCCTATTGTATTTTGACAGCTGACCCCTACTGTGTGCCAAAATACCCAAACTGCAGCTGAATCTGTTTAGATGCTGCTGGTGTTATGGGAAAACATTTTGCAACTGGCTTTTTTTTGTTTTTTTTAATTGAACAATGTCCAGTGGGGGAGGCAACAGACAGGGACACTCAATAAGCAATCCGCAACTGGTTCATTAGAAACTGGGTAAAACAAAACCAGAAAAATTCCCAGCTCAGCTCACCAACCAGTCTGCTTAACAACCAAATTAACCTATCTAACAAAATGCATTAAAAACAGGGGTTTAGTTAGCACACATTTGCAAACGCATACATAAGCTGCAAGGCCACTTTACGGCACCCTGTATTACATGCAGTCCTAACTCCTGTAAATTTATGAGAGTCTCCACAGTGGAAGCACATGCGTTTTCTAATGGATAGATAGAGGGCAGATGGGCCTGGAGTTAGCCCAGTTTTCCTTAAAGGCACAGGGGCGCCCAGCACATAGCACATTGGCTGCAAAAGCGTCCAGTGTGTCCCCTCAAACTGGGTGCACCTTAACACTACCCTCTGCATAAAGAAACTCAAACAAAGAAAAACTGCAGGACTTTTCAGGTACCAAGCCATAACCGTATTTAACCACTTCAGCCCCGGAAGGTTTTACCCCCTTCCTGACCAGGCTACTTTTTTCAACTTGGCACTGCGTGACTTTAACTGACATTTGCGTGGTCATGCAATGCTGTACCCAAATGAAATTTACGTCCTTTTCCCACAAACAGAGCTTTCTTTTGGTGGCATTTGATCACCTCTGCGCTTTTTTTATTTTTTGCGATATTAATAAAAAAAGTGAAAATTTTTCAAAAAATTTACATTTTCTACTTTTGTCTTTTTAAAAAATATCCAATATATCCAATTTTTGTCATATATTTAGGCCAAAATGTATTTAGCTACATGTCTTTGACAAAATAAAATCTCAATAAGCGTATTTTTATTGGTTTGCGCAAAAGTTATAGAATCTACAAACTATGGTGTAAATACTGGAATTTATGCAGCTTTTACTTTCTGACTGCCTATCTCAGTTCTTGATGTGCTAAAATGGCAGGGCAGTACAAACCCCCCCAAATTACCACTTTTTGGAAAGTAGACATCCTGAGAGGCATGTTGAGCCCAATGAATATTAATGTCACAGGTGTTTGAAAAATTACAAAAAAAAAAAAAAAAATGCCATAAGTATGTGTAATTGCACCCCAAAATACATTCTGCTGCTTCTCCTGAGTACGGAGATACCCCCATGTGTAAGACTTTTTGGGAGCCTAGCTGTGTACGGGACCCCGAAAACCAATCACCACCTTCAGAATTTCAAAGGGTGTAAATTGCTCATTGCACATTCTCACTACCTATCACGGTTTCGGAGGCCCTGAAATGCAAGATACCACAAAACCCCCCAAATGACCCCATTTTGCAAAGTAGACACTCCCAAGCTATTTGCTGAGAGGCATGGTGAGTCCATGGAATATTTTATATTTTGCCACAAGTTTTGGAAAAATTATTTTTATTTTTTTTTTTTTTTTTACACAAAGTTGTCACTAAATGATATATTGCTCACACATGCCATGGGTATATGTGGAATGACACCCCAAAATACATTCTGCTGCTTCTCGTGAGTATGGGGATACCCCATGCGTGAGACTTTTTGGCAGTGTAGCCACGTACAGGACCCCGAAATCCAGTCACCGCCTTCAGGATTTCCAAGGTCGTAAATTGTTGATTTCACTCCTCACTACCTATCACAGTTTTGGAGGCCATGAAATGCCAATACCGAACAAACCCCCAAGCTCCCCCCCCCCCCCCCCCCAAATGACCCCATTTCAGAAAATAGACACCCTAAGCTATTTGCTGAGAGGCACGTTGAGTGTTTTGCAGCTCTTTCTTTTTCTCACAAAGTTTTGAAAATTGAAAAAAAAATGCATTTTCCTTTTTCTTCATTTTCCAAAATAAATAAGAGCTGCAAAATACCCACCATAAAATATATTCATGGCATGTGTGAGCAATATATCACTTTGTGACAACTTTGTGTAAAATAAAATAAAAAAGTTTTTCCTGAAACTTGTGGCAAAATTATCCATAGACTCACCATGCCTCTCAACAAATAGCTTGGAGTGTGTACTTTGCAAAATGGGGTCATTGGGGGGGGGGGGGGGTTTGCTATCTTGACATTTCAGGGCCTCCGAAACCGTGATAGGTAGTGAGGAAGTAAAATAAGCAATTTACGCCCTTAGAAAACCTGAAGGTGGTCATTGGTTTTCGGGGTTCACACAGTTAAGCTCCCACAAGGTCTCACACATGTGGTATCCCTGTACTCAGGAGAAGCAGCAGAATGTATTTTGGGGTGTAATTTCACATATACCCGTGGCATACGTAAGTAATATATCATTTAGTGACAACTTTGTGTAAAAAATAAATAATTGTCATCTTCCCGAAACTTGAGGCAAAATTTAAAATACTCCATGGACTCAATATGCCTGTCAAAAAGGGAGAATTTTGGGGGGTGGTTGAACTGTCCTGGCATTTTATGCTCAATCTTAACCACACATCACCCACTTTTCTAACTACTTGAAAACCAAGCCTTTTCTGTGACTTTGTTTACATATATATATATATATATATATATATATATATATATATATATATATATATATATATATATATATATATATATATATATATATATATATATATATAATAATTTTTTTTTATAGAAAATTACTTTGAACCCCCAAATATTATATATTTTTTAAAGCAGAGGCCCTACAGAACAAAATGGTGGATGTTGCAGTTTTTTTTATCACACTGTATTTGCGCACAGATTTTCCAAACGCAATTTTTGCGAAAAAAAGACCATTTATAAATTTAATGCACAAATACAAAATACACAATATATTTTCGAATTGTTTGGTAAAATGTAAAAGATGATCTTATGCCGAGTACCAAACATGACATGCTTTAAAATTGCGCACGCCTGTGCAGCGGCAACTAACTACGTACATTTTTAAAAGCCTTTTAAAAGTCTTTACAGGTTACCACTTTATACTTGCAGAGGTCTACTGCAAGAATTACTGCCCTCGACTTAGTGTTTGCGGCAATACCTCACATGCACGCTGCAATTGCGCTTTATATATGACACTAGACCAACGCTTGCATGCGCCTTTGCGAGCAAGCACGGGGGGGGGGGGGGGCTTGAATATATCTTTTTTTTTTTTTTTTTTTTTTTTTTTTTATTTTGCTTTTTTGTTATTTTGACACCTTCCCTTTCATATTTTTTTTTTTTTTTATCATTTTTATTGTTATCACAGTGAATTTAAATATTCCCTATAATAGCAATATGTAGTAGCAGGTACTCTTTATTTAAAAAAAAAAAAAAAAATTGGGTCTATTAGACTCTAGATCTCTCCTCTGACCTTTAAAGCATCTGACCACACCAAGATTGGTGTGATAAAATGCTTTCCCAATGGTGCTGTTTATTTCTGGCGAAATCAAAGTAATGAAATGCTCGTAGCTTCCGGTATCTTAGGCCATAGAGATCATTGAAGCCATTCTCGTCTCCAGTCAGCTCTATGGTCAGATAATGGAACCACTGGCTGCACTCTCGGGTTAACCGGTGGGACAGGAGAGCCTGAGAAAAACCATGGAGGGTGGTGGTGGTGATGGGGGGGGGGGGGGGGAGAGAGTGTCCCCTCCCACTGCTTTTAAAAGTAGTCTAGCGGCTAATTATCTGCTAGGATCACTTTGACATGTAATCCAACCGTTGGCTGTAAAAAATTATACCAAGATGATGCCTAAATCTGCAGGCATCATCCTGGTATAACCACTCAGTCCAGCAACATACCAGTACATTGCTGGTCCTTTTTTAGCATATATTGTAGGTGTTTTTTTTTTTTTCTTCATGCAGCCTGTGGGCTGAACGAAAAAAAGAGAACCTAACAGATTCCTTCATCTACATCGATTGATGTGGATGAAGAAATCTCCGCCAGAAAATGTGTAGTTTACCCATCTTTAGACCGCCCAAAACCTCCAACCCACTTTTCTAATGATGGGTATACATGATGAAAACCATGTATACCTATTTTTTTTTTTTTTCTAACTGGGGTGGAGAAATTACCTCCTACAGCGCTGCCATCATAGATTTCCATATATGCTGAGCGCAAATGCTGTTTGTCTCTCTCTCTCTCTCTCTCTCTCTCTCTCTCTCTCTCTCTCTCTCTCTCTCTCTCTCTCTCTCTCTCTCTCTCTCTCTCTCTCTCTCTCTCTCTCTCTCTCTCTCTCTCTCTCTCTCTCTCTCTCTCTCTCTCTCTCTCTCTCTCTCTCTCTCTCTCTATCTCTCTATATCTCTCTATATCTCTCTATCTATCTATCTATCTATCTATCTATCTATCTATCTATCTATCTATCTATCTATCTATCTATATATATATATATATATCAGTGTGGCAGCTGATGGGTGTACCTGCAAACTGTTTAACAATAGAATAGAAATAAAACATTAAATTGGTACCTGAAAAGTAAAAAATGGTTACCAATGAAAAACCGTAACAAATTACAGTAAAAATAGGAAGAGTAGAAGAGCAGAGCAAGAACAGAAAATTAGCTCACACGACAAACTAGGTTTGGCTTTTTTTATTTTGTTTTTTTTACACTTTTTGTTTTCTTCAACTGTAACATTCCATCTTAGGGTCTCTCAAAATGACGATAGCCATCGCACATCTTTCGAGACCCTGTGTAAGTGTGCCCTAGACTGTGCCGTGCTGTACCCTATGCTAATACTTCACTAGCGTATGGTAGCGTTGAAAACATTCCCCGATGCAGAGACCAGGTTGGTCAGGACAGAAGGGACAATAAGTGCGGGTGTCGTGCCTAAATCTGCGCTTACGACAGACCCAACATCTTCTTTGGGGGTGTCTTTGGGTAGGGGTAGTCGGGAGGACATGTGGAAAATGCCTCTCATGCAGCCGGCTCACTGCATCTGGTAGGTGAAGTTGGGCAGGAGCACCTCCTGGATACAGGTAGGCACTGATCATCTCTTCCTGGAATTGTAGGAAGGATCCAGTTCGTCCTGTCTCTTTGTATAGCACAAAAGCGTTCAGCAAAGCCAATTGGAATAAAAAAAAGACACTCCTTTTGTACCAGCGTCTGGCCTTATGGGCAAATAAGTACGGCGACAAAAGCTGGTTGTTGAGGTCCACCCCTCCCCATATTAAGTTTGTAGTCGTGGACACAGAGGGGCTTCCCCAAAACTCCAGTTGCCGTATGAATTTGGACCGTCGTGTCTGCGTGAATGGAGGACCGAATGAAAATATTCCGTGTATCCCTCCACTTCACTGCAAGCAATTTGTCAGTTTTCAAGGCTTTCTCCCCCCGACTAAGACGGGAATCTACAAGCCGTTGGGGGAAGCCCCGACGATTAGGTCCCACGGTGCCACATGCACCAATTTGAAATTCGAGCAGGTGACTAAAAAAGTGTCACTCGTGAATAAAAATTGTCCACGTACAAATGGTACCCCTTTCCGAATAAGGGTGACACCAAGTCCCAAACTATCTTGCCACTGCTCCCTATGTAGTCTGGGCAGTTGGGGGGCTCCACAGTGCTATCTTTACCCTCGTAAACACGAAAGCTAACTGTATAGTGTGGGGCCCTGTCACAGAGCTTATACAGCTTGACCCCCCGTATCTGACACGCTTGCTGGGGATATACTGCTTGATAGCAAGGCGGCCCGAAAACTTAATCAGGGACTCATCAACGCAGACAACTTGTTGGGATAAACAAGGCTGCAAACCGCTGAATGAAGTGGTTTACGAGAGGCCGAATTTTGTGGAGCCTGTCATATCCAGGGTCTCCCCGAGGATGAACCGCAGAATTTGCTCGCATCTTAGCTTGGCCGTGGAAGCAGAGAACACGAGTATATGGTGAATTGGGTTAGTGGACCAATAATGACCGCAACTCACTCCTTTTAGTTATACCTATGTTGAGGGAAAGGCCCAGAAAAGTCTTAAACTCGGAAACCTTCATAGGTTTCCAGCCAAATGGTCTGGCAAGGGACAAATTTTGGGTTTGCGGCGATATATTGACCAGCATATAAATTGCTTTGGTCCACAATAAATCTGTATAGATCTGCTCTCTAGCCTTCTCTCTCCCCCCCGTCTCTCTCTCCTCCCCCCCTCTCTCTCTCTCTCTCTCTCTCTCTCTCTCTCTCTCTCTCTCTCTCTCTCTCTCTCTCCGCTCTCTCTCTCTCCCTCTCCCTCTCCCTCTCCCTCCTCCTCCTCCCTTCCTCCTTCCTCTTCCTCCCCCATGAGGAGGAGTGGACAGCATGAGATGAGGAGGTTCAAGGCTTATTATTTCAAATCAGAAAATATACTTTACAACTCCTTTTAAATGCAGGTGTTGGGCAGTGCTTAAATAGAGTAGGGTTAAATAACGTCTGAGCCTATGCTGCTATGGGTCAAGAGTGTAACCTAGATTTCAGGAGTCAGGGTTAAGTAATGCACAGAGTTGAGGGGTCAAGTTTAAGGGTTTAGGGATCAGGTCAGCATCTAGTTTCTCCGACTGTGGCTTGTGTCTCTGTAATGCTTGGGAGCCTGGCAATTTGCTGTAAATTTTGCAGTGAACAGGCTCCACTGCAAGCGTTGTCCAAAACGGCATGGCTGGAGCGGTCTGCACATGCACAGTAGCATAAGTTAATGTACACAGTGCTCTAGTGATGTTATTATTTAATTCACACTTGTGCAGGGTGGCGATTTGAAGCCTACATACTGCAAGTTTGCAGTACCAGTTTGCCGGGGACAGACCACTCACAACAGGAACGATCATCGGAAAACTGGAATGAACGGCAGCCTTAGTCACATGAAGTCCCTCTACATTTTAGTAGATCAGTTACACTTTCCTGCCAAGGCCCTAATGGAAATATACACTGCTCAAAAAAAATGAAACACTTTTTAATAAGAGTATAGCATCATGTCATCAGTCTCAGCTGCTTTTTATTTTAATGAAATTACCAGGCTCACTAGATGAGCAACAATGAGACCACCTCCAAAACAGGAATGGTTTTACAGGTAGAGTCCACTTACATTTTTTCCCTACGCCTCTGTTTTTCACTAGTTTGGCTAGGGTCACTGTCACTACTGGGTACTACTGGTAGCATGAGGCGATACCTGGACCCTATAGCGGTTGCACGGGCAGTCCAACTCCTCCAGGATGGCACATCAATATGTGCCATTACCAGAAGGTTTTCTGTGTCTCCTAGCACAGTCCCAAAAGCATGGAGAAGATTCAAGGAGACAGGCAGTTACTCTAGGATAAACTGGACAGGGCCATAGAAGGTCCTTAACCCATCAGCAGGGCCAGTATCTGCTCCTTTGTGCAAGGAGGAACAGGATGAGCACTGCCAGAGCCTTACAAAATTACCTCCAGGTGACCACTGGTGTGAATGTCTTTGACCAAACAATCAGAAACAGACTTCATGCGGGTGTCCTGAGGGCTCGACTCCTAGTGGGCCCTTTGTTCACTGCCCGGCACTGTGGAGCTCAATTGCATTTGCCATTGAACCCCAGAATTGGCTGGTCTGCTACTGGTGTCCTGTGTTTTTCACAGATGAGAGCAGGTTCACCCTGAGCACGTGACAGACCTGAAAGGGCCTGTAACATCGTTTAGCATGACCGGTTTGGTAGTGGGTCAGTGATGGTCTGGGGATGCATATGTATGAAGGGACACACAGGGCTCTACAGGCTAGACAATGGCACTCTTGACTGCCATTTGGTACCGGGATGAAATCCTTGGACCAATTGTAAGATCCTATGCTGTTGCAGTGAGCCCTAGGTTCCTTCTGGTGCACAACATTGCCCAGGCTCCTGTGGCGAGAGTATGTAGCCAGTTCCTGGAGGATGAAAGAATTGATACCATTGAATGGCCCCCACACTCGCCTGACCTAAACCAAATAGGACAACTCTGGGATATTATGTTTCAGTCCATCCAATGCCACCAGGTTGCACCTCAAGTCTGTTCAGGAGCTCAGTGATGCCCTGGTCCACATCGGGGAAGAAATACCCCAGGACACCATTCGTTGTCTCATTAGGAGCATGCCCCAACGTTGTCAGGCATGCATACAAGCACGTGGGTCCATACAAACTACTTAGTACCATTTTAAGTTGCTGCAAAATAAACTAGCCTGCTGCATAATTTTCTTAACTTTGATTTTCAGGGTGTCTTTAAATTCAGCCTCTGTAGGTTGATCATTTTCATTTCCATCAAACGATGTGGCATCCTTTCGTTACAAACACATTACCCAGTCTATAAAAGTATAGATATCCAGCATGATATTTTTACATTAAAATCTGATGTATTTTCAAAGTGTTCCTTTAATCTTTTTGAATAGTGTAGTATTGTTACAGCTGATTTCTGGCATGAAGCCCCAGTATAAGATCACTCTTAGATTGTGTTTCTATATGTCTATTTGCTATATCCATTTATTACCTTTTGGTTTTCTTCACAGTCAGAATTTGCTGTGTGATGTGACAATAGTGGCCGAAGATGTGGAGATAGCTGCTCACAAAGTGGTTTTGGCTGCATGCAGTCCCTACTTCCATGCAATGTTTACAGGTATGACATTTCTTGTGGTTACATATAATTTCTGAGTATACTTCGTTTTCTTGTGTCTGAGAGTAGGATTACATTTATGAGTTTGTTGAATTCCAGTTAAAGGGCTAATTGTACCTTTTGCAAAAGATAATAAATACACCCTTATTGAATAGATTTGCAGTTTATTTTTATTTTTTTGTATTAAAGCCTGAAAAGCATTACAATCGGTTGATTATAGGTGTAGTGCTCTGGATCTTGCTTTCTCCTCTCCTGGCTGAGGTCCATACTTTTTGTGCTGATCTTTAGCTATGGAGCAAGAGAACGTATCAGTATCAATGTACCTAAAGTGTTGTGATTGTGTTGCATTGAGAGCTACCAGTCCCTGTGCTGCGGTGGCAGATGGGACTTATTTTTAAATTTGTGCAGAACTTCACAATTCTGTAAGTGGGAAGGGGTTAAAAAGGTGTACTTGGCGTTTAACGACACAACTTTACTGTATCTCTGTAATAATTACCTATAGCCAAAACTGTTTTTCAGTAGGCGAGTGATATAGAAAAGGGGGGGAAGATTTGGGACTTTAAATGAGGAAATGACAGGGTAGGGTCATATTCCTCCATCCCTATGCATGAATAAAACAAAAGGAAATTGGGACTTTAAATGAAACATGTGGCTGCAATCAGAGGAAATATATAATGAATGTATCAATGGGCTTACATAGATATTGCATATGGGTACATGAAATCCATAACAGCATAAACATATATAATGTCACATTTAATTGATAAATACACATATTAACATCACAAAATAATGAAAATGGTACATCATTAATGGTTGATAACATTAAATAAATACATGTAAATCATATCCTATTTGGTTAAAATATATATTTCTCTGTCGCTCATTGACAGACGCAGTCCTCTTGATTAATAACACATTGGGTTATACTGCCCTCTACAGGAGTAGGACACTAGACGGAAGGAAAACGTTCTGGCCACACCTTATATCCTCTCTCTTCCTGCTACAGGATGTCAGTTTTTTCTGTCTAGTTAGGAGTAAGGACCTAAGTTCCTTGCTGGGATCTTGGTCCTGGCAGGATTTTTTAGAAAAACTTTTTTATTAGGCAGCTTTTTTTCTCCAGTGTTCCTGTGAGATCTTCAAGCAAGTATGCTGAAACTGGGCGACGGGCTGGATGTTGAGATCCAGTGGTCACCCCAGTCAGCCTGCGAGCGCGTGCAGGCCCTAGCTCCGCGCTGGGTCGGCCGCGACATAGTCCCACTGGACGGGGACTGACCCTGCGAGTTAAACGTCTCGCCTGGACGACGACGACCAGTTGGAAACTGAGTCACGGCGTCCGCTTTGGTCGACAGCCCCCCCCACCTCGGTGGAGAGGGGTTCTGTCAGGAGTTGGCACCCGCCTGGTTCCGGTATGGTGAGTAAAATGTTCCCCCTCTCCCCCTACGGGTGTGTTGGTGGACGCGGGCCCCTCCCTGGGATGGTCACTATCCTATAACAGGTGTTACAAATCCCCCATTTGAGTGTGATTTTGTGTATAAGAAACCAGGAGGCTTGGTTTGGGAGCTGACTATCTAAAGTCACTGTATGAGGGTGCACTGTTTAAGGACCATGACTGAAGTCATTGGCTGGCATTACTGTGAATGATGGCCATGTATGGGGGATAGATCCTACCTGACCATGAGGCTGCAATACAGGCCGATGCCTGGGCCTAGATTACCGCCATCCGCAGACCGCCATCCGTCCGCAGGTCGCCATCCTCCCACACCTCCCGCAGGCCGCACAGACCGATACCATCCTCAGCAGGCCGCACATTGCAGCAGGCCACCGCCATCTTCCCATAGGTGACAGGGGGGGGCGGCCATTTTGAAAACGCCCAGCTACCTCGAGGAGGAGCAGGGCAGCACCGAGAGGCATGTAAAGGGGCGGAGCCACCTCCTTTACCCGGGAAAAGTGCTAAAAGACTTCCTGTCTGTAACAAGACTGCGCTGACAGCAGGTGGATAAAACTTCTGTGCATCAGGTGGTGAGCCTTGGGGTCTCTCTCTCTCTGTGGGGTCCGGAACAGGTACACTGAGGGGCGCTGTTGCGCTGGGGGATTACAACGAAAAAAAAAAAAAAAGTTTTCTTTGCAATTATTTTTTTGTTTGCTGGCAAGTGTCTTGTATAATCATGGACCCTGCCACACATGTATCCCCACCTGATCCCCTCGAGGTGGCTGCAGGGCCCTCCAGTACCCCACTTGTAATTGATGCATTATCTACAGTTTTGGAGTCTTTGGTATCCCGGGTTGAGGTGGCCTGTCAGGGACGGGGGTCAAGAAAGCGACCCCCGCCTACCCCTATTTCATCTGATACTTCAGATTCGGATTCTGAGCTGGTCACTGCAGCTGCAGGTCCCTCCTCTGGGGCTGTGGTCTCAGGTAATGTCTCCTCAGACAGTGAGGAGGATGTTTCTGCCTCCGCCATAGCGCAAGAAGAAGCGTTGGTGGACGCACTAGTTGCGGCTGTCCGGGAAACCTTAAGATTGGAGGTTACACCGGCAGAGGTAACCGAGACGGAAATTCCCTTTGGTACTAGTAAGCCTACCAAGATGGTGAAGGTTTTCCCTTACCCAAATGCTTTGGTAATAAGATTAAGGAGGAATGGGATCATCCCAAACAAACTCTTGCTATTTCCAAACGCATTGCTAGGCGCTATCCGTTTGAGTAATCCCTTATTAAAAAATGGACGGTACCACCAGTGGTGGACCCACCGATTTCCAGATTAAATAAAGCCACTGTTCTCCCGTTGGAGGACGCTCCGTCCTTTAAGGATCCGGTGGATCGGAAGGTGGAAACCGAATCCCGCTCTGTTTTTTCCCTGATAGGATCAGCCTTTAGACCAGTGGTGGCCATTGGTTAAGTTTCACAAACATTGACAGAATGGGCCAAGTTGTTACGCCGTGACTTAAAGGGGAGAGTTATCCCCCCGGCAGCATCCGATTTGATGGAGCAGATCATACAGGGACTACAGTTCATCTGTGACGCCGCTTTGGACGCAACTCCCTTGTTAGGGCATGCGTCGATGTCAGCAGTAGTCCTCAGACGCGTGTTGTGGTTAAAGTGCTGGTCGGCGGATCAAGGTTCCAAGAAAGCCTTGGCTAATCTCCCTTTTCAGGGGGATCGCCTGTTTGGGGCCACCCTAAATGAGATTATAAAGGATCTCACTGGGGGTAAAAGCGCTTTTTTGCCACAAACTGCTAAGGGTAAAGGACCTCGTAACAGACGAGGACCTTCCTTTTCCGCTCATAAAAGGTTTGTTCGCTCCGCTGGGGTGAGCGAGAAGGGCAAAGCTCCTTCAGGGGGTTTTAAAGGACGCTGGTCGGGGAAACAAAAGTCCGGCTCAGCCAAACCTGAAGATAAAACCAATACAGCCTGAAGGTACGCCCCCACCCATCTCTGGGGTGGGGGGGACGTCTTCACCGGTTTCCAGATCCATGACTTTCCTGAATCCCGGACAAAGGGGTTCAGGAGGTCGTACGGTCGGGATTTAAGATCGAGTTTCGATCCCTTCTACCGGTGCGATTCTTCCCTTCCAACATTCGTATGCTGCAGGGAGCGGTAGTTCCCGTTCCTTGAGCAGAACGTTTTTCTTCATTTTTTTCAAAGATCATTTCCAGTTCCCTCCAGGAGAATTCTTCTAAGGGAGATTCTTTTCTAATAGAATCGGGATCCCGATTCCCTGGACAATCGGATCCGGTTGAGCGAGCGGACCAGGGAGTCTCTGGTCTGGTGGCTTCGGTCTCCAATGCTCACCCAGGGGAAGTCACTCCTTCCGATAGTATCCAGGTTTTCGATAAATGTGTGGGAACTGAGAATGATCAGACTGTGTCTGATTTACTGGACCGAGCAGCTCCAGGGCAGCCCGGTTCGGATCCAGTTGGACAATGCCACGGCTGTGGCTTAGGTCAATCACCTAGAGGATTGGCAGGCAGATTATCTCATCCATCAGACTCTGGATTAAGGGGTAGGGTCCCTTCATCCAGGGGTATTTCACCAGTTGTGCCTTCATTGGGGCACCCTGGATGTGGATCTGTTGGCATCTCGGCTCAAAAGGAAGGTGCGGAGGTTTGTAGCACGCGCCTGCGATCCTCTAGTGGACGCAAAAGGCGAGCTGATCGCGCTGTTGGGGCAGTATCAGCTACGGTATGCTTTCCATCCTCTCAAGTTTCTGCGGGAACTTCCTCGCAGAATAGAGGTGGAGGGAATTCCAGTTATCCTGGTAACTCCGGACGGACCTTCTCGAGCCTGG
The DNA here is from genome assembly GCF_965119305.1 of Pelophylax lessonae. Taxonomy (NCBI): domain Eukaryota; kingdom Metazoa; phylum Chordata; class Amphibia; order Anura; family Ranidae; genus Pelophylax; species Pelophylax lessonae. The sequence continues at coordinate 689,476,564 of NC_138768.1, forward strand.
GACGTCGATTTGGTGAGGCTAGTCGCGGAAGCTCCTTGGAGACTTCTTCTCAAGGAGGATCTGCTGTCTCACGGACGGATCTTCCATCTTGCTTTACAATAGCTGGCTTCAACGGCCTGGCCATTGAGACTCAGGTACTGAAGGACAAGGGTTTGTCAGCTTCAGTTATTCCTACTCTAATTAAAGCAAGGAAAGCGACTTCCAGCAAAGTCTATTATCGCACATGGAGGTCTTGTATTGCGTGGTGTGAATCTCTTGGATTTCCCCAACGTACCTATTCGGTGACCCGAATCTTGGCCTTTCTGCAACAGGGAGTTGAGCAGAAATTGTCCTTGAGTACTATCATGGGTCAGGTTTCAGCGTTGGCAATCTTCTTTCAGAAACCTTTTGGCTACTCATTCCTTGGTGCGGAATTTCATCCAGGGGGTGCTGGCTCCGCCAGTGCGTGCGCCCTTACCGCCCTGGGATCTTAATTTAGTGTTGTCGGTTCTTCAGAATCCTCCCTTTGAAAATATCAGGGAGATTCCCTTGCTTACGTTATCCCAGAAGGTGGCCTTCTTGGTGCACGCAGGGTGTCAGAACTGGCCGCATTATTTGTCGTTCCCCATATCTGGTGGTTCATAGGGATAAGGTGGTTCTTCGTCCGAATCCATCCTTTCTTCCTTAAGTGGTTTCAGAGTTTCATCTGAATGAGGACATTGTATTGCCTTCCCTGTGTCCTAAGCCCAGCCATCATCGTGAGTTTGCATTACACTCCTTGGATGTGGTTCGGGCAATCAGGGTATACCTGAAGACTACGGACTCGTTTCGTAAAACGGATTCACTTCCTGGGCCTTCCGCCATCAGGCGTCAGTGGTCCAGGTTTGCAAGGCGGCTACCTGGTCGTCGGTTCATACCTTTACAAATTTTTATAAAGTTGATGTGATGGCATCGGCGGATGCCTCTTTTGGCCGCAAGGTTCTGCAGGCCGCAATTTGAGGAGACCGTTGGTCTACCTCAAGGGTTTTTTTCAGTTGGATTTTCAGTTGAGTCTCATCCTTTGGTTTGATGAGCCTTTAAGACTTCTAGTCGGCACCGGTTGGGCCTTCTGGATTTTGATTTCTTTTATCCCACCCCTCATTTGTGGCACTGCTTTGGGACGTCCCAATGTGTTATTAATCAAGAGGACTGCGTCTGTCAATGAGCGACAGAGAAAAATGGATTTTTGTAAAATCTTACCGTAAAATACTTTTCTCTTAAGCTCATTGACAGACGCAGTACCCGCCCCTCTACTTTTGAGTTGGGTTGGGTTAAATTCTCTGACACTGCTTTCTGACATAACTGACATCCTGTAGCAGGAAGTGAGAGGATATACCCTGCCCCTAAGGTGTGGCCAGAACGTTTTCCTTCCGTCTAGTGTCCTGTAGAGGGCAGTATAACCCAATGTGTTATTAATCAAGAGGACTGCGTCTGTCAATGAGCTTAAGAGAAAAGGATTTTACGGTAAGATTTTACAAATGTATAATATATATATATATACACACACGTTACATCCAACCAAAATGACATTGATACATCATTACTGGTAGAGGACATTAAGACATGCATATAGGTCAGCCCATTACAGCATGATACGATTGCACATAATGATGTCAATGGTGTCCTATTGGATATTGTGGACTAGCACCAGCATATATGATATTACCAAGTGGTGGTTTTGTTGACCTTCCACCGCAATCTTCTTGCCACAGCTCCCGGGAAAGGGATGATATTCCCTATGCACCTTCAATCTACCTCATGTGATTTTTGCAACCTTAGCCACTTTGCAAGTGCCAACAGACACGCATATATTTATATACTTCGCATCTGTTCCTGATGATTGGTTACAACCATGAAACGCGTAGAGCTGTTTAAGATGCCACGTCATGATTATCATGTGTCTACTATTTTTTATGTATTGCAATTTTAACCCTAATTTATTAATTTATTTATCGTATATGCTGGTGCTAGTCCACAATATCCAATAGGACACCATTGACATCATTATGTGCAATCGTATCATGCTTGCTGTAATGGGCCGATCTATGTCTTAATGTCATCTACCAGGAATGATGTATCAATGTCATTTTGGTTTGATGTAATGTGTGTGTGTGTGTGTGTGTGTGTGTATATGTATATGTGTATATATATATATATATATATATATATATATATATATATATATATCAAATATGATATGATTTACATGTATTTATTGTTATCAACCATTAATGATGTACCATTGTCATTATGTTGTGATGTTAACGTGTATTTATCAATTAAATGTGACATTATATGTTTATACTGTTATGAATTTCATGTACCCATATGCAATACCTATGTCAGCCCATTGATACATTCATTATATATTTCCTCTGATTGCAGCCACATGTTTTATTTAAAGTCCCAATTTCCTTTTGTTTTTTTCAGGCGAGTGATATAAACGGTTAAAATGCTATTAGTATTTTTATTCTTTCTTTTTTTTTTTTTTGAGGTCTGTCTCCCACTTGGGATATTTCTTTACATTTCCGGTCTCATAGATACATCAGGTGCTGAGAGGTCTTTTGGACAGTTGTCCCTACAATAGGTGCCCTGTTGGAAGATTTCTCCTCCTTGTTCTGGTGAAAAACCAACATGTTTGATGACAAACCAACATTTTTGATATCCCCTCAATTTCAGTCCTAGTCCCAATTTCAGTGGTCACTATAACAAATAGAGAGGACCTGACAGATTTGACAACTCCTTTTATTTTTTTTATTTTTTATTTATTTAAGCTTTTTAAGTACCAAAATGTTACTTGGTGTAAAGCCCTTTTCTGTTGGGAAAAGACAGTCGTAGTTTTAATAATTAAATGTTATGTAGCCAAAAATTTTTTTTTTTGTTTATTTTTGAGTAGGGACTGATTATATCCCCTATGGGGATTTTGCTACTTTTAGGCTCTATTCACACTTCGACTGGACATCAACGTTGCATGACAAATCACACCCCATTCTTTTCATTGGCACCCATTCAAATCGGTGTGACTTAGAAAATATGCCTAAAGTACTTTGGTGTGACTTTTGATGTGACTTTGATTCATAGACAGTCCAAATTCTCACCAAAAGTTGCATTGGAAATTGTGCAACTTTGGAGACACGCTAATCAGATTGGAGCCTTACTGTCTTCACCAGTCAGAAAGTGAGGAAAACTCTGCAACAGGGTCACAGACCAAATTAAAAAGCTGAGCTTTAAAGGAGTTGTAAAGTCAGAATGTGTACAGCAGCCCCCCTAATACCTACCTGAGGTCCCTCTCTGTCCAGCGATGTCCACGAGGGTCCGAGATTCTCTCTCCTGATTGGCTGAGACACAGCAGAGGTGCCATTTGCTGCCACTGCTGTCAATCAAAGTCAGCTAGCCAGTCGAGAGAGGAGGCGGGGCCGGGTCAGGGCTCCGTGTCTGAATGGACACAGGGAGCTGTGACTTGACTTGGGTGCCCCCATAGCAAGCTGCTTGCTGTGGGGGCACTCAAAAGGAGGGAGAAACAAGGATCACAGAAGAGGGACCCGAGAAGAGGAGCATCCCGGCTGCTCTGTGCAGTGTGCAAATCCACTGCAACAGAGCAGGTAAGTTTAACAGGTTTGTTATTTTTATAGGAAAAAAAAAACAAGGCTTTACAATTGCTTTAACTACCCTCTACACCCAAAAAAAAAAAAAAAAAAATTATATGTGGGTGACATATACACTCATTACCTGACTTTCTAGCCCCTCCTCCACCTAGTAACTGTCTGAAAAAAAGTTCCCCACATACAATGTATAATGATGATCGAACGTCTTTGTTCTGTCTCAGCATCGAGTGTACCTGTGACCTTCTTGTAGACCCATTCTGAAAGTGTGTGCAGCAGGTTGAATGATGACTTAGAAACATAGAAACATAGAATGTGTCGGCAGATAAGAACCATTTGGCCCATCTAGTCTGCCCAATATATCTGAATCCTATGAATAGTCCCTGGCCCTATCTTATATGAAGGATAGCCTTATGCCTATCCCATGCATGCTTAAACTCCTTCACTGTATTTGCAGCTACCACTTCTGCAGAAAGGTTATTCCATGCATCCACTACTCTCTCAGTAAAGTAATACTTCCTCATATTACTTTTAAAACTTTGCCCCTCTAATTTAAAACTGTGTCCTCTTGTGGTAGTTTTTCTTCTTTTAAATATGCTCTCCTCCTTTACCGAGTTGATTCCCTTTATGTATTTAAAAGTTTCTATCATATCCCCTCTGTCTCTTCTTTTTTCCAAGCTATACATGTTAAGGTCCTCTAACCTTTTCCTGCAATCCATGTACTAGTTTAGTAGCTCTTCTCTGAACTCTCTCTAGAGTATCTATATCCTTCTGGAGATATGGCCTCCAGTACTGCACACAATACTCCAAGTGAGGTCTCACCAGTGTTCTGTACAGCGGCATAAGCACTTCTCTCTTTCTACTGCTTATACCTCTCCCTATACATCCAAGCATTCTGCTGGCATTTCGTGCTGCTCTATTACATTGTCTTCCCACCTTTAAGTCTTCTGAAATAATTACTCCTGAATCCCTTTCCTCAGATACTGAGGTCAGGACTGTGTCAAATATTCTATATTCTGCCCTTGGGTTTTTACGCCCCAGGTGCATTATCTTGCACTTATCCACATTCAATTTCAGTTGCCAGAGTTCTGACCATTCTTTTAGTTTTCCTAAATCCTTTTCCATTTGGCGTTTCCCTCCAGGAACATCAACCCTGTTACATATCTTTGTGTCATCAGCAAAAAGACAAACCTTACCATGGAGGCCTTTTGCAATATCACTTATGAAGATATTAAACAAAATTGGTCCCAGTACAGATCCCTGAGGTACCCCACTGGTAACATGACCTTGTTCTGAATGTTCTCCATTGACTACAACCCTCTGTTGTCTGTCACTCAGCCACTGCCTAATCCATTCAACAATATGGGAGTCCATGCTCAATGACTGCAGTTTATTGATAAGTCTTCTATGTGGGACAGTGTCAAAAGCCTTACTAAAATCTAGATATGCAATGTCTACTGCACCTCTACCGTCTATTATTTTAGACTTTAACAGATAGTTTAGTTTACTCAATGAATAAAGACTCCAGAGGTGTTCTCCAATGCTTCTTTATGCTTCAAGTTGGCAAAGGCATAAACATAGAGACTTTTCCATAGGTAAATTTCCAATGAAGTTACACAGCTCTCACACTCTGCAGTCTTTTCATAACAACTATACAAAATGAAGTTACAGCAGGAAATGCAGGGTGGGAGCAACCAACTAGCCAGAAACAGCAGGGGTGCAAGGATGATACCAATAACATAGCATAACATAACATGTAATAACTGCTAGACAGTTAAAGCTGCGTGGCAGCACATTCCCCGCCTGGTATCGTGAGATACCACTACACAATTATTTTCCTTAAACATACAATTAACATTGCATACAGTAGAATGCTATGTAGCCCTCTAGTCTAAGCTAACTATACTAGAGGTCTAAGTGACTCCTTCACATAACACTGAATCAGAATTTTTGGAAGCAGGCATAGTTAGGACTGTCTCAGTGACTGGTCTCAGGAAGGTTTTTGGGCTCCCGTCCTTTACAATCCTGACTTCCACACTTCGGACCTTTCCATCATCACTAGCAATGGCCTTTGTAATAACTCCAACTGGCCACTGGATCCGGTGAGTTTGCTTGTCTTTTAGAAGAACCAGGTCCCCTTCCTTTAAGTTAGGCTTCTGGGTTTGCCACTTTTTTGGTATTATCAAGGAGTTCTGTTCTTTCCCTAGCAGGTTTGACCTTTTCAGTCGTCCACCGACTCTGAGCATGCCCTCGTTGTCGATCACTGGGTTCAGTGTGAATAGTGGGCTACATTTTGGGACTGGTCCATTGGCTCTTAAGCACTTAATCTCTTCCACAAAGACTTCTTGCACAGGACGTATGATGAACAGCTCAGCACTCTCATACTCTAATGCAGACGTGTGTCATACATGGCAAGACGATGTCTGATTCGATTTGCGGAAAATCTGTGCAATATGACTCAATCTTGCTATAGTCTTCACCAACCTTTTCCATGAGGAGAATCGTTCAAAACGCCTTACCTCCAAGTTTCTTCTTGAGCAGATGTTGGAACTCAATGCTACAACTTCAGGCCGGATTTCCAGATCAGTATCTGGATCCTCCAGGTGGAAATCGATATCTTCTTCTGAGTTTGTAGAAGACTGGTCCATTAAAAACTTGGGTCTGTTGGAATTGACCTTGAAGAACTCTTCATCCATAATCTTGATGAACTCCTTGTCTTCGACTGAAGGAGCAATCTTGTTGTCATCACAAGTAGTCTGGTACACTGAATCACCAAAGTCTTTTTGAGAAGTGAGCTTGCAGTTAATACTTTGGAGTGCTTGAGATGGAACTTCGTTTTTAAAATCAAGTCTTTCCTTCACATAATAGTGCGATGGACATTTCATCAATCGATGGGTAACATTAGTTTTGTAGGAAGCTACATCCAAGAGCTTGTGAGATTGGTCTAAACAGACTTCTCCTATTATCACCCATCCAAGATCAAGTTTCTGGGCCTGAGGAGCATCATCTGGACAGTTACATCTTATTTTATGAACTCTTGGAATGTCCCTCCCTAGTAGAATCAAAATCTTAACATCCTTGTTAAGTGGTGGAATGTAGTTAGCAATGTGGCTCAAATGAGGGTGATGACGTGCAACCTCTGGTGTGGGGATTTCTTCTCTGTTGTTCGGTACCTGATCACATTCGATTAGAGTTGGAAGAGGAAACTGTGTCCTCATATTCTGACGCAACTATGAAGCCATGGGCTCTTCTTCCAGAAGTATTGATCTTTCCTGCACATGTCTGCAAGGTATAGGACCAGGTCTCTCCTTGAATGTCAGTGCTTTCAGTTTTTATAGCCACAGGGGGTACTGATGGTGCGCCGTCTTGGACCATGGTTGGTATATGATGTTGGCTGGTAGGTAGAGAGAAAGGTGTTGCAGATGGGTTTAATCTAGGTAAGGGTCTGTCTTCTGAAGGTCTCTGAGCATTTGACGTTAAAGAGAGTTGTATCAAAGGGGGTATAGAGTTCATTCTGTAGTCTTCTGCTGTGCCCTTGTAATCTCTATGCACATAGGGTTGTGGTGGCACATGAGCTGCATAGGTTAATTCACTTGATTTTGTGACATACGGTAGTTGTGGAGGGTCTCTGTTAGTAGGTGCGTCTAGTTGACCAGCTTGCTTTGGCAACACATTGCCTTCTGATCCACTTGCTGGATGATTATGAGAAGAATCTCCAACTGTAGGTGGGACTGTATTGCCGTGGTTCTGAGTTAAGACAAACTGTAGGGTCCTTTCAACAGGGTCTTGACAAGCAGCCAAGCTGGTACAAGCTGCTCCTTCTTCTTCCAATAGGGCTTGTTCCAAGACCGACAACTCTGCTAAAGCTACTTCCTTTTCTCTATTCTTCTGAAAAATTTCTAGCTGAGCCTCTGTTTCTGCTTGTATTCTTGCTTGAATGCGTTTAGCTTCTGCTTCCTTGCATTTAGCTTCTGCCTTGAAGGCTGCTTCTTTTTCAGAGCAGGCGGCTTGAACCTGGGCTACTGCAACCTTTTGGCGAGCTTTGAGTATTTGGTCGCTCAGTATTGACCTTATAGAGCAGGACCGTAATGACTTAGAAGAAGATTTATGATATGAGCGGGCAGACCTAGATGATTTTCCTGAGTGTCTGGAAGAAGCAGATTTACAGGATGTAGTTTCATGTAGCTGTGCTAATCTACCTTCTATCTGTGCCTTTGCTTCAAGATATGTGCTATGCCTCTGCTGGTCAGTAGAATTAAAGTCCTTTAATTCCAAAGCAGCTTCATCTATGTTGGTATGTGACAATAGGGAATAGTACTTCTCAGAAAGTCTTTTATAATTCTCAAATGCCTTCTTAACTCTTGAGTGAGCAGTGTTCAATTGCTCAGAATTGTTGCTAGTTTCATTAGTGGCTGTTATATAACTTAAAGTCTTTTCCCATAATGCAGTCAGGTAACTAGATGTTTCTTCCTTACTGGCTTCATAAACCTCCCTTGCCTTCAAAGATGGATGAGGGGTTCTAACAGGACGAGGAGAATGAAGTAAGGAGTCTGCTTTATCTTGACTGAATGCAGGTAACTCTGTGGGATCTCTGTCAGACATGATGAAAAGTACTGTAGTTTTGGTGTCTTGTTAGAAATCTGCCAGAGCTGTAAGTAGTGACTTCTGTTAGTAAGCAGGCTGGGCTGAGGAGCTGGATATTTGTGACAATGAGCCAGCTAGTGCTGCAACTGGTTCAGACTGGATAGCTCAGCTCAGAAGGCTGTAACAGTAATGAAGCATTCAGTAGGTGGCTGGCTTCATATGCAGAGTAATGCTTCTGGTGACACACAGGCATTGCCTTTCAGTGCACAGTCTGACGATGGGTTCCTGTCTTAGCCCCCGTTCACACTAAGGCGACCTGTGAGGCGACCTGGTCGCCTCACAGGTCGCCTCCCATAGGGAAGCTGCGGACCCGTTCTAATAGGAGCGACACAAGTCGCTCCGACTTAGAAAAAGGGTCCGGAGCTTCTTTGGGGCGACCAGGAGGCGACCGCCATAGACTTCAGGCGCTTAGGGTGTTTGTTATTCACATAGGCATGTGGATACTCACGTTTCTGAAGCTGCAGAGATACCTGTGATGGATTCTTCTGGAAATTTACTGTATTGTCTCAGCATCGATTTGTACCTGTGACCTTCTTGTAGACCCAGTCTGAAAGTGTATGCAGCAGGTTGAATGATGACTTTAACAGATAGTTTACTCAATGAATAAAGACTCCAGAGGTGTTCTCCAATTCTTCTTTATGCTTCAAGTTAGCAAAGGCATAAACATAGAGCCTTTTTCATAGGTAAATTTCCAATGAAGTTACACAGCTCTCACACTCTGCAGTCTTTTCATAACAACTATACAAAATGAAGTTACAGCAGGAAATGAAGGGTGGGAGCAACCAACTAGCCAGAAACCGCAGGGGTGCAAGGATGATACCAATAACATAGCATAACATGTAATAACCACTGCTAGACAGTTAAGCTGCGTGGCAGCACAGTCTTCATTATTTGCCATTTGGAACTTGTTCTTGCTTTCATTGCTCACTTGACGTCACTTTTTTTTTTTTTTTTAATTCTCTCCAAGCTTGTTAACCTTTTTAATGATTACTAATATTAGTATTATTATTATACAGGATTTATATAGCGCCAGCAGTTTACGTAGAGCATTACAATTTTTTTCCTGTCAAAATATGCTTCTTATGTATTCACCACCTTTAAGGGCTGGGTCACATCTGTGCAGCTCTTTTTAGATGCATTTTACATGTGTTTTAGGTGCATTACATTTAAACTGTATGTAATGTGCATTTTGATGGAAGCAGCACACCAAAAATTCACTGAAAAAATACATATTGAAAAGGAAAGCAACTCCCTCTGTGAGGTTGCCCAATGCAAGGCATTCTTTTCTGCTGTTAAGAGTTGGCTTAAACATGGGCAGCCCTGGCGCCACCACCTGGCCTGACAAGTCAACTTGGAAATTGAGTGAGCTGGATGGCAAGTTATTGGCTCCACAGGTGTCGGATGCATCTATGGGTACTGCAGCTTAGGGATCAACCGATTATCGGCAAAGCCGATATTTACTTTTCCCGATATATCCGTATCGGCCCCGGGACTTGCTGATATTACCAATATTGTGCACGACGCATACGTGACGTCATTGCGTGTGTTGCTCGACGTGTCTCTGCACGCTAGGCCTATAATTTTACACGTTCTGCCTTCTTAGGCCGCCTCCCTCGCCTCGGACAGTGTGCAGTCACTGTGCTGTGCATCTGCAATTCTGCATCGACACGCTACGGACCGGCAGCAAGCAGCCATCCAGCCACCCACAGCAGTCCGGTGCCAGCGAGCTAGCCACCCACAGCAGCCCTGTGCCAGCCAGCCACCCACAGGCTCTGGCCTCAGCCACCCACAGCAGGGTGCCAGCCGGCCACGCCACAGCAGGGTGCCAGCCGGCCACGCCACAGCATGGTGCCAGCCGGCCACGCCACAGCAGGGTGCCAGCCGGCCACGCCACAGCGGGGTGCCAGCCAGGCAGCCACGCCACAGCGGGGTGCCAGCCAGGCAGCCACGCCACAGCGGGGTGCCAGACAGGCAGCCACGCCACAGCGGGGTGCCAGACAGGCAGCCACGCCACAGCGGGGTGCCAGACAGGCAGCCACGCCACAGCAGTGTGCCAGCCAGCCACCCACCCCACAGCGGGGTGCCAGCCAGCCACCCACCCCACAGCGGGGTGCCAGCCAGCCACCCACCCCACAATTCTAATGTTGGGGAAGTTTCCCCGCTGTCAGAATAGAAAGGCAGAGCAGGATTCCCCCATTCACCTGGAATGTGTGAATGGGGGGAATCGAGTCATTTTCTTTCTTCAACCCGCTGTTTGAACGAAAAAAAGACTCCTGTATGGGCTGCTTTAGACTTTAAAAGGATATACAAAATTCACTATTGTTAGAGATCAGTTGAGGATATACGCAATCAGATTATAAAATGATAAGCAGCAAGTTACAGGATTACAAAAGTTGCCAAAGGTAAACATTTTTGTCAGTGTGTCTTATTCCAATAAAGTGCTGTGAGCAGTGCACAAACATGAATGCAAAATGGCCAGCAGCATTACCATGGCAGTGTCTTCTCAGGACCTGGAGTTCTACTTTAGGGTCTTGTATTTGATGACCTATGCATTTGTTTAAAGCCAGCGTTTGTTTGGATCAGCTTTTTCTTCAGTATTCTCTTATTATGACGGATAAAAGCGGCTTCCTGTACTGAACAAACCAGGGTGTGGTGCCAATGTTTACCTTTTCATTGCTGCCTGCAGTGTGAATGTGTAGGGAAAATCTAAGCTGCTCCAGGTACACCTCCCACCTCTGTTCTTTGTGTATGTCAACATATGTCAGGTTTTTTTACATAATTGTTAAAGGTACGCTAAATTCTGGCTTAAAAATAAGAAAATTCTCTTCAAGTATGTATTGACTCAAAAATTACTTTTATTGCCTTCAGCCTCCTCCAAATTTTCATATTCCTTTTATTTGTTTACTGCTGGGATCCCACTTCCTATTAGAGGGTGGCTAACTTTGTTCTCCATGGTCCCACTGTACGTAGGAACGTAGCCACCCTCTCTTGCTTGCTCCTGTGATGTACTAGGGTCTAGGGACTATGGGATTTGTATTGTGCATAGATCAGTGCACATGCTCCTTCCAGACAAACATAAGGCGAGGTTTGGGAGCCATCAGAGGATGTTACAATGCGGCAAAAATCACAATAAACTATTTAACCACTTCCAGAAAGTTTTGCCCCCCTCCCCCTTAATGAACAGGCAATTTCTCTATTGTCCATTGACAGACGCAGCTTCCATATTTCTTATCCATTGGATTATGCTGCCCCCTGCAGGAGTAGTTCTATGCAGGAAAAAAAGTAATTATCCATGCCCACGGGGCTGTCCCCAAAGGCATAACCCCAGACCCTCTGCTCCAGCAAACCAGGTTGTTTCTGCTTAGAGAAGGAGTAGGACCAAGGTTTGCTGCTGGAACTTTGGTCTGAGTTTTTTTATTCTTTTCAGAATATTTTTTTTTATTTATCTTTACTCACTTTGCTAGTTAGTGTTTAGGGGGATCCTCCTGGTGATCTACAAGCAATGCCGGCTAGGGTTTCGCACTGGATAATCTATATCCTTAAGGTCTCCCCAGCCTGGCCTACGAGTGTGAGCAGGTTATAGTCCCCGCACTAGGCCTTGCCACAAACCCTTTCTGGTGGGGACGAACCCGTGAGTGGATGTCTTGCTGGGACGCGACGACCTGGAATGCCCTGACTCGCAGCGTACCCCTCGGCAGGCAGCACCCCCACTCTGGGTGGGAGGTGGATCGGCCTGGAGCGGAGCCCACCCGATCGATGGTATGGTGAGTAAATGTAGCCCCCCCTTGCCCCTCGGTGGGGGATGTGGGCCCTCTCCTGGGGATAATAGGACCTGGACTTCCTAAAAGATCCCTATAGCCTGTCCGGTTGCCCAGCCTGGTGCTCTGTCCCCCTTTTCCGCCCCCTGGGGGGTGCTGTGGCTGGGGCGCCTGGCATCCTGGGGGGGGGTTGGCAATGGTAGCTTTTTTCTTGCTGGGTCTGGTGGTAGATCCTTGAGGCCTTCATATTGGGGGGTCTCTGACCACATGGCACGCCATCGACACCGCCATCTTTAGTGTGGGCAATGTAAAATATTTTTCCCATTGACTTGTATGGGTCAGCCATTTTCCTTGTGCTTCCTATTGAATTGCATTGGCAGCCATTTTTGTGTAGCCCTATGGAGCTACACAGGCAGCGTGACCTTTCACTTACCAGGCTGATGTAATTTTCTGTGACTCCCTCTTCCTGCTGCACAGTCAGATTCAGGAGGCTTCCTCTGAAGGTGGTACAGTACTGGGGTCTTTGTTGGCATATCCCTGCACACTCTGCTGTCGGTATATATTTAAGGGGGACTCCGCAGACCGCAACGATCGTCAGTGGGAACTGCGATCAGCGTTTTTAAAATTACAGTACTCCTTTTTTCAGTTGCATTGAATATGGAGTCCCAGGCAGTAAATTCAACCTCAGACACACTTAGTGCGACAACCGGACCATCCAGATCACAGTCGCTGGCCACAATTTCAGCAGCCCTGGAAAGCCTGGCGACCAAAGTCGATTTTGTTATGAAAAAGGTGACTAGCGGAAAATGGCCGCTTCCTTCTCCATCATTGGTGTGGTCCTCTGATTCAGAGGCTGATATGGTCGCCACGGACGCCCCCCTACTTCAGGGGTTGCTGTCCTCGCAGTCAGTTGGTGAAGAGGACCTGTCTTCAGCTGCAGCGCGGGAACGCGATTTGGTGGAAGCCCTGATTGTTTCAGTAAGGGAAACTTTAAAAATGGCATATAAGCCCATGCCGGCGGGGACACGGTGTCTTTTGGCTCCCGCAAGACCCAAAAATCAAGCAAGGTTTTCCCTTGTCCTGAGAATTTTCATGATATTGTTAATGACCAATGGCGGCGCATAAAGCAAGTGCTAGTAGTGCCTTAGTGCTTTAAACGCCGTTATACCTTTGCTGAGGCAAATTCCAACCATTGGTCGGTACCATCCAAGGTGGATCATCCTGTTTCCAAGTTAATTAAATCTACTATAGTGCCTGTGGAAGATTCCCCGGTTATAACAGATCCGGTGGGCAGGTGGGTGGAATCCTTTTTCTGCCATCTTTGCGTTTTTGGGTTCTATTCTCAAACCAGTTTGTGTCTGTCTTGGTATCGCAGACGGTTATGGAATGGGTGAAGGTTCTGAAGGGGAACTTGGATCCTTGCATAGTTCCCGCGGAGCTGATGGAACTTATGGGCCAGATGGCCTAGGCCCTGGTGTTCCTGTGTAATGCGTCCTTGGATGCGGCTCCCCTGGTGGCCAGAGTGTCTGCTGTGGGGATTGCATTAAGATGCATAGTTTGGCTGAAGAGCTGGTAGGCTGACAAGGCTTCCAAGAAAGCCCTGACCTTCCTTTTCTGGGAGAGCGATTATTTGATGACTCACTGGATGAGTTGATCAAGGGTCTGACTGGTGGGAAGAGTACTCTTCTTCCTCAATCCTCCAAAGGTAAAGCACCCCGTATTAAGCGGGGGCCTTCCTTTTACCACTCATAGACGTTGTTTTCGTGCCTCTGGGGCGCAAGAAAAAGGTAAGCCTTTCAGGGCTTCTGAGGGACTAAAAACACTGGGGCAAGCCCAAGACCAGTCAGGCTGGTTCTGCTAACAAGTCCTCTTCAGCATAAAGCGGCGCCCTCACTCGCTTCTGGGGTCGGGGGTGGGAGAGGGGGGGGGGCGGCGCCTGCGCTTCTTTCAGGAACATTGGACTTCCTTCATTCAAGACAAATGAGTTCACGAACTGATTCGTTCCAAGTACAAGATAGAATTTTGGTCCCGCCCGGATGGTTTGACAGATCTCCGGGAGTCTGTGCAGGATCTCCTTGCTCAAGGAGGGATTGTGCTGGTTCCTCCGCAGGAATGCTTTCAAGGCTTCTATTTAAACCTGTTCATGGTGCCCAGAAAGGAGGGAAAGGTGCGTCCAATCCTGGATATCAAAGCTCTGAACCGCTTTGTGCGGGTGCAGAAGTTTTGAATTGAGCCCATTCGGTCGGTGGTGCCTTCCTTGAATCAGGGTGATTTTCTGGCCTCCATCGATATCAGATTCTTTGAGGGACATCAGCGATTCCTCCGCTTTGCGGTGGCAGAGGAGCACTTTTAATTTGTGACATTACCCTTTGGTTTTGCCTCCGCTCCCAGAGTTTTCACCAAGGTCCTGGCCCCGGTTCTGGCCTCGTTAAGTCAGAGAGGAATTGCGATTTTGGGATATCTGGACGATCTGTTGCGAGCAGACTCTCATTCGGATCTGTTGGGCAACATCTCAATTTCGGTTCCGACCCTTCAGGAATTGGGGTGGACGATCAGTTTAAAAAAATCTGCTCTGACACCATCCGGTATGGGTCACTTATCTGGGGCTGAGTCTCTACTCTGCTCTGTTGAGGGTCTGTCTTCCATTGGAAAAGCTTCAGAAGTTGCAAGGGGCAATCAGGTTGCTGATGGAAACCAATCGGTCTTCCCTACGGACTTGCATGAGGGCCCTGGGTCTAATGGTATCAACCTTCGAGGCAGTCCCATTTTGCTCATTCTTACTCGAGGTCTCTGCAAAAACATTCTTGCAAAATGGAACAGGAACCCTCGGTCGTTGGACCAGAAGATTTGTTTGAGCCATCGCACGAAATCGGCTCTCTCCTGATGGATCCAGTCGCCAGCTTTGTGTCAGGGCAAGTCCTTCCTGCCGCTGTTCTGGGTGGTGGTCACCATGGACGCCAGCCTGTCGGGCTTGGGCGGAGTGGTGGAGAAGCTCTGTACCCAGGGGACTTGGTCGACAGAAGAGTCTTCCTTGCTGATCAATATTTTGGAGCTCAGAGCGATCAAGCTTTGCCTGTTCCACTGAACGAGTCGGCTACGCAGGTCACCCGGTGGCTTACATCAAAAATCAAGGGGGCACCAAGAGTGCCCTGGCGGCCATGAAGGGGGCCAAGATTCTGGTTTGTGCGGAACCTACTGTTCTGGCTCTTTCCGCAGTCCACATTTCGTGTGTGGAGAATTGGCAAGCAGATTACCGGAGTCGTCAGGTACTGGATCAAGGAGAATGGTCCCTTCCTCCGGAGGTATTTCATCTGTGTGTCCGGTGGGGAACTCCAGAGGTGGATCTGTTTGCATCTCGCCAGAATAGTCCAGCGGTTTGTGGCCAGGTCTTGGAATCCTCTGGCCGACACCACAGACCTTTTGGTAGCTATATGGAGCAAGTATCGTTCTCTATCGTATAGCTCGTACTCCTGCCGAGGTTTCTTCGCAGGGGACAGTGGATGGAATTCCGGTCGTTCTGGTAGCACCAGACTGGCATCGGTGGTCTTGGTATGCCGACCTGGTAAAAATGGTCGTAGATTCTCCATGGAGACTTCCTCTGCAGGAGGATCTGCTGTCTCAAGGGACCGATCTTCCATCCTGCTTTACGGTTACTGGCTTTAATGGCTTGCCTGTCGAAAGCAAGGTGTTGAGATATAGAGGCATTTGTGATTCAGTGATTTCCTACACTTTTTTGAAGGCTAGGAAATGGACCTCCAGGAAGATCTCTCCTCTTAGTCTTCATGGTGTGAATCGCTGCAGGTGCACCCTCGCTTGTTTCCCATTGCTAGTGTTTTGGCCTTTTTACAAAAAGGGGTTTGAGCAGCGTTTGGCTTTGAGCACTGTCAAGGGCCAAGTGTCGGCCTTGACTATTTACTTCCAACGTCCGTTGGCTACTAATCGCTTGATTCGCATCTTTATTCAATGGTTGTGTTATCTGGCTCCTCCGAGGAGATCCCCGTTGCCCCCGTGGGATCTCAATCTAGTTCTGTCTGTTCAAAATCCTCCCTTTTGAGAATATTAGGGAGATTTCTCTGCTTTCTTTGTCACAGAAGGTTGCCTTCCTGGTGGCTATCACTTCTGCTCGCAGAGTGTCTGAGTTGGCAATGCTGTCCTGTCGTTCGCCTTATTTTAGTGGTCCACAGAGATAAAGTGATTCTCCGACCTAATCCGTCTTTCCTCCTAAGGTGGTGTCGGATTTTTATCTCAATGCGGAACTACACATCCCATGAGGCATTGTAAAACTCTGACATTCACAAATTGGACTAGGCATGATGGGCATTGTAGTTCCTGAACTACTGGAGGGCCATAGTTTGAAGATCCCTGCTGTACAATAGGAAAAAAAAGAAAAATATACAGTAAAATAAATTAAACAATAAATTTAAACGGGTCCCAAGAAGAGTAGGATCTGGGCTGACCTGTGCAAAGCCACTGCACAGAGGAGGAAACTCATCATGATTTGTGAATCCTGAGTAATGACCATGGAGTGTCATTCAACCCAGAAAGCCTGAGGGCATCTAGAGGTTGAAAGCAATAACTGCGGGTCAGCATTACAAGAGGTGTGTGAGGATAAATGACCATTTCTATTGCCCATGGGTTGATGATCAACTGTTTGACTGGTCTGACTACCTGTAACTTAGTGGTCCACTCGATTTTGCTTATGGATGGGTGTTTTGCTTGATTTGACCACCCATAACTTAGTGGTCCACTCAATCCGGTAAGGAGTTTACCTTATCACATAGGGTGTGAAGCTTTTTTCAGTTAGTGCTGAAAATATGCACTGTACTAATGACACTGGCAGGATAGGGCTTAATACCAGGGGCGATCAAAGGGTTAAATGTGTCACTAGGGGGTGCTTTCTGTGTGCCCACAGAGATAAAGTGGTACTCCGAACAAATCAGTCTTTTCTCCCTAAGGTGATTTCTGATTTTCATTTGAATGAAGACATTGTGCTGCCTTCACTGTGTCCCAAGCCGAGAGCATCCCAAGGAAATTGCTTTGCATTCGTTGTATGTGGTTTGGGCGATCAGGGTTTACCAGGCGGCCACTAAGTCTTTCAGAAAATTGGATGCTCTATTTGTCCTTACCGAAGGACCTCGTGAGGGATTGGCTGTGTCTGCTGTGACTATATCAAGATGGATCAGGCAGACGGTTGTTCAGGCCTATTCACTGAAGGGTCAGGTTCCTCAGTTTCCTGTGAAGGCGCATTCTACTAGAGCGCTGAGTGCCTCTTGGGCTTTTCACCATCAGGCATCAGTGATGCAAGTTCCTGGTTGAGCTCCATATTATCTGGTTGGCTAGGTTTAGCCTTTGGGGGGTTACGTTCTTCTTTGTGTTATCTTCCCACCCCTCATGAAAATACTGCTTTGGGACGTCCTAATGGTCTAAAGAAGATATGGAGCTGGGTCAGTCGATGAAAATAGAGAAAACTGGATTTTTGTACTTACCGTAAAATCCTTTTCTCTGAAGTTCATTGACAGACGCAACACCCGCCCCTCTAGTTCTGTATGGGGATTTTTTTGTCTTCTAAACACGGCTTGCAACGAAACTGGCTGCTGTAACAGTGTGTGGGGTTATGCCTACAGGGACAGCCCCCAAAGGCGTGGTAAAGCTTTTTCCTGCCTAGTGTCCTTTTCCTGATTGGAGGAGCATAACCAGTGGTCTAAGAAGATATGGAGCTGTGTTTGTCGAACTTCAGAGAAAAGGATTTTACGGTAAGTACAAAAATCCAGTTTTTGTAGACCCTGTTGAAAACAATGGATTGCATTGTGATGCATGAGGAAAAAATCTTAATATGCTACATTTTTGGTGCATTAAAGTGAATCAATCCTTTGCTAATGTAGGTTGAAGCTGCAGTGTACTTTTACGTTGTCCCCTTCAACTGCTTATGCTTACCTTTTTTCTTTCTCCCCTACTGTTCTGTATGCTTGTGGTAGCAAGAAGTAGCCCATGTGTAAGCACCACGTGAGCCACACAGTGCATCCAGGCTGAGGATTCTCTTTACACTCCCATGTGCTGAGCGGCTATTGACCAAACACCAGTGCTGTCACTTTGGAGATGGGAGAATGAGTTTCACGCTGCCCATGTTCCCCGTAGCACCATGTGTGGATGACATGCATGTTCATGACCAAGAGCAGAACTCTGTAGACCAGTGGTCCGTAAGCAGTGGCCCTAGGTTTGCCTTTTTCTGACCCTTGGGGCACGATTCCTTGTATTGATACAAGGCCCTATTTATTCCACTGATACTAACAGTAGGGCATGATTCTTCCCTCTGACACCAGTGATGGGGCACGTTCCCTCCCACTAGCACTAATAACGGTGCGCGGTTCCTCCCACTGGCGCGAATGATGGGGCGCAGTTCCTCCCACTGGCGCGAATGATGGGGCGCGCTTGCTCCCACTGGCGCGAATGATGGGGCGCGCTTGCTCCCGCGATGCCTGTGGTGGGGGCGCTGTTCCTCCCCCTGATGCCAGTGACAGGGGCACTGTGCCTCCCCCAAGTGACCACAACCTTTTATTACATATTTTTTTTTTTTTTTTTACTCCCACTAGCCATAGGATGGCCCCCCTAAATCCCAAAGGACAGTAAACTGTTTATTTAGAAAGTTTGGAGGCCCCAGCTCTAGACCAGACACTTATTAATGGGACATTATTTGTTGTAAATATTTTTAGGGCGAAGAGAACATTGGGAAATTTTCTTTCAGGTAGAATCCACACTAGGTTCTATCCACTGGAACTAAAATCTCCAAGCAAGTATTATTGGGTGGCACTTGGGACTATAGAAGATATGTTCGCACAGTGTGCTGTAATGGAATGCAAAGGAAAACAAATAACAAATTATAGTTTTCACACAATGTAATATATAGTTAATCAGATGCTGGATTACTTACGTTTGTGGTCCATTGTGCCAAGTAAGCTTTCAAGCGTTCCTCTCATCAAAACATGAAAGCTAATATATTTATTTTTTTCAAAACAATAGCACCACCCTACATGCCCGACAATACCGAGTTTTAATATGAAGGTTTTATAAGGAAGAGCTTGGTTTTCCAGCAGCAGCAAGATGTAAACATTTTAGAAACCAAGAAGTCAGCACACGAAAAGAGAAAAAAATACAGTTTGACGTTTTAGGTCTTTTAGTTGTGTGAGTTTAATAGTTGTGTCGTCAACATTTTGGTGCCAGTTTACACTCCTGCTCTGCATTATCTGAGGTGGGAACTAGAGCTCTGCCCCTTTGTCAATAGTGCAGTTTTAGCAATACCTGTGTGGGTGTTTGCCAGTTCTAGTGATCTGATTATTATTTCTGTGAAGTTTTAGAATAAGTGAATGCAAAAAAATGTAATCGAAGAACTCCATTCACCTCCTATTAACATTATGATTGGACTGCTACAATAACTGTAGCAGAACAATCAGATAAGTAGAATATTGCATTATGGTATTGCAGTCAAATTGTCACTGATTCCGCTTTTTTTTTTTTTTTTTAGGTAATGGTCTATGTTAATGTTTTACTGTTTATTACCAGTGGTTTTACCCTGCCAAAAAGTCAGCCTTGCTTTATGTAGATCGAGTCACGTGGTCAAAGTAAAATACAGGAATCTGTCTAAAAAATGAAATGGTCATCAGCGTCTTTGGCAGTCTGCTAGTTATTCATAAAATGTGAATCTGGTTTAGCTAACACACACACACACACACACACACCTGCAGTTTCTGGATAAAGGGAAGGTTTTTAATTATGTATTTGTTTCCAAATTATAAAGTTAGCTTTCAGCTGTGCTTGCCTAAGCACCCAGATCCTCTGCTGTCATTCTGAGAATGTTAGATCCCCGGCCCTCAAGAGAAGAGGTGGTTACGAGCCGGTTCACACTGAGGCGACACAACTCCTTACTACTTCGGGGGTGACTTGTGCATTACATTGCACCACGACTTCGGAGCGACTTGCAGGGACTTCACATAATGGAAGTCTATGCAAGTCGCTCCGAGGTCGCCCCGAAATAGTACAGGACCCTTTTTCTAAGTCGGAGCGACTTTTGTCGCTCTTATTAGAACGGGTCCTGTAGAGGTCAATGATTATAAAGACAAACGTTTTATTTAAAAAAAATAATAAACATGTTATACTTCACCTGCTCTGTGCAGTGGTTTCGCCGACCCTCCTCTTCTTGAGTCCACCAGCGAGTGCTCCCATAGCAAACTGCTGCTTCCCATGAGGCCACGTATGCGTGCTCGCTCCCAAGCGGGCTCTGTGTCAATAAGACACACAAAGGTTGGCTTGGCTCTGGTCCCTGCTCCCTCCTTGTTGGCTGTGATTGACAGCAATGGGAGCCTATTGCTCCCACTGCTGCGTCTGAGCCAGTGAGGGGAGAGAGAACCAAGAGCGCTTTTGCTCTTACGCACATCTGTGGACTGACAGGCTCAGGTAAGTATTTAGGGGGAGAGAGGAGCTCCATCTAGAAGTTTTTTACCTTAATGCATAATAGAATGCTTTAAGGTAAAAAAAAAAAAAACACCTGGCTTTAGAACCACTTTAAGAGGGAATATGATTACAATATACAGATTATATCAAAGATAACTTATGGACTGTTGAACTGTTTTCCCCGAAAAGGAAATGTGGCCACGATTCTGGATTAGAAGAAAGGAGGTTTAACCTCTTAACCTTCTTAGCGGTATTCCCGAGCGTGGCTCGGGGTTAAATCTCATAGCCAAAAGCGGTAACCCCGAGCCATACTCGGGGTACCGCCAGAAGCATCGCTGGATCCTGTAAGCAGGGTTACTTACCTTGTCACCGGGATCCAGCGATGTGTCCCGGCGGTGTCTAGCGGCGGTTCTTCCTCCCGATCGTCTCCGTGCCCCGGCTTCTGTCTCCTGCGACGTGACGTTCGCAGGGGGGTGGAACCGGCGGCAAATTCAAATATAAAACACCCAAACACACTGATACCATTCAAAAAAAAAATCACATTGGATTGCCCCCCAGTGCCCGTTCCTGCAGTTTTACTGTACTTTTTATGTGTGTATGTATGTATGTGTGTATGTATGTATGTGTGTATATATATATATATATATATATATATATATATATATATATATATATATATATATATATGTATACAGTTGGTTTGGGCTGCTCATTCTCAAGAATTACATGCAAAATAATGGTACCGCTTTCAGCACCAAAAATCCAAAAGAATCATACCGCCAGGGAGGTTTAAGGACCAAGCCTATTTCTCATGTTTACAAGTTAAAATTCATATTTTTTGCTAGAAAATGACTTAGAACCCCCAAACATATATATATATATATATATATATATAATATATATATAATATATATATATAATAATACATAATATATAATACATACATAATAAATAAATAAAAAAAAAAAAAAATATATATATATATATATATATATATATATATATATATATTATATATATATTATTACATTTTTTTTTTTTTTTTTTGCAAAGACACTGGAGAATAAAATGGTGGTAATTGCAATATTTTGTCACACGGTATTTGCGCAGCAGTCTTTCAAACGCAATTTATTTGGGAAAAAATACACTTCACAGAATTAAATACATTTTAAAGTTAGCCCAATTTTTTGTATATTGTGAAAGATGTCACGCCGAGTAAATAGATACCTAACATGTTACGGTTTAAAATTACGCACGCTAGTGGAATGGTGATAAACTATGGTACTTAATCTCCATAGGCGACGCTTTAAAAATTTTTAACGATTACCAGTTTAGGGTTACAGAGGAGATCTTTTTGCTAGAATTATTGCTCTTGCTTTCACGATCACGGCGATGCCTCGCGTGTGATTTGAACACTGCTTATATTTGCGGGCGTGACTTACGTATGCGTTTTCTTTGGTGCACAAGCACACGGGGATAGGGGGGCTTTAAAGAGGTTGTAAACGCGGTTTTTTTTTTTTTTTTTTTTTTTTTACAACCTGAAAGACAAACACATAATGAGCTAGTATGCATCGCATACTAGCTCATTATGAAATACATACCTTAGAACGAGCCCCCGCCGCGCCGCTCACTCACCTGTATGACGGGCGACATGTTCAGTCGCCCGTCTTCCGGGATCGCGGCATCCGGCCATCTGATTGGCCGGAGCCGCGGTGACGTCACTCCCGCAAGCGCGGGAGCCGGTGGTCACGGCATGGGACTCTGAAGGAACGGCACCAGCGGCCGTTCCTTCAGAGCTCATGCGCCAGTGACGTCACTAGATGCGTTTAAGGTAAATATCTCCTAAACGGTACATGTTTAGGAGATATTTACAGTACCTATAGGTAAGCCTTAATATAGGCTTACCTATAGGTAAAAGTTACAGAGGAGGGTTTACTTCCTCTTTAAAAAAAAAAAAAATTAATTTTATTTTTTCCACTGTTTAAAAAAAAAAAAAAAAACATCCTTGTGACAGTAATAGGCAGTGACGGGTACTCTTTTTATAGAGGGATCTTGGGTCTAAAAGACCCCAAATTCCTCCTTTGCACCTAAAAGTATTCAAAACGCCAAAATCTGTGTTTTTTTGAATACCGTCATTTCTTTTAAAATCGGCGCCATTGGCAGCCGGGTAAGCCGGAAGTTACATTATGACGTTGCTTCCAGGCGACTTCATCGGAGACCCGATCGAAACTGAATCCGGCTGGTCGCTTGGGTCTCCCGGTGGGGCTTGAGACCGGGGGCCGAGTGTCGGAAGGCGGTTGGGGGGCATCCCCTCCCACTCTGTGTGATAACGGCCGAGTAGCTGCTGAGCCGCATCGGTTGTCATCAGAAAGCCGATAACCAGCTCTAAAACGGTACCAGGGTGATGCCTCTAGCTGTAGTTCAGAGGCTATCCATTGTGGAATGTACTAGCCCTGACTGTCCGGGGGTATTTTTATCAAAATTTCACCCCTGAGGCCGGAACTCCGCTTTAATTTGTAAGCAACAGGTGTCAGAAATAGGTTTAGTCTTTAAAGAGGAAGTAAAGTCCCCCAAAAAAATCGAGAAAAAAAAAGCCCTGTAAAGAGAGAGGCATAATAAGCTAGTATGCATCGCATACTAGCTCATTATGTAGTACTTACCTTAAAACTAAGCCCCGCCGTGCCGCCACCTCAGCGACAGGACGGCGACATGTCCGGCCGTCCTGCTTCCGGGTTCGCGTTCTCCGGCCATCTGATTGGCCGGAGGCGCGATTACATCACGCCTGCGCGCGGGAGCCGCCGTTCACGGCACTGAGCTCTGAAGGAATGGCACGGGTGGCCGTTCCTTCAGAGTGCCTGCGCCGATGACGTCATCGGCAGTATGCACTCTAAATATCTCCTAAACGGTGCAAGTTTGGGAGATATTTATAGCACCTATAGGTAAGCCTTAATATAGGCTTACCTATAGGTAAAAGTTTGTGAGGTGGGTTTACAACCTCTTTAAGAGGTTAAACTGCCCTCACTTAGACAAAAATTCATTCCTTTGATCTAAAAGAATGAAATGATACATTGTAAAACATTGTGTTTAGAATCGAGGATATGCCATTTTAAGATGGGATGGGGGGGGGGGGGGGTTTAAATGATTAATCATGCAGCTCTATTATAAACTCATTGTATTTGCAGTATGTGATAATTGTAGGTTTTTCTGTGTGACTGATCCACAGTATTGTTCTCAATCTGCTCCCTAATATCTGTCACAAGTACTTGCTTTTATATCTGTTTTGCATTAGAATGGTTTACTAGTTTTCCAATGTGACTTGGAAGCGGAATATTTATTGGGGGTCGTCATCAATCTTAGTGGGTGATGAATTGCGAATGATTTAGACACACTGCTTCTTGTGACGCACACAGGTTCTGTTCCCCTAGCCACGTTCTGCACAATGCTTATAGAACAGAATGAACTGTGTCCTGATGTCACAGTAGTGTTTATAGGTCTGAAACTGTTCAGCAAGCTTTTAATCGTTTTGTGACAGCTGGAAAAGGCAGACACCTAAAATCTGATCATGTATTTACACAGACACTTGTCCATCTGTTGTCACTTTACTTCCTTCAAGTCATCTGCTTCTTTCTTGCATCGTGATATTTTACCGTCTCCCTAGCAACACTGTATGATCGTCTGGTTAAAAATATTAATAAGCAGGTGGAAGCCTGTGTCTAGGATAACTGAAGTGTATCTTTATATGCCATAAATTGTCTTTACATTGGTGAGCCTAACCAGCAACATGTGACACATGAGCCTATGAACACTTTCAGGTAATTCTCATTAGGAGCTTGGTATCTGTGTATCTGGACACCTGCACAATACATTTTAGAGTTGTATGCTGCCAAGGTTCAGTTATATTTTTAATGTATCATTCACACAGGCATTAAAAATAGGCAATTGGGTGACATTTTTGACACTTCCCTGACTGCCTATCAACGTGTACACACAGCGATAGTGTTACCTTGCAACTCCCCCTCCCTCCCCCCCATCCCCCCTCTCTATCCCCCCCTCCCCCCCATCCCCACTCTCTATCCCCCATCCCCACTCTCTATCCCCCATCCCCACTCTCTATCCCCCATCCCCACTCTCTATCCCCCATCCCCCCTCTCTATCCCCCATCCCCCCTCTCTCCCCCCTCTCTCTCCCTCCTCTCTCCCCCCTCTCTCCCCCCTCTCTCCCTCCTCTCTCCCCCCTCTCTCCCCCCTCTCTCTCCCCCCTCTCTCTCTCCCCTCTCCCTCTCCCCTCTCCCCCCCCCTCTCTCTCTCCTCCTCTCTCCCCCCTCTCTCTCTCCCCTCTCCCCCCCCCCTCTCTCTCTCCCCTCTCCCCCCCCCTCTCTCTCTCCCCTCTCCCCCCTCTCTCTCTCCCCTCTCCCCCCTCTCTCTCTCCCCTCTCCCCCCTCTCTCTCTCCCCTCTCCCCCCTCTCTCTCTCCCCTCTCCCCCCCCTCTCTCTCTCTCCCCTCTCTCCCCCCTCTCTCTCTCTCCCCTCTCTCCCCCCTCTCTCTCTCTCCCCTCTCTCCCCCCTCTCTCTCTCTCCCCTCTCTCCCCCCTCTCTCTCTCCCCCCTCTCCCCCCCTCTCTCTCTCCCCCCTCTCCCCCCCTCTCTCTCTCCCCCTCTCCCCCCCCTCTCTCTCTCCCCTCTCCCCCCCCCTCTCTCTCTCCCCTCTCCCCCCCTCTCTCTCTCCCCTCTCTCTCTCCTCTCTCCTCTCTCCCCTCTCTCTCTCCCCTCTCTCTCTCCCTCTCTCTCTCCCTCCTCCCTCCTCCCTCTCTTCTCTCCTCCCTCTCTTCTCTCCTCCCTCTCTTCTCTCCTCCCTCTCTTCTCTCCTCCCTCTCTTCTCTCCTCCCTCTCTTCTCTCCTCCCTCTCTTCTCTCCTCCCTCCTCCCTCCTCCCTCTCTTCTCTCCTCCCTCTCTTCTCTCCTCCCTCTCTTCTCCTCCTCCCTCTCTTCTCCTCCTCCCTCTCTTCTCCTCCTCCCTCTCTTCTCCTCCTCCCTCTCTTCTCCTCCTCCCTCTCTTCTTCTTCTCCTCCTTCTCCTCTCTTCTCCTCCTCTCTCCTCCTCCTCTCTTCTCTCTCCTCCTCCTCTCTTCTCTCTCCTCCTCCTCTCTTCTCTCTCCTCCTCCTCTCTTCTCTCTCCTCCTCCTCTCTCCTCCTCCTCTCTTCTCTCTCCTCCTTCTCTTCTTCTCTCTCCTCCTTCTCTTCTTCTCTCTCCTCCTTCTCTTCTTCTCTCTCCTCCTCCTCTCTTCTCTCTCCTCCTTCTCTTCTTCTCTCTCCTCCTTCTCTTCTTCTCTCTCCTCCTCTCTTCTCTCTTCTCCTCCTCTCTTCTCTTCTCCTCCTCTCTCTCCCTCCCTTCCCCTCCTTTCAGAGGGAGATCTCCCGATGTAGCCCTGGATCAGAGTAGCAGAGAAGCTGGCAGTCACTTGACTGGCCAGAATGTAGCTGCAGAAAAGTATAGCATCGTTTATAAAAAAAAACAAAAAAAAAACGTATACAGTGCCTTATCCCTGGATAAAACAGAGGGGCTGCCAGTAAAAGGCTGAGTTTTTAAAACTAAAACTGAGTTTTTAGTGTCAATTTAACCCAAAGACAAAAATGTACATTTTTGTAGTTTACAAGTTTTTAGACTGAAAATCTACAAACACTTCCAGCAAGTACAAAAACTACCTGTTGATGTGCCAGAACTGAAGTGTCCTTATCACTTCCTGTGAGTTGAACCCTAAGAAAACACAATCTTCCTTTGGGGCTATTTCCAAGAAACTGGTAATTCCCCCAAGATGGTCGGCCGAGATTCGATCCATCTATGGTCAGGTTGATTGTACCCAAGTCAATTCCATGTTGATCCATCGATCGACTTTGGTACAAACAACCTGTTTGGATTTTTCACATGTGATGGGGGCCAGGAAAGAGTTGTATGGCTTGCCTTACCCCCATGTAATGGATTCCTGTGAAGAAAAGGCATGTAGCTACCTCATGTTAGGACTTTTACACTGCTATGCACACCAACAGTCTCCTCTGTAATGCCCCATATTCTAGGTATGTGGGGAATAGGTCCTGTGTCTCTCCATCCTCCAATGCAGTGCTTGATGTCATAGCATCCTTTCGCCACACCTGTCCATTGTTAGAGAGAAGTGTTGTGGATGACCGATTGCAAATACAGACTTTCTTAAAGTTGATATTTATTATTATACAGGATTTATGTAGATCAAACAGTTTGTGCAGTGTTTTACAAAATAAAGGGAAACCGCACTGTTACAAAACAATTCAAGAGGGTTAGACCTCATTCACGTGGGATGATTACATCTGTGCCCAGTGGAAGGCTGTGTTTATTGGCATGGGGATACACAGGCATTGCATGCATCCCCATGCCAGCACACTATTGGGACACAGTGGTTGTAAAGTCACATTGGGAGTGGGGGCTTTGCTCGTGCACACTGTGAGTCCCTATTCACAGCTAAGGGGTTGCCGGCATCAGTGATGCACTCAACATCTGTACATCCCCATCCGAGTAAAAACGGCCCTGCATTGAGCAATCTAAAAGGGAGTGATACAAAATACTGTGACAAGGGGATAACTTGATGGCACTCAACCTCAGCCTGCACAGAGGTTTCCAAGCTTGTGGGACAGTAATTTAAAGTGATTGCAAATGATCACCTTGCAAAAAAGTCATTCAGTTTAAAATAGAAATGAAAGGCATCACATTTTTTGTATAGATATAAAAAAAAAACATAAATACCTTTTTTACCTTTTTTATAGGTAATTACATTCCCTCTGTTCTCAGCTGCATAAGAGTTGGGGAGAGGAGAAGCAGTAGCACACTGAGCTTGCCAGTGAATGGCTGTGCAATGGGGTCGTGTCAGGACATTGGAGGAGAGTACATTGAGTTCCCAGCACAGCTAGAGAACTGACCACGTTGTGTTCTCCTTCTTAGTGTGGTCAGTTTTTAAAAGGAAAGCATAGGGACTGGCAGGAACACCAGGAATTTCACACAAAGTAAGCAATAAGAAGCAAACCGGATACTTTCTCATACAAGTACATGGCACAACAGGCATATATCATGAATATGAAGTGTTAGGGTAACTCCGTGTTTACTGTTTACACACACTCCCAATAGCTGCCACCACGTGCTTTAACAGAAACACGCAGCGTACACTGTTATAGCAGTTATTTCTTTCCTTTAGAAAATATCTAGTTATTTCTCTGAGGTATATAAATTGGCTCTTTTTTTTTTTGTGTGTATATGTGTATATATATATATATATATATATATATATATATATATATATATATATATATATATATATATATATATATATATATATATATATATATATATATATATATAATATATATATATATAATATATATATTCAACTGTCTGTGAATTGTAAAGTCTCCTCCATTGTCAAACACTCTCCTGAAGAAGTAACTGCTCATGAGAAAAGTGTCGAGAGAAAATTTAGGCCTACTAAACATTCTGCATACTGCTAAAATGTTAAGTAAAGGTCATACACTATGCTGAATTAGACCTGGAGAAATCAGTCTGTTCCCGCCGGCCGTACGAATATTTGCAGCCTCTGGGTGGGCTTTAACGCTGAGCAGCCATATATTTTCATCCCTAGGGAACGCTCTCAGTGCAGTAACTAAAATGTCACTGAAGGCTCCCAAAGCATATTTGAGATTGTGACCTTCCGATCATTGTGTTACCGATGTGACAGCCAATCACAGGGGTCACATGAATGGAATGCCCATCTCCACCTCCCGGCATTTAGATTCTCTTAAAGAGCCAGCGACAGCTTTAGGAATGGGTTAAATAAAGGTGTTAATGAACTATGACTATTGTATACAAGTGACTATGTAGGAATGCCAGCTGCAATTGGTTTTTAATTTTATTCTGAATTATAATATGTGATGTACATAAAATATTTCAATTTTAGCAGATTTTTCCTTTTGCACTAATCATTGAATGTACCAAAAAAAAAAAATAAGTTCCATTTAAATAGTTTATGTATAAGAACCACAAGTTATTAATAAAACAACTACCTTATGAAAAATACTGAAAAGTAGTGTCTGTTTTTTTTGTTCAGGTGAGATGAGTGAAAG
The DNA here is from genome assembly GCF_965119305.1 of Pelophylax lessonae. NCBI lineage: Eukaryota > Metazoa > Chordata > Amphibia > Anura > Ranidae > Pelophylax > Pelophylax lessonae. The sequence continues at coordinate 689,505,165 of NC_138768.1, forward strand.
CCGAGCGAAGAGGGTCCGCATAAAAGAAGTGGATGGATGGACCTTGAAATTACTTGTTGATTATGTTTACACTGCAGAAATTAAAGTCACAGAGGAGAATGTACAGGTAATGTTACTGAAAATAAATGTGACCAGCTTGATAAATGTTCACCTTGCAATTTAAGGGAGCTGGTTTTCCCTTTTTGCTACTTCACAATGAACATAAGGGAAAAATGTGTTTGTGTAAATCAGGGGTCTCCAAACTTTTCAGTACGTGGGGCTACAATAATTAAAATTATTTGCAGTTTTATAGAGAGCCCCCCCTTATATCCAGCAGTGCCCATCAGAGTCCCCCCCCCCCCCCCTTACATCCGGCGGTGCCAATCAGAAGGACTGCAGGAGGGTAATAATTGGCTGGCTGGTAGTAGATGTGCCAGTCTCCATATTATGATACAGACTGGCGCATCCAATGCCAGCCGTCTAGGGTATTTTCACAAATCCTTGCAGCAGGCAAGATACAGTCTTGTAGGCTGGATGTGAACAGCAGTAATTAGTACTGTAGCTGTGGTGCAATTTTTGTAGGCCTGCAATTGAATATGCTTACACGTGTTTTGGACACTAAGAAATAAATGAAGATGTCATCTGATGTGTTAACTTGGGGGGGTTGACTTTGTATTTATTTATGCTTCTTTTTTTATTTTTACACTTTGATAATTCAGTGGATCGGGTAAAGGAGGACTTTGCAATCCAGTTCTGCAGCAACAGATCACAAACTGTGGTGAACTATTCTCAAATCAAGCAAAGATTACTACTGCTGTGATTGGTTGCTCCAGGTGGATGCAGAATACGGCTGGGTAATTTCTGTGCTTCCCCCTACTTGGCTGTCAGAGCTTACAGTGGTTCCCAATTTAATCCAGTGAAATTCCTATTTAGCTCTGGTGGGAAAGAGTAATGTTATTACTGTGCTATGGAGCACTTTGTTAGAGAAGGATGGGAAATCCAGGAGGTGATCGATTTGTAACTCCTGAGGTTCTAGCACTGAACCAACTGAGCAGACGTGAAGTAGAAATGATAAAAGAACTGCAGTCAAAGCACTATCTTTTTTTTTTTTTTTTTTTTTTTTTTTTAAAACATTTTTATTGTTATCTAACATAAGCTTAAAGCACTATCTTTAGTAGTACTTGGAACTCAAGTTAACAGTTCACCACTTTTACAGTCTGCAGGAAGGGAAACTTGATAGAAGGTAATGGCAGTCCCTGTCGTCCTATTCGGCACATTCCCTGTCCGTACCTTTTTATATTTCGTATTTTCCCCATCTGCAGACTGAATGTGGCAGGCAATTTTCTGGAAAGCTGATGCTTGCAGAGCGAAGGCAGCACTGGACAGGGCAGGCCGGATGTGGGGAAGTTACTTTACAGCAACATTTAAGGTACCTGCTTCTGCTAAACTTTTGGGTGTTGCATGGTGTGATTTCTTGGTATCTTTGTACACTTGGGAGCAGCTGTCCTTGCTTTGGTTTTTTACATTTAGTATGCGAGGACCTTTATAATCTGTTGCCTTACCATGGTATTGGTTGCATATACTTGTGGAAGCTATATGTTTGTGTCAGTGCGCCTCTGTAAAAGTCAGCCCTCGTTTAAGCCCGTAAGAGCAGCAGTGGGACATAAATATTAGAGAGAGGGCAAACTTACTTGGGAGTCACCCCAGTACTCTCAAAAATGCATGCTACACGAAAGGCCCAAACATACCTAATTTCATTTGTATGTATCCTGTTCAAACGAAAAAATGTCAGCTATTCACAAAAAATTATAGTGCAAGCTTTCTAGGCACTACAATCCATTTTGTTGGCCAATAAATAGTATCGCTCTCTAAATCCCAGCTCCTATGTATGTCATGATTAATATGGAAAAATACCCTGCTGCAGCTGGTCACAAATATTATAGGAGCATTGCACCAAATTGAAAGAGAGCTCATAGCACATGCCCTACCAATTAGTACAGAAGATCTACCTAAAAGTACTAGTAGTGCACTGTGCTTCTGTGACATGCAGTTCTTAACTAATCTGTGGGAGTACCAGTGTTGGCACATATCTAATGCCATATATGGGAGTCAACCATAATTGTTTCTATAGTACATGCACCATACAATGGTCAGATATTGAAAAATATAAGTAAAGGTGCAACAAACAGTGCTTACAAGCATCGTGTAATCAGATATGCCCTGCCTGGACAGGGTAATCTGCTCTCATTACCCCCACTCTAAAATCAATGTCATGGTATTTTCTATTAGCAGGACAGTACTGCTGTTTATTGGTACGAAATGTTTCCAGATTAAATAAGATGTATTGTTGGGTATATTTATTTTTCTCTAGCGTTAATTGACAGATGCAGCTCCATATTCTTCTTAACCATTGTGTTATGCTGCCCCCTACAGGAGTAGGACACTAGGCAGGAAAAAACTTTACCACGCCTATGGGGCAGTGCCTGAAGGCATACACCCTCTCACTCTGCTATAGGATTCAGTTTTTCTGCCTAGTTTAGGAGTAGGATCTGGTTCCCTGCTGGGGCATCTGTCTTCGCTTGGTTTTTATTTTTTTTTTTTAATTTTAAAGGGAACCTTTGTTAAAATTTTAAATTTTTTAGCTAGTTATGTTCCTGAGAGAACTGCAATCAACAGCCAGACTGGGTTTCGGACTGGATATCCTAGATCCTTAATTTCTCCCAGTCCGGCCAGCGAGTGTGTGCAGATTATAGCCCCGCGCTAGGCCTCGACACGAAATCGCCCCAATGAACGGGGGCTTGCCCGCTGGTGAAACGCCTCGCCAGGACGCACGCGACCTGGTTTGGCCTGAGTTGCAGTGTGCCCCTTGGCCGTCAGCACCCCCACCCCGAGTGGAGAGGTAGTCTGTCTGGAGTGGAGCCTACCCAATTGCCATTGGTATGGTGAGTAGTGTCCACCCATAGCTCTTGTGGTCTCGGGGTGGATGTGGGCACCTCCTTGGGATGGTCAGACCCCCGGGTTCCCTTCCATCTCTTCCAGCATCTCTAACAGTCATGGTGGTCTTTTGGCCCCAACCTACCCCCATGCCCCCCCCTCTCGGGGTTAGGTAGGAGCTGGCTTAGCCACTTTCTCCAGTAAGATGGGGTGGATGCAGTTGTTGCTGACTGGGCTGTCCAGATCGCACACGCAAGTTTCCAACCCCCTGTGGGTTAGTGACTGGGGCAGGGATGTCCTTTGGGCTCCCTGCGGTGGTTATAGGCTTGGGGGGAGCGGATGTTTCTTCATCTGAGGGCCTGCACCTCACGTGTCTGGGTCGGGCCAAAAATTTAGTCCACGGCTTTGTGGCCTACTCGAGCTGACTGAGGGGAGGTGCCTGACCGAAATAAGTTGCCTGACCAAGCTGACCAGCGGATGCCTCACATGGCCTGATCGGGCCAAAAATTGAGGCCACTGGTTGCAGCTGACAAAGCTGGCTGTCTGAGTGACTGACCAAGCTGTCCGGGCGACTGACCAGGCTGTTCGAGCTCCTAACCGAGCTGCTGTTTAAGCCAACAGCATACGAACGACCGGATCAGGCCCCAAATTTAGGCCACGGCTTTGTGGCCTACTAGCCGCTGGCTGTCCGAGCTGCTTACCAAGCTGTTTGAGCTGCTGACCGGCGTGATAGAGCAGTGGATGGACATCCACCCCCCCCACCTCTGGGGGGTGGACATGTGGACTGCCTAGCTCCCCCCTTAAACCAATGGGCGCTGTGGGGGCATTGTTGTGTGAGGGTACTCTGCCTGTGTGTCTGCATCACGGCAGGCCCCCTCTTCTCCTTTTATAGGGGGCTGTGTCCTTTTATATAATTTATGGTGGGCGACCCTTAGGTCTAATATGGGTCTTTTTGTGGCACTTTAGCCGGCGTCTCCTTGTGGGACTGTGGTCGGCGACCTCTCCTGCTTGTTATGTTCTCAGGTGAGCTTAGCATATAGCGACTCAACTGGGTCTGCGTCCACGCACTTCGGGGGCTCTGCGGTGAGGATGATTCCTTTTTTTTACTGCACATGCGCATGCAATGGCACTGGTGGATGCACTGATTGTATTGGTGCAGAAAATCTTTAACATGGGGGCGCTGGTCCCCTCGGGGCCCGCAGATTCCCTAAAAGCAGCAAAGGTACTCCCTTTACCCACCTACTGTGACAAAAGTGTCGCGAGTCACTGGAGTTCTAAACGCAATATTGGTAACCACGCATGGTGTGGCTAAAAAGCTGGTCTGCGGACCAGGCTTCTAAAAAAGGCTTTATCAGATCTCCCTTTTACTGGGGGCTGCCTATTTGGGTCTTTGTTGGATGAACTGATCAAAGGACTCACAGATGGGAAGAGTACTCTTCTTAGTCTATTCGCTAAGGGCAAGTAACTGCGTAATAGACGGGCCCTTATTTTTCAGCACACAGGCGGCCCCTCCGTACCTTTGTCACCCAGAAGAAAGGACCTGAAAGGTCAGAGCTCAGACCATATGCCTCCCATGGCATTAAATTTGGTCTGCATGGCTGTCGTCCCAGAAAGAAGCCTCTTCTGAAGATGATGCACAAGGAAGTCTGCAAACAGTTTGCTGAAGATAAGCAGACTAAGGACATGGATTACTGGAATCATGTCCTGTGGTCTGATGAGACCAAGATAAACTTATTTGGTTCAGATGGTGTCAAGTGTGTGTGGCGGCAACCGGGTGAGGAGCACAAAGACAAGTGTGTCTTGCCTACAGTCAAGCATGGTGGTGGGAGTATCGTGTCTGGGGCTTCCCTAGTGCTGCCGGCACTGGGGAGCTACAGTTCATTGAGGGAACCATGAATGCCAACATGTGCTGTGACATGCTGAAGCAGAGTATGGTCCCCTCCCTTAAGTGACTGGCCGCAGGGCAGTATTCCAACATAATGACCCCAAAAACACCTCCAAGATGACCACTGGCTTGCTAAAGAAGCTCAGGGGGAAAGATGATGGACTGGCCAAGCATGTCCCCAGATCTAAACCCTATTGAGCATCTGTGGGGCATCCTCAAATGGAAGGTGGAGGAGCGCAAGGTCTCTAACATCCATTAGCTCCATGATGGTCTAAATGGGGGAGTGCAAGAGGAGTCCAGGGGCAACCTGTGAAGCTCTGGTGAACTCCATGCCCAAGAGGACTAAGGCAGTGCTGGGAAATAATGGTGGCCACACAAAATATTGACACTTTTGGCCTAATTTGGACACTTTCATTTAGGGGTATACTCACTTTTGTTGCCAGCGGTTTAGACATTAATGGCTGTGTTGTTATTTTGAGGTGACAGCAAATGTACACTGTTATACAAGCTGTACACTCCTTTATATTGTAGCAAAGTGTAATTTCTTCAGCAGCTTAGAAAAAAGTAAAGGGAGCGAGAAGAAGAAAAAAAGGGGGAGGGGGAAAGTAGAGGATGTGGGGAAGGAAGGGGGCAGGTAGGGCAGCACCACCAGCGGGATGAGTAACAAAAATATACCGAATGTCAAAAGAAATTATACCAGGCAGACAAATGGGGTTCAAGAACTTTGAGAATCAACAATGTAAGAAGAGTGTTATCAGTGCAGGAGATTATCCTGCCAGAATCTTTTTAAATTCATCCGTACAGGAAAATTTTAAGCCAATAGATGTTTTAGTAAACCTTTCAGTTGTATCTTTGAGCGCACTAGTCAGAACTTCCATTTCCTTAATTTCCCCCACTTTAAGGATCTGTTGCTGTAGAGTACTGGCTTTTTTTCCCTTAATTCTAATCGGGACGATCTATTTACCACTAGCAATGAGCTGAACGTATCGGAATTCGGTTTGGAGCGGGTTTGGCAAATTTTACTAAAGTTAAGATGCTGAAACTTCTCCCCGATGAAGTCAAAGGGAGCCAAATCTTAGAAATCAGTAATAACCTTTTGCTAAGCTATTAGACAAAGATTTTTCAAACAAATGCCATGTGCCAAAGCCAAAACTTTTTTCCTTGTTTCTTGAAGCAGCAATTTTAATAATGCCTGAAATGAAACAAAAATGCAACATTTCTTAAAATATGTGTGGAGGATGCCCTTAACCTGCCTGTGTAGTGGTGGAACTGTATAATGTATAAAACCTACTAGAGCAAAACTGACATATACAATGAGAAAATTCTGTTTACAACGTAGATTGCTGGTAAATGACAGCTTCTAACAGCTGAAGCTTTAATACAAGTGATGAAGTCAGTGCAGTGATTTCAGGGTGGATTTGATTTAAATCAAGTCTATTCAAATCATGATTTAAATCACTAGTAAAAAGGCTTAATTTAAGTTGACTCGATTTAAATCCATAATTTTTAAAGAGCAACTGTCATCTCTGTCCCGGGCAGCTCCTCCTCTGACCCACTGTTTGCTCATAGACAGTCCCATTTACCTTAGTGGGATGGCTGGTGATGCGGCAGTGACACACGGTGAGGGATGTGGCAGCAGCAGGTGAGTGGATGCCCGCTAACAGGGGCTGCCATGATGGATCTGAAATGACAGGTGCTCTTTAAATGTAAGGATTCATTCTTGCTGGTAGTTAGAATCTTTAATATTTGCAAACAAAATGAAGGTTTCCTATTTAGAATAATAAGCTGTAAGGTTAGTAAAACCGCAATATCAGAACCATTTTTAGGTTAATAGGTTTATCACAGAGTTGAACTACTCAAATGTTTTTATTTATTTAAAGCAATAACATTTTCTCTTTTGTTCATTGACAGACACAATCCTCCATAAATCATAACTACGGGTTATTTTGCCGCCTCCAGGAGTAGGACAAGGCAGAACGAAACCGTTGGCTATGCCCATGGGCCGTCTTCAGCTGGTATATAACCCCCCCCCCCCCCCCCTTTACTCCTGACTAGACAGATTAAAACTGAATACCTAGAGCAAATACTTGGGCTCCCTGCTGGGATATCGTGATCCTAGCAATTCTTGCATCTTTTTTATTTTTTTCTCTTGGAAGATCTACAATCAACTGCCAGGCTGGGCGACAGGCTGGGTAATCTAGATCCAGTGGTCACCCCAGCCCAGCCGGCAAGAGCATGCAGACCGCAGCTACACGCTAGGTCGGCCACAACATAACCTCACGGACAGAGGCTGGCTTGCAAGTTAAATGTCTCGCAGGGTCGCATTCAACGGGCGCTTGTCTGAGCCGACAGCTCCCCCGTTTTGGTGAGACAGAACCGCTGCTCCAGGTGAATCTCATAGGCTGAAATGAACAAAATCCTGCTGGGGTGCGCACCCTGCCACTGCTGCAGATTTCAATTGTAAGAAGAGTAGAGGAATGGTCTGTTTTCCCATAGGTCTCGCTCCCCCCCCCCCGTGAATGTCCCGGACCTGCAGTATGGTGGGGGTCTCAGGGCAGAGGACGCATCAGAGACCCCCACTATCCCCCCCTCTGTAAGGGTCTTGAGGTAGTGTGTATCCTGTCCTGGTAGTATGGGGGAGTCTCAGTATAGGAGACCCCCTAGGTGCAGTGTGGGTCTAGTGGTGCAGGGGGGTCCCAGTGCAAGAGCGGTGCAGAGTGTGCCAGGGGAGTACAGTACCTTCGGGGGGGGGGGTCATCTTGCAGAGGGAGCAGGGGAGATTCTGGCAGCATGCTTTGGCATCTGGAGCTGCCGGTGGCCAAATTGGAGAAGTCCGATGACGTCACGGCGGCCATTTTCCCTTTGCTTGGCTGTTCACCAGCAGGCCATGTTTGTGTAGCCCGATGACGTCACGGCGTCCATTTTCCCTTTGTCCGGCGAGATGCTGGAGATGATCGGAGACTCCTGGGGGTGCTGAAGCTCCTCCTCCTTATCCGCTTCCTGTGCCTGGGACATATGAAAGGGATGGCGTCCATGGTGTAGCTGGGTCTTTATTGCGGCACTTCCCTGGCTGGTAGGGTGAGTCCTTGGGGGCCCCTGTGTATCTTTCTCTGAGAGGTACTCGGAGCATTAGGGAAATCTTTTTAGTGGTGCCAAAAAAATCTTTTGTACTGCAAGGTCTTCCTTTTCCTCATGGAGGTGGCAGGTTCCTCGGAACCCCAGCATCCCATGGTCACTCTGACGGCGGTCCTACAGTCCTTCCTATCCTGTGTGGAGGGTGGCGTGTGGGCAAAGGCTCAGGAGGAAGCGTCCCCTGCTCAGTCTGTCTCTGATTCTGAGCCTGATTCCACCGTGGACATGGCCCGTCCCGGAGGGCTTAATATCACGCCCCCGATCCGTCCGATAGTGAGGATGATTCCTCCACAGGCGCAGTAGCGAATGAGAAAACACTGGTAGATGCATTTTATTACTGCTGTGCATGAGAGTTTAAAAACGGAGGATGCAGCGGATGTGGCAACGGATATGGCTGTGGCTTTTGGTACACATAAGTCACCTCGCACACCAAGGGTGATCTACCTTATTTTGACAGGTTTACTTATAAGGAATGGAAACAACCAAAGTTACCCTTTGTCGTCCCCAAATGTTTTACTGTATGTTATCCTTTTGAGGAATCCCTTTTAAAAAAGCGGACTAGTCCACCAATGGTAGACCCTCCGGTTTCCAGATTGAATAAAGCAACCATGATCCCAGTAGAGGAATCCCCGACCTTTAAAGACCCGGCTGACAGAAATACTGAGGCTGTGGCACCCAGCATGTTTACTATGGCTGGTTCGGCATTGCAGCCATTTTTGGCCTCAGCCCTGGTGTCACCGTCCCTAACTGCGCCAGGGCCTGGGGGATGAGCAGTTTCCCGCTGCTTATGTTGATTTAGCAGACCAGTTGGTCCAGGGACTGCAGTTTATATGTAATGAAGCTTTGGATACAGCTCCTGTGCTGTCCAAACTGTTTCAGCAGTGGGGATTAGGCGCATGCTGTGGCTTAAAAATTGGTTCGCAGACCAAGGCTCTAAGAAAGCTCACATTGATCTTCCCTTTCAAGGCAATCGCCTGTTTGGGGCTACTCTGGATGACATCATTAAGGGTCTCACGGGAGGGAAGAGTACCTTCCTGCCACAATCTAGGAAAGGGAAGGAGCCTCGTTGCAGAGGGAGGCCCTCCTCAGCCCATAGGAATTTTTTTATGCTCCCAGTACTGAGAATAATGGAAATTGATCTTTCAAATCTTCCCCAGGAGGTTCCAAGCAACCTTGGTCTGGTAAGCCTAAAGCTGGCTTCTACGGATCCGCAAACAAGACACCTTCAGCATTACTGGGGTGAAGGGGGACATCGTTGCTGGTTTCCTGCTCCATGAACCTCCTTCGTGAGCGTTATGGGGATCCATGAAACGATTATTTTGGGGTTACCAAAAAAGGGGGGCGAAGTTTGTCCATTTCGTGTTTTTTTTTTTTTTTTTTGTGCCCTGAGTCTCCTTGTGTGGATATATTTCTGCAAAAAATCAGGTAACGTCCGATCTACCTAAGGTCCCCCCATCCCTGTCCAGGAAATTGAATTACCTAGGTTTTATTTTAATTCTGACCAGGGTGGTCCTTCCTCTGGACAAACTTCAGAAACCACGGGCTGTGATTCACCTGCTGCTGTCACACAGACAGTTCCCTCTCCCGACTTGCATACTGGTTCTGGATCTGGTGGTATCCACCTTCAAGACAGTTCTGTTTGCACAGTTCTACATGCAGCTCCCTCAGCAAGTTCAGCTCCACTGGAGGTTCATGGCGAGGTCACGGGTTCCACTGGCAGACACAGCAGGCGTCCTAGGGGTACAGTAAAGCCAGTATCCTCCTCGGCTGAAGCTTATTCCGCGGTTCTTGCAAGGAATCAAGGTCGAGGGTCTTCCAATCACTCTGGTGGCTGTAAACATCCCTTGGGAGTTACCGCTCAAAGAGGACAAGTTGTCCCAAGGGCTAATCTACCATACTGCTTTACAGTTGCTGGCTTAGCTATTGAAAGCCAGGTACTAAGGGATAAAAATTTGTCTGGATCAATGATCCCTACTATGGTGAAGGCGAGGAAGTCGTCTTCCAGCAAGATATACCATTGTACGTGGACAGCGTACATTTCTTGGTGTGAGTCGATTGGCACTCATCCTCGATCCTTTTCTCTGGCTCAGATCTTAGCCTTTCTTCAATGTGGCGTTGAGCTGATGTTGGCCTTGAGTACCATCAAGGGCCTGTTGTCTGCCCTGCAATCTTTCAGCGACCCCTAGTCACACACTTTAGTTTGTACCTTCATTCACTTGGTTCGACATGTGGCTCCACCTGTACAGTCTCTTTTGCCGCCATAAGATTTAAACTTAGTGCTTTCAGTTCTCAGAAACCTCCATTTGAGAATATTCGGGAGATTCCCTCATCTTTGTTGTCCCAGAAGGTGGTATTCTTAGTTGCTATTACCTTGGCCCGTAGGGTTTCCGAGTTGGCAGCACTATCCTGTCATACTCCCTTTATTTAGTGGTCCATATGGATAAAGTGGTTCTTTGTCCCTGTCCATCAATTATGCCCAAAGTTGTCTCTGACATCCATGTTGAATGAAGACATTGTGTTGCCTTCCTTCCTGGTGTTCTAAGCCGGCTCATCCCAATGAATTTTCGCTGCGTACCTTTGGTTTGAGCGATTCAGGTGTATCTGGCAGCCATGGAGTCCTTTCGGAGGTCAGACTCGCTCTTTGTGGTTACACAAGGACCAAGGTAAAAGGGCTGGCAACTTCTTTGGCTACCATCTCCAGATGGATCAGACAGATGGTGACTCTAGGCCTATTAAAGGTCAGGTTCCTCCTTTCCCTGTCATGGCGCATTCTACTCGGGCGCTGAGTACTTCTTGGGCCTTTCATCAAGCATCAGTTTCTCAAGTTTGAAAGGCAGCCACTTGGTTGTTGGTGCATACTTTCATCAAATTCTAAAAAGTTGATATTTTGGCATCTGCGGCTACTTCTTTTGGCCACAAGGTTTTGCAGGCTGCTGTTTAAGAGGGGCTGGTTCCCTCTTGAGGGATGTTTTTTATTTTTCAGGCGGGGCTCCTGTGTCCTGGTTATGGCTCTTGTGTTTAGCCTTTGGTTATTTTCCCCACCCCTCATTTTCCTTTTGGCACTGCTTTAGGCCGTCCCAGTAGTTATGATTTATGGAGCTCTGTGTCAGTCGATGAACAAAAGAGAAAATGGGATTTTGTACTTACTGTAAAATCTATTTCTCTGAGTTCGACGGACACAGCACTCACCCACAGTATTAGAAGTTTTGATACTTCTAATACTGCTTGCTACTAAACTGAGGACGGTCCATGTTTTTTGTTCTGCCTAGTCCTATTCCTGGAGAAGGCAATATAACCCAGTAGCTATCATCTATGGAGTGATGTGTCATTGGATGAACTCCCAAAAATGGATTTTACGGTGAGTACAGATATCCCAATATTACATATGCTTGTATTTACTTAAACATCAATGTTTAGGAAAAAATAAACAAAAGAACTTAAACTGAATATATCAACTGGGTCCAAATAAAAAAAAAAAAAAACTTCAAACACGGTCCTTTCATCACAGCATGTCTTCTCATGATGTTTCATTCGGGCCACCAGGCACTTCATTGCTTAAACTGGGTCTCTTTTACGGCCTTCTGCCATTTTGCTTCCTAAGGGAGGATAAAACACTTCAAGCTTTGTGCAGAAAGATCACTAGCTTTATAAGCTCTTTATAAGGTTTTACAGTCAGGTCCATAAATATTGGGACATCGACACAATTCTAATCTTTTTGTCTCTATACACATCACAATGGATTTGAAATGAAACAAACAAGATGTGCTTTAACCGCAGACTTTCAGCTTTGATTTAATTTGAGGGTATTTACATCCAAATCAGGTGATCGGTGTAGGAATTACAACAGTTTGTATATGTGCCTCCCACTTTTTAAGGGACCAAAAGTAATGGGGCAGATTAACAATCCTAAATCAAACTTTCACTTTTTAATACTTGGTTGCAAATCTTTTGCAGTCAATTACAGCCTGAAGTCTGGAACGCATAGACCTCACCAGATGCTGGGTTTCATCCCTGGTGATGCTCTGCCAGGCCTCTACTGCAACTGTCTTCAGTTCCTGCTTGTTCTTGGGGCATTTTCCCTTCAGTTTTGTCTTCAGCAATTGAAATGCATGCTCAATCGGATTCAGGTCAGGTGATTGACTTGGCCATTGCATAACATTCCACTTCTTTCCCTTAAAAAAACTCCTTGGTTGCTTTCACAGTATGCTTCGGATTAGGGATGCACCGAAATGAAATTCTTGGCCGAAGCCGAATAATAATAAAATGTTTGGCCGAAGGCCGAATACCGAACGCGGTGTTTTGCATTTTTTCCATTTATTTTGCCAATTTTTTGTCCTCTCTCTTGTCCTCTCGTGTCTCTCTCTCTCTCTCTCTCTCTCTCTTGTCCTCTCACTCTCTCTCTCTCTCTCTCTCTCTCTCTCTCTCTCTCTCTCTCTCTTGTCCTCTCATGTCTCTCTCTCTCTCTCTCTCTCTTGTCCTCTCTCTCTCTCTCTCTCTCTCTCTCTCTCTTGTCCCCTCATGTCTCTCTCTCTCTCTCCCTAAATGTTACTGTAGGGAATGGGATTCAGTGCACACTGCAGCCTTGTACCATAGGGTTAATGTTAGTGACACTGTAGGGATTGGGAAGGATGCTGGGAATAGAAATCAGGAAGCATGCAGGCAGCCTTGTAAATTTTAATTGCAGATACAGGGCACTGGGCAGGTCAGGGTTAATGTGGTAACATCAATTACTCAGTGACAGTCAGTCAGTGTCAGTGTGGACTCGATCAGATTATACAGTGACAGACAGTCTCTCATAGTGGTGGTAGTAGGAGGCTGGAGGTGGACTAGTAGTAGCCTGGAAAGGAGCACAGCCGCATACATACATTACTCACTCGTGCACTGCAGCCCGCCCCACACATTCAGTGAGTCTTACTCTCCTCCCTAGTTTTTTCAATGGCACATTCAGGAAGCCAATCACGCCGTGAGTAGCGGCACAGCGGAACCAATCAGGTGTGCAGGCACGTGTGATTGGTTCGCTGTGCAGCTAATCACGGCGTGATTGGCTTCCTGAATGTGCCATTGAAAAAACTAGGGAGGAGAGTAAGACTCACTGAATGTGTGGGGCGGGCTGCAGTGCACGAGTGAGTAATGTATGTATGCTCACGGCTGAAGTGTCCCGGCTTCCCCTGCCTAACACGGAAGTCTGTGAGTCCTCCTGTCCTCCTCCGAGTCCCTTCCCCCTGTAAATATCGTGACCTCGGCGATATGAATATCGCCTACGGCCACAGAACGATAGTCAATATCATATCGACTATCGTTCAGCCCTATTATTCGGCACAAAATTATTCGGCCTTTTGACTTATTCGGCCGAACACCGAAAGTGCTATTTTTTCTATTTTCGGCCGAATAATGTTCGGCCGCCGATTATTCGGTGCATCCCTACTTCGGATCATTGTCCATCTGCACTGTGGAGCACCGTCCAATGAGTTCTGAAGCATTTGGCTGAATATGAGCAGATATTGCTCAAAACTCTTCAGAATTCAATCGGCTGCTTTTGTCAGCAGTCACATCATCAATGAATACAAGAGAACCAGTTCCATTGGCAGCCATACATGCCCACGCCATGACACTACCACCACCATGCTTCACTGATGAGGTGGCATGCTTTGGATCATGAGCAGTTCCTTTCCTTCTCCCTACTCTTCTCTTCCCATCACTCTGGTACAAGTTGATCTTGGTCCCATCTCTGCCCATAGGATGTTGTTCCAGAACTGTGAAGGCTTTTTTAGATGATATTTGGCAAACTCTAATCTGGCCTTCCTGTTCTTGAGGCTCACCAATGGTTTCCATCTTGTGGTGAACCCTCTGCATTCACTCTGGTGAAGTCTTCTCTTGATTGTTGAAAAGAAAAAAAGTGTAGGGCTTAATAAAAAAAAATAAAATAAACCTAAATACTGTAAACTGTGGGAAATACATATAACATCATCTATATCATAAAAGCCCATAAACAGTGCGACAGTAGAGCAGATCAGGCAGTCGTTTTATTGGTGGATGGGCTGTCACATTTGGAGTTACTCAGCATGACATTACATCTTTCTCCACTGAAGGCCGTTTCCTCTGATGACTGATCTGCTCTACTGTCGCACTGTTTATGGACCTTTATGATATATTTGATGTTATATGTATTTCCCACAGTTTACAATTTTTAGGTTTATTTTATTTATTAAGCGCTGCACTATTTTTCTTTTCACCTATTGCCTCAGGTTTTGGTTTAACCTTTCAGTGTTCAGCAGCTTTACTCTTAGGCTCGGTTCACACTACGTCGCTGCGACTTAGGGGGCGACCTGTGATGTCACGTGCACCGCGACTTCGGCACGACTTGCACGGGCTTCATAAAATTAATGTCAATGCAAGTCGCCTCCAGGTGTCGCTCCTATTAGAACGGCTCCTGTACCGCACAATGGGAGAGTGACGGACCGCGACTTTTCAGGCTGTCCAAGTTGGACTAGTGTGAATGCGATCTTAGGGTTTTATTGATTTAGCACTGAATACCACTTTTGTATCTTTTCTCTTGATTGTTGACTTTCACACATATACCAACCTCCTGGAGAGTGTTCTTGATCTGGCCAACTGTTGTGAAGAGTGTTTTCTTCACCAGGGAAAGAATTCTTCGGTCATCCACCAAAGTTGTTTTCTGTGGTCTTCCGGGTCTTTTGGTGTTGCTGAGCTCACCGGTGCGTTCTTTCTTTTTAAGGATGTTCCAAACAGTTGATTTGGCCACACCTAATGTTTTTGCTTTCTCTCTGATGGGTTTGTTTTTGTTTTTTCAGCCTAATGATGGCTTGCTTCACTGATAGTGACAGCTCTTTGGATCTCATATTGAGAGTTGAGAGCAACAGATTCCAAATGCAAATAGCACACTTGAAATTAACTCTGAGCAATTTTTTTATTTATTTTAATCATTTTATCTCCCCTGAAGGTTATTATCCAAGTAAACCGTGCTTTCAGGCTGCTTCTACTGTGTTCTTTTTGGACAACCCGAAGTGCTCTGGGAATCCTTTGTCATGTTATTTAACATATACCCATAAAGCCTAAAGTTGACCCAAAACAACTGTAATTTTCCTGCAAACACTGAACTCTTCTTTGTTGTTGAGCCATTTAGGTCGTCTGGGGGTTCCAAGATCCGTGGACAAATCTCCCTCTGCATGAAGGGATGCCCTCACCCCTATCTGGGGTGGGGGAACGTCTTCATTTTCTGTCCGGAAACCAGGGACCTCCTTGATTCAGGACAAATGGACCCACGAGCTGCTCAGATCGGGTTACAAGATTGAATTCAGGCAGATTCTTCCTGTCCAATCTACGCCCATCTTCAGATTGGTTAAGAGATCTACGAGAGGCGGTATAAGATCTGCTGTTGCAAAGGGTGATCGTGCCGATTCCCTCTCGGGAAAGCTTTCAAGGGTTTTATTTAAAACTTTTTAATGTTCCCAGGAAAGAAGGGAATGTGCGTCCAATCCTGGACCTCAAGGCTCTGAATCGCTTTGTGCGGGTACAGAGGTTTCGAATGGAGTCCATTCGCACGGTAGTGGGGGGGGGGGGGGGATTTGGAAAGCTGTGGGTCCAGGGGACCTGGACGTGGAAATAGTCCAGACTTCTGATCAGTACCTTTTGAACTCGGAGCGATAAAGCTTTTGCTTGAGTCACTGGACAAATCTTCTACAGGGTTGTCCAGTTCGCATTCAATCAGACAATTCCACGGCCGTGGTTTACGTCAATAATCAAAGGGGCATCAAGTTTGTCCTGGCCGCCCAGAAGGTGGCCGAGATCTTAATATGGGCAGAAAATGTTGTTCCAGCCCTCTCCACCGTGCATTTACCCGGAGTGGAGAACTGGCAGGCGGATTACTTGAGTCGTTTGGTGTTGGATTAGGGGGAATGGTCCCTGCACACGGAGGTGTTTCACCTGTTGTGTGTCCGGTGGGGGACACCCGATGTAGACTTGTTAGTTTCTCGGCTCAACGAGAAGGTACAGAGGTTTGTAGCCAGGTCTCGGGATCCTCTGGCCAACGCCACAGGCGCACTGCTGGCTCCTTCTGCCGAGGCTTCTGTGTTGGATAGAGGTGGAAGGAATTCCGGTCATTCTGGTGGCTCCAGACTGGCCTCGCTGGTCTTGGTACGCAGATCTGGTAAGGTTGGTCGCCAATGTTCCTTAAAGACTTCCTCCCAGGGAAGATCTGTTGTCTCAAGGGCCGATCCTCCATCTTGCTTTGCAGTCGCTGGCTTTAACGGTGTGGCTGTTGAAAGCCAGGTATTGAAGGATAGGGGGTCTTTCTGACTCGGTGATTCCTACACTGTTGAAGGCTAGAAATTCTTCCTGCAGTAAGATTTATCATTGTACTTGGAAATCGTACATCTCATGGTGCGAATCGATTAAAATGCATCCACACTGCTTTTCAGTGGCTAGGATATTGTCTTTGCTCCAAAGAGGGGTTGAGTAGCGGTTGGCCTTGGGTACTATTAAAGGCCAGGTGTTGGCTTTGGCGGTGCTTTTTTCAAGGCCCTTTAGCTACAATTTTTTTGATTCACACTTTTATCCAGGGAGTTCGTCATGTGGCTCCTCCGATACGGTCCCTGTTACCTCCGTGGTATCTTAACTTGGTACTGTCTGTTTTTCAAAAACCTCCCTTTGAAAACTAAGGGAGATTCCTCTGCTTACACTTTCACAGAAGATAGCCTTTTTGGTGGCCATTACCTCTGCCTGCAGAGTGTCTAAATTGGCGGCGCTGTCCTGCTGTTCTCCTCCTTTGGTAAACCACAGAGATTAAGTGTTACTTCGACCTAATCAGTCATTTCCTCCTAAGGTGGTTTCTGATTTCCATTGAATGAAGACATTGTGCTGACTTCACTTTGTCTTAAACCCAAGCATTCCAAGGAAATTGCCTTGCATTCTTTGGCTGTGGTTCGGGACAAAAGGTGAGCATACAACTGCCTAATAACAGTAAAACAACAAAATTTCTATAATGTATACAAAGTCCCAATACTTAATCTGTGGCTTGACTTAAAAGAGATCTTCTTCATATATCAGAATGATTACAATATGTATGATATAGCTAACCACTCACCAGAAAATAGAAAAAGTCCAGCATGAAATAAACACACTCCACCCAATGTGTTTGGAAAAGAGTTCATTACAGTCATGTACCTCCACCAATCCAAACACTCACAAGATGGCAATCAATAATAAGCCTTAAAGAGCTGTTATGAAGTGATAAAACATCCTGCTCTGGTGTTTTGTTTGAATGATGGTCATTAATGAGATCAAGCTCTGTGCAAAAAAAGCTCACCGACCGGAGCCCCAAACAATGCTCATATAGTGAAGTATTTTATTAATAAAATTGAATACATAACTATGATCGACTCAAAAACCCTATCACTGAGGAGGAAATTTCTATACCCATAAAGGCCTTAAAACCTAATAAACGACGGGCCCTGACGGATTTTCTGCATCTTATTTTAAGAAATTCTCAAGCATTTTGCCCCCTCTGCCCACAATTCTTTGTCTGCATGGATTCAATTTTGACCTTGTCAAGGTTTCAGGGTGGATTTGATTTAAATCAAGTCTATTCAAATCATGATTTAAATCACTAGTAAAAAGGCTTAATTTAAGTTGACTCGATTTAAATCCATAATTTTTAAAGAGCAACTGTCATCTCTGTCCCGGGCAGCTCCTCCTCTGACCCACTGTTTGCTCATAGACAGTCCCATTTACCTTAGTGGGATGGCTGGTGATGCGGCAGTGACACACGGTGAGCACGGTAAGTGGCCTTTTGTCCTTGTGGAAGGAAAGGGATTGGCTGTGTCTGCTGCGACCATATCCCAATGGATCAGGCAGACAGTGGTACGGGCGTATTCACTTAAGGGTCAGGTTCCGCCTTTCCCTGTGAAGGCCCATTCTGCTAGGGCGCGGAGTGCCTCTTGGGCCTTTCGCCATCAGGCATCAGTAATACAAGTTTGCAAGGCAACAACTTGGTCGTCTGTGCACATGTTTAAATTCTACAAAGTAGATGTTTTGGCATCCTCGAATTCTTCTTTTGGCCACAAGGTTTTGCAGGCTGCTGTTTTTAAAAAGCAATTTTTCCTCTTTGAGGGTGTATGTTCTAGGTGAGCTCCATTTGTTCCTGTTTGAGCTCCATGTTACCTGGTTGGCTAAGTTTAGCCCTTGGGGAATTACGTTCTTTCTCTGCATTGTTTTCCCACCCCCTCATGCAAATACTGCTTTGGGACGTCCCAATGGTTAAGAAAAATATGGAGCTGCATCTGCCAATGAACGATAGAGAACTGGATTATTGACTTACAGTAAAATCCTTTTCTCTGAAGTTCATTGAGAGACGCAACACCTTCTGAAACTTAAGGTAAACTAGTGCTAATGAAAGGAAAGCACCATAAATTGCAGCTATACTTTGTCAAGCCTTGTTTTAAATTTATTTATTTATTTTTTATCAAAAACCTGATGAAACTGTTTATTCTAACCTTTAGGTCAGTTTCTTCAGTATTTGTGTAATTTTATCATGCTCTTTACACTGCCTAGTGCAGTGATCTCCAGGATATTTACTTCGTCTTAGTCCAGTGCTTGTGTTTGGTTCCATTTAACATGCCTTATTCACTCTTGCAAGAAAAAAGGTATCAGAGTTTATATAACTCACTTTGACAAAGCTCTACCGTGTGATGTTCTATCCAGTGATCCAGACTAAATTGATAGGTGCCGCTCGAGGCTTCGCTGGGTCCTCTTATGTAGCAACCGTTTGGGGTACAGACAAAGACAGAGATGGTCCCAGCTTTATACATCAAATGGAAAAGAGAAAAGTCCTGGAATTCACACATCTCTGCAAAAACCACATAAGCAGGTGTTTGACCGCCTTAGCTCATGGTCCAACCAGGCCATGCCCACAACATGTTTCACTCTGCCCCATGACTAAGCTCTGTGGGTGGAGTAAAATGCTTTGAAGGTGTGGCCTAGTTGGAGCCTCGGCTGGAGCTGCCATACACCACCTTACAGGGGTTTGCAGAGATGTGCGACTTTTTCCATTCGATGTTCTGTTCACACTTAGGTCCATACCTACTATCTGCCCCCATCGGTGCTGTCTGCTCTTTCTTCCTGAAGTTGCTCCCATAGTAAGCTATATGCTATTGGGGCACCTGTGCGGGTGTGCTTCCAAGGAGCAGGTTCATTTTTAGGTGTAACTCCAGCCAAAAAATTATTTTTAAGTTTCCGAAAGCATAGGGTAGGGAAGGGTTAACTGGCCCCTCCCATCACATGCAGTGATGTGGGATTGCTGACGGCATGTGGTGAGCAGCAAGATGGCCGCCCGACAGTTTCCAGGACCAGAGTGGCATCACTCTTCCTTCTGCTAAGTAGGAGTCGTATATAAGTCTGATTGTAAATCAGGGACTGCCTGCGTTGCATATATGATACGTACATTATTTCCAGATTTATATGATTGGCAAGAACACAATCTCTTCTGTATACTTTTTTTTTTCTAACATATTGACTGGAAAGCATCTTGTATGTAAATATGATCAGTTTAAGTATACTGTAACAGGTTCATAGAAATACAGTGGCTCAGGTTAGAACCTGTGACTATAATCATTAAGCCCACAGCTGTTGCGTTTCCTAATTTGTAGATCCAGTCACCCGGCTTCTCTCATACCTGTTTACAATGATACAGGGAATCTGGTGTGTTGGGGTTGGGAGTTGTTCTTGTTTTTAACAAAGGACACTCCTGCATTCTTTATCAGGGCTGATGAATATTGTGTCTTAGATATACTATATAACAGCAGTAATCCAACCTCTCTCTGGAATAATGACTTTAATGTGATACATTACACAACTTTCCGGAATTTATCGCCATCTGAATAAAAAGGGGTGGATATCATGTTACTTGTTCTAGGATCACCGCTAACTATGTATTTCAGGGTCTGTGGGGGTATGGTGTGTTTCTTAAACCTCTGGATACACTTTAAGAATATGTAAACACAACATTTCATATTCCCGCTGTACCATGTACTATGAAAAAAGCATCCGGTTATTTTTGTATTGCTTCCTTTATGTGAAATTTCTGGTGCTCCTGCCAGTCCCTCTGCTTTCCTATTAAAAACTGACCACACTAAGCAGGCAAAAACACACTATGGTCAGTTCTCAAGCTATGCTGGGAACACACCCTGCTCTCCTCCAATGATCAGACTTGTCCTGACATTCTTTCCCTCTGCACAGCCTGTCACTGGGAATCTGTGTGCTGCTTTTTAGACCCCCTAGCTCTTAAAGCGGAGTTCCACCCTAGTTATACATTTTTTTTAAAAAATACCCCCGGGACAGTCAGGGCTAGCACATTCCACAATGGATAGCCTCTGATCTGTCCCGGGTTGCACTTACCTTTCAGGAGAAATACTTACCTTGAAATTGTCTTGTCCAGCGCTGCCATCTCAGGTGTTGGCAGCTTGAAGCCAGCGCGATCCTCTTCCGCGTCCTCTTCGGTCCCACGATGCACTGCACCGGCCCCGCTTGTCACTTCCGAGTCGCGCGCGTCATCGGGCCGTCCAATGAGCAATGATCTCATATGTAAACATATGAGATCATCTCTCATCGCCGGCGCTCCTTCCTCACACGGAGCCTGCAGTGTGAGGAAGGAGGGGGAGCCTCACAGCGCCGGGGACACAGGAGAATGTAATCAGGGCACTGATCACCAGTGCCCTGATTACTAAAGGTAAAAACACACACACAGTGCCCCCCCATCAGTGCCCCCCATCAATGCCCACAATCAGTGCCCATAGTGCTGCTAGTCAGTGCCTGCTCATCTAAGCACTGATGAGCACTGACTGGCAGCACTATGGGCACTGAGTGTGGGCACTGATGGTGCTTCCCATCAGTGCCGCTCATCAGTGCCACCCGTCAGTGTCCAGTGCCATCCGCCAGTGCCGCCCGTCAGTGCCGCCTCTCAGTGCCGCCTCTCAGTGCCCAGCAGTGCCACCTCTCAGTGCCCAGCAGTGCCACCTCTCAGTGCCGCCCATCAATGCCGCCTATCAGTGCTCATCAGTGCGGCATATTAGTACCTCCTCATCAGTGCCCATAAGTGCCACCTCATCAGTGCCCATCAGTGCAGCCTATCAGTGCCCATCAGTGCCGCCTCATCAGCGCACATCAGTGAAGGAGAAAAATTTATTTTCAAAATTTACTCGCAGAAAATAAACTTTTTTTTTTTTTTTCAAAATTTTCTGTATTTTTTCTTTTTTTTTTGTAAAAAATAAAAAACCCAGAGGTGATTAAATACCACCAAAAGAAAGCTCTATTTGTGTGAAAAAAATGATAAAAAAAAAATTTTCATATGGGTACAGTGTAGCATGACCGTGCAATTGTCATTCAAAGTGTGACAGCGCTGAAAGCTGAAAATTGGCCTGGATAGGAAGGGCGTTTAAGTGCACAGAAGGCAAGTGGTTAAAAAAGAGATGCATGGGTATTTTTTTGCCTTTCTGTGTTAAATGGGCACTTGGAGGGTGTACAAGTAATCCTTAGCTATTTCCATTAAATATTTGAAAAACAACTGTCTGGCTGTTAGGCAAAAGCCTTTTATTTTTTTTCCCGCACTTTAAGTCCGCTACTTTTCTTGGCGTGTTTTTTCCCTATTGGCATTTCATGCAAATTCTATATAATGGGTGGGACCTGCATGATGACCAGTAACATTTTGAAAATTGTTATTTAAGTCTGACTTAGACTGCAATTGACAAGCAACTGGTGTAGTCAATGGAAGTGTATGCCCTGACTTAAAGACTGTACTGACTGGCACATGGACTTTAACAATAGAGTAGGTCTTAACCCAATCACCTAACCCCCCACACTAGGGGGGTAATTGCTCATTTTGTCTTGGGGTGACAGGATAAGCAGTTGTACTTATTGCTCACTTCCGCATGCTTCTCATTGGCTGTAAGACCGGTCCCTAAAGCAGCTTTTTTTATTGCTGCTTCCTCATTCACAGGCACTTGTCATTGTGTACAATGCAGTATTAGTAATCCTGTGTTGTGAGTATGTCAAGGGCCTGCCCACAATCCTCAGTGTGACCCTTCTTTAGTGCATTTTGCAGAAATGCACCACAGTCCATTTAACATGGTTTCCTATGGAACTAGTTCACATGAACGGGTGCCTTTTTTTGGCTAATAGGAAAGTAAGACAGTTGAGTTCATGGAGTGCGACTTTACACTCTGGCCCCCAAGTCACATCAAAGTAGTGCAGGAACCTGTCTGTCCAAAGTTGCATGTTAACGTTTCAGTTAAGGGTTAGGGTTAGCGGTAATGGTTAGGGTTTGCAGTAATTGTTAAGGTTAGAACGCTAACCCTAATGATTACACCAACACAAACTCTAGCCCTTAACCCAACTTTGAACACGCAAGTTCTTGCACTACTTTGATGCAAATTTACACTTTGCCACTCAAGTCACATCAAAGTCACTCCATGAACAGAATTGTCATAATTTCCTAATAGCCCAAAAAAAAAAATAGAAGCAAAACTCATCAAAAACACGTGTTAAAAAATGCGCCGGAAAAAACGCATCAACCACAACCTGCATAGATGTGAACCTAGCCATAGAAGTGAAGAGTGCCAGCTGCTGAAGCAGCAAGGAATAAAGTAGATAACACTTCTTTATGTTCCCTTTAGACAAAATTGCAGAGTGAGCCCCAATGCAGACGGAACTTTTCATTGTACCCAGAGTTCAGTGTAGTTTCTGATATGTTCACGTTTTCTTTGCAGGTCTTACTTCCAGCAGCCAGTCTCCTACAGCTTCAAGATGTGAGGAAAACCTGCTGCGAGTTCTTGGAAACCCAGCTACACCCTTCTAACTGCTTGGGAATTCGAGCTTTTGCTGACATGCATGCATGTGCAGAGTTGTTAAATCAGGCCAACACATTTGCAGGTGAGTGTAGAAAATGTGTTATGATTCGTTTGTTTTTGGTGCTTGAGATTATTTGTGTATATATACAGTGTAGTATAAAAGGACACACACATACACATTATATATATATATATATATATATATATATATATATATATATATATATATATCTCTATATAATTTTAGTAGTTTATGACTGGAGACATCAAAAGTGATCAATCTCTTTTACTAAACTATTTTAGCTGTACTTCTCCTGGGGATCACAGGAGTGCAGTTTGTTCTGCACTCAGATGACCCGGTTACCCCTTTTCAGCCATCAGCGGCTAAAGTCTGCTGTTGGCTCATGTCACTCAGCTAGTCCAGGCTCTCGATAGTTCCCAACTTTACAGTTGGGATCCACCTAAATGCCTGGACTGGCAGCTTGCTCACCCTCTGTGACCTTCTGGGAGACAGAGCCGGCCGTTCCTGCCCCCTCCACAGCCCAGCGTTCAAGTGAGCACTGGAGGGCCAGAGCAGAAAGCCAATGACTGACCGTTACGGGCTCTCTGCTCACTGAAATCTGAGATTAGCGGTCTTTAATATCTTAGTTCTTGGAAGTGGCAGGGGACATATGCAGAATCAGATCAATGCTGCATCCATCTAGGTGAGTATACCGTAAATGTGTGGTTTTTTTTTTGTTTTTTTTTAACCCATGCTTCTCTTTTAAAGTGGAAGTAAACCCTGTTTTTGATCCTTAACCTGCAGGTAAGCATTTAATAAGTCTTACCTATAGGTAAAGGGAATATCTCCAAAACCTGCACGCTCCAAAGGGACTGCATACTGTGCCATGCTTTCAGAGCTCTGTGCCGCAGTCCATGACTCCTGCGCATGCATTATCGCGGCGTGGCCAATCGGAAAGCAAGAGCATGGGAACCACGAAGGAAGACCTGGTGAAGATGGAAGACTGTTACCAGTGACAGCTCGCCGCTGGATGGCTTCGTTCTAAGGTAAGTATTTCATATTGTGCTAGTATGCAATGCATACTACCACATTATGCCTTTACCTTGCAGGTTTAAAAAAAAAAAGGCTTCGGTTTACTGCCGCTTTAATGCCTTATCAGCAAAGATGAACAGAATTTCAGGGAAAACATTCCAGCTTTTCTGATTGTTAGGGACAAAGACTTTTACTACCAAAATCTTTCTTTTTGCTGCACGCATGTGATCTTTGTATGGTGGACTTCATGCACCAAGTTAAAAGAGAAAAAAATATTCGGTGCAGAGAAACAAAATAATGGTATAACCTCATAGATTGAAAAATAAAAATGCAAGCTGAACACTACAAGGACAAAACACAACCCCTTGATGACATGTAAAACAGAAAAACAGTGCAGCTCAAATAACCAATTGATAAATGAAAAAAGTCCATAGAATATATCAGAGATGTGAAGATGTCGACTACGGTGGGAAACAGAAGGTGTCCAATGTAGACAAATGAAAAGGGTGAGTGCAGCCCGTCCATATACTCTGTGGTGGGCAGGCTGCACTCACCCTTTTCATTTGTTGTCTACATTGGACACCTTCTGTTTCCCACAGTAGTCGACATCTTCACATCTCTATAATATTTTATATGGACTTTTTTCATTTATCAATTGGTTATTTGCGCTATACTCTTTTTTTGTGCACTTAGTACCATTCCTTTTCTTTTCTCCTTTTTTCAATATATTTATTGAATAAAAAATGAGGTCTATAAGAAAACAGACAGACGCCAGGGCCATTAGTGGGAGATGTCAAAAGGCCAAGTCATCAGCGCCACAAACTATAAGGCTCGTTGTAAACAAGTATCATTCCTTTTACCCTAGCAAGTGGTTAAACTGCTTGTTCCATTTCTGCATTAGAAAACAGTAAAAGGATCCTGCATCTACATGTGCTTCATGTCCAACATTTACAGTTGTAAAGATTTCAAAGTCTAGGAAATGCAAAGCTCTAATACATGGATGTCCAACCTTTTGGCTTCTCTGGGCCACTTTGAGTGTAGAGAAATTTTCTTGGGCTGCATATAAAATATATACTATTAGTTAAGGTATACCTCCCTAGCAAAAAAAAAATAAATTGCCGGGGGGCAGTGGGCCGCATTGCCTGCGGTTCCGGGCCGCAGGTTGGACATGCCTGCTCTAATAGATGGAATAAGGGCAGCAGAGCCTAGCTTAAGTGACACTAGAGATTTTGGGGAAAGGCTGCAAAGGCAGCCATTTGACAGTACTAAGATCTCTAAAATTCAACTCCTCTTTTTTCTATGGTAACAACAGAAAGTTGATCTGTTGCAGCTTCCTCACTAGGGATTGGAATTTTGCAGCTTTTTGTAAAGCAAATTAATGACAGCCATTAGAGAAAGTGGCATTGCATTTTGGTGATCTCTCACCTGCTGCCAAATTGCCAGTGTGACAGTCTTATTCATCCTCCTAAATACTGTTACTTCTGCAGTAGCCATATAACATAACATGAAAATGCCTGATCGGGTTTTTAACAGCTGTACACGTGTAACAGTTCAAATTAGAAAACGTGCAATCTTTTCATAGCTTAGCAGGTCTAAATTGGGAACACGACCCACACCAGCTCACATGGTAAAACAGTGCACGCTGGTGTCGGCTATTTGGGGTGGTGAGGTGTGACATGATGCATTATTACAACAGATCACGCTGTTTACTTTTTTTTTTTAACTTTATTAAAGCGTCACACTCTTCACACATTAATGCGCCATAGCATATTTCGATGCAATGAGGTGATGTGAGGTGCACCGTGTTGTGAAAAAATACAGCAAGCCTACATTTTTACACACTGGAACCTGCCTCAATTATGGTGGGAACCGGGCACATAGAAAACAATTGTTTACTATGTGTCTTTGTGCTTAACCAGCATTGATCTGTGCAGATCAGTGCAGCTCAACTGATATGTGGTTCATTAGCCTCAGTAATGTATGAGTATCCTGACTGTCTGCCTTAAGGCCCGGTTCACGCTGCTGCGACTTCGAAGCAGATGTCCCAGCGTGACTTCAGCATGACTGACATACGACTTCTTTAATAGAAGTCAATGCCAGTCATGCTGAAGTCGGACCAAAAGAAGCACATGAACCTTTTTCTAAGTCGGAGCGACTCAAGTCGCTCCTATTAGAACAATTTCATTGCACTTAATATGGTGCGACTTGTGATGTGACATGAGCTCTCAAAGTCAGAGTCCATGTTGCACCAGTGACAGCTAATTGATATTATATTAGAATGTGTGAGTCATGATAGGTTATTGTGATCTAAATCAGAATTCTTCTTTATCACAAGAGCTGATCGAAAAATGGAGGCAAGGGAGGGCATATAAGAATGTTGTATAATTTAGATACATCATCTGTACTACTTGTACAGCACTGTTATGCTGAGTAAGACCAAGATTCTTCCCCCTCACCATCTGCTTTTTCTTGAGCATTTTTCGTGTTCTGCCGCCTTCACTTTGTTATTGTATCCCTTATGTATGCATAAGGTAAAAGGTACATGCATGCAGCATATAAACACTTAACGGGTCTTGAGGATTACTTTTAGGTTTCCTCATTAAACTGCAGGACTGACTGGGCCTGATTGTTATAAAGAGAACTATTACACAGAATTCTTTTCTACTGCCAGATCGGATGTCTGCTTCTGTGCCTAATGCATTGGAAATGGTTCTGTGCCGCTGACACACTCATTCTTGTTTTCTGGCTGATCTTGATGACTTTGCAGGAAGTCAAATGCATGATATAATTGCGTTTATCCAACAGGTCTGCACTGCCCTTGCTGCATGGTAGGTTTGTAAACTACAGTACAGTATATTTATGGACCACATAACAGGGTGATTATGAAAACTGGAACAAGCAATTTGATTGTTTGACACTAGAAATAATTAGGTTTCTACTTAAACTTCCTAATTGAACATTAATGGGTAGTTAGAAATGAGAATGAATCACTTCATTCTAGACTGCAGAATCTTTTTGTTAAATAACAGCAGAGGTCCCCTTTGTTGCATTGTGCTCTAAAAAGCTATTTAAAAAAATGTGGGTGCTATAAATAGGATCCAGTCACACCTGTCTGCTGTAGTGCCTTACTTTGCATTGCTTTAAGTTAGCCCGTTCATTTTGATTGGGCTATTAGTGCATACATCTATGTATGGTAGTGCTGTACCTCCTTTCCATATCTGGTGAGGGCCTCCCCCCCACTTTCCTGTTGACTACAAATATAAGATATGGGGATGATCTCTGTACTTAGCCAGACACTACAGTCACGAGGCTGCCCATTGGTTGTAGAGAATAGTTAGTGTTACTAAACCCACAACAGTAAAATCAGTCTGTATATGCAGTAAATATGCTTGTTATACTCACTGTAGAACCTAAGGGGTAATTATCTGCATTGTGTTTAAAGGCTGTTTAATCCTGTCTCCTCTAATCATCTCCTCCTTCCACTGACTCCAATAAAAATCCGGATATTTAAAGATCCAGTGGACAGGCTGCACATGCTCAGTTCGGTGTGTATTGCTAGAGCGTTTCCTTTTTCTTGGGAGAGTTCATGTGACCAGCACAGGGTCTATCGGCACTGTGCAGACAGAGGGTCAGGGGTCCTGCATCTTGATAGCACAATTGTGGGAGATTGAAAATTTTCCCACCAGATAAGACCAGATATAGTGTATGTAGGATCCTGGGTTTAGTAATACTTTTCAACTATTTCTGTGCAGTGTTTTCATCAAAAGTACAGTTATTTTGTACTTGTGAAACTACACACTGATCAGTTATGTTAAGGTGTAAGATTTCTGACAATTATCTTTTGTTTGTACAGATTTATTTTACTAATGCCTTTTTTTGTGTTCATATCCATACCTGTGTGCTTGTAAATGCAAGTACAAGTGTTTATTCACATATTCACATGTAGTCTCATATTGCGTATTCTGCAATGCGTGTCTATGGGAAAAATGCAGGTGCATGTTACTCTATTTGGTTATTCGCCCTAATATATGGCGGAATGCAAGAGCCTGTAAAATTGTGGGTTTTCTAAATGGCTATATCATTCAGGAAGGCGCAATAAATTAATGTCTATTTTTGGTATATGGCATAGTGCTTTAGTATTTAGGACCCAAAACTCCTGCAATGAAATAGATTGGGAGTTCTTTGCGTAGGTGTGGTGATAGTTTTTCATCTGTCTATCCCCTACACAAGAACTGCATTTTGAGAATTGGTGGTCTTTTTGTTTGCGTCTTTTTTCATACAAAGCTCTGAATAAAAGGTAAGTGACTTAACGGCTTCATCTGAAGAGGTGGATATGAAATGCCTTCCAAAAAAACAACAATATCTCTCCTGCGCTCAAGTGGTATGCGGGAAGGTGAATCTTCTAGGCGGTTTTATGACACAACTGAAGTGGTCTTGCTGCCCCCCTCAGGACCAAGGGCATCCAAAAGGCACTACAAGAAAACAACAAGAGAAGGGCGCACCGACCCTGTGCATCACCACTTAAAAGTTTATTAAAATCAAAGAAGGGTAGCGTACAAATATACTCACAAACGTAGCATATGAACAAGCATATAGGAAATGAGCACCGCTCACTTCCAGGACACTTCTCTACTGCTGGATAGCATGATGGCGTCCTCAAAACCTGATGTGGCTTGCGCGTTTCGAGGGAGGACCCTCTTCTTCAGAGCCAAAATCGCCACCGCCTAGAAGATTCACCTTCCCGCATACCACTTGAGCGTGTGTATAGCGAGTGTATATTGTACGCTACCCTTCTGCACGGGGTCGGTGTGCCCTTCTCTTGTTGTTTTCTTGGATATGAAATGCCGCCATATTCTTGCCCTAAACAACATTAAAGTATTGCTCCATGACTCTGCCCCTTCCGAATTAATAGTTTTTTTTTTCAGGGTTTTTTTTTTCCTGGCAGCCCCACTCTCGCATGCCATTCCTGGCCTAAGCTAATTAGGATAACTACCCCTGGGAAACCCCCATCACATATCCCAGAAGGTCGCAGGCCATTCACAAAACAGCCAGGGGGCGGAGCTGCCGCACCATCAGTGGCTGGGCTGTCTGAACTTGGAATAGGCAGCTAGTGAGTCTGTGTTTGAAAATGTGATGGGGAGTTTAGTTTCACATTGATTGAAAAGTCTTGTTGTTTTTCCTATAAAAATAACAAACATGTTATACTTCTTCTGTGCAGTGAATTTTGCACAGAGCAGCCTGGATCCTCCTCTTCTCGGGGTCCCTCTTCACTGCTCCTGGCCCCTCCCTCCTGTTCCATGCCCTCACAGCAAGCTGCTTGCTATTGGGGAACCCAAGCTGAGTCACAGCTTCCTGTGTCCATTCTGACATGGATCCCCATCCCAGCCATGGATCCCCATCCCATCCCATCCCAGCCCTGCCCTCTCTCTCTCCTGATTGGCTATCTGACTTTGATTGACAGCAGCGGCAGCCAAAGTCACCGCTGCTGTGTTTCAGCCAATCAGGAGCAAGAATCTCGAACAGCTGAGGCACTAGTGGACATCGCTGGACAGAGAGGGACCTCAGATAAGTATTAGGGGAGCTTCTGCACACAAAAGGTTTTTTTATCCTAATGCGTAGAGTGCATTAAGATAAAAAAAACCTTCTGACTTAGCAACTCCTTTAAAGCTACTAATCAACATTTTATTTTTCTGTGGTGTATAACCTCGGCCGAAAGTCTTAGAGTGGAGCTAATTTTCCAGGCATCTCTGCCTTATCCTTTACACTACTTTGTTTAAAGAGGTTGTAAGCCCAAAAAATAAATAAAAAGAAATAAAAACCCTGTAAGACAAGGGCATAATGAGCTAGTATGCATCGCATACTAGCTCATTATGAAATACCTTACAAAGAAGCCCCCCCGCTGTGCCGCTCACTCAGCAGGGACACGGCCTACATGTTCGACCGTCCTGCTTCCTGGTCCATCTAATTAGCAGGAGGCGCGATGACATCACTGAGCCGCCGGCTCTGAAGGAACGGCTTGGGTGGCTGTTCCTTCAGAGCGCATGCGTCGATGACTTCATTGGCTGCGTTTAAAAGTACATGGGCAAGTTTAGGAGATATTTACAGTACCTATAGGTAAGCCTTATGAAACCTTACCTATAGGTACAAGTTATTAGAGCGGTTTTACAACCTCTTTAAATATGGACACCTTTGTCAGTGTTCTGTTGTATTGTTGATTGCAGTGGATATTCATCCATGCAAAAAAAAAAACTCTGTAATCTAAGAGTGTGACACATGGAGAAATGAATCCTATCAAGCTTGTGATAGTTGCTGACTCACGTCTTTCTTTGTAGACTGGTTTTTCTACACAGAGCATATAATCCAACAAAGGAAGCTAAAAGTGACGTAATATGTTTTGGTCTGCAACCCTGCCTAACCAGCGTAGTGAAGAACAAGTATAGTTGTTCACAGACTGTGATGTACAGAATTTTGCACTTAAGTTATGCAGGACATTTTTTTAACATGGGTATCACGTTCACATCAATGCATTTTTGTACCTCTGGGTTTTTGGAAAGGGTCAGGGACTTTTTTTTTTTTTGTATTTTTGGTTGAATAGACTTCAGTAGAGAAGCTGCAGAAAAGCATGTAGTGCGTTTACCATGATTTGCTTTTTTGTATTTGCCCAACAACAAATTTTCCAAAAAAAAACTCCTAAAAAATGGGAATCGCAGTACAATTGCAGTAAAAAGCTTGCGGAAAGCACAGAAAAAGCAGTGCAGAAACTCTCAAAAGCAACATGCATAGACGTGAATGGAGCCATATGCTGGCCATACACGTAAAGATTTTTGGGCGAGAATTTTCGCACGAACATCCATATACGTTCTAAACAAAAAAGCGACAATTCTGAGAAAAAAAATAATAAATAAATATTTTACTTTCTACTATATAACATTCCCAAAAAAATGCATTTAAAAATCAAATTTTTCATTCATCATTTTAGGCCAATTTGTATTCTGCTACATATTTTTGGTAAATAAAATTCCCTAAAAGCGTATTTTGATTGGTTTGCGCAAATGTTATTGCGTTTAACAACTAGGGGAAAGATTTGTCATTTTTATTTTTTTTTACTAGTAATGGTGGCGATGAGAAATTTTTATCAGGACTGCGACATTGCGGCGGACAAATCGGAACCCTAACTGACATTTTTGACACCTTTGGGGGGACCAGTGACATTACTACAGTGATCAGTGATAATAATATGCATTGTTACTGTAATAATAACACTGGCAGGGAAGGGGGTTAACCCAGGGGCGATCAAAGGGTTAAGTGTGAGCCTAGGGGGTGTTTTTGAACTGTGGGGGGGGGGCTTGTGAAATCCACACAGAGACCTGTGTTCCTAAATAGGAGGCTCGCAGGAGCTCTATATTGACTCCTGAGAGTTCTCTCTTCATGGGGAGCAATCGCGGCACCCGGCCCCATGGATCGGCTTCCCCGCTGGCGAGTGGGCACGTGCGTGCGCCCCCAGGGTCGCTACCGTGGACCGCCGTACAGGTACGGCGATTCACGGGAACCTGCTGACTTGCCGCCGTATATAGGCGGTGGCTGGTCGGCAAGTGGTTAACATTTAATTTTAAAATTAATGTAATTTCTGAGCGATAACCACATACACTGCCTGAAAATTCATTGATCGAGAAAAGTTTGATTTTCTAATCGTTAGTGGGGTCAAATCGATGTCTGTTTTCGACTGCAGTGAAGTGAAAATTCCAAGGGGCAGGAAGGAAAACTTTTCTCGATAAACACATTTTTGAGCAGTGTATGTGGTTATCGCTCAGAAGTTACATTCCTTTTAAAATCAAATGGTAAAATCAAGAGACCATTTTTGAACATTTGTCCATTCATCGAATGTTCAAAGAATTTTCATACGGATGTACGAACATTCTCACCCAAAAATCTACATGTGTATGGCCAGCATTCCTTCCTGCCCCTTCTAATTTTCCCGTCACTGTAGTAAAAAAATGAACACCAATTTGAACACACTGACGATTAGAAAAAGACAAATTTTCTTAAAATAAAAATTTCAGAACGAAAATCTATACGTGTATGGCCAGCATTAGTGTATCGGTTGGTTTGTTGAGTTGGTGGTTCCTGATGCTCTAATTTTAATGTGTCTTGTTTTTTAGAATTTTTAATTTATAGTTTTTCCTAAATTCAAAGTATGAATATTCTGCAGACAGATTGCGTTCAGATGGACTGTAAGGACCACCATCATTGAAAACTGTGACTGCATTTTATGTAGCAACATACAAGTGCCACTCAAATTATCCTAGCAATTTTGAATTTGATTAAAAACTTGGATTGCTTCTTTTGACCGACCTCCCGTCTTCTTATGTTTTTTGTCCTTTGTTCATGTATTGAAAAACCTTCTAAATAAAGAATGCATAAAAAAAAAAAAACGCAAGTGGATGAATATTTATGAAGCTGGTTGCAGGCTGATTTTTCCACATTTTCTATATGTAGCCTTTTTGCCTTATATACAGTGCTCTTAGTGTTTCAGGTTAACTCTGTTTATATTAACCACAAAGTAATGAGATGAATTGCCTTATGGCCATCCAACTTCTAAGTTAATTACTCTAGACCTTCAGTTCATGGTCAGATTTGCATTTTACCTTAAAGCAATTCTGCTAAAACTTGCGTTAAAAATTATCTTTTATTTTATGACTCCTTATTGGCTTCAAATTGCGTTTTACTATTTCCAGGCAGTCCCAGAGTTACAAATATCTGACTTACATAAGACCCATACTTATGTATGGAGGGAGACAACAGGAAGTGAGAGTACATTTACCCCTAGGAAGGGAAATTCACTCCTGTAGGAGTTCTCATGGGAAAAAGGTGTCTCCACTGAAGCTTTATCACCAATCCTTGTTTCCACAACAACCCAAAATTTTCAAAATCCAACTGTCATAGGGACAGAAAGTGAGGTGACATCTTCTGAACAGGGGCACAGACAGCAAAACAAATGTTACAAGGGTGTTAACCCTTCCCTGTGCAATCAAAAAAATGTTACATTTTTTGGCTGGAGTTGCACTTAGAGGTTGTAAACTCAGTTAAATTTTTTTTTTTTTACAAGCTGAAAGAGAAACACATAATGAGCTAGTATGCATCGCATACTAGCTCATTATGAAATACTTACCTTAGAACGAGCCCCCGCCGTGCCGTCCGCTCACCTCTGACGAGCGACATGTGCAGTCGCCCGTCTTCCGGGATCGCGGCATCCGGCCATCTGATTGGCCGGAGCCGCGGTGACGTCACTCCCGCTCACGCCGACGGTCACGGCACGGGGCTTTGAAGGAATGCCACCAGAGGCCATTCCTTCAGAGCGCATGCGCCAGTGACGTCACTGGCTGCATGTAAGGTAAATATCTCCTAAACGGTACATGTTTAGGAGATATCTACAGTACCTATAGGCTTACCTATAGGTAAAAGTGTCAGAGGAGGGTTTACTTCCTCTTTAAAATATGTACCTGTTCCAACTTGCATACAATTTCATCTTAAACCACTTGCTGACTGGACCTTTTTCTTACATTTTTTGCTTACAAGTCAAAATCAGCATTTTTTGCTAGACAATTACATGGAACCCCAAATATACAGTATCTCACAAAAGTGAGTACACCCCTCACATATTTGTAAATATTTTATTATATCTTTTCGTGTGACAACACTGAAGAAATGACAGTTTGCTACAATGTAAAGTAGTGAATGTACAGCTTGTATAACAGTGTAAATTTGCTTTCCCCTCAAAATAACTCAACACACAGCCATTAATGTCTAAACCACTGGCAACAAAAGTGAGTACACCCCTAAATAAAAATGTCAAAATTGGGCCAAATTAGCCATTTTCCCTCCCCGGTGTCATGTGACGCGTTAGTGTTACAAAGTCTCAGGTGTGAATGGGGAGCAGGTGTGTTATATTTGGTGTTATCGTTCTCACTCTCTCATACTGGTCACTGAAAATTCAACATGGCACCTCATGGCAAAGAACTCTCTGAGGATCTGAAAAAAAGAATTGCTGCTCTACATAAAGATGGCCTAGGCTATAAGAAGATTACCAAGACCCTGAAACTGAGCTGCAGCATGGTGGCCACACAGCGGTTTACAGGACAGGTTCCACTCGGAACAGGCCTCGCCATAGTCAACCAAAGAAGTTGAGCGCACGTGCTCAGCATCATATCCAGAGGTTGACTTTGAGAAATAGATGTATGAGTGCTGCCAGCATTACTGCAAAGTTTGAAGGGGTGGGGATTCAGCCATTCAGTGCTCAGATCATACGCCGCACACTGCATCAAATTAGTCTGCATGGCTCTCGTCCCAGAAGGGAGCCTCTTCTAAAGATGATGCAAAAGAAAGTCTGCAAACGGTTTGCTGAAGACAAGCAGACTAAGGACATGGATTACTGGAACCATGTCCTGCGGTCTGATGAGACCAGGATAAACGTATTTGGCTCAGATGGTGTCAAGCGTGAGGGGTGCAAAGACAAGTGTGTCTTGCCTACAGTCAAGCAGGGTGGTGGGAGTGTCATGGTCTTGGGCTGCATGAGTGCTGCTGGCACTGGGGAGCTACAGTTCGTTGAGGGAACCATGAATGCCAATGTGTACTGTGACATACTGAAGCAGAGCATGATCCACTTCCCTTCAGAGACTGGGCGGAAGGGCATTATTCCAACATAACCCCAAACACACCTCCAAGACGACCACTGCCTTGCTAAAGAAGCTGAGGGTAAAGGTGATGGACTGGCCAAGCATGTCTGCAGACCTAAATCTTATTGAGCATCTGTGGAGCATCCTCAAACGGAAGGTGGAGGAGCAAAGGGTCTCTAAAATCAGCCAGCTCTGTGATGTCATCATGGAGGAATGGAAGAGGACTCCAGTGGCAATCTGTGAAGCTCTGGTGAACTCCATGCCCAAGAGGGTTAAGGCAGTGCTGGAAAATGGAAGGTGGCCACACAAAATATTGACACTTTGGGCCCAATTTGGACATTTTAACTCTTGTTGCCAGCGGTTTAGACATTAATGGTTGTGTTTAGTTATTTTGAGGGAATAGCAAATTTGCGCTGTTATATAAGCTGTACACTCACTACTTTACATTGTAGCAAAGTGTCATTTCTTCAGTGTATTTCTTCAGTGTGTGTGTGTATATATATATATATATATATATATATATATATATATATATATATATATATATATATATATATATGTGTATATATATATATATATATATATATATATATATATATATATATATGTATATATATATATATATATATATATGTGTATATGTATATATATGTGTATATGTGTATATGTATATATATATATATATATATATATATATATATATATATATATATATATATATATATATAATTTTTTTTTTTTTTTTTTAATAAAAAAATGAAAAAATTTATTCTTTAGGGTGTATGCAAAAAAAAAAAGTGTATGGATATATATATATATACACCCCCCCCCCATTTTTTTTTTTTTTGTATGATATGAAGGATGATGTTGCACCACGTAAATAGATACCTAACATGTCATTTAAAATTGTGCGCACTCGTGGAATGTCGCCAAACTACGGTACTTAAAAATCTCCATAGGCGTCACTTTATACATTTCTACAGGTTACCAGTTAGTTACAGAGCAGGTCTAGTGCTAGAATTATTGCTCTGGTCCTCCAAGGACATAGAGATGAGCCATCTAGCCATCACTCATCTCTATGCAAAAACACAGCCAACGCCGGATGGTTTCCGGTGTCAGCCAACGGTAGCATTAGCCTGGGAAGCAGTGTGGTGGGTAGGGGGTGGGGGGATTGTGCACGCATCTCTCACACCACTTATATATGTGATCTTGAGGTGATCACTTTTATCAGAAAGCATGCTGCCTAACTCAAAAAAAGAGAAAAGGTTATCTGGACCATAGCCCCAGTAATTGACGTCAAAATCTTGAGGTACATGTATAGTAAGGTGGTTGGCAAGTGGTTAAGGACAAACCTACGGAACCTATCTTTTTTTTATAAACCCTGGGACTGCCTGTATTTGGTTAAAATGATTAATAAGGAATGCATCCCATAGCGTCTTTTAAAAGCGCTGCAATGTAAAAATACATGCACTGCAGTGTGAAAGAGCCCTAAAAGAATCCAGACCTTGACAATGTCCTCATTGGAGCCCTGCAAGTTGAAATGGCCCTAAAAGAATGCAGACCTTGACAATGTCCTCATTGGAGCCCTGCAAGTTGAAAGGGCCCTAAAAGAATGCAGACTTTGCCAATTTTCTCATTGGAGCCCTGCAAGTTGAAAGGGCCCTAAAAGAATGCAGACCTTGTTAATTTCATCATTGGATCCCTGCAGGTGCAGCAGCTGATAAATATCCTCCCATACAGATTCACTTTACACATGGACACAGACAAACCGCTATGGCAACAGAAAGAAATCAGTAATAAAGTGTGTTACTCTTATTCTTTAAAAATTGCAGCTTACCTTTTCAGATGCTCTTTTCTAGAAATTCGAGCAAAAAAAAAAAAAAAAATGACCTGCTTCTGGGAAGCTGTGTTTGTCATAATTACCCCTGTCTGTATTGTGTTGGCAGTTCTATTCTCCTCAGTTGTACTAGGCCTGAACGTGGTTTGTCCTAACAAAGGATTAAAGGTTTAGGAGCTAGGTTTCTCCATTGTATGGTAATGAGAACTGGCCTCGGCACTCCCCAGCCCACCTATCATATGAACTCATCCGGTACACCTTCTCTTAAAATACCTGAAAGGTAATCAATGTTTTTCTAGGTATGCTGTGTGAATGGGAATAAGTAACAAACATATACAATTTCAAATTTGATTGCAAAAGTGGAAAAACACTTGTAGTAGCAGAATGTCTGCTGGTGATCTGTGTGACATTTCTTCTGGCAAGGAACTGGTGTCACAGTAGAGAAGAGAAAAGATGAGAAATTCCAGCACAGGAAGATATGTGAGCGGATATCAGATTTATGAAATCTAGTACCAGCTGAGATTGGAGCCTCTAGGAATGTCATTTTAAGGAGAATTGCTTCTCTAATCTCAGAAGAAAAGGAATTGGAGTTGTCTATTTTACCAGCACATTCATGCTTGTGAAAACAAATGGTGATATACACTGCTGTTTACGGCTGACTTTTATGAACTCGTACACATTTCTCTTACTACCTCTTAACCGCTTCTCGCCTGCTTTATTGTAAAGTGACAGACAGGCAGGAACCCCATCGTTCCAGAAACTGTCATGTGACCTCTTCCTGAGAATGCGCCTCATGTTATTTCCGGACACAACGGATAACCGATCAATATGCCCGCTGCTAGTGTCATGTGATTGCTGTGACCAATCACAGCAGACCACATGACAGTTGTAAACAATGGATGGCTTCTTTTCATGCCATCCGTTGCATACAATTGTGTTGCTAGCTGTGATTGGTAACGTCGATCACATGGTGCAAATAGGGCCAGTCACAGCCCATTTGTGTTCTATCACAGCTAATCACAACAATCTACACACTATCATTTAGTAAGAATATTTGCTTATAGCAGTGAAACTTACCTAGTATGTGAAGAAATCCTGATCAACTTCGGCACAGTATGTTAAAAAAATAAATTGGAAAAAAAAAAAATTATATAGATAGTTGGATATATATATATATATATATATATATATATATATATATATATATATATATATATATTTTACATACTGCCACCAGTCAGTGTCCCTGGTCACTGCCACACCAGTTATCTGCACTGGTGACAGTATGTAAAAAAAAAAATAAAATAAAAATGTGAAGAAAACTTTTTTTTTTTTCCTTATTTTCCAAAACGTGACAAAATATGACAACTTACCCTAGACTGTCTACTTTCCAAAAAGGGGTCATTTGGGGGTATTTGTACTATTCTGGCATTTTTGTGCCTGAAGAAAGCGGTCAGTACATCACGATTGATCAATTTTCAGATGTATACTGTACCATAGTTTTTGGTCTCTCTAACCTTTCTTCAGGCTAAATAATATACACTCATTTGGGTTATTTTCACCAATGAAATGTAGCAGAATACAGTTTATCGTAAATTTATGAAAGATTTATTTGCAAAATTTTATAACCGGAACAAAGAAAAACACATTCTTTTTTCAATATGTTTGCCCCAGTGGTGATAAAATACCAAAACAAACCTCTATTTGTGTGAAAAAAGCTAAGAATTTCAAATGGGTACAGTGTTGCATGACAGCGCATTTGTCATTCAAAGTTCTACAGCGCTGAAAATTGGCCTGGGCCGGAAGTGCCTGCTATTGAGGTGGTTAAAGAGCAATGACTGAAACCAGTAAGGGCGCTACTAATGCAGGTCAGCAAATCTGACACTTGTCCTAAAATGTGTTCACTCAGTTTAGATTTTATTGTAAGGAAATGATTAAAAAAATTCCTTACCTTGTACTTTACATTGTAAGCATACTGTAAATCCCAACTTTCTGAGATGAGATAGAAGGACACCTTTTATCAGAAAATACATAAAGGATGCATCCCTGCCATAACAAACCCCCCACAATCCTCTGCTTATACAGACCATGAAGTATTAAAGGTTTCTAAATATATTTAACCGATAATGCGTGCTTTTCTTGTGATCATTGCAGTAAATGTTAACTACCTGGCGATTCTGCCAGGACTTCCTCAATCACAATGGCAATGGTCTGCTGGCAGATCTTCCCTCGGCAGATTGCCACCGATCTGCTCATGCTCCAGCTTTCTCTCCCAAACAACTGTGCGTTCCCTGTTCCCCTCATCCCACACATCCCCATGTGACAGACAGGAAAGCCTGGTGAGGAGGTTCCAGCAAGACGTGGTGTTCTGTACCATAGACCCCCTCGTAAACTGGACTGTAGTACTGATCCAGCTGGGTGATCGATGGCCCAGGCCAGCAGTAAGGTCAGCAAGATAGATGACTGTGCAGTGCAGAGAATAAGGAGATAATATAACCACACTAAAGAGATAAAGAAGTGTAATTTCTAATAGTTGGCTTGATGCTTTTTATAGTTGTTTAGCATGAAGGGTTGTTACCTTAATGCACTCTATGCCCCCTTTTACTTACCTTATCCTGATCCACGCTGTGTCCAAGAACAGCAATAGTGCTCTGTCTCCCCCCCCCCCCCCCCCCCCCCCCTCACTGGCTCAGAAGCAGCAGTGGGAGCCACTGCCAATCGGGGAGCTGGGGCCACACAGAGCGCGGCTCAGAATCACGCCCACATAAGTGCCCCCCATAGCAAGTGGCTTACCATAGGGGCAATCAAAAAAGGGGGAGGATCAGGGTTCCTCTATGCAAAACCATTGCACAGAGCAGGTAAGTATGACATGTTTTTTTACATAGACTTTAGGTATGTATACACTTTTAATAAAAAAATGTCAAAAAGTATTGGTTAAACCCAGTGACTTTTTTTTTTTTTTTTAATACTTTACACTGGTTATGATTGGACGCAGTGGGAGCCAATTAGCTGGTCCGGCAGACCCGATGTCCGCCGGGACCCGCCGATCGTTCGCGAGAGAGGCAGAACTCTGGTCTACCTATGTAAACAAGACAGATCACTGTTGTAACAGGGGAGAAGATGGAGATCTTGTGTTTCTGCTAAACAGCAACACGGATGTCTGTCTTCCTCTAGTCAGCCCCCCCCCACAGCAAGCATCCCCAATGGACACAGTTAACACTTTGATCGCCCCTGTTAACCCCTTCCCTGCCAGTGTCATTAGTACAGTGCATATTTTTTAGCACTGATCACGGTAATAATGTCACTGTTCTCCAAAAAAGTGTCAGATGCCTGATTTGTCCACCACAATGTCGCAGTCCTGCTAAAAATTGCTGATTGCCACCATTACTATTAAAAAAAATAGATAAAAATATCCCATAGTTTGTAGATGCGAAAACCTTTGCACAAACCAATCAGTATACACTTATTGGGATTTTTTTTTTTTTTTTTTTTTACCAAAAACCTGTAGCAGAATGCTAATTCGCCTAAATTGATGAAGAAATTCGATTTTTTTTTTACTGGATGAAATTAAGTAGCAGGAAAAAAAAAAAAAAAAAAAAAAATATATATATATATATATATATATATATATATATATATATATATATATATATATATATATATATATATATATATATATATATATATATATATATATATATATATATATATATATATTTTTTTGTTTATAGCGCAAAAAAGAAAAAAAATACGCAGAGGTGATCAAATACCACCAAAAGAAAGCTCTATTTGTGGGGAACAAAGGACATACATTTTATTTGGGTACGATATCGCACAACTGTGCAGTTGTGAGTTAAAATAGCGCAGTGCCGAATCGCAAAAATGACCTGGTCATTAAGGGGTTAAACCCTTCTGAGGATGTAGTAGCGGGATAGAGCTTTACAAAAGGATGCATTTTTCAAATGATGGACAGCTGGGGATCTATGTTGGGTAAGCATTCCACCATATGTTCATTCCCAATGCCATTTTAGTTTTGATTGGCGTTTACTTTTGAAATCACATCAGACACTTATGTCTGTTAGCAACAATTTTTATATCCTGCCATATTACGCTAGTAATAACCTTTTTTTCTGTTATTAGACAGGACATTGCACATATTCTAGTTTTGTATTTTAAATGTTTTCTTGCTGATAAGCTCCTGAAATATGTACATCTTTTCTTTGTGTTACTAGAAACCATATTGACCAGCGGTATATCCAGAATGCTTTCTTCTGTCTGTGATTAGGCTTAACGGAAATGTTTAAAATTCTGTTTCTTCTAACTGTTTAGGAATCCCACATTTAGCTATGGATAGTGCACTGCCAGCCTAAACCTGTTTTCAAGGTTTTCTTTCAAGGTCCCGGTTGGTGTAAACAGACATCACATGGTCAGTGAAATACATTCCTGTGATTAGATCTGTGTGCTGCAGCAAAAGGCAACTTACATTTACTCAGGAAAAGAATGTCCAGCAGGCAGGCACTATTTCTTTTAAACCAAACTTCTAGTTATTGGCTGCATAGTTCAGGATGCATATATGTTAGTAGCTTTAATATTCAAAAGGATTTGCAATTCCACCATTGAGTGGGATGTTACAGTATTGGGGGGGGGGGGGGGATTGCAACATGAATGCTGCTCCTTACAGAATATTAGAGGATTTGTTTTGCTACTGCGCATGCGCGATAATGTCTGTAATGATAGCAAAATTGAGGCGATGACTCGCACATTTCTGGTAGTGACATTATCACTGCCATATTGTTGATGGCATTGTTACTGTGCATGTGCAATATTAACCAAACAGCCCACTTTATTACTATGCAATTTCAGCTCCATAGTTGCATAGTAGGTGAGGTTGAATAAAGACAATAGTCCATCCAGTTCAACCTGTGTAGGTGTGTGTGTCTGTAATCATCTCACATAGCTCTGAATGTTCTGATCCTTGAGATGTACGTCTAAGAGTCTTTTGAAAGCCACCATACTTCCCGCAGAAACCACCTCTTGTGGTAGAGAATTCCACAATCTTGTAGCTCTAACTGTAAAGAACCCCCTGCGTTGCCTGAGGTTAAAACGCTTCTCCTCTAATCGCATTGTGTGCCCTCTTGTCCTCATGCAATCCTTTCGACTGAACAGCTTTTTCTAAGCTGAGATCCCCATTGAGATATTTATAAATTGCTATCATGTCCCCCCTCAGGCGTCTTTTCTCCAGGGAGAATAAATCAAGAGATTGCAGACGCTCTTCGTAATTAAGGTCCTCCAATCCCCTAATCCGTTTACAGGGAGTGCAGAATTATTAGGCAAATTAGTATTTTGACCACATCATCCTCTTTATGCATGTTGTCTTACTCCAAGCTGTATAGGCTCGAAAGCCTACTACCAATTAAGCATATTAGGTGATGTGCATCTCTGTAATGAGAAGGGGTGTGGTCTAATGACCTCAACACCCTATATCAGGTGTGCATAATTATTAGGCAACTTCCTTTCCTTGGGCAAAATGGGTCAAAAGAAGGACTTGACAGGCTCAGAAAAGTCAAAAATAGTGAGATATCTTGCAGAGGGATGCAGCACTCTTAAAATTGCAAAGCTTCTGAAGTGTGATCATCGAACAATCAAGCATTTCATTCAAAATAGTCAACAGGGTCGCAAGAAGCGTGTGGAAAAACCAAGGCGCAAAATAACAGCCCATGAACTGAGAAGTCAAGCGTGCAGCTGCCAAGATGCCACTTGCCACCAGTTTGGCCATATTTCAGAGCTGCAACATCACTGGAGTGCCCAAAAGCTCAAGGTGTGCAATACTCAGAGACATGGCCAAGGTAAGAAAGGCTGAAAGACGACCACTACTGAACAAGACACACAAGCTGAAACGTCAAGACTGGGCCAAGAAATATCTCAAGAAGGTTTTATGGACTGATGAAATGAGTGAGTGTCTTGATGGGCCAGATGGATGGGCCCGTGGCTGGATCGGTAAAGGGCAGAGAGCTCCAGTCCGACTCAGATGCCAGCGAGGTGGAGTACTGGTTTGGGCTGGTATCCTCAAAGATGAGCTTGTGGGGCCTTTTCGGATTGAGGATGGAGTCAAGCTCAACTCCCAGTCCTACTGCCAGTTTCTGGAAGACACCTTCTTCAAGCAGTGGTACAGGAAGAAGTCTGCATCCTTCAAGAAAAACATGATTTTCATGCAGGACAATGCTCCATCACACGCGTCCAAGTACTCCACAGCGTGGCTGGCAAGAAAGGGTATAAAAGAAGAAAAGCTAATGACATGGCCTCCTTGTTCACCTGATCTGAACCCCATTGAGACCCTGTGGTCCATCATCAAATGTGAGATTTACAAGGAGGGAAAACAGTACACCTCTCTGAACAGTGTCTGGGAGGCTGTGGTTGCTGCTGCACGCAATGTTGATGGTGAACAGATCAAAACACTGACAGAATCCATGGATGGCAGGCTTTTGAGTGTCCTTGCAAAGAAAGGTGGCTATATTGGTCACTGATTTGTTTTGTTTTTGAATGTCAGAAATGTATATTTGTGAATGTTGAGATGTTCTATTGGTTTCACTGGTAAAAAAAATAATTGAAATGTGTATACTGTATATTTGATTTTTGTTAAGTTGCCTAATAATTATGCACAGTAATAGTCACCTGCACACACAGATATCCCCCTAAAATAGCTAAAACTAAAAACAAACTAAAAACTACTTCCAAAAATAGTCAGCTTTGATATTAATGAGTTTTTTGGGTTCATTGAGAACATGGTTGTTGTTCAATAATAAAATTAATCCTCAAAAATACTCATTTGCCTAATAATTCTGCACTCCCTGTAGTTGCCCTTCTCTGGACTCTCTCCAGCTCCAACACATCCCTCCTGAGGACTGGCGACCAGAACGGGACAGAATACTCCAGATGTGTTCAGACCAGAGTTTTATAAAGTGGAAGGATTATAGTCTTATCTCTGGAATACTGGCTCCATGGAATAGTGGCTTCATTACGTACAGCTGCCATGCATGTGGCCACTATTTTTTATCAGTGTATGCAGTATGTAATGGATTTCCTGTCATTGCTGCAGAACCCAACCACCTTCATTCAGAAGACCAGGAAAAATTAAATTTTTTTTATTGCCCCTCAAATAAAAATGTTTACTTTAGGGCCGGTTCACACTGTAGCAATGTCGGACATGGCATGTGATTTGCATCGCACTGCTATGCAAATTACTTGCGATGTCTATGCAATGCAAATTCAGCCATACAGATTGTATGACTGAATTTGCAGTGCATTCGGACCAAAGTCGTGCGGGACCCTTTTTTTGGTCTGCACCAGAATCGGATCCCATGCGATCTGATTCATGTCCGAATTGACAGTTTGCACTGCGATATGCAAACTGATCTGGGGGTCTCATTAACTTTGTATTAACACTGCCAGCGGTTTGCATATGGCAATGAGAACTGCCTGCGAGTCAGGTGCGAAGTGTATTCGCAGGGTGCCTGCATCGCACCAATGTGTACCGAGCCTTAATTCTCCAGTATTTGCTATTATCACCTAAATTATTGAACATTCTACACTCGGTCTGGCCTTA
Organism: Pelophylax lessonae; assembly: GCF_965119305.1. Lineage (NCBI taxonomy): Eukaryota > Metazoa > Chordata > Amphibia > Anura > Ranidae > Pelophylax > Pelophylax lessonae. The sequence continues at coordinate 689,549,099 of NC_138768.1, forward strand.
GGGCCGGGGTAGGAAAAGCCCGTAGTGTATGTGCCCCTGGGGTGGCAGCCCAGGGGTTCCTTAATTCTCACTGGTGAGGGGCAGCTCGCCTTGAGTTTTTCGGCACCATGGTCACTGCACCTACACACTTTTTTAAGCACCTGCCTCTTGGGCAAGGCCTTTTGGCTTCGACCAGAGGAATTTTTATTCCGGCCGGAAGGCCTGCCTTTGTTTTTCACTTAGGCACTAATTCACTCCTCCACTTCCACTTCCCCTTCCCCACCTTTTTGTTTGTGTGTATTTTTCTTTGTGGTGTGTCACTTCACTTTCACTCTTCTCTTCCTGCACGACGAGTACGGTGTGGGTCTCTGGGCCTACCTTGAAAGTCTTGGGAGGGGGTGGACATGGCCTTTTGGCTTAGTTCGCCCTCTCTCATGGGGGTCTCCCTTCGGGGGAGCCCCACCCAGTACTTGGGGTGGGCTGTTTCGGCAGTCCCCCTGGAGAACGGGGTTTGCCAGGTCTCGGCCAGGCAAACCATAGGAAGTACCTCAGTCCCTGTCAGGAGTTTTGCGCCCCGGGGGATCAAGGTATAGGTCCAACCTCTTCGGAGGCCAGACCATTCGCACAACCTGTGCAGTTTTTGTGTGTTCACGTTTGCGTGTGTGCACTTTTTTATGCACCGGGTGCTAAGTCTTTTTTGAGTGTGATTTCACACGCTTCAGGCTTTAAAGAAAAAAAAAAAAAATTGAACATTCTCCAGTATGATGTTACTTCATTAGATTTCTAGATGAAAGGTGCCTTTGGCATGTATTACGTCTTGAATAATTGTATGCCCTTTTGTTGTAAAGATACAGTGGGTACGGAAAGTATTCAGACCCCCTTAAATTTTTCACTCTGTTATATTGCAGCCATTTGCTAAAATCATTTAAGTTCATTCTTCTTCCTCATGAATGTACACATAGCACCCCATACTGACAGAAAAACACAGAATTGTTGCAGATTTATTAAAAAAAGAAAAACTGAAATATCACATGGTCCTAAGTATTCAGACCCTTTGCTGTGACACTCATATATTTAACTCAGGTGCTTTCCATTTCTTCTGATCATCCTTGAGATGGTTCTACACCTTCATTTGAGTCAAGCTGTGTTTGATTATACTGATTGGACTTGATTAGGAAAGCCACACACCTGTCTATATAAGACCTTCCAGATCACAATGCATGTCAGAGCAAATGAGAATCATGAGGTCAAAGGAACTGCCTGAAGAGCTCAGAGACAGAATTGTGGCAAGGCACAGATCTGGCCAAGGTTACAAAAAGATTTCTGCTGCACTTAAGGTTCCTAAGAGCACAGTGGCCTCCATAATCAAATGGAAGACGTTTGGGATGACCAGAACCCTTCCTAGAGCTGGCCGTCCGGCCAAACTGAGCTATCGGGGGAGAAGAGCCTTGGTGAGAGAGGTAAAAAAGAACCCAAAGATCACTGTGGCTGAGCTCCAGAGATGCAGTCAGGAGATGGGAGAAAGTTGTAGAAAGTCAACCATCACTGCAGCCCTCCACCAGTCGGGGCTTTATGGCAGAGTGGCCTGACGGAAGCCTCTCCTCAGTGTAAGACACATGAAAGCCCGCATGGAGTTTGCTAAAAAAACACCTGAAGGACTCCAAGATGGTGAGAAATAAGATTCTCTGGTCTGATGAGACCAAAATAGAACTTTTTGGCCTTAATTCTAAGCGGTATGTGTGGAGAAAACCAGGCACTGCTCATCACCTGTCCAATACAGTCCCAACAGTGAAGCATGGTGGTGGCAGCATCATGCTGTGGGTTTTTTTTTCAGCTGCAGGGACAGGACGACTGGTTGCAATCGAGGGAAAGATGAATGCGGCCAAGTACAGGGATATCCTGGACAAAAACCTTCTCCAGAGTGCTCTGGACCTCAGACTGGGCCGAAGGTTTACCTTCCAACAAGACAATGACCCTAAGCACACAGCTAAAATAACGTAGTGGCTTCACAACAACTCCGTGACTGTTCTTGAATGGCCCAGCCAGAGCCCTGACTTAAACCCAATTGAGCATCTCTGGAGAGACCTAAAAATGGCTGTCCACCAACGTTTACCATCCAACCCGACAGAACTGGAGAGGATCTGCAAGGAGGAATGGCAGAGGATCCCCAAATCCAGGTGTGAAAGACTTGTTGCATCTTTCCCAAAAAGACTCCTGGCTGTATTAGATCAAAAGGGGGCTTCTACTAAATACTGAGCAAAGGGTCTGAATACTTAGGACCATGTGATATTTCAGTTTTTCTTTTTTAATAAATCTGCAACAATGTCAACAATTCTGTGTTTTTCTGTCAGTATGGGGTGCTATGTGTACATTCATGAGGAAGAAGAATGAACTTGAATGATTTTAGCAAATGGCTGCAATATAACAAAGAGTGAAAAATTTAAGGGGGTCTGAATACTTTCCGTACCCACTGTATAAGCTGCCTATACACTCGTAGAAATTTAAACAAACATTCTTACAAAAATTCTTAGTACATTTAAGTACTTCAAAAATTTTGTTTGCTTTTAACATTCGATTTCCTAAAAGAAAAACCACATTAGAAATTTGTTCAAGAAAAAAAAAATTAAATTCTGCTCCTTCCTATCTTCTCGGCACTGCAGTTGAAAACCAATGTTAATTTGACCCTACTAACAATCAATTATTAAATTGAAAATTTTCAAATGAAATTCTACTACTTTATGGCCAGCTTTAATTTACACTGGAACTGCTCATCTCGTTTTGTTGAGATGTGAACAAAATGTCCTTGTCAGTGGATCTGATAGGGGAATGGGTATCAGATCTATTTAGAAAAGTCACAAGAACCTTTGATGAAACATTCTGTCAATTGCTGTGCTCTGAAAACCTGAGAATAGAGCATTTAAAATGCATATTCTTATTTACATTTTAAAGAAGAGGAACCTTGATGGCACCCAATTCATGTTTCCTAGGACAGCTTTGGTACTTGGAGTATATGTCCAGGCAGATATGAAAAATGAAACCATTTATAAAGTACTTTGGATTTAATAGTTAAAGTATGCTCTATTTTCTCCCCAGATATAAAAGCGTTAAAAATACTTGTTGATCCTCACAGTTGAACTTTGTTTTAGGCTGCATTCACAACTGTGTGGTTCTTAAACATGTAAAAAGCAGAGAAATGGGCACTTTGGCGCATGTTGCGGAAATGCTCTGCCACATGCATGTCACACTTGTGTTGCCTTTAATTGTAAATTGCACTCCAAATGCGGTTAGCAAATGTGTGCTTTGTCCCGTAACATTCTCCAATTAGAAAAGGTTATGGAGTTACTTTGGGACATCTGTGACACATAGGGCAGATTCAAGTAAATGGGCTGCTCTATGCGCTTCACACGTTAACGCGTGCAAAAAAAAAAAAAAAAGGAAGCCAGAACGAGCGCTCCTGCAAAGCTCCGGTATGAATGGGGCCTCAAGGTGACAATGTTGTATGCATGCCTTTGAATTTTAGATAGCGTTGTCTCCATTTTCTGTACAGGCAATTCCTGAGTTACCTACATCTGACTTGCATACAAAAAGGAGAGGAACAACAGGAAGTGAGCGTAAATCTACCCCTAGGAAGGGAAATTCACTCCTGTAAGAGTTATAATGGAAAAAATGTGTCTTCAATAAAGCTTTATCACTAATCCTTGTTTCCACGACAACCCAAAATTTTCAAAATCGAATTGCCACAGGGACAGAAAGTGAGGTGAAATCTTTTGAACAGGGGCCGATATATCATAACAAATGTTACAGGGGTGTTATCCCTTCCCTATGCTATCCAAAAAACTGAAAAATTATGTTTTTTAGTGCAGTTGCACCTAAAAAAATGTACTTGTGCCAACTTGCATACAAATTCAACCTAAAAACATACAGAACTTATCTTGTTTGTAACCCAGGGACTGCCTGTATTCAGCTGTTGCAGGACTACAAGCCTAATGCCTCGTACACAACGCAACGATTGTTGGCCGTGAATTTTCGGCCAACGTCCGATCGGCCAATTGTCGGCTTGTTAGTATGATGCTTCCGACAACCGACTGCGACTTTTCGGCCGAACAAAATCTGGTGTGCATGCTATAAAATTTTTGTTGGCCGTCAACAGAACGGCCGATTTTTACGTCAGTACAGATTTCGGCAGACAAAAATTAGATGAGCAAGACTGGGCATGCTCAGAGAAGAAAAAAAACACGGAAAGTTAACCAGCACATGACATCACTTCTGAAGTTGGTTGTTGTTGGCCGACAAAATTCATGAGCAGTCTAGAGCACATTTCAACCAACACAACAACACTGGACAAAAGACGGCCGATCGGTCAGCCAACAATCGTTCCGTGTGTACGAGGCTTAAGTCAGCTGCACAATGACACAGCCGGCTCCTTCCAGCATTACAGCACCCTGAAGGAAAAAGTTGGTCCCACCCTCAACGTCCCCTCCCTTTCAGTAGTGGGAGGGTTGTAAGGGCTGCTAGAAGTTGTCCTCATTTCATGGTGAAATCGGCTGACACACCAATGTAGATCTCTTGCTACGGCCTATTCTAAAACACCAGAAAGCATTGTACCTGGTCCCATGACCCCCATTAAAACCATGAAATAGTATTTTGGCTTCTAATTTACAACTTTAAAAAACAAATTATTTTTATAGTAATTATTTTATAATGGAATTAAAAAAAAAATGTAACTGCTTTTTACACTATAAATTTACGCTTTTACATTTGCTGAATATAGATTTCTTTACCCATCCCCATTCTGAATACTGTCTGCTCCTGTGTACAAATATTAAATGGACACTATACATGAAAAAAGTAAAAATTATATTCTGGGTTCATAAAAAGGTGTTTATTTTTAATTTCTCTCCCTATTCGTCTCAAGAGATGGAACACATGGCTCTGATCAGTTTTAAGTAAACAGCCTGTTATGTTACCACATATTGGCATGCAGTTGCTGAACAGCCTGTGTTCTGTATAGAAGACTCTCTACTTCGCTTGTAATGGGAACTAATGCTGTATAGTTGGAGTATGTAAGCCATTTGCAGCTGCATATGTGTCTACAGTCAGGTCCATGAGTATATTGGGACATCGACAGAATTCTAATCTTTTTTGGCTCTATAATGGATTTGAAATGAAACAAACAAGATGTGCTTTAACTGCAGACTTTCAGCTTTTAATTTGAGGGTATTTACATCCAAATCAGGTGAAAGATGTAGGAATTACAACAGTTTGTATATGTGCCTCCCACTTTTTAAGGGATCAAAAGTAATGGGACAATTGGCTGCTCAGCTGTTCCATGGCCAGGTGTGATTTATTCCCTCATTATCCCATTTACATGAAGCAGATAAAACGTCCAGAGTTAATTTCAAGTGTGCTATTTGCATTTGGAATCTGTTGCTGTCAACTCTCAATATGAGATCCAAAGAGCTGTCACTATCAGTGAAGCAAGCCATCATTAGGCTGAAAAAACAAACCTATCGGAGATAGCAAAAACATTAGCCTACCCCTCCTTAAAGACACAGGGACGCACTGCACACCCAGCATATAGCACAATGGCAGCAAAGGTGTCCAGTGCGTTCCCTCACCAGCATTCCAACAGTACAAACAAATGGCCACTGCCCCCACCTATGACTGGCCTTGACTCATGGAAGGGCAACGCATGTTGAACAGAACTAATGAACATGGACAAATTGGTTGGTTGCAGGCTGGTCGGTAAGTTGAGCTTGGAATTTTCTTTGGTTTTGTTTGACATGCGTCGCCCTTCCATGTGCTCCTTGCTGCAAAGGCCAGTTATAGGTGGGGGCAGTGGCCATTTGTTTGTGAGGGTTTATTTTTATCTTGGGTGGGGGGGGGAGGGGGAGTCAGGATTCAATGAACAGCTTGGGCCTTTGTACTTCCCAGGGATTGATCTGCAGTCTGCCAGAGATGCACCGAAGCATTAATGTTACCTTAGAAATGTTTAATGCCAAGTCACCCACCTTTTAAGGCAAGACTATACAATAAGAAATAGGGGGTCTGAAATTGCTTACCTCTTTCTGGAGATGCTTGTTGCTTTTTTGTTGTGTTAACCAGTATGAATACCATCAGACTAGAGTTAAAACCCCCTAATTTTTGTCCTTGTTCTGGGTTATTGAAGCAAGAGGGTCCACATGGCAGCCAGGCAGTTAGAATTTGCAGAATGGAAAGGCAGCATATTTGTGTCTCCCAGGAAAGGTTCTCTTTGCTGTAGGAATGTGCTGCTACTGTGAATGAAGACTAACATTGCCGTATTGTAGCCTTCAGGTTAAACCGTTTATTTTTTTTTTTTTTTTTTGTCCTGTTGCTTTGTGGTATTGTGGTGTTAAGATAGCATTGACAATTCTTCTTCTCTTTTTTTTTTTTTTTTTTTTTTTTTTTTTAGAACAACACTTTTCAGACATTGTCACGGGTGAAGAATTCCTAAATCTTGGAATAGAACAAGTGTGTAGCTTGATTGCCAGCGATAAGCTTACTGTGGTTTCAGAAGAAAAGGTAATTGCAAATGCTACAGTGGTTTCCTGTGCTTATTTTTTAGATCTAATTTCCACAATTTTCAACAGTAAACACTGGAAATATTCCCAGCAATCTACATGTTAAAGCAGAATGCAGGAAACCACTTTGGAAAAGTTATTTTATGATGTTAGCCATTGACTGGCAGGTTTGTATGGCCAATGTATAATATTCCTATGACTGGTTCTGCCTTATTCTGTTAACCTGTGTCAGCAAACTGGTGGAGCTGGTTAAAAATCTGTCAAACCACTCCACCATTGTACTCACTGAGACTTTCTCAATGCAGACAGTTGACTGTGTATGAAAGCCATATGCTATATGATGAGTGGACAAATTATACATTTGCTGAAACTAACCAATCAAGTCTTAGAGCCAACGGGTACTTTCTTTGAGCCAGAGAGCACATACATTTATACTCATTAAAGCGGAGTTCCATCCATTTTTAAAAGGTTGGAATACATAGATCTATGTAATCCCCTTTAAAACGGCTTTTACCAATGGGAACTTTTTTTTTTTTTGCTAGTAAATACCTTAATTTCTGCTTTATTCCTCCTCTCCTCACTTCCGGGTCCAATCGGCGATCAGTGAAGCAAGCCATCATTAGGCCAAACAACATCTAAAAAAACCTTCACAGTTCTGGAACAACATCCTATGGACAGATGAAACCAAGATCAACTTGTACCAGAGTGATGGGAAGAGAAGTGTATGAACTGCTCATGATCCAAAGCATACCACCTCATCAATGAAGCGTGGTGGTGGTAGTGTCATGACGTGGGCATGTATGCCAATGGAACTGGTTCTCTTGTATTTATTGATGATGTGACTGCTGACAAAAGCAGCTAGGTGAATTCTGAAGTGTTTCGGGCAATATTATCTGCCATATTCAGCCAAATGCTTCAGAAATCATTGGACGGCGCTTCACAGTGCAGATGGACAATGACCCGACGCATACTGCAAAAGCCACCAAAGAGTTTTTTAAGGGAAAGAAGTGGAATGTTCAGCAATGGCCAAATCAATCACTGGACCTGAATCCGATTGAGCATGCATTTCACCTGCTGAAGACAAAACTGAAAGGAAAATGCCCCAAGAACAAGCAGGAACTGAAGACAGTTGTAGTAGAGGCCTGGCAGAGCATCACCAGGGCTGAAACCCAGCGTCTGGTGATGTCTCTGCGTTCCAGACTTCAGGCTGTAATTGACTGCAAAGGATTTGCAACCAAGTATTAAAAAGTACAAGTTTGATTTGATTGTTAATCTGTCCCATTACTTTTGGTCCCTTAAAAAGTGGGAGGCACATATACAAACTGTTGGAATTCCTACACCGTTCACCTGATTTGGATGAATACCCTCAAATTAAAGCTGAAAGTCTGCAGTTAAAGCACATCTTGTTTGTTTCATTTCAAATCGATTGTGGTGGTGTATAGAGCCAAAAAGATAAGAATTGTGTCAATGTCCCAATATTTATGAACCTGACTGTGTGTGTGTGTGTATATATATATATATATATATATATATAGTGTGTGTACAGTATCTCACAAAAGTGAGTACACCCCTCATATTTTTGTAAATATTTTATTATCTTTTTATGTGACCACTTCCCCCAGCCCATCTAACAGTCACGGTGGTCTTTTGGTCCCGACCTACCTCCATGCTCCCCCCCCCTCCTCCCAGGTTTAGGTAGGAGCTGGCTTTGCCACTTGCTTAAGTAAGGGGGGGGGGGGGGGGTGGATGCAGTTGTTGCTGACCCAGCTGTCCGGATCGCACACGGGAGTCTTTGCGCAAGTTCCCGGCCCCCTGGAGGTTAGTGACTGGGGCAGGGATGTCCTCTGGGCTCCCTGCAGTGGTTACAGGCTTGGGGGGAGTGGATGTTTCTTCATCCACGGGTCTGCACCTCACGTCCGCCTCCCCCCCCCCCCCACCTCAGGGAGGTGGACATATGGACTGCCTGGCGCCCCCCTTGAAATGGTTGTGTGGGGGTACTCTGCCTGCACGTCTGTCACAGCAGGCCCCCTCTTCCCCTTTATAGGGGGCTGTGTCCTTTATGGTGGGCGACCCTTAGGTCTAAAAGGGGATTCCTATGTGGAACTTTTTGAATTGTATTACTGAAATAAAATACATTTTTGATGATTTTCTAATTTTATGAGATGCCCGTGTGTGTGTGTGTGTGTGTGTGTGTGTGTGTGTGTTGGTTGGAAAGTGAATTAAAGTCCTGCTATGTAATTGTTCTATGGAGATTTTGTGAATTGAGGAGTTTTAGCATGGTGAAGCGGAAAGAGACGTTTTCCAAAATGCAGATACTATCTTTAAAACATCAATATATTACTAATTTCAATTTACAATCCTCGTAGGACTAAAACTAGTATATTATCAAATCAGTCTGTTATGAAATGGACTTTTTTTTTCTTGCAGTTTGCTGCATTTCTGATTTATTTTATTTTTGAAATCAAATATTTGTCATATGTTCATCTGTTGCCATGTGTTTACTTCAAGGTTTTTGAAGCCGTTATTGCTTGGGTAAACCACGATAAGGATGTACGTCAGGAGCACATGTCACATCTGATGGAACATGTCCGTCTTCCATTACTTTCCAGGGACTATTTAGTACAGGTAAGAAAAAAACGGTTCACAGTATACTGAATTTGAATTCTTATTTCTCCTATTCTGAGAGACTAGGAGTGTGGTATGTTGTAAGAGCCCACAGTTTTTTTTTTTTTTTTTTAAGCGCGTTAATTGCTTCTTGATTTCCTTAGGGCTGTGTTGGATTTTGATATTGCAATACCAGTTGTATTTGGCTGGCACAGTTCTGCAGGGGAGCCAAAAAGCTTAATCATTAGATCAAGTTTTTGAGTTTCTTGACTGTACTCTGCAGCCCACTTTGGCAAATTACTCTGAAATGCACTGCAGAATGGAGCCGCACAAAATAGTATTTGGTTAACATCCTCCTTGCGTAGGACTCTGCCTTAGAGGATGTTCATTTGCAGGAGATCTGTTGAGATGGAGTTTAACCTTCCTAGCGGTATTCCCGAGTGTGACTCGGGGTAAGATTTTAGTGCCAAAAGCGGTAACCCCGAGTCACACTCGGGGTAGCGCTAAGAAGATCGCTGGATGCTGGAGGAGGTTTTACTTACCTTTTCTCCGGGATCCAGCGAAGACTGCGAGCGGTGTGCGGCGGCGGAGCTCTCTCCCGATCGTCTGCGAGCCCCGGCTTCCGTCTCCGGCGACGTGACGTCCGCCGGGGGGTGGAACCGGCGGCAAATTCGAATGTAAAATGCACCTAACACACTGATATCGTTCAAAATAAAATAAAATCACATTACATTACCCCCCAGTGCCCTTTCCTGCAGTTTTACTGTACTTTTTATGTAAATATATGTATATATATATATATATATATATATATATATATATATATATATATATACACACACACACACACACACACACACACACACACACACACACACACACACACACACACACACACATCATATATATATATATATATATATATATATATATATATATATATATATATATATATATATATATACGTAATTCTTGTGAATGAGCAGCCCAAACCAACTGTATACATTATATATATATATATATAATATATATATATATATATATATATGTATAATAAATGTATACAGTTGGTTTGGGCTGCTCATTCACAAGAATTACATGCTTTCAGCACCTAAAATAATGGTACCGCTTTCAGCACCTAAAATCCAAAAGAATCATACCGCCAGGGAGGTTAAAGGTGTCCAAACCCAGAGAAAAAAATTTGGCAAACCTGCTAGTGACACACTTCCTGTTCTATTATGACAGCGCACGCAGACCTCAGCTCCCCGCTAGGTCAGCTGCGACCTAGCCCCAGCAGACAAGGGCTGGCCCTTGAGTTAAATGCCTCGCGAGGTCGCATATGACCAGGTCTCGGCCTACGTCGCAGCATTCCTCCTGGTCGACAGCCCCAGTGCGGTGGGGTGTCCCTTTGCAGTGTTTTTTGCACGTTTTGTGGGGTCCCCTTATTCCTCATGGAGTCCCTCTGGGTCCCAACCATCCATTGATGCACTGACGGCAGTCCTGGAGTTCTTTGTGTCCCAGGTAGAGGAGGCTATTGGGCGGTGGGCTAGTAAAAAGTGCCCCCCCCCTCCCCATCTGTCTCCTCAGATTCTGAATCTGATTTGGCCACCGCGGACATGGCCCATCCTCTGTGGTCACACGCCCTGACTTTCTGATGGTGAGGCTGATTCCTCCATACCTGTAGCTGCACACCAAATGGCGCTGGTGGACGCACTGATTGTGTCTGCGCGTGAGACTTTAAAAATTGAGGACGCAGCTGAATCTGATTTCTAGACTGTTTCGGCAATGGTCCTTAGGCATGTTTTGTGGCTCAAATGTTGGTCTGTGGACCAGACCTCTAAAAGAAAAAGCCTTAACTGATCTTCCCTTTCGAGAAGATTGCCTGTTTGGAGCTACCCTAGATGACATCATTAAGAGTCTCTCAGTGGGGACGAGTACTTTTCTTCCACAGGCTAGTAAGGGTAAGGAACTTTGTTGTAGACGTGGCCCGTCCGTCTCGGCTCACAAAGTTTTTTCAGCCCTCAGGGTCGGCTGAAAAGGGTTCAAAGATTTTTAAGGCCTTTTTGGGGGGGATCCAAACGACCTTGGTCTGGCAAGCCGAGAGCAGGATTCTCCAGACCTGCAGACAAGGCTCCTTCAGCATGAAGATGCGCCCTCACCCGTGCCTGGGGTGGGGGGGGGGGGGTTGGATGTCTTCCCTGGTTCCCGGACCTGTGGATTTCCCTGGTGCAGGACGAGTAGGTCCACCAAGTGATATGGTCCGGCTACAAGATCAAGTTTCGTTCTTAAACTCCAGAAAGGTTCTTTCCTTCCAACGTGTGTCTGTACCTGGACCGAACTACATGCTCGCTTTGGTGCGGTGCAAGACCTGTTACTTCAGGGGGTGATTGTCCCGGTTCTGACCTCAGAACGCTTTCAGGAGTTTTTATTCGAACCTGTTCACAGTCCCAAGGAAAGAGGGCAAGGTACGTCCAGTTCTGGACCTCAAGGCACTGAACTGCTTTGTGCAGGTACAGAAGTTCAGAATGGAGTCCATTTGCACGGTAGTGGCATCCCTGCATCAGGGGGATTTCCTGTTCTCTATCGTCATCAAGGACGCTTACTTACACATTCCAATATGTGTCTGTCACCAGCGCTTCCTCCACTTTGCCGTGGGAGAGGAGCATTTTCAGTGTGTGGCGTCACCCTTTGGTCCCGCCTCCGCTCCTCGGGTCTTCAGAAAAAAGGTGTTGGCATTTTTAATCAGTGGGGATCACAGTACTGGGCTTCCTGAACGACCTTCTCATGTGAGCAGAGTCCCCTACTGCTCTGGTGGACTTCTGAATTATCAGAAGTCTGCTTTGGTTCCTTCCACAAAATTGAACTATCTGGCTCTGACTCTGGACTTGGCTCTAGCCAGTGTGTTCCTTCCTCTGGATAAACTCCAGAAATTGCATGCTGCAGTTCATATCCAGCTGTCCAGCAGGTGGGCTTCCCTCCTAGACTTGCATGCGGGTCCTAGGCCTGATGGTTTCTACCTTTTTAGGCGGTCCTGTTTTGCACAGTTCCATACGAGGTCCGTGCAAAGGGAGATGTTGGCCAAATGGGACACGTGTTTCAGAAGTCTCTGGACAATCTGATCCGGCTGGGAAACTAAAGGGTCCCTGATCTGGTGGCTTCGCTCTCCTGCTCTTTGACAGGGCAAATCCTTTCTCCCCCTTCTATTGGACAGTGGTCACTACAGATGCCAATCTGTCTGGGTGGGGAGGTCTCCTGGGCTGGAGCTCCGTTCAGGGGATCTGGACACTGTAAGAGTCCAGACTACTGATTTAATGTCCTGGAACTCCAAGAGATCAGGCTGTGTCTGAATCACTGGACAGATCGTCTTCAGGGGTGTCCTGTGCGAATTCCATTGGACAGCGCCACGGCTGTGGCTAATGTCCACTATTGGGGGCACAAGAAGTGTTTTGGCAGCTCTGGAGGTAGCAGACATTCTACGGTGGGTAGAACGCCTCGTTCAGGCCCTCTCCGCTGTTCACATTCCAGGGGTAGAAAACTGGCAGGCGTTGGACTAAGGGTAGCAGAGTGGTTGCTTCATCTGGAAGTGTTTCATCAGTTGTGTCTCCAGTGGGGCATCCCAAGGTGGATCTGTTGGCATCTCTAATCAACCGAAAGATGCAGAGGTTTATGGCACGGTCACTGGATCCTCTGGCGGATGCCAAAGATGCACTGGTGGCCCCATGGGGCCAGTATCATCTAATTTACAAGAAAAAGTAAGTTCCACCCTAAAGTCGCTCAGAAATTGAGCCTACCACTGCGCCTCAGCACTACCAATATATCAGTGGAGTAGTAAAAACAATAAATTAAATACAATAAGTTAAATAAAATAATAGTAATAACAATTGCCACTTTCTAAAAATAGAAATTAAAAAGCCAGTCTACCTCCTATAGCAGTAAAAAGAGTGTAAACAGCCGTGCATGACATTAAAACACCCGTGATCTGGACTGCTATAGGAGGTAGACTTGCTCTTTATCTAATTTACGCCTTCCCTCCTCTTAAGCTTCTGCCGAGACACTTGCACAGGATCGAGGCACTTGGAGACTACCTCTCAGGGAGGATCTTCTGTCCCAAGGGCCAATTTTCCATCCTGCTTTAGTCGCAGGCTTTAACGGCTTGGCTGTTAAAGCCAGGTGCTGAAGGATTGAGGTTTGTCTAGGTTGTTGATTCCAACACTGTTGAAAGCTAGGAAGTCTACCTCTAGGAAGACCTAACATCTTAGGTGGAAAGTGTACATTTGGTGGTGGGAGTCAATTGGTGTTCTCCCTCGCTCTTTCTCGGTAGCTTGGGTCTTGGCCTTCCTTCAACTGGAGCTTGAGCAGAAATTGGCTTTGAGTATCATCAATGGCCAGGTGTGAGCCTTGGCGGTCTTCTTTCAACAACCCCTGGCCACGCACTCCCTGGTGCGTACCTTTTTATTCAGGGGGTTCGAAATTTGACTCCTCCAGTGCGGTCTCTGCTAACTCCTTGAGATCTCAACTTGGTGCTTTCAGTCCTCCAGAAGCCTCCCTTTTTCAAATATATTTGGGGGAATTCCCCTGCTTACTTTGTCCTAGAAGGTGGCCTTTTTAGTGACAATCACCTCTGCATGCAGCATGTCGGAATTGGCGGCGTTATCTTGTCGCTCCCCTTGGTGGTCCCCAAAGATGAGATGGTTCTTCGCCCCTGTCCATCGTTCCTTCCAAAAGTTGTCTCTGATTTCCATTTGAATGAATTTGAAAAGGACTGTCCCTTTCTTCTGCAACCATTTCCAGGTGGATCAGACGGTGACTCAGGCCTATTCAATCAAGGGTCAGGTTCCTCCTTTCCCTGTTAAGTTGCACTCTACTTGGGCACCGAGTGCTTCCTTGGCCTTCCGTCATCAGGCGTCAGTGATGCAGGTTTGCAAGGGGGCCACCTGGTCTCGGTGCACATTTTCACTATATTCTAAAAAGTGTATGTGTTGGCATCTGCAGGTGCTTCTTTTGGCTGCAGGGTTTTGCATGCTGATGTTTAGAGGAAAGCTGTTGAAAGCCAGGTACTGAAGGATAGGGGTTGGTCTGAATCGGTGATTCCAACGCACAATTTCACAAAGTTCTATAAAGTGGATGTGTTGGTATCTGCGGATGCCTCTTTTGGCTGCAAGGATTTGCAGGCTGCTGTTTAGAGGAACTGATCCTCTTTAAGGGTGTATTCTTTTCAGGTGAGCTCCAGTTGTTTTCGTTGAGCCCCTGTTGCCTGGTTGGCTACTGTTTTTTGTTTTGGGAATTTTTTGTTGTTCCCACCCCTCATGTTAACACTGCTTTGGGACATTCCAATATTTAAGAATATCTGAAGCTGTGTCCGTCAGTGAACGAAAGAGAAAATGGGATTTTTAAATTTCCTATAAAATCCATTTCTCTAATGTTCATTGACGGACACAGCCCCCACCCCTCTGTGGATTTGTATTTTCTCAGACACTGCTTGTAACAAAACTGAGTTCCTATAGCAGAGAGAGGGAGTATACCTGCTGGGACTGCCCATAGGTGTAGCCAGACTTTTTTTTTTTTTCTGGGGGCTGCTGCACACTTTTTTTTTTTTTTTTTTTTTATACTTAACTAGGTGGATGCAGCATCAGTCCCCTGGTGCCTCTAAAACTGAGAACCGAGCGAACGAACACTGCCAATCGCTTGTTTCTCACCTCTCCGTGAGCAGAGGGCTGCTGACTCTCATTCAGCAGCTCTATGGTGTGGCCCCTCCTTACTCACTGGGCTGTTGGGGGGGCGACTTGCTGAGAGGCTAAGCTGGGTGTCGGTCCAGGCATGTGGACGCATCCCGACTCCATGGTTGTGACGTCAGCCCGCTCTCTGTTGAAAACAGGTCACAGGAGTGCAAAACGAACCGCTTTGGCTGTACTTCTCTTTTAATGCATAGAAAGCATTCAGATAAAAAAACACCTGCCTTTACAACCACTTTAATTTTCTTTATGCATCTTTTAATATTAATTTTAATATTTTATAATTCAAGTTATAAGTGCTAACTTGCCTCATAAGACCAGTTCTCCATGAGTTTAAAGAAATATTGATGATCTTCCTAGAAACTTTTCTATACCGTGGGGAAATATATTAAATGACAGAACATTTCCTGTGGCCCTCACACCTCCTACAGCTGCGGCAATCCCCTTGTTTCTGCCTCCACCTTGTCTTCGCAGCAATCAGCAGCAGAAAGGACGACATAACTCCTCCAGGTCCTTCGCTTTTCCATGCAAGTGCAAATCTCCCCATCTCAGGAGTTGGCAGCAGAGAGGACAGAACTCCTCCTACAGATCCTCATCTCTGTGAAGCTGCAGCAACCCCTTGTCTCCATCATCCCTGGTCTCAGCATTCAGCAGACTCCAGTCCTCCTCTGGTGCTCCTCAAGACCCTGCACTTTCCGCTTCCCAGCTCTCTCCCTAGCTTCTTCCTGACAGCAGCACTAGATAAGGGGAGTGCACTATGATGTAAGGAAGATTGGGGAAATCTTGCCTTCTAATGGTGGGGGGCTCTTGACATCTGATGTAAAGGGGGGGGGGGTTGTTGGGGTTCTGGACATCTAGTCTTACAGATACAACCACCCCTTTAAAGGCAAACATAATGCTGATGCGGCCCACAATGAAATGGAGTTTGACACCCCTGATTTAGTTCAACCAATAAAAGGGAAAAAAACATACAATCCCAAATACACAATCCTATACCCACAGTTAATCCAGAGGAAGTGCCGGTTCACATTTATGTGAACACAGAGATCGCATGTAATTCGGAGCGCACTGCTCCTAAAATTACATGCGATGTCTGTGCAAATTCAGTCATACAGTTTGTATGGCTGAATTTGCACCGCAATCGCACTGAACACGCACAGGACCCTTTTTTTGGTCCGCAGCAGAATCGGATCGCATGGTGGTTCACGCTAGTGCGATCCGATTCTGTGCGAACTCTCAGATCGCACTGCGATCTGATTTGGGGGTGTCGTTAACTTTGAATTGACACCCCCAGTGTATCACATATCAGTGTGGAACTGTCTTTGCTGCGGATGCGATGCGGGAACATGCTGTATATTCGCAGCGTTCCCGCATCGCATAAATTTGAACTGGGGCGAAGGCAAAGAACCCCCAGCAAAGCATGATCGAATTTGCTCCAGCGGGTGATAAAATTCCTTCCTGATCCCCCGAGAAGCATTTGGATATTCCCTGGATCGACTTTACCTATTAATGTTAGTATCCAGTTATATTTTGTCAGGGCTCAATAAACGCCAGGTTGCCATAGTGACCAGAAACTACGTCCTTGCGCCTGGGCTGCCGTCAGCCCACTCAACTTCAACTCCTGATGCTCTGGACACTCAGCTCAGAATGTCGGGCAGCCGATCCTTCCCTCTCCCCCCTGCCTGGTCTCTGTGTTTTCCCCCGGAGGCGTGCAGTAGTCTTAGGTCCGGCTGTGAGTGACATGGGAGGAGAGGGGACCAGCCTCTTCCGCTTCCTCTTCTTCCTCTTCCGCTTCCTCTTCTTCCTCTTCCGCTTCCTCTTCTTCCTCTTCCGCTTCCTCTTCTTCCTCTTCCGCTTCCTCTTCTTTCTCTTCAGCTTCCTCTTCCTCTTCCTCTTCCTCTCCCCGGCAAAGGTGGAGGGGGACCCGGAAGCCTGTGTAGCCTTCACCTGATGCCGTGGAGGGACTGTCAGTCCTCTTACTAGGAGCTGGAGGTTTTCTGGTGGAAGATGGAGCATGGGAGCTGCCTGGGCTGTGAATTCCTGTGTTCATGCTGAGCCGGTGTTCTATCAAAAAGTGCACTTTAAAAGTTTATGGGGTGCTGTGAGGTGTAGGGGAGATGAGGCAGGTTGATATGCTTTAGAATCCTTTTATGTCCTCTGATGAAACCCTGTGTACCATAAACAATTACCACTCTTTATGTACGGCTGAGCTCCAGTTTTTTGTAGTGACCAGAAACCCACCAGAGCATTGAGCGGAGTCACCCTGGGTAACACACATGTAGGCAGGAAGTGGCAGATCAGCAGCCCTAGGAAACTTTAATCCTTTTCTCTGGGTTTTTTTTTTTTTTTTTTTGTGTCACTAAGGCTTCATTTACATGTGCAGTTGGGTGGTAAAAATGTGCAGTAGATACAGGTTTTTTGCCACCCACCAACGGCCACCCTTAAGCTACAATAGGGAGCAGATGAGGGTGTTTTACATGCCGCAGTCACGATGCATTTGCATAATAAGCAGTTTCCCCCATAACAGGTTTTTGGTGTCATTCTTTTTGGCCAGCCTATAACCCTGACGTAACAGAGCTATTGAATGCCTGCTCTGCTGTAAATAAGTTAGGGTGCGCTAATTACTTGCCTTTCCCGGGGGTGCTGACAACCCATGCTACTCTAAAAAAAAAAAAAACTGGCTACTAACCTTTTTAGCTGGCTCCTAGATTCAAAGCAAATTTGTCAAGCCCTGTATTATGTACTCTTAGGAAACAATCCAAAAACCTTTTTAATGCAATCTACAAAGAGCTGGATAGAACCAGCTGCTCTTGAAGGTGTCTATTCCACATTTTCACAGCTCTTACTGTGAAGAAACCTTTCTGTATTTGGAGATTAAATCTCTCTTCCTCCAGATATGAGTGCCCTCTTGTCCTCTGTGATGACCTTAAAGTAAATAACTACACCAAGTTCACCAAATGGACCATTATTAACCACTTGCCGACCGCTTACCACATATTTACTGCGGCAGTGTGACTCTCCCAGGCAAACCGACGTAGGTCTACGGTCGCATGGTGGCAGCTAGGGGCGAGCGTGCGCGCCTGGTGGAGCGCTCCCGATTGTCAGCGGGGAAGCTGATGCAGCGGGCAGGCGGCTCCGATTGCCGCCTGACACCTGCGATCATTCCCCGCTGAGAGAGAAGAACGGTCAGCTGTTGTAAACACAGCTGACTGTTCTCCCTGGAATGATCATAGAGCCCCTGTGATCCTTCTATATAGGATTACAGGTCTCTATGGTCATTCCACAAGCCATGCCCCTAGGTACACATTTAACCCCTTGATCACCTATACTGTTAACCCCTTCCCTGCCAGTGTCATTATTACAGTAACAGTGCATATTTTTAGCACTGATTACTGTAGTAATGTCACTGGTCCCCCCAAAGTGTCAAAAATGTCAGTCAGGGGTCTGATCTGTCCACCGCAACAAATCAGATTGCTGCCATTACTAGTAAAAAAAAAAAAAAAAACAATAATAATGACCTAAATCTTTCCCGTAGTTGCGCAAACCAATAAAAATACGCTTATTGCAATTTTTTTTTTTTCTACCAAAAATATGTAGCAGAAAACAAATTGGCCTAAAATGATAAAAAATTGAGATTTAAACATTTCGTATAGCAGAATGTGAAAAATATTGTTTTTTTTTTTTCAGAATTGTTGCTCTTTTTTTGTTTATAGCGCAAAAAAAAAAATCGCACAGGTGATCAAACAGAAAGCTCTATTTGTGGGTGAAAAAGAGCATAAATTTCGTTTAGGTACAGCATTGCATGATCGCGCAATTGTCAGTTAAAGTCACGCAGTGCCAAGTTGAAAAAAGTGGCCTGGTCATTAAGGGGCCAAATCCTTCCCGCCTTAAAGTGGTTAATTTATACACGTTGATCATATCCCCCCTAATCTCCTTTTCTCAAGAGAAAATAAATTCAGTTACTCTAATCTATCTTCATAGCTGAGCTCCTCCATGCCTCTTATCAGTTTGGTTGCCCTTCTCTGCTTTTTCTCTAGTTCTCCAATATCCTTTTTGTGAATTGCTGCCCAAAACGGAACTATATGTTCCAGATGAGGTTTTACTAATGATTTGTACAGGGGCAAAATTGTCTCTCTGGAGTCCATACCTCTCTTATACAAAGGACTTTGCTTACCTTGGAAACTGCAGCTTAGCTTTGCATGTCATTTTTAAGCCTATGATCTACCAGAACACCCAGATCCTTCTCCACCATTATTTCCCCCAGTTGTTCTCCCCCTAGTATGTATGATGCATGCATATTCTTAGTCCCCAAGTGTATAACTTTACATTTATCAACATTAAACCTCATTTGCCAAATAGTTGCCCAACTCAAGGTTGGCTCATAAGTTGGAGACATCCTGTAAGGGTGTTATTCCAATGTATAGCTCAGTGTCATCTGCAAAGACTGAAATTAATCACAGACCCTGCCTATATCCTTTATGAAGATATTAAAAACTGAGGGTCCCAACAGTGATCCTTTGTGCCACCACTGATATCCTTAGACCATTCAGAGTATAAATAATGTAACCAAAGGTGCACTATACCATCTAGGTTAAAAAAAAAAAAAAAACCCTACATGGTTAATGGGGTAACCCACCTTAAACACTTTAGCCCCGGAGGATTTGGCTGCTCAATGACCAGGCCCTATTTTTGCGATTCGGCACTGTGTGACTTTAACGGACAATTGCATGGTCGGTGTGATGCTGTACCCAGATGAAATTGATGTCCTTTTTTTTCCCACAAACAGAGCTTTCTTTTGCTGGTATTTGATCACCTGTGCGATTTTTAGTTTTTGCGCTATAAACAAAAAAAAGCGACAATTTTGAAAAAATATTTTTCAAATTTTTTTTATATGAAATTCTCAAAAAAAAAAAATGTAAAAATCTATTTTTTTTAACATTTTAGGCCAATTTGTTTTCTGCTACATATTTTTGGTAAAAAAAATCGCAATAAGCGTATTTTGATTGGTTTGCGCACAAGTTATTGCGTTTACTAACTACGGGAAAGATTTATGTAGTTTTTATTGTTTTTTTTTTTTTTTAACTAGTAATGGCGGCGATCTGCGATTTTTTTTTTTTTTTTTTTTTCCGGGTACCAGTGACATTCCTACAGTAATCAGTGCTATAAAAATGACACTGGCTCCCCAGGGAACGAGCGGGGGTTGGAGCGTGCCGCCGGCTGCGCATACTTGTCCCCTAGTCTAGTGGGCGAGCGACGTAGGTCTACGTCGCTTTGCCTGTAAGCGGCAGAGTGCCGCGGTAAATCTACGTGAGGCGGGGCTAAAGTGATTAAAAACACTTAACAGCAGTTATGAAAGGGCAGAGACCCTTATGTGCTTTTCTTAAGACCATCGAAGAGCATGCTAAAAATTAGAAGTACAAGATTCATATATTATATATATATTTATTAATTTGGCATTCATTACAGTCAAGACCACTATTAAAAAAAGATGTGATCTGTTTTCTTAGTGTTAGAGGGAAATAACAATTAAAAAATGCCTTTATTATAAACCTTCATTAAGGATTAATGACATTTTAAACCCCATCTAGATAAGGAATGTGGCAATGCTACAATATCTGCTATTTCCTGTGTTTAGCATTTCATCTTAAAATGCTGATTCATCTGATAAAATAAAGCCGTTAGATAAGCGGTACCAGATTACATGACAAGGGAATTACTGAAAACTTTTGGCATACAATACCGATTTAATACTCGCCCTTTCCTGTTCAAGAGAATTTGTGCTAGCAGCTCAGGAAACTATTGTTAGGTTTGGATCAGTTTCAGTTTTCTCTGGTTAAAATGCATACAACTTATTTTTGATATGATAAAAATGGGGAATTCATTTAGATGAAAAATACTTTACGCTTATATTTCATCTCGACTACCTCAGACATTTAGATATGAAAATGTGGTACAGAATGTGACCATAATTATGATAGAGGTCCCAGATTTCTGCTTTTAGTACAAAATCTTACTGTAGTTCTTCCTGAAATGTGTCTTGATTATTAAGACAATTCATAAATATCCTCTTGAGGATAATGAAGACTTTAATTTGGGCATTTTTTAATGTAAAGTTTCATGTTTTAACCAACATACCCTGATTTGCTTTATATAAAATGAGGCCAAACCTCCACATTTCACAGGAAGTAATTACTGCACTATGTACTAAAGTGATCTCATTTTATTGAATATTCTTGCCAATTTTATGTATTGCAAAATAAGTGTAAGATTGTTGCATGAGATTGCTTCCATGCACTGGGTTTTTTGTTTTTTGCTAAGAAAACTAAAATAGACTAAACATTTTGAAAAAATAAATAATTTTTCATAGTTTTTTTTATAATAATTTTAAAAACTGGTAATTTTCCTCATTCACTAATGTGCGCTGATGAGGCTGCACTGATGGGCACTAATAGGTGGCACTGATGAGGCCGCACTGCAGGGCAAATCCCTGGAGTACTGGGATCCAAAAATAAGAGTGTGCTGTCTAGCAATAAAAATAAAGCACATGTGTTGTATATGAAAACATTAAAAAAAGGTACGCAAACAAAAGATGGGGTTATCAGCTGCTACCGAAACTCCAACCTTTTATGGAGTGATGTGAAATGAGAAATAAGATGAGGTGCGCTTTATATGAAATGTTTACTGTCTGAATAATGCGTGTGAGTGTCCACAAAGGTAAACACAAATATGACACAACCAAATCTAACATAAACAGTGGCATAAATAAGTGAAAAAGTCTCTGTGAAAGAAACAGGAGAGTAACAAAAACTCCCAATAAAGTCCAAGAAACTTGTGCAAAAAAGTGTTCTTGATGTTGAAGTACACATAAACCAAGGTGCAGATGCTGAATACACAGATCTCTCATGTCACCAAAATGTGGAAGAGGTACCCTTACAACTGGTAACTTTGGTATGCATGTATGATGTTATGAACCCATAGGGTACAGCAAAAGGTCTTCTCACTGACCGATCCTTCACCCCGTGCAAAAGTATAGATGGACTCTTAAGGAACGCCCACTCTTGGACAGCGGGGGAATTTAGATACCCATCCTAAATCCTTCATCTGAGCGATTGTTCATGTGACATCTGGTAAGAGTCCATCTATACTTTTGCACGGGGGGAAGGATCAGTCAGTGGGAAGACCTTTTGCTGTACCCTATGGGTTCATAACATCATATATGTATGCCAAAGTTACCAGTTGGTAAGGGTACCTCTTCCTCTTCCACATTTTGGTGACATGAGGGATCTGTGTATTCAGCATCTGCACCTTGGTTTATGTGTACTTCAACATCTAGAACACTCATTTGCACAAGTTTCTTGGACTTTATTGGGAGTTTTTGTTACTCTCCTGTTTCTTTCAGAGAGACTTTTTCACTTAATTTATGCCACTGTTTATGTTATATTTGGTTGTGTCATATTTGTGTTTACATTTGTGGACACACACACATATTATTCAGACCGTAAACATTTCATATCAAGCGCACCTCATCTTTTTTCTCACATGTGTTGTATATACATCAATATAAATAGATCATACCCTGATAAAACGATCAGCCTTACATACGGTTCAAAAATAAAATTGCACATAAAATCACTTAATGTTCGGGAACGGACAATCAATTGTGCTTCAGAAAACAATTAAATGTATATGGACCAGTGTGATATAAAGTGACTAGTGCTCTCAAAAAGAATGAAAGTGAAGAAACAGATGTGATATAAAAAACTATTTCATTAATAAGTGAGTAAAAAGCCCACTCAGAATGTCCATGCATATCCTTGATATTAGGGGTGTCTTCATGTAAAATCAATTGAAAGTGCCAGTGCTCCACCACTGATGGGGGGCACTGATTGGCAGCCCTGATGGGCACTGATTGGCGGCACTGGTGGGTGACGCTGGCGGTCATTGAGTGACGGGTGACGCTGGCGGTCATTGAGTGACGGGTGACGCTGGCGGTCATTGAGTGACGGGTGACGCTGGCGGTCATTGAGTGACGGGTGACGCTGGCGGTCATTGAGTGACGGGTGACGCTGGCGGTCATTGAGTGACGGGTGACGCTGGCGGTCATTGAGTGACGGGTGACGCTGGCGGTCATTGGGTGACGCTGGCGGTCATTGGGTGACGCTGGCGGTCATTGGGTGACGGCCGTCATTGGGTGACGCTGGCGGTCATTGGGTGACCCTGGCGGTCATTGAGTGACAGCTGATTACGTAGTAAAGGGCCGATGTAATTGGCCCTTTACCCCAGTCTGTGATCAGCTGAGACTGATTGCGTCGCAGGGGGTGCATGGGTATCGCGATCACAAGAGGATGTCCATGGAAGCCATCCCGGCATTGGAAGCCTGCGCTGTAGCCGTCTTTCAGCTATAGCGCAGAAGGCAAGTGGTCAACATGATTGTAAATGCGCTTTAAAATAAAAAAAAAAATATATATATATATATATACTTGTCTGCTTTGGGGGATGGTTTAGCACAGAGCAACCCTAAACCTCAGTTTTTCTGGGGTCTGCCTCCATAGCAAGCATTTGATGGTGGGCTTCTTGTGCAGGCTCATTCCCAAGCCGAGCTGTGTGCATCTATTCACATACACACAGTGACCTTGCCCCACCTCCTATCCCTCCTCACAGGATTGATTGACAACAACAGGGACCAATGGCTCCTGCTGCTCTCACTGAGTCCTGTGAGGAAAGTGAAGTTCAGGTAGGTATTTAGGGGGGGCTGTGAGGGAATTTTTTTTAATCTTAATGCAGAGTACATTAGGGTAAAAAAAAAAAAAAAGAAAGAAAGAAAACTTTAGCCTTTACAACCACGTTAATAAATATTTTGTATATTCCAGTGTTCCACTTAATGGTTTTGATGCTTCACATACTGCATATACCAACAGTTGACTAGGAGATCTGGTTGGCTAGGAAGGAGGCGAGAAGTGTTTGCACCACTAATAGGCAGTCTCTGTGGATGTTGCCGGTGATATAGGAGCATATGCAATATACACTACATAGTGCCTGGACTTGTGAGTAGATAATTTCTTTTGTTCATTTATATAGAATAGCATTTATTTATTGGTCTTATCTGCAGTTTATGCATTAAAGGGGTTGTAAAGTCAGCAGATTTTGTATCTTAATGCATTAAGATAAAAAGCCTTCTGTGTGCAGCAGCCCCCCTAATACTTGCCTGAGCCCCCTCACTATCCAGCGATGTCCATGTGTGCCTCAGCTGTCCGCCACCACTGAAACACAGCAGCAGCGCCATTGGATCCCGCTGCTGTCAGTCCAACCCAGTTAGCCAATCAGGGGAGGCGTCCGGCTCCAAACGGCAGCCCCGTGACTGAATTGATACACGGAACTGCAGCTCAGCTCGGGTGCCCTCATAGCAAGCTGCTTGCTGTGGGGAGGCTTGACAGGAGGGAAGAGCCAGGAGCACTGAAGTAGGACCCGAGAAGCGGAGGATCTGTGGGGCTGCTCTGTGCATATCCACTGCAACAGAGCAGGTAAGTATACTATGTTTGTTTTTTGTTTTTTAAATAAAATGAGACTTTACAATTACCATACTTTACGATCTCACTGAAGACTTAAAAAAAATAATTTTTTTTGGAATTATATATTGTAGTTTATGTATTTTTGTAGTGCATGGATTTAGGTTACAGGTTTGTGAAAAAACAGTTTTTTTTTTCTGAAAGCCCCATGGACAAATCGTGCGATTCCACATCAGCATAAACCTCAAAGTTACTCAATATTGCGTTCTCAAGATCACCGGACTTAACACATGTGGTCTGGCCTGTGCACTTAACTTGCACAGGTCACCTTGCCGGAAGTAGCCAGTCACCTGACAGTCACATGACCACAACTTTTTTACACAAAACTATATATTCAAGTGATTGTAAAGAGTATTTTTTTTTTTTTTTTTTAGTATCAAGCATGTCATACTTGACTGCTCTGTGCAGTGGGTTTGCACAAAACAGCCCTGATCCTCCTCTTCTAGAGTTCCATGCTGGTGCTCCTGGCTGCTCCTCTTCTCAGTCTGCCACCACAAGAAGTCGCTTCCTATTGTGGTTCACCTGTAGGTTTATTCCTGAGCGTCGCTCCCCGCTTTCTCCTCACAGGATTTGGTTGACAGCAGCAGGAATCTATAATCTATCAATCTGCCCTGTGAGGGGGAAGAGAGCAGATAGAGACGTTGCTCTCAGGCACAGCACTGGATCGAAATCGGGGTCAGTGAAATTATAGGGGGGGGGTCTGGGGTTGGGCAGCTTTATTGTAGTAGCTGTATTATTAATCTTTATGGAAAAGTTGGGGGGGGGGGGGGGGCTGTGAATAGTACAAGGTTTTAGAAAGATTTAGTTTGAGAAAGTAGTGGGACATCCATTTTGATATGTTAGTAATGTGAAAGGAGATGGAAGGAGCGAGGTGGGGAGTAGAGAGATAAATTTGGGTGTCATCGGCGTAGAGATGAATTTGGAAGCCATGGGAGGTTATCGAGTGACCAAGAAAGGAGGTGTAGATAGAGAAGAGAAGGGGACCTAGAACAGAGCCTTGGGAGCTGGATGGCAGGGTTTCAGTTAGAACATGGAGGGCTAGTATTGGGGGGAAAGTCCCCAGCGATTAGGAGGTGGGTGAGGAAAGTAAGACATGAGTGGCATATATACATATACACAAATACCTCACTGTACTGATGTTTGGGTCAGCATGTGGGTTCAGTAATTACAGGAGGTGATGTGCAGTAATAGAGAGCGTGTACGAGTGAGGGAAATATATATATATATATATATATATATATATATATATATATATATATATATATATATACTGTGGGTTAGAGAGGAGGGGTGAAGTATGGAGATTTTGAGGACAGAGGACAATAATGTGAGAAGGAAGTCAGGAATCGGACATCATAAGAAATCATTATCAAAATGTTGGTTTGTTTGAGAATTTCTAGAGTGGTCATAGTTCTTGTTGTATCTTCATACAGTTTTAGATAAACTGCTTTAATACTTTGAATCTCTGCCAGTTCAGCAAGGACAGGCTGATTGTATGTAAGTTGATCAATCGATCATGTCGGAATTTTTAGGCGATTATTGAAAGGGACTATAGCCATTATCAACAATCACTTTGTTCCCCCGGCAGGGACAGCTTCCCGCACCTGACTACTGGGAGAACCCAATAGCTCCTTGGGAGGGATTCTCCCATCAACACTGACTGTGTTGATGGCGGAATCAAGCGATATTCCTGCTGCAGGAAAGATAACCGTACCATCTATGGCCGACTTTAGCAAAAACATCCACATAAGTTGATCTAAATTTACAGTATATGGAGATGGCGCAGAGAGGCATTTTTCTATTGATTAATTAGGGACTGATAAGATACACCTGAATGTAAAGGTGTAGAACAAGGACATGACATACTATGACAAAACACAACTAGCTATTAAAAAAACATATTGCAACAATTAACACACACTAATGCACATACCTTTTTTTACCTATTTTGCAGACTGCTGTTAAGGCTACTGCTGGTGGTGCTACTGCTGCCGGGTATTGCTGGCTGTTACTGCTGCCGGATACTGTTGGTTGGTTCCCGACCCACCATTCCTGAGCATGATCATCATGTAACAGGAGCCGCGCTTGAGGAAGCAGAGACAATGCTTTCTGTATAGCGCCTGCTCCTGTCACAGGCAGAGGCGGAGTGCATTTGGTATCACTTTCCCTGTAACAGGATTCGGCGCTATACAGGAAGCACTGGCTCTGCTTCCTATAGTGCTTGCTCTGTTATTTACAGTGATGCTCGGGGATGGCGGATTTGCCGATCCGTCGTCCCAGAGCAGGAGGGAGAGTCTCTAATATTTTCCTGGGCGGGGGGGGGAAATTGTCCTGTTGCCCCCTCCCCCACCCCCCCCCCCCCGGATCTGCCCGTGGCCGGGAGACTGGAGTTCCACGGCCGGTGGGCCACATTGCCTGTGGGTTGGATATGCCTTATCTAATGTTAGTTATTCATTTGAGCCGTATTATTTTTAGGTTATCTATATTCCTCCAGAACCTCTTGGGCATGCTGTCCTTGTTTTTTTTTTTTTTTTTTTTTTTTTATTGCCAGTCTCACTGCCTTCAACATTTCATGTTTAATTATTGTATACAACAAGCAGCTATTTGCTGTAACAAGCCAGACATCATCTACTATTTTACCTTCTTAAGGCATTAATAGGATTAGTCTCCAGAACAGATGTAATTTTAATCAGATTTATTTTTTTTGGGACTTTCTATATGTTATTTTGTCCATCTGGTAAGAGTAGGAGGATTCATTAAATTAAATTACCTGGTTGTAACCTGAAGGCAAAAATGTAGAGAATTAAACAGATTTTAGATTAAGTGTGGCCAAAGCTTTTTTCTCTATTGTCCATCGACAGGCGCAGCCTCATCTCCATGAGCTGAGTGGTTTATGCTCCTCCCATCAGGAGTAGTCTAGGCAGAAAAATTTGAATGTACACACCCTAGGGGCTGTCCCTCCAGGCATAACCCCCACTGCCACAGCCCAGCACATCAGTTTGTTTCTGCCTAGAGAACAAGGACCTAGGTTTCCTGCTGGGACTCAGTCTCAGTTTATTTCTTTTAAACAAATATTAATCTATCAATGTAGAAGACACAGCACAAATGGGCATCACCTCTCCAAACTTCATCCATGACATTTGGATGCTCCATAGGAGAAAAGAACACTACAGGCATTTTACCTTTGTAATTATTTCATAAGTACTAAGTTTTCATATCTCAAAGTTCTCAAATTCTGCCTGTAGGACACCATGAGTTGAGAAATGTGAAGAATTTGTGCTTTGTTTAAATACACTGATATATGTAACATTTATGTTTGCAAATGCAATAAAAAGCATCTTTAAAAAAAGTATTTGAAGAAGTCCCTAAAATCCTTTTTCAATTCCTTTTTTAAGAATATTGAACATTTAGCTGTTCTCGCTGCAATCTTTTTTTCTATTGAAGCACAAACCACCCACACAGTGTTCAGTATTCCTGTTTTCTCTGTAAATACTGCAGTAAACAAATATTTATAGGCCATTCATTGTTGTGGTATGCCAGATAAAAATTTGTGGATTTAACTTGTGTACAGTTGCTGACATTCTCTTGCTGAAGCATGGTGGATTTTAACACCAGTAACAAGTGGTTGAATGCAATTCTGTAAGCTGCAAAATTCTTTCTTCCCTGTGTATGAATTCCATGATGTAATAAGTATATTGAAGTGTTGCACAAAACAAATATGAAATCAGTTTTTAATTGTACATTAACTACATCCACTTGGCACTTATACCCCCTTTCTAACCAGGCCAATTTTCAGCTTTCAGTGCTCACATTTTGAATGACAATTACTCAGTCATGCAACACTGTACCCATATGAAATTTTTGTCCTTTTTTTTTCTATGCAAGTAGGGCTTACTTTTGGTGGTCAATAATCACCACTGTTTTTTTTTTTTTTTTTAGCTCTATAAATGTAAAAAGGCTGAAAATTTTGTTTCGGTATAAAATTAGTACTTTCTCGTAATACATTTTGGCCAAAATTTTTTACTGCTACATATCTTTTGGTAAAAATAACAAAAATCAATGTATATTATTTGGTCTTTGTCATGCTCGGTTGACATTGGTGCGATGAAAGACACTGCATGTGATTCGCACCATTCAGCTGTGCAAATCACATGCAATGTCCATGGGATGTGAATTCAGCCATACAGATTGTATGGCTAAATTCGCATTGAATTCAGGCCAAACTGGTGCAGGACCCTTTTTCTGGTCCGCACCAGAATCGGATCACATAGCTAGTCAACACCTATGCCATCCGATTCCTGTCCGAATTGACAGTTCGCACTGTGATATGCAAACCGATCTGGGGGTGTCATTAACTTTGTATTGACACTCCCAGCGGTTCGCATATGGCAGTGTGAACTGCCTGTGAGTCAGGTGCTATGCAGGAACCCACCGTGGATTCGCAGGGTTTCCTGCATTGCACTAACGTGAACCGAGCCTAAAAGCTATAGAGTCTACAAGCTATGGCGCCAATCGCTGAAAATTGATCACACCTGATCTCACACCTGATTTACTGACAGCTGATCAGCTGATCACATTTCTGGAGACATTAACAAGCAGGACATTACAAATACCCCTCAAATTACCCCTTTTTGGAAAGTAGAAATTCTAAGATATTTAAGAGGCATAGTGAGTTTGAAGTTGTAATTTTTTCCCACAATTCTTTGCAAATATTTTTTTTCCCACAAAATTGTCATATTACCAGGTTGTTTCTCTCACATGGCATATGCATACTTGCAACTACACCCTAAAACACATTCTGCTACTCCTCCTTAGTTTGGCGATACCATGTGTGTGACATTTTTTCACAGCCTGGCCACATACAGATTCCCAACATGCAAGGAGCACCATCAGGTGTTCTAGGGACATCAATTACATATTTAATTTCTTGACTGCATCTTAAACTTTTGAAGGCCCTGGAGTACCAGGACAATGGAAACAATCAAAACATGACCCCATTTTGGAAAGCAAACACCCTAACATATAATCTAGGATGATGCATAATGTGTCTTTTGAACATGTCATTTTTTTTTCCACGTTTTTGGAAAATGTGGAAAGAAAATGAAAAACAATTTTTTTTACACAAAGTTGTCAATTTATAAGATATTTCTAACACATAGCATGTACATAGAAAAAATACACCCCAGAAAACATTTTGCTACTCCTCCGTAGTATGGCAATACCACATGTGTGAGACACTTACACAGCCTGCCCACACACAGAGGCCCAACATGCAGGGAGCACTGTCAGGTGTTCTAGGGACATAAATTACACATCTAACTTCCTGACTACCTTTTACTCTTTTCTGAGGCATTGTAATGACAATGATGGGCACGGATGGGTACTGTAGTGGCATGGATGTTATTCTGGATGAGCACTGATAAAGCATGAATGAGCACTGATGTGACATGGATAATTCACTGATGTGGCAGGAATGAGGCATGGATAAGCACTAATGTGGCATGAATGGGCACAGATGAGCACTGATGTGGTATGGATGAGACCCGGATGAGCACTGATGTGGCACGGATGTGGTATGGAATAAGCACAAACGCCTCTGGGTGCGCGCCCCGGGGGGCACGCAGGAAGCGTGAGTTCAGGAGGATGTCCTAGTATGCCCTCCTAGAACTAGCTGACCGCACTGCAGCCGTCATTTAGCTATGGCCTGGTTGTCAAGTTTTTAAGGGACACAGGAGCATTCAAGTACATTGGGTTATGCAACTGCTTTAAAGAGGTTGGATGTTGGGACACCAAATTTTAAGACAGCCCAGTATAAGCCCTCCCAGCATGTTTTTTGCTAGTATGCGTGGAGAATGGACATCTTCTCTCTTCTAAGAGAAGCAAACTACTACTTCCTTTTTTTTTTTTTTTTTTCAACCTTTCATCAAGATATTTTTCTGCTTGCCAATTTATTCAGTTGTTACAAAGCCAGTAGGAATCATTTTGAACCTCTATAGCTTGGCTGATAATTGGGATAGCTTTTGGAGGCCATACCTAGACCTTGCTGTATAAGCCGGAGCAGCTCATATAGTTTTCTTGAGCTCTGGATTCTAAGATGCTCTCCTAGGTGGTCTCCCTGGTGATGTGTGTGTTAGCTACACAGTGCTTTGAAGGTCCAGGGCCGTGCTGCACCCGCTAGTGGAAGCATATTTCTGAAGCACTCTGGAGAGGTAAAATCCTCTCTGGTATCTGCTTGAAGCCCAACATGGACTACAGTCATCCATCCAGACTGCCATTGGTGAGTAGGTTTGTTCCTGCCTTTGAAGGAGCCCGGCACCCTTACAAGTATATTGCCTCTTTGGGGGTTATGCTGCAAATTCCACACTCTATTGGAGCACTGTGACACCTTTTCAACTTTTGATGCATGTTCCTCCTGAGGCCAGGACACACATTTTTGGTGCTTTTGAGATTTTTTTTAAATCTTTTTCACATTCCTTCCATGGCACAGGCTGCTGAGCACATGCACTTTCTCTGCATTTCTGCTTGACTTCCAGCCAGCTCCCTGCAGGGTCCTTGATATCCATTTTCTGAGTTGACTGCCTCATCCTGTTCAGTCGTTTAGTCTTCTCCGACTCTTCTTGACCTCTTGCACTATAGCGCTCCAGGCTTTTCTGTCCTCCACTGCCTCCCGGAGCTTGCTTAACTTCATGTTCATTGTTTTGATGATATTTATCCATCTTGTTTTCTGTCATCCTCTTCTTTTTCCTTCCATGTTTCCCAGCATCAGTGTATTTTCCAATGAGTCCTCTCTTCGCATTAGGTGGCCAAAGTATTTGAGTTTCAGGATCTGTCCTTCCAGTGAATATTCAGGGTTGCTTTCCTTCAGGATTGACTGATTTGATCTTCATGCAGTCCAAGGAACTTTCAAGAGTGTTTTCCAACACCATAGTTCAAAAGCATCAATTCTTCGGCGTTCAGCCTTCCATATGGTCCAACTTTCACAGCCATAGGTTACTACTGGGAATACCATAGCTTTGACTATGCGGCACTTTGTCGGTAGGGTGATGTCTCTAATTTTCATAATGTTGTCCAAGTTTGCCATTGCTTTCCTCTCAAAAAGCAAGGGTCTCTTAAATTCATGACTATTTTTTTTTTCTATACAAAAACAAGGTTATTTTGAGATAAAGTTTTAAATATACACTCGTGCAAAGTGTCAATCTAAATACAGTACAAAAGAAAGAAAAAAAGAGAACTGGGTTGCCGCAGCTAAAATGGTATAAACAATAGCTTAACAAATACTGTACCATATTTTCTGGCGTATAAGACTACTTTTGAACCTCAAAAAAATCCCCCAAAAATGGGAGGTCGTCTTATACGCCGAGTATAATATCTCCAAGGTAACCTAAGTATAAGTATTACCGGTAGATCATGTAATAGGGGGGTCGTCTTATACGCCCAGTCGTCTTATACGCCGGAAAATACGGTATATACGAATCCAAGGATTGCTGCACTTAAAAAATTTGAGGAAAATTCACATACAAAGTTGTATATCATTCCATGAACTAAAGTTTCGGGCTATAAAGCTTGCGCCCTTCCTTAGGTAGAAACAAACATGAAATAAAAATATCATTACATCCTTTCTTTTGTATAGATACATTTCACAACAGGAATCAATTAGGTATTAAGTAATTAAACAGAATAACATTTTCTCTATCGCTCATTGACAGACGTAGTCTTCTTGATTCTCAAGAGCTGGGTTATGTTGTCTCCGCAGGAGTAGGACTAGGCAGAATGACAAAACGTTCTGGCTCCACCCTAGGGGGCAGTCCCTGAGGGTATATCCTCCCTCTCTCTGCTACAGGGAATCAGTTTTTTTCTGTCTAGTCAGGAGTAAGGACCTAAGTTCCTTGCTGGGATCTTTTGGTCCTGGCAAGACTTTTTTTCTTTAAGAAAAAGACATTTTTTAGGTAGTTTTCTCCAGTGTTTTTTTCCTGTGAGATCTTCAAGCAAAAATGCCGGACTGGGCGACACTTGTGGTCACCCCAGCCGGCCTACGAGCGCGTGCAGACCAGGCATTGCGCTTGGTCGGCCGCGACATATTCAAGTAAGTATGCGGGGCCGGGCGACGGGCTGGATGTGAGATCCAGTGGTCACCCCGGTTTCTGCCTAAAAGCGCGTGCAGACCAGTGCGCTGAGTCGGCCGCGACGGAGTCCCAGTGAAGGGACTGACTTTGCGAGTTAAAAGCTCGCTTGGACGCCAGGACCAGAGAGTCGAGGCGTCCACAAACCCCCACCTCGGTGGAGAGGGTATTATGAAGAGAGGGTGCCTGTCGGTTCGGTATGGTGAGTAAAACGTTCCCTTTTTTCCTCATTTATGAGGCAGTATATATTATGGGCCCCTCCATATATGGTCAGTATATATCTGACACTTACAAGTCCCCCTTGTAATACAGCATGTGTTTGTGGGAAGTGGACTTGGTTCAAGAGCTAACACTCTACCCAGCAGACTGTAACATTACAGCAAACATAGGAGGTATAATCCTACCTTATGTGCAGTGTATCTCTGTAGATCCATATGTCACCTCTCAGCAGAGTGCAGGTGGATGTGCTGGGAAGACGATATCGGCGGTCCGCCGCCATTTTGCCGTAGACCGAATGCATGTATGTCCTCAGGTCACGCCGGCCGCCATGTTTTTGGAGTCTTATGTCTCTTCCATGGGGGCGGCCATGTTTTGTGAGCCCAGCTTCCTCGTGGAGGGCTGGGAACGCCAGAAGGCGTACACAGGGGGCGGAGCCACGCCTTCTGCCCGGGAAAAAGCAAACAGCTCCTTCCAGTCTGTGTAAGACAGACGCTGGCTGCAGTTTGTTGGAAACTGCACTGCATCGGTTGGTGAGCCTTGGGGGTCCCTCTCTCTCTCTCTGGGATCGAGAAGCAGGTACTCTGAGGGGCGCTATTGCGCTAGGGGGAGACACACAAAAAAAAAAAAAAAAAAAAGTTTTTTTGTTTATTGCTGGCAAAAGTGTCCTGTATTAACATGGACCCTGCCACTCATGTATCTCCTCCAGATCCCCTCGAGGGGTCTGCGGGATCCTCCAGCACCCCATTGACAATTGAATCTTTGTCAGCCATTATGGAAACTTTTGTGTCCCGGGTGGAAGTGGCTTGTCAGGGACAGGGCGCAAGAAAGCGACCCCCGCCTAACCCCTTATTATCTGAAACCTCGGATTCAGACTCTGAGGAGAACGTCTATTTGGAGCCAACTTAGATGAGATCATTAAGGATCTCACCGGTGGAAAAAGCACCTTTTTACCGCAAAATTTTAAAGGTAGAGGAACTCGTCAAAGACGAGGGCCTTCTTTTTCTGCTCACAAGAGGTTTTTTCGTCCAGCGGGTGAAAAAACTAAGTCCTCCAAGGTTCCTACAGGAGGCGTCAGGGGTCGTTGGTCGGGCAAGCAAAAGCCCGCCCCCTCCAGACCTGAAGATAAACCATCCAAAGCCTGAAGGTGCGCCCCCACCCATAACTGGGGTGGGGGGACGTCTTCGCCGGTTCCCGGATCCATGGCTTTCCAGAACCCCGGACAAATGGGTTTGCGAAGTCATAAAGTCAGGGTACAAGATCGAGTTTCGATCTCTCCCACCGGCGCGATTCTTCCCTTCCAATATCCGACTATCTCCGGATCGTCTAGAAGATCTGCGGAGAGCAGTCACAGATCTACTACAACAAGGAGTGGTAGTCCACGTTCCTTGGACAGAACGGTTTCAAGGGTTTTATTCAAACCTGTTTACAATACCCAGGAAAGAGGGCAAAGTGCGTCCAATTCTGGACTTAAGAGCACTCAATTCTTTCGTCAACATAAGAAGATTCAGAATGGAGTCCATTCGCACGGTAGCAGCCTTCCTGCATCCAGGGGATGTCCTAGCGTCCATAGACATCAAGGACGCCTATCTTCACATTCCCATTTTCGCAGGACATCAGCGTTTTCTACGCTTTTCCGTAGAAGAGAACCACTATCAGTTTGCGGCGTTACCTTTCGGTCTCGCCACGGCTCCGCGGGTCTTCACAAAAGTGTTGGCCCCAATGTTGGCACTTCTGCGCCAAAGAGGTATATCGATTCTAGGTTACCTAGACGATCTTCTGCTTCATGCAGAGTCTCCTCAGACCTTGCTACAAAACATAGAAATTACTATGATTTCTTTACAGGAATTCGGGTGGCTGGTGAACCAGCAAAAGTCTTTTCTGTTTCCCACCCAGAGGCTCGAATATCTGGGTCTAATTCTAGACACAGTCAGGACAAGAGTGTTTCTTCCGGTAGGGAAACTTCGAAAGATTCAATCAGCAGTCCAGTTGTTACTGTCCAACAGCTGGTCTTCCCTTCGGACTTGCATGAGGGTTCTGGGGTTGATGGTGGCTTCATTCGAAGCAGTCCCATTTGCCCAGTCCCATACCCGAATTCTTCAGCAAGAGATTCTCCTCAGATGGAATCGGAATCCGGAATCCCTGGACAATCAGATACGATTGAACAAACAGACCAGAGAGTCTCTGGTTTGGTGGCTTCGGTCTCCAATGCTCAGCCAGGGAAAGTCATTTCTGCCAATATATTGGACGATAGTGACCACGGATGCCAGTCTATCCGGATGGGGAGGAATTCTCGGTCAATTATCTGCCCAGGGACTTTGGTCCCCGGAAGAATCCAGATTACCGATAAATGTATTAGAACTGAGAGCGATCAGACTTTGTCTGATTCACTGGACCGAGCAGCTCCAGGGCAGCCCGGTTCGGATCCAGTCGGACAATGCCACGGCCGTGGCTTATGTCAATCACCAGGGGGGCACCAAGAGTGTCCGAGCGGCCAAAGAAGTGGCTTGCATTCTTCGCTGGGCGGAACGATTTGTTCCAGCAATCTCTGCGGTGTTCATTCCGGGGGTGGAGAATTGGCAGGCAGATTATCTCAGCCGTCAGACCCTGGATCAGGGGGAATGGTCCCTCCATCCAGACGTTTTCCACCAGTTGTGCCTACGGGGCACCCCGGATGTGGATCTGTTGGCATCACGATTCAACAGGAAAGTTCAGAGATTCGTGGCTCGCTCCCGCGATCCTCTAGCAGAAACCGCAGACGCACTGATCGCCCCGTGGGGGCAATACCAGCTAATATATGCCTTCCCTCCTCTCGCGTTACTGCCAAGACTTCTTCGCAGGGTAGAGGAGGAAGGAATCCCAGTAATCCTGGTAGCTCCGGACTGGCCTCGTCGAGCTTGGTACGCCGACATGGTCAGACTGGTGGCGGACGTCCCGTGGAGACTTCCTCTCAGAGAGGATCTACTGTCTCAGGGACCGATCTTCCATCCTGCTTTACGATCGCTGGCTTTAACGGCCTGGCTATTGAGACCCAGGTGCTGAAGGACAAAGGTTTGTCAGCTTCAGTTATTCCTACTCTAGTTGAAGCAAGGAAAGCGACTTCCAGAAAGATTTATCATCGCACATGGAAGTCCTACATTGCATGGTGTGAACCTTTGGGGTTCCGTCCTCGGTCTTATTCGATTAGTCGAATATTGGCTTTTCTGCAACAAGGGGTTGAGCAGAAACTGGCCTTGAGTACTATCAAGGGTCAGGTCTCAGCATTAGCCATCTTCTTTCAGAAGCCTTTGGCTACTCATTCCTTGGTGCGGAATTTCATCCAGGGGGTGCGACATCTGGCTCCGCCAGTGCACGCGCCGTTACCCCCCTGGGATCTTAATTTAGTGTTGTCGGTTCTTCAGAAACCTCCCTTTGAAGATATTAGGGAGATTCCTCTACCCACGTTGTCCCAGAAGGTGGCCTTCTTGGTGGCTATTACTTCTGCACGCAGGGTGTCAGAACTGGCCGCATTATCTTGTCGTTCACCATATCTGGTGGTTCATAGAGATAAGGTGGTTCTTCGTCCGAATCCATCCTTCCTACCAAAAGTAGTTTCAGAATTTCATCTGAATGAAGAAATTGTATTACCTTCCCTGTGTCCTAAGCCCAGTCATCCTCGGGAATTTGCTTTGCACTCCTTGGATGTGGTCCGGGCGATCAGGGTATACTTGAAAACGACAGACTCGTTTCGCAAGACGGATTCACTTTTTGTGATCCCGGATGGACCCAAAAAGGGGTTGCCTGCATCTGCCGCGACTATTTCCAAATGGATCAGACAGACGGTGGTACAGGCTTATTCTATTAAGGGTCGGGAGCCCCCGTTCCCTGTTAAGGCGCACTCCACTCGGGCACTTAGTGCGTCATGGGCCTTTCGCCATCAGGCGTCAGTGGTCCAGGTGTGCAAGGCGGCTACCTGGTCGTCGGTGCATACCTTCTCTAAACATTATAAAGTTGATGTAATGGCATCGTCTGATGCCTCATTTGGCCGCAAGGTTTTGCAGGCCGCAATTTGAGGAGACCAGTGGTCTACCTCGAGGGTTTTTTCCGTTGGAAAATTTTTCTTTAGTCTCATTCTTTGTTTATAATGAGCCTTTAAAACTTCTAGTTTGGCACCGGTTGGGCCTACTAGATTGGATTTGATTTTGTCAATCCCACCCCTCATTTGTGGCACTGCTTCTGGATGTCCCAGCTCTTGAGAATCAAGAAGACTACGTCTGTCAATGAGCGATAGAGAAAAATGGATTTTTGTAAGAACTTACCGTAAAATCCTTTTCTCTTAAGCTCATTGACAGACGTAGTACCCGCCCCTCTATCATTGAGTTGGGTTGGGTTAATTTCTCTGTACTGCTTTAAACAGAACTGATTCCCTGTAGCAGAGAGAGGGAGGATATACCCTCAGGGACTGCCCCCTAGGGTGGAGCCAGAACGTTTTGTCATTCTGCCTAGTCCTACTCCTGCGGAGACAACATAACCCAGCTCTTGAGAATCAAGAAGACTACGTCTGTCAATGAGCTTAAGAGAAAAGGATTTTACGGTAAGTTCTTACAAAAATCCATTTTTTTTTTTTTCCAAGTCCATCCTAAATCCCAGAGACACAATTAAACAAGATGTAGTCACTCTCTAACATCCCATAGAAATTAATCCTGTGACAAACTATTGCCAAAAGATAGACGTATAGTTAATGTGCAATAATACCAAAGGTATATATTTATATAGAATACCCCTTAGGGTATTCTATTTAATACCTTTTGGTTATTGTTCCACGTCATCTAAAAGATTTATTTATTGTCTGGATATAGTACATCCTGTTCAAATCTACCTCTCTGCTAGAGCTTCTTTTATACTGACTGACTCATTCCTGAGGGTCACTACTGGGGACAACCTGCTTCTCATTCCACTACTTTATATCTATAGGTGTATTGTGAAGCTTATCATTCTAGCCTATGTAATTAACCACTTAAGCCCCGGAAGATTTTACCCCCTTCCTGACCAGGGCCTATTTTGCGATTCGGAACTTCGTGACTTTAAGGGACAATTGTGCAGTCGTGCGACGCTGTACCTAAACAAATTTGACGTCCTTCTTTTCCCACAAACAGAGCTTTCTTTTGGTGGTATTTCATCACCTGTGTGATTTTTTTTTTTTTTTGATCATGCGCTAATAACCAAAAAAAGAGCGTCAATTTTGCAAAAATAATATTTTTCACATTTTTTTTATATGAAATTCCCCAAAAAAAATTTAAAATTCAAAATTTTTTAACATTTTAGGCCAATTTGTTTTATGCTACATATGTTTGGTAAAAAAAATCGCAAAAAGCGTATTTTGATTGGTTTGCACAAGTTATTGCGTTTACTAAGGGAAAGATTTTTATTGTTTTTTTATTTTTTAACTAGTAATGGCGGCGATCTGGGATTTTTTGCGGCGGACAGATCGGACCCTTGACTGACATTTTTGACACTTTTGGTGTTATCAGTGACATTACTACAGTAATCACTATACATATGCACTGTTACTGTAAAAATGACACTGGCAGGGAAGGAGTTAACTTTATTAGAGAAGGAGGGGTTAAGTGTGTCCCTAGGGGCGTGCTTCTAACTGTGATTGGATGTGGCTTGAGGTGTAAGAACAGAGATCAACGGTCCTACATAGCAGAACCGTATGATCTCCATTCTTACACAGGGAAGAATGACAGGCGGCTTTGTTTACATTAGCCGTCTGCCTTTCTCCCGCTGTAACGGACAATTGCGCGGGGGGGTCCGTGAGCGAGCGGGAGCGTGCTCGCTCCCTAGAGCCTCACAGGCTAGCGACGTAGTCCTACGTCGCTTTGCCTGTGAGGTGCTGACGGCCGCAGTAAATAGTCGTGCGGCGGTCGGCAAGTGGTTAAAGTAGGCAAAACTTTTTTTTTTTTTTTTTTTCTTTTTTGGATAGAGTAAGGGAGGGTTATAAGGCCTTCCAGATTTGTATTTATTTTTATTTATTTCATCTGTGTCCCATTTGTGAAAAATAACCTCACTTCCTGTTCCATAGCCAAAACAAGAAGTGGGGGGGAAAATGCCTCCAAAGTGAGGGAATACCTGGGTATCAGAAGGGTCAATAAAATGAGTGTTCCCATCGGAAGTTTTCCCCTCCATTACTGTTCTGGTGTCAACCCAAAGTTTGGTATTTTTCGTTTACTTCCACTTTGGATGAAAGCGGTAAATAGGACAAATAGACTTTAGTTCCACTTTAAGGACAATGTCCCACCTTTCTCTATGAAAGTGCGCTCCACTATATCAGCGTTTTTCTGAACTTTTAAGCATCCACCACTTTGTTTCTCACTTTTGCAAGGCTGCCACTTCGTCTTCTGTTAACACATGGTCAAGTTTTACCAGGTGAATGTTCAGGCTTCTTCTCAGATAATATAAGTGGGTGTGCTCAAAACATGGTGCCGCATTCAGGATAATTTAAGATGTTTAGATTATCAGGCCTCATATGATGCCAGCTTCGTGTGGCTCTGTAAGAGCTCTTCATCTTTTAGGCTCTTCTGTTAATCTAAACCTAATTACAAATCCGAACAGCCACTACAAGATTACCCCCTATGCCACAAAAATCATCAGACATATAAACAGAAGTATAAAATTGCATATAAATCAAAAATAAACATGAGGTTGCCGGCTTGCACCGTAAAGTGCTTTCACTCCACCCCTCAGTAAATAATGCAGCAAAAAAATGCTACGCAACCCACAAATCTTCACTATAAAATAATAAAGTCTAAAGTAGTCAGCTCTTTCACCAAATTATCCATGTGTACCCCCAAATTGTTTGCTTGTCCCAATATCTCCGTCCACTAATATCTTCTATAACTAATCACCAGTGCTAATCATGTATACACCTCCTGTGAACAATATATGCTCACCTCCAGACTAGACCCTAATGGCTAGTTAAGGGTCACATGCGCTTTTACCCCCTTCACAGGCAGAGAACAAAACCGCTTCAAATTCACTCCACCAGTGGGATACATGTCAAAGGGGACACACGCATGTATGACCCCTGACTAGCCAGTGAGCATTTATTCACGGAAGGTATATGCAGGAGTAGCACTGGTGATCAGTTATAGAAGATATTGGGACACGCAAATAATTTGGTGAATGATCTGACTACTTTGGACTTTGTTTTGGACTTTATTATTTTATAGTGAAGGCTTGTGGGTTGTGCGGCATCTTCGATTAACCTATGTTTCTAACCTATTTGTTGGTCTGATTTTGGATGTCCCAATATTCTTGAATACTCCCCTGTCCCTTATTGTACTCCAGGAAAAGGATTTTGAAGGTAATACAAGGTACTTATCCTATTGATATGGCTTATACATGTCCTATACTTCCATAACTGCAAGAATCTTTTATGTTCATAGTTCAACATTATCTCCCTGAAAATAATTGTATACACCCATCTGCGTGACAAAAGGATGAAAATAGCTGCTGAACTTTTTGTTTCCTTAGTAACCTCTCCCCCAATTCCCTGATCAAAGGAGTAGTAGCATGGTAATGAAGAAAGACAACTTTCAGGATGCTTTAAAGCCAGTTTGAGCTCCATGTATTGCAATAAAGCAGCCAGGAACACCTGCCCACATGAACAGTGTAGAAATCAACTATGCTTATGTAACCTGAGCTGCACTTTTGATTAGTGTACTGTTTGGAGGAAGGGGTAATGGATTTCATACTGTGGGAGAGTTGGGCTGCTGCTTTGTGTGAAATAGCCGTGGTCCAGCATTCCAGATTGCTTCAGCATAGGGTATTTGAATTCTTACTGCAGCACAGCACTAGCACTTCATTCCTTACTACAGCATAAATCATTTGGTAAGGTGGGGGGTTGTTTTTCAGGAGCTTGGCTTGGCCCCCCTTAGTTCCAGTGAAGAGAACCCTTAAGGCATCGGCATACAAAGACGTTTTGAACAATTTCATGCTCCTAACTTTGTGGAAACAGTTTGGGGATAGCCCCTTCCTGTTCCAACATGCACAAAACAAGGTCCATAAAGACATGGATGATTGAGTTTGGGGGGGGGGGGGACTTGACTGGCCTGCACAGAGTCCTGACCTTAACCTGATAGAACACCTTTGGGATGAATTGGAGCGGAGACTGCTTGCCAGGCCTTCTCGTCCATCAGTGCCTGACCTCAGAAATGCATTTCTGTAAGAAATGGTCAAACATTCCCATAGACACACTCTTAAAGTGGATGTAAACCCCATTCATGAAATTTGATCTGGGCACATACAGTGTATCTAGGAAAATATTCACAGCGCTTCACTTTTTCCACATTTATTTTACATTTTTGGCCTCGATTATCCGTAAATGAAAGAAGTTTGGAACCACCAAGACTCTTCCTAGAGCGCGCAGCCTAGCCAAACTGAGTGATTGGGAGAGAAGGGCCTTAGGGAGGTGACCAAGAACCCCATGGTCACTCTGACAGAGCTCCAGCGTTTCTCTGTAGAGAGAGAAGTTTCCAGAAGAACAACCATCTCTGCAGCACTCCACTAATCAGGCCTGTGTGGTAGAGTGGCCAGACGGAAGCCACCCCTTAGTAATAGGCACATGACAGGCAACCTGGAGAAAACAAAATTCTCTGGTCTGATGAAACAAAGATTGAACTCTTTGGCCTGAATTGGCAAACGTCATGTTTGGAAGAAACTAGGCACCACCCATCACTTGGCCACTACCATCTCTACAGTGAAGCATGGTGGTGGCAGAATTATGCTGAGGGGATATTTTTCAGTGGCAGGAACTGGGAGACTAGCCCCGATCGAGGAAAAGAGTAATGCAGCAATGTACGAGACATCCTTGATGAAAACCTGCCCCAGAGCGCTCTGGACCTCAGACTGGGGCAAAGGTTCATCTTCTGACAGGACAATGACCCTAAGCACACAGCTAAGATATAACCAAGGAGTGGCAACTGGTCAACTCTGTGAATGTCCTTGAGGGGCTCAACCAGAGCCTAGACTTGAACCCGATTGAACTTCTCTGGAGAGATCTGAAAATGGCTGTACACTGACACTTTGCATCAAACCTGATGGAGCTTGAGAGGTCCTGCAAAGAAGAATGGGAGAAACCTCTCAAAAATAGGTGAGCCAAGCTTGTAGCTTCATACTCAAACAGACTTGAGGCTGTAATTGGTGCCAAAGGTGCTTTAACAAAGTATTGAGCAAAGGCTGTGAATACTTATGTACATGGGATTTTTTTAGTTTTGTATTTTTAATTTGCAAAGATTTCAAACAAACTTCTTCCACCTTGTCATTATGGGGTATTTTTTTTCAAGAATTTTGAGGAAAATAACGAATTTAACCTGGAATAAGGCTTGGACATAACAAAATGTGGAAAAGGTGAAGCTCTGTGAATACTTTACAGGTGCACTGTATATCTGTAGCGTTTACTCTCTTCAAAGCCCTAAGTCCTGCGTCTTTCTGCTGCTCCGTTCCTCTGTTATCAGCATGATAACTTCTGACAAACTCTCAGACACACGAGATAAAAGCAGCTGGAAATTTGTGTCGGGTGAGTGCATAGAGATATATTAGCAGAGAGCTGGTCTATTCACAACACAGCTCTGCATGTTTCTTCCTTTCTCTGCCTATGTGGAGGAGGGGTGTGTGTCTTGCCTCCAATCAGCTGTCACACAGTATATGCCAAGACACCACACCCAGTGCTGGAATAGGAAGAAAAAATTCTAACACGATGTTCACTTTTTAAACAGTGTAGAAAGCTGAAGACAGCAGATCTACAAATAATACTTATGTAGGGAGATTTATTTCATCTCTGTATATCATCTGAGGCTTTTCACTTTACTGGATATATGTGAGGGTTTACATACACTTTAAACCTTGTGGACCGCCTTTCCAAAAGAGTTGAAGCTGTTCTAGCTGCAAAGGGTGGAGCAACTTAATATTGAACCCTACGGACTAAGACTGGGATGCCATTAAAGTTCATGTACGTGTAAAGGCAGGCGTCCCAATACTTTTGGTAATATAGTGTATTACTGTATGTGCAGGACAAGAGTTTTATTGGGATTTAAAGGAGATTTATGGTCAAAAAATACTTTAATTTTAGAATATCAGCATGATGAT
This sequence comes from Pelophylax lessonae, assembly GCF_965119305.1. Lineage (NCBI taxonomy): Eukaryota > Metazoa > Chordata > Amphibia > Anura > Ranidae > Pelophylax > Pelophylax lessonae. Next base: position 689,591,986 of record NC_138768.1, read on the forward strand.
AGCAATACACAAACAATAGTTATTTTTGACAATTCAAAGTAGGTATACTTGAAAAATCTCCTTTTATGTTGTGAGTGCTGCCTGTGTAGTCATCTCTTTCCACAACCTCTTGGATTCCCTGCATTCTTTGCAGCTTCTCCTCTGCTGTTTACTTTCTATTTCTAAGGACTACATATCCAATGGTACTGTGCTGCCTGCAAGCCGTGATTCCTGTACCACTTCTGTAGTTCAGAAAACAGGCTCCATGAAATATGACACAGCAGTGCCTATAATAAAGTAAATGTGTCGGGATCCTCGCACAGTAAAGGCTTGTGCACACTAAGAAAATTGGGCAAACATTATCATGCGATCTTCTGATAGTGTGTACACAACTTTTGACAGCTTTTTAGACCACCTGAATTAAAATTTCCAAAGGGAATACTCCCAAATTTTTTTCGTACGGAAACAGAATAAACCATTTTCATTTAATGTGTTCCATTTTCGTATGAGAAAAATCAGGAACGAAAGACTGCACATGATCAGCAACAATAAACCACAAAAAAAAAAAAAAAAAACCTTTGTCCTGCGAGAATTGTTATTTCCTTCCTAGGTTTCGACTTGCTGTGAAACAAGGAAAATCAGATGATCATTCACCCGATTTTGTTTTTTCTTTTATAGTGTGTACCCCACTTAAAGTGTACAGTCTCGTTTTAAAAAATAAAATAACAAACATGTTATACTTACCTGCTTTGTGCAGTTGGTTTTGCACAGGACAGCCTGGATCCTTCTCTTCTCGGGTCCCTCGTTCCTGCTCCTGGCCCCTCCCTTCTATTGAGTGCCCCCGCAGCAAGCAGCTTGCTTTGGGGCACCGAGCTGAGCTGCAGCTCCTTGTATCTATTCAGACACGCAGCTGCAGTTCTGCCCTGCCCCCTCTCTTTCCTGATTGGCTAACTGACTTTGACAGCTGTGGGAGCCAATGGCACCACTGCTGTGTCTCAGCCAATCAGGAGGGATAGTCCCAGGCGGCCAAAGGACTCGTAGACATCGCTGGACAGAGATGGGGCTCAGGTAAGTATTTGGGGGTGCCGGGGAGGCTGCTACACCCAGAAGGCTTTTTATCTTAATGCATAGAATGCATTAAGATAAAAATCCTTCTGCCTTTACAACTTCTTTAAGTTTATAAACTTCAAGATTGTTTGCTTAATGGGAGTAGGCTATAAATACAATGTGAACATGAAAATATGAATTTATTTTGACCATAGATTTGCTTTGAGCCCTTGTTTAGTTTGGAAACACCAAAATTATCAAGACAACTTGCCACCAATTGGGGTAGAAATTCTCGATGGTAGGTTTCTTTAATCTATGTGCTGGACAACTCCTCCGCCCTTTCCTGCATCTATTTCTTGTAGGCCATAATCATACCAACACTAACAGCAAGAGGATTCTAAAAATGTGAATGTTTTTGTCTTGCAGAGGGTTGAGGAAGAAGCTCTGGTGAAGAATAGCAGTGCCTGTAAAGATTACCTCATTGAAGCCATGAAGTATCACTTGCTTCCAGGAGATCAGCGAACATTAATTAAAAGTGCTCGCACAAGGCAGAGGACGCCGGTTAGTCTTCCCAAGGTAGGGTTTCACATATGTAGCTATATACAGTATGTACATGCATTCCAACCCTGAACAAAAACATTCCTAAGGACCAGTTTGTTATTCTTGGAGCTGCAAATAGACAATTTTACCCATAGTTATAAAGCAGTAAATGTGACATTCACCATACATTCGTTCCAGGTGAATCAATCACTTTGATTTCAAGCACATGTACTAAGTACACCTGCACTGATTGTTTGTTTTCTTTACCACCTTATCTAACTACCAATAATTTTTAGGTATGTTTTATATACCTCATTCACACTTGCAAATGGGGCTGTGTTCGATCATATGAAGGAACCTTAGCAGAGGTTCTCAGCGATTAGCTGCAGGAGGTAGCCCTATTGAAAACAATGGAAGGCTGACCGCGCCTGCAGTTTTTATTTGAAGTGTTACTAAACCCAGGACCTTTCATTCACTATATCTGATCTCCCACAGTACACAGAACATGTAATCGTTTTAGTAAATATAAACTGCTGAATACCCTTTCAGCAGTATATAGCAGTCTTGTTACGTCTATCAGTATCTGGTTACAGCTTGTAGGAGTTTTTGTTCTACACGGACTGTCCTATGAGGCTGCATGACCCCTGACCCTCCGTCTGGAGAGTGCTGATTGACCTTGTGCTGATCACATGCACCCTCCCAAAAAAAAAAAAAAAAAAAACCTCCCTAGCAATACACATCAAACTGAACATCTGCTGATTGACTCCAAAGGCCCTGTCCTATCAGTAAATGGATTGAGAACAGAAAAGGAGATGATCAGAGAAGTCCAGAGATGCTGGTGGTTAGCCTCCGCCTGTGCCACATCCCTTTTATACTATAGAACAGGGATTCCCAAACTACGGCCCTGCAGTTGTTCAGGAACATCAATTCTGGTCATGCTTAGATATGTATGTGAATGTCAGTTTTACAATGCCTCATGGGATGTGTAGTTCTGCAACAGCTGCAGGGCCGTAGTTTGTGAATCCCTGCTATAGAAGAAAGAAAATTCCCCTTGGTGTTGGGACTTTTAAGGTATTGTATGTTGGATCATGGCAAATTAAAAAAAATATGTAAATCTCTTTATTAATCCATTGAAATATATAAATACTATTATAAAATAGTTACGCATGCAAGTGAAGATACAAAACATGCATAAGATACATAACATTGTGGATACAACACAATAGCAATGAAGTCAAAATGCACCGACTGTGGAGGGTGCAGTGATGAAGTTGTGACTTCCTCCACGTGACACATTTCAGAGAAAGAGCTCTTCTTCATCAGGAGGTATGCGAGTTATCACTGCAAGTCAATCACAAAGCAAGACCTGATAATATTGTATGTATCTTGTTAAAAACAAGGTCTGGTATTTCTGCCTGTCCACCCAATATATGGCACGCTGTATAGAGGATCATTAAAGAGGAAGTAAACCCTCCTCTGCAACTTTTACCTATAGGTAAACCTGTGATAAGACTTACCTATGGGTACTGCTGTAAATATCTCCTAAACATGCACCGTTTAGGAGATATTTACCTTACATGCAGCCAGTGACGTCACTGGCACATGCGCTCCGAAGGAACGGCCGCTGGTGTTGTTCTTTCAGAGCCCCGTGCCGTGACCGTCGGCTCCCGCGCGAGTGTGCGAGTGTGCGGGAGTGACGTCACCGAGGCTCCGGCCTATCAGATGGCCGGATGCCGCGATCCCGGAAGACAGACGACTGGACTTGTCGCCCGTCATACAGGTAAGCGAGCGGCACGGTGGGGGCTCGTTCGAAGGTAAGTATTTCATAATGAGCTAGTATGCGATGCATACTAGCTCATTATGTGTTTCTCTTTCAGGTTGAAAAAAACTATTTTATGGGTTTACAACCTCTTTAACCACCACTTTTACCCCCTTCCTGCCCAGACCAATTTTCAGCTTTCAGCGCTCACACTTTGAATGATAATTACTCAGTCATGCAGCACTGTACCCATTCAAATTTTTTAGAATTTTTTTACACAAATAGAGCTTTCTTTTGATGGTATTTAATCACCACTGGGTTTTTTATTTTTTTGCGATCAAAGTAAAAAAGGAGCGAAAATTTTGAAGAAAAAAAAAAACATTTTGTTTTAGTTCCGATTATATAATTTTTTTTTTTCATAAATATGTGCCAAAATTTATACTGCTACATATCTTTGGTAAAAATAACCCAAATTAGTGGATATTAATTATTCTGCGTGAAAGTTAGAGTCAGGGCTGAAACAACTAATCGATTAATCGACAACTATTTTCACCGATTAGTTGGTTAGCATAGAGAATGCATTATTTGTTTATATATCATGAAATACAGTGCAGCACAAACACAGCTCAGCATACCCCCCTATACATGTCAGTTTACACCAGGGCTCAACAAACCCCGGGCGCCAGGTCGCATTTGCGACTACAATTAGCGACCTGGCGCCTGGGGTGCCCTGCAGAAGGTGTCCTGTCATTTTTGCATGGACTTCTGTGCCGTCCGAAAATTGAGGCCCCGGCTTTTCGGCCTACTTGAGATGAGAGAGGCTTCCAATGGGGAACTGGCGCCCTCTTGTGGTGGCCGGGAGTAATGACTGTTGTTATGACTGTTTCCACTGCCTGTTTGTTCTCAATGCATTACCATCTCCCTGTCCAGTTAGTTACCTTTGACAGGGAGTGTGGTTATTATTATTAATTTAATTTATTTTTTAAATGTAAAAAAAATAAATACAATTTTTTTCTTTTTTTTTTAATTAAAAAAAATAACATTTTTTTTCCAATTATTATTAAAAAAAATTATATATATAATCTCTTTTTTTTTTTTTTGTTTTCCTCATCGCCATGCCACAGCCGAAGGCCCCTTTCACACGGGCTGTCTGATCAGGTCCGCCTGTCAGTTTTTCAGGCAGACCTGATCGGACCCTTCATTCTCCTCTATGGAGCAGTAATCTGCCGCCATCTGATCCTGTCCGCCAAAAGCAGACGGATGGTGGCTCTATTTTCTATCCATCCCGTGGATCGGATCAGATGGCATTGGATGGAAAGAGACAGACAGCCTGTTTTCATCCAATTGCGCTATAGAGGAGAGTGGGGTTCTAGTCGTATTTATGTGTAAATTTAGTATCCGTTTTATTAAATAAAGCTTGGTTGTTAGTTTAAAAAAAAACTGGCTCCTAACTCTTTTAGCTGGCTCCTAGATTTCAGGAAAATTTGTCAAGCCCTGGTTTACGCAGTGCAGCACCCCCCCCCCCCCCCCCCCAGACATGTCAGTATACACAGTGCAGCACACATACAGCTTAGTATACCCTCCTTACAACCGTCCAGATTTGACGGATCGGATGTCAGCGGACATGTCTCTGCTGACATCCGATGCACCATAGAGATGCATTGGGTGACAGTTCAGATCCGCCAAAAATCTGACAGGCGGATCTGAACGGTCCGCCTGTGTGAAAGGGGCCTTAAGGTTTTTTTAATTTTATCCGATTAATCGAAACAATAATCGGCCAACTAATCAATTATGGAAATAATAGATGCAGCCCTAGTTAGTCTACAAGCTATGGTGCCAATCATTGAAAATTATAAGATCATAACTTTATGCCATTGTCTTCTTTCTTAACAATCCTCTATACAGCGTGCCATATATTGGGTGGACAGGCAGGAATACCAGACCTTGTTTTTAAGAAGATACATACAATATCAGGTCTTGCTTTGTGATTGACTTGCAGTAATACCTCCCATACCTCCTGATGGAGAGCTCTTTCTCCGAAATGCGTCGAGTAGAGGAAGTCACAATTTCATCACTGCACCCTCCACAGTCGGTGCAATTTCAGTTCATTGCTATTGTGCTGTATTTACACTGTTATGTATCTTATGCATTTTTTTGTATCTTCGCTTACATGTTTAACTATTTTATAATCTTTTTTTTTTTTCTATGCGTTAATAAACATTATTTTTATTTACATAATTTTTTTATTCTGCCATGATACAATGCCTTAAAAGTCCCATCACCAAGGGGAATTTTCTTTCTTCTATGATAAGAAAAAGACAGGATCAAACAGCCTTTTTACACAATGCGGAGGATTAACCCCTTAGTTTCCACAGTGAGTATAATAAGCATGTTATCAGTTTGCATATACAGACTGATTTTACTGTTGTGGGTTTAAGAACACTTTAACATTAGATCAACCGTTGCATTCAAGCTTTTTTTTTTTTTTCTAAGATCTAAATGCAGTAAAAGATGTAAATAATGTAATCACTTACAATGTCTCGTTTTCACAGACCTTGTCCAGGATTAGAGCATGGTTTGGATTTCATGTAGCCTAAAAAGAAAGTCAATGTATATAGATTGCATTTTGGTGTTCCAATAAATAAGCTTTATGTGACTCATGCCTGATGGAAAGTTCAACTTGTTTATATGCAAATTAAACAGCTGAGATAATTTATTAGCAGAAAGTAAAATGTGTACAATATGAGTAATAGGAATATGCAAAGGAGTTTCAAGCTGGATTAAACTTGAGGGTGGAAAAAAAAAAGGGTACCACAAGAGGTTAAAAATAAACTTTAGACATACTCAAGTTAATGCAGCTCTGTAATCCTTAATACATAATTCAATTTATTTTTTTATTTATACAGTGTAGTTTCCATAATTGGAGCTGAAGTAAGGCTCTTGTAGTTCTTGTAGAGCAGGGGTGGCGTCTTAGAGGGAGAGTCGGCACATGGAGCCACACAGTTTATGCGTTGACAAGAAGTATGCATATAGAAAAAGAAAGAGTGACAGAGACAAGTTCATCACTGGGCTGCTTCTGCTTTTACTGTCCAGTTACAAGCTGAGACGGGACCAAGATGATCTGGGCTCAGAAGAAGTGGCTTGAATAATAGTGTTCATCAGACTGAGGACATTTAGCGGCAAAAAAATACAAAATTTGTGTGTAAAGAGGAATTTTTGTTTTTGTTCAGCCTGCTGAAGCAAAACCAGCAGCTTTAATCCACTGAAGACTGTTCTAACTATGAGGAGCAGACGTGCCCCCCCCCCCCATCTGACCCACTCAGGTCTCTGTTTAGCAGTACTGCCTGTCGTAGTAAAAGTATATGCACCCCTACAATGAAATTAGAATTCCAGATTAAGGGATATTCTAGTGGAGTCTTTTTATACCTCCTATATCTAGGGGTCTGGTGTTCTCTTTGATATTAACATGCAGGGTCATCCTGCCAAGATCATAGAGCTCTTTAAGGCCCTCAGAAAGAATGTTGGGGATGCCTATGAGTCTGGAAAGGAATTTAAAAAGATCGCCAAATTATATGAAATCAGCATTCCACTGTAATCTACTAAATAGGATTTTAAACTACTGCAGATTTGTCCAGGACTGACCAGTATTCAGCTCTTGAGCAGTATTAGCAAATTCTGCTCAAGAGCTGAAAGCTTAATGCGAACAGTTTCCAAACCTAAAATTTAATTGCAGTATTTGCAGGTAATTAAAAGAGAAAGTGCCCCAATTTAAAGGGACAATAAAGCCCAATTTAAAAAAATTAAAATACCAAATATGTCATACTAACCTGCTCTGTGCAATATTTTTGCACAGAGAAGCGCCAATCCTCCTCTTCTGTGGTCCCCTGCTGGCACACCAGGCTATTCCTCTTTTGCAAGTGCCTCCACGGAAAGCACTTTCCATGGGGGCACCTGTGCATACTCACTCCTGAGCCACCGTCTGCATCTATTGACACAGAGTGGGCGGCTCGGCCCCGCCCCACACTCGCTTGGCACAACATTTGATTGACAGCAGTGGGAGCCAATTGCTGCCTTAATGCATACAATGCATCAAGGTGAAAAACCTTAGTTGTTCTAAAGGCAGAAGGTTATTTTTTTTTATCTTAATGCATTTTATGTCCTTCTGTATGCAACAGCCCCCCTAATACCTGAGCGCCATCTCAATCCAGCGATGTTGCAGGAAAGCCTCGGCTGTCCGAGACTCTCCCTCATTGGCTGAGACAGCAGCTGGTGCCATTGGCTCCCACTGCTGTCAATCTGTCAGTGAGCCAATGAGGGGAGAGAGGGGGAGGGGCTGAGCTGCAGCTCCATATCTGAATGGACAGATACCTTATTTCCATATCTGAATTGCTGCTTGCTATGAGGACACACGGCAGGAGGTAGGGGCCGGGAGTGCCAATGAGGGACCCGTGAAGAGGAGGATCTGGGCTGCTCTGTGCAAAACCTTTACACATAGTAGGGAAGTATGACATATTTGTTATTTTTAACCAAAAAAAAGAGACTTTAATATTACTTTAATGCTTATAAGCCATTGCTGTTTAGAAAGAACATTAAAGCAAGACTGGAGTTTGACACTGAGCAAATTGGATAAGATCTGGCCTTCTGGAACAATGCGCTGTGGCCTTCTAAATCAATGACAGAGTTATTTGACCACAGTAAAGCAGACATGTTTGCAAACTGAAGACAAAATTTCAGAAAAAACACCTCATACCACTATTATAGCATTGGTCGATAAATAATATTCCTATTCCATATTACTTTAAGAGTGCAGGAGCCGCTATTAAGCTTATAATGAGGTCCATGTGTATGGGATGCCATAGCAGATGGAGCAGAAAGCCAATTGAGGAGTCAACAGCTGTGTTAGTTTACCAGTTAGGGATATCTAAAAGCGTGTTATGTCTACCTTTGAGTAATAGGGGGTCATATATTTACGACAAAATCGGTGTGCTTCCACTTGAGGGAAAAGCACTAATTTCTTTGACATATTTTCATCACTTTTGGATTTGCTTATTTTGAACACCACACTTTTGGAGTATTTCAAGGAATGGAAACTACATTTATTTTTCGACATACTCCCCTGCTGCATTTATACACTTATCCCAACGTTTAATGCCAGGAACGCTTCAACATAGAAGGATTAGTCAGTATGCCTGAACATTCTAGCAGTCTGCTTCACTTCCTCATCAGTGTTGAAATACTGACCTCCAGGGAACTCTTTAGGGGTCCAAAGAGGTGCAGATCACTCGAGTGAAATGCGGGTTATGAGGGGAAATGGTAATCCCAGCTGAGTTGCTGTAATGTGCACGTAGTGCAGTGAGCAGTATGAGCTTGTGCGTTGTCCTGGAGAAACAGGATGCCCTTATGGCACTTTTCCACTGCAAGTACCGGCTAGTACTGTCTCGGCTCTACTCGGCCCTGCTTGGCCCGGTTTGCTTTTCCACTGCTGGTACCGCATGGTATAGTGTCGGAACGGTTCGGTACGGTATAGGTTTGCTTTTCCACTAAAGTAGTACTAAAGTTAAGTGGGTGGGATAACAACGGGGTGGGTGGGATTCTCTGACCAATCAGTGGCTAGTAGTGACTGCATGCAAAGGATTGTGGGATATGGTACCAGTTTGGTACCTGTTGGAACCACAATCGAGTAGGTACTGTTTTTTTCAGAGCCGTACCGTTCGGTTCCATGCAGTGGAAAAGCAAACCTATACCGTACCGAACCGTTCCGACCCTATACCATGCGGTACCAGCAGTGGAAAAGCACAAAAGCGTGCCGAACCGTTACGGTTCCATGCAGTGGAAAAGCGCCATTAGTGATCAAACCAAGGCCACTTTTTCTTCACTTTTCAATTCTGTGACGGTCAAAAATGGAAAGCTGCCTTGGCACCCGGTGTGCACTAGCTTTTCGAAAATGCAATTGTTTGTGAATGATTGTGTTCACCGTTCCCACAGAATGATCTCTCATGATAGGTTATGTGTCGATTATCCAGGACCAGGTATTCCATGCACTGAATATTTACAGGAATGACTGCTGTGGGCTGGGAACCACCACAGCCGGGATCGTCGCTGACAGACGTACAGCCATCTTTGAACCCTTTACACCATTCAAATGTCTTACTGCGTCTGAGCATCTCATCACCGTACTGTGCTTGAAGTCTTCTGTAGATATCCGTAGGTTTTACGCCTTTGTTCACAAGAAACTTCATCACCACATGTTGTCCATGCACACACTGACACTGTTGTCTGCAATCATGATTAACCGTCTCTGTACTAGCCCACAACATGTGCACAGTCTGTCAGTAATAGGACACACTTGAACTTACCACTGCATGTGGTATTGCCACATTAGCATTACTCTTAATACCTGTAAAATTAAAAGTCCCAGTTTTACTTGGAATACCCCTTGTATGTGTGCATATATGTTTTTCTACACCGTTTACTGACACATTGTTGATGATTATATTTACCTCTGTGAAAGTGCAGCCAAGGCCTTAGTTGTTTTTTTCCAGCACTGTTAAAGCATAGTTGACGCAAATGTTATGGTTTGAGGTTGTTTTGCTGCTTTACTGCCCAGATTCTGCATCAGATCAAAGTGTGCTTGATGAGAATTTGAGGCCTTCTGTTTGAAAGATGAATTTGAGACAGAAATAGATCATTCCACACGATAATGATCTGAAGTTCACTGGCGTACATCCACAAAGGAATGAAGTAAATGGGTGGTTATGGAATTTGCCTAATCAAAGCCATGGTTTTAATCCAATGGAAAGGTTGTAGTGGATTTGAAAAGGACAGTCCATGCAAGGAAACCCGCAAACCTCTTGCCAAAACACCTTGACGCCTCACAGCTTCTGACACACTGTAATCTGGTGTGATGAGACCAGAATAGAGCTTTATGGTCACAAACATAAGCGCTATGTTTGGAGAGGGGGTCAATAAGGCCTATAGCGACAAGAATACCGTCCCCACTGTGAAGCATGGTGGTGGCTCACTGATGTTTTCGGGGGTGTGAACTCTAGGGAGTCTTGTGAACATTGATGTTAAGATGAATGCAGCATGTTCATAGAAAATACTGGCAGACAATTTGCATTCTTCTGCAAAGGAAGCTCTTGGACTTCACAGCACGACAATGACCCTAAGCAAAAGGCCAAGTTGACCCTCCAGTGGTTACAGCAGAAAAAGGTGAAGGTTCTGGAGTGGCCGTCAATCTCCTGACCTTCATATTATCAAAGCACTTTGGGGAGTTCTCAAATGTGCGGGTTATTCTAGACGATCCCTTGATGACGTCAGCACGGACTGAGGAAACGTGCGTCGGGAGCGTGAGACCGTAAACTTCCGGGTTGGTGGAGCGGCGTTCCTTATACTCTAGCAACCGTGAATCTAATTGATCTACAAGCATGTTTTCTTATGGATTGTAGTAAGTGCAATATATGACAATAAATGTTCTATCTGATTTGACTTACTGCACCATGAGAGCCTCTTTGTTGCTTCCTTATATGTCCTGAATCGGGATCCATTATCTGGTCTGATTATACACCCCTATTGGTGAGGGAGTGTGATGTGGATGGTTGGAAAATATGTGGATCATTTTGCCTGTGTGACCCCCTATAATCAAGAGGTCATGTATTTCTGGTAAGAAGTACCTAATAAGAGCACTGGGTGAAAGTGTGGATGTGAAGGCTTTGGGATCTCACTCCTATCCATTCTGTGCTTCTATCAATTGCTGCTGTCATTCACCAAACTCGTTTGATAATTTAAGCACAAAAGACTTTAATTTACTACCTACTATTTGCACAAGTGCACTTTTGTTATTATATTTAATCAATGTGTTGAGCACAATATTTTTCATCACTATTTTATTCTAGACAACCAAAGACTTTGCATGGCCTGGAGGCATTTTGCCAAGACGAATGGGCTTGGTATACCACCTGCAAGAATTCAGTGCCTCAAAGACAACTATTACAAATGACCGCACCTGGTCATTGATGCTAAAGGGGGCAATACACAGAATTAAGAACTAAGGGTATGCAGACTCTTGAACAGGGGTGTTTTATAGTTGTGCCATTCTGTTATGACCAACAGTTGAATATGAATCCCGTAAGAAATAATAGAAATGTGTTTTGCTTGCTCACTCATGTTTTCTTTAAAAATGGTACATTCGGTATATTACCAATTCTACAGGGCTATGCCAACTTTTGAGCGGAACTGTATGTTAATATGTAGAGTGGAATGCTGCTCTGGGCTCATGCCAGCTGTACACTGTGCAGTGATTATTCTGTGCTGTGGTAATGATTATCTTGTAGGGTAGGCATTAATAAACAAGTCAATATGCTGTGTTTTCCAAGAATATTTGAAAACCTCTTCTGTCATTTCAACAAAATAGCGCCCAGCTGAGAATGACTTGAAATGGGGTTTGGACTATCAGTGATTATACCAACTACAGGCAGTTTTCAATTTTTTTTTGTGAACTCTGACAAAAGATCCATGCATGTGCCCAGCCTTAGACTGGCATCATCATCTTTTCAGAAAGCTGCGGATGAAGGAAAAAATTGGTTTTAAGCCAGTCATGTTGAGGAAGCACAGATGATCTGCACAGCAGGGACAGGCATTGCTGCTCTAAGTGGTTTCTCAATGCCTTTGGCTCAATATTTCTCCTGCATCTGTAACAAAGCACTTTATTGTAGACCCACAGCGCAAACACAGCTGAGAAGAAATAAACACATGTAGCATATCATTATGTCACATAAACAGAAAAGCTTGCCCAGAGGATGAGGACCAGAACATGCATCCTACTGTGTAGCATTTTGCACAAAAGCTGAAAGTACGCAAGGATTGGATGATGGAAACCTTGACTGTACCTAGACTTTGCAAAATGACTGAATCCAAGGAAGGATTTGGTGATCGTGCACTACAGTCAACTAAGGCTCCTTTCACACGGCCGCTCCGCTGCTTTCCGTGTGTCCGCAAATCATCCTATTTTTTTGCGGATGATTTGCGGACATCAATGTAAGTGAATGGCACTGCGGATGTCAGCGGAATACCATCCGCTGACATCCGATTTTCCTCCTTTCAGTTCTGTTCCGTTTTTTGGAACGGAACAGAACCCCATTTTTCCATCCGTGTAAAAAACGGAAAGGAAGGAAAATCGGATGTCAGCGGTGTCATCCGCTGACATCCGCAATGCCATATACTTACATTATGTCCGCATATCATCCGCAAACGGATGGGATGATATGTGGGCACACGGAGCGGATGACACAAATGTCATCCGCTCCGTGGAAAAAAAAAAAAAAAAAAGTCCCGCAGCGGAGCGGCCGTCTGAAAGGAGCCTAAGGTTTATACTTTGACATCTGTTGAACTTCAGTTAGAAGTCGTTGTAAATCCTACTGCAGTAGTTGTGCTTCTTGTTTGTGGATTGCTTTTGTTTTTTTTAACCACTTTAAGACCGGAAGGATTTGCCCCCTTAATGACCAGGCCATATTTTGCGATTCTGCACTGCGCTACTTTAACGGACAATTGCGCGGTCATGCAACGCTGTACCCAATATAATTTATGTTCTTTTTTTTCCCCACAAATAGAGCTTTCTTTTGATGGCATTTGTGCGATTTTTATTTATAGCGCTATAAACAAAAAAAAGCGACAATTTTGAAAAAAAAAAAATATATATATTTTTCACATTCTGCTAAATGACATTCTCAAAAAAAAATGTAATCACATTTTAACATTTTAGGCCAATTTGTTTTCTGCTACATATTTAAAAAAAAAAAAAAAATTGCAATAAGCATATTTTGATTGGCTTGCGCAAAAGTTATCGCGTCTAACTACGGGAAAGATTTTTATTGTTTTTTTTTGTTTTGTTTTTACTAGTAATGCCGGCAATCTGCAATTTTTTGCGGGACTGCGACATTGCGGCGGACAGATCGGACCCCTAACTGACATTTTTGACACTTTTGGGGGGATCAGTGACATTACTACAGTAATCAGTGCTGAAAATATGCACTGTTACTGTAATAATGACACTGACAGGGAAGGGGTTAACCCTATGGGTGAGTAATGGGTTAAATGTGAGCATAGGGGAGTGATTCTAACTGTGGGGGGCGTGGCTTGTGAAATGACCATAGAGACCTGTGATCCTATATAGAAGGATCACATGAACTCTGTGATCATTTCAGGGAGAAAAACGGTCGGCTGTGTTTATAACAGCCATCCGGCCTTCTCTCTCAGCGGGGAACGATTGCGGGTGTCAGGCAGCAATCGGAGCCGCCTGACCCGTGAATCGGCTTCCCCACTGCCGAGTGGGGGCGGGAGTGCGCCGCCGGAGGGGCGCGCTCGCCCCCTAGCTTCCCGAGCGTGACCGACGTATCCTGCCGCAGTAAAAAGGCGGCGGGTGGTCGGGAAGTGGTTAATATGGATAAGTGATTACTTTTTAGTTTACCTAAAAATGCCAGAAGTGAAAGCTTGAAGCTCCAGCTAAAAACATGTGTTTGTGTTTCTAACACGTGTTTATGCACATTAATGCATGTTAGCATTCATAAGAGTTTTTTATATGTTAAATCTTTATTCGTTTTCACTGTTAGAACAAATACACATGAACAAAAAAAGGGGGGTAACAGAAGGATCATAAGGTTCAGGCTTAAATCCATATTCAATACAATACGTAATATCAGTAACAAAAGGCTATACATACTGGTGCATGAGGCAAATCAAAATACAACATGGTAATTCCCCGTTGGGTAAATAACAAAGGACTATAAATACCCTAGTAAGCGGGGGGTGAGGTAGACAATCGTCCAACATTTGCATAGAGTGAAATCTAAGTAGTATACCAGTACCAATAATATAGAAAACATCAAAAGTCCTTCACCCAAGGTGGGATTTCAACAAGGAGAGCAAAAAGAAAGCCCTTCCTCAGGTGTATACATAACATGGTTCTAGTCAGACAAACGTATGTAAGTGAACAAAATTGTAGTAACCAGTAAACATGGGTAGAAGAATAGATAGAAGCGAAGAAAACAAAAAGGAAGAGGGGGGGGGGGGAGAAGGGGTTATGACCTAAGCACTATGAGGGGAGAGAAAACTGGGTATCCAAGAAAAGATAGCGAGTGGTATAATGGAGAGATCAAAGGTAGGAGGCAAATTTAGAGGAATGTCAAAAGTAAATCCAGACTGACCAGGTCAAAGTGAAATCATCAGTTTTATCTGTTTCCCAGGAAATCAAATTTTCTAGATGGCATAAGAATCCACCTCACAGGCCCATTCCATGAAGGGGGTTGTGGTTGTCGCCATGCCCTAGCGATCAGAGTTGGAGCAAAAGGTCGAAGAAGCCTTTTTTTTGTTTATAGGATCCAGGCATCATTTAGGTAATGAGAGGAGAATTAACAATTTTGTCTCTAACTAAATCATAGTAGAGGTGAAGTATTATGTTTCAAAAAGGAACGTTTTTTTTTTTTTTTTTAACAAACCCTCCCCTCAGTTGATTTTTCACTCATAAATGACCACAATGCAAACTATCTTTAGTCGCCATTTTAAATGAGAGAGCACTGAGAGCTTTTTTTTATTTTACTGCAATCATCATGGATCCTTTTACTGACAATATTTATAGTGCTGCTGCAGCAGCGATTTCTCAACCTGCAGCTGCAACATGGGGCAAGCCATCGCTACTGGATGCATCCTTTGTTCTTGCACCATATTAGGTTGCAAAAGGGTTAGGGTAACCCTAACCACTGTACATGGAAAAAGACTTAAAAATGCCAAATGCTCATTAACTTACATGCATTTGGGCATTTTTTGAGCTCAAAGGCTCCTCTCTTAAATGTGATTTTGGATGTTTTTTTTTGCCAGCGCAGATATACACTCCCCAATCAGGCAAGGAAGAGATGATCACTAACTATCTCCTTGCTCTTAAAGATATGCTAAATCCTATTAACTTCATAAAGTGCTGATGTGATAGTTTGTGCAATTCAGTTTGTAAACAATCACTCTCAAAAAAGTGCAAATGCTAAAGTGCAAAAAAAACAGTGTGCATAGTATGCAATTGTATATCTACTCATTCACAAAAATATATAAATACATAAAAATCAAAAAACTGTGCATCAAGTCCAAAAGCAATATGTGATTCCCCAACAATCAACAGCAACAAAAAATATATATTTTTCTTCCTATAAAGTCCCAAACAGAAACCGAAGGAGTGAGCAAAGATGGCGTGATATTCTTCTGCACAAAAATGTGTGCAATCACCCAGTGCGATCCTCCACCGATCACCCCAAACTGACTCACCAGATTGAGTGGCTGGTCAGATTATAAACCAGCATCAGTACTTTATCACACACTCTCCTGCAAAATGGCTCCCCATGCTGCTGCGAATGATTTAGTTCCTTTAGGATTTAGAAAGAAGGAAGGAGAGTCTACATAGCGTAAATCTGTAAAATCATTCCAATTTATTAAAACAACGTAGTACACTCACATTTTGTTAGTGTCACCCTGACACTAGGGAACAAATGCCTTGTAACATATGCTTCTTTTTTGCCTCCGGCTGTAACACACAGCCTGTTTGAGTTACAGCCGGAGGCATAAAAGATACATATGTTAAAAGGCGTTTGTTCCCTAGTGTCCGGGTGACCCTAACAAAATGTGTGTGTACTATATTTTTTTAATAAATTGAAATTACTTTTTTTTTTTTTTTACTAATAAGTGACTTGATTAGTTGGCACCACAAAAGGCATCCTCCTTTTTTGTGGCATTAAATGCCTTTGGCGCTGTATATCTTCTTTTTCTGTATACTTTTGTGGTGCCAATTAAACAACTCGCGTATTAGTAAAAAACAAAGTCGATTTTTTTTTTAACCACTTGTCGTCCGCGCTATAGGCAAATGAAGGCTATAGCGCGGGCAGCTAGTTCTGGGAGACAGTCCTATGATGGCATCCCGTGATCATGCGCTCTGTGATCAGTGTCCCGAGGACACTGTTGATCACAGATTGAGGTAAGAGCCAATTAGCGTCTCTTTACCACGTGATCAGCTGTGTCCAAACGCAGCTGATCATGGAAGTAAATAGAAGCTGGTTATCGGTACTCCTTTGCTCATGCTGATAGCATGAGGAAAGGATAAGAGAGCCGATAACCGATGCCGGTTCACATATATACAATGGGGGAACCCTGCGAATCCACTGCAGGTTCCTGCATTGCATTCAACTTACAGGCAGTTCACACTGCCATATGCGAATCGCTGGGGCTGTCAATACGAATTTAACGACACCCACAGATCATTTTGCATATCCCAGTGGGAACGGTCAGTTTAGACATGAGTCAGATTGCATAGGTGTGAACACCCATGCAATCCGATTCTGGTGCGGACCCAAAAAAGGGTCCTGTGCGAGTTTTCCGAATGCGATGCAAATTTAGCCATACAATCTGTCTGGCATCGCACATATGTGAACCGGGACTAAAAGGGACTTGTACACTGATAATCAGGGCACTGATTATCTGTGTCATCAGTGCAGTCCCAACAGTGCCCACCAGTGCTGCCCATCGGTGTCACCTATCAGTACCGCCTAGCAGTGCCTCCTCAGTGCCCACCAGGGCCCCCCTATTAGTGCCCATCAGTGCAGTCCCATCAGCTCACATCAGTTAAGGAGAAAAATTACCTGTTTGCAGATTTTTATAACAAACTATGAAAGAGGTTTTATTTTTTATTGTTGGTCTTCCTTTATTTAGAAAAAAGATAAAGACCCAGTAGTGGTAAAATACCACCAAAAGAAAGCTCTATTTGTTTGAAAAATTATAAAAGTTCAGTTTGGGTACAGTGTTCCATGACCACGCAATTGTCATTCATAGTGCGACAGTGCTGAAAGCTAAAAATTGGCATGGTCAGGAAGAAGGTAAAAGTGCCCAGTAGGCAAGTGGTTAATATTTAAAGATAAAATAATATAAAAAAAAAACCTTATGCATATGGAGGGACCAACTTTCAACCACCTTATTGTCCTATCATGAGGATTTTGCAGAAAGACCTTCATCATATGGCCCATCCCTTAAGTACAGGTGCATCATGAAGTTAGGCATAGCCCTTTACCTTTTGCGATTTTTCAATCATCAAACCTTGAAGAAACACATGGGGGTGGTATTTTGCCTCAATGCTTTCATGCTTAAGCTTCTTCAGGAGTTACAGAAGGAGGTTCATCTATCATATCCATGACAATCAATTTACATTTTCATGACCTTAAAACACAGTCATCATTTTAAATAGTCGATATGCTATTACATTTGACTAACTGCAGAATAGTCTGCAGAATAGTCTGCACAGATTTGGTTGGGCTATCTTGTAAAGGTGTAATGATTACAATACTGACCAAAGAGAATAACATGTTCTTTAGTAAGGAATTTACATGTTTGTACTGTATATACACTATGTGCACAATTATTAGGTAAGTGAGTTTTTTGGCCAAATCATCATTTTTATGCATTTTGTCCAACTCCAAGCTGCTTTTAACAGCTTTCAAACGTGTTAAACGCGGTAGAAAAGTTTATAGGCATTTGTAAAAGGAAAACATTGCTGACCTTTGCAATACAGAAAAATTAGCAATGGGGAGAGAGAATTGTAGGCATTCGGGATCAGTAAAAACTGTTATCTGCAAAAACATATTTAAACGAAAACGCTGATGAACGCCAATATACATGGCATGTAAAAGGGGTCAAACAGACGTTTTTTAAAGTTTGTTCACTAGCTGTCAAGTTACAGCGTCCAGAAGAGGTTTTCAAACGTCCAGTGTACAAGAGCGTGACTTCATTGTGGCTTTCATACGACTTATTTAACAGAAGTCAATTCAAGTTGTGTTTTAAGTCGCACCAAAAGTAGTGCAGGAAGCTTTTTCTAAGTTAGAGCGACTTGAGTTGCACCAATTAGACAGTTCCATTTCAGTTAAAAGGGTGTGACTTGTCATGCGACTTTGAACTCTCAAGTTGCATGACAAGTCACAGCAGTGTGAACCAGGGCTAACTCTGGATCTGCATTTCTAGTAGAATTGTATTCATAAATATTGTTTTCTGGTGATTTGAAATGTATTAAGATAATTTACCAGTTTAATTACAGAGCATGGTTGTACATGTGTTTCTTTTTCTTGCATATGTAATGTTTTGTTCCATATTTATTTTTTTTGCTTTGGTTTTTACGTTGAATTTCTAGTGTTAATGTATTTGCATTCTCTCTACAATTCTTTGTGTGCTGTCCTTGTTTGTCTCTATACCTTCGTCAGTAGTCATGGAAACGACTACCACTCCATATGACGGGGAAAAACTTTGCTGACAGTTTAATGCTTAGATCTACTGTGCTGGGACTTTAACCATTACCCTGTAATTCCATTTAACCTTCTAAGGAACTTTATCCTTAATTGTTGTGTGCAGAGAAGGTAAAGAGATTCTTCAACCTGTTTGAAATACTGTAGCTGCTGACTTTTAATAAACACACACACCTGTCCGGGGATCCAGCACCGCCCTCACCCAGGCCGGTTCTTTGCCAGTCCTCGGGTCCCTGGTGCTAGCATGTTAGAGGAAGTAAACTCAGCTTTTTTTTTTTTTTTCCTTACCTACAAAGTAAAGGCATAATGTGCTAGTATGCATCACATACTAGCACATTATGTGACACCTGCAAACGAAGCCCTCTTCTCTGCTGGAGGGTCAGTGGGCTCTGGCTGTGTGACTGGCTGGAGCTTTAAAGGAACGGCACGGGTGGCTGTTCCTTCAGAGCACATGCGCCATTGACGTCATCGGCACAGTAAACATCTCCTAAATGGTGCAAGTTTAGGGGATCTATACAGTACCTATAGGTAAGCCTTATTATAGGCTTACCTATAGGTACAAACTGAGGGGAGTTTACTTCCTCTTTAACTGTGGGGACCTGGCTGGGACTCCTTGTGGCTTCGTAGCCTGCTCTCTACTGCCATCAGCGAGCCACGCTGTGCCTAGTAAATGGTCCTGCAGCCTTCTGGGACACCAACAAGTGGGCACTGTTCCTGCCCCAGTACCAGTGATGGGGCATTATTCCTCTTCCTGCTTACCACATTTTTTAGATCCCACTGACCACCACGCCTTAGACATTGTGGACTCCCATCGATGCTTGGGCATTTTCTACTCCCATTGGGCACAGTCCAGCTTTCCTAATGTCTGAAAGGCAGGAAACTGGTCATTTTGTTTGGAGTCTCCTGTTGATCAGACCAGAAATGGGAGTGAATACCTGTCAAAACCAAGTACCAGCTGCCCCCCTCTCCAAATGGAGGGGAGAGAGGGAGAGGATGTGAGGGAGGAGGGCATGAAGCGGAATGTAGCCT
This sequence comes from Pelophylax lessonae, assembly GCF_965119305.1. Lineage (NCBI taxonomy): Eukaryota > Metazoa > Chordata > Amphibia > Anura > Ranidae > Pelophylax > Pelophylax lessonae. Next base: position 689,611,657 of record NC_138768.1, read on the forward strand.
TTTATGGTCAAGTTCAGCCTTAACCACCTTGCCGGCGCACTTAACTTTCTATTAATAGAATCTGGATAGAGTACTCTGTGAACAGCCAGCTTCTTTAGCAATGACCGTTTGTGACTTCCCCTCCCTGTGGGGGGCAGGGATGAGCTCGGCCGTGTTTGAGTTCGTACGTGCCCGATCCCGCCAGGTAGCCGACACTGCACTCCACTAATCACAGGCAGTGAGACATTTCCCGATCCGCAGCTGCACAGATCGGGACATGTCTCACTGCCTGTGATTAGTGGAGTGCAGTGTCCGCTTCCTGGCGGGATTGGGCATGTAGCAACTCAAACACGCCTGAGCTCATCTCTAGTGGAGGGTGTCTTCTGGACAACTGTCAAGTCCGCAGTCTTCCCCATGATTGTGTAACCTCCTGAACCAGACTGAGACCATTTAAAGGCTCTGGAAACCTTTACAAGTGTTTTGAGTTACTTAGACGATTAGAGTATGCCACCATGCATCTACAATATTGATCTTTTTCACTATATTCTAATTTTCTGAGATACTGAATTTGGGTTTTTACTAGCTGTAAGCCATAATCCTCAAAACCAGGGCCGGACTGGCCTACCGGGATACCGGTAAATTTCCCGGTAGGCTGGCAAGTCCCCCTGCCCTGGGGCTGCTGAGAACTGTAAAAAAAATGTCCGCGGCCGGCCCAACATGTGCACTGCGCATGTGCCGCCACCGCTCGGGAAAGCCCGTACACGTTCGACTATTCCCGGGCAGACGGCGTGATGTGTTGGTGCCTGGCGGTGCCATTTTTAAATGTATGGCGCCTCACCAAAAGGTAAGTGAGACTTCTCCGCAGGCTCCTGCATCTCCTCAGGAGATGCAGTGCTGCGGGCATGGTACAGGAGATTCTCCTGTACCATGCCCGCAGCCCTGAATCTCCTGTACCATGCCCGCAGCCCTGAATCTCCTGTACCATGCTCGCAGCCTCTGAAATGTCTTCCTGTACCATGCCCGCAGCCCCCTGCATCTCCTGTACCATGCCCGCAGCCCCCTGCATCTCCTGTATCATGCCCACACAGCCTCTGACATCTCCTGTATCATGCCCACACAGCCTGGTGTGGTATAATAGTATAGCCTGGTGTGGTATAATAATGCTATGGGGCTGGTATGAAATTATTTCCAGGGCTGAATTTTATTCCCAGTCCGGCCCTGCTCAAAACTAAAAGAAAGAAATGCTTGAGTTTCACTTTTTTTAATTGAATTGCTAAAATAATCTTTAACTTTTTGAACAAAATTTTTGAGATGCACTTGTATATTTACCCATTTTCAACCTGCTCTGTTTGTTATCTGGCTCCCCTATGTCAACCGGCAGTGGCTGCAGGGCGTACCAACAACGGCTAGGACATGGGACCTTATGGTAGATGTCACTGATCCTAGGCATTCACAGTCATGGTCATGTGCTCTCTCCTCTCCCCTACAGTCACCACTGGCTGACAAAAGTGATCATGTAACCAGGTGTTAGGGGAGACATTTTTAAAACTAGTTTGATTGATGCTGGAATTCTTGTAAGCCCAATGCTAATACCTAGATATGTATTTATTATCAAAGTGCTTTTTGCGGTCTCCATCAAAAAAAGGACTATTATCGTAGTTATTGGGCAGGAAAGTGGTATCACCCAGAATACCATGAGCTGTGAAATTAGAAAATTTAGATTTTGGGAATGGTTTAAGTGAGTTTGGCAAGTTGTGTCACATTAGACTGTGAGTTAGGATTGTTACTCCAGTGAAGGGATAACGCCTACATAATGCAGTATAATGTGTTAGTGGGAAAGTGATGAATAGCAATAGTGTGGGAGAGCAGATTCATACAAAGGGAAATTGTTCTTCAGTATATAATTACATGCCCATATATCACTTTTTTAATGCCTACAAAGTGATATTGTTTTGTATGTAAGAATATGCAATTTATGGTACCGGACTGTCATCCCACCAAGAGCTTGATAAACCTTTTTTGGAGTCATTTCAAAAGGGATGCATAATGTACATACAACACAAAAGGAAGTAAACTCCCATTCAGAATTTGTACCTATAGGTAAGCCTCTAATAAGGCTTTACCTATAGGTACTGTAAATATTTCCTAAACTTACACTGTTTAAGAGATATTTACATTACATGCAGCCGATGACGTCATCGGCCCATGCTCTCTGAAGGAATGGCCACCCGTGCCATTCCTTCAGCTACCTGTGCCGTGAATGATGGCTCCCCTGTGCAATGCGGAAGGAAGACCGGGTGAAGATGGATGCTGTCTTCAGCGATTATTTTGCATTGCTGGAGGGCTTAGTTTTCAGGTAAGTTTCACATAATGTGCTAGTATGGATTCTGCTTGAGGTCGGTATGAAGCAAGGTGCGTAGTAAGGCATAAACCCTGACCCAAAGTCTGCACACCTTCGGACAAGACCTCCAGATATGTGTCATCGTTCCCACCTGTGAGCATCCTTGTAAACAATTGAGTTGAGTTTTCTGTGCAGAGTTTTCTGTGCAGAGTTTTCTGTGCAGAGTTTTCTGTGCAGAGTTTTCTGTGCAGAGTTTTCTGTGCAGAGTTTTCTGTGCAGAGTTTTCTGTGCAGAGTTTTCTGTGCAGAGTTTTCTGTGCAGAGTTTTCTGTGCAGCTACAAATAGTTTAATTTTGTTGAGCAAAATGGCAGAGTTTATTTACCTTTTTAACCATGAAAGTTTGGATTTTACTAGTGCAAACCGGAAGGATGAAGACTTCCAGGACCTAGTGATTGCTATCATTGCAGCAATGAACATAAACAAGCTCAGCTTTGTAGTATGTCCTAGTGGCCCCTCTATAGGGTGGTTCAATAGGGCCTGTAAGGGTGATATTTTGAAACCTTGGAAGGTTGAAGGTTTCTTTTATATACAAATCCAGAATCCCTTTACAAATGGTGGACTTGTCTGAAGGTAATCTGCTATTCCTTCCTGTCTGCCACCTCTGCCATACTACCACTTTGACCAAGATTCTGAGCTCTGTGTTATTGTAGAATGTGTATACACTGAAAACAATGGAAAATATATAACGTATGAGTGTAACCATACAGTGCACGTGATCTTACTTTGCTGTCACTGTTTACTGCCTGCTGTTTGACTTTGTTCACGTGGAAAGCAGTAGGGGAGAAGATGTTAATGAAATCACATTGTTTTTTTTTTTTTTTTATTCTTTCTGCAGTTAATGGTGGTAGTTGGAGGTCAGGCTCCCAAGGCGATTCGCAGCGTGGAGTGCTATGATTTCAAAGAGGAACAGTGGCACCAAGTGGCTGAATTACCATCAAGACGATGCAGATCAGGTATGTTCTCCCGTATTCCACAGAACCTGTCTGCTGTGAACCCTAACCCAGACAACAATGTTAGTGTGATGGAGGCTGATCATTTAACTGTTTTCTTACTAGAAGAGTATTTAATTTAACTCTTAGCTCTAGTTAAAAAAAAAGAAAATTCTGTTTGGGTATGTATTCTTAGCTCAAAGTACATGCTATTGCTCTCAGCCTGCTACAGTGTGCTGACCTCTTGTTGGAGGGTGACTACATTCCCGCAAGGTCCCATTGTATGTACAAACATAGACTATAGACCAGTGGTTCTTAACCTTGTTGGAGGTACTGAACCCCACCAGTTTCATATGCGCATTCACCGAACCCTTCTTAATTGGAAAAATAAAATATGATTTTTTTCAAATTCAAAACATAGGTATATATTATTTTAGGTATATATTTATACATTGGTGCACAAAATGAACAAAACCATTAAGAACAAAGAACAAAACCATTAAAACATGATTTTCACACAAAAACATAATAATGAATATTTACTGCAAATTAGTGTGACTTCTGCTGTTGTCTTTCAGAGACCAGTTCAGAAATGCACGGCTTTATCTTGGCAAGTGCCACTCTCATGTCATTATCATGTCTCATGTCACCTCACCCTGGCCTGCTGTAAGGGGGGATCTATATGGGGGATGAGACCTCACCTCACCCTGGCCTGCTGTAAGGGGGGAATCTATATGGGAGACCTGGTCCCCCATATAGATCCCCCCTTACAGCAGGCCAGGGTGAGGTCCCCTATATAGATCCCAGGTCCCCCATATAGATCCCCCCTTACAGCAGGCCAGGGTGAGGTCCCGTCCCCCATTTAGATCTCCCCCCCCTTACAGCAGGCCAGGTTCCCCATAAAATAGATCCCCTTTACATAGTCTTCTCACACAGTCAGACAGTCAGTCACTAGACTAGTACAGCCAGTACTACTCCACACTCCAGTCCTACCTTTTTTTCATCTGTGTCCCGACTCCCGATTACAGGCTAGGTTTTCCTCCTGCAGGCTGCAGCACCACTGTCACCACTGGCTCTCTGGCCTCTCACCTGCCGGCTTCTTCTGCTGCTGCGGCTGCCTGGTCTGGTGATTCTCTCCCGCGCTGCGCTGGGCGGCCGTTGCACGGGTTAGTCCCTCCCCCAGACAGTCCCTCTCCGCACGCCTGGCCTGTCTCCCCCCCCCCCCCCACCACTCCACAGTGGGCGACGCCAGCACCGGTTGGATCGGATTCGGCCGGGAGCCGAGCTGCACAGCCAGCAGTGAGCCAAGAGCAGAGAGAGCTGCGAGTGCGAGCGGAGCGGGAGCGGAAGGACATGCCCGAAACTGGAGAAATAGTCCCTGACAGCGAAGTGGTACTAGCGGAGGGTGTGCCGAACCCTCAAGACTGACCCACCGAACCCCTGGGGTTCGATCGAACCCAGGTTAAGAACCACTGCTATAGACTATGGTATTTGTAGTTTGCATAGAGCAGTGCACAGGTCCGCAGCTAGCGTGCAATCCTCGTTCTAAACAAATGGAAGTGAGGAGGGGAAATGAGAGGTTTGGGAGCTCAAGGAGTGAGGAAAACACTGTAGGTAACAATTTCATGAAAATTATACTGCAGGGCCCTTAAAGTGGTTGTAAAGCTCAGACATGAAATAAGAACAGAGCGTATCCCTCTATAGTGTGTACTTAACTCAATTAAAAGCACTAAGGCTGGCTCCATTCACATTTGTACGACTTGTTATATGACTGTGGACACTAAAGTTGCATGACAAGTCACACCCCATTTTTTTCAATGACGACTGTTAAAATATGTGCGACTTAGTGATTGTAAAGGAAAAATGTATGTATATGTATATATATATATATATATATATATATATATATATATATATATATATATATATATATATATAAAAATAATAATTCTACTTACCTGGTCGGTGGAGTGGTTTTGCACAGAGCAGCCCCAATCCTCCGCTTCTCACATCCCTGGTTGGTGCTTTGGGCCCCTTCCCCTTCCTGCTTGCCCCCATAGCAAGCCGTTTTTTTTTTTTTTTTTGCGGGACTGCAACATTGCGGCAGACAGATCAGACCCCTAACTGACATTTTTGACACTTTTGTGGGGACCAGTGACATTACTACAGTAATCGGTGCTAAAAATACAGTAATCGGTGCTAAAAATATGCACTGTTACTATAATAATGATACTGGCAGGGAAGGGGTTAACATTGTAGGTGATCAAGAGGTTAAATGTGAGCCTAGGGGAGTGATTCTAACTGTGGGGGGGGCGTGGCTTGTGAAATGACCATAGAGACCTGTGTTCCTATATAGAAGGATCACAGGGGCTCTATGATAATTCTTTGTCAGCGGGGGAACGATCGCGGGTGTCAGGTGGCAATCGGAGCCGCCTGCCCGCTGCATCGGCTTCCCCACTGACAAGTGGGGGCGGGAATGCGCCGCCGGCAGCGCGCGCTCGCCCCCTAGCCTTCTGCACGCGACCAACGTATAGTTACGGCGGTTCGCACAGGAGCGGCTGCTTGTCGCAGTATAACTGCGGCGGGCAGACGTTAAGCTGTTTCCGTGGGGTAGACTGGAATCTCCGGTATGCCCAAGGTGTCAACAGACATCGACTGGGACATCTCCACAACATGTGTAGAAGGTCAAACTATTTAGATATTGGAGAGAATTGCTGAGCATAATAAATAATGTACTTGGTCTCCAGATTCCTATGGATCCTAAAATCTGTCTTTTGAGTAGTTTTTCAGATGAGGTAATATCACCTATGGTGGATATATTATTAAATAGATTATTATTCATAGCACGTAAAAATATATCACTGAAATGGTTATCCTATAGCCGCCCTCTTTGGAGGACTGGAGATTTTAGGGAAATTATGCTTTGCTGATCACAAGTAAATGGGGAAGTGCCGTTTATCGGCTCTCCTCGGCTCACACTGACAGAGTGTGTGGAGAGGAGAGCCATAGAGCGGCATCTCCTCGCAGGGAAGACCTGTACAGATAATCAAGGAACGAATCATCAGTGCCCTGATTACAGTACAGCCCTTTCAGAGTTGCATATCAATGCCACCTATCAGTGCGGCATATTAGTGCCACCTAATCAGTGCCCATAAGTGCGGCCTCATCAGTGTACATCAGTGATGTCTATCAGTGCCGCCTCATTAGCACACATTAGTGAAGGAGAAAAATGACTTATTTTCAAAATTTGCTGACCGAAACCAAGAAAAACTTTTTTTTTTTTTTTCAAAATATTTGGTGTTATTTTTCATTTTTTTTTTTTTTTTTTTAACAAAACAGTGAATAAATACCACCCAAAGAAAGCTCTATTTGGGTGAAAAAAATGATATAAATATGATTTGGGTGCAGTGTTGCATGGCCAACCAATTGTCATTCAAAGTGTGACCGCGCTGAAATCTGAAAACTGGCCTGGGCAGGAAGGGGGTGAAAAAGCCCAGTATTGAAGAAGTTAAAGCAGCGGCCCTAGAGAATAAAATGGTAGATGTTGCAATTTTTTGGTATGTCACACAGTATCAGTAAAAGAGTTAATTTTAAAACAGTGGGCGGGGCAATGCAAATCATTCCTTTTGGCCCTGGTGTACAGTGCAAATATAGCCGAATGTTATAGAACCATTTATTACAAACTGCATGCAGCTGTTTCAGGCTTTTTGTCCACTGTCAGTGCAGTATATGGAAACCATGGCTTCTATGGTGTAGAACTTGGGACCCAATAAGACAGCATAACTATACAGGTTATATTAGGAAGAGACTAAAGAAATCATGTTCCGCCCACTGTCCTGAAATGAGGAATAATCCTTTTTTTTGTAATATGTGCTGGAACAGGACATGATTCCTTTAGTTGTATTAGTTCTGAACAGAAACTGAAAGATGCTAGAAGCATCTGTCATAGCTGGAATATTTACTGCTCCCACTCCTTTTGTTGTCTTCTATGCATATAAAATAAGTTAAAATAATTGGCATATTCAAAATTTTTGTTACTGGGCACCACATATGTGCAGATCTGGGGATTCAAACCAATTTCAATACAAGAATAGATAACAAGCTTAAAAAATCAAAAATTTCCCACTTCTTGCTAATGCAGTAAAAGTTTTCACCAAGGATAGCAAGCGATGCTTTGCTTTGGTGATGAGACACTTGGGGCACTCTCTGAACTTCTTTAGATGCCTCAACTGGTAAGGTGATTTCATTGAAAACTGACACCTGTTTTCCCCTTCGACTGACAGTGTTCTCTATATTGATATACAGTATGTGCAGTTGTGCACAGATAGCGGTACTCTTAAGTGCTTGTGTTTAACTCACTGTATTTCCTTGTATTAAAGACCATGGCGGCCACTGAATCCCTGTGGGTTTTGTTATTGTAGGTAGTAATGTTGCCAGATTATAAAAGTGACGTGACTTTTATTAATGGCTGTTTCTACAGGTGTGGTATACATGAATGGGCACGTGTTCGCTGTTGGTGGATTTAACGGTTCGCTCCGGGTGCGTACGGTAGACTCGTATGACCCAGTGAAGGATCAGTGGATAAGTGTGGCCAACATGCAGGACAGGAGAAGTACTCTCGGGGCTGCTGTCTTGAATGGGCTGCTCTATGCTGTTGGAGGATTTGACGGCAGTACAGGTAAATGCGCCATTTGCTATATGAGGAGCATTGTTATCACTGAGAGGTGATATCAATATGAAGCGTACATTTTGCAATACAGTATGCAAAAGCTTGCACAAATAAAAGCATCATAACAAAAGCAGATCTCTAGTCTATTCTATTCTGATAGGTTCCATTTAAAGTGTAACTATGGACAAAATAAAATAAATTACCTATGTGATGCAGTCTGTTGTTGGTACTAACATAGCAATTTTTGTTTTTATCAAGAGTCCCCCTGTAACACAGTTTTATTACCTGTAATAATGCCAGTAGATCCACTTTTTCCATTTTAACAGAGTGATCGTGAAATGACTGCAGTGACGTTCTCATGTCACAACTTAGGCTTGTAAAGCCTAAGTGCAGCCAACATCAAAAACCAAAAAATTAGCACAAGAAACATAACATAGTCACTAGGATGTGTTCATTGTACAATTCCTCTTCTGTGGGTAATAATAATGTCTGGGAAGCTTTGCTCATCAGTAGGCTTTAAAGTTAACATTGCTATTGATCTTAATGTTTTTTTTATTTTACCAGTAGTTAAAGTAGTTGTACAGGCTGAAGGTAAAAACATTCTGTGTGCTGTTCCCCCACAGCCCCCCAATACTTGCCTGAGCTCCCTCACGATCCAGTGAGGTGCACGGGAACCTTAGCTGTCCTGGGATTCCCTCTCCTCATTGGCTGAGACAGCAATGGGAGCCATTAGCTCCCACTGCAGTCAATTGCAGCCAGTGAGCCAATGAGGAGAGAGAAGGGGCAGGGCCGAGCTGTGGCCTTGTGTCTTATGGACGCATAGAGCAGGGCTCGGGAGGGAGTATGCATCAATGCCCTCACAGCAAGCCCAAAAGTTAGAACTGTACCAGCAGCTGATAGTCTGATGAAAAAGAGTATTGCCAGCTAGTAGCAGATTTTCCCAAGAGCTAATGCAAGTCTTCTGTGCTACATGAACATTGCTTTTGCTTAAACTTATGTTTACACATAAATTAATCCTAACATTGGTGCCTGAATGCTGCAAGTCAAAAAAAAAAGAAAGCAATATGTTAATCTTTAAACACTTTTTTAGTTCTAGAATTTATAGTTACAGCTCTTGGTAAAATTGCATATGTCTCTTTTGTAGGACTGGCAACTGTGGAAGCATATAATTTTAAAGCCAACGAGTGGTTTCATGTTGCACCAATGAACACTAGAAGAAGCAGTGTTGGAGTTGGTGTTGTTGGTGGTAAGCTACGGTACAATAGTTTGAAAACCTGTGCTATGGTGTCCATGCAAAAGCCAATAATCAAGTGATATAGATGAAAACCTGTGCTATGGTGTCCATGCAAAAGCCAATAATCAAGTGATACAGATGAAAACCTGTGCTATGGTGTCCATGCAAAAGCCAATAATCAAGTGATACAGATGTATAACTCCTAAGGCTGATTGATATCACACCAATGTTGAACAGCCAGAATGGGAGATTCTCCCTTACTGTGACTGCATGTTCCTGTGTATGTGGCCATTGCTGTTTGTCTCCCACACTGTTCAGAGGTCAAGTTCATCAGGATTAGTGAAAATGCAGAATCGCGTATGCATACGCGATTATGCGCAGCCGTCCTGCGCTGTTACAGTAAATGTACAGTGCGCGGTCGGCAAGTAGTTATTGGAAGCACTGATTGCCACTTAATCCACTTCAGCTCAGGAAGATTTTACCCCCTTCATGACCAGGCCATTTTTCTATTCGGCACTGCACTATTTTAACTAGCGATTGCACGCTCATGCAACACTGTATCCAAACAAAATTTATATCATTTTTTTTTCACACAAGTAGAGTTTCTTTTGGTGATATTTGATCACTACTTTTTGATTAAAAAAAAAAAAATATTTTCTACTTTCTGCTAAAAAAAATATCCAATAAATTAAAAAAAAAAACATTTTTAAAAATCCCAATAAGTGTATATTGATTGGTTTGAGTGAAAGCTATAGCTTTAAATTATAGTAGTTAACAATTATAGTAGTAAACTAGAATCGCTATAAACTATGGTGTATATATACTGGAATGTTTGATTTTTTTTATTTATTTTTTTTACTACTATTGGCGGCAATTTGACATTAACTGATGCTGGGGGGGAACTGACTGCCCCTGACATCACCAGTGACATTATTAACAGTGATCAGTGATAACACTGTCACTTTTTTAATGACACTGGCTGGGAAGGGGTTAACATCTAGGGCAGGGTTCGGGAACCTTTTTGGCTGAGAGCCATGAACACCACATATATTCAAATGTAATTCCCGGGAGAGCCATATACTATATTTCAGGGGTCGGGAACCTTTATTTAATCATATTCATGGGCCACGGCTATACAGTGAATAGATGGAGCCGTGTGAAAGTGCCTGGAGTCCGGTCGGGAAGAGAGCAGAGCAGGCAGGTATGCAATGAGGCTGGAGTGGTGAAGGCCTGCGAGTGATGGAGGTGAGTATAGGCCCTGAGAAAATGTCAGCCGGCCGCTGAAGGCCTCAGAAGTGGATGTGAGAGGCAGCTCCCGCTGGTCCCCGGGTGTTAGAGGGGAAGGAGATTGTGTCTGTCGGGGCACAGGAAGTGGATGGCAGGTTTCCTTACAGGGCGGTGATTATCAAAGCCCTCAGATGCACAGCACATGAGCCAGCGGTGGTACCGCGAGTAGGCCGCGGGGTCCATAGCGCGGCGGTCACCCAGAGACGAACTGAGGGGAGCGGTGGGTAACCCACAAAGTGTACTGTCTATGGGTGCAGAAATCTCCTTGGCACTGGGCACAGCTACACTGATGGCACTGGATTGGTAGACGCGGCGGAGCTCTGGGACTACACGTCCGGACACGCCCCCCTTTATTAAAGATTTGTCTGCGAGCCAGATGCAGCCATCAAAAGAGCCACGTCTGGCTCGCAAGCCATAGCTTTCCGACCCCTGATCTAGGATGATTAAGGGGTTAAATTTGTGCCTAATTGTGTGTAATGTGTGCTGCTTTTACTTGGAGATCTTTCTCCTCCCTGCTTTACAGGGAGGAGAAACGAACAGATCGCTCCCCCTGTGTATACAGAGCTCTGAGCTGTGATTGCACACATCTGGACAGCCGGTCCCAGCCATGAATCATTGGCCAGAATTTGCTGACAAGCTCCCATTATGTGCAGTCACAGCAGGTGCCAAACACAGGGTGCGCATGCACACACCCTAAACCCAGAAGTAGGCAGCGGCGTACAGATGCACTGCTTTGCCTACAGCGGGCAGTCGCTAAATGGTTTTTAACCACTTGCTACCCGCCCGCCGTCAAATGATGGCGGAGTAGTGCATCTATTATTCTTGGGCGCCGTCATATGACGGCGCACCAGAACTGCCTCTCGCGCGCACGCGGGGGCGCGCAGAGCGGCGATTGTGGCCGTGCCGTGTTGCTAGGACACGGCGCGACCCCGATCTCAGTAAAGAGTCAATGACATGACTCTTTACTCATGTGATCAACTGTGTCCAATCACAGCCGGTCACATGTAAATGAGGAAGAGCCATTATTCGGCTCTCCTCGCCTCACACTGTCAGAGTATGAGGCGAGGAGAGCCAATCAGCGGCTCCTCCTCATAGGGGCGAAAAAGACATGTAATCAGGGCACTGATTACATGATTACACAAATGTAAAATCAAGTCCCCATAGTGCTGCCAGTTAGTGCCCATCAGTGCCTGCTCATCTAGGCACTGACTGGCAGCACTATGGGCACTGATGGTGCCGCTCATCAGTGCCACCTATCAGTGCCCATCAGTGTGGCATATTAGTACCTCATCAGTGCCACCTCAGCAGTGCCCATAAGTGCCACCTCATCAGTGCCCATCAGTGCAGCTTATCAGTGCCCATCAGCGCTGCCTCATCAGCGCACATCAGTGAGAGGTTAATGTCATAAATGTGCTAGTATGCACCACATACTAGCATATTATGACACTTACCTAAAAAACAGGTCTCTCCTAAAAAACGGATCCCTCCAGTGATGCATTGTCAGGGCTTTCAAGGAGTCGATTTTCACTTGGTTTTCCTTCTCGGTTTGCCCGCTCCGGCCATTTAAATGGCCAAGCTGCGATGACATCATTCCCGCAGCACATCTCTCTTAATGGACAGTATGCCACCTCTTGAGAGCACAGTGTGCATGTGTCAGTGACATCACCTGCTGCTACACATGTTAATATCATCTTAATCGTGCAAGTGTAGGAGATATTTACCGTACCTACAGGTTAGCCTTATTACAAGCTTACCTGTAAGTATAAGATAAAAGCGAGTTTACTACCTCTTTAAAGTTTCATAAAAGCTTGCTGTTCATACTTCTCTTTTGTAGAAGCAGAAGCCCGTGTAGGCCAAAAAGTTCATATAGACAGATGGACCTAATCTGATGGTCAGGCCATCTATGGTCGGGCTAGGGAATGTTTTTTGTCTGTAGGCCTTCTCTGATGGCTATGTCTTTTCAAGGGAAGCATTGATCTAAAATGATGGATTTTTCCAGCCAAACATTAGTCCTTCCTTGGTGCCGGCTGCAGTGTTCTGCCCGGTCTATCTACAGACACAAACATGCATGTATACCCAATACAAGCCTAAACTAGTGTCTGTGGGCACCTTAATATGCGCAGCTCTTGCTGTCTGTACCTGATAGATTTCAGTTGGGATTACCAACTGGTTTCCCATCGAACCAAAATTAAAATTTGGTATCACTTTAAAATAGACTGAACCCTGAATTGGATATAATAAATGAAATGTATTTGTCCATTTATAATTATGATTCAAAGTTAATTTGTAAATGTGTAATTTAAAATCAGTGCTTATGTGATACGTTCTTTTCTCATTCCTAGGTATGCTGTATGCGGTTGGTGGCTATGATGGAGCATCACGACAGTGTCTTAGTACGGTTGAATGTTATAATCCTAGCACCAATGAATGGAGTTACATATCAGAAATGGGCACACGAAGGAGTGGTGCAGGTACTGAAATTAAAAAAAAAAAATTGAGTAAAAATGTACAACCTATGACTTGAGGACAAGCCTATTTCTGACTCATGTTGTTTACAAGATAAAATCTGTATTTTTTGCTAGAAAATTACTTAGAACCCCCAAACATTATATATATATTTTTTAGCAAAGACTCTGGAGAATAAATTAGCGGTCATTGCATTATTTTTTGTAACAAAGTATTTGCGAGCATTTTTTTAAACACAATTTTTTTGGGAAAAAATAAATTTCACTGAATTAAAAAAAAAAAAAAAACTGTAAAGTTAGCCCAATTTTTTTTGTATATTGTGAAAGATGTCAGCCTGAGTAAATGGATACCCAACATCCTACTGTTTAAAATTGCGCACACTCGTGGAATGGCGACAAATTACGGTACTTAAAAATCTCCATAGGCGACGCTTTAATTTTTAACAGTTTAGAGTTACAGAGAAGGTATTTTTCTAAAATGGGGGGGGGGGGGGGAATCTGCGCTGTGGATAAGACTAACCTGGCTGCAGCCTATATTTAGTATATATAGCCCCAGTAGGGTTACTGTATATAAATAAGAGAAGGAAAATTTATGTGGCGCTGCCTAAAAAAGTGTTAATAGATAACCAATGTAATAATGCACAAAATGAATAAATGAAATTGATTTAAACTCACTATGGTAAATACAACAGTTGAAATGACCCAGATAAAACACATCAAATAATATAAGGTAACGTATTAAAGTGACATGGTGCAAAGATGCAAGTTAACCCAACGAAAGGCCAACAACGTTGGAATGTGCAAAAATAGATGTCAAAAAGGTATATATATTGCCGTAAACAGTATTCAATAATTTATATATTGGTGTAAAGAAATATACACCAAGGACAAATCAGGTGACTTAGTGAATAGCCACTAATGAAGATAAAGGGGCTTAGTATAAAAGTGGCGTAGTGTCCTATGAACAATGATCAAGGACGGTAAATAATAAAAATGTTATAAATAAAATACAAAAATGAATGTAGAGGTGACTCAGTGCAGAAGTAGTTAAGTGCACTTTAAACAATAGTCCGTAACGGTGGAAAAAAAAAATATATATATATATATATATATATATATATATATATATATATATATATATATATATATATATATATATATATATATATATATATATATATATATATATATTGGCTGCAATGGCTGGAGTCCCAGGCTGTGGATCTTGGGGTGGTCCAGAGGTGACACTTGCAGGTGAGGAAACCGATGTGCTCCCCTCTTCTAAAGACCTCACTCACCAGATGGAATTACCCCTACAGGGGTAGTAGGCATAGTAATACTCAATGGTATATCCCCCTCAGATCCCAGACATCAATAGGGTATATGGGCATCCAGTAACTTCTTCCCGCTCAGGTATTGGTTACAGTAATACTCCCAGGTAAATGGCATCAATAGGTATAGGGGTCCGACCATGGATAGGAAGAAACAAGGGTCCAAAATAGTTAAGTATTGCTTAAAATATATAATTTATTAAATGCAGCAATGGTACTCCCAAGCAGAGGTGATAAAAAGGCAGGCAGTAACAATAGCAGTGGTGTACCCCGCTCAGAACGCAGATCGCGGTCCACTTCCCTTCCACTTCACTTCTAAAATTATTGCTCTCGCTCTGACGATTGCGGCGATACCTCACATGTGTGATTTGAACACCGTTTTCATTTGCAGTGTGACTTACATATGCGTTTTCTTTTATGCACAAGGTCACGGAGACGGGGCACTTTACATTTTTTATTTTTTTTAACAGTTTTTAAAAAAAAAAAAAAAATAAAAATCTTATCACTTTTTTATATCTGTCACAAGGAATGTCAACATCCCCTGTGACAGTAATAGACAGTGACAGGTACTCTTTATGGAGGGATCTGAGGTCTAAAAGACCCCAGACCCCTCCACTGCACTTCAAAGTATTCAAAACGCCAAAATCTGCATTTTCGAATACTGACATTTTTTTTTTAAATCGGCGCCATTGGCAGCCGAGGAAAACTGTAAGTGACGTTGCTTCCTGGTTACATGATCGGAGACCTGATCGAAGCCCAATCCGGCTTTGTTCGGGACTCCAACCAGCTGGAAGACCCAGACAGAGCCGCAAGAGGGGGGGGGACATCCCGCTCGCTGGGATAATGGCCGAGCAGCTGCTGAGCCACATCGGTTGTCATCTCCTGAAAGACGACCGCCAGGCATCATCCCGGTAGTACCACTTCTTCAAGCCAACGTACAGGTATGTCGGTTTGCGGGAAGTGGTAACTGACCTGCTTACAGTATTTATTCAATATGAACAAAACACGTTGATAGTTCTTATAGGTCCCAGCCATGCAGCCCCACAGTATTCAAAATACTTTGAGTTGGGCTTATATTTGTGAAATAGCTAGTTAGCCATTGGTAGCCAATTGTCACCTTTATACAGTACTGTTATATTTTTATGGTTGTTACAAATCTGATGTGTCCCAAATGCCTGTAATATTTTGGTGGTTTCAGTTTAGAGAATTATGGGGAAAATAGAGTTTACCATCGGTGGTTAGAAAATGTGGGGACATTGCATAGAGTGGCTCCATTCTCCAGCGAAAAAAGCCTAAAGCCATAGTTGACAGATTTTCTTCCTTGCCAAAACAACTTCTAACATTTTTGTAGTTTACTATAAGCTTTTTGTTACACTAAATGAATTGCTAAGAATATTTGAAAGAAAAATTCCATACTCACAAGTTACATCAGACTGATGTTGACATTGAAACTTACTGTTAAGTTAACACAGAGAGGATGACAGTGACATACATAGTAACCTTGACAGTGACTCTGGCATTGACATAGACTGACAATGACATGCCTGCACTAATATTGATCTAAGCACATCTTGACATATTGTGCCCTATTTATCCAACATTGTCTGTCTAGCAACTAGTCATATTCCTGTTATATTATGGCACTTTTCCACTGCAAGTACCGGCTCGGCTCTACTCGGCCCTGCTTGGCCCGGTTTGCTTTTCCACTGCTGGTACCGCATGGTATAGTGTCGGAACGGTTCGGTACGGTACGGTATAGGTTTGCTTTTCCACTAAAGTAGTACTAAAGTTAAGTGGGTGGGATAACAACTGGGTGGGTGGGATTCTCTAACCAATCAGTGGCTAGTAGTGACTGCATGCAAAGGATTGTGGGATATGGTACCTGTTGGAACCACAATCGAGTAGGTACTGTTTTTTCAGAGCCGTACCGTACCGTTCGGTTCCATGCAGTGGAAAAGCAAACCTATACCGTACCGAACCGTTCCGACCCTATACCATGCGGTACCAGCAGTGGAAAAGCACAAAAGCGTGCCGAACCGGTACGGTTCCATGCAGTGGAAAAGCGCCATTAGAAACATTATAGCATAATAGGTGGTTGCAGCATAAACACATATATATGAAAAAGAGTGATCAATATTCTGGCTAACCATATGAAGATATAAGAATGGGTGAGGAGGAGAAAGAAACATTTTAGGTACCAAAATGTAGTTTACATCTAAAAGTACTGCTGATTTAATATATATATATATATATATTACATGAAGCCTCTGGTTTTATCAACTCTGATGTGCCTATCTGGTTTGTAGGTGTGGGAGTCTTGAATGGTTTGCTGTATGCAGTGGGAGGCCATGATGGTCCCTTAGTGAGGAAAAGTGTTGAAGTTTTTGACCCATCTACAAATGAGTGGAAGCAGGTTGCGGACATGAACATGTGCAGAAGGAATGCAGGTATGTACAGATAGGGTTTCCTTGAATTTGGAATTTTTTTTAAACATGTCAATGTGAATGCATGTAAGTCAGGTTGACATGTAGGGGATCATTTATAAAAATAAAATGGAAAAAATGGGAAGTTGCCCATGGTCGTGAAATATTATTGGTTACTATAGCAACCTATCATATTCTTTTATTTTCCAATGTTTAAAAGGTTTAAAATTCTACCTCTATTTGCCCCTCTGTTAGCCTATGTGTCCATGCACACTATAGGCGTTTACAGAAATTTAGAGGCAGAAAAAAAAGCATCACGTCTGCATTCAAGAGAAGGCGTTTTGGCTGAAAAAAGTGCCAAAATGCACCTAAACCTGGGATTGTTGGCCAGAAGAAATTAAAGTACAAGTCCAGCCAAGAGCAAACTAACTCTAAACCTGCTAATCTATCTAACCCTGCAAAGCAAAAATCGCTGTACTTACCTTTTTCTGCAGCTGATCCGGTCTGGTATCCAGCAGCGGAAGCTGTGTGCAGGAGAGGACCTACAACGGCTGTGAAAAGGCTGGGAAGTGATGTCACCCATAGAGTTACTATGGTGCTTATGTTTTCGGCTGCCTCTCCTGCACTCGCCTCCATACTGAAGCCACCGCTGATGCTGGGACTGGACCCGATCGGCTGCAGAGTAGGTAAGTACAGCGATTTTGCTTTACAGGGTTAGATATATTAAGTTTAGAATGTGGCAGATAGCAGATTTAGCGTTGGGTTTTGCCTGAACGTTAACTTATTTTAATTCTAATATTTTGGTCAATGAAATTCATAATTGCCCAAACACTTGATACACATAAACGTATTTGCAAAAATGCAGCTTAGGCACGTTTCTGAAATTGCTTTTCTCCTGCTAGGAGGAAAGTGTTTACAAAAGCCTCAGTTTGCATGAGGCCTAAACTAAACATGCACAGTGCCGCGGGTATCTATATAATGTAGCCAACAATATAATGGACTGTTCAAAAAAAAATCTTATTGTTAAAAAATGTAAA
This sequence comes from Pelophylax lessonae, assembly GCF_965119305.1. Lineage (NCBI taxonomy): Eukaryota > Metazoa > Chordata > Amphibia > Anura > Ranidae > Pelophylax > Pelophylax lessonae. The sequence goes on from NC_138768.1 coordinate 689,629,412, forward strand.
AAAAAAGATTGAATCTTCAACACGTCCTGTTCACAATGTGCATAGTCCACTTTTTGCATTCCAGATGTTTCTTGTGAAGTTGTCATTAGACTTCTTCATCCTAGTTAATGGGAGTAATTTAAAACACATTAAGCTGCTTCCCCTGTTGGTGGGTATGAGAAAAGCACAAAGTTGGTGCATGACCTCATAATGGTGAATCTCGGTGCTCTTCTCTTCTATATATTCAAAATTCCACAGTTGTTGCTTCAGCTGAATAAAAGTCCCTTCCATGTAAATTTTCATCCTGGTATTTATCTTGTCCACCTGGCTACCTTGTTATTGCTAGTAGACACATTTTCTAAATGCGAAAGACAGTAGGCCAGTGTGTATATATTGGTTGAAGTAGTACCCTATCTGTGAGCCCACTGTAGCATTTCACAGACTGGATGAATCTAAAGGTTACCCAGTCTTGGTCGCCAGTAAATAAACAAGTCTAATAAAAAAAAAAAAATGTATGATTATTTGGGTGGCCCCGCTGCCTGAACAAAAAAGTAAACAGTCTATGACCAGCTTTCCTTAAGAAGTAGAGATTGTTTTTTTTAAGGGCCCTTTCACACGGGCGCTCCGTATGTCTGCAAATCATCCTATTTTTTTGCGGATGATTTACGGACATAATGTAAGTCAATGGCATTGCGGATGTCAGCGGAATACCATCCGCTGACATCTGATTTTCTTCCTTTCAGTTCTGTTCCGTTTTTTGGAACGGAACTGAACCCTATTTTTCCTCAGTTCAAAAAACGGAAAGGAAGCAAAATCGCAATGCCCATAGACTTACATTATGTCCGTATATCATACGCAAACGGATAGGATGATATGCGGACATACGGAGCGGATGACACAAGTGTCATCCGCTCCGTGAAAAAAAAAAAAAAAAGCACCGGAGCGGATCGCAATGCGGTACGCTCTGTGTGAAAGAGCCCTAAAGTGAATTTTAACTATGCAAACAAAGTCTTCTCTTATATAAATAAGGCAAAAATGTGTTCACTTTGAATGCCCAATTATGTACAAAGGAGGAAGACCGACAGTGAAGCCTTTCGGATTCACAGCTTGTTCGCTACTGCACATTTGCGAAGCGCTGTGCTTTCTAATTGGCCCAGCAGTGGGGGGTAAGGAGGAGGGACGGTGCCATCTCCTGGAAGTGGGGGAGGGCAAATGGCTAAAACAGTCCCCCCCCCCTCCCCCCTTACAGATGCCAAATGTGCCACCGAAGAAGGGGGGGGGGGGCAGATCAGGGGAAGTTCCACTTGTGGGTGGAACTCCGCATTAATGTGTCTGCATTCTGGAAATGTTTTACATAAATTAATAAAAGCTGATCATGGTAAACATCCCCTTCCGTGTTAAATGGTTCGTCTCAAACTTCTAACTGCCACTTTGTCTTGTCAGTTTAATCTGTTAATCATTTGCCCATTTGCAATGTATGTTTGAGACCGTGCGGGCTGGCTGCTCAGCATCACATGTGTGTGTTGGTGTGTGTGTATATATATATATATATATATATATATATATATATATATATATATATATACTGTGTGTATGTATATATCCATCTATCTATATATATATATATATATATACTGTGTATGTATATATCCATCTATCTATATATATATATATATATATATATATACTGTGTGTATGTGTGTATATATATATATATATATATGTATATGTAATTCTGCTTTTCCGGGTAGGGGGCTAACGCACCCAGTTGTGCTGTGATTCATCACCGCATGCCTATCACCAGGTCCCAGCCAGTGATTGACCACCGGCTCCCGGCGATTAGCTCTGAACTTCATGGGGCACAGCTCTGTTACTGTAAACAGCGTGGGGCTGTGTTCAGTGACGGGATCCAATTGTTGTTTTCATTCCCTGCTAAACAGAAACTAGATCCCCCAGTAAATGCAGCACATAGTACACACACAAACAATTGTTAGGCACAGATTTAACCCCTGGATCACCCTAGATGTTAACCCCTTCCTGCCCAGTGTCATTAGTACAGTGACTACATATTATTAGCACTGATCACTGTCATAAGGTCATTGGTAATGTCAGTGGCAGTTAGTTCCCACAAAGTGTCAGATTGCCTGCTGTCCCGCTATAAGTTGCTGATCACTGCCATTACTAGTATAAAAAATAAGAAATCCTAAATAAAAAGGCCATTATATATCCCATAGTTTGTAGATGCTATAACTTTCATGCAAGCCAACCAATATACACTTATTGGGATTTTTTTTTTTTTTTTTTAACCAAAGACCTGTAACAGAATACATTTTGGCTAAAATGTTTTAAAAGATTAGATTTTTTTTTAATAGAATAGGTTTTATAGCAGAAAGTAAAAATATATTTTGGTTTTTTTTTTTCAAAACTGTCAGGCTTTTTGTTTATATAATAAAAAAAATTAATAAAAATTTAATTAAAAAAAAAACAGAGGTGATCAATTACCACCAAGAATTTTGTGTGAAAAAAAAGATATACATTTTGTTTGGGTACAGTGTTGCATGACCGAATTATCAGTTAAAATAGCGCATACTTGCTGCATAGCAAAAAATGGCCCGTTCATGAAGGGAATAAAAATGTTTAAAGGCTAAGTTCACCTTCCTGGTATATGTCCTATAGGGCAGGAAAACTGTTAGTAGAATGAAGCAGTAGTTCAGCAGCTGACTTAATTTAACCACTTAAGGACCAGGCCTATTTCTGACAATAAAATCAGTATTTTTTGGTAGAAAATTACTTGGGATGGAACCCCCAAACATATTATATTTATATATATATATATATATATATATATATATATATATATATATATATATACACACACATATACATTTTCTTTTTAGCACAGACCCTAGAGAATGAAATGGAGATCGTCGCAATACTTTTTCACACCGTTTTTGGTCGGCCGCGACATAGCCTCACAAACAGAGGCTGGCCCGCGAGTTAAACGTCTCACAGGGTCGCATACGACCAGGCTTGGGTCTGAATCACAGCGGTCCGTTGGCCGACAGCTCCCCTACTTCGGTGGTGAGAAGTTCTGTCTGGAGCGTTACCCGCACCATGACTGGGTAAATACAGTTCCCCCTCTCCCCTTTTGGTGGTTTTCTTTGGGGTGGACGCAGGTAACCTGCAGGGACAGTCGGACCTGCCTGCAGGTTCCCTCCTCCCATCCTTAGATCCCTCACTGAGCTGGGCTTCCCCAACTCCCTTTCCCCCCTGTCTGGACTTAGTCTGTTGGGGGTCCCAGGGCTGAGAATGCAGCAGAGACCCTTGGGATCTCCCCAGCTATCCCCACTCTGTAAGGGTTCTGGGATAGTGTGTGCACCGCCCTGGTTGTCTGGAGGGGTCCCAGTGTAGGAGACCCTTAGGTGCATGCCCTACTGTTTGCAGTGTGGGTATAGTGCAGGGGGCAGAGTCTCCGCTAAACGTGTGTCCTACCTTCAGGTGGGGGTCCCCTTGCAGAGGGTACAAAGATCCTGGCAGCATGCTTCTGTGTTTATAGCTGATGGTGGCCATTTTCCCTTAGTCTGGCTGGTCTCCGGTTGGCTGCCAAGTTTGTGTAGCCCGATGATGTCACGAGGGGCATTTCCCCTTAGTCTGGCTGGTCTCCAGTTGGCGGCCATGTTTATGTAGCTGGATGATGTCACGGTGGCCATTTTCCCTTAGTCTAGGAGATGCTGGAGACAACTAAAGTCTCGTGGGGATGCCGAAGCTCCTCCTCTTCCTCCTTAGTTTTCTCTTCCTGTGCCGGGGACGAATGAACAGGGATGATGGCTGGGTTCGAATTCTCAGCGCTCCTCCGGTCGGTAGGGTGAGTCTTTGGGGGTTCCTGTTATCTCTCTCTCTGCTGATAGGTACCCTGAGCCTTGAGGAGATCCTTTAGTGGTGCTAAATGATTGTTTTTGTACTGCAAGTTCTTCCTTTCCTTATGGAGCCTCAGGGTCAAATCTCCCCCACTGATCCCCCTCATGGACGTGGCAGGTCCCTCAGAACCCCTAGCTTCCCATGGTTGTACTGATGGCTTAGTGTCCCGGGTGGAATTGGCGTGTGGGCAAAAGCCTAGGAGGAAGAATCGATTCCCCCGCTTTCCCCTGCTCAGGCTGTCTTATCTGAGCCTAATGCTGCCGTGGACGTGGCCCGTCCAGGGGGACTTAATATCCCACCCCTGATCCATCCAATAGTGAGGATGATTCCTCCATGGTCGCAGCAGCGAATGCAAAACCGCTGGTAGACGCAGTGCGTGAGACTTTAAAAATGGAGGATGCGGCTGATGTAGCTACGGACATGGCTGTGTCGTTAGGTACGGAATAGGAACAACCTAAATTACCCTTTGTGTTCCCTAAAGGTTTTGCTGTACGTTAATGTTTTGAGAAGTCACTTTTAAAAAAGTGGACTAGTCCATCAGTGGTGTACCCTACTGTTCCCAGGTTGAATAAAGCAACCATGATCCCAGTAGCGGAATCCCCGTCCTTTAACCACTTAAGCCCTGAAGGATTTGGCTGCTCAAAGACCAGGGCCTATTTTGCGATTCGGCACTGATCGGACCCTTGACTGACATTTTTGACACTTTTGGGGGTACCAGTGACATTACTACAGTAATCAGTGCTATACATATGCACTGTTACTGTAAAAATGACACTGGCAGGGAAGGGGTTAATTTTGAGATCCAGGGGTTAAGTGTGTCCCTAGGGGCGTGCTTCTAACTGTCAAGGGGCGTGGCTTTTGATAAAACCACAGAGACATACGATCCTACATAGCAGGATCGTATGATCTCTGCAGTTACACCAGGGAGAAGGACAGGCGGCTTTGTTTACATTAGCCGCCTGCCTTTCTCCCTCTCCAGCGGGAGATCTCGAGTGGCCGGTGGACATCGGAAGCCGCCGGTCACTCGCGCGGTGATGGCAGTGAATGAGCCCCCTATTGGCTCACGGGCGAGTGACCTACCGATAGGTCACTTTGCCCAGGAGTGGCTGACCGCCGCAGTATATGTACTTGCGGCGGTCGTCAAGTGGTAAAGGACCCGGCTGACAAGAAAGCAGAGGCTGTGGCACGCAGCATGTTTACTATGGCTGGTTCGGCATTACAGCCAGTCCTTTGCCTCAGCCCTGGTGTCTCAGACCCTAACTGAATGGGGTGAGCAGGTCCCCTGCTGCTTATGTTGATTTAGCGGATGAGTTGGTCCATGGGCTGCAGTTAATTTGTGATGCAGCTTTGGATACAGCTCCTGTGCTGTCTAAACTTTCTGTTTCAGCGGTGGTAATTAGGCATGTGCTGTGGCTTAAGAATTGGTCCGCAGACCAAGCATCTAAGAAAGCTCTCCTTGATCTGCCCTTTCAAGGCAATCACTTGTTTGGGGCTACTCTGAATGACATCATTAGGGGAATCACGGGGGGGGGGGGAGTAACTTCCTGCCACAGTCAAGGAAAGAGAAGGAGCCTTGCTGCAGATGGGGGCCCTCCACAGGCCATAGAAAATTATTTTGTGCTTCTGGGATGGAGAATAAGGGCAATAGATATTTCTCTATCGCTCATTGACAGACGTAGTCTTCTTGATTCTCAAGAGCTGGGTTATGTTGTCTCCGCAGGAGTAGGACTAGGCAGAAAGACAAAACGTTCTGGCTCCACCTTAGTGGCAGTCCCTGAGGGTATATCCTCCCTCTCTCTGCTACAGGGAATCAGTTTTTTTCTGTCTAGTCAGGAGTAAGGATCTAAGTTCCTTGCTGGGATCTCTTTGGTCCTGGCAAGATTTTTTCTTTAAAAAAAAAAAAATAAAAATTTTTTTTAGGCAGTTTTTCTCCAGTATTTTTTTCCTGTGAGATCTTCAAGCAAATACGCCGGACTGGGCGACACTAGTGGTCACCCCAGCCGGCCTACGAGCGCGCGCAGACCATTGCATTGCGCTTGGTCGGCCGCGACACATTCAAGTAAGTATGCGGGGCCGGGCGACGGGCTGGATGTTGAGATCCAGTGGTCACCCCGGTTTCTGCCTACGAGCGCGTGCAGACCAGAGCTCCGCGCTGGGTCGGCCGCGACGGAGTCCCAGTGGAGGGACTGACCTTGCGAGTTAAAAGTCTCGCTTGGACGCCAGGAACCAGAGAGTCGAGGCGTCCGGAGTGGTCCACAACCCCCCACCCCGGTGGAGAGGGTATTGTGAAGAGAGGGTGCCTGTCGGTTCGGTATGGTGAGTAAACGTTCCCTTTTTTCTTTCCTCGTTATGAGGCAGTATGAATTATGGGCCCCTCCATACATGGTCAGTATATATCTGACACTAAAAGTCCCCCTTGTAAATACAGTATGTGTTTGTGGGAAGTGGACTTGGTTTGAGAGCTAACACTCTACCCAGCAGACTGTAGCATTACAGCAGACATAGGAGGTATAATCCTACCTTATTTGTAGTGTATCTCCTGTAGATCAATAAATCGCCACTTAGCAGAAATGCAGGTGGATATGCTGGGAAAAACGATTTCGGCGGTCTGCGGCCATTTTGCCGTAGACCAGGTGCATGTATGTCCTCAGGTCACGCCGGCCGCCATGTTTTTGGAGTCTAATGTCTCTTGTATGGGGGCGGCCATGTTTCATGAGCCCAGCTACCTCGTGGAGAGCTGGGAACGCCGGAAGGCGTACACAGGGGGCGGAGCCACGTCCTTCTACCCGGGAAAAAGCAACAGCTCCTTCCAGTCTGTAAAAGACAGTGCAGTCGGTTTGAAACTTCACTGCATCGGTTGGTGAGCCTTGGGGGTCCCTCTCTCTCTCTGTGGGGATCGAGAAGCAGGTACTCTGAGGGGCGCTATTGCGCTAGGGGGAGACACATAAAAAAAAAAAAAAAAGCGGTATTTTTTGTTTTTTGATTTAAAAAAAAAAAAAAGAAAAAAGTTTTTTTGTTTTTTCTGGCAAAGGTGTCCTGAATTAACATGGACCCTGCCACTCATGTATCTCCTCCGTATCCCCTCGAGGTGTCTGCAGGATCCTCCAGCACCCCACTGACGATTGAATCATTGTCAGCTATTATGGAAACTTTTGTGTCCCGGGTGGAAGTGGCTTGTCAGGGACAGGGCGCAAGAAAGCGACCCCCGCCTAACCCCTTATTATCTGAAACCTCGGATTCAGACTCTGAGCCCATTTCTGCAGTTGCAGGTACTTCATCTGGGATTGGTGTCTCGTGTACTGTCTCTTCAGACAGTGAGGAGGATGTTTCGGCATCAGCCATAGCCAGAGAGGAAGCGTTGGTAAACGCACTCATTGTATCTGTTCAAGAAACCTTAAGATTACAGGGTATTCCGTCGGAAATAGCTGAAACTGAAATCCCTTTTGGGACTAAAAAAGGCGAAGGTTTTTCCATTGCCCAAATGTTTTGGCAATCCAATCGAAGAAGAATGGCGTCTGCCAAAACGCACTTCTGCTATTTCTAAACGCATTAACAGGCGTTATCCGTTTGAGGAAACCCTCATTAAGAAATGGACAGAACCACCTGTGGTGGATTCACCAATTGCTAGATTGAATAAAGCCACGGTTATTCCTCTAGAAGACGCTCCGTCTTTTAAAGATCCAGTGGATCGCAAGATAGAAGCTATGTCTCGCACCATGTTTACCTTGATTGGATCAGCTTTCAGACCAATAATTGCTATTGGTCTGGTTTCGCAGACTGTAACTGAAATGGACCAAGTGGTTACGCCGGGACTTAGAAGAGGTCCCTCAGGCGGTATCAGATTTGTTGGAACAAATGATACAGGGGTTACAGTTTGTGTGTGATGCGGCGTTAGACGCCACTCCATTATTGGCGCGAGCATCAGTCTCCGCAGTGGTTCTCAGGCGTACACTGTGGCTAAAAGGTTGGTTAGCCGACCAAGGTTCCAAAAAAGCATTGGCTAGTATCCCCTTTTTAGGAGAGCGTCTTTTTGGAGCCAACTTAGATGAGATCATTAAGGATCTCACGGGTGGAAAGAGCACCTTTTTACCGCAAAATGTTAAAGGTAAAGGAACTCGTCAAAGACGAGGGCCTTCTTTCTCTGCTCACAAAAAGTTTTTTCGTCCCGCGGGTGAAAAAATTAAGTCCTCCAAAGCTCCTTCAGGAGGCTTCAGGGGACGTTGGTCGGGCAAGCAAAAGCCCGCCCCCTCCAGACCTGAAGATAAATCGTCCAAAGCCTGAAGGTGCGCCCCCACCCATAACTGGGGTGGGGGGACGTCTTCGCCGGTTCCCGGATCCATGGCTTTCCAGAATCCCGGACTAGTGGGTTTGCGAAGTCATAAGGTCAGGGTACAAGATCGAGTTTCGATCTCTCCCACCGGCGCGATTCTTCCCTTCCAATATTCGACTATCCCCGGATCGTTTAGAAGATCTGCGGAGAGCAGTCACGGATTTACTACAACAAGGAGTGGTAGTCCACGTTCCTTGGACAGAACGTTTTTTCTAGGGTTTTATTCAAACCTATTTACAATACTCAGGAAAGAGGGCAAAATGCGTCCAATTCTGGACTTAAGGGCACTCAAGTCCTTTCTCAACATAAGGAAATTCAAGATGGAATCCATTCGCACAGTAGCAGCCTTCCTGCATCCAGGGGATGTCCTAGCGTCCATAGACATCAAGGACGCCTATCTTCACATTCCCATTTTCGCAGGACATCAGTGGTTTCTACGCTTTTCCGTAGAAGAGAACCACTATCAGTTTGTGGCGTTACCTTTCGGTTTCGCCACGGCTCCTCGGGTCTTCACGAAGGTGTTGGCCCCAATGTTGGCACTACTGCGCCAAAGAGGCATATCGATTCTAGGTTACCTAGACGATCTCCTGCTTCATGCAGAGTCTCCTCAGACCCTGCTACAAAACATAGAAATTACTATAATTTCTTTACAGGAATTCGGGTGGCTGGTGAACCAGCAAAAGTCTTTTCTGGTTCCCACCCAGAGGCTCGAATATCTGGGTCTAATTCTAGACACAGTCAGGACAAGAGTTTTCCTTCCGGTAGGGAAACTCCGGAAGATTCAATCAGCAGTCCAGTTGTTACTATCCAACAGCTGGTCTTCCCTTCGGACTTGCATGAGGGTTCTGGGGTTGATGGTGGCTTCCTTCGAAGCAGTCCCATTTGCCCAGTCCCATACCCGAATTCTTCAGCAAGAGATTCTTCTCAGATGGAATCGGAATCCGGAGTCCCTGGACTATCGGATCCAATTGAGCAAACAGACCAGAGAGTCTCTGGTCTGGTGGCTTCGGTCTCCGATGCTCAGCCAGGGAAAGTCATTTCGGCCAATATATTGGACGATAGTGACCACGGATGCCAGTCTATCCGGATGGGGAGGAATTCTCGGTCAGTTATCTGTCCAGGGACTTTGGTCCCTGGAAGAATCCAGGTTACCGATAATGTATTGGAACTGAGAGCGATCAGACTTTGTCTGATTCACTGGACCGAGCAGTTCCAGGGCAGCCCGGTTCGGATCCAGTTGGACAACGCCACGGCCGTGGCTTATGTCAATCACCAGGGGGGCACCAAGAGTGTCCGAGCGGCCAAAGAAGTGGCTTGCATTCTTCGCTGGGCGGAATGATTTGTTCCAGCTATCTCTGCGGTGTTTCATTCCGGGGGTGGAAAATTGGCAGGCAGATTATCTCAGCCGTCAGACTCCGGATCAGGGGGAATGGTCCCTCCATCCAGAAGTTTTCCATCAGTTGTGCCTACGTTGGGGCACCCCGGATGTGGATCTGTTGGCATCACGATTCAACAGAAAAGTACAGAGATTCGTGGCTCGCTCCCGCGATCCTCTAGCAGAGACCGCAGATGCACTGGTCACCCCGTGGGGGCAATACCAGCTAATGTATGCCTTCCCTCCTCTTGGGTTACTGCCAAGACTTCTTCGCAGGATAGAGGAGGAAGGAATTCCAGTAATCCTGGCAGCTCCGGACTGGCCTCGTCGAGCTTGATACGCCGACTTGGTCAGACTGGTGGCGGACGTCCCGTGGAGACTTCCTCTCAGGGAGGATCTACTGTCTCAGGGACCGATCTTCCATCCTGCTTTACGATCGCTGGTTTTAAACGGCCTGGTTATTGAGACCCAGGTGCTGAAGGACAAGGGATTGTCAGCTTCAGTTATTCCTACTCTAGTTAAAACAAGGAAAGCGACTTCCAGCAAGATTATCATCGTACATGGAAGTCTTATATTGTGTGGTGTGAATCCCTTGGGTTCCATCTACATCTTTATTCGGTAGCCCGAATATTGGCTTTTCTGCAACAGGGAGTTGAGCAGAAGCTGGCCTTGAGTGTTATCAAGGGTCTGGTTTCAGCATTTGCTATCTTCTTTCAGAAGCCTTTGGCTACTCATTCCTTGGTGCGGAATTTCATCCAGGGGGTGCGACACCTGGCTCCGCCAGTGCACGCGCCGTTACCATCCTGGGATCTTAATTTGGTGCTGTCGGTTCTTCAGACACCTCCCTTTGAAAATATCAGGGAGATTCCCTTGCTTACTTTATCCCAGAAGGTGGTCTTCTTGGTGGCTATCACTTCTGCACGCAGGGTGTCAGAACTGGCTGCATTATCCTGTTGTTCCCCAGATCTGGTGGTTCATAGGGATAAGGTTGTTCTTCATCCGAATCCATCCTTCCTTCCTAAGGTGGTTTCAAAGTTTCATTGAATGAGGACAGTGTATTGTCCTTCCTATGTCCTTAGCCCAATCATCCTCGAGAATTTGCATGGCGTTCCTTGGATGTAGTTTGGGCGATCAGGATATATTTGAATACTATGGATTCAATTTGTAACGGATTCACTGTTTGTGATCACGGATGGCCCTAAGAAGGGGTTGCCTGTTCTGCTGCGACCATCTTTAGATGGATCAGACAGACGGTGGTATAGGCTTATTTTATCTAAGGGTCGGGATCCCCCGTTCCCTGTTAAGGCGCATTCTACTCGGGCGCTTAGAGTTTCCTGGACCTTCCGCCATCAGGCGTCAGTGGTTCAGGTTTTTTCAAGGCGACTGTTTAGTCGTCGGTTCATACCTTTACAATATTGTATAAGGTTTATGTGATGGCATCGTCAGATGCCTCTTCTGGCCGCAAGGTTCCTGCAGGCCACTGTTTGAGGAGACTGTTGGTCTACCTCGAGGATTTGTGGGGTAGGTCTCATCTGTTTACTCGATGAGTCCTTTGATACTTCTGGTTGGCTCCGGTTGGGCCTTCTAGATTGGATTTTGATTTTTGTCTATCCCACCCCTCATTTGTGGCACTGCTTCTGGATGTCCCAGCTCTTGAGAATCAAGAAGACTACGTCTGTCAATGAGCGATAGAGAAAAATTGATTTTTGTAAGATCTTACCGTAAAATCCTTTTCTCTTAAGCTCATTGACAGACGTAGTACCCGCCCCTCTATCATTGAGTTGGGTTGGGATAAATTCTCTGTTACTGCTTTAGAACAGAACTGATTCCCTGTAGCAGAGAGAGGGAGGATATACCCTCAGGGACTGCCCCTAAGGTGGAGCCAGAACGTTTTGTCTTTCTGCCTAGTCCTACTCCTGCGGAGACAACATAACCCAGCTCTTGAGAATCAAGAAGACTACGTCTGTCAATGAGCTTAAGAGAAAAGGATTTTACGGTAAGATCTTACAAAAATCCATTTTTTAAATCTTCCCGGGAGGTTCCAAGCAACCTTGGTCGGGTAAACCTAAAGCTAGCTTCCCCGGACCAGCAGACAAGACTCCTTCAGCATTAAGGTCTGCCCTCACCCATTATTGGGGTGGGGGACAACTTTGCTGGTTTCTGGCCCCATGGACGACTTTGGTGAGCATCATCAAAAGGTTTCTTTTGGGGGTACCCAGAAAGGGGGACAAAGCTTGTCCTTTTCAGGTTTTTTAGGTCCTGAGTCTCCTTGTGTGGATTTAATTCCTGCAAAGTTTTAGGTGATGTCTGAACTACCGTTGTCCAGGGAACTGATTTACCTAGGTCTGATTCTATTTCTGACCAGGGTGGTCCTTCCAATGCACAAACTTCAGGGACCACAGGCCATGATTCACCGTCTGCTGTCACACAGATAGTTCTTTCTCCCACTTTGCATACAGATTCTGAGTCTGTTGGTATCCACCTTCAAGACAGTTCTGTTTTCACATTCTTACATGCAGCTCCTTTAGCAGGTTCGGCTCCACAGGAGGATACCGAAGTTCGTGACGAGGTCAGGGGTCCTCTGACAGACGCTGCAAGCATCCAAGGGCCACAGTAAGGCTAGTTATCATCCTAGGCTAAGGCTTCTTCCACAGTTCTTGCTAGGAATCAAGAGCAAGGATCTTCCAAACATCCTGGGGACTATAAACATCCCTTGGGGGCTTTCTCTCAGAGAAGACCAGTTGTCCCAAGGGGTGATCTGCCATCCTGCTTTAGTCGCTAGTTTTAATGGCTTTGCTATTGAAAGCCAGGTACTGAGGGATAGAGGTCTATCTGGATCAGTGATCCCTACTATGACGAAGGGGAGGAAGTCATCTTCCAGCATGATATACCGCCGTATGTGGAAAGCGTACATTTCTTGGTGTGAGTCGATTAGCGCGTATCCTCGATCCTTTTCTGTGGCTCGAATCTTAATGTTTTTTTCAACAGGGCATTGATCAGGAGTTGGCCTTGAGTACCATCAAGGGCCAGGTGTCTACCCTGGCAATCTTCTTTCACCGACCCCTAGCCACGCACTGTTTAGTTTGTACCTTCATTCAGGGTGTTCGATATGTGGCTCCACCTATACGGTCTCTTTTGCCGCCATGGGATTTAAATTTAGTACTTTCGATTCTCCAGAAACCTCCATTTGAGAATATTCCCTTACCTACGTTATCCCAGAAGGTAACATTCTTGGTGGCTATTACCTTAAAGCGCAGGGTATCGGAATTGGCGGCATTATCCTGTCGCAGTCCCTATTTAGTGGTCCATAGGGATAAAGTGGTTCTTCGTCCCTGTCCATCATTCCTGCCCAAAGTTGTCTCTGACTTCCATTTGAATGAGGACATTGTGTTGCCTTCCTTGTGTCCCAAGCCGGCTCATCTCAAGGAATTTGCTTTGCATAACTTGGATGTGGTTCGTGCAATTCGGGTGTATCTGGCAGCTACTGAGTCTTTTCGGAGGTCAGACTCGCTTTTTGTGGTTACGGACGGACCAAAAAATGGGCTGTCTGCTTCTTCGGCTACCATCTCCAGATGGATCAGACAGGTGGTGACTAAAGATGGCTACACACTATACAACTTTTGTTGTTAGATTTCCTTTAGATAAAATTGTCTGTCTTTTTGTTTATAGTGCAAAAAAAAAAAAAAACCCGCAGAGGTGATTAAATTCCACCAAAAGAAAGCTCTACTTGTGGGGAAAAAGGACATTTTACTTGGGTACAGCGCCGCATGATCACGCAATTGTCAAAGTAACGCAGTACCATATCACAAAAAAAGGCCTGGTCATGAAGGGGGTTAAATCTTCCGAAAGGTCAAGTGGTTAAGGTAAACTAAAATAAAAAAAAAATAAAATAAAAAAAAAGCTTTATTGGCTGAATCTCTAAGTGAAAAAAAAAAAAAAAAAAACCCCAAAAAACAAATGCAGGCTCCACGTGGAAGAATTGGTGAGATGCAATTTAATACATTTTTTGTTTTTGTTTAATACTACTTTAACCGGTTGCCGACCGCCGCACGACTATATACTGCGGCGGTCAGCCCCGGCCAGGCAGAGTGACGTATCGGTACGTCACTCGCCTGTCACTGACTTGCGAGCCTATCGCGGGCGGGCGCGCGCCCGCCGAGGCGCGCGCCCGCCGCGGCTCGTTCACAGACAAGTCAGTGCGTGTGACCGGCGGACTCGATGTCCGCCAGTCACACTGCGATCGCTCCTGTGAAGGGAGAAAGACAGAGCAGCTTGTGTAAACAAGCTGCCTGTCAGTTCTCCCTGTGTAAAAGTGAAGATCTGTCCGTTCTACTATGTAGAACGGTTGATCTTTGCTTTTACACCAATAGGAATGTCCCTACACAGTTAGAATCACGCCCCTAGGACACACTTAACCCCTCCCTGTCCAATAAAGTTAACCCCTTCCCTGCCAGTGTCATTTTTGCAGTAATAGTGAATATGTATAGCACTGATTACTGCAGTAATGTCACTGGTACCCCCAAAAGTGTCAAAAATGTCAGTCAAGGGTCCGATCTGTCCGCCGCAATGTCGCAGTACCGAAAAAAAAAATCGCAGATCGCCGCCATTACTCATTAACAAAAAAAAACACCAAAAATGACAAAAATCTTTCCCTTTGTTAGTAAACGTGATAACTTTTGCGCAAACCAATCAAAATACGCTTTTTGCGATTTTTTTTTTTACCAAACATAGGTAGCATAAAACAAATTGGCCGAAAAATGTAAAAAAATTTTGATTTTTACTTTTTTTTTGGGGGAATTTCATATAAAAAAATGTGAAAAATATTGTTATTTTTGCAAAATTTACGCTCTTTTTTTGTTTATAGCGCGTGATCAAAAAATCGCACAGGTGATCAAATACCACTAAAAGAAAGCTCTGTTTGTGGGAAAAAAAGGACGTCAAATTCGTTTAGGTACAGCGTCGCACGACCGCGCAATTGTCCGTTAAAGTCACGCAGTAAAAAATCGCAAAAAAACCCCTGGTCCTTTAGCAGCCAAATCCTCCGGGGCTTAAGTGGTTAAGTAAACTCTGGTGAATATTTACTTTAAGGTGAACAGTGTATTATTCCTTTAGTAAATCATCCCCAGTGCAACAAAATGGTAAAAGCTGAATTAAAATAACTAATGAAGGTGCACAATGGTAGGAGCCATTACCTGTATACCAAATACAAGTGTTCCCCAAGAAGCCACGTGAGTGGGCAGTTAACCCTTTCTGCTTAATTTTATAAATCAAACTTCAGTTTGAGTACATTTGTTCAGATTTGCACAACTGCAATGCTGTCAGTTTTATTTTATTTATTTTTTGGCTTTTTCACTGAGTTGCCTAAAGTTACTTTTAGAAAATGTTATTTGTGATCTGATATCTCTGAATGTGGTAATCTAAGTTGTGGCAGAGCGAATTCTGTTAACGTTTACCACACCACATTCAAAACGTACTGCCTTTGCCATCTGCTGCTGGTGTCAATACATTACCAGCAACCCAAACACAGATCATGTTTGCCTGCACCAGATCGCAGTACCATGCAATTTGGTTTGAGGTGTTTTTGAAAGGTAGTGCATACACAACTTTTTTTGTGACCCAGTACGATTCACAGCCCATTTAAAAGAATGAGCTGCAAAATCGCACAGCATCACATGCAGTGCATGCAATTAATTTGTGAACCTGCCCTGAATGAGAGGGATGTTTGTGTGTAAATGTCAGACAGTAAAATGGCATGTAGATGACACAATGAACAGCTTGTATATTTTATGGGTTATTACAGTGGGCTAAATAAGCTGGGTATTACAGTGGGCTAAATAAGCTGCTGTTAGTGGTTTTTTTTTTTTTTGTGTGTATGGAAACCTTCTTTTCTCTTTCATTCATTGACAGGCACAGCGCTTCATTTTCAGAACCATAGGATTATATTGCCCCCTACAGGAGTAGTTCAACTTGGCTACACCTATGGGCAATCATAGCTAGTATACATCCCCCTTTCTTCTATAGGCCTTCAGTTTTTTTTTTTTTCTGCCTAGTCAGGAGTAAGGACCTAGCTCCCTGCTGGGATCTCTGGTTCTGGCAATTTGTTTGCCCTTTTTTGTTTTTTTTCTTCCTGCGAAGATCTACAATCAACAGCTGGGCTGGGCGTCGGGCTGAATATTTAGATCCAGCGGTTTCCCCAGTCCGTCCGTCGAGCACATGCTGACCGTCAGCTACGTGCTAGGTTGGCCGCAACAGAGCCTCACTGGATGGGGGCTGGCCAGCGAGTTAAATGCCCCCGCAGAGTCGCATACACCCAGGCTGCTGGTCCAAGCCGCAGCGTTCCCATGGCTGACAACTCCCACTTCGGTGGCAAGGGATTCTGTCTGGAGCGGTGCCCACATCCCTGGATCAGTGATTAAAGTCCCCCCTCTCCCCCTGGTGCGGTGTGTGGGGCGGACGTGGGTACCGACACCCAACATTTCCTCTGCTTTGCTGTGGGAGAGGAGCACTATAAGTTCAAGGCGTTACCCTTTAGTCTTGCCTCCTTTTCTCAGGTCTTAATGAAGGTGTTGGCCCCGGTCTTAGCGTTGCTACGTCAGAGGGGGATTGCTGTGCTGGGCTACATGGATGACCTCCTGTTGCGAACAGAGACCTTGTCTGTACTGATGGACTACGTGGAGATAACTATCCAGACCTTGAAGGAGTTTGGTTGGCTTTTGAATGACCAGAGGTCTGCCCTGATCCCATCCAGGAAATTTGATTACTTGAGTCTGACTCTGGATTCAGCTTTGGCCAGAGCGTTTTTCTCTGGACAAACTCCAGAAGTTGCATTCTGCGATTTATCTGTTGCTGTCCTGCAGGTGGTCCTTCCTGTGGACTTGCATGCGAGTGCTGGGCCTGATGGTGTCTACTTTCGAGGCGGTATAGTTTGCACAGTTCCATATGAGGTTCCTTCAGGGGGGCGATCCTGGTAAAATGGGACAAGTGTCCAAAGTATCTGGACAATCTGATTCGTCTGAGCCGGGAAACCAGGGGTTCCCTGGTCTGGTGACTTCATTCTCCGACCCTTCGGCAGGGCAAGTCTGTTCTCCCCTTGTATTGAACAGTGGTCATGCCCGATGCCAGCCTTTCCAGGTGGGGAGGTGACCTGAGGCAGAGCGTAGCTCAGGGTTGTTGGACGCTGGAAGAATACAGGCTACCGATCAATATCTTGGAACTTCGAGCGATCAGACTTTCTCTGTCGCTCATTGACAGACGTAGTCCTCCTTGATTAATATCAACTCGGGTTATACTGCCCTCTACAGGAGTAGGACTAGACAGGAAAGAAAACGTTCTGGCCACACCCTAGGGGCAGTCCCAGAGGGTATATCCTCTCACTTCCTGCTACAGCAAATCCGTTTTTTTCTGTCTAGTTAGGAGTAAGGACCTAGATTCCTTGCTAGGATCTTCGGTCCTGGCAGGATTTTTTTTTAGAAATACTTTTTTAGACCGCTTTTTTTCTCCAGTGTTCCTGTGAGATCTTCAAACAAGTACGCTGAAACTGGGCCAGGGGCTGGATGTTGAGATCCAGTGGTCACCCCAGTTCAGCCTACGAGCGCGTGCAGGCCATAGCTCCGCGCTGGGTCGGCCGCGACATAGTCCCACTGGACGGGGACTGACCCTGCGAGTTAAACGTCTCGCCTGGACGCCAATGACCAACAGAGTCACGGCGTCCGTATTGGTCGACAGCCCCCCCACCCCGGTGGAGAGGGGTTCTGTCAGGAGTTGGCGCCCACCTGGTTCCGGTATGGTGAGTAGAATGTTCCCCCTCTCCCCCTGTCGGGTTTGTTGGTGGACGCGGGCCCCTCTCTGGGATGGTCGGACACTCAGTTTCTGGGTCTCCCCTCTATCCTATAACAGGTCACAGATCCCCCAATTTGAGTGTGATTTTGTGAATAGAAACCAGGAGACTTGGTTTGGGAGCTGACTATCTAAAGTCACTATATGACTGTAAGGGTGACTGAAGTCAGTGGCAGACTACTAAAAGGCATTACTATTGCCTACCTGTCAGTGTGTACACAGGCCGATGCCTATGCCTGAGTTACTGCAGCCACAGATCGCCATCCCTCCAGAAAGCCGGTCACTTCCACAGGCCGCACAGCCTCCCGCAGGCCGAGGACACCTCCCGCAGGCCGAGGCACTTCCGCAGGCCGCACAGGCCGAATGCACACATCCCGCAGGCCGCTGCTAGCTTGCAAGCCGCCGCTATCCTACACAGGCCGCCGCCATTTTCCTGCAGATCGCACGAGGCCGCCATATTGGCGTAGCCTCGTGTCTCCAGCATGGGGGTGGCCATGTTTGAGGTGACCAAACACCTCGTGGAGTAATTGGGAGGCGCCGGAAGGCGTGTAAAGGGGCGGAGCCGCCTCCTTGGCCCGGGAAAGCAAGCCAAAGACTTCCTGTCTGTAACAGACAGGGCTGGAAGCAAGTTGATAAGAAACTGATGTGCATCAGGTGAGCCTTGGGGTCTCTCTCTCTCTCTCTCTCTCCTTTTTAGGGGTCCAAGCAGGTAGACTGAGGGGCGCTATTGCGCTGGGGGTCTAAGTTAAAAAAAAAAAAAAAAAATGTTTTTTTCTTGCAATTCATTTTTTTGTGTTTGCTGGCAAGTGTCTTGTTACATGAACCCTGCCACACATGTATCCCCACCTGATCCCCTCAGGGTGGCCGCAGGACCCTCCAGTACCCCACTTGTGATGATGCATTATCAGCAGTTTTGGAGTCTTTGGTATCCCGGGTGGAGGTAGCCTGTCAGGGACGGGGGTCAAGAAGAGCTACCCCCGCCTACCCCTATGTCATCTGATACCTCAGATACGGATTCCGAGCTGGTCATTGCAGTCCCTTTTCTGGGGTTGTTGTCTCAGGTACGGTCTCCTCAGACAGTAAGGAGGACGCTTCTGCCTCCGCCATAGCACAAGAAGCGTTGGTGGAAGCACTAGTTGTGTTTGTCCGGGAAACCTTAAATCTTGAGGTTTCACCGGCAGAGGTAGCTGAGACTCATATTCCTTTTTTTGGTACTAGCAAACTTACCAAAATGGTGAAGGGTTTCCCTTGCCCAAATAGGGCCGTCCGTAAACGAGCCCTGCTATTTCCAAACGCATTGCTAGGCGCTATTATTTTGAGGAATCCCTCATTACAAAGATGGACGGTACCACCAATAGTGGACTCACCGATTTCCAGACTAAATAAAGCCACTGTTATCCCGTTGGATTGACAGAATGGGCCCCACCCATCTCTAGGGTGGGGGGACGTCTTCACCGGTTTCCGGATCCAGGGCTTTCCAGAATCCCGGATAAAGGGGTTTGCAAGGTCATATGGTCGGGATACAAGATCGAGTTTCGATCACTTCCACCGGTGCGATTCTTCCCTTCCAATATTCGACATCCCCGGGTCGCTTAAAAAGCTTTTTTGGGGGACAGCTTGATACAACAAGCAGTGGTAGTTCCCATTCCTTGGAGGAGTTCTAGTCGAACTTGTTCACAATGCCCAGGAAAAAGGGCAAGGTGCGTCCAATTCTGGTCTTGGAAGAGATGGAGTCCATCCATACAGTGGTGGCCACCCTGCATCAGGGGGATTTCCTGGCGTCCATAGACATTTAGGATGCCTATCCTCATATCCCCATCTTCTCAGGACATCAGCGTTTTCGTTGCTTTTCCCAAAGATCATCCCTGGTTCCCACCAGGAGACTGAACTATCTGAGCCTAATTTTGGATACATCCTTGGCAAGAGTGTTTCTCCATGCGGAGAAACTCCAGAAGATTCAGTCAATGATTCGGATGTTGCTGTCCGTCAACTGGCTGGGATTGATGGTCGCCTCCTTAGAGGCAGTACCGTTTGCCCAGTCTCATACCCGAATTCTCCAAAGAGGAGATTCTTCTCATATGGAATCGGAATCCCGATTCCCTGGACAATCGGATCCGATTGAGCGAGCGGACCAGGGAGGCTCTGGTCTGGTGGCTTCGGTCTCCGATGCTCAGCCAGGGGAAGTCATTTCTTCTGATAAATTCCAGGTTACCGATAAATGTGTTGGAACTGAGAGCGATCAGACTTTGTCTGATTTACTGGACCGAGCAGCTCCAGGGTAGCCCGGTTCGGATCCAATCGGACTATGCCACGGTCATGACTTATGTCGATCACCAAGGGGCACCAAGAGTGCCCTGGCGGCCATAGAAGTGGCCAACATTCTTATTGGGGGAACAGTTGTTCCAGTTCTCTCCACGATATTTATCACGGGGGTGGACAGGCAGATTATTTCAGCCGTCAGATTCTGGATCAAGAGGAATAGTCTCTTCATCCAGAGGTATTTCACCAGTGGTCCCTTCATTGGGGCACCCCGGATATGGATCTGTTGGCAGGTTGGCTCAACAGGGCTCGCGCCCACGATCCTCTAGCGGACGCAGCAGACGCGCTGAACGGCCTGTAAAGGCAGTATCAGCTACTATATGTCTTCCCCCCTCTCAAATTGCTGCTGAGATTTCTCCGCAGGATAGAGGTGGAGGGAACTCCAGTTATCCTGGAAATTCCGAGCTGGCCTCGTCAAGCCGGGTACGCCGACTTGGGCAGGCTAGTCGCGGACGCTCTTTGGAGACTTCGTCTCAGGGAGGATCTGCGGTCTCAAGGACCGATCTTCCATCGTGCTTTACAGTCGCTGGTTTTAATGGCCTGGCTATTGAGACCCAGGTACTGAAGGACAGAGGGTTGTCAGCTTCAGTTATTCCTACTCTAATCAAAGCAAGGAAAGCGACTTCCAGCAAAGTCTATTATCGCACATGGAAAACTTATATCGCGTGGTGTGAATCTTTGGGATTTCCCCCACGTACCTATTCGGTGACCCGAATCTTGGCTTTTCTGCAAAAGGGGGTTGAGCAGAAACTATCCTTGAGCACTATCAAGGGTCAGGTTTCAGCATTAGCAATCTTCTTTCAGAAGCCTTTGGATTATCCCAGAAGGTGGCCTTCTTGGTGGCTATTACTTCTGCACGCAGGGTGTCAGAACTGGCTGCATTATCATGCCATTCCCCATATCTAGTGGTTCATAGGGATAAGGTAGTTCTTCATCCGAAGCCATCCTTTCTTCCTAAGGTGGTTTCAGATTTTCATTTGAATGAAGATATTGTGCTACCTTCCTTGTGTCCTAAGCCCAATCATCCTCAGGAATATGCGTTGCATTCCTTGGATGTGGTTCGGGCAATCAGGGTATACCTGAAGAATCGTTCCGTAAGACGGATTCACTTTTTGTGATCACGGATGGCCCCAGAGAGGGGTTGCCTGCATCTGCCGCGACTATCTCCAAATGGATTAGACAGACGGTGGTACAGGCTTATTCTATTAAGGGTCGGAATCCTCTGTTCCCTGTTAAGGCGCACTCCACTCGAGCGCTCAGTACTTCCTGGGCCTACCGCCATCAGGCGTCAGTGGTCCAGGTGTGCAAGGCGGCTACCTGGTCGTCTGTGCATACCTTTACAAAATTTTATAAAGTTGATGTGATGGCATCGGCGGATGCCTCATTTGGCTGCAAGGTTTTGCAGGCCGCAATTTGAGGAGACCGGTGATCTACCTCGAGGGTTTTTTCCGTTGGAATTTCAGTTGAGTCTCATCGTGTGATTGATGAGCCTTTAAAACTTCTAGTTGGCACCGGTTGGGCCTTCTAGATTGGATTTTGATTTCCATTTTCCCACCCCTCATTTGTGGCACTGCTTTGGGACGTCCCGAGTTGATATTAATCAAGGAGGACTACGTCTGTCAATGAGCGACAGAGAAAAATGGATTTTTGTAAAATCTTACCGTAAAATCCTTTTCTCTTAAGCTCATTGACAGACGTAGTACCCGCCCCTCTGTCTTTGAGTTGGGTTAAATTCTCTAAACACTGCTTTGTGACATAACAGATTTGCTGTAGCAGGAAGTGAGAGGATATACCCTCTGGGACTGCCCCTAGGGTGTGGCCAGAATGTTTTCTTTCCTGTCTAGTCCTACTCCTGTAGAGGGCAGTATAACCCGAGTTGATATTAATCAAGGAGGACTACGTCTGTCAATGAGCTTAAGAGAAAAGGATTTTACGGTAAGATTTTACAAAAATCCATTTTTCTCTGTCGCTCATTGACAGACGTAGTCCTCGTTGATTAATAACAACTCAGGTTATACTGCCCTCTACAGGAGTAGGACTAGACAGAAAAGAAAACTTTCTGGCCACACCCTAGGGGCAGTCCCAGAGGGTATATCCTCTCACTTCCTGCTACAGCAAATCAGTTTTTTTCTGTCTAGTTAGGAGTAAGGACCTAGATGCCTTGCTAGGATCTTCGGTCCTGGCAGGATTTTTTTCTTAGAAAGATTTTTTAGACAGCTTTTTTCTCCAGTGTTCCTGTGAGATCTTCAAGCAAGAAAGCTGGAACTGGGCGACGGGCTGGATGTTGAGATCCAGTGGTCACCCCAGTTCAGCCTACGAGCGCGTGCAGGCCATAGCTCCGCGCTGGGTCGGCCGCGACATAGTCCCACTGGACGGGGACTGACCCTGCGAGTTAAACGTCTCGCTTAAACGCCAATGACCATGAGTCACGGCGTCCGTATTGGTCGACAGCCCTCCCACCCCGGTGGAGAAGGGTACTGTCAGGAGTTGGCGCCCGCCTGGTTCTGGTATAGTGAGTAGTATGTTCCCCCTTTTTCCCCCTGACGGGTTTGTGGTGAACGCGGGCCCCTCTCTGAAATGGTAAGGATGGGTCTCCCCTCTATCCTATAACATGTCACAGATCCCCCTATTTGAGTGTGATTTTTGTGAACAAGAAACCAGGAGGCTTGGTTTGGGAGCTGACAATCTAATGTCATTTCAAAACTGTAAACATGACTGAAGTCAGTGGCAGTACTAGAATATTACTGTGGTAGCATAAGGTATCCTACCTGTCAGAGGTTCACAGGGCGATGTCTATGCATGTATAACTGCAGTCCAGATCGCATTCCTCCAGCTAGGGCAGGCTGCCTTCCGACGGCCCACGGACCGCATGCGGCCTGCCAGGGTCCGGTACCGCCGGCCAGGCTGATCACCATCCAGGGTGAAGTTTGGGGGGCCGATGCACTCCCGCAGGCCGCTAGGCCGAATACAGCATCCCGCGGGCCGCTGCTAAGCCGCCGCTATCCTAACAGGTCGCCGCCATTGTCTTGCAGAGCACACGAGGCCGCCATATTGGCGTAGCCTCGTGTCTCCAGCATGGGGGCGGCCATGTTTGAGGTGACCAAACACCTCGTGGAGCCAGGGGGAGGCGCCGGAAGGCGTGTTAAGGGTGGAGCCACCTCCTTTACCCAGGAAAAAGGGCCAAAGACTTCCTGTCTGTAACAGGACAGCACTGAGCAAGCTGATGAAAACTTCTGTGCATCAGGGATGAGCCTTGGGGTCTCTCTCTCTCTGTGGGGTTCAAAAAGGCAGGTAACACTGAGGGGCGCTGTTGCGACTGGGGGATACAAAAAAAAAAAAAAAAAGTTTTTTACTTTGTCATTTTTTGTCGCTGGCAAATGTCTTGTATAATCATTGACCCTGCCGCATAGGTATCCCCACCTGATCCCCTCAAGGTGGCCGCAGGACCCTCCAGTACCCCACTTGTTTTTAATGCATTATCGGCAGTTTTGGAGTCTTTGGTATCCCGGGTGGAGGTGGCCTGTCAGGGACGGGGGTCAAGAAGCGACCCCCGCCTACCCCTATTTTTTATCTGATACTTCAGATACGGATTCGGAGCTGGTCAATGCAGCTGCAGGTCCCTCTTATGGGGCTGTTGTCTCAGGTAATGTCTCCTCAGCAGTGAGGAGAACGTTTCTGCCTCCGCCATAGCACAAGAGTGGTGGATGCACTAGTTATGTCCGTCCGGGAAACCTTTAGTCTTGAGGTTACACCGGCAGAGGTAGCTGAGACTGAAATTCTTTTTTGATACTTGTTAGCCTACCAAAAGGGCGAAGGATTTTCCTTTACCCAAATGGGGTCGTTTTGAAACGAACCCCTGTTATTTCCTAACGCATGGCTAGGCGCTATCCGTTTGAGGAATCCCTCTTTAAAGGATAGACGGTACCACCTGCTGTCTTGCCACAGACTGTTAGGATAAGGAGGACCTCGTAACCAACGAGGACCTTCCCTTTCTGCTCATAAAGAGTTTGTTCGTTCCGCGAGGGCGGGCGATAAGGCGAAACCCTCCAAAGCCCCTTCAGAGGGTTTTTCAAAGGGCGCTGGTCGGCTAAACAAAAAGTCCGGCTCAGCCAAGCCTGAAGAATACAGCCTGATGCGCCCCTACCCATCTCTGGGGTGGGGGATGTCTTCACCGGTTTCCGGATCCATGGCTTGCCAGAACCCCAGACTAAGGGGTTCGCGAGGTCATACGGTCAGGATACAGGATCGAGTTTCGATCACTTCCACCGGTACGATTCTTCCCTTCTAACATTGAACGGTTTCAGGGGTTCTATTCGAACCTGTTCACAATGCCCAGGAAAGAGGGCAAGGTGCGTCCAATTCTGGACTTTGGGAAAGATGGAGTCCATCCGAACAGTGGTGGCCTCCCTGCATCAGGGGGAGTTCCTGGCGTCCCATAGACATTTAGGATGCCTATCCTTATATCCCCATCATCGCAGGACATCAGCGTTTTCTTCGCTTTCCCAAAGATCATCCCTGGTTCCCACCAGGAGACTGAACTATCTGGGCCTAATGTTGGATACATCCTGGGCAAGAAAGTTTCTCCTTGCGGAGAAACTCCAGAAGGTTCAGTCAACGATTCAGATGTTGCTGTCCGTCAATTGGCTGGGACTGATGGTGGCCTTCTTAGAGGCAGTACCGTATACCCAGTCTCATACCCGAATTCTCCTGAAGGAGATTTTTTTCTAATGGAATCAGGATTCCGATTTCCTGGACAATCGGATCTGGTTGAGCGAGCGGACCAGGAAGTCTCTGATGCTCAACCAGGGGAAGTCATTCCTTCCGATAGCATCCAGGTTACCAATAGGGTATCGGAACTGAGAGCGATCAGATTTTGTCTGATTTACTGGACCGAGCAGCTCTAGAGCAGCCCGATTCGGATCCAATCGCACTATGCCACGGTCGTGACTTATGTCAAGAAAGGGGCACTTAGTGTCCTGGTGGTCATCGAAACGACTAGCATCTTTCATTGGACGGAACAGTTTGTTCCGGATCTCCCCGCAGTGTTCACTCCGGGGGTGGGAAATCGGCAGGCAGATTATTTCAGCCATCAGATTCTGGATCAAGGGGTATGGCCTCTTCATCCAGAGGTTTTTCACTAGCTGTCCCTTCATTGGGGCACCCCGGATGTGGATCTGTTGGCACCTTGGCTCAACAGGAAGGTGCGGAGGTTTGTAGCTCGCACCCGCGATCCTCTAGCGGACGCAGCAGAAACGCTGATCGCCCCGTGGTAGCAGTATCCGCTACGGCATGCCTTCCATCCTCTCAAGTTACTGCGGGAACTTCTTCGCAGGATAGAGGTGGAGGGAATTCCAGTTATTCTGGAAATTCCGGACTGACCTTGTCGAGCCTGGTACGCCGACTTGGCGAGGCTAGTCGCGGACGCCTCTTGGAGACTTCCTCTCAGGGAGGATTTGCGGTCTCAGGGACCGATCTTCCATCTTGCTTTACAATCGCTGGCTTAATGGCCTGGCCATTGAGACCCAGGTACTGAAGGACAAGGGAGTGTCAGCTTCAGTTATTCCTACCTCTAGTTAAAGCAAGGAAAGCGACTTCCAGCACATGGAAGTCTTCTATGGCGTGGTGTGAATCTTTTGGATTTCACCCACATACCTATTCGGTGACCCGAATCTTGGTCTGTCTGCAACAAGGGGTTGAGCAGAAACTGTCCTTGAGCACTATCAAGGGTCAGGTTTCAGCGTTAGCAATCTTCTTTCAGAAACCTTTGGCTAATCATTCCTTGGTGCGGAATTTCATCCAGGGGGTGCGACATCTGGCTCCGCCAGTACGGGCACCCTTACCGCCTGGGATCTTAATTTAGTGTGGTCGGTTCTTCAGAAACTTCTCTTTGAAGATATTAGGGAGATTCCCTTGCTTACATTATCCCAGAAGGTGGCCTTCTTGGTGGCCATTACTTCTGCACGCAGGGTGTCAGAACTGGCCGCATTATCTTGACGTTCCCCATATCTGGTGGTTCATAGGGATAAGGTGGTTCTTCTTCCAGATCCATCCTTCCTTCCTAAGTGGTTTTCAGAG
The DNA here is from genome assembly GCF_965119305.1 of Pelophylax lessonae. Classification (NCBI taxonomy): domain Eukaryota; kingdom Metazoa; phylum Chordata; class Amphibia; order Anura; family Ranidae; genus Pelophylax; species Pelophylax lessonae. Next base: position 689,655,244 of record NC_138768.1, read on the forward strand.
TTTTCATCTGAATAAAAATATTGTGTTACCTTCCCCGTGTCCTAAGACTAGCCATCCTTGGGAGTTGGCATTACACTCCTTGGATGGGGTTCAGAAGGATACACTTGACTACTACGAACTTGTTTTCGTAAGACGGACTCACTTTTTGTGATCACGGATAGCCCCTGAAGGGTGTTGCCTGTGTCTGCCGCGACCATATCTAGATGGACCAGTCAGACGGTGGTACAGGCTTATTCTATTAAGGGTCGGAATCCTCCGTTCCCTGTTAAGGCGCACTCTACTCGGGCGCCTAGTGTCTCCTGGGTCTTCCGCCATCAGGCGTCAGCGATCCAGGTTTTCAAGGCGATGACTTGATCGTCGGTTCATACCTTTACAACATTTTATAAAGTTGATGTGATGGCATCGTCAGATGCCTCTTTTGGCCACAAGGTTCTGCAGGCCGCAATCTGAGGAGACTGTTGGTCTACCTCAAGGGTTTGTTGGGTGTTTCACTTAGGTCTCATCTTTTTGCTCGATGAGTCCTTGATGCTTCTGGTTGGCTCCGGTTGGGCCTTCTGGATTTTGATTTCTGTTATCCCACCCCTCATTTGTGGTACTGCTTTGGGACGTCCCGAGTTGTTATTAATCAACGAGGACTACGTCTGTCAATGAGCGACAGAGAAAAATGGATTTTTGTAAAATCTTACCGTAAAATCCTTTTCTCTTAAGCTCATTGACAGACGTAGTACCCGCCCCTCTGTTTTTGAGTTGGGTTGGGTTAAATTCTCTAAACACTGCTTTGTGACATAACTGATTTGCTGTAGCAGGAAGTGAGAGGATATACCCTCTGGGACTGCCCCTAGGGTGTGGCCAGAACGTTTTCTTTCCTGTCTAGTCCTACTCCTGTAGAGGGCAGTATAACCCGAGTTGTTATTAATCAACGAGGACTACGTCTGTCAATGAGCTTAAGAGAAAAGGATTTTACGGTAAGATTTTACAAAAATCCATTTTTACCTGGATCACTGGACGGATCGACTCCGGGTGCTCCCGATACGGATCCAGTCTGACAATGCGATGGCCTATGCCAGGGTTCTTCAAACTATGGCCCTCTAGTTGTTCAGGAACTAAAATTCCCATCATGCCTAGTCATGTCTGTGAATGTCAGAGTTTTCCAATGCCTCATGGGACGTATAGTTCCACAATAGCTGGAGGGCCGTAGTTTGAGGATCCCTGGCCTATGCAATCACAAAGTCGGAACAAAAAGTGTGTTGGCAGCTCTGGAGGTTTCCGGGACTTTCCAGGTGGGCAGAACACTTCGTTCTGGCCCTCCACCGTGCACATTCCTTGTGTAGAAAATTGGCAGGCAGACTATCTCAGTCGGTAGGCTTTGGACCAAGGGCAGTGGTCCCTTCATCTGGAAGTGTTTCATCTGATATGTCTGTGGTGGGGCACCTGTTGGTGTCTCGGCTCAACAGAAAAGTGCAGAGGTTTGTGTTAAGGTCACGAGATCCTCTGGCGGATGCCACAGATGCTCCGGTGACCCCATGGGGTCAGTATTGTCTGATTTATGCCTTCCCTCCTCTCAAGCTTCTTCTGTGGCTTCTGTGCAGGATCGAGGCCAAAGGGATTCCGGTCATTCTGGTGTCCCCGGACTGGCCTCGCAGGTCTTGATACGCCGACCTAGTGCAAATGGTTGCTGACATCCCTTGGAGGTTGCTTCTTAGGGAGGACTGGCTGTCTCAAGAGTCGATCTTCCATCCTGCTTTATAATCGCTGGCTTTGGCGGCCTGGCTGTCGACCTCCTAGAAAGATTTACCATAGTACGTGGAAAGTGTACATTTCGTGGTGTGAGTCAATTGGTGTTCACCCTCGCTCTTTTTGGTGGCTCAGATTTTGACCTTCCTTCAACAAGGGGTTGAGCAGAAGTTGGCCTCAAGGGCTAGATGTCTGCCTTGGTGGTCTTCTAAAAGCGACCATTGGCTTCAACACCTGACTCCGCCAGTGCAGTCTCCATTACTGCTGTGGGATTTGAACTTGATGCTCTCCGTTCTCCAGAAATCTTTTTTTGAGAATATTCGGGAGATCCCCCTGCTTCAGCTGCCACAAAAGGCAGCCTTTTTGGTGGCTATCACTTCTGCTCGCAGGGTGTCGGAACTGGCTGCGTTATCTTGTCATACTCCCTACTTGGTGGTCCACAAAGATAGGGTGGTTCTTTGTCTACGCCTGTTGTTCCTACCTAAGGTGGTCTCTGACTTGCATTTGAATGAAGACATTGTGTTGCCTTCCTTGTGTCCTATGCCCTCTCATCACAAGGAATTCGGGTTGCATGCCCTGGATGTGGTTCGGGTGTATCTGGCAGCCGCGGAGTCTTATCAGAGGTGATCATGGACGGGCTAAGGAAAGGGCTTTCTGCTTCTGCTACCATTTCCAGGTGGATCAGACAGACAGTGATTCGGGCCCATTCTATCAAGGGTTCCTCCTTTCCCTGTAATGTCGCACTCTACTCAGGCGCTTAGTGCTTCTTAGGCCTTCCGTCATCGGCCGTCAGTGTTCCAGGTTTGCAAGGTGGTCACCTGGTCGTCAGTGCACACTTTCACAAAATTCTACAAAGTGGATGTTTTTGGCCTCTGTGGATGCTTTTGATTTTTTTGACACTTCTGATTCTGCTTGTTACTAAACTGAAGGCCTATAGCAGAGAGGGGGATATATACCAGCTGGGATTTCCCATAGGCGTAGCCAAGTTGTTTTTTCTGCCTAGTGTCCTACTCCTGTAGGGGGGCGAAAAAACCCTATGGTTCTTAATATAGAGCACTGTGTCCATCAATGAACTCAGAGAAATGGATTTTATGGTAACAAAAATCCTATTTTTTTTTTTTTTTTTTAGGTGCCAAATAAAAGTTTAGTTTGAAATGAGAGGTAACTAGCGTAGCAAAAAGTCCCAAGATTCGCTGCCAAATGATGTTACAGACAATAAGTTTATCAGCATTCAGTGCTATAAAGGTGTGCATTAGTGCACCAGAAGGGTGATTGTGCAAGACTGTTGCACATTCAATTGTGTGCAAATATTTCAGTGCACTGTAATAAAATGGTTTATTTGACATGCAGTGCACCAAAATAAGATATCACAAGTGACAAATAACATTCTTCCGTAATCACCAATTCTAGCTTCTCAGCAATATGTACATTTTATAGCAGTTTTATAATTGCAGATACATGTGTGTCACCAGTATGGTATATCATATAATTCCACCACATACATTAAAATAATTATTATAGAAAAATGCAGACACGAGAAAATCTTTTCCTATTACAGTGAGGACCTTGACATCCAAGTGCACATCCCATTTCTAGGCTGACAAGGTATTGCCTTTTTCATGAGTTGCAGCATATCCAGTTTGATCTTAGTAACAAATCCCAGCTTGTGAAAACAGTTTAGCCTTGAATAGCTGACTTTTGTTCAGTATAGATAAGATAATACATTTTTAATCTATTGAAAACTTTGTACACTAGAAGCACAATGCAGAGTTGCCCACAACAATTTTAAGCCAGTCATAGACTGTTCAGTTCAGCAGGGATCAGCCGGATTTCAAACCATGTTTGGGCAGGCTGAATGTACCCAAGTTGATTAATCGATCACCTTGGGTACAACCAGCCTGCCAGATTTTACATGCGATTATTGCTAGCGGCTAAAGAAAAACGTTCCATCTATGGCCAGCTTCAGAGTGGTGGCTAAAATTAACATTATTATACATTGCCAGATCTTTTGTACACATATGACTAACTGAGAACCTCAGCCTAGCATCTGGACCAAATGGAAAAACATGTGTGAGATGACAATATTGGCTTACAGATGCTCCTTGATTGCTGAGCCTTAAGTTCTATCTAGCCATTAAATTTTCTCACCGCTGATCGGTGATATTGGCTACCTGAGGAATTCATGATATTTACCACTATTCAGCAGCCTGTTACAAATAACAACATAGAGTATACAGAGATAGGAGTCAGAACCTGCCAACATTTTAGAGTGCCTCTATGTTGAAGTGCCTTTTGGTATGTATTTATAAATGTATTGCACTAACAATACCCATTACAGTAGTGTGAATCCCTGTTTGCCAAAGGGACTCGCATTCTAAAGTTCCCTATAAAACTCGCACATGCCTAGCGTAATTGTTTTTAAGAGGAAACCAATTCAGCTGCATTTAAAAACTTCAGATCGTGTCCTAGTTGGACAAACCAAGGACCCATAGCTTCCAAGGCAAGCATTCATCACTTTTTGTGGCCGGACTTACACATGTTTAACCACTTGCCGACCATAGTATAGCCGAATGATGGCTACAGTGTGGCCAGCCAGTTCTGGGAGGGCATCATATGAAGTCCCCCAGTGATCACACCCATGTCCTCCAGACACTGCTGATCACAGATTGAGGTAAAGAGCCAATTGGCATCCAGTCACAGCTGATCATGATATAAATGGAAGCCGGTTATCTGCATTCCTTTCCTCACGGTAACAGCACGAGAAGAGGAGCGCCGATAACCGGTTTGTGTAAAAGGGACATGTACACTGATATTTAGGGCACTGATTATCAGTGCAGTCTCAACAGTGCTGCCAATTAGTGCACAGGTGTACACCTGGGGTGCACTGACTGATTATCGCGTTCAGTGGACTTTGAAAGCAGAAATATGGAGGAGGCTCTGGCTCCTGTTTGACTTGGGCAGTCTCTAAATACCCACATACACTTACTACTTAAATGTAAAATATAAGATACAATTATTTTGATCTAGCATCAGGACAATCAAAGGCTGTGGTAAAAAACAGTTAAGAGTATAATTACTGCTAATTAACTGCAAATGAATGCAGCAGCAGGATGAAACACAGATAAAACATCAGCGCAAAAATACTCTAGATGTGTGTCCTAAAGTGATATGTGCATCACCAAATATGTATTGTATAATAATATGTAATAATATTTGTAAAAAAAAGTGCACAGTGCTGAGATTAGTGACTGAATCTACAGGACTTCTATAATATACATGTGACACTACTAAATCGCAATCAAATAATCATGCCATATGAATGTGCAAAAATTGCTGAATAAAATCTGTGTGCAAATATATGCAAACAATCTAAATAAATTCTCAACAATTCATATCAGTAACAAATTCATACAAAAAATTCATGATTAAAAAAAAATCGTTAGTGATCATTAAAAGTCCCAAGAAAAGTCCAATAAAGTGCAAAAAAGATGCAAGAAATTGTGCAAATAAATATCTGTTGTGACAATCCTCAACGGAAGATGTGCGCCAAAAAGCACCCTATGTGCTGCTTCCACCAGTCACCTCAAACTGACTCACCAGATGGAGTAGCTGGTAAGATTATAACCCAGCAGTGCAGCTTATTTTTATATCCAATGTGCAGGTTGATACAGTAATTCACTCCAATAGATCCTCCTCAGACAGACAACCACATGTAGTCAGGCAGGGGTATATCGTATGTTTAGGAAAAAAGATGAACTTAGCGTAATTCCGTACAATACATAAACTTTTATTTAGTAAAATTACAACTCACATTCCATAAGTGTCATCCCGACACTAAGGGTTGCAGCATGAATACAGAAATAGGAAACACGGAGTGGCGTCACATGACGAAACTAGTAGGGTGGGACTAGGACGTTTGAACGTACTGCACATGTCTGTTTCAGGCTCATGGCTGGGAACACAGTAGCCGGAGACAAACGATTTTTACAGAGTGTCTACACAGATTGTTTATAATCTTACCAGCTACTCCATCTGGTGAGTCAGTTTGAGGTGACTGGTGGAAGCAGCACATAGGGTGCTTTTCGGCGCACACCTTTTGTTGAGGATTGTCACAACAGATATTTATTTGCACTTTTTTGCACAATTTCTTGCATCGTTTTTGCACTTTATTGGATTTTTTGGGGGATTTTAATGATTTATATTCATTAATTTGTTACAGATATGAATTGTTGATAATTTATTTAGATTGTTTGCATATATTTGCACATAGGTTTTGGGCAGCAATTTTTGCACATTCATATGGCATGATTATTTGATTGCGATTTAGTAGTGTCACATGATATTATAGAAGTCCTGTAGATTCAGTCACTTATCTCAGCACGGTGCACTTTTTTACAAATATTACATATTTGGTAATGCACAGATCACGTTAGGATACACATCTAGAGTATTTTTGCGCTGATTTTTTATCCGTGATAAATTAAAATAGACGACTTTCTATTTTTTTTTTTTTTTTTTTTTACGTTTTGAATTGTACATCGAAGGGATAGATCCTATGTTGGTTTCACTTCTGTTCCCAATGGGGAAATTAACCTTACCTCCTGGATACCATACCACAGTACAGTAAGGTGAGGAGAAATCTCAACAACAGGCACACAGATGACAATAAAAAGCAGACCAGTTTTTACCCTCCCCAAATGTAACTTTAACTTAAATATAGTAGCCTGCATGTCAAATTGAACCAATGCAAATTAGCAACAAACGAAATTTTACTTAACTTTTTTCTTCTTTTAGCTCTGCATTCATGTTTAATGTTTCCTGTGGTGTTTTTTTTTTTTCAATCATTTAGGTGTTTGTGCTGTGGATGGCATGTTGTATGTTGTTGGAGGTGATGATGGATCCTGTAATTTGGCATCTGTAGAGTACTATAACGCAACAGCCGACAAGTGGATACTTTTGCCTTCATGTATGAGCACGGGGAGAAGTTATGCAGGTAAAATATAGTATTCACCTAGAGATAGTTGTTATATAATACCATTTCATACATATGTATTTAAATTGAATATATAGTCTGAAAGCATTCTCTGAAAATTTCCAAGACCTAAAGTGCATGTACACTCTACAAATGAACTTCTCTGATTTGCTCCCTTTTGGTCTGTTACACCTTACAGCCAGTACCTCACTGTCAGTTACGGGGTTTAGGATCATGTGACCACCATGATTGGCTGTCATGGTGGTCACTTGATCAGAAAGCTCCTGATCGCAAGTAGATTGGGAGCTTTCAGTTAGTCGCTAGCAAGTGTGCCAGGAGTGCACAGGGCGTGCGCTCTCAGCACAGCTGTATGTACACTAATGAACGCAAATATGCGACCGCTCGGCGCCAAGGCCCACTTGCCGAGAGCATATTTGCGTGCAGCTTGCGCCAATGGGTTAAGTATACCATTGAAACTATTTTGATATATTTTTTTTGTTGAGTGCAAGAAAAAAAAAAAAACCTGGGGATGTGCCAGAAATCAATTACTCTCCTGTGAACTTTGCAGTGTTATCAGCCCAGTTAACATCTGTAAACTACAGAACCACAGTCCTGGCACACGTTCTCTTCTAGGGAGACCACACTGCTTCTTCATAGAAACAATACAGTAAAAAGTGGAAGTGTTACTGGCAGGATCACCCGGAGGAATTGAGGCCTAAAAAAAGAAAACAAATGCAGTCACCACATCTAAAGACTGGAACACTTTAATGTATTCAATTTGTGTTTTTGAGTTTAGATGATATTTAATATTTGGTCAGTTTCATGATTTCTCTTAACCACTTCCCTCAAATAGACTTAACTGTTCGTCCTTGGGTTTCAGTGGTAATACCGGGATGATGCCTGCATCTACAGGCATTATCCCGTTATTGTTTGCAGCCGGCGATTCTCTTTTTGACAGAAGTGGTCTGAGTGGCTAAATATCATTTCTCTGTCGCTCATTGACAGACGCAGTCCTCTTGATTAATATCAAATCGGGTTATACTGCCCTCTACAGGAGTAGGACACTAGGCAGAAGGAAACGTTCTGGCCACACCTTAGGGGCAGTCCCAGAGGGTATATCCTCTCTCTCCCTGCTACAGGATGTCAGTTTTTTTCTGTCTAGTTAGGAGTAAGGACCTAAGTTCCTTGCTGGGATCTTGGTCCTGGCAAGATTTTTTTTTTTTAGAAAAATTTTTTTAGGCAGCTTTTTTCTCCAGTTGTTCCTGTGAGATCTTCCAGCAAGTATGCTGAAACTGGCGACGGGCTGGATGTTGGATCCAGTGGTCACCCCAGTCAGCCTACGAGCGCGTGCAGGCCCTAGCTCCACGCTGGGTCGGCCGCGACATAGTCCCACTAGACAGGGGACTGACCCTGCGAGTTAAACGTCTCGCCTGGACGCCGACGACCAGTTGGAAACTGAGTCACGGCGTCCGTATTGGTCGACAGCCCCCCCCACCTCGGTGGAGAGGGGTTCTGTCAGGAGTTGGCGCCCGCCTGTTCCGGTATGGTGAGTAAAATGTTCCCCCTCTCCCCCTTTCGGGTTTGTGGGTCCCTCCCTGGGATGACCGGAATCCTGGATCCCCCCTCTATCCTATAACAGGCACAGACCCCCCTCTTGAGGGTGATTTAGTGAATAGGAACCAGAAGGCTTGGTTTGGGAGCTGACAATCGGTCACTGTATGAGGGACACTGTAAGGGATCATGACTGTAGTCAGTGGCTGGCATTACTATTAGTATGGCCATGTAAGAGGGTGATAACATCTTACCTGATACATAAGGTGCAATACAGGCCGATGCCTGTGCCTGGACTACCGCCATCCGCAGGCCGCCATCCTCCCACAGGCCGGACACCTCCCGCAGGCCGCACAGGCCGATGACTACCTCCCGCAGGCCGCACAGGCCGATGACTACCTCCCGCAGGCCGCTGCTATTTTGCACAAACCGCTGCCATCCTCCACAGGCCGCCGCCATTTTCCCACAGGTCGCGCGGGGCCGCCATCTTGGCGTAGCCTCGTGTCTCCAGCATGGGGGCGGCCATGTTTGAAATGACCCAACACCTCGAGGAGTAATTGGGAGGCGCCGGAAGGCGTGTAAAGGGGCGGAGCCGCCTCCTTTACCCGGGAAAGCAAGCCAAAGACTTCCTGTCTGTAACAGACAGTGCTGGGAGAAGGTTGATAGAAACTTCTGTGCATCAGGTGGTGAGCCTTGGGGTCTCTCTCTCTCTCTCTCTCTCTCTCTCTCTCTCTGTGGGGTCCAAGCAGGTAACACTGAGGGGCGCTGTTGCTCTGGGGGATTAAGAAAAAAAAAAAATTTTTTTCTTTGAAATTATTTTTTTGTTTGCTGGCAAGTGTCTTGCATAATCATGGACTCTGCCACACATGTATCCCCACCTGATTCCCGCGAGGTGTCCGCAGGACCCTCCAGTACCCAGCTTGTGATTGATGCATTATCAGCAGTTTTGGAGTCTTTGGTATCCCGGGTGGAGGTAGCCTGTCGGGGACGGGGGTCAAGGAAGCGACCCCCGCCTACCCCTATTTCATCTGATACTTCAGATACGGATTCTGAGCTGGTCACTGCAGCTGCAGGTCCCTCTGCTGGGGCTGCTGTCTTGGGTACGGTCTCCTCAGATAGTGAGGAGGACGTTTCTGCCTCCGCCATAGTGCAAGAAGAAGCGTTAGTGAATGCACTAGTCATGTCTGTCCGGGAAACCTTAAGTCTTGAGGTTACACCGGCAGAGGTAGATGACACTGAGATTCCCTTTGGTACCAGCAAGCCTACCAAAATGGCGAAGGTTTTTCCCTTGCCCAAATGTTTTGGTAACCTAATTAAGGAGGAATGGGATCATCCAAAACGAACCCCTGCTATTTCCAGACGCATTGCTAGACACTATCCGTTTGAGGAATCCCTCCTTAAGAAATGGACGGTACCACCAGTGGTGGATCCACCGATTTCCAGACTAAATAAAGCCACTGTTATCCTGTTGGAGGGCGCTCCGTCCTTTAGGGATCCGGTGGATCGAAAAGTGGAAGCCGAATCCCGCTCCATTTTTTCCCTGATAGGGTCAACATTTAGGCCAGTGATTGCCATTGGTTTAGTTTCACAAACATTGACAGAATGGACCAAATTGTTACGCCGTGACATAAAGGGGAGAAGTATCCAACCGGCAGTATCAGATTTGCTGGAGCAGATTATACAGGGGCTACAGCTCATCTGTGACGCCGCCCTGGACGCCACTCCCTTGCTAGGGCGTGCATCTGTTTCAGCAGTGGTCCTCAGACGCGTGTTATGGTTAAAGTTCTGGTCGGCTGATCAAGGTTCCAAAAAGACTTTGGCTAATCTTCCCTTTAAGGGGGATCGCCTGTTTGGGGCCACCTTGAATGAGATTATAAAGGATCTCACTGGGGGTAAGAGCACTTTTTTACCACAGACCGCTAAAGGTAAAGGACCTCGTAACAGGCGAGGACCTTCCTTTTCCACTCATAAAAAGTTTTTTCGCTCTGCTGGGGCGGGCGATAAGGGGAAGTCCTCCAAAGCCCCTTCAGGGGGTTTCAGAGGGCGCTGGTCGGGAAAACAAAAGCCTGACTCAGCCAAACCTGAAGAGAAGACAGCCTGAAGGTGCGCCCCCACCCATCTCTGGGGTGGGGGGACGTCTTCACCGGTTTCCGGATCCATGGCTTTCCAGAATCCCAGACAAAGGGGTTTGCGAGGTCATGCGGTCGGGATACAAAATCAAGTTTCGATCACTTCTACCGGTGCGATTCTTCCCTTCCAACATTCGGCTATCCCGGGATCGCTTAAAAGCTTTGCGGGGAGCAGTAATAGACTTGATGCAACAGGGAGCGGCAGTTCCCGCTCCTTGAGCAGAACGTTTTCTTCACTTTTGCAAAAGATCACAAAAGGAGATTCTTTTCAGATGGAATCGGAATCCCGATTCTCTGGACAATCTGATCCAGGTGAGCGAGCGGACCAGAGAGTCTCTGATCTGGTAGCTTCGGTCTCCGATGCTCAGCCAGGAGAAGTCATTTCTTCCGACAGAATCCAGGTTACCGATAAATGTATTGGAACTGAGAGCGATCAGACTTTGTCTCATTCTCTGGACCGAGTAGCTTCAGGGCAACCCGGTTTGGATTCAGTTGGACAAGGCCACGGCCGTGGCTTATGTCTATCACCAAGGGGGCACCAAGAGTGCCCTGGCGGCCATAGAGGTGGCCAGCATTCTTCATTGGGCGGAACGGGTTGTTCCGGCTCTCCCCGCAGTATGCACTCCGGGGGTGGAAAATCGGCAGACAGATTATGTCAGCCGTTGGATTCTGGATCAAGGGATATGGCCTTTTCATCCAGAGATATTTCACCAGTAGTGCCTTCATTGGGGCACCCTGGAGGTGGATCTGTTGGCAGCTCGGCTCAACAGGAAGGCGCAGAGTTTTTTAACCCGCTCCCGAGATCCGCGAACGAACACAGCAGACGCGCTGGTCGCCCCGTGGGGACAGTATCAGCTACTGTATGTCTTCCCTCCTCTCAGGTTGCTGCTGAAGCTTCTTCGCAGGATAGAGGTGGAAGGAATTCCAGTTATCCTGGTAGTTCCGGACTGACTTCGTCAACCTGAGTACGCCGACTTCGTCAGGCTGGTCGCGGACACTCCCTAGAGACTTCCTCTCAGGGAGGATCTGCGGTCTCAGGGACCGATCTTCCATCCTGCTTTACAATCGCTGGCTTTAACGGCCTGGCTATTGAGACTCAGGTGCTGAAGGACAAGGGATTGTCAACTTCAGTTATTCCTACTTTAATTAAAGCAAGGAAAGCGACTTCTAGAAAAGTCTATCATCGCACATGGAGGTCTTATATTGCGTGGTGTAAATCCTTTGGATTCCCTCCACGGGCCTATTCGGTGACCCGAATCTTGGCTTTTCTGCAACAAGGAGTTGAGCAGAAGCTGGCCTTGAGTACTATCAAGGGTCAGGTTTCAGCGTTAGCAATCTTCTTTCAGAAACCTTTGGCTACTCATTCCTTGGTGCGGAATTTCATCCAGGGGGTGCGGCACCTGGCTCCACCAGTGCGCGCGCCCTTACCGCCCTGGGATCTTAATTTTGTGTTGTCGGTTCTTCAGAAACCTCCCTTTGAAAATATCAGGGAGATTCCCTTGCTTACGTTATCCCAGAAGGTGGCCTTCTTGGTGGCCATTACTTCTGCACGCAGGGTGTCAGAACTGGCCGCATTATCTTGTCGTTCCCCATATCTGGTGGTTCATAGGGATAAGGTGGTTCTTCGTCCGAATCCATCCTTCCTTCCTAAAGTGGTTTCAGAGTTTCATCTGAATAAGGACATTGTATTGCCTTCCCTATGTCCTAAGCCCAGTCATCCTCGTGTTACATTCCTTGGATGTGGTTCGGGCAATCAGGGTATACCTGAAAACTACGGACTCGTTTCGTAAAACGGATTCACTTTTTGTGATCACGGATGGCCCCAAAAAGGGGTTGCCTGCATCTGCCGCAACTATCTCCAGATGGATCAGACAGACGGTGGTACAGGCTTATTCTATTAAGGGTCGGAATCCTCCGTTCCCTGTTAAGGCGCACTCCACTCGGGCGCTTAGTGCTTCTTGGGCCTTCCGCCATCAGGCGTCAGTGGTCCAGGTTTGCAAGGCGGCTACCTGGTCGTCGGTTCATACCTTTACAAAATTTTATAAAGTTGATGTGATGGCATCGTCGGATGCCTCTTTTGGCCGCAAGGTTTTGCAGGCCGCAATTTGAGGAGACCGTTGGTCTACCTCGAGGGTTTTTTTCTGTTGGATTTCAGTTGAGTCTCATCCTTTGGTTTGATGAGCCTTTAAGACTTCTAGTCGGCACCGGTTGGACCTTCTGGATTTAAATTTTGATTTCTGTTATCCCACCCCTCATTTGTGGCACTGCTTTGGGACGTCCCGATTTGATATTAATCAAGAGGACTGCGTCTGTCAATAAGCGACAGAGAAAAATGGATTTTTGTAAAATCTTACCGTAAAATCCTTTTCTCTTAAGCTCATTGACAGACGCAGTACCCGCCCATCTACTTTTGAGTTGGGTTGGGTTAAATTCTCTGACACTGCTTTGTGACATAACTGACCTACTGTAGCAGGGAGAGAGAGGATATACCCTCTGGGACTGCCCCTAAGGTGTGGCCAGAACGTTTTCCTTCTGCCTAGTGTCCTACTCCTGTAGAGGGCAGTATAACCCGATTTTATATTAATCAAGAGGACTGCGTCTGTCAATGAGCTTAAGAGAAAAGGATTTTACGGTAAGATTTTACAAAATTCATTTTTCTGCGGGTGGGGGAAGGGGGTCCCACCCACCGCGCCTCTCCCGGGCTCTCTCCGGTCCTATTGCGGAGACCGGGAGCGATGCAGCGATGGCTGCCTGGGATAGAGAGAGAGGAACTGACATAGTTCCCCTCTCTCTGTAACCCTGGAAACCGGGAGCAACGAGGATTTGTCCCTTCCGGTTCTGCCCCTTTGTTTACCTGGCCATTAGCGGCCAGGCAAGCAGCCGATCAGACCAATCTCCATCTGGTTGGCTGCATGGGGAGCCAGAGGAGTGATTTGGGGTCTAAAAGACACCAAATCTTTCCATAAAGAGGACCTGTCACGGCCCATGCTGTCACAAAGGGATGTTTTTCATTCCTTGTAAGAGCAGTTATTACAAAAAAAAAAAATTTTACAAAGTGTAAAGCGCCCCTGTCCCACCATGCTTACACGCAAATGCAAACCCTTATATTACTCCCGCACGCATATGTACACAGTGATCGCACCACACGTGTGAGGTATTGTCGCGAACGTCGGAGTGAGAGCAATAATTCTAGCACCAGACTTCCTGAACAACTTCTAAAGCGTCACCTATAGAGAATTTGAAGCACCGTAGTTTGCCGTCATTCCACGGGCAGACGCAATTTTAAAGCGTGGCATGTTGGGTATCTATTTACTTGGTGTAACATCTTTCACAGTATACAAAAAAAAATATATATATATGTATGTTGAGGGGTTCTAAGCAATTTTCTAGCAAAAACAAATAGATTTTTACATTTAGGAGCAAAGTGTTGGAATAGGCTTAGGAAGGAGGTGATTAAAGGGAATGTATAATATTCTATCAAAGTATTTTGCTTATCTATTTAGTCAAGTCAACTATGGAATAATGTATATGATTATTTCATAATTATTTCATAATTGATAATATAGGCCTTTTGCCATTGGCTGGTGGGCTTTAGTGATACCATTTTCGAAGAATGCTGAATATTTTTTTCTAAGCCTTATTAAGTTTAAGTTATTAGTAAGTGCCTATTAGTAAAATGAATTACACAAATTTCAATTAAATAAAGTGCCAACAAAACCACAAAATAAAGTTTGGCATTATACTTCTGACTCTTAAGAGGTCTTTTAATAATGCAATTGTTCTACTTTACTGTCGAGCTGAAATTCAAGCTATAAGCATTGTTCTTGTTACCTTTGTCTGGGGGCACATTTAATTAACAACTTGCACAGATCAAAACGTCTTATAACTAGGTCAGTATCATTCAAAAACCAAAATAGTCATCCATGTGGCTTCATGCTAAATTCATGTCTCATTTCTCACTTGTCGGTATTTGTTCAGTTTGAAGATTTTGAAATATTACCTTAGCATAATTTATGTATCATGATAGTTTTAAATCTTTTTCTAAGCAATTTCCTTCTAATACAATATATACTTGTTTGTTTTATTTTTATAATGGTATACACACACTTATACTCCTATTTAACCACTTCAGCTACAGAAGGTTTTACCCCCTTCCTGACCAGGCTATTTTTTGAGATTTAGCACCATGCTATTTTAACTGGCAGTTGCACCGTCATGCACGGGCCACCCGTCAAATTTTTTTTTTTTAAATATCTTTAACCACTTGCCGACCGCCGCACGACTATCTACGTCGGCGGTCAGCCCCTCACAGGCAAAGTGACGTAGGGCTACGTCGCTTGCTTGTGAGGGTCTAGGGAGCAAACGCGCGCCCCCGGAGGCGCGCTCCCGCGTGGTCACGGACCCCCCCGCGCGTGTGACCGGCGGACCCGATGTCCGCCGGCCACTCTGCTATCGGCGGGGGAGAGGGAGAAAGTCAGGCAGCTTGTGTAAACAAGCTGCCTGTCATTCTCCTCGGTGTAAAAACACTGATCAACTATGTAGATCCATTGATCAGTGTCCTTACAGCTCAAGCCACAGCCAATCACAGTAGAAAGCACGCCCCTAGGGACACACACAGCCCCTCCCTCTCAAATAAAGTTAACCCCTTCACTACCAGTGTATTTTTACAGTAACAGTGCATATGTATAGCACTGATTACTGCAGTAATGTCACTGGTAACCCCAAAAGTGTCAAATGTCAGTCAAGGGTCCGATCTGTCCGCCGCAATGTCGCAGTACCGCAAAAAAAATCGCAGATCGCCGCCATTACGCGTTAAAAAAAAAACAACAAAAATGACAAAAATCTTTCCCTTTGTTAGTAAACGCGATAACTTTTACGCAAACCAATCAAAATACGCTTTTTGCGATTTTTTTTTTTTTACCAAACATAGGTAGCATAAAACAAATTGGCCGAAAATGTTAAAAAATTTTGATTTTTACATTTTTTTGGGGGGGAATTTCATATTAAAAAAAGTGAAAAATATTGCTATTTTTGCAAAATGTACGCTCTTTTTTTGTTTATCGTGCATGATCAAAAAATCGCACAGGTGATCAAATACCACCAAAAGAAAGCTCTGTTTGTGGGAAAAAAAGGACGCCAAATTCGTTTAGGTACAGCATCGCACGACCGCGCAATTGTCCGTTAAAGTCACGCAGTGCAGAATCGCAAAATACCCCCTGGTCAGGAAGGGGGTAAAATCTTCCGGGGCTTAAGTGGTTAAAGAGGAAGTAAACCCTCCTCAGGAAGTTGTACCTATAGGTAAGCCTATATTAAGGCTTACCTATAGGTACTGTAAATATCTCCTAAACATGCACCGTTTAGGAGATATTTACCTTTAATGCAGCCAGTGACGTCACTGGCGCATGCGCTCTGAAGGAACGGCAGATCGTGCCGTTCCTTCAGAGCCCCGTGCCGTGACCGTCGGCTCCCGCGCGCGTGCGCGGGAGTGACGTCACCGCGGCTCCGGCCAATCAGATGGCCGGATGCCGCGATCCCGGAAGACGGGCGACTATACATGTCGCCCGTCATACAGGTAAGCGGACGGCACGGCGGGGGCTCGTTCTAAGGTAAGTATTTCATAATGAGCTACTATGCGATGCATACTAGCTCATTATGTGTTTCTCTTTCAGGATGTAAAGAAGAGAAAAATTTTTTTTCTCGGTTTACAACCTCTTTAAGATGTTTTTTTTTTAAGAATTAGAAGGGCACTGGTGAATTAAATCATTGCCCTGAAATTAGAGGATGAGGACCGTACTCATTTCAGTGTTCGACTTTGGTAATAGATGGGTGCCCTTAGTGACTGTAGCAAATGGCGCTGCCTAAATCAAAGAAAAATTATGGGACGTCACCAGTACCCCATTGCAAACACAAATATTAACTCATTTATTAGTGCGATGTAGCATTAGTCAAGTATGCCAACAGTATTGGGGCTGCAAAGGGTCCCTTTCTCAAGGTGACGTAGTCACTATGTTGCCTTAAGGAAGGGTACCTGCACAACACCAGAACTTTGGCTTATTTGAATAATAAGATGATATCCATGGGTAAGTAAGGAAAAAGCTGACTGGTATAAGTAACATTGTCTTGAGAACTTTTTACATGAGGCCTTAACCACTTTACCACCGGAGGATTTTGCTGTCTTCCGTCCAGGCCACTTTTTGCGATTCGGCGCTGTGCAACTTTAACTGACAATTGCGCGGTCGTGCGGCGCCGTACCCAAACAAAATTTACGTCCTTTTTTTCCCACAAACAGAGCTTTCTTTTGGTGGTATTTGATCACCTGTGCGATTTTTACTTTTTGCGCTATAAACAAAAAAAGAGCGTTTATTTTGAAAAAATAACAATATTTTTCACATTTTTTTATATGAAATTCCCCCCCAAAAAAATGTAAAAATCAAATTTTTTTTTAATTTTTGGCCAATTTGTTTTATGCTACATATGTTTAGTAAAAAAAATCGCAATAAGCGTATTTTGATTGGTTTGCGCAAAAGTTATTGCGTTTACTAACTAAGGGAAAGACTTCTGTCATTTTTGGTGGTTTTTTTTTTAACGCATAATGGCGGTGATCTGCGATTTTTTTTGCGGGACTGCGACATTGCGTCGGACAGATCGGACCCTTGACTGACATTTTTGACACTTTTGGGGGTACCAGTGACATTACTACAGTAATCAGTGCTATATATATGCACTGTTACTGTAAAAATGACACTGGCAGGGAAGGGGTTAATTTTATTGGAGAGGGAGGGGTTAATGTATGCCTGGTGCTTACTGACGTGTGGGGGGGGAGGTGACTGAGTGACAGAAGGACAGATCGGATGTCCAGCTATGCTGAACACTCCGATCTGTCAGTCCCTGTCACTATGGAGATCCGCCCGCTGTGTTTACACACAGCGGGCGGATCTCCAGACTCGATCCCCGACGATCGGGGCAGAGCAGCGGCAATCGCCGCTGCTCCTCCGCTGGCCTGGTTAATGAACACAGCGGGAGCGAGCCTTCGGCGGCGCGCGAGCGCCGCCCACAAGGGGCGGAGTCCAGCGACGTAGGTCTACGTCGCTGGACGGGATCGCGGCACTTTGCCGCAGTAGCCTCAATGTAAGCGGGGCTAAAGTGGTTAAAGTGGTTCTAAAGGCTGAAGTTTTTTTACCTTCATGCATTCTAAGCATGAAGGTAAAAACCTTCTGTGTGCAGAAGCCACCCCTAATCCTTACCTGAGCACCATCTCAATCCAGCAATTCGCACAAGAGCATTGGCTCTCTGGGGACTCTCCCTTCTCATCGCCTGAGACAGCAGCGAGAGCCATTGGCTCCCGCTGCTGTCACTCACAGCCAGTGAGCAAATTAGGAGAGAGAGGTGGCGGGCACGAGCCGCGGATCCATGTCTGTATGGACACGCAGAGCAGCAGCTCGGGATCGTGCCTGCTTGGGTGCCCCCTTTGCAAGCTGTTTGCTGCTGGGGCATTTGGCAGGAAGGAGGGGTCAGGAGCGCTTGCATATGACCCGAGAAGAGGAGGATCGGGGGTTGCTCTGTGCAAAACCACTGCACTGAGCAGGTAAGTATAACATGTTTTTTTTTTTTTTATTTTTGCCTGTAACATTTCTTCAAGTTAGTAAATGAGCCTTTTTTTTCTGGTCTAATCTGTTTTCTCTCTTTCTCTCTAGGGGTTACAGTTATTGATAAGCCCTTATGATCCAAGGGAGGACCTCTCATTGTTTATCCTAAGAAAGAGCAGGTATAAAGTGAAGTGTAGCTTCATGGCCTTCCTTGCTTCTGACTGCAAGCTGTGGCAGAGAAAATTCAAGGCTTTTCTTCTGCAGTAAAGCACAGCAGCCACCGAAGATTACAATAGGGTGAAGTATTGTGCAGAGGTTTTCTGCATTGAGCAGCAGCTATCTGGATGTTCCTATGATTTGTGATTTTTGCTTCCCAACTGTTACAGAAGAGAAAACGCAAGCTGCTTTTCACATCATCCAGCAAGCGCTAATGCTGGATTGACTAGAGAATGTCATTAATAAGGAGAATATAAAGTTATGTGTATATTGGTGAGGTGAAGTTATATGTAGGGAATTATACATTCTGTACATGAAGTATAAATATTTTCTGAAGCCACATGGGTAGACGTGTAGGAACCCTATTTTCACATAAAAGATGCTTTTTCAGCTATGTGAATAACCTGTAAAGTGTGTGTGTATGTCTGTGCATACGTGTACTGTACAATTGTAATTGCTGATTTTTTTAAAGCGGCCCAAATGTTGGGTTTATGCACTATTTATATATTGGAGCACTCCTAGGAGAATTTGCCAGTACTGTTGTAAGACAAAGTTGTATTTTTTTTAACATGTATATTTAAATTTGCAGAAAAACATGTGCAGTGGCACTGGGGGGAACAATTGTATAGGTTGCCAAATGTTTTTTTATAGAAATAAAGGAAACATGATTTGATTGTTATTTATGATGATGTTTGTATAAATTTGCACATATCTCTTTTGTGATTCCTCATTTTTTGGTGTGAAGGAATTTTACAGCATGTGATTATTAATTTTTTTCCCCTGATAATCTTGTGGATATCAACTGACTATGCATGATTTGTTTAACTAATTGTCCAGGTAGTTAAATTATTTTAACCTAAGAGTAATACATCTGCTGTGTTTGGCAGTGTTTATTACTGTTTTGTTGCTATGAACATATGAATTATAAGTTCCTTTGGCCCAGAATTATGTGATCAAATATTTGTTAATAAATTCTTTTTGTATTGCAACTGTTTAGCTTTAAAGGGAATGTCTGGTGTTTGTATATATTTTATTTTGTGAACGGTTTAAATTTTGTTCATTTTTTTAAATTAAAGTGTAAAAATGAAATCTTATAAAATGAATGTCCTATTCACCAATTCCAGCCAGCAGATGGAGCCTTAGGTTCCTTTCATATGTTTTCCAAGCTAACCTTAAAGCAGTATTCCAAAAGCAAACATTTCTCATGTTGCAGCTTACCGAATCTTAGATGTGATGCCTACAATGATCAGCTTTTATTTATGTAAAACCTTCATCCCAAAAGAAAAAAATGATTATAAAGGGTAAGCTGGAGTTTAGTTTCAATTTGTTAGTGTATTTAAATCTGCTAGTACATCTAACACTCCCCTCCCCCCAAATTGACAACACTGCTGTCAGAAGGTGCTGCTTCATACAGAGTGGGGGCACTCTAATACATGGAGTGTGTTACCGTCCAGATCACCAGGTGAAAACAGAGAAAAGCCTAAAAAGAAAACATGCAGCCACCACATCAATAACTGGTGAGCTGCAATATATTACATTTTTATTTAGGGTTTTACTGCTTTAAGGGCTTTGCTTACAAAAGCCTGTTTACAGAGATGAATTGCTATGGAAAGTGAAGATTTTTTTTAATTGATACAGACACAATCTGAAAGTAAAATGCTACTGCTGTTCTCTTTAGTAAGCCTAATATATGCTACATTGTGGGTGCAGCCTGTATTAAATATATACTGATGAAATGAAGAGAAGTTCTTAGAACATTACAGGACACCGGCTTGGTATTCATAGGCCTTGGGTTAGAAGCTGCTATCTTCTGGTGATTGGATACTGGCAAAGCTTTTGGACTTGCACCAGTGCACACTTCTAATAACCCTACCTCACTTCAAGACCTTGTTTTTTTGCTAGTGTTTTTAGGGGATGGATGACTTATGAAGAAGAACTTTCTATGCTTAAAGTGGAAGTTCACCCTAGTACTAAAAATGATTCTAAAGGCAGAAGGTTTTTTATCTTAATGCAATATCGGCGAGGCCAAATTGCATCTCCGTGTCTAAATGGACACACACAGAGCTGCAGCTCGGCTCGGGTGCCCCCATAGCAAGCTGCTTGCTGTGGGAGCACTCAATAGAAGTGAGGGACCCAAGAAAAAGAGGAGGATCTGGGTTGCTCTGTGCAAAACCCCTTCACGGAGCAGGTAAGTATAGAACATGTTTGTTATTTTTAACGAAAAAAAAATGAGACTTTAGTATCACTTAAAATCTCTAAATCTATCGGCATCCACAATTTCCGACTAACCTATCTAGCCCTGAAAAGAAGAAATCGCTATACATTTTTTATAAAGCCGCTCCGGTCCAGTCTCCAGCGGTGGAAGCTCTTCAGAAGAGACGACCAACAACGGCGTTGACCGCTCAGTGTGGGACCGGACCGGAGCGGCTTCAGAAAAGGTATGTATAGCGATTTCTTCTTCACAGGGCTGGATAGGTTAGTCTTAGATTGTGGATGCCAGTAGATTTAGACCGTTTAGTATTAGGGTGAACTTCTACATTAACCATTTTTCTTATGTTGGATTCCTAATCAACTGTTCGATTTCATATTCTTCAATCAACTCTTCACTGCCTCCTACTATAACATTAGAAATCGGGCACCTGGATCAGTGTAACTTGAGTAATACCTTGGGCATCGTACTCGGACTGCTTGGTCACTGAGTGGCAAGCCCAATGTGATTGAGGAAGTCTGGACCCATATAGGGACCAGCGATATAGCAAGGCAAGTCAGGTAATGGGACTGATACTAAAGTCTTGCAGCAAGTATGAGATTTATTATCACCATTTCTTACAGTACACTTAAATGTCTCCTGAAATAGTGTAAAACTATCCTGAAATTGGGAATGTGTTTGAGGTTATTAAGTAATTGTTTGGATGTTTGGAAAAAAAAAAAAAAAAAATTTGGAAAAAAAAAGTAATTGATTTTTTTAACCACCTCAGTACCGAACACTTTTACCCCCCTTTTGTCCAGGCCAATTTTCAGATTTCAGTGTTGCCATACTTTAAATGACAATTATTAAATCATGCGACACTGTACCTAAATTAAATTTTTATAATTTTTTAAGACATATTTTTTTTTTATGGTATTTATTCACCACTGTGTTTTTTTTATTTTTTGCTAAATAAATGAAAAAAGACCAAACATTTTGAAAAATGTTTTCTTTCGTTCATTGATGGACACAGCTCCTGATCTTCATTATCTTTGAATTATATTACCCCCTACAGGAGCAGGACACTAGGCAGAAAAAGAATCTGGCTGCGCCTATGGGCAGTCCCAGGGGGTATATTCCCTCTCTCTGCTTTCTGCTTAGTCAGGAGTAAGGACCTAGTTCCTTGCTGGGATCTCTGGTCCTGGCTGGACTAGGCGACGGGCTGGATAATCTAGATCTAGTGGTCACCTCAGTCTGGCCAGCGAGCACAGGCAGACCTCAGCTCCACACTAGGTTGGCCGCGACATAGCCCCACTGGACGGGCTGGCCTGTGAGTTAAACGCCTTGCAAGGTCGCATACGACCCGGTCTCAAACCCGAGTCGCAGCATTCCTCCTGGCTGACAGCCTCCCACTTCGATGGAGAAGGGGTTCTGTCTGGAGCAGTGCCCGTCTGGTTCCTGTAGCTGTGAGTAGCTGTCCCCCCTCTCCCCCTGGAGTGTTGTGGGGTGGACATGGGCCCCTCTTTCACATCAGGCACCCCCCTTTCATCTGTCCCCCATCCTACCCCCCTACACTTATGCTGGGGCTGTGTGAGTGGTCTGGTCCACCTCCTGGGGTGGGGGTTGGGGGGGGATGCACCGCTGGCAACAGGGCAGTCAGCGGTGTGGGGGGGCATGTACCTGGTGGGGGCTCCTGCCAGGGCCCCCAGGCCTGCCTGGGCCTGTCCTTGAGACCTAGGGATCCCTCCTGGGTCTCTGGGAGCCTTGTGGTGCTGCCATTTTGCTGTAGCCTGTGCGTTTCTATGCACGGTGGCCATGTTTGTGTAGTCCAGGGGCCATTTTGAGGTTGTTCGCAATTGAAAATAGTGGCGGCCGTGACAGTGGAGCCCTGTGGGCTGCGATTTTGGCAGTGGGAGCCCCTTCCTCATCCCCTGCTGCTGACTCTGGATCTTTTCACTTCCTGATTGTCACTCGTGGAGTGCAGATTATCCTGGTGGCTGCAGGTGCCTGTTTCTTGCTGGATGATGAGGCTGGTGGGGTTCTCTCCCTCTCTGCTGAGGATTGCTTTGTGCCTGGCGACCAGGTGGTGCTGCCAGCATGATTGGGTTAGTCCCTTTGCAGTGTTTTACACTTTTTGTGGGGTTTCCCTGATGACTTGGGGAGTCTTTGGAGCACATCTCCCCACCGAATCCCCTCTCTGAGGCTGCGGGGCCCTCTGGGCCTTCCCCTGCCTCATCTGTCTCTTAGATGCAGCTGCGACAGAGGGCAGGTTCCCTTTGGCACTCACAAGCCATCCAGAGTGGCAACGGTGTTTCCTTTCCTTGCCCATTTTGACAGAGTTGTCGCTAAAAAGTGGGGACAACAAAAGCATCCCCTTGGGGTCCCTAAGCGATTTTTCTAGGCGTTACCCCTATGAGGAGTCCCTTATTAGGAAGTGGACTGTTCCACCGGTGGTGGACCCTCTGAGGCCAGTATTCACCATTGCCCTGGTGTAGCAAACTCTCTGACCGTGTGGGCTAAGCTTTTATGCTGTGACCTGGAGGGAGAACAGCTGCCCCCTGCCTTTGCTGAGCTGGTCCAGGGGCTGCAGTTTATCTGTAATGCCTCTTTGGAAGCGGCTCCCCTAGTGGCTCAAATCTCTGTTTCGGCAGTGGTACTTTTGAGTGTGTCTTTTGGCTCAAATGCTGGTCTGCGGACCAGACTTCTAAAAAAGTGTTGACTGATCTCCCCTTTCAAGGGGATCATTTTATTGGGGCTACCCTGGGCGACATTAAAGGTGTCATGGAGGGGGGAAGAGTACTTTTCTTCCGCAAGCTACTAAGGGCAAGGAACCTCTGCTCATAAGAAGTTTTCTCTTACGTCCTCCGACAGTCGCCGCCTCTTCATATTCGTCACATATGGGGGTATTAGACTTTGCTCCGAAGGAGTAGCTAGGCAACACAATATGTTAACAATAAAGCTTTTAACATATCCCACCCTCAAGGGGTGGTCCCCTCAGTCAATACCCTCCTACTTCCTGCAACCATATCTCAGTTTTAATGTCTAGCTTGTCAGGAGTGGCTGTCTCTCTCTGTGCTGGGACTTTCTGTCCCAGACTCTTTCTTCTTTTTAAAATTTTGTTTGAGTTTTCTCTCTACCTTTACTTAGCTGTTATTTTGTCAGCGTTAGTTCTTCGGATGAAGAGGATCATGCGGACTGGGTCTCGGGCTGATCCCCCCTGGTCGCAGGTCGTGGGTCAGTGGCTTCCCAGTCTGCCATCGAGCGTTCAGCCAGGTAACGCTCCTGGCACAGTGAACGACCCATCCCTGTTCGGTGCAGGGATGATTGGTGAGGTGGCTACCTCACTGGACGCTGTGCGGTTTCTTAACCCCCATTGTGTGCGTCTTGAATGCGACTCTCCCTGCCTCATGTGCAGCGGTTTGTTCGCCTGTGCGGGTCCCCCACGCCATGTGAGGTAAGTGTATTTATGTGGGGACCTGTCTGTCTGGGGGGGTGTCAGTCTGGGACTGTGTAACCTGCCTCTATTCACACTGCTTGTCTCCCTATCTCTCGGCTGCATGCTGTGGGCTGCAAGGGGGGGGGGAGCTGTATGACACTGTGTGTGTCAGACTGGTCAGTGTGAGAAGCTGTGTGCTGTGGGGCATGTTTTTTTGGCATGTTTGGGCATATACAGCGATCGCTGCGGCGATCTGACATGTATTCTGATTTTGGAATGTAATGTGTGTTTTAATGCACTGTGGAGCGGCGGTTTCGGCGCCAAACGACGCCATTTTGCCTACACTCGCTCCGGCCGCATGTTTTACATGCATGGCGGCCATTTTCTTGTAGCCTCCATAGGCTTACATAGAGCGCCCTGGCAGCATCACTTCCTCTTTCCAGGAACACCGATCGAGGCAGCAGCAGCGGCGAGGGTCTCCTCAGGTTTTATCCTTCTGTTTCTTGCTATCCATTGCCTGTGTTCAGTTTGCATATTCCCTGTGGGGGTCTTATTGTGCTTGAGTGTGGTGCGGTGGGCTGCGCTTGCCGCGCTTGCTTAAAAGGGGCAGTTAACCCTTTGTTGTCTGGCATTACAGGGGCAATGGATTCTCAGGAGGGCAAATTTCCTACAGCTTTGGTGGAAAGCCAGGGGACCGTTGTTTCCCCCCCAGGGGGGGATTTAGCCACTATTGTGGCTGGCCTTGCTGCTCAGGTGCAGATGCTGGTGGCTGCTCAATCTACTAAAAGGCCCAGAGTTGCTCTTTCCTCTGATTCTGAGGGTGAAGGTGATGGGGCTGTTATGGCGGGGGCCTCCTTATCGGGGTCCCGCTCCTCTCTTGATCTAGTGGGGTCTGAGGTGGAGGCTGAAGTTGAGGGGGTTGATAATTCTCCCCCTGGCTCGCCTGAAGAGCTTGCAATCATGGATGAGTTGATTGCTTCCATTAAGCAAACGCTGCGTTTGCAGGACGAAGTGTGTCCCCCCGCTGCCTTGGCGGCTTATGGGACGCAGAGAAAACGCAGGACGCCGCAGGTTTTTCCCTGCAATGATGATTTTCAGCGCGCTGTTAAGGATCAATGGCGCAATCTGCGCAAACCTTTTGCGGTACCAAGTAGATTCAAGCTGCGTTATCCTTTTTCGCCTTCCACTGATGAAAGGTGGTGTGTGCCTCCCCCAGTGGATCACGCAATTGCGGTTTTGAACAAAGCCACTGCGATTCCTGCAGAGGATTCCCCTGTGTTCCGTGATGCCACGGATAGGAGACTGGAGTCTCTTGCCCGTCATACTTATTCTGTTACGGGTTCTATGCTTAAGGCTCTGTTTGCTTCTCTCATGGCGGCCCAGGCGATCGCAAGTTGGACGCATATGCTTAGGCGCGTCCTAGTGGCCGACTCGGCCTCGCCGGCGACCCTGGATATGGTGGATCAAATCCACCAGGGTGTCATGTATCTGTGTGATGCGGACCTGGACCTGGTTCCGTTGGCTGCACGTGTGCACAGCGTGGCGGTGTTGTCTCGCCGCCTGGTTTGGTTAAAATGTTGGTCGGTGGACCAATCTTCACGTAAGACCTTAGCCAATCTACCTTATGATGGGTCTCGCCTTTTTGGGGAGTCCCTGGATGTGTTGATTAAGGGGATCACCGGGGGTAAGAGCACTCTCTTGCCCCATTTCCCCAAGGCTAAGGGGGCTTCTGGGAAGAAGCATGCTAATTTTCGGCCCCCTCAGGGGTCCTTTCGTGCCTTTCGGCCGCACTACAAGGGCAAACCGTTCAAAGGTCAAGGCTCTCAGAAGAAGCCCTGGTCTGGTAAACAGAAGTCCGGCCAATCCGGATCTGCAGCCCATAACAGTTCGGCCTGAAGGGGCGCCCTCACCCAGTTTTGGGGTGGGGGGACGCTTGCTCGGTTTTCTTCAGCCCTGGTTGGCCCGTGTGCGGGACAGATGGGTTCAGGAAATCGTTCGATCTGGTTACAAGATCGAGTTTCTCTCTCGGCCGGAGAGCAGATTTTTTCCCTCAAATCTTCAGCTGTCTCCAGGGAGTGGTGGTTCCGGTGCCTCATCGGGACAGGTTTCGGGGGTTTTATTCCAATCTGTTCACCGTGCCCAGAAAGAAGGGCAAGGTTCGTCCAATTCTGGACTTGAAGGCTCTGAACCGCTCTGTGCGGGTTCGCAAGTTCCGCATGGAATCCCTGCGGTCGGTGGTGGCTGCCCTGGTTCCGGGGGAATTCATGGCCTCCATCGATTTGAAGGATGCGTATCTTCACATCCCCATTTTCGAGGGTCACCAGAGATACCTTTGATTTGCCATTGCGGAGGATCACTACCAGTTCGTGGCGTTGCCCTTTGGTCTCGCCTCGGCTCCGCGGGTCTTCACCAAGGTGCTTGCACCGGTTCTGGCATTATTGAGGACCCAGGGCGTTTCTGTCCTGGGCTATCTGGACGACATTCTGGTTCGGTCTGCGACCAGCCAGGGTCTGGAGAAGGACCTGTCTGTCACGA
The DNA here is from genome assembly GCF_965119305.1 of Pelophylax lessonae. Classification (NCBI taxonomy): domain Eukaryota; kingdom Metazoa; phylum Chordata; class Amphibia; order Anura; family Ranidae; genus Pelophylax; species Pelophylax lessonae. The sequence goes on from NC_138768.1 coordinate 689,681,591, forward strand.
TGCAAACTCTGCAGGAGTTTGGTTGGACGATAAATTTTCCAAAGTCGACACTGAGTCAGTCTGTTCGTCTTCCCTATCTGGGAATGATTCTGGACTCGGTGCAGGCGAAGGTCTTCCTGCCGGAAGACAAGCTCAGGACTCTCCAGGAGGAAGTCAGGTCCCTCAGGGACGTTCCGCACTCGTCTCTGCGGACGTGTATGAGATGTCTGGGATTGATGGTCTCGGCCTTCGAGGCGATTCCATTCGCCCAGTTTCACACGCGGGGTCTCCAAGCGGAGATCCTGTCCAGGTGGGACGGGCGACCTCAATCTCTGGATCTTCAAATCTCGTTGAGTCATCGCACCAGAGGAAACCTTCTGTGGTGGCTCCAGTCCCCGTTGGTGTCCGGGGGCAAGTCGTTTCGTCCGATCTCGTGGACGGTAATCACCACGGATGCCAGCCTGTCGGGCTGGGGTGGAGTTCTGGGCGTTCTGTCCGCCCAGGGGACTTGGTCGGAGGGGGAGTCTTCCCTTCCGATCAACATTCTGGAATTGCGTGCGATAAGTCTCTGTCTTCATCGCTGGACGGACCGGCTGCAGGGCTGCCCGGTTCGGGTGCAGACGGACAATGCCACGGCGGTGGCCTACATCAACCACCAAGGGGGCACCAGGAGTGCCCGAGCGGCTCGAAGTGGCCGACATTCTGTCTTGGGCCGAGACTCATGTCCCGGCGATAACGGCGGTTCACATTCCGGGGGTGGAGAACTGGCAGGCGGACTATCTGAGTCGCCAGACCCTGGATCAGGGGGAATGGTCTCTCCACCCGGCTGTCTTCCAGATGTTGTGCGCGAAGTGGGGTCTTCCAGATGTGGACCTGTTCGCGTCTCGTCTCAACAACAAGGTGAAGAGGTTCGTGGCAAGGACGCGCGACCCTCGGGCAGACGCGTCGGACGCGTTAGTGGCCCCGTGGCATCAGTACAGGCTGATGTACGCGTTTCCACCGATTCAGTTGCTGTCCAGGTTCCTTCGCAGGTTACACTCGGAACGCAGCACGGTGATTCTTGTGGCACCGGACTGGCCTCGCCGGTCCTGGTACGCAGACCTCGTGAATCTGGCGGTCGACGCCCCGTGGCGTCTGCCTCTTCGAGACGATCTACTGTCTCAAGGACCGATATACCATCCTGCTTTACAGTCGCTGGCTTTGACGGCCTGGCTGTTGAGACCGAGGTCCTGAAGGAGAGGGGTCTCTCTCCAGAGGTCGTTCATACTTTAATCAACGCGAGGAAGTCTTCCTCCGGGAAGGTTTATTACCGTACTTGGAAGGCCTATTTTGCCTGGTGTGAGTCCAGGGGGTTTTCACCCCGCACGTACTCGGTTTCCCGTGTGCTGTCTTTCCTTCAAACGGGTGTTGATCAGCGTTTGGCGCTGGCTACGATAAAGGGTCAGGTGTCTGCACTGGCCGTTCTGTTTCAACGTCCCGTGGCTTCCAACTCCTTGGTTGGCACCTTTGTTCAGGGTGTGCGGCATCTGGTCCCCCCTAGGCGGGATCCTCTGCCCCCTTGGGACTTGAATCTCGTTCTATCTGTGTTACAACGTGCTCCTTTTGAACGGATCAGGGAGATCTCGTTGTCTATGTTGTCCAAAAAGGTCGCCTTTTTGGTGGCGATCACTTCGGCTCGCAGGGTGTCGGAGCTGGCGGCTTTGTCCTGCAAGTCTCCGTACCTGGTTATTCATTTGGATAAGGTGGTCTTGCGACCTAATCCTTTGTTTCTTCCGAAACGAGTTTCGGAATTCCATCTTAATGAGGATATTGTCTTGCCTTCGTTGTGCGCGAAGCCTAAACATCCAAAGGAGGTGAGATTGCATTCTCTGGATGTTGTTCGGGCGATAAGGGTTTACCTTAAATCGACTGAGTCTTTTCGAAAGACGGACTCCTTGATTGTTCTTCCAGAGGGTCCTCGGAAGGGCATGGCGGCTTCGGCCTCTACCATCGCCAAATGGATCAGGCAGACCATTGAACAGGCCTATGCTTTGCAGGGGAAGGTTCCCCCTGTGCCTGTGAAGGCGCACTCTACTAGATCTCTGAGTACGTCTTGGGCCTGTCGTCATGGGGCTTCTGTAGCCCAGGTGTGTAAGGCGGCGACTTGGTCGACCGTGCACACTTTCACAAAATTCTACAAAGTAGATGTTCAGGCATCGGCGGATGCTTCCTTTGGCCGCAAGGTTCTTAGTGCGGCTGTTCCCTAGGGTTCCTTGTTGGGGACTCCTGGCTGTTGGGATAAGTTTTGTATCCCCTGGTTTTTTGTCTTTTCCTGGGTTGTTGCTCCTGTTGAGCACTTGTTTTTTGCTGTTGCCCAGCTGGTTTCCTTCCTTTGGTAAGGTTCCTTTCTTTGATGCGGAGACTGCGTTGCCTTTCGGCGCGGATGCGTTTCCCACCCCTCATGTTTGCACTGCTTTGGGACGTCCCCATATGTGACGAATATGAAGAGGCGGCGACTGTCGGAGGACGTAAGAGAAAACGGAATTTTTGTAAAATCTTACCTGTAAAATTCCTTTCTCTGAGTCCTCCGACAGTCGCCGCCCCCGCCCCTCTTTTGGGGTTTGGTTGTATACTCTACTGCTATTCCACTAAAACTGAGATATGGTTGCAGGAAGTAGGAGGGTATTGACTTGAGGGGACCACCCCTTGAGGGTGGGATATGTTAAAAGCTTTATTGTTAACATATTCTGTTGCCTAGCTACTCCTTCGGAGCAAAGTCTAATACCCCCATATGTGACGAATATGAAGAGGCGGCGACTGTCGGAGGACTCAGAGAAAGGAATTTTACTGGTAAGATTTTACAAAAATTCCGTTTTTTCGTCCCTCAGGGTCGAATGACAAGGGCTCAGAGCCTTTCAGGGCCTCCTTGAGGATCCAAACGAACCTGGTCTGGCAAGCCGAGAGTGGGCTTCTCCAGACCCGCGAACAAGGCTCCTTCAGGATGACTGTGCCACCTCACCCGTATCGGGGGTGGAGAGACGTCTTTGTTGGTTTCTGGACCTGTGGATTTCCCTGGTACAAGACAAGTGGGTCCACGAAGTCATTCAGTCCAGCTACAAGCTTGAGTTTCACTCATCCCCCAGCAAGGTTCTTTCCTTCAAACTCCTGCCGATAGGGTCTGTTACTTCCAAGGGATGATTGTCCCGGTTCCGACTTTGGAACGTTTTCAGGGGTTTTACTCAAACCGGTTTACAGTTCCCAGGAAGGAAGGAAGGCAAGGTGCCAATCCTGGACCTCAAGGCGCTGAACTGCTTTGTGCAGGTGCAGAAGATCAGGACGGAGTCCATTAGCACGGTGGTGGCATCCCTGCATTAGGGGGATTTTCTTGCCTCGATCGACATCAAGAATGCTTACCTTCACATTCCAACATGTGCCGGTTACCAGCACTTCCTCTGCTTTGCCGTGGGAGAGGAGTGTTATCAGTTTGTGGCGTTACCCTGTGGTCTTACCTCTGCTCCTCGGGTCTTCACAAAAGTGTTAGCCCCAGTGCTAGCATTGTTACGCCTACGGGGGATCGTGGTACTGGGCTATGTGGATGACCTCCTACTTCTTCTCTGGTGGAAAACCTTGAAATCACCATACAAACTCTGAGGAGTTGGGCTAGATTCTGAATTTCAGAAGTCTGCTCTGGTTCCATCCACAAAGCTGGATTATCTGGGTTTAACTCTGGACTCAGCCTTAGCAAGAGTGCTCCTTCCTCTGTACAAACGCCAGAAATTGCAGGCTGCAATTTATCTCCTGCTGTCCAGCAGATGGTCATCCCTCCGGGCTTGCATGCGTGTGGTGGGCCTGATGGTGTCTACCTTTGAGGCGGTTCCGTTTGCACAGTTCCATACGAGGTCCCTGCAAAGGGAGATTCTTGCCAAATTGGACAAGAATTTACAGTCTCACTGCTTAGGGAATCTGGACACTGGAAGAGTCCAGAGCTACTAATCAATGTCTTGGAACTCTGAGTGATCAGACTGTTCCTGGACCATTGGACGGATAGTCTTCAGGGATGTCCAGTGCGCATTCAATCGGACAGTGCCATGGCTTATGTGAATCACCAAGGGGCACAAAGTGTCCTGGCACCTCTGGAGGTAGCCGGCATTCTAAGGTGGGCAGAACTGTTCGTTCCAGTCCTGTCCGCCATAAACATTCCCGGGGTGGAAAACTGGCAGGTGGATTACCTCAGGCGGCTGGAGTTGGACCAAGGGGAGTGGTCCCTTTATCCAGAGGCGTTTCATCAGTTGTGTCTCCGGTGGGGCATCCCCGAGGTGGATCTGTTGGCATCTCGGCTCCACAGAAAGGTACAGAGGTTTGCGGCTCGGTCACGGGGTCCTCTGGTGGACATCCCAGACGCGCTGGTGGCCCCGTGGGGTCAGTATCCTCTGCTTTACGCCTTCCCTTCTCTCAAGCTTCTGGCAAGACTTTTATGCAGGTTTTTCTGAGTCAGTAATCCCAACGCTGTTAAAAGCTAGGAAGATCTACCATCGTACGTGGAAGACGTACATTGCGTGGTGTTATTCTCTTGGGGTTCATCCTTGCTCCTCCTTTGTGGCTCGGATCTTGACCTTCCTTCAAGAAATTGGCCTTGAGTACCATCAGGGCCCGGTGTCAGCTTTGGCGGTCTTCTTCCAACAACCCTTGGTCACACACTCCCTGGTGCGTACCTTTCTTCAGGGTGTCTGACATTTGGTTTCTCCAGTGTGGTCTCCGTTGCCGCCTTGGGACCTCAATTTGGTGCTTTCGGTCCTCCAGAAGCCTCCCTTTGAGAAACTTTGAGAGATTCTCTTGTTTACGCTCTCAGAAGGTGGCTTTTTTTTTTTTTTTTGGTGGTGTTATCCTGTTGTTCACCTTACTTGGTGATTCACAGAGATAAGGTGGTTCTTTGCCCCTGTCCATCATTCCTCCCAAAGGTTTTTTTCTGATTTTCATTTGAATGAAGACATTGTGTTGCCTTCCCTGTGTCCCAGTCCGAAACATCTGAAGGAAATTGTATGCCTTGGATGTGGTCTGGGCAAATAGGATGTACCTGGCAGCTACAGAGTTTTTTAGGAAGTCAGACTCACTATTTGTGCTCACGGATGGGCCTGGGAAAGGATTATCCGCTTCCTCTGCGACTATTTTCAGAATGATCACACAGACGGTTATCAGGCCTATTTCATCAGGGGTCAGGTTCCTCCTTTCCCTGTCAAGGCGCACTCTACTCGGGCACTTCCTGGGTCTTCCATCATCCGGCCTCCATGAGGCAGGTTTGCAAGGTGGCCACCTCGTCGTCGGCACACACTTTCACAAAGTTCTATAATGTGGATGTGTTGGCATCTGCGGGTGCTTCTTTTGGCCGCAAGGTTTTGCAGGCTGCTTTTTAGAGGACTTGACCCTCTTTGAGGGTGTATTGTTTTTTCAGGTGGACTCCAGTTGTTCTGGTTGAGCTCCTGTTGCCTGGTTGGCTACTGTTAAGCCTTGGGAATTTTCATGTTTAACAGAGCTTTGGGACGTCCCGATGGTTACGAAGATCAGGAGCTGTGTCTGTCAATGAACGAAAGAGAAAATGGGGTTTTTGACTTACTGTAAAATCCATTTCTCTGATGTTCATTGACGGACCCAGCACCCACCCTTCTGTGGAGTTGTAATTATTCTGACACTGCTTGTAACAAAACGGAGTACCCATAGCAGAGAGGGGGAGTATACCCACTGAAACTGCCAATAGGCATAGCCAGATTATTTTTCTGCCTAGTGTCCTACTCCTGTAGGGGGCAGTATAACCCAATGGTTATGAAGCTCAGGAGCTCTGTCCGTCAATGAAAATCAGAGAAATTGATTTTACGGTAAGTCAAAAATCCCATTTCTCTATAGTTCCTCGACAAACGCAGCTCCATATCTTCTTAGACCATTGGGTTATGCTCCTCCAATCAGGAATAGGACACTAGGCAGAAAAAAGCTTTACCACGCTTGTGGGGCTGTCCCTGCTGGCATAATCCCACACATTCTGCTACAGCAGCCAGTTTGTTTCTGCCTAGTTTAGGAATAGGACCTAGATCCCTGCTGGAACTTCGGTTTTAGCTATAAAAGTGAAATTTGTTATTTTGTGATTTTTATTTTCACTAGTTAGAGTTCCTGGAGAACTACAAGCAACAGCCGGCTGTGGTTTCGGACTGGATATTCTAGATCCTTATGGTCTCCCAGCCTGGCCAGCAAGCGTGAGCAGGTTATAGTTCAGAACTAGGCCTTGCCACGACAGAGCCCCGATGGATGGGGACGAGCCTGTGAGTGGACAAGTCTCACTGGGACGCGATCTACCTGGAATGCCCTGAGTTTCAGCATACCCCCAACCCGGGTAGGAGGTGGTCTGTGCCGGGTGGCGCCCGCCTGGTACCATGGTATGGTGAATAATACTGTCCCCCCCAATCTTCTGGCGGTCTTTGGGTGGACGTGGGCCACCTTCCTGGGGCCCTCGGGCTCCCTTGGTTCCCCTGGCCTCTGGGATACTAGGCCTACCCCCTCCAAGTCTTTTCCCCTACCCATAGCAGGTCCTACCTTCGGGGGGGGGGGGGGGGGCAGAAAAATTGCGGTTGCAGCAGCTTTTTTCTTCGGGGGTGGCCTTATCCTGGTGGGGTCCATTCCGAAGGACCCTCTGATCATCCTGTTTGGGACCTCCTCGGGGGGTCCGGGAGACCGTATGGGGGCTGACATTTTGCTCTAGATTCATGCTTTCTATTCTCCCATCAAAATGCATGGGCAGCTATTTTTTGTTCCCCCTAGGAATGCATGGGGTGGCCATTTTCTTGTAGTCCACAATGCTAGACCGGCAAATGGCACATAACATGAAAATCTATCCATGACAGGCTGTGCTTGTCATTTCCTGTGAAGGAACGTTTCACTTTAACAAGAACATGCTTGCAGTCTCCTGAGCGGTCTGGTAATGTTTTTTTGGGATCCCCTGTAGGTTTTACTCACCCACTCTATTGGCTTGTATTGGGACTAGGTATACCGCTAAGTTAGCGGTGGGATTGCGATTTTAGCGGCTTTTAAAATGACACTGCATTTTTTTTTTTCATATCAGTGTAATATGGAGTCCCAGGGTACTATTTCACCTACAGACCCCTAGGAGTGACTGCGGAACAGTCTGGGCCGCAGCCCCTGTCTGCGCTTACGGCAGTCTTGGAAAGCCTTTTGTCTAAGGTAGATTTTGTATGTAAAAGCGTTGCTAGCCGCAAACGCCCTCTGCCTTCACATCCCTTGGTAGTTTCCTCAGATTCTGAGGCAGACTTGGCCGCCGCAGACGCACCCCACCCTGAGAGGTCAGCGTCTTCGCATTCTGATGGTCAGGAGGACCTGTCCTCATACACCGCCGCGCGGGAACGCGCATTGGTGGAAGCACTTATACTTTCAGTGCGGGAAACTTTAAAATTGCCAGAAGAATCTACAGCATCGGGTTTGCAGTTGTCTTTTGGCTCCCGCAAATCCCGAAAATCAGGCAAGTTGTTCCCTTGTCCGGAACTTTTTGATGATATTGTCAATAAACAATGGCGGCGCATCAAGCACATGCTAGAGGTGTCTAAGCGCTTTAAACACAGTTATCCTTTTGCAGATGGTGTCCACTAGGTGGACCGTGCCACCTACGGTGGATCACCTGGTTTCCAGGCTGAATAAGTCTACTATGGTTCCGGTGGAAGAATTCCTGGCATTCGTGGACCCTGTGGATAGGCAAGTGGATTCTCTATCCCACCATCTGTACGTGCTTGTGGGTTCCATTTTGAAACCAATATTTGTGAATGTCATGGTATCGCAGGCGGTTACTGAATGGGTGAAGTTACTAAGAGGTGACTTGGAAGCTGAGCAGCTCCCCCCAGCGATGCTGGAACTAATGGATCAGATTGTTCAAGCCCTGGTGTTCATGTGTGATGCGTCCTTTGATGCCGCTCCCCTTGTGGCCAGAGTGTCGGCAGTGGGGATTGCGGTTAGAGTGACGCATGATGTGGTTAAACAGCTGGTCTGTGGACCAGGCTTCCAAAAAGGCTTTGACAGATCTCCCCTATTTGGGGGAGAGGTTGTTCTGGACGAGTTGATCAAAGGCCTTACGGTACTCTTCTTCCTCAGTCCTTTAAGTGCAAGGCACCACGTCATAGACGGGGGCCTTCCTTCACTGCTCCTAAGCGGCTTTTTCGTACCTTCGGGTCGCAAGAAAAAAGAAAGCCGTTCAGGTCTTCTGGGAGTTCCAAGAAGCCATGCTCAGGTAAATCAAAGACCGGCCAGTCCGAATCTGCGGACAAATCCTCGTCTGCATAAAGGGGCGCCCTCACCCACTTCTTTCTGGAACCTTGGACTTCCTTGATTCAGGACAAATGGGTTCACAAACTGATCCGATCATGGTAGAAGATCAAATTCCGGTCTCGTCCATCGGACAGATTCTTCCCGTTAAACCTGCGCCTCTCTCCAGAACGGTTAAGGGATCTAATGGAGGCGGTACAAGATCTGCTGTCGCAAGGAGTGATTGTACCAGTTCCCTCTCAGGAACGCTTTCAAGGGTTTTATTCAAACCTGTTTACTGTGCCCAGAAAAGAAGGCAAAGTGCGTCCAATTCTAGATCTCAAAGCTCTGAACCGCTTCATGTGGATACAGAGGTTTCACATGAAATCCATTTGAACGGTAGTGGCGTCACTACACCAGGGAGACTTTTTGGCTTCCATAGATATTAAGGACGCATATCTACACATCCCTATCTACGCTCGACACCAGCGGTTTCTACACTTTGCCGTAGCAGAAGAACATTCTCAATTTGTGGCATTACCATTTGGTCTCGCCCCTGCTCCCAGGTTGTTTACCAAAGTACTGGCCCCGGTGTTGGCATTGTTTCGCCAACGGGGGGATTGCGGTGTTGTGGTATCTGGATGATCTCCTATTGAGAGCAGACTCTCATTCAGCCCTGATGGGCGACCTGACGATCACTGTCCGCTCCCTGCAGGAATTCGGGTGGACCATCAATTTCAAGAAATCTGCCCCGATACCTTCCTTGAGTCTGAATCATCTGGGCCTGAGTCTGGATTAAGCCTTGGCGAGGGTCTTTCTTCCCCCGGACAAGCTGCAGAAGTTGCAGGGGGCGATCCAGTGGTTGTTGGCAAACAATCTGTCCTCTCTGCGAGCTTGCATATGGGCCCTGGGTCTGATGGTATCAACCTTCGAGGCAGTTCCGTTTGCTCAGTTCCATACCAGACCTTTGCAAAAAGAGATTCTGGTCAAATGGAACAGGGATCCCAAGTCTTTAGACACTTTGATTCGGTTGAGCCATAACACAAGATCTGCTGTTATGGTGGCTTCACTCTCCAGCACTATGCCAGGGCAAGTCTTTCCTCCCATTGTTTTAAACGGTGGTAATCGTGGACGCCAGCCTGTCGGGCTGGGGCAGGGTGCTGGGAAAGCTCTGTGCCTAGGGAACCTAGACAAATGTTTTGGAGCTCAGAGCAATAAAGCTTTGTCTGAGCCACTGGATGACTCGTCTGCAAGATTGTCCAGGTTCCGATTCAATCGAACAGTGCCATGGCTGTGGCTTACATCAATCACCAGGGGGGCGCCAAGAGTGTTTTGGTGGCCAAAATTTTGGCCTGGGTGGAACAGTTTGTTCATCTCTCTCTGCTGTGCACATCTCGGGTGTGGAGAACTGGCAAGCGGATTACCTGAGTTGTCGGGTGTTGGATCACGGGGCGTGGTCCCTACACCCAGAGGTGTTTCTCCTGTGTTTCAGGTGGGGGACACCCAAGGTCGATCTGTTTGCTTCTCGCCTCAATATGAAGGTGCAGAGGTTCGTAGCCATATTTCGAGATCCTCTGGCCAAAGCCAGAGACGCACTGGTGGCTCCTTGGGGTTGGTATCGGCTGATTTATGCCTTTCCCCCACTGAAACTTCTGCCGAGCCTGCTACGCAGAATAGAGTTAGAAGGGATTCCGGCTATTCTGGTGGCTCCAGACTGGCCTCGCCGGTCTTGGTACTCAGATCTGGTAAGGTTGGTCGCCGATGCTCCTTGGAGACTTCCTCTCAGAGAAGATCTGCTGTCTCAAAGTCCAATCTTCCATCCTGCTTTACAGTCGCTGGCTTTACCGGCATGGCTGTTGAAAGCCAGGTGTTGAGGGATAGAGGTCTTTCTGACTCTGTGATTCCTACTCTCTTTAAAGATGGGAAGTCGACTTCCAGGAAGATATGTCATCGTACATGGAAGTCATACTTTTCATGGCGCGAATCACTGAAGGTGCACCCTCGCTTTTTTTTGGTTGCTAGGATTTTGGACTTTCTGCAGAAAGGGGTTGAATAGCGGTTGGCTTTGGGCACTATCAAAGGCCAAGTGTCGGCCTTGGCGATATACATTTTCAACGCCCGTTAGCTACGCATGCCTTGATTCGTACCTTCAGTCAGGGAGTGCGCCATATGGCTCCTCTGAGGTAGTCCCCGCTACCTCCGTGGAATCTAAATCTGGTATTATCTGTTCTTCAAAAGCCTCCTTTTGAGAACATTCGGGACATTCCTCTGCCTTCATTGTCTCAGAAGGTTGCCTTTTTGGTGGCTATCACTTCTGCCCTCAGGGTGTCTGAATTGGCGGCGTTGTCCTGCCGTTCACCTTATCTGGTGGTCCACAGAGATAAAGTGGTACTCCGACCAAATCAATCTTTTCTCTCTGAAGTGGTTTCTGATTTTCATTTGAATGAAGGCATCGTGCTGCCTTCTCTCTGTCCCAAGCATCCTAAGGAAATTGCCTTGCATTCTTGGATGTGGTTCGAGCGATCAGGGTTTACTTGGAGATTACTGAGTCTTTGAGAAAGTCGGATGCTCTTTGTCCTTACTGAGGGACCTCGTAAGGGATTGGCTGTGTCTGCTGTGACTATTTCCAGGTGGATCAGACAGTCCGTTGTTCAGGCTTATTCGCTGAAGGATCAGGTTCCTCCTTTCCCAGTGAAGGTGCATTCTACTAGAGCGCTGAGTGCCTCTTGGGCTTTTCGCCATCAAGCGTCAGTGATGCAAGTTTTCAAAGTGGCAACTTGGACGTCTGTGCATACGTTCACAAAATTCTACAAATTTGATGTGTTGGCATCTTCGGATGCCTCCTTTGGCTGCAAGGTTTTGCAGGCTGCTGTTTAAAGAGAATATTTTTTGTTCTCTTTGAGGGTGTATGTTTTTGCTAGGTGAGCTCCAGTTATTCCTGGTTGAGCTCCATATTACCTGGTTGGCTGCGTTTAGCCTTTTGGGGAGTTGCGTTCTTTTTTGCGTTGTCTTCCCACCCCTCATGAAAACACTGCTTTGGGACATCCCAATGGTCTAAGAAGATATGGAGCTGCGTCTGTCGATGAATGATAGAGAAAACTGGATTTTTGTACTTAACCGTAAAATCCTTTTCTCTGAAGTTCGACAGACCCAGCACCTGCCCCTCTGCTTCTGAGTGTGTGGGGCTTTTAATCTTCTAAACACTGCTTGCAATGAAACTGGCTGCTGTAGCAGAGTGTGTTGGGTTATGCCTGCAGGGACAGCCCCCACAGGTGTGATAAAGCTTTTTCCTGCCTAGTGTCCTATTCCTGATTGGAGGAGCAAAACCCAATGGTCTAAGAAAATATGGAGCTGCGTCTGTCGAACTTCAGAGAAAAGGATTTTACGATAAGTACAAAAATTCTGTTTTTTTTTTTCTTAGTTGCAAAATTGTATAACAGAAACTAAGTAATTTCTTTATAAATGTATGCCAAAATGTGTACTGCTACATTTCCTTAGTAAAAATAACCCAAATCATTGAAAAAATTTTAGTCTATATGAAAGTTATAGGATCTACAAGCTATGCTACATATATGTGAAAATTGATCAATCCTGATTTACTTACTGCCTCATAAGGCCCTAAAATGCAAGTACAGTACAAATAACCCCCAATTGTAGACACCACAATGGATTTAGTAAAAGAGGCATGATGAATTTTTGGAAGTTGTAATTTTTTCCCACAATTCTTTGAAAAATGAGGAAATTAAATAAAATGTAATTTTTTTTAAACAAAATTGTCATTTCAACAAGTTATTTCTCATACACGGCTTAGACATTCTTGCAATTACACCTCCGAACACATTTTGCTACTACTCCTGAGTAAGTGGATGCTGCATGTGTGAGACCATTCACTGCTTAGCTACATAGAGGGGCCCAAAAATCTAAGAAGCGCCTCTGTGTTTTCAAGGAGCATAAAGTATGTATCTAAATTCCTGACTACCTATCACATTTTTGAAGTCCCTGGAGCACCAGGACAATGGAAACGCCTACAAAATGAATAGATTTTGCAAAGAAAACACACCAATGTATTTTCAGTGAGACATAATGAGTATTTTGAAAGTGTCATGTTTTGCCACAAGTTTTGGAAAATCTGGATGAAAAGGTTTGTGTTTATAAATTGACAATTGTTTTTTTTTTTTTAAAAGATATTTCTAACACGACATGAACATACTTAGAATTACACACCAAAATAAATGCTGCTACTCCTCCCAAGTATGGGGATACTACGTGTGTAAGACATTTTTAATGTCTGGACTGATTATGTACCCAGCATTGCAACCTGTGTAACACTAAAATTAACCAACACTGTGTAGACAATGTACTGTAATAGTCATGTCTACGAGTGGTCAGTGCATATAGCATAGTGTAGCCTCTACAGCAGTTCCTAATCCTTAAAGCTAAGCAGGCCTAACCTACTGGTACATGGCTGCGCCTATAGCACAATGCTACGTTCACTGACCAAGAAGTACAGGAGGTTGAACAAAGGGTAAACAAAGGATTACCTGTGGTTTTATTAGCGCTGTTGTCCAGAGGATGACTGGGACTGATCTTGCACAGGAACATAGCGAGCAGCAGACAGAGGCATGGTCAATTAACAGGTCAGGGTCAGTTTAGGGGGTAAGCAGAGACGTGGACTGCACAGAGGATATTCGATATGGGGAAATGGCAGGTCGTCAAATACGTTCACCATACTTCACTAATATCTTAGTGAAGTATGGAATGCATAGGCCCAGTTGGGAGGGACGTTGGGTAGAATAATAACTGGTGTCGCATCTTACTCCACCTGTAGTGCAATCCCAACATTTTTTTCTTTTTGTGTTGCAGTGGGAGGGATTATATCTGGGAAATGTCTTTCATGCAGTCTGCTCACGGCATCAGAGCTAATTTTTTCTGGTGGAGGGCCTTCCTGGTACACAAGGGCAGTAACAGTATCCCGATCCCTTCTCCTATTTGAGAAGGGATCAGGGTCTTTCGGTGGACCCATGATAGATGACAGAAATTATAAATTGCCAAATGGAAGTCTTATTATACCAATGATGGGATATTCTTGTGATAATAGGGCTGTACCTTTTGAACATCCCAAAGAAAAGAAAAAAAAAAGATTAACTGATTGTACTCATGTACACAATCAGGTTTCTGAACTGAACTGTGCCTTCCATGGATATCCACTGACCTATACACATCTCACTTATCTCTCCACTTGCTAGGGTTTGCTTCAAACTAAGGTGGTAACCCCAATGTGGTATTTGATTTAATTCATAAACCCATATCTTCATGTTCCAAAGTTTATCATGCAATCTGCAAAGTCCTCCAAAGGGGGGCTGCATCGCCCGTGACCATATCAGCCTCAGAATCTGAGATGAAACAGGCGAGGGCGTTTCTTAGTAAATGCTGCCGCAATAACTTTGTCCATTTTTCAGGATATTTCTTGCATCACAGACAAAGTCATATCATTAGCATCAGAAGGGGACCCTAACGATACATTGGGGGTTGCAGACAAACTTGGGGAATCCTTGTTAGACATATGGCCAAACAGTAGGTTTGCACAGTAAGAATCTAAAGAGCAAACGGGGAAACACCGGAACCTGCACTGCAAGGAGTTAAACAGAAGCTTCTCCTGAAAACAGGAGCAATGGCCTAAGAGGGAGCAATCCGTGCCCAATTGCCAAATATTAATGCCCCTGAGGCTAAGTGAGGTTACAAAGGCACCACAGGTCCCAGCAAGTCCGGCGTTCACTGCGCCTTTAGGAGGCGATCGCGATGTTAAGGCTGCAGGTCATGGCAAAATGGCAGCTTCGCGCCGATGAGCATGTGACCTCAGGCCTAGTGAGGCCTACCCTAGTAACCCCCCCAAGGTAACGGTATGAGGCGCAATCATGTACCCCCCTCCGAGTCGCCACCGTCCACTACCCGGTATAGCACCTGAGGCAACTTACATAGGGGACCCCCCACAAAAAGTGTCCTGGGGGTGCGGAGCCCAGGGTAGGGAGAGGTCAGGGTTGGAGGGGAAGGTCCAGGGTGACCCCTCATAATGGAGGAGGGTGGTAGGAGGTATGGGTACCCGAGGGTCCCACTCACCTATGGAGGAGCCCACGTCCGCCCCAGGCCCACTAACCCGACGGGGGGACTGTACTTACCGGACCATGCTGCTGAGGCTGTTCGTTCATCCTGACAGACTGCATCTGCACCGCAGTGAGGGCGCTGTCGGCCAAGGGGCACGCTGCGACGCTGGCATGGCAGGTGTGTGCGTCCCGGCGGGGTGTTTCACCCGCAGGCCAGTCCTTGTCCGTGGGACTATAGTCGCTATGGAGACCCAGCGCGGAGCTACGGTCTGCAAGCGCTCGCTGGCACAAACTGGGAGACCGTAAGGCTCTCATATAGCCAGTCTGAAACCCAGCCGGTATTCCACAGGAACTGGAGTTAGCAGCAACAAAAAATAAAATAAAAAAAGGTTCGCTTTAAGACTTTTAAAACAGAGCAAGGACAAAAAGGTCCCAGCAGGGAGCTGTTTGGCCACTCCTAAGACCAGGCAGCTAAAACTGAAGCTGTAATGGTAGGCCAGGGGTAATAACCCAGGGACCCTGTGTCAAAGCCTTTGGCTCTACCTGGTCACTCCTAGTGGGAGGGGCTTATTACCCATCCATCTATGATTTAAATCAGCAGCTACGTCCGCCGGTGGACGAAAGAGAAATAATAAATGGGTTTCGAATTTTTTACAAATAAATATCTAAAAAGTGTGGCGTGCATTTGTATTTAGCCCCCTTTACTATGATACTCCTAACTAAAATCTGGTGTGTAGATTAATCTCAGTATAAATACAGCTGATACAAAAAAATATCCCAAGCTTTGAACATCTCACGGAGCACAGTTCAATCCATCATCTGAAAATTGAAAGAGTATGGCACAACTGAAAACCTACCAAGACATGGCCGTCCTCCTAAATTGGCAGGCCGGGCAAGGGGAGCATTAAAGCAGCCAAGAGGCCCATGGTAACTCTGGAGGAGCTGCAGAGCTCCACAGCTCAGATGGGAGAATCTGTCAACAGGACAACTATTGTCGTACACTTCACACATCTAGCCTTTATGGAAGAGGGGCAAGAAGAAAGCCATTGTTGAAAGAAAGCCATAAAAAGTCCTGTTTGTAGTTTGCGAGAAGCCATGTGGAGGACACAGCAAATGTGGAAGAAGGTGCTCTGGTTAGATGAGACCAAAATTGAACTTTTAGGCCTAAAAGCAAAACACTATGTGTGGCAGAAAACTAACACTGCACAGCACCCTGAACACACCATCCCCACTGTGAAACGTGGTGGCAGCATCATGTCATGGGTATGCTTTTCTTCAGTAGGGACAGGGAAGCTGGTCAGAGTTGATGGAAAGATAGATGGAGCCAAATACAGGGCAATCTTAGAAGAAAACCTGTTAAAGTCTGCAAAAGACTTAAGACTGGGGTGGAGTTTCACCTTCCAGCAGAACAACGACCCTAAGTGTACAGCTAGAGCTACAATTGGAAAGTTTAGATCAAAGCATATTCATGTGTTGGAATGGCCCAGTCAAAGTCCAGACCTAATTCCAGTTGAGAATCTGTGGCAAGTCTTGAACATTGCTGTTCACAGATGCTCTCCATCAAATCTGACAGAACTTGAGCTATTTTGCAAAGAAGAATAGGCAAATATTTCACACTCTAGCTGTGCAAAGCTGGTAGAGACATACCAAAAAACTTGCAGCTGCAATTGCAGCAAAAGGTGGTTCTACAAAGTATTCAGGGGGGCTGAATTCAAATGCACGCCACACTTTTCACATATTTATTTGTAAAAGATTTTGGAAACCATTTATCATTTTACTTTCACTTCACAATTGTGCCAGTTTGTGTTGGTCTATCACATAAAAACCCAATAAAATACATTTACATTTTTGGTTGTAACATGAAAACATTTGGAAAATTTCAAGAGCTATGAATACTTTTTCAAGGCATTGTATGTCAGCTCCAAAGAGACACCCTTATGTGAGCTCTTAAGGGGTACCTCTGTGGGGCTCAGGGACAAGGTTCATTTCCAGGTACCTTCTCTTTGTCAGTAATTTTCTACTCTGGGTTTATGTTTCTTAGCCTGGTCTGCAGCTGGAAAGCTATCTGGGGGACAAGGACCTTATTACCCTGAATGCGCCTTTATGGCATAATCCCAACTTTAAAGAGCTCTATCGCCACCCAGATATGCCCTGATACATATCTAATCATCTCCTTTGATGTTTTCATGGAACGGACTGGTGTGTCTAATACATTTTTCTTTAAATACCTTTTACTAGATAATGCCATGCAGGCTCAATTTGAGCTGCTGGGAGTTGACTTTTCTGCTTCCCCTTTAGAACATCTCATCGCAGATCTCGATATTACTAAATTGGTTACCTATTTTTATTTTTTTACCTATTTTTGTAATGGATTGCAATCTGCTTGCTCAGACCGCTTTGCCTCCTCCTACGAATAGTGGCATGCATATTTGCCTAACCTTACGGAAAAGGATTGGGGGGGGGAAACCTTTTTGCAGGATGTTATTAGTACTGCTGATAAGTTTATGCATTTCAAATGTATTCATCAGCTGCATTACACTCCAATAAACTGAACTGCATAGTGTTGACGGAACATGCCTGCTGTCCCAGATGTGGGGAAGTTTCTGCCAATGTTTTACACGTTTTGGTCATGGCCTCGATTATTCTGTTTTTGGGCTACACTGCATTGATGGAAAATGCCTGCTGTCCTAGATGTTTGGAAAGTTTCTGCCAATGTTTTACACTGTTTGATATGTTGGTATTTCACCTTGGTCTACAAGACACCGGAGGTTGGCCTACTGGGCGTACTTGATAATAAGGTTCCTCTTACCTGTAATTGTATTATGTTCTATTTCATATTTTTATATGCTAAAAGAGCGCTTTTGTTGCATTAGAATGATTTATCTCCTTCCATATCGCCATATGTTTGCCGCCTGATCAATCAGGCTTTGCCTTTATATAAATCTATTTACCAGGGCTGTGCCTGTCCTAATAAAATCACTAAAGTATGGCAACCCGCAACCCTGGTTGGATATTTCGGCCTCTTGAATGGTGGTTTTGCCCCCCTCAAAATCCTCCCTTTAAAAAGGGTTGGATGTACATCTTTTCCGGGTCTAGAGAGAGCACTGTGTATGCCTGCATCTGTAAGTGTATGTTTGTTGGATGGTTGTATGTTTTCTGTAACTTTTTCTAATTGTTTTTTTACTGTTGGCTGCATTGATCCGTCTTTGTTTATCCTGACACTTCATTTAAGTGTTCCTGCTAAAGGCTGTGTTATTCTATGAATAACAGTATGAATGCAGTATCTTGTCATGTCATGCCATGCCATTTTTGTTTTATTGGGCTCTGAGCAGCTGACCTTTCTGCCATCACCCTGGTGTAGATTGCTCCTGTTCTGTATTCTCAAAAAAAAAAAAGCAAAATCATAGGGTCCAGACCTAAATCCAATTAAGAATCTGTAGCAAGACTTGAAAATTGCTGTTCACAGATGCTCTCCATCCAATCTGACAGAGCTTGAGCTAATTTGCAAAGAAGAATGGGCAAAAATGACACTCTCTAGATGGGCAAAGATGGTAGAGACTTACCCAAAAAGGCTTGCAGCTGTAATTGCAATAAAAGGTGGTATTACAAATTAAACATCTGAAAAGTGTGGCATGCATTTGTATTCAGCCCCCCTGAGTCAATACTTTGTAGAACCACCTTTCGCTGCAATTAAGGCTGCAAGTCTTTTTGGATATGTCTCTACCAGCTCTGCACAGCTAGAGAGTGAAATTTTTAGGTCTGGACTTTGACTGGGCCATTCTAACACATGGATATGCTTTGATCTAAACCATTCCATTGTAGCTCTGGCTGTGTGTTTAGGGTCGTTGTCCTGCTGGAAGGTGAACCTCCGCCCCAGTCTCAAATCTTTTGCAGACCCTAACAAGTTTTCTCCTAAGATTTTCCTGCATTTGGCTCCATCCATCTTCCCAACAACTCTGACAAGCTTCCCTGTCCATGCTGAAGAAAAGCATACCCACAACATGATGCTGCCACCACCGTGTTTCACAGTGGGGATGGTGTGTTAAGGGTGCTGTGCAGTGTTAGTTTTCCGCCACACATAGTGTTTTGCTTTTAGGCCTAAAAGTTCAATTTTGGTCTCATCTAACCAGAGCACCTTCTTCCACATGTTTCCTGTGTTCTCTGCATGGCTTCTCGCAAATGGAACTTCTTATGGTTTTCTTTCAACTGTGGCTTTCTTCTTGTCATTTTTCCATAAAGGGCAGATTTGTGGAGTGCATGACTAATAGTTTTCCTGTGGACAGATTCTCCCACCTGAGCTGTGGATCTCTGCAGCTCCTCCAGAGTTACCATGGGCCTCTTGGCTGCTTCTCTGCTTCATGCTCTCTTTGCCTGGCCGGTTTAGGTGGACATCCATGTCTTGGTAGGTTTGCAGTTCTGTCTTTCTCTCTCCATTTTCAGATGATGGATTGAGCCGTGCTTTGTGAGAGGTTCAAAACTTTGGATATTTTTTTTTAAACCTAACCCTGATTTAAACGTCTCCACAACTTTATTTCTGACCTGTCTGGCGTGTTCCTTGGCCTTCATGATGCTGTTTGTTCACTAAGGTTCTCTAACAAACCTCTGTGGGCTTCACGGAACAGCTGTATTTATATTGAGATCAAATTACACACAGGTGGACTCTATTTACTAATTAGGTGACTTCTGAAGGCAATTGGTTCTATTAGATTTTAGTTAGGGGTATCAGAGTAAAGGGGGCTGAATACAAATGCACACCACACTTGTCAGATATTTATCTGTAAAAAAATTTGAAAACCATTTATCATTTTCCTTTCACTTCACAATTATGTGTCACTTTGTGTTGGTCTATCACATAAAATCCCAAAAAAATAAATTTACGTTTTTGGTTGTTACATGACAAAATGTGGATAATTTCAAGGGGTATGAATACTTTTTTAAGGCACTGTACTTACCTCCTCTCTAACAGTCCAAAGTCTTCAAGGGGTCAGCATCTTCTCTCAGTGTCCGTCTTCAAGCATTTTCATTAGCGTTACATGATGTAAATCCTGCACATGCGTCACTCATCTAGGCACACAAGAACCGTGCTGGTGATGTAAGCTAAGCTGCGTAGCTCAGTGTATATTTAAAGAAGACTACAAGCAGGCAGGTAGGTTTATTTGAGTAGATAGCTAGAGTCCCAAATGTAAAAAATCCTAGTAGGCAGAAAGTCCTTAATGGGTTCCAGAAATGTGGCAGAGCACTCACCAGAAAATGAATACAAACCAGAATAAAATCATGCACTTGAGGGTCCTGTTACACAGCGCTCCTTAACCGTGGTATCCCTTCAACATTCTATGCACTCACCAGATAGCAAGGGAGCCCAAGTAATGCTCACATAGTGTAGTGTTTATTCAAATTAGAGTTCATAAAACTGCAGCATACAAATAAAAATGGGCAGAACAAAAAAACGTACAAAAGATGGCTGCCGCTTCTAGCACAAGGACACGGTAGTGATGATCACTGATAGGCGGATCCCTTGAAAACGTGCATGCATGCAAAAGGCATCAGAAGGGGGCCTACATACTGTTGTCATCGCCGCTGTGTCCTTATGCTGGGCGTGGCGGCCATCATTGTTTTTTGTGTATGACTAAAAATATGCAGTCACTGTACTAATGACACTGGCGGAAAAGGGGTTAACATCAGGGGCGATCAAAGGGTTGTGTGCCTGACCTTTGTTTGTGTACAGTTTGGGAGGTGCTTCTACACCTTGCTTTGCAGGAACACAGGATCCATGCCTTGCCTCCTGACATAACGGTGATCTGCCTTGTACAGTGTGGGAGGTGCTTCTACACCTTTGCAGGCACACAGGATCCATGCCTTGCCTCCTGACAGAACGGTGATATGCCTTGTACAGTGTGGGAGGTGCTTTTACACCTTTGCAGGAACACAGGATCCATGCCTTGCCTCCTGACAGAACGGTGATCTGCCCTGTTTACCTAGGCAGACTGCCTTTTGCCTCTGTACTGAACGAATGGTGAGTGCCGGTGGACATTGAGTCTGCAGCTCCCGCTGTGTATAATTACACGCATTTGTGACCACCACCCAGAAGTGCTGGATCATGTATATACTGTATATACGTGATCGTGAGCACAACTGCCGCCCTGTAGCAGTAAAACTGCTATAAGGTTGTCACTAAAAAGAGGAACTTCACTTTTTGGGTGGAGATCAGGCAGTTCTGAGGGTAAAAGGGGGTCCAACCTGATACTAGCATGTTGTACCTAATGAGTGTATGTCCCACTCCTAATCAACCATTCCCGCCCGCTGTCAAATGACGGAGTAGCGGCTCTCGTTCTGGGAAGATGTCATATGACAGTGTCTAGTTTAGCCGCGATCACGTGCCAATCACAGCTGATCACATGTAAACAAGGAAGTGCTGTTTATCTGCTTTTCCTCTCTTAGGCTCGGTTCACACTATTGCGATGCGGGAAGGCTGCGAATTTGCAGCCTGTTCCCGCATCGCACACGCACCCCCGGCAGTTCACACTGCCATATGCGATCCGCTGGGGGTGTCACTGTAATCTTAACGACACCCCCAGTTTGATCGCATATCGCAGTGCGATCGTGCAGTTCGCACAGGATTGGATCGCACAAGTGTGAACCGCTGTGCGATCCGATCCTGATGCGGCAGCAAAAATGCCTCCTGTGCGTCTTTGCTGCGGGTGCGGTGCGAATTTAGCCATACAAACTGTATGGCTAAACTCGCACCGCACAGCTGATCGCATGTCATGTCGGAGCAGTGCGCTTCAACATGACATGCGAACCTGGCACACGCAGAAGTGTGAACCGGGTCTGACACTGACAGAGTGTGAGGTGAGGAGAGTTGATAAACGGCATCTCCTCACAGGAAAAATGTGTGGAGGTAATCAGGGCACTGATCATCATTGCCCCCCTGATTACAAAAAAAAAAAGGGAGAAAACAGGGCACCAGGTCAGTGCGAGTAAAAACAATAATACTTTATTCCAATATCCACTTACATCTGAACAACTTGCAGACTGCATGTAGAGGTGCTGTGGTATTGTGTGTGGTAATCCAAGACTGTAGACAGGGTGGGCTGGAGGGCTGCTGAAGATGTCTGGACCCGCTGAAGATGACAACTGGCTACGAGTTTGCTAAATGCACAGCAAAAAAAAAAGGTGTACCTAAGGCCCCTTTCACACAGGGAGTCCGTTCAGATCTGCCTGTCAGTTTTTTGGCGGATCTGAACGGATGCACCATGCATCTCTATGGGGCATCGGATGTCAGCAAAGACATGTCCACTGACATCCGATCCGTCAAAACCGGACGGATGGAAACCCTATTTTCCATCCGTCTGGCGGATCGGATGAGAACGGACAGACGGTCCGTTACCATCTGATTCCCCCATAGAGATGCATGGGGACCTGACAGCTGTGTCTCCGCATACACAGCACTGAGACACAGCTGTCATCCTCCTGCTCAGCGGGAAATTGGCAGATCGATCCCCCGCTGAGAAAAACTGAGTCCATCTGAAAAATATTTGTAACTGTTCTAGGTGAGCCCGGTGGTGGGTGTCTCCTCTTCTGCACCCTCACACATCTGACATCCAGCAAAACCTGATCATAGCTCTTAAAGCGGAGTTCAACCCAAAGGTGAAACATCCGCTCATTTGATTCCCCCCCCCCCCCCGCCACATTTGCCACCTTTCAGGGGGGAGGGGGGAATGGGTACCTGTCAAAAACAGGTACCCGTTCTCCTCTTCAGGGAGACGGCGCCGTCCCTCGGAAGTTTGGCCCCCTCCTCCTTCCCCCGCCGCCGAGCCAATCTGAATGCACAGTGCGCTTTGCACATGCGCATTAGGGACCCGCCCGTGAAGACGCAAGGCTTCACTGCCGGGTTCCCTCACCGGCAATGGTGGCGGCAGCACCCGACGGAAACATCGGCTGTGGTGCCGACATCGCTGGACTCCAGGACAGGTAAGTATCCTAATATTAACCACTTAAGCCCCTTCCTGACCAGGGGGTATTTTGCGATTTGGCACTGCGTGACTTTAACAGACAATTGCGCGGTCGTGCGACGCTGTACCTAAACAAATTTGACGTCCTTTTTTTCCCACAAACAGAGCTTTCTTTTGGTGGTATTTGATCACCTGTGCAATTTTTTGATCATGCGCTATAAACAAAAAAAGGGCGTCAATTTTGCAAAAATATCAATATTTTTCACATTTTTTTATATGAAATTCCCAAACAAAAATGTAAAAATCAAAATTTTTTAACATTTTCGGCCAATTTGTTTTATGCTACATATTTTTGGTAAACAAAATCGCAAAAAGCATATTTTGATTGGTTTGCGCAAAAGTTATCGCGTTTACTAACTAAGGGAAAGATTTTTGTCATTTTTGTTGTTTTTTAACGCGTAATGGCGGCGATCTGTGATTTTTTTGCAGGACTGCGACATTGCGGCGGACAGATCGGACCCTTGACTGACATTTTTGGGGTTACCAGTGACATTAGTACAGTAATCAGTGCTATACATATGCACTGTTACTGTAAAATGACACTGGCAGTGAAGGGATTAACTTTATTTGAGAGGGAGGGGTTATGTGTGTCCCTAGGGGCGTGATTCTTACTGTGATTGGCTGTGGCTTGAAGTGTAGGAACAGTGATCAACGGTCCTACATAGTAGAACCGTATGATCACTGTTCTTACACAGGGGAGAATGACAGGCGGCTTTGTTTACACTAGCCGCCTGCCTTTCTCCCGCTGTCACAGATGATCACGAGTGCCCAGCGGACATCGGGTCCGCCGGGCACACGCGCGGGGGGGTCTATGACTGAGCGGGAGCGCGCCTCCGGCGGCGCGCGCTTGCTCCCCAGAGCCTCACAGGCTAGTGACGTACCCATACGTCACTTTGCCTGTGAGGGGCTGATCGCCGCAGTATATGTACTTGCGGCGGTCGGCAAGTGGTTAAATGTCAGCAGCTACAGTATGTGTACAGTATGTGTAGCTGCTGACTTTTAATTTTTGGAAGGGGAGGCTGGAACACTGCTTTAACTGTCCCTGGTTTGGAACAAAGTCCCTCTTTCCTCCTCATTTGTCCCTTATTTTGGTCTGTTATATATAAAATGCACTTTTTTTCTTTAAAAAGTGTTTACAAGTGCTAAACCATTCATTCATTTTCTAAATTGCTGCATTTGTAAAATTCAAAAGCCAATATAAATAAATAGTAGTGGTAAGAACAAGCACTTGTAGGTTTAACTAATCATTTTTCTTTGTAGAATTCTCCTTTAAGGGGGCGTGGCAGGGGGTGTGTCCTATGCCTACATACTTTTCCTAATAGGTGTCCCTCATTACCATATGAAATAGTTGGGAGGTATGCCTGATTAGAGGCAGTGCATGGAGTGTGCGCAGTGCTGTACAAGCCTCTGAAGTAACACCTCACCTCATGTATACACATGACTGAGCATTCATGATAATCCCGCTGAGTCACATGGCGGTCACCCGCTCCCACACCTATCCAATGTTACCTCCGTTAACCCTTTCATACACTGTCAAGTGAATTTTAACTGGAAAGCGAGTGTACACCACGCCACAATGACGTACCCTGTCCGCTTCTCGTCCAATTAAAACAAAACGCTAACCGACAACCGCTTCCTTCCCGCGACTCGGAATTGAAGGCCGGTGCTGTTACCCTAGCAACCACCTCAGCTTCCAGCTCCGCCCCCGAGCGGGAACTTCCTCCGATATGTAACAAACGTACTCCCTTTAGTGGGGGTGTGGCAATGGTGACAAGGGCCAGCCCCGGGTGCTGATTGGTTAACAGTCCAAGTCGGCTTAGGCTCACTCCATGCCTGCCTCCAATAGAAACCGAAGCCGCTCCTGTGACGTTGGTAGTGCGTAGCAGTGGTGGCCAATCAGAGGCTGGGAAAGACATCGCTCGGTGTTTGCGTGACGGCTGAGCATTCTCTGTCCCGGTGCTGAAAAGGAAAAAGTTCAACATATAAAGACGAGGGAAGGATACAGAGCGCTGACAGACTGCCGGCGTCCTGAGGGAGGTGAGCCATTCCATCCTTCTATAACACACTACTGTATAATAGTATTATTATTAAGCTTTATATCATTATATATGTATTAGAAGTATACATCTATAATACATACAGGGGGAGATTTACATATACTGTGACTGTGCAGCTGTGCATTGTAACCAATAAGCTTTTAGGTTTTATTATCAAAGTTTAATAGGACAATCTGTAGTTAGAAGCTGATTGGTTTCTATGCAAGGCTGCACCAGATTCTGACTGCTCCAGTTTTAGTATATCTCCCCCATAGAGCGATCGAACGCCCTTAGATTTACAGCACATTCTACTTATGCAATGAATGGTATATGAAATGAAATGCAATGGAATACAAGTTGGATCTTTATTTCTCATTAAATTATCACCAATAATAAACATACATACTGATATCTGGGCAGTGATTGTATGATAAATGATTGACAAGCGATGTTTTTTGTCTGCCCACCCCTTCTAAAGCCCCGTACACACGTAGCGATTGTCGGCCGTAAATATTCGGTCGCCGAACGATCAGCCGATTGTTGGCTTGTTAGTATGATGCTTCCGAAAGCCGACAGGGCATTTTCAGCCGAACAGAATCTGGTGTGCAGGCATTAAAATTTTTGTTGGCCGTCACCAGAACGGCCGATTGTTCGTCAGTCAGTACAGAATTCGGCCGACAAACAGCAGATTAGCAAGACTGGGCATGCTCAGAGAAGAAAAAACACACGGAAAGTTAACCATCACATGACATCACTTCTGCAGTCGGCTGTTGTTGGCCGACAAAATTCATGTGCAGTCTTTTGCAGTTTTCAGCCGACAGGACAGCACCGGACAAAAGACGGCCGATCGTTCGGCCGACAATCTGTGCGTGTGTACGGGGCTTTAGAAGGGGTGAGCAGACAAAAAACATCGCTTGTCAATCATTTATCATACAATCACTGCCCAGATATCAGTATGTATGTTTATTATTGGTGATAGTTTAATGAGAAATATAGATCCAACTTGTATTTCATTGCATTTTTATTAGAAATATAGTGTGCATATTTATTAGTACACGATTGTGTGTGTGTGTGTGTGTGTGTATGTGTATATATATATATATATACAGTAAAATGTATATCAGTATTGTATGTATGAGTATATATATATATATATATATATATACAGTATAGCTAGATATAGACATGTTTACACAGTAGAATGTGTTTGTGTGTGTGTATGTATGTGTATATATATATATATATATACACACACATATACAGTATATATAGATAGATCTAGACATGTACGCACAATAGAATGTATATTGGTATTGTGTGTAAGAATCTAAATATAGATAGATATAGAGATATTCGCACAGTAGAATATATATTGGTATTGTGTGTATGAATCTAAAGATAGATAGATAGATAGATAGATAGATAGATAGATAGATAGATAGATAGATAGATAGATAGATAGAGATATACGCACAATAGAATGTATATTGGTATTGTGTGTAAGAATCTAAATATAGATGGATATAGAGATATTCGCACAGTAGAATATATATTGGTATTGTGTGATATACTGTGTTTGAGCAAGGACTGCCCCCCGATCTTGCTGTATTCTCTATGAATGACTGTAGTATATATGTGTTTATTGCAGGCTCACCTGAAAACCCCATCGCTCTGTCACTCTCCATGTACTAAGACTCCTCGATGGCTTCCAACGACAGCATCCTCAGCTCGGCATACCTTGCTGTTGAATACATTGACTCTCTCCTGCCAGACAATCCTCTACAACGACCATTTAAACATGCCTGGATCTATATGCTGGACAACTACACCAAGTTCCAAATTGCCACATGGGGATCCCTGATTGTCCATGAAGCCATCTACTTCTTGTTGTGCCTGCCTGGCTTTCTCTTTCAGTTCATACCATTCATGCAGAGGTTTAAAATTCAGCAGGTGCGTCCGTCTGTACATATTATTTCTCCTCTTTATTACTAAACTCCAGGTATGATTGCATAGTTACATCAGTCCAGCTTGGCAAAGTGTACTTTTGCATATGTTATAACAGAAGGACCTCTAGGGAAGTTGATAGTCATAGCCCTGGTCTTTTCATGTCTAAGGCTAAGTTCATACTTTTACGGGTGGTTGCTGCTGCCGGTCCGCACCTGTTCCCGCAGCTGCAACCACCCGCACAGAAAAACGTGCTTTCGCTAAGGAGATACATAGGGGTACCATTAACTCTAATGGCACCCCCATACACTGGAAAATGCAGCGTGGTTTCCCGGCACTGGGAACCATACTGCACTGCATGGTAACTGGGCCGTGTTTTCAGAAAAGGTGTAGGGACCTTTTCTCTGCATTTTCTGGAGGCACGGCAGCTCATATAAATGAAAAGGCTGCCATGCCCACGCAAAACTAAAGTGTCATCCTAGCCTTACAGGTCAGGGCTCATCTTCTGCACACTGACCACAGGGTTTCACTTGGTTGGCACTACTGCTATTCCTAGAACACCTTGTGTTGGAAGGTTGAGGTGGTGATGTTACAATCTCCACCTTGTCCAAACAGAGAACTCCTTATATCCATTGAATGAAATACAAGACGTTCTGTTAATGGCAGCTGTGCTGAGCGAGCGTGCCCTATTGGTCACTTTTTAGAGAGAAATCCACACAGGACCCAGAATATTGAGGCTGACTACTATGGTGATTGTCAGCTTCCACAGTAGCCAATCAGGTATGAGATATGCCCACTGGGGACCAGTCACACAGGTAGAGGAAGACTGCCAAAGTGAGCAATAAGGTAAGTATTAACTTAAAAGGTTCTCCACTCTGTAAAAAAAAAAAAAATCAAAAGTCAGCAGTTACAAATCCTGTAGCTACTGATTTTTAATAACAGGACACTTACCTGTTCAGGGATCCAGCGCCATCCTCACCCAGGCTAGTTCTTTACTAGCCCTCTGGCTCCCCAAGCCAGCATCTTCAGTGTGGGCTTTACAGCTTCACAGCCGACTGCTCACTGTGCATGTGCAAGCCACACTGTGCTTTGTGAGGGGTCCCACAGTCTTCTGGGACCTGTGATGTGTCCCAGAAGACAGCAGGGAGGGAAACTTCTGCTCGGATAGTAAAAGCAGGTACCTGTCAAAACTAGGTACCCCTTTTGGGTGAAGCTCCACTTTAATGAACATTTAGCCTTTATGATGGGGGGGGGGGGGGCTACAAGGATATTTTCTTTTCTGCCTTCAGTGAGGTTTTAAAACTCTCTGCAATGCCATCTAGCTTTTTATTCTGCTTAAAATGAACATTTCTCAAAAAAATGAGTGCACCTTTTGTAATTTTATACTTCAGAATGTTCTACATAGTGGGTAATACAGATCCCAGATCCTGCTGCGTGTCTGTTTTCAGTGCTGGAAACCTGCAATCTAGTTTTTCTTTATTTTCATATGGGCACTTCTGCACTGAAAACAATACAAAAACAAGGAAGCTCTCCTAGGGTATTTACACTAAGCTCTTCACTGACAAACCCTAAGAGCCGGTTCACACTGAACAAATATATCAGCCAAGCGCTCACTCCGAAGGGGAAGACTGGCGTGCTGCTCTCCTTAGTCAGGGAACTCCAAACGGATGCATAAAAGAAAGGAAAAGGAGGCGCAAACACCTAGTGCATTACCCGTGGTACTGTTAAAATAATTTAATAAAATGCTGAATGCATACTCACAAACATGAAGAATTAAAATCGTATTGCAAATTCCCGTCACCAATGTGTTGGACCATGTCCTGGAAATTGCGACCGCTGACGCTAAGCTCTGAGGAAGGGGGCTTGACTTCCGAAACGCGTTAGCGGTCGCAATTTCCAGGACATGGTCCAACACATGGGTGACGGGAATTTGCAATACGATTTTAATTCTTCATGTTCGTGAGTATGCATTCAGCATTTTATTAAATTATTTTAACAGTACCACGCGTAATGCACTAGGTGTTTGCGCCTACTTTTCCGGTTCACACTGAGGCGACACGACTCCTTACTACTTCGAGGGCAACTTGTTCATTCCCATGCACCACGACTTCGGAGCGACTTGCACGGACTTCATATAATGGAAGTCTATGCAAGTCGCTCCGAGGTCGCCCCGAAGTAGTACAGGACCCTTTTTCTAAGTCGGAGCGACTTGTGTCACTCCTATTAGAACGGCTCCTGTAGCGGTCAATGGACCGCGAGGGAGCGCCACTTGTCAGGCTGACAAGTCACATGACAAGTCGCGCTAGTGTGAACCGGCTCTAACACTTAACCTAGCCCCCTCAAAATGAACATTTAAAGGGGAACTCTAAAAATTAGCAGATTAAACAAAAAAGATAATCTAGCATATACAATTGCTACACACACCATATTGTAATTTATTGTTTTTTAAAATTACCTTTTCATTTCAAACTGCAGTGTTGTAATGTTCTGTAAAATGCAATGCAATACGGCTACCTGGGGGTTTTCTGTACACAGATGGTGTGTAGAACTTCCCCAGAAATGTTATAGCCTGCTTGTGTGATTGGCTCTCTGATTTTCCCAGAAGTCTGCACTTAGATACAAGTACATATTTAGTCATCTTCTTCAATGATATTTTGGTGAGATTTCCCTTAAGCTTAATTATTTACTAAGAGAGGCAGACCCTGCAACTTTCATCATTAGGACCCTGCATCAGCTGATTAGATTGAACACAGACACTCCCATTTTGGAACCAGACTGGAAAGGACATTGACGAACATACAGTTTTTTTAAGAACAGAAACAGGTAGAACGCTGATACAAAGATTGGTAAAATTCTTGCAATGTGCATAGATCACCCAGAAGGGATTGTTTTTTATTAACAAAAGTAGAGGTACTCTTTACATTAACCCTTGACACTTTTTGTGATTCCAACCCTTAAATGTACCTGTACCCAAGCAGTAACTTACCATAGACTTAACTAAGGCTGTACTCCAACACTACAAATGCTTGGAGTGGGCCTGACTAAAGTGTATGGGGATTCACTGCACAGATGCAGTCAACCACAAAAGAGATTTTGGGCTGGAGAAGGCATTGGCTGTCAAAGAGGGGTAAGTAAACTTCATCTTTATTAGGTTAGAGGGCTAAGAAGGTTGGGGTAACAGTTTTTATTAAAATATGAAATCGTCCTTTAACCTTAACCCTTAAAACCTTCACCTTATCACTTAACACACTTGTGTAGGGCTGCAACCAACGATTATTTTTATAATCGATTAGCTGGCCGATTATTGTTTTGATTAATCGAATAATCGGATAAAAACCTCAAAAAAAAAAAAAAAAAAAGGTTGGTGTATAATTTAGCTAATATTCTTGAATATCTGTATTCAGTGGTAAATATAAATATCCAGCTATATACTTGGATTTTAATCCACTCTGAGACAGATCAATGTATTATTAGAGGTTTAAATGTGGTACACATCAGATTCAGAGATCAATATTTTTAAAAGACCTAAAACACTGTTTTGCTAATTTTCTACTATACTTATACTCAAATACTAGTAAAAACTTTTACTTTAAAATGTAATTGTAATGCCTTATATCACCTCTAGTCTATCGGCCTCCACCTTCTCTGTGTTCAGATGCTCATCTTCCCTGCACAGAGCCCTTGAAGCATGGGTGTCCAACCTTTTGGCTTCTCTGGGCCACATTGAGTGTAGAGAAATTTTCTTGGACCGCATATAAAATATATACTATAGTTAAGGTATATAATTAATAAAATGCCCCCCCCCCCCGCACTAACTTAACACAACTAGAGGATGGTCATATGAAATGGAATCAGTATACAGAGGTTTACTTCTTCTGAGAGATATTAAAGGAACACTCTAACCACCATGACCACTTCAGTGATTTGAAGTGGTCATGGTGGTAGGAGTCAGAAACACTGCAAATGCTTGCCTCCCCCTCCTCTCCGAGGCAGCCTCTGCCTACCGTTGGAAGCTGCTGTGGCCATGCCCCCGACCCGACTTCCTTCCTCAAAAAAAATGTCAGGGGGCAGTGGGCCGCATTGCCTGTGGTTTTGGGCCGCATGCGGCCCTCGGGCCGCAGGTTGGCCATGCTTGCCTTAAAGTGATTGCAAGCGTTGGATTATTTTCTTTTTAACAACAATCTTGTCATGCTTACCCGCTCTGTGTAATGATTTTGCACAGAGCAGCACTGATTCTCCTCATCTGCCCCCCCACCCACGGCACTTCTGGCCCTCCTGCCTTCAAAGTGCCCCTATAGTATGCAGCAAAGTATAGTACTGTATAGAGTGTAAAAAAAACCTCTGCCTTTAGAATCAATTGGTTCCTTCTCTTGCCCAGGACTACATTTCCCATGAGGCATTGCTCCTCACACATTCACAAGTTCTCTGCCATCTACATACAGTACATGTACGGATGGTGTACTGAGCTGTATGTGCGTTGCACTGTATTTTCTGATATGTAATACAAATAATCCATTCTGTATGCAGGACAACTAATCGGCTGACCGATTAATCGATTACAAAAATAGTTGACAACTATTTTCATAATCGATTAGTTGTTTCAGCCCTACACTTGTGCTCTAACTTAAAGTGAGGTAGTCTTGACTGGGGTTATGAAATTATGTCAGTCTTCAGGCTTTTTTTTTTTTGCAGGCTTACTGGTAAAAGACGTATTTTTTTTCTCCATACCTCGTTAGGCTTCATGCACATGGCCACATTAGGGTGTACAGCATGCATGGAGCGTAAATAGCCATAAGGGAGCCACGGGTGCAGCGTACAGTTTCCTCCTGCAGTGAATGTCTGTATGCTGCTATGCTAGGGTTCACTCCTATGCCTGCATAAACTCATGCATGTGCACAAGTGTACAACCCTGGAAGCAGACAGTCGGCTGTCAGATCTCTGTTGACCTGTGATTCGAAGTTCAAAGAGTCAGGCAAAGACAAAGTATGTAAAGCTAAATAACAGGTGAATATAAATATTTTACAAGTACGGCTGCACTAGTTCAATTAGTTAACACTGAATATGCAGATTCTTACATAAGATTAGTTGTGACAAAATCTCGTTGACCCCAGCACAAAAGCAGGCACCCTCTGGGAGTCCTTACTTCCTTCTTGCAACCCCAGATGTTGGTGCATTGGGTTTAGTTGGGTCTGGGTTGGACATTCCCATCTGGGTGATCTCTGTACATTACAAGGATGTTAACAAACTTTGTTGCAGATTCCTACCTTTTGTTATTCAGAAGAAATCATTGTTTGTTCCTCTGTAGTGAGTGGGTCAAATGTGAGTGGTTTCCTAATTATCAACCAGCTGTTGCTGAATCAGAGCACTAATAAGGAAAGTGTCAGGATTTGCATTCCTTTAGACGTGTTCCTATTGGGAGTATCTTACCAAAAATTACATTTTTGTTGCAGGGGATGCAAAAAATCTGACTTGTATCTTAGCCTGGCCATACATGTTCAATTTTCTTGTACAATTTTCTGTTAGATTTACCACAAACCATATAATATGATATGAGGTCAAAGCTAAACAACACTTTCACTTGTATCCAATTAGGTAGGCCTTTGTACTACATCGTTGAAGGTAAATTTCAAGACAATTGTAGAGAAAATTGTAAGAAAATTGTATAATGTATGGCCAGCCTCAGTGCAGACTTCTGGGAAAATCAGTAAGCCAATCACACAAGCAGGAAATGATGTTTCTGGGGTGTGGTCTGTACACATTCTGTGTACAGAACAGCTCCAGGTAGCCATATTGTATTGCACTTTACATAAAATTACAGAGCTGCAGATTGAAAAGTAAAGGACATTTTAATACCATTCAACTTCAATATGACTTGTGTCGCAATTGTTTTCGATATATTATTTATTTCCCCATGAAAGTGGAGTTACCCTTTAAGGGTTTTCATTAAAGTGGCTGCTTGATAATCACATTATAGGATGACGGGAGCATTTCAAATAGTTTACACATGATTTAGAAATATCTTTGGAATTATGTTAACTTTTCCACTCTGTGATTTTGGGTATCGTGTATAGAAGAAGAATTGTCTCCACTGTTCACAACACCTATCTCTCCCTTAATTGTATCATTTACCTTAGATCTCATTCACCCTGGCACTGTCAAATCTGTGTTTATATGCGTTTAGAGGGCATTTATAAATGCATGTATTGATTTTTCAGTGGGATCGTTCACAATGTGTGTTTTCCTGGATTTAAGTGTGGTCAGCTATACTGTGTTTAGAGAAAATTGCATTTGTGTGTCCAGGATCCAATTAGAAACTCTAAACATATAAACGAGGCTAAACCGTTTTTGAAACGGGAACATATAAATGTACGGAGAAGTGATCTGGAAATCATAGCAATTGTGTATACTTCCCACATCACTTCTCCTGCGTTTAGAAAAGCTAAACACAGGAGTGCCAGTGTGAAAGAGGCCTTTGTTAACTGAAACTGAATGGTTGCTATTAGTGATCGACCAATATCGTTTTTTTTACCGCCGATACCGATTTTTTGGTCATCGGATATCGGTATCGGCCGATATTGGCCGATATTTTCGGACATTAAAAAAAAATGTTTTTTTTTTTTTTTTTTTTAATGTCTACAGGTACTGTGGTGGAGGGATCTGGGGGTCTAAAAGACCCCAAACCCCTCCTCTGCACTTAAAAGCATTGAAAACGCCAAGTTTGGCTGTTTTGAATGCTGTAAGTTTTTGAATTCTGCGCCACCAGTACCCAGAAGTGATGTGATGTCATCACATCACTTCTGGGTATTCGGCAGCGCCGAATTCAAAGAAATGGAGACCCGGTCAGACGGCGGCGGTGAAGGTAGGATGCCCGGGTTTCCCGGTGGGACAGGAGACCCGGGCGAGCCACGGGAGGGGGGGGGGTGTCCCCTCCCGCTCCTTTGAATGACAGCTGAGCGGCTTCTCAGCCGCATCGGTTGTCATTACAAGACAGCCGACCGTCGGTTATGGACACCGGTACCGGGGTGATGCCTCTAGCTGCAGGCATCACCCCGGTACAAGCTCTTTCCTGAAATATCGGCAATATCGTTAAATCAAAAGGCCGATTCTGATATATCAGGGAAAGTGCATATCGGCCCTCGATATATTGGCTTTGCCGATAATCAGTCGATCTCTAGTTGCTATGGTCAGGGGGCATTGTTGGAAATTGAAAATCTCCAATTCTCTTTTGCCGATGTAGAGTCTAAACGTATTGGGGTTCCTTGAGCTGTGGCTGATTGGCCTCCCATCTGAAGGTGCCTCCATAGTTTAGGGCCCAAACCCACTTGGCGTGACACCAATGATCTTTTTAACTGTCTGCAAGGGTGACATTCTGACCACCACTGAAAAGGGAGCATTCCTCCCACATCAATGTAAGGGACATTGTTTCCACTGTCCCCCAATTTAATTCATTTTAGCAGGGATTCCCCAAGACCTGAAAACATTTCAAGGGTTGCTCTGGGGTGAAAGATTGAGAAAGGCTGTCCTAGACCTTAAAGGAAATACACTTATGTCCAAATGTTGTGAATAAGCATTGAGGAAAAATCCTAGCATGTGTAAATTCTATGACTTTACTACTGTAGTGTCTTTTTATTTGATTTGTAGCTTTTTCTTAAAGTACTGACCGTATGGTTATTATCAGCATCTCATGTTCTGATTGCATCCATGTATCATTTATTATAGGACAGGCCGGAGACATGGGAAGGCCAGTGGAGATGCTTTAAAATGCTCCTATTCAATCATTTCTGCATCCAGCTTCCTCTGATCTGCGGCACGTACTACTTTACAGAGTTCTTCAACATTCCGTATGACTGGAATAGCATGCCTCGATGGTGAGAGACTTTTATTGGTTTTAAAGGAATCCTAACAGGGGAGAAATAAGAGTGGGGGCTGCTATTGATGATCTTCCAACTACCAACACACTAGTCATACCTAATCAGGGTATTCATGGACTGAAAATCCTGCTGAACCGGCCGACTTTCCTTATTCTTTTACCACTTTAGTTCCGGAAGGTTTAAACCCCTTCATGACCAGGCCATTTTTTGCGATATGGCACTGCGTTATTTTAACTTTCAATTGCGCAGTTGTGCGAAGCAGTTCCCAAAAAAAATTTATGTCCTTTTTTTCCCACAAATAGAGCTTTCTTTTGGTGTATTTGATCACCTCTGCATTTTTTATTTTTTTGCGCTATAAACAAAAAAAGACCGACAATTTTGAAAAAAAGAAACAAAAAAACAATATTTTTTACTTTCTGCTAAAAAAAAATGTAAAAATTCTAATTTCTTCATTAATTTCGGCCAACATGTTTTTGAAAACTATGGGATGGATTTATGGAATTTCTTTTTTTTTTTTTTCACTAGTAATGGCAGTAAACAGTTTAACTGCGACATTGCGGCAGACAAATCTGACACTAATGCCCCATACACACGTGCAGATTATCTGCAGACTTTTGTCTGCAGACTTACCAAAACCATATAATATGAGGTCAAACCTTAACACTTTCAATTTGTATGCAATCCGGCAGGCCCTTGCACTACATAGAAAAGGTAAGTCTGCAGACAAAAGTCTGCAGATAATCTGCACGTGTGTAGGGGGCATAAAGCCCCGTACACACGTACCGATCGGCCGTCTTTTGTCCCCGGGCTGTCATGTCTGTTGAAAACTGCAAAAGACTGCACACAAATTTTGTCGGCCAACAGCAGCCGACTGCAGAAGTGATGTCATGTGATGGTTAACTTTCCGTGTGTTTTTTCTTTTCTGAGCATGCCCAGTCTTGCAAATCTGCTGATTGTCGGCCGAATTCTGTACTGACTGGCGAACAATCGGCCGTTCTGTTGTTGGCCAACAAAAATTTTAATGCTTGCACGACAGATTCTGTTCGGCCGAAAATGCGCTGTCGGCTGTCGGAAGCATCATACTAACAAGCCTACAATCGGCCGATCGGTCGCCGGCCGAATATTTACGGCCGACAATCGGTACGTGTATACGGGGCTTTAGTGACACTTTTTGGGGACCAGTGACACCAATACAGTGATCAGTGCTAAAAAAAATGCACTGTCACTGTATTAATGGCTTTCACAGGGAAGGGGTTAACACCAGGAGCGATCAAAGGGTTAAATATGTGCTGGGAGTGTTTGCTCACTGTTAGGGAGATGCTTTGACTGGAGTAAGACAGAGATCCGTGTTTCTGCTTAGCAGAAACACAGGATCTCCATCGTCCCCTCACAGAACAGAAATCTGCCTTATTTATATAGGCAGACTGCCGTTCTGCCTCTCGCGGGAACGATCGCCCAGACCCGGAAAAAAAGTCATACAGGTACGTGATTTCGCACTGAAGGGCCACCATTCTGCAGTATATGTGCATGGGTTGGGGTGGTCTAGAAGCGGTTTAGGGAGGGCTTTACTAAAATTAAGTTTGAGGCTAAATACGCACCTCTGCGGGTGCGGTTTGATTAAATTTTCAGTGTGATTATGTAGTTGCTTTTTGAATTTGGTTTGCATATTTTTTGGGACCAAAATTAAGCTGGGATTGCAACAAGGCAGGCTTTTCTAAGTAGTTATTGCCAGTCATTAACCTCTTCCCTATACCACTGTGGGGCTTTAACCCCAGAGGTATCATTTTTTGTTTTCTCCCATTGATGTGGACGGGCACCATTGAAAACAATGTGATTTCCATTGTCATGCGATTCTGTGAGTCTCAAGTCGCATTTAACCTCAGGCAACGCAGGGGGTTCCTTACTGTTAGGGCTACACGATTGTGGAATTCTCTACCACAAGAGGTGGTTTCTGCGGGGAGTATGGCTACTTTCAAAAGACTCTTAGACATACATCTCAAGGATCAGGACATTAAGGGGTATGAGAGATGATTACGGCCACACACACCTACACAGGTTGAACTGGATGGACTATTGTCTTTATTCAACCTCACCTACTATGTAACTATCTGAAATTGCACTACTGTGAATCCGACCTTAATAAGGATTACCCAACTACAATAATCAGTGTCTGTAAGATCTGCCTGGAGTTCTCCTACAAGTGTATGCCCAAAACCAAGCTAAACAAAAAGCTTGCAATGTAACTCACATATGTGCATATTTGTTATGCGTTAAATGCAGAGTTGAATAATAACTGAATAATATCTGGCCTGACTACTGTAAAGTGCAGCAGTAACACACATCTGTAAAACCCAGTGCTTCCTCTTTTTTCCTGGCTGCTCCCAGTACAATGCCTAGGTCTGCAGTCTGAAGTTTTATATTGGCCATACACAGGACAATCCTCAAGCAAATCAGTTACTTTTATTCATCTTATTTTTGCACAAATTATCAAATAGATCAAGGCACACAACAGCATGGAGGCAATCTAAATGGTCAAGATTACCTTGAAGTGTTCAATTAAAAAATGGTTAAAATTGCCTGAAATATCAAATTTACAAAAACACGTTCAGCAAAGAGAGTAAAAATAACACAAATATCAAGAATGCCAACTGATAGACCCTAACAGTTCCCAGGCCATAGGGAAAGTACAGGATATGGAACTGTTGGTAACATTCCTATAATCAGTCCAGCATTTATTTAAATGTGTGCACACAGTTACTAATCTGGATACCATCTACAGTACCTTTACTTGATTAATAATTGTATTATCCACTGTATATGTTCAGTTGCAGACGTTGTGTGGAGGTAAATACAAAAATGACACATCTACAATATACATTCTTATCTGAAATATTTTTTCATTTTCTTTTTATTTAGTACTAGGTCCCATGTTCCTTTGTAACCCAGCTACAAGGTTGGATGGGGTGACCCACCCCCTCCCCCTCTCCACTCGCCCAATCACCTGACAACGTAGCTAGCTAGCACGAAGACAGCTGCTTGATAACTTGTGCTTGGTTCCATTCTAAAGCCTCGTACACACGCATCGATAGTTGGCCGTGAATTTTCGGCCAACGCCCGATCGGCCGATTTTCGGCTTGTTAGTATGATGCTTTCGACAACTGACTCTGACTTTTCGGCCAAACAAAATCTGGTGTGTATGCTATAAAATTTTTGTTGGCCGTCAACAGAATGGCCGGTTTTCCATCAGTCAGTACAAATTTCGGCAGACAAAAATCTGATGAGCAAGACTGGGCATGCTCAGAGAAGAAAAAACACACGGAAAGTAAACCAGCACATGGCATCACTTCTGAAGTTGGTTTTTGTTGGCTGAGAAAATTTGTGTGCAGTCTAGGCACATTTCAACCAACACAACAACACTGGACAAAAGTCGACCGATTGGTCGGCCGAAAATCATTGCGTATGTACGAGGCATAAGCACTTTGCCAGGACAGGTGACAACAGAAGAAGGCTGACATGCCCTATCCCCTAGCCTCCCCTCCACAATCCGCCATATTCCTGTTGCCACTGCTTGTCTTTGGCAAGTGTCTGGAACTGAGACAAGGCTATCAAGCAGCCATGTCCTCACAAGGATGTTGTCTGATGGCCCCAGGAGAGAGTGAAGGGGCCCTAGCTGTACTTTGTCCCCTGAGGGACAGAGCATTTACAATATATTATGCTTAAAGAACTCACTTCAATATTTTGTGTGTAAATTTAGCAAATGATAGTTTTTTGCCTTATGTTAGTGGTTACATAAAGAGTATTGCTTAGAAAGTAAATTATGTTTTTGTCTATATATCCACTCTATTGCTTTGTTTTTGTGATTACAGGTATATATTACTGGCCCAATGTTTTGGTTGTGCCGTCATTGAAGATACCTGGCATTATTTCCTCCACCGTGCACTCCACCACAAGCGCATCTACAAGTACATCCACAAAGTGCATCATGAGTTTTTGGTGATTACAATTTTCTTGTTACTACAACTGAATTCTATTTTATGAATAATGTCTTCTCTATAAATAAAGTGTGTTACTGATCCATGGTTATAACATGTGCTGTATGTGTGTTGCAGTCTCCATTTGGGATGCAGGCTGAGTATGCACATCCTCTGGAAACACTGATATTAGGAGCTGGATTTTTTATCGGAATCATGATTTTCTGTAATCACGTCATTCTTCTGTGGGCCTGGGTTACAGTCAGACTTATGGAAACAATAGATGTCCACAGGTAAGCAGATTTGATATATGTAATAAACAGTTGCTTGCAGCCTGTGGTATTTGATTTGACTGTAAAAGTTGGACATAAACAGATCTAAATTCAGATTGTTCAGCAGGCATTGGCTACATTTTGATCAATCAATGATCAATGTGTGGTCATCCCTGTTTGGCAGAAGTGGATCGTTGGATTGACTTTTGTCGGGCCAACAAGTTGAAACATCTTTGTCAATCTGCGGCTTTAGCTGCACCAGGTCCTTCTGTCAGAATACAAGGAAGGGAGGGGGGATTCCTATCTCAAATAGGTTTGTGTTGATCAGGGGCCTCCAAACTTTCCAAACAAAGACTCTGTTTATTGTCCTTTAGCTTTTAGGGAGGCCAGACTTTGACCAGCAGTAGTTAACATTTTCCTGGCATCAGTGGGCGTAAACTACACCACATTTGGTATTGGGGGAGGAGCAGTGCCCCATCATTGGTATCATAGGGAGGAATAGTACCCCAATATTGGTGTCAGTGGGACATATTGTGCTTTATTGTTGCTGTCAGTTGGCAGAATAGTGTCTCGTATCAGTGGGAGGAATAGTGTCCCAAGGGCAGATAAAGGCAGGCAAAGGGCCGCAGTTTGGAGGCCACTGGTGTAGATGGAGGGATCTGGGTTTTTTTCTTTCATCCTTGCTTGCTGAACGAAAAAAAAAAAACTACTAATCTATGGCCAGCTTAACTTTGCTATAATCCTTAGCGTCAAACAACAATCTCTTATAAGATTGTGTGTCTATTTGAGTTTCTGTTTTTGGACCCACCAAAGAAGCTTTAGGCTCCATTCACATTTATGCAACTTTGTCATGCAACTTTGGACCCCAAAGGCGCAAGACAAGTGGCTCCCCGTATTTCCCTAAGAGAAAAATTTATGTCGATGGGAACAAGGGCCTCTTCCCCATAAACCTGGCCGGAGGTTGTGGGGATCTGCAGGCGGGGGGCTTTTCGGAAATTGGAAATCTGGGCCCCCAGATCCCTACCCACCTTAAGGGAATGAATAGGGGGCATGCCCTCAGTCGATGACGCCACAAAGGGGTAGGGTCACCCAGTGACTTCCCTGGGTGGCCCCACCCCCTAGTTATTTAAGAGCTGTCACCCGGTTGAGCAGGCAGACAGTTGTATCCTTCCTCTGGTCCCAGAGTTTTTTACCCTTACTCATTCACATGGGGGGGGGCGGGATCTGGGATTCTTAAATGCCACAACGCCCGCAGGGCCTGGTATTTATGGGGGGACACTCCATTTTTTTCATTGCCAGTATTTTTTTACATTCATTCAGCTGTCAGTAGGGAAGCCCGCTGACAGCTGATAAGTTATCGGTTGTTAAGGATGCCGAAGCCAGCTGCCCTGCCTGCTCCCTAAAAAACAGCTATTCTTCACACAGAATTCGAATCGTTCTATCAATTTTCAACCAATGTGAATTTAAATAGTTATGAAAACTTGAAATACGTTAGAAAATAAAGAAACCAAATTAAACTAAACAAATTTTTCCCATCTGCACATGTCTAACGACTTTTTGGCGCACAAACAAAACAAACAAAGTCGCAGTCATCCAAAGCCACATCAAAATCGTATCAAAGTAGCATCAAGGTCGCAGGGTAAAGTCGCAACGAAAATCACACGATTTTTAAGTTGCACAAGTATGAATGGACCCTTAGAGTCCTTCACATTCCCTCTTTTACTTTTTGGCTACATTTTAATATGTTCAGTATGCAGTGCAATAGTGCTGACAGCTTATATTGACTCTTGTCATTAGCAACTCAGATGAGATAGCCGATTAACAAACAATATCACGTTATCTCTATTCACAAACATGGAGCTTTTAACATACTGTCATTTATATAGCTTGTTGCTTTCCTATAGTTCCGATTTAAGTATTTTGTGCAACCAATTTCATATACAGTATCCCACAAAAGTGAGTACACCCCTAACATTTTTGTAAATATTTTATTTTATTATTTTCATGTGACAACACTGAAGAAATTACACTTTGCTTAAATGTAAAGTAGTGAGTGTACAGCTTGTATAACAGTGTAAATTTGCTGTCCCCTCAAAATAACTCAACATACAGCCATTAATGACTAAACCGCTGGCAACAAAAGTGAGTACACCCCTAAGTGAAAATGTCTAAATTGGCCCTGCCCTCTTGGGCATGGAGTTCACCAGAGCATCACAGGTTGCCACACGAGTCCTCTTCCACTCCTCCATGACGACGTCATGGAGCTGGTGGATGTTAGAGACCTTGCGCTCCTCCAACTTCTGTTTGAGGATTCCCCACAGATGCTCAATAGGGTTTAGGTCCGGAGACATGCTTGGCCAGTCCATCACCTCTAACCTCAACTTCTTTAGCAAGGCAGTGGTCGTCTTGGAGGTGTGTTTGGGGTTGTTATCATGTTGGAATACTGCCCTGCGGCCCAGTCTCCGAAGAGCAGGGATCATGCTCGGCTTCAGTATGTCACAGTACATGTTGGTAATACTAGTTCCCTCAATGAACTGTAGCTCCTCAGTGCGGCAGCACTAATGTAGCCCCAGACCATAACACTCCCACCACCATGCTTGACTGTAGGCAAGACACACTTGTCTTTGTACTCCTCACCTGGTTGCCTCCACACACGCTTGACACCATCTGAACCAAATAACTTTATCTTGGTCTCATCAGACCACAGGACATGGTTCCAGTAAACCATGTTCTTTGTCTGCTTGTCTTCAGTAAACTGTTTGCAAACTTTCTTGTGCATCATCTTTAGAAGAGGCTTCCTTCTGGGACGACAGCCATGCAGACCAATTTGATGCAGTGTGCGGCGTATGGTCTGAGCACTGACAGGCTGACCCCCCAGCCCTTCAACCGATGCAGCAATGCTGGCAGCACTCATGTGTCTATTTCCCAAAGACAACCTCTGAATATGATTCTGAGCACATGCACTCAACTTCTTTGGTCGATCATGGCAAGGCCTGTTCTGAGTGGAACCTGTCCTGTTAAACCGCTGTATGGTCTTGGCCACCGTACTGCAGCTCAGTTTCAGGGTCTTAGCAATCTTCTTACAGCCTAGGGCCCTAGGCCATCTTTATGTAGAGCAACAATTGTTTTTTTCAGATCCTCAGAGAGTTCTTTGCCATGAGGTGCCATGTTGAACTTTCAGTGACCAGTATGAGAGAGTGAGAGTGATAACACCAAATCTAACACACCTGCTCCCTATTCACACCTGAGACCTTGTAACACTAACAAGTCACATGACACTGGGGAGGGAAAATGGCTAATTGGCCCCAATTTTCCACTTAGGGGTGTACGCACTTTTGTTGCCAACGGTTTAGACATGAATAGCTGTGTGTTGAGTTATTTTGAGGGGACAGCAAATTTACACTGTTATACAAGCTGTACACTCACTACTTTACATTTTAGCAAAGTGTCATTTCTTCAGTGTTGTCATATGAAAAGATATAATAAACTATTTACAAAGATGTGAGGGAAGATACTGTAAGTGCTACGCTATGTTCCCTTTTCTATCCTAAGCAATCCAACAAATATTGTGTCAATACATACAACTGGAGGTGTATTGATGTTTTATTGATTTCACTTTGTTGTATGTATTGTCACAATATTTGTTGGATTGCTTAAGATAGAAACGGGAACGTAGCGCGGCACTTACTGTATATGGAATTGGTTGAACTTTGCACATAATTATGGGAATGTGATCAGTGTCAGCAGCTTGTGACCTCAACATTATTTAATTTACAAAACTTTTTTTAGTGAACACACATGGTAGCTCGCGAGGGTCTTTTTTTTTTGTATTTTATAAGTATTTTGTGCATGCCTATAAAAAGAAAACTAAACTAAACTAATTCAGCGGTGCTTCAATTGAAATTCCATTTGCCCCTATTTTAAATGCCACCATATTTTAGCCTCATGCATACTGTATGTTTTTAAACCTGCTGTTAGGTGCGTCTGGCATTTTTTTTTCTGCCTCTAAATGCTCCTGCATGTTTGCCTATGTGTGCATTACGTATAAGAATTTAGTGGAGTTTGGAGGAAGGGGCGTTTAGAGGCAGAATAAAAATACTGCCAGCGTATCCAGGCGTAGCAGCTTTTTGGCAGAAAAAACACTTGATACACCTAAACGTGCTTTAACACAAGGAACATTCAGCGCTTAAATGTTATTTCATTCCAATGGTCAGAATAAATATTCCGGCCAAAAATAAAAAAATTAATGCCCAAATGCTTGACATGCCTAAATGAGTAACATGAATTTACAAGTGTCAAGCTTTTCTTCCACCAAAACAAAACACTGGTGCCAGGAGAAAAGGCGTTTAGGAGATATTGCAAAATGTCCAGTCTGCGTGAGGCCTTCTTTTTAAAGAAAAACTGAGTAAATGGTGGAACCTCCTGAATGCTTATGGTAGTCACAATGCATATTGCAGACTACTATAAATCCCCTCAAATCCAAGATTTGTAATGGTTCTTAGCAAAATATATAATGGATAACCAATTAAAGATTGTGCAAATTACACAAAACTACAGATTATTAGGAAAACCTTGGCCACCTTGGCCTTTTAATCACCTCTACCATTGGAAAATGTTTATCTAGAACAGTCTTTCTCAACCAGGGATCTGTGGAGCCCTATTGTTTCTCCAGGGGTTGCTAGGGGTTCCTTGAGCAATAAACAATTTCTGCCTCTCAGATAAGTAACCACTAACAACTATCTTTTTTTAGCTATCTGTAAGAGGGGGATTTTTCCCAGTGACCATCACACTAATTTACCATGAGTCGTAGATATAGGAATTATTGGTAGCGGTTCATTGAAACCAAAAAGTACTTTCAGAGCCCATTCAGACTAGCACGACACGACTTCGGGGGGCGACCTGTGAAGTCGCGTGCACCGCTGTGCACCGCGACTTCGGCGCGACTTGCAGAGACTTCACATAATGGAAGTCTATGCAAGTTGCCTCCAGGTCGCCCCAAAGTAGTACAGGACCCTTTTTCTAAGTCGGAGCGCCTTGTGTCGCTCCTATTAGAATGGGTCCTGTGCTAATCAATGGACCGCGACCGAGCGCGACTTGTCAGGCTGACAAGTCGCGCTAATGTGAATAGGCTCTTAAGGGTTCATTGATGTTAAATGGTGAAGAAAGGCTGCTCTAGAATTGATAATTACACAATGTGGCCTTTTTTTGTTCCAAACCTGAATAGAGAAGATATATATATATATATATATATATATATATATATATATATATATATATACAGTGGGTACGGAAAGTATTCAGACCCCCTTAAATTTTTCACTCTTTGTTATATTGCAGCCATTTGCTAAAATCATTTAAGTTCATTCTTCTTCCTCATGAATGTACACATAGCACCCCATACTGACAGAAAAACACAGAATTGTTGACATTGTTGCAGATTTATTAAAAAAGAAAAACTCAAATATCACATGGTCCTAAGTATTCAGACCCTTTGCTCATTATTTAGTAGAAGCCCCCTTTTGATCTAATACAGCCAGGAGTCTTTTTGGGAAAGATGCAACAAGTCTTTCACACCTGGATTTGGGGATCATCTGCCATTCCTCCTTGCAGATCCTCTCCAGTTCTGTCAGGTTGGATGGTAAACGTTGGTGGACAGACATTTTTAGGTCTCTCCAGAGATGCTCAATTGGGTTTAAGTCAGGGCTCTGGCTGGGCCATTCAAGAACAGTCACTGAGTTGTTGTGAAGCCACTCCTTCGTTATTTTAGCTGTGTGCTTAGGGTCATTGTCTTGTTGGAAGGTAAACCTTTGGCCCAGTCTGAGGTCCAGAGCACTCTGGAGAAGGTTTTTGTCCAGGATATCCCTGTACTTGGCTGCATTCATCTTTCCCTCGATTGCAACCAGTCGTCCTGTCCCTGCAGCTGAAAAACACCCCCACAGCATGATGCTGCCACCACCATGCTTCACTGTTGGGACTGTATTGGACAGGTGATGAGCAGTGCCTGGTTTTCTCCACACATACCGCTTAGAATTAAGGCCAAAAAGTTCTATTTTGGTCTCATCAGACCAGAGAATCTTATTTCTCACCATCTTGGAGTCCTTCAGGTGTTTTTTTAGCAAACTCCATGCGGGCTTTCATGTGTCTTACACTGAGGAGAGGCTTCCGTCGGGCCACTCTGCCATAAAGCCCCGACTGGTGGAGGGCTGCAGTGATGGTTGACTTTC
This sequence comes from Pelophylax lessonae, assembly GCF_965119305.1. NCBI lineage: Eukaryota > Metazoa > Chordata > Amphibia > Anura > Ranidae > Pelophylax > Pelophylax lessonae. Next base: position 689,726,272 of record NC_138768.1, read on the forward strand.
TACAACTTTCTCCCATCTCCTGACTGCATCTCTGGAGCTCAGCCACAGTGATCTTTGGGTTCTTCTTTACCTCTCTCACCAAGGCTCTTCTCCCCCGATAGCTCAGTTTGGCCGGGACGGCCAGGTCTAGGAAGGGTTCTGGTCGTCCCAAACGTCTTCCATTTGAGGATTATGGAGGCCACTGTGCTCTTAGGAACCTTAAGTGCAGCAGAAATCTTTTTGTAAACATTGGCCAGATCTGTGCCTTGCCACAATTCTGTCTCTGAGCTCTTCAGGCAGTTCCTTTGACCTCATGATTCTCATTTGCTCTGACATGCATTGTGATCTGGAAGGTCTTATATAGACAGGTGTGTGGCTTTCCTAATCAAGTCCAATCAGTATAATCAAACACAGCTGGACTCAAATGAAGGTGTAGAACCATCTCAAGGATGATCAGAAGAAATGGAAAGCCCCTGAGTTAAATATATGAGTGTCACAGCAAAGGGTCTGAATACTTAGGACCATGTGATATTTCAGTTTTTCTTTTTTAATAAATCTGCAACAATGTCAACAATTCTGTGTTTTTCCATCAATATGGGGAGCTGTGTGTACATTCATGAGGAAGAAGAATGAACTTAAATGATTTTAGCAAATGGCTGCAATATAACAAAGAGTGAAAAATTTAAGGGGGTCTGAATACTTTCCGTACCCACTGTATATATATATATATATATATATATATATATATATATAAAACAAAATACTTTCTATCTTGAGTATGTAAAATAACTATTGAATTTCGGCCTTTTTTTTAGATTTTTTTTTTTTAATTTTTTTCCCCACAAAAGTGTTTTGGCCTTTGGGTCTGCTTTAGATAAAGTCAGCCATGCTGAGACAGGTGTGAGGGCAAAAGATGATACATATTAGAACCAGCATTACGTTTCAGAGTCAGGATAACTAACCAGAATATGGTTCTTTTTTGTGTGCATTTAGACAGGTTTCACAGATGTCACAAGAGAAATGAAGCTTGTATTATATGATTAACATATCATTTGATGAACTGTCAGTTGTCTGCTTAACAATAACCTGTTGTGTTGATTGCCTTTGAAATAATACGTCTATATCTTTTTCAGTGGTTATGACATTCCTCTGAATCCATTACACCTGGTCCCATTTTATGCTGGCTCCCGTTTCCATGACTTTCATCACATGAATTTCATTGGTAACTACGCATCAACATTTACATGGTGGGACAAACTCTTCAACACAGACTCTCAGTACAACAGTTACAGAATGAAAGTCATGACACAAGAAGCAAAGAAGACCAAATAATTTATTTTTTAAAGGCTGCCTAATTTTCCAGCATTCAGATCATGCAATGCTCTTAATAAATCCTCACAGCTATCACAGATGGAAGAAGACACGGACTTGTATGCAGCTTGTCTGCAGAAGAGTAATATGTGTGGAAACCAGCAACAAACCGATTGACAGCTGCAGCTGCCAGCATACAGATGTCACATTGGCCTTAAAGTCAAACTAAGAACCCTAAGTGACCCAAAACTCTTTAGACACAGTCGATGGCTACTTGCTACGTGCAACTTTAAAAGGATATAGAGACTGCAAGAATTGTTCTTTTCTTGCCTTCACTTTGGTGATGGCTTTGTTCATATAAAAGTGTCTACTTTTTGACATGCTTGATTTTATTTTTTTACATAATACATGTTTTAATTATTTAACATTTTTCCACAGAATGGTGTCTTCTCCACTGTGGCAATCACTTTGATCCTCTATTTTTGTTGATGGTACAAGTTTTTCCAGGAATTTGCACCTTACCCTGCTCACGGTGCTATTTTAGCTGTAGTATTCAGGGCCCCCTCTCCATACTGAATTATTTGGCTCATTGAATAACACAACGTGCAGCAACCAGTTGGCAAGTATTTATCACAATTACTATTTCTGTAAACGCAGAAAAATAAAAGTATGGTTGCTTTTTGCATTTCCATTACCTATAAGCATAGACCAGAGACATATATAGTGGAACTGTAGTTTGGCACTTCTGTTATCTGCATCTATTGCATACAATGAAAGGTTTGGTTTTGTAATGATTGGTCATCTAATGGTCGAGATCTCATAAGACTGTTGACCACAGGGAATGTTCTGCACTGCTGAAGTCATCATTGGGCTGTCTCAATTCAGAAAATAGAAGCATACCTCTTCATCAGAAATTCTAGCGCAAGGATAGCTCCACTGGGGGCTGTTATAGTTCAGGTTTGCATGCACAAAGCTCAGATAAGAAAAATATGTCATACAAGCTGCTTATATTAACTTAGGATGTGCTGCACTTGGTGGATGGTTTTTATGTTGCACTTTGAAATTGAGATCTTTTCATTTAAAAATACTATGTTGATACATATAGAGACTTTTCAGTATATATCAAAAGACTGTACATTGTGGAAAATGCCTCAAACCTAAACTTCTTTTTTTTTTTTCTGTGGTGTTTCTTGCTCCCAAACCAAATTAACAGCACAATTGGCCAAAAAAAGAATGGTGGACGGTCAATTTGCAATGGTTAGCCTGGTCATCTGATATCATTTCCCCCCCAACTAGAATAAGGAGACCGGTACATTTTGGCATATCTGCATATTCGTGGAAAAAGCAAGACTTATTGCTTAGGACGTGGCTGTGTTGATATCCCACTTTGTTTGGGAACCATTCATCCAATTATATTGATCATAGGTTTTCTTTTTTGGCTGTACACAGGTCACATTTTATGGTTTTAAGTCATTTTTTTTGGTTCGGACATTAAAACAGCAAGATGGATAATTTTAAACTGACCTGTGTCTGCCTGGGACTGGTCATATATGGCTCCAAACCCGCATTTCCTGTAGTGAATGTGTGATATTAAGGCTGTTTGCATGTTCCCCAGAGGGGATAATGAATATTTACACCATCAGAAGCATTTATTATCACACAGAGAGATCTTCAGATTCCTTGACAATCTCTTTGTGACAAATGCCCATTGGAATAATAGTACTAAGCGTGTGTGTATATTACACGTTATCAGCGGAGTCACACTGAGGATCATAGCAGGTTCAAGGAAAAGTAAATGCCTCACTTCCTATTCTCTGCAAGACATTTTTGTTGTTTGTTGCTTGTTTGGCCACCCGTATATTGAGAACCTTTGATTCCTACCCCTTAAAGATAGTCAGCACTTACAGTGTGTTAAATCATCTTTAACTTGTTTTCAAGTCATTTTTTCTGTTTTGTAATGGTGAAATAAAATGTTAATCATTCAATCCCTGGTTTCTGTGCTTTTCTTTGTAACTGTAATACACGTGTAAAAGGTCTTTAACCACTTGCCGACCGCTCACTCGAGCTCTACTGCGGCAAAGTGGTTAGTTATTGTCCAGCAACGTAGACCTACGTCGCTGGACTCCTCCCCTTGTGGGCGGCGCTCACGCGCTGCCGGAGGCTCGCTCCCGCTGTATTCATTCACAGCGGGAGTCGGGCCAGGGGAGGAGCGGCGGCGATCGCCGCCGCTCTTCCCCGATCGTCGGGGAATAGAGTTTGGAGATCCGCCCGCTTGTGTAAACAGAGCGGGCGGATCTCCTAAGTGACAGACAGTGACAGATTGCAGGGTTCAGCATAGCTGAACATGCGATCTGTCCCTGTGTCACTCAGTCACCTCCCCCCACACATGTTAGTAAGCACCAGGCATACATTAACCCCTCCCTCTCCAATAAAATTAACCCCTTCCCTGCCAGTGTAAATTTTTACAGTAACAGTGCATATTTATAGCACTGATTACTGTAGAAATGTCACTGGTACCCTCAAAAATGTCAGTCAAGGGTCCGATCTGTCCGCCGCAATGTCGCAGTACCGCAAAAAAAATTGCAGATCGCCGCCATTACTCGTTAAAAAAAAACCACCAAAAATGACAGAAATCTTTCCCTTAGTTAGTAAACGCAATAACTTTTGCGCAAACCAATCAAAATACGCTTATTGTGATTTTTTTTACCAAACATAGGTAGCAGAAAACAAATTGGCCAAAAATTTAAAAAAAATTAGATTTTTACATTTTTTTGGGGGGGAATTTCATATAAAAAAAGTGAAAAATATTGTTATTTTTTAAAAATTTACGCTCTTTTTTTGTTTATAGCGCAAAAAGTAAAAATTGCACAGGTGATCAAATACCACCAAAAGAAAGCTCTGTTTGTGGGGAAAAAAGGACGTAAATTTTGTTTGGGTACGGCGTTGCACGACCACGCAATTGTCAGTTAAAGTCGCACAGTGCCGAATAGCAAAAAGTGGCCTGGACGTAAGACAGCAAAATCCTCCGGTGGTAAAGTGGTTAACTTAGTATGTGATAACTGGTCTCCTCAGTCTTTTGAGAGCTATGTCAAATCTTTCAAAACAGCTCTTTCACCTCATAGAGGAAGCCAATACAAAGATACAGGTGATGATCCCCTTTGTTTAATAAAAAGACAAGGAGCGACTCACATGTGTATATAGATAAGCTATCTATTAGTCCATGACAGGGTACAGGGATCTCCCCTAGAAGATCCAGTGCAATACGGCACTCATCCTGACCCAGTACACCCCTCACATTTTTTGTAAATATTTGATTATATCTTTTCATGTGACAACACTGAAGAAATGACACTTTGCTACAATGTAAAGCAGTGAGTGTACAGCTTGTATAACAGTGCAAATTTGCTGTCCCCTCAAAACAACTCAACACACAGCCGTTAATGTCTAAACTGCATAAAAAGGAAAAATTGGACCAGGGGACTTTAAATGAGGTGAGTACATGTGGCTGGAAATGACAAATGAGAATGAATGTATGGAAAAAGTAACCTTTATTACAATTAGTTGGAATAGGTATAAATATAAATGCCATCATGTGCCTTAAAACACATGAAATGCCAAACTAGTTGGTGGTCTTACAATACATAAATGAATAGTAGTAAAATGCATATTTGTATACATGGTAGTACAATACATATTGGTCTCAAAGATAAAAACATAATCCTATAATATCATGATGTATAAGTATAATGCGTCTTGGTCTGTCGCGCTTCGCAAGTTAAATGCTCGCTTCTTCAAGAGTAAATGCATTGAAAACATATCTAAAGAACAAAAACAAATGTTGGAGTACAAATTAAAAATAATGGAAAAATTCAGAAAAAGTACTGTAAATATTCAGGAACTCCTTGGAGTGCCCAAAACTCACAGGCCGGTTGGACTGGAGTCAAAGTATAGGCCTCTGTGCGGTGGTGGTGGGATAAGTCTGACCCGGGAGCTGAAGGGTCCCGACAGACAACGGGCCGGCAGAGGGGCCTATGGAAGGTAGGTGACCAGTGTGTAGAATAGAACCGTGGACCTTCCATGTCTGTCATAAAAAGTATGAGTAATCGCAATATGGGTATGAATATATTATCATATGTAATAAAGTGGTAAGATATTATGCTAGATACAGGAAGGGCTGGTGAAGTGGTGCTATTGGGTGACAAAAAATAATATGTTGAGGCGGAATAATGAGAAAGTGTGCAAGGAAAAAGGTGAGGCAGACCTGACACCGGACGATTAAACAACCATGGTGATGAGGGAAAGGTGGACATGGGTGAAGGAAAGTGAAGAGTGACAAGTACCCAAATGAAGTAAGGATAGAAGGAATAGAGCGATGAATGAACAGCTACTTACCATGTTGAAAGAAACTAGTGACCAGAAACAAGTATGCAAATGTGGAAGAGAGGAAAAGTATGCCAACTACCACATCCTTCCCATAGGTGTCCTAAGCAGGCATCGTCCGTGGGACCCTATCGTCATGTAACGGGTGAAGCAGAGACCATGGGCATCTGCAACCTCGTGGGGGAGAGGAACGCAGACCGCAGACCTCCCCCATTTTCCCATAGATGTAATGGCACGCAATCCCCCTAATGTGACATTTCACATTGGGTGTTTTCATCTCACTGGTTTACTCGATGGGCCTCGGTCGGGTGGAACGGTGGATGCTTTTGTCCCGGAAGCTGCAATGTATGAAGAGGGAGGTACCTCCTCCCTTGCTGTACCCGCCCTTCTTTCCTGTCAGGCGGGTCCACCTATACATCGACGTCATGCCGCATGCTCAGCGTGTTACGCCGATGGCAAAGCCTGCAAACAGTTTACTGAAGACAAGCAAACGAAGGATGTGGATTACTGGAACAATGTCCTGTGGTCTGATGAGACCAAGATAAATCTATTTGGTTCAGATGGTGTCAAGCGTGTGTGGCGGAAACCAGCTGAGGAGTAAAAAGACAAGTGTGTCTTGCCTATAGTCAAGCATGGGGGTGGGAGTGTCATGGTCTGGGGCTGCATGAGTGCTGCCAACACTGGGGAGCTACAGTTTATTGAGGGAACCATGAATGCCAACATGTACTGTGACATACTGAAGCAGAGAATGATCCGGCGCGCAATCACCCTTCCCAGTCGCGCGCAGAAGCGAGCGCATACACAAGTCTCACTCACGTATGTAAACGGTATTCAAACCACACATGTGAGGTATTGCCACGATCGTTAGAGCGAGAGCAATAATTTGAGCCCTAGACCTCCTCTGTAACTCTAAAATGGTAACCTGTAGAAATATTTAAAATGTTTCTTACGGCAATTTTTATGTATCAATGTTTGTCGCCATTCCACGAGCGTGCACAATTTTGAAGCTTGACATGTTGGGGATCTATTTACTGGACGTAACATTATCTTTCACATTATAGAAAGAATTGGGCTAACTTTACTGTTTTCTTACTTTTTAATTAAAAAAACTGAATTTTTTCCCCAAAAAATAAAATTGTGTTTGTAAGACCGCTGTGCAAATACAGTGTGATAAAAAATATTGCAATGATCTCCATTTTATTCTCTAGGGTCTCTGCTAAAAAAAAATATATAATGTTTGGGGTTCTAAGTCATTTTCTAGCAAAAAAAAGAAGATTTTAACTTTTAAACAACAAGTGTCAGAAAAAGGCCCGGTCCAGAAGTGGTTAACAATGCACTTAGTTTGGAGCCCCCTTGTGTTCTCTTTTTGTATTTCTTCTCTGCTTCGCGCTGTGGTCTTGCCTCTATTGCTATTGAGCCATCTTCATATGGAACTTAGAATTTATGGACTTTTTTATGGACTGTTAGTGTATATTATTTATTAGATATATTACAATTATATTATAATTCGTATACAGTGTTTTGAACTAATACATCTTTCTTTGTTTTTGCAGTGGAACATTTTCTGCAATACTTCCAGTAATCCAAAATGACCAGCAAGCTTTCCATGGTGCTTGACTCTCATCTATCCGTATGTTAAGGAACAATAAACACTGTCATCTTTAAAGAGCCTTGATCAGTGCACAAATATATGGTCAAAATAGAAGATAATATATGAAACCAATATGGTACAATATTTTCATATTTTCCAACACACTGCTGGCTTCCTGTTGACTCCCACAATATTATCCCAAAAAATAATATCAACCATCAATATGAGAGTGATCTATGAATCTATGACATTTTTCTTGTTACCTATAGAAAATACTCAGATTCCAAACAAAGAGTTCCTGCCCTCACACATTTCATAGGTCAAGCCCTTTGTCACTTTCTTTCACCACCAATGGTATCTTAAGAGTGATACTAAAAGTTATCCTTATTCTCCAAAAATAATCCACACACATCCATGACAATGGTTAAAAGCACTCACAAGGTCTGTAATGATCATTCCAGATCTTGTGAGTGTTTTTAACTACGGTATTGTTTTATTAAACTGTATCCTATATGCTGCACCTAGATGGCGCTTTCTTTCCTTTTCCTTTATCCTGATCTACTAGAGCTGGCCTACTCGGCGGAAGGCTGCCACTAGTGCTCGCTTTACTCCAGGAATTTATATGGGACTATAACAGATGTAATTTGAACTTTGATCATCTTCCTGCTTTGCGGCCATAATTACTATGATCTTTTTTGTGTACTAGACAGGTGTTAACAGTCTAACCGTTAAACGTTTTTTTTTGGGTATGTGGACCCTTCTTGTTTTTTTTTCCGTAGGCCTGTTGCTGTCCACCCCTTAATTATTGCTTGGGAACGACCCATGGTCTATGAATCGATTCCTGTGTCCTGTAATGTACAAAAACAATAAGAAGAATTTTGACTTACCTGTAAATTCTGTATCTAAGAGTACAGTGCAGAACACATGTTCCTTCTCTCTCTAATACGTGATCACTTTATTGCATGCTAACAAAAATGGAGCCTCGCTGAGTGGGTGGGGTTATATGGGGACACCTGGGGGCAAATCCAGCAAGACTTTTGCCAGTGTTAAATCACCTGAAGGTAGCAGCATAAAACCCATGGTCTGATAATCAATTCCTGTGTTCTGTAATGCTCCTGCAGAGCATTGCAACTGAACATTCTGTCCTCGGCTGCTACACATCTTACAACTATATAGCCGTGCATTATCTAGTATCTCTATATTGCTTACTATCTACTACATGAGAACCTTTTTTCTGAGGTGCATGCGCGGCAGCTCCTAAGAAGGCTGCCTGAGGCCGGAGCTCCGCCCCGCCCCGGATGATCTCAGATCCCTGCGCTGAACACATCCCATGTAGCGTGTAACCGGAGGCACCCTTGTGTAGTGTAGGGGAACGATTGCGGTACCGATCCATGTCAGTAGGATCGGTCCGCAGGGACCTATCGGCAGCTTTTTCTACACCACAAAGCCTGACTGGATCAGCCAAGATGGCGGACGCCACACTTCAGAGCCCTCACATCCCACAGCAGCTCCCTCCTCAGATGGGACACGGATATACTACAAGCCCTGCGAGGGGGTCTCCTATGAGTATTACCAACCCGGGTTCTATCTCACCGGCATCTACGGAATCCTTACTTGGCCTCATGTTAGATGCATTACCAGGGACCCCAATGGAGGTGAGTGCAGCTCAGTCAAGGCCCCCTTATCAAGGTGCTGACTTTTTACTGGGCCCGCAGGCCCAAATGGAGGCTATGTTCTCTAAATTTGCAGCACTGCTAGACAGAGGACTGGCTAATACTGCCTCTAAGATCACAGGGGATATTAAAGCTGACCTTATTAATATTGGAACTCGCATTGAAGTTATAGAATGCAAGCTAGATCACACAGTGATCAAAGCCAATCAGATCGCATTCAAGAATTACATGAGCAGTTGGAAGAAGCTCTTTTGAAAATTCATGACCTTGTAAACCGCAGCCGTCGTTATAATTTTAGAATCCGGGGGATCCCAGAATCTTTCCTAGATGTCCCGGCTACGGTACAATCCCTAATTAAAGATCTTATCCCGGACATTGCTCCACACAAACTCGAGCTGGACAGGGCTCACAGGCTCACAGGGCACTGCAATCACTGTGCCAAGATGGGCTGCCCAGGAATATTATCGTGAAGCCTCACTATTATGGAGTGAAGGAAGAAGTTATGCGCAAGTCCCATTCCAATGAACATCTCACCTTTCGTTTCAAAGATTTTATTGGAGTTAACAAATGTAGTACAACGTTTAACATGCACTGGAGAATTACAGAGAAACAACTAATAACCCATAGGGTACAGAGAGCAAACAGTAAAGTAACAAACAGTCGTAACCTCAGGAAAACCTCAGTAAGTGACAACAAGAACATCTCACCTTTCAGGGAGCATCGATACAAATTTTCACGGACCTGTCCCCCAATACTATTCAGCGACGCAGATCCTTCAAACCACTTTTGGTTGCCCTCATTCAACACAATATAAAAAACAGATGGCTTTTTCCCTTCAGCCTCAAGTTTGACTTCAAGCAAAAAACCTATGCCTTTTCTTCATTCCATGAAGGAGAGAAGCTCCTGCTGAAACTTCGCCTCATTTCTCAAGAACCCTCGTCTCCACCTGCATCTTCAGCTTCTGGCTCCTCCAAATGCCAATTGCACATCAGCCCTATGTCCCCCTTTTGGCATATGTCCAAACGTAAAAAGTCTAAGGATGGCCGACCCCCTGAGACTCTTCCATTACCAATGACGGCTTTTCTCTTCCTTGTTCTTGAAGAAGTCTGAAACTCTGTTTTTACCCCTGATGCTGCGAGTTGTTTCACATGAATATTCTCTTTTTCTTTTTCCCATGTACGGTCCCCTTACCTCCATGGTGCCCCTGTTCCAGCAATTGCCCCTGGAGGTTGGCTCCCCACGGATGGGTGTGCCTGGTCAGTGTAGTGGGGTACCCGGGGCATGGAGACTGTTGTTAACATATTATTTGCTATATTCTTAAGGGTTATGATCGTTTAAGCATTCCACTCTTTTTTTTTTTTTCTTCCGGTTGTTTTTGCCATAGGTTGCAGGGGGTCTGAAAGAGTGTATCAACGTGCCTTACGTGCCTTACGCCAACGTGCCCTCACCATTGTTGCATGTGTAGACATGCTGTGTTCTCCCAAAACAGTGCCATTAAGTATCCTTCCTGTTACCTGCCTTCCTGTAGGCCCTAAACCTCAGTGCTGCGAGTAGTTTCACTAGCATTTATTTTTGCTGCCTGCCTATAGGCCAGAAGCCCAGTGGCGCAAAATACTCCTGCCATTCTTGTAAAACTTGTATTTTTGTCTCTGTACTTACCTGCTATTCTTGCTAAAGTCAGAATGACTTCAGACCCGTCTCAACCCCATGAGTCCATTTATTCTCATATCTAGAGATTTTGCAAGAGGAAAATGTGGCAGAATTAATTAATTGAAAAATTAAACAGTGATTATGGTGATCTCTCGCTCTCGTTTCCTTTGCCAACAGGTGCACCAACCCACCCATTCAAGCCTGGTGACAGAATCCTGGTGAAGGCCCCTCCATAAGCTGACGTCGCTAGACTGACCCTACGGACCTCCTGCAATAGTTCAAGCAGTGACCAGAACAGCGGTACTGACAGACGACTCCCCGGTTTGGATCCACGCATCGCGACAGACGGAAGCCCCACCCCTGGACCAGACGAATGACTGGAGATTGTGACGAGCACCAGCCGAATCATTGGAGATTGTGACGACGAGCACCAGACGAATTCCAGCTGGATCTAGACAGACGCATTGGTACAATGCCAGCGGACACCTCTACTCCTGGAAGACGTCGCATTCGTGCGACAGTGGTACGCTTTGTAGCAAGCTGAGCACTAGTAGCCACTGTTTGGTTACTTGCAGCATGTGCTCACCCCCCCCCCCCCCGAGAACCTCTCCTCATTTTGCCCTTGCTCACCCCAGGAAAAGAGAGAGACACGAGACATTCATGTTTCCACTTTACAGTCAAAGTCAAGCCGATTGGACACAAAAGACATTGTTTTTTCGTTATAGCCGCCAGGGACTTGGTCTGACCGCTCTGAACGAGGGTTGAAAGGGAATTTTTTTCCTCTCATTAAAACGGGAGGTTTATTTTTTGCCCTTTCCTGGAAAAGGCCTTAGGACATGTTGAAAAATCACATGCCATCGTCAACAGGTGGCATGTGCTGCCATGGTCTATTTTGTAGTGACTTCATTGCCATAATAATGGAGTTGGATTTTTCAGTCCATGGACTTTTGCAAGCTATGGCCCTCCCCATTGAACATGTCTGTTTTTGATTTGATAGAATTCTAATAAGTTATATCCCTATGTGCACACAACCAAGTCACCAGCCTACATACACTTCAGAATATAATGTCACCTGTTTTGTACTATTCAAAGACTCTAAGTGATCCCACCGTTATGAATAAGCTGGGATCAAAGGTTGGGTTGAAAGAGTGTATCAACGTGCCTTACAAAAATTATATTTCATATTACCTTTGTTAGGGCTCATTCTACGATAGAATGTGCCCCCCTGCAATTACAGATTTAACGATCCAGACTGACACTCATTCATACGGCCCGGGACATCAGACAGCTGTATTTTGCATTTAGACGACATGTTAAAACACTTCTCTATTCATTCATTTGAACACTTGGCAGTTGGATATTTAGCATTTAGATTATGGGTGGTGTCAGTCTCTGCAAAATGTCTTGTAAACAATTGACAATTGCTTACATTAACACAGACAAGCTGAACACAAGACAGACCGATACTACAACAAAACACCTCATATTGACACAAATGCATAGGGAAACAAAAGCCTTTCATGTACAGTTTCTGTAAGATATGTCCTATTGTTAAATTGACTCATGACTTGTAACCAGTTTCAAGCAGTTTTTGCTGCCGAAATATCCTTTAAATGGGAGCACGAAACTTGAAATAAACAGTTGTGACTGCGCTAAGTTTGAGTGCTATGTGTTGTCATAACTCCCGGCCGGACGGAGGGTGAATTCATTATCTATTGGGAGGTTAGCAACTGAAGGGCTGTAATATCATCGTGATTGCCTCCTGACGAGAATTGAGCTAACAGGGTCTTTAAACCCTCATATCTACTATGCATTGTTTTGTTCTTCCTGAAAGCTTTTTGATTGGGGATCCAGATCACTGGGGCGGTGATCATGCCCCACCTCCCATTTTGGTTGCTGGTTTTCCAGTCTCACCAACATGGGATCATCCCTCTCTACGGTGAGGGATGATTTTTTTTCTCCAGTAGGGGTCCTGTCGGACCATATATGTTGTTTGTCTTTGTCTGTCTTTTATATATTTTGGTATGCTGTTTATTGCTGTTCATTACAGTGCTTCAAATACTGGCTTTCAATTTCAGACCTGATTGTCCAGATTGGGGCCAATATTTGTATGGGTTTCCATACCACTCTCTTCGGCTCTTCCCCCTTTCTACTTTCTCACTTTCTCTCTTTCTCCTTACTGTCCAGGGAGACCACATTGTCGATTTTCGTGATATCTGGGATTCCATCTCATTCCGGATCTGGTGAACTCACCTCGCTAGGTAAGACCGTTCTTATACAGCTTGGTTGCACTCCCATCCTCCTCCATGGCTTACAATGACGTATCAGTCTTGAGGCTTCGTTTAGCCTTACAAAATACCCAGGGCCTAAACTCTCCGGTCAAGCGTAGGAAAGTGTTCCAATATTTTGCTGCTCAGAAAATAGACATTTTGCTACTCCAGGAGGCACATTTCCCCGCACATTATAACCCTTCCTTCTTACACACAAAATACCCCTCATTTTATCTGGCCAAGGCTGCTAATAATAATAAAACTAATAAAACTAAAGGGGTTGCAATTCTTTTTTCCCGCACTTGCAACTTTCCTTTAGTGTCCTCTTACTCAGACTCGGGGGGGGCAGATTTCTCCTAGTTAAGGGCCATATAGCGGGCACTCTCTATTCACTGGTTTCCTACTATGCCCCAAATCAAAACCAGTGTCATTTTTTTCAATCTATGTTTGACACTATTGCTCCTCTCTTGGAGGGGGTTAGGATCTTTGGGGGAGATTCTAATATAGCATTCGATCACACTCTTGACAAGAGGAGACCACACACAAACCAATGTGAGGCTCCTTCAAAACAGAGTTCACGTATATACAAATTACTGGCTGAACAGGGCCTGGTAGACATTTGGAGAGAAACCAACCCCACCGGGAAGGATTATACACATTTTTTGATGTTTGAGGAAGACTTAGATTTTGTGGGGATAACAGAGACTTGGTTCGACAGCTCTCATGATTGGATGGCGACCATTCAGGGGTATTCCCTTTATTGCAGGGATAGAGAAGGTAAAAAAGGGGGAGGGGTATGTCTGTATATTAAGAACAATGTACAGGTAAATATGAGGGATGATATTAATAATGGAGCTATGGACAGGGCGGAATCCCTATGGGTAGAACTTAAAAGGGAAGGCACTATAGGGAAGGTAATATTGGGCGTATGCTATAGGCCCCCCAACCAGAGGGAGGAGGAGGTGGACCTCCTTTTACAGATAGGATTGGCAGCAAGGATGGGAAATGTCATTATAATGGGGGACTTTAATTATCCAGATATAGACTGGGCAGAAGGAACCGCACATTCAGCCAAGGCTCGGCAGTTCCTGAATGTTTTGCAGGACAATTTCATGAGTCAGATAGTGAACGCACCGACAAGAAACAATGCGGTACTTGACCTACTGATTACCAACAATACAGACCTGCTCATGGATATAGAGATACGGGGCAACTTAGGAAACAGTGACCATAGGTCAATTAGTTTCAGTATTAATCATAGTAATAGGGTAATATTAAGACACTGAATTTCAAAAGAGCCAATTTCCCAAAACTGCGCTCTCTGCTAGAAAATATCAAATGGGATAGAACCCTGGGAACAAAGAACACGGAGGAAAAATTAGCATACTAAACAAAGGGATTGGCCAGTGCATTCCAAAGGGAAATAAATTTAAAAGAGCAAAACTGAACCCTGGGTGGCTAAACTCCACCATAAAAATGCATACAAGACTGAGGGGTCATTGGCAGCATTCAAGCATTACAAAGAGTGTAATAAGAAATGTAAAGACGAAATCAAGGCCGCTAAAATTGAACACGAGAGACTTATAGCGGAAGAGAGTAAAAAGAACCCCAAGAAATTCTTTAAGTATATAAACAGTAAGAAAGCGAGGCCAGAACACATTGGCCCCATAAAAGACGACAAAGGAAATATGGCCACAGAGGACAGAGAAAAGGCGAAAGTGTTAAATAATTTCTTCTTTTCAGTCTTCACAAAAGAATCGGGGGGCTACACTAACTCAGCTTGTAATGCTAAACTAAATAATACACCTCAGGAAGTACTGCCATGGCTAACAGAAGATAGACTTAAAACTAAACTAGAGAAACTTAACATAAATAAATCACAGGGACCGGATGGCTTACACCCGAGGGTTCTTAAAGAGCTCAGCCAGGTGATTGCCAGACCATTATTCTTGATCTTTAAGGATAGTCTACTGACAGGTATCGTGCCAGCTGATTGGAAAAAAGCCAACCGGATACCAATATTTCAAAAAGGGCCGAGATATATCCCGGGTAACTATAGGCCAGTTAGACGAACATCAAGGGACCACATACAAAACTTTAGTAATGAAAACAGTATTATTAGTAGTAATCAGCATGGATTCATGAAAAATCATTCTTGCCAAACCAATCTATTAACCTTCTACGATGAAGTGAGCTGCCACCTAGATAAAGGTAAGCCTGTGGATGGGGTGTATCTGGACTTTGCAAAGGCCTTTGACACCGTTCCCCACAAACGCTTACTGTACAAACTAAGGAAGGTAGGTATGGACCATAGGGTGAGTACCTGGATAGAGAACTGGCTCCAGGGGAGAGTCCAGAGGGTGGTGATTAATGGGGAGTACTCGGATTGGGTGGGTGTGGAAAGTGGGGTCCCCCAAGGTTCTGTCCTGGAGCCAATCCTGTTTAATTTATTCATAAATGATCTAGAGGAGGGGATATTGAGTACAATCTCAGTATTTGTGGATGATACTAAACTAAGCATGCCAATATCTTCTGTGCAGGATGTGGAAACCTTACAAGCGGATCTGAACCTAATAACGGGGTGGGCAACTACATGGCAGTTGAGGTTTAATGTTGAAAAATGTAAAGTAATGCACTTGGGCGTCAGAAACATGAAATCAAGCTACTTACTGGGGGGGGGGGGGGAACCTCTGGGTGAGTCTAGGATGGAAAAGGACCTGGGGGTACTGGTAGACAACAGGCTTGGCAGTGGCATGCAATGCCAAGCCGCTGCAAGCAAAGCCAACAGAATACTAGCATGTATAAAAAAGGGGATTCTCTCCAGAAATAAAGAGATTATTCTCCCACTCTACAAGACTCTGGTCCGGCCACATCTGGGGTATGCTGTCCAGTTCTGGGCACCGGTCCTCAGGAAGGATGTGCTGGAACTGGAGAGAGTCTAGAGAAGGGCAACAAAAATAATTAGGGGAATGGAGAACAACAGCTATGAGAAAAGACTACAAGCATTGAACTTATTCTCTCTGGAGAAGAGACGATTGAAGGGGGGATATGATATCAATGTACAAATACTGTACTGGTGACCCTAGCATAAGGAACAAACTTTTCAGAGAAAGGGAATACAATAAGACACGTGGCCACTCACTAAAACTAGAGGAAAAACGGTTTAACCTTAAAATACGTAAGGGGTTCTTCACTGTCAGAGCAGTAAGGATGTGGAATTCTCTTCCACAAGCAGTCGTATCAGCAGGGAGCATCGATAGTTTCAAAAAACTATTAGATGGGCACCTTAAAGACCACAACATACAGGGGTATACAATGTATGGTTAACAGCAAACACAAGCACATCATAGGTTGAACTGGATGGACTGATGTCTTTTTTCAACCTCACAAACTATGTAACTATGGGGTTTATTTAATAAAGCTGGAGAGTGCAAAATCAGGCTCAATTTTGCATAGAAACCAATCAGCTTCCAAGTTTTATTGCCAAAGCTTAATTGAACAAGCTGAGGTTAGAAGCTGATTGGTTTCTATGCAGAAGTGAACCTGATTTTACACTCTCCAGCTTTAGTAAATAAACCCCTATGTAACTATTTTTCTCATCCCCACTTATCTTTTGCCAGAATTGACCACATCCTCTTTTACTCCCCTCATATCCCATTGGCTTCTAGGGCCTACATTAGGGATTCGCCATGGTCCGACCACTCGGGAGTCTGCTTGAGACTTCTGGGCGGAATGGGTCCTACTCGTGAATTCCGGTGGAAACTTAATGAATCCCTGCTCAGTAACCCCAGCATTGTCACGGAAATTGAAAAGGCTATTAGGGAATACTTCAAACTTAATGTTTCACAGGAAATCTCTCCGGATACCCTGTGGGCGGCTCGTAAGGCTACAATTAGAGGGGTCATGATCCAAATCTCGTCTCGAACTCTGAAGGCGAAAAAGGCTGACATTGCGAGACTTGAACAGGAATTTGAAGAACGCAGCAGGGTCCATAAATTGTGCCCTTCCAAGCAGACGGCGGAAGCTTTGGGGACAGCTAGATTATCTTTAAATATGGCTTTGACTACTAAAGCTGAAAAACAGTTAAGGTGGTCCTCTGCTCGATTTTACCACCTCTCAGATAGGATGGGTACAAATTTAGCTTGTAGGCTCCACCCCAGACAACGTATCCACACCCTCCCAAGGATTAAACTGGAGGGACGGATGTTATCTCAAAACCCTCAGCGTATCTTGCAAACATTTCAGAAATTTTTTCACAATATCTATAACCCCACCTTCGCCCCTTCATCTTCGGATGTGGATTCTTTCCTCTCTTCCATTCCCCTCCCAAAGCTCAGTAGGGCCCACCGTTTAATGCTCGAACAACCGATTACAGTTGAGGAGGTGCTTTTGGCTATTAAACATTCTAAAACCAAATCTGCACCGGGTCCTGATGGATTTCCTAACCTGTATTACAAAACCTATGGTTCCACGTTAGCTCCTCACTTGACGGAATTCTTTAATTCACTCAGATCGGGGGCTCAACTGGACAAAACACTCAACTCTGCGTACATCTCTGTTTTACCTAAACCGGAGAAAGAGCCGAGTCTGGTTAGTAATTACCGTCCGATTTTGCTTATTATTAATGACCTAAAACTGTTGACCAAAATTATGGCTGACCGTATCGCTTCCTTTGTCGCAAACTACAAACATATTGACCAAGTGGGCTTTATACCGTGAAGGCAGGGTCTAGACCCGCAGAGCTATTGATTTAATTTCTCTTCTTAACTCTACCTGGGATAAAAAGGTTTTTTTTTTGTCGTTAGACCTTCACAAGGCCTTCGACTCGATTTCGTGGACCTACTTATTTGAGGTCCTCCAATGATGGGGGTTCGGACCCTGTTTCTTGAAAGTCATCCAAGCACTGTATTCCACTCCTACGGCACAAATTAAACTCCAGGGCTTCTATTCTGAAATCTTGCCAATCTCCAGTGGCACAAGGCAGGGGTGCCCTCTTTCACCCCTGCTTTTTGCTATTGCAATAGAATCCTTAGCCATCTCCATATGGGAACACCCAGACATTACAGGGATTCAATGTGGCCCTACCAATCATAAATGCGCTCTATTTGCGGATGATATTCTGCTGTTCCTTACCTCTCCTATGGTCTCTCTCCCACATTTGTGTCGGGTCCTCAGTGAATTTTCCAGAGCTTCAGGCTTACGGGTGAACTATTCTAAATCGCAGGCGCTAAATATAAACCTCTCTCCCTCAGAGGTGACTAACCTCCAGACTAACTTCAAGTTCACATGGGCTGATTCCTTTATTCCCTACCTAGGAATCAAGTTGACATCATCAGTGGAAAAATTGTTTGGGGTCAATAATCCGGGCTTGTATAAAATTATTGATACTGAACTGCATAATTGGTACCCACTACAGCTATCTTGGCTGGGCAGGATACATTCGGTCAAAATGACCCTGCTACCCCAAATTTTGCACTATTTCCGCTCCCACCCTATCCCGGTTCCGAGGGTTTTCTTGCACAAAATGCAACAAAGTATCATTAGGTTTATCTAGGGGAATGAGGTTTTCAGGCTAGCTAGAGGGGTATTATTTTGATCTAGGAAACAAGGGGGTTTTGGCGTCCCTGACCTGCGGTTGTACTATCAAGCTGCTGACCTGGCTCAGGTTTCTGAAATTTACAAACGTTCTCATGTTCCGGACTGGATACACATTGAAAGACAAGCTGTCCCTCTGCACACTTTAGATTACCTTCTCTGGTGTTCACCCAAAGACAGGCCACCCATTCTTTCTCCGACTCTTTCCCATTCTTTCCAATTGTGGGATTCACTCAAGGAACACACGGCTTTGATTTCCCCCATTAAGCCTTTAGCACACATATTTAGGAACCCCTTGTTTCCCCCTGGCATTGACATTCTGGCATTCCGATGGTGGCTGGATAAAGGTCTTTATCGAATTGGGCATTTTTTTTACACTTTCTGGACTCATTACTGAAAAGTACTGTAACAGCAAACTAAAAATGCCGCACTCCGAAAAGTTCAGATTTCTACAGATCTCACACTTCTTACACTCTTTGTGGGAATCTAAGCCGCTACCCCCCCCCCCCCCCCCGAGCCACCCCTTATGAGACCTGGTGTGGGAATTTAACGGACAGGAAAGATGGTATCCCAGTAATCTCTAATTCATTGACTTCACAAAAACATCCTACATGGAGGCTTGGGAGTCCTACCTAGTGTATGACTTGGTTTAGAAATGCGTCTAGAGCATTTCAAGGTATTCTTAACGTGTCCCTTATCGAAGCTAACTTGAAGGTCCTAATGCGTTGGTATCTGGTACCTTCGAGACTATCCAGGATGTTTCGGTCAACCTCACCTCTTTGTTTCAGGGGTTGTGATTCTATTGGTGATATGCTGCATACTTGGTGGACCTGCCCCAGACTTAGAGGGTTTTGGAATAGAATCTTCAATGTAATTCGCAAAGTTACTGGGGTAACCTTAGACAAAACTCCACAAATAGCTCTGTTACATGCAAGAGATTTTCCGGCAAGTAAATCTAACCAGCGACTCATACACTTTATTCTTACAGGGGCCAAACTAACAATAGCGGGGTCATGGAAACGTCCTACAGTCTCTTTTATGCAGGCTAAGTGGAAAATATTGTGGATAATGTCCCAGGAAAAGCTGGTTAGTGTGCTGGAAGATTTGTCTGCACGATTTGAAGCTTGGTCACCCTGGGCTGACTATGTTAAGGTCTCCCTCATATAACACCTGATCTTTCTATATTACATCATCTGTCTGTATGCTAGTGAGATCTCCCTGGACAGCTCTCTCCTCTATTCCTTTGACTTCTATCTCCCCTCTCTCTTCTCCACCATTTTTCCCCCTTTCTTTCTCTTTCTCATTTCTAACTCATCTTTTCTGTTCTTCAACTTATTGCTTTAGTGTATTCTGGGAAACCCTTTATGTAATCTTCCCAGCTTGGTGCCTCTCGTTAGTAGGCCTTTCTTTAGTCTAAGCATGGTCACAGTTCACGAGGGACTGCCTTGAGGTGCTTATGTATTTCTGAGGACATTCCAATGTTGTATTGAATTTTGATTCTGGAGATCTGGGAGGCTTCCCTGTGCACAGCAGGTTCCCGTTAGGGATGCACGGGTTAACTCTCCCCTCACTGAAGGTTAACACTTTCCAATAACACTGCTTATCCTCGGGGTTATCTCCCTCCTAATTCGAGCATGAACCTCCTGGATGTATTACTGTACGAATATGGTTGATATTGTTCATTGTATATTTGTCAATTTTCCCACACTGCACTGTTTTGTTCTGTTTTGCATCTATTGCATATTTCAATAAAAATCTATTGAAAGAAAAAAAAACTAAAGGGAAACCCAACTAATTTATTGAGATCCAAACTTAAAAATATGGTAAAAGGAGCCCGGGAGGAAGTAGTATTGTCAATGAAGGAGGCTAAAAACCTTGTTCCTGATGCCCCCAGATTACCTTTTATATACCAATTGCCTAAAAATCATAGGAATAAACCAAACCCCCCCAGGGAGGCCAATTATCAGTGGTATAAATTCTATTTTCTCAAGGGTGGGAGATTATATGGATTGCTTTCTGCAGCCATTGGTACAGAAATATTGCTCATTCCTTTGGGATAGCAAGCACCTCATTCACACTTTAGAGAATGTACCTGTGAGTAAGAGCACTCTATTGGTCACCATTAATGTAGAGTCATTGTATACCAGCCTAGGCCACAGGATGTATTAGCCACCCCTAAATGAGCCTTGGACACCAAATTGGGGCTTAGGACCAAACAAAAAGATTTCCTGATTAAAGCCCTGGAGCTGGCCATGGCCAACAATTATTTCTGACATAATGGCTGTTATTTCAAACAAATAAAGGGCGTAGCCATGAGCGTGAAATATGCGCCTAGTGCCGCAAATATATTGTCGAGCCAGTGGGAGGAACAAGGGATTTTTGGCAGACCACAACCTGAAATGATTCTGTGCAAAAGATATATAGATGACTTTATAATCCTATGGAATGGGTCAGAACAGAGTCTCGAGTTCATAGAGAGGATCAATATTAACATACTGTATATGGCCTTAAGTTTACAGCTAATTGAGATCAATACACGATTAACTTCTTGTATTTGGTTTTGGCTAAGCAGGATGGTTTTCTTGACACAAAAACATTCTTTTAGGAGACAGACAGGAATAGTTTAATTCCCACTGCTAGTTGCCATCACCCCAAATGATTGGGGGTATACCAAAAGGACAGTTAATGCGTATTAGGCGAAACTGTAAATGCATAGAAGATTACGTTGAACAATCTAATATATTAGTGAACAGGTTTAAAGAAAAAGCTTTTAATAGACTTAAATAAGTTGTTTGGAGAAGCCTATCTCTCTTTTTTCATCCACACTGTACCCCGAGAATCTGTACACATATTGACAGGCTTTTCCAGATTATTATGGATTACTATTTATGCTGATTTTGACTACCTGTAATGGGGGTCAAATTCATCTGTTGAGTGTTCTGTGCATGTGAATGTCGGCGGAGAAGGGACCCACATATACACGGGTGATTTCTTAAGATTGGATGGTCTTGTAGGAGATCGAACACATTTTGGATTGCATTGTTCACAACAAACATTGAAACATTTGAGCACTGTGTTTCACTTTCTATATATATTTTTTTGTTTAAGTTCACTTGAAGCGCGGTCAGTTTACTTTACTTGTTTATTTAACAATAATTTATTATTTGAAAATATGCTTTAGTTTGCTATTAAAATTCCCTTTGACTTCAAGAGAGATTTAGCAAACAAGGAAGAACAGTACAAACAGTAAAAACTGTTTCGGTAGATTATTGGGTGAACAGGGCACTGAATCTACATGCACGACAAAATGAGTATACTGTAGAATTATACAAATGCCTCTACATTGTATGCACCCTAGCCAAAATTAATATAGTAATTTTGAGTGGGGGATTTTTACCTTGAAATTTCTAACCAACCATATGATTCTGGGCTTCTCTCATAGCTATTACCACAAAGTAACCAATACTGTTATTATTGCCTTACCTATTGTAGCTGTCTCTTCTTATTTTAGACTGTAGGCTATTTTGGCAGTGTGTGATCCATGCAAGGTACCTCTCCTTCATTACTGCTATTGCTTTTAGTAGGTAGGGCTTCACGTTGTTAGGGCCCACATACAGAATTTCCTCACTTTGTACAGTACTGTCAATATATATTTTTGCCACTAGATGGCATACATCCTTTTATCCTTTGCATTGTAAATATACAGCATGAACTAACAAAGACCATCATTATAAACTAATATTCATTAATTTATTTTCTATATCTATATAGCACCAACCTAATATGCACAAAGAATAACTAGTCCCTATCTATGAAAAAGTTTAAAATCCAAAATCCTTTTTTTATTTATTTATTTTTTTTTAATCAGATAATTTTTATTAAGTTTATCACACAAAAATGAAAACAATACGGATGAGATGGCCCATACATGTGCTCAAAGTTATACAATAAGGCGACCATATTTTTAAAATGAAATCCGGGGACATTTTTTATTGGCAAATGGTAAACTATTTTATAAGCATATTTTCCTCATATAATATATGAAGTGTATGTGGTATGTGTTTATGGAATGATTGTATGATATATACATTATTTCTCATGTTTCGTCCATGAGAATTTTTTATAAATTTATACATCAAGAATGCAGGGCTAAGTAGTGCTTGGGGACATGCTACATAAAGAATGCAGGGCTCAGGAGTGCACTACATAAAGAATACAGGGCTCGGGATTGTGCTACATAAAGAATGCAGGGCTCAGGAGTGTGCTGCATAAAGAATGCAGGGCTCAGGAGTGCGCTATATAAAGAATGCAGGGCTCAGCAGTGTGCTACATAAAGAATGCAGGGCTCGGCTGTGTCCATTGCCCAGGGCCCAGTAATGTACCCTGACCAGTGCCCAGCAATGCAGCTTTACTACTTTGTAGTTCAGGAGATCAGAGAGAAGAGAGCCGGCCGGATCATCACAGGCTGGCGTCGCCCGTTGTGTCAGCTTTAATTTGAATCGCCGGGTGCCCGCCGTCACACAAGTCCTGCCTCCTGGATTGGCTCCTACCTATGATAGACAGCACATGTCCTGGCACTGGACAATTGTATTGTCTATTAACGGAGCCAAACCAGGAGGTGGGACTTTGTGTGACAGCGGGCACCGGCGATTCAAAATAAAGCTTACACAGCGGGCGATGCTGGCCGGACACTCCCCAGTCAGTGTGTGCCACCTGGGGCACACCGCCCCCCCCCCTATCTCAGCACCCGCCCTGGATCAGCCCTGCACCTAGCACCACCCAGCAATCGTGGGACAAAGCCGGGGACAGACTGGCTCCGGGGACAGTGTCCTCAATCTGGGGACTGTCCCCGGAAACTGGGGACGTCTGGTCACCCTATTGTCCATGCAATGTAACATAGGTGAAATATAACACCAAGAAGTAGGGTTGTTTCTGACAAACAGCATTAAAGTTGGATCAATGAGCAATATTTGCGATCCCTATTTTATAAGTATGTGTCACATAACATATTAAAGCAGGAGTGAAAACACTTCACTAAAGATGTAATCGTGACATAGTTATAGGCCTTACCCCTTTTCCCTTTCCCTATTCCAGACCAAAATGGAGAAAAAAGAAAAGGAATGAGAAAAAAGATAAAAATGAAAAAGGAGAGATTAACCTTGTAAACAAGGAAAAAACAACTGCACCGTTTAAAGTAACAAGGAAATGCAAAACTTGTAATCAGCCTCTATATGTCAAGGTACAGTAAGTACATAATTGTATTATTAAGACACTGGAGAATTTACAAATCTGTAGCATCTTGAACTTTATGATACCACTTTACTTTCGGATGATTTAACCCAAACCAGAGGAAACTTCCCCACTTAGTATTCTATCTTTGACTAGTTGAAAGTGTGCAAGTCCAGGAGTGCCTAGCCAATCATCACATATATGTGTGAATTTTATTTGTCTACCTCTGTGTGGATAAACCAGTTTCTCCCTTATCAAAGCATTGTTAACAGCAGTGACCCTCTCTGTATGAGAGGGTGTTGTTGTAGAGACATTTTTGTGCTATAAGCTTCTAAGCAATAAAGAGGACTCTAATGATAGCTATATATGTATTGGGAGTATATAGTATTAATGGATCAAATTACTTTTGTCCAGTATCTTATCAATTTTGGACACTTCCATAACATGTGAATAAGAGTGCCATTGTCTATTTCCCATCTAGGAGAAAGGGGAGATTCCCTTCTGTGCCAGGTGTATAGCTTTTGGGGAATACGGTAGGTACGGTGTAGGATGAATAGCTTAGTGACCTTCTGAGCTGGTGATAGAGAGACCTTAGGTACATTGTCAAGTATAGTGGACCATTCCTCATCTGAAATATACCCTGACATCTGAATATATGTCCTTAGACAATCGAGTTCTACTAGTGAAGGACATGGCATTAGATACTTTGGACATAAAGAAGCTATATGAAGAAGAAATGTGTCCCTTTCTAGAGGAAGAAGTTACTAGTTGGTTGAGTATCTTAGGATCAGCTAATACCCAATTAGAGATTATGGCCTGAGAGGAGATAGCATGCTGAAAGTAGGTTGTAGGTATTGGTAAAATACATTGTTCGGTAGACCATAGTCCTCTTTCAGTGTCTGAAAGTCTTTCAACAATTGACTATGATAAAGTTGTGGGATGTAATTAAGACCACACAAGTTCGACAAAGATATTGTTGTTTGAAGATATGAGTGAATGAGGTGTAACCCAAATAACTGAAATGTTATATAGCTTTACTCCTGATTTTGTCAATCAACAGTGAAATAGATAGTAGAATACAGAGGCTTGGATCTAAATTCCCCCGCCTGCAAACACTACCAAATTATCGTTAGACAGTGCTGTCACTATTATACGTTTTATGGGATCATGGACGGAGGGGTCTCGGCAGAATGTAAGATGCTGTAATTGTGCAGCCATATAGTAGTATAGGGGATTAGGTACCACCAACCCTCCTGCTCTTTTTTGGTTCCTGTAACTTTTCCAATTTGAAACAAGGTGTTTGTTTTTTCATTTCCATATTAGTGTGAGAAACATGGTATTACACTTTTTGAAAATGTGAGTGAGAACCCATACAGGAGCGGTATGTAGTACATAAAGAAGTTAAGGGGCCCATATCATCTTTATTCGATTGCTTCTTCCTACTACTGATAGCGGTAACTTTATCCAGGTGGTGTTTTTTTTTTGGATCTTTTGGTTCAATAGTACACATTTAGTTTTAAATAGGCTCCTAAGTTCGGATGGGTATTTATTCCTAGATAGCGGAATATGTCCACAACTTTGATCTGTAATGCTGTCGGAGATAGGGGAGTGGCATCTGAGGGTGGCAGGGTGGATTTTTCCCGGTTTACCATGAAGCCGGAAATGGATTTATCCAAATTCATGAATTATTGACATAAGGTTTGAAATGAAATCAGAGGTGTCACCCAAAAAGCATAGGGCATAGTCGGTGTATAAAGCAAGTTTTTCCTCCATCTCCCTATGCCGAAATCCAGCTTTGTTGTGATCTCCCCTCATAGTTGCTGCCAAATTCACAATTGCTAGGGCAAAGAGCAGTGGGAATATGGGGCATCCCTGCTTTGTTCCTCTTTTCAGCTCAAAGGATGGGGATAGGGCATTGTTTATTTGAAAGCCAGGTGAGGGTGCTTTGTATAAAAGCTTAATCCAGGAAATAAAAGTTTGCCCGAAGTTCAATTTGTCTAGGACCTTCTATAGTAATCGCTACTCTATGCTATAAAATGCCTTAGCGGAATCAAGTGATATTATAGCCCTGTTGCCCATATTGTTTGTTGGTAGTTGAATATTTAGGTATAGTCTACGAAGGTTGGGAATGAACAGTGATTGATCATAGTGAATAAGTGTGGTTATTACTCTCAAGTGTCTCATTCCAAGTACCTTGGTGATAAGATTTAGATCGGTGGTTAAGAGCGAAATAGGATGGTAGGATTCTGGTTAGTTAGGATCCTTCCCAAGCTTAAATAGGACTACTATTATGGCTTTGTACATTGACATTGGAAGAGATCCTTGGTCCTTGGCAGCGCGTATTGTGGTAAGTAATTCAGGTAATATTATATTCCCATATTTTTAAAGAGTTCTATCGGTAATCCGGCACTACCTAGAGCTTTGGAATTAGGAAAAGTGGCCATCGCCAATTGCAGTTCCTCTAGGGTGATGGGAGCATTAAGTTGCTTTTTATCCAAGGCCTTAAGAAGGGGGAGGCGTATACCATTGGGAAACTCAGTTAACTCATCCTCAGTGTAGGAAACCTTGGATGAGTACATCATGGTGAAAAAGGATCGAAACCCGTGTATGATTGAGGGAGTGTCCGAAGCCACCTGTTTTGGGGATATGGTGTGTAAATAAGAGGACGATTGGTGGGACTTGGCAATAACAGATAACGTGTTCGTTTTTTCCCCCCCACTTTAAAAAATGTTTGAGAGGAAATAATTGCTTGTTCTCAGTTTGTTGGTGTTGCACAGTACAGTAGAATTGTTGTGCTTCTGTCCACTTCTTTTCAGTGGTAGAATTGGGAGTGTGTGTATAGGCCTGTTCTGCCCTATCCACTGCCATACTGGTTCGCTGTTTAGTAAAGTCTTGATAGAGGATATCTCCTAAATACATAAAACTCTGATAAATGCTTTTAAGTCATTCCACACTATAATAGTAAAGGTCCAGTGTCTATTTTCAATTAGAAAGCCTCTGGATTGCGCTCCTATGCGATTTGTATTAGTGAAAAGGGGAAGCCAAAAAGGATAAAGCTTTCAGTGGGTAGGCAACTTGACAAAGTGTAAAGATATAATAAATTTAATGGGGGAGTAATCAGAGAACCTTCTAGCAAGGTAAATAACTTTAGGGTTAAAAGACAGGGTTAGGTCAGTGTCCAAAACTAGATCTATGCATGACAGAGTGGAATGGGTTAGAGAATGGCATAAGAACTGCGCCTTAAGAGAGTACTTACTGCGCCAAAGGTCAATTAGCCCTATTTCAGAGATATACCGAGCAAATGTCGTGGGAGATCTAGTGCCTTATGGTCAAAATTTCTTATATAGATCCAATGCGGTATCAAGCACATTATTGAAACCTCCCATAACAAACACTGGAATTTGGGGAAGGTTGGCAAGAAACTGAATCAGACATTTCAAGACCTCAGTGTTAAAGGATGGAGGTATATATATATATATATTTGCTGTAATACACAAGCGAGAATCCCAATTACTCAGAAAATCTGACTTGAGAGTAAATTTGCGTGTGAAGAACTTTCAGCGTAGCAGTTCTTGATATTAGGATACAGTGAGGGAAAAAAGTATTTGATCGCCTGCTGATTTTGTTTGTTTGCCCACTGACAAAGAAATGATCAGTCTATAATTTTAATGGTAGGTTTATTTTAACAGTGAGAAACAAAATAACAACAAAAATATCCAGAAAAAACAATTTCAAAAAAGTTATAATTTAATTTTCATTTTAATAAGTGAAATATGTATTTGATCCCCTATCAATCAGCAAGATTTCTGGCTCCCAAGTGTCTTCTATACAGGTAATGAGCACTCTTAAAGGGAGTGCTCCTAATCTCAACTTGTTACCTGTTTTTTTTTGTTTTTTTTTTAAAGCCCGTGGTGTGTGAAACACACTCAAAAGACTTACACCCGGTGCATAAAAAAGTGCACACACGCAAACGTGGACACACAAAAAGTGCACAAGGCGTACACATGGCCCTCCTCCGAAGAGGAAGGGCCCTGACCCTGATCCCCCGGGGCGCGAAGCTCCTGACAGGGACTGAGGTACTCACTTTGGTCCACCCAGCCGAAGCCGGGCAGACCCCATTCTTCAGGGGGACTGCCGAAACAGGCCACCCCGAGTACTAGGTGGGGCTCCCCCGAAGGGAGACCCCATGGGAGAGGGCGAACTAAGCCAAAAGGCCATATCCACCCCCTCCCAAGACTTACAGGGCAGGCCCGAGGACCTACGCCGTCAAAGTCGTGCAAAAGTGCTCAACCAAAAGGGACAAACGTGACACACAACAAAGAAAAAACAGGGTGGGGAAAAGGGAAGTGGAGAAGTGCTGGGTAGTGCCTAAGTGCAAGACCTCGGCAGGCCCCCCGGCCAGGAATAAAAAATTCATCTGGTGTTGGCCAAAAGGCCCACCCCAAGAGGCAGGTGCTTGAAAAAGTGTGATGGTGCAGTGACCAAGGTGCCACAAAAACTCAGGTGAGCTGCCCCTCACCAGTGAGATTGAGGCACCCCTGGGCTGCCACCCCAGGGGCACGTACGCCACGGGCTTTTTCGGTCTCAGCCCCTGGCCAGACCCAGTGTAGCCCTTCCTGTCAGGAGGCCAGGAATGCAGACAGCTCGGGGACAGCCCAACCTCGAGGGTATAGAAAATGGCCCCCTTCTAGCCAAATTCACCCAAGAGGAAAGGCCCTTCCCCTCACCATCCGCACTCCCACCAATTACATCCAGGAGCAGTACTAACCGTGGTCGCCCGGCTTTCCCACTCCCTTCAAACTGACAGGGGCGGACCCATTCAAATCAGGAAGGCATTGGAACCCTCCGGCTTTCTCTGGTTTGGCCTACTCCGGTCCTCCTTGTTACCTGTATAAAAGACAACCGTACACGTAATCAATCAGGTTCCAATTTCTCCACCATGGCCAAAGAGCTGTCCAAGGATGTCAGAGACAAGATTATAGAGGCTGGAATGGACTCCAAGTCCATTGTCAAGCAGCCTGGTGAGAGGGTGACATGAGTTGGTGCAATTGTTCCCAAAGGGAAGAAACACAAAATAACTGTCAATCTCCCTCCGTCTGGGGCTCCATGCAAGACTTCACCTTATGGAGCTTCAATGATCATGAGAACGGTGAGAAATCAACAAAGAATTGGGGTTTTTTTTGC
This sequence comes from Pelophylax lessonae, assembly GCF_965119305.1. Lineage (NCBI taxonomy): Eukaryota > Metazoa > Chordata > Amphibia > Anura > Ranidae > Pelophylax > Pelophylax lessonae. The sequence continues at coordinate 689,755,134 of NC_138768.1, forward strand.
TGTTGGTTTAATAACTGGGTTAAGCCCCTAGTCAGGTGTGTCTCTTGCAAGCAAATAATAGTTGGGTCATGATGGTTAAAAAGGATGAAAACCGCAGTTCTCTTCTTGGCATCATGCAAGCCACACACCCTTCAAGAGAGGATGGTATTAGTGAGTGTACTCATAGGTAGAGAGATTGTTTATACAGTGGATCAGAATATGGTCACTTGAGACAGGAGGTGTGGTATCATAACCTTCAAGAGAATTAAAGGACTGACAGAGTCTATAACAGGAGATGAAAGTCCAGGAGCAACTTCTCCAAATAATCCACTAAGGGGTGCATGTAGCATATGCTATCACGGTGACATCCACAGTGACAAATACAAAGAACAAGTAAGAAAAAATAAAACACAAACAGTAGGTAGTGAAGGGGGTAATAGGAAGGGCCAAAGCCAACAATACTTCAAATCTGGCTGTGTAGGCTACAAGGTAGAAAGTGAATGAATGTATTACTTTCCCATTCTTCCTTTAAATAAAGCTCTAATAAAAAGTAATGTGAGTAAGTAACGTTGAGTATAGGCTTCTGTGCCATGTCAAAGCCGCTGCAGGTTACTGTCTTTCATGACGGTCCAACCAGTTGGTTGCCGTAACAGGATTTTCAAAAACGTATACAGAGCCATCTGCCACCACCTGTATTTTAGCAGGGTTCCCGGTGTCAGCATCTGTGTCCTCTATGGCCACATCCTGTGGTCTCAGGAGAAGTAGGCTTTATGAGAAGAGCTGCAGGCTGTTCTATACAGGAGGGCTGCAGGGAAGTAGCTATTCGAGCCATCGCAGATTGCGGAGAGAGAGAGGACTTCTTCAGAGACTTGCTTTTGCTTGGGTTGTGGGTGAACTTCCCCAATTTGGCTGCCAATGCTTTTTGGTGGTCCTTTTGTGAACACTGGAGCAGCAGGGAGCCGCCATGTTGAATCACCTGGCTTTCTGCTGGGGCACCCTCCTCCTTCTTCCTGGTTATAGCTGCGGGCTTCACAGAGGCAGTGAAAATGCCCCAGTGGGTGTCTGCACAAAGGGAGCAAGGTTTCTGGGCTTTAGTCTCACAGCAGGATAATTGTCAGGATTCTGTATGAGTTGCAGTGAAGCATGTCTGCTCACATGAACGGCCAAGCCACGCCCCCCCCACAAGAAAAAAAAATCCAATATCCTTACTATACTCATACAGTGGAGGAAATAAATATTTGATCCTCTGCAGATTTTGTAAGTTTGCCTACTTACAATGATAGGAAGGGTCCATCATTTTATCATAGGTGTATTTTAAATGATAGAGACAGATATCAACCCAAAATCGAGAAAAAAACCCCAGATACGAATGTTATAAATCGAGTTGCAGTTCAGTGAGTAAAATAGGTAATTGATCCCCAAGCAAAACATGACTTAGTGCTTGGTGGAGAAACCCTTGTTGGCAAGCACAGAAGATGTTTCTTGTAGTTGATTACCAGGTTTGCACTCATCTTAGGAGGGATTTTGGTCCACTCTTCTTTACAGATCTTCTCTAAATCCTTAAGGTTTCTTGGCTGTCGCTTGGCAACTCAAAGTTTTTGTTCCCTCCATAGGATTAGGTCTAGGGACCTTGCAGGCGCTAAAAGATTTCAATGGGACTGTGGTTGCAACTGCCTTGAAATCATTCACAAGCTCCCCCCATGTAGTTCTGGGCTGGTCCCTCTTTTTTCTCATGATCATCCTTACCCCATGAGACGAAACCTTGCATGGAGCTCCAGACCGATGGTGATTGATAGTTATTTTGTATTTCTTCCATTTGCGAATAATCGCTCCTACAGTTGTCCCCGTCTCACCAAGCTTCTTGCTGATGGTCTTGTAGCACATTCCAACCTTGTGCAGTTCTACAATCTTGTTCCTGATGTCCTTTGAGAGCTCTTTGGTCTTGCCCTTAATGCTGAGGTGTGAATGGAAGAAAGAGATTCTGAGAACAGGCGTCTTTTATACACATAACGGGTTGTTCTTAGGAAAAAGTAGAAAAATGTGTAGGACTTTGAAGGTAGCCACCATAAATCCCATAAGGAAAAGCCAGGAAATTGTACTAAAATAGAAAATATTTATTACAACATAGTAAGAGTAATTAAAACCAACACATGTAAAATGTATTGAAAAGTGCTGTGTGACATCTTCCTAAAGCACAAGAACCCATTACATGCCCATTATGTGCCAATATCTAATATATGTAAAGGGACAGATACAGCAATAGTATCACGGGTCAGGGCCGAACAGGATTCTAGTGCATCATATTCCAATGGTGATCCGTGATACCATCACCGTATCTGTGCCGTGCCTTTACATATATTAGATCTTGGCATTAGGAGCACCTTCTTAAATTGACAGGACTAATCTGTGTATCACATGAACACATACACAGTCTGTGGGAGCCAGAATTATTGTTGGTTGGTAGGGGATCAAATACTTCTTTTACTCACTGAACTGCAACTCAATATATAACATTTGTATCACGTGTTTTTTTCTGGATTTTTGGTAAATATTCTGTCTCTATCATTTAAAATACACCTATAATAATAATTATAGACCCTTCATTTCTTTGTAAGTGGGCAAACTTAAAAAATTAGCAGGGGATCAAATAAATAATTTTGCCACTGTACATGCACTGGAACATATAGTCAGATGCCAATTAAACTAATACTATGTATTTGGAGAGCCAGCTGGGTTGCCCTGAGATATTTCACACAAACACGGGAATAACATTCTATCTCCACATACAGTATTTTACAAAAGTGAGTAAATATTCTATTATATCTTTTCATGTGACAACACTGAAGAAATAACACTATTGTGTTATTAACATTATTGTCTAAACCTCTGGCAACAAAATTGAGTACACCCCTAAGTGAAAATGTCTAAATTGGGCCCAAAGTGTCAATATTTTGTGTGGTCACAATTATTTTCCAGCATGGAGTTCACCAGAGCTTCACAGGTTGCCACTGTAGTCCTCTTCCACTCCTCCATGATGACATCATGGAGCTGGTGGATGTTAGAGACCTTGCGCTCCTCCACCTTCCATTTGAGGATGCCCCACAGATGCTCAATAGGGTTTAGGTCTGGAAACATGCTTGGCCAGTCCATCACCTTTACCCTCAGCTTCTTAAGCAAGGCAGTGGTTGTCTTGGAGATGTGTTTGGGGTTGTTATCATTGTAGCACCCTCCTAGGTAGGTGCTAGTGAGAGAAGTTTTGAGCTCTGTCTACTTACCAGAGGAGCTGCAGGTAAATCTATATTGTTCTCTGCCTACCAGAGAGCAGGATCTGTTAGTGAGGTCTGCTCATTGTGTCCAGTATGCGATTCATTCGGTCTGGAGAGTGTTTCGTGCTGGTCCAATAGGGAGGTATGTTGGACAGCGGAAGTAAACCTGAAGAATGGGTGCATAAGCTTTTGAAACAGTCCTGTTGATTGGCAGAGGGCAGGTCGCCTCGGTGCATTCTGGGATACTGTATAAAAGCCAGGAGCACATGTGCTGAGGGGTCTTTTGTTGGAGAGCGGAGTCCCGGAGGGAGGGGGGGCTGCCTCCTCCTCTGTAGAGGTGCCATGCGGTTGCAAGAGGTCATCCTGAAGGCCAGAGGAGTGGTTGAGAGGAGCTGAACCCAGAGGTCCAGGGAAGCAGACTGAGAGGGGAGACACTGGAGACCCTGTGGCTTACAGGGACTCGTGTCAAGGGGCCTGACCTGAGGGGGGCCATCCCTGCTCATAGGATAGTCAGTGGACAGGTGTCAGCAGAGAGAGAGAAGATACTAAGGAGAGTGTCCTGAAGATAAGAGATTGTTCACCAAGTCATCTTGAAGATAAGAGAATTAATTTCTATTCATCCAAAGTGGCAGGATGAATCAACAGCCTGGCTGTTCCATATCTAAAGCGAAGTAGAGAAGATAGGAGTCCTCAAATATTGTGAATAGTTAAATTGGAGTATGCCACTATTCTCTTCTCATATCCCCATTATACAATAAACAACAAAACCACCAAATACCCCTGGACTGATTATTGAAGTGAGAGCCAAGAAGAATTAAGAAATTGCATTTGCTCATAGCCGCATGCTGGTAACCAGGGGGACCCACAGAGTTAATATCCAACAGTCCCCATGGGGGCAGTGCTACATCATGTTGGAATGCTGCCCTGCGGCCCAGTCGTCGAAGGGAGGAAATCATGCTCTGCTTCAGTATGTTACAGTACATGTTGGCATTCATGGTTCCCTCAATAAACTGTAGCTCCCCAGTGGCGGCAGCACTCATGCAGCCCCATACCATGACTCTCCCACATCATGCTTGACTGTAGGCAAGACACACTTGTCTTTGTTCTCCTCACCTGGTTGCCGCTTGACACCATCTGAACCAAATAAGTCTCATCAGACCACAGGACATGGTTCCAGTAATCCATGTCCTTAGTCTGCTTGCCTTCAGCAAACTGTTTGGGACGACAGCCATGCAGACCAATTTGATGCAGCGTGCGGCATATGGTCTGAGCACTGACAGGGTGACCCCCCACCCCTTCGACCTCTGCAGCAATGCTGGCAGCACTCATATGTCTATTTCCCAAAGACAACCTCTGGATATGGGGCTGAGCACGTGCACTCAATTTCTTTGGTCGACCACGGTGGGGCCTGTTCTGAGTGGAACATGTTCTGTTAAACCACTGTATGGTCTTGGCCACCATGCTGCAGCTTTGTTTCCCGGTCCTGGCAATCTTCTTATAGCCTAGGCCATCTTTATGTAGAGCAACAATTCCTGTTTTCAGATCCTCAGAAAGTTCTTTGCCATGAGGTGCCATGTTGAACTTCCAGTGACCAGTATGCGAGAGTGAGAGTGATAACACCAAATTTAACACACCTGCTCCCCATTCACACCTGAGACCTTGTAACACTAATGAGTCACATAACAGTGGGGAGGGAAAATGGCTAATTGGGCCTAATTTGGACATTTTCACCCACCCAGCAGTCACATAAATGCGCATGGCTGCCAGGAACAGGTCAGTGCAGCGTTGTATTCACAATACATCATGTTGCCTGAACTGGTCTGTCTTACAACTGATTCTAAAATAAAAATAAATAATAGGATGTGCTAGCCTACAATCAAATAAGACCACTGCACCTGAGATTTCCTAAATACCGGGAGATGAGTGAACCAATATATAAGTGAGGTGTTGCTCTTGTCCATGTGTGAACAGGTGGGAAAGCTGAAATGGTTAAATATCATTTTGGCACGCCTCTGGTGAGTGAATGATAGGGAGAGGAACCCACTTGTGAGGGACAGTGAATAGCTCAGGGTCAGGTTCCTGGCGAGGAGGGATAGTTTATGAAAGGCTCCTTCTTCATTATACACACTCATGTGGGACTCCCTCCACTCATACCCAGAAGGGACACTATCCTTGCTAATGAAAGCTGTCCTCTGGTAACATATGCTGAAAATGCTGTGAACTGTATATATGAGTGCTAAACATCACTTTATGTGTCACTGTGGTCCACTGTGCAGGCCTTCTTTCTCCTTAATAAAAGGTACCCTGCTTAGCCTCTGCTCACATGCATACTGTCCACTGCCCTGACCTGCCTCTACACTGCCTACTGCACTGCTCTGCCTCCACCTCCTGCCCAGCCTAATTACATTTGCAGTTTGCCAGTGACACCACTATTCACTATCAGAGCTTTGCAGCTTCCTGTGTCATCTTGTTGTTCATTACTGTGACAGAGCTTCATTACATAGTTGAGGTCCTGCCCTTTTCCTTGCCTGCAAGTTACATAGGCATACCCATCGAGCCTTCCTGCACGCATTGTGGATCAACAGCACGACCAATACTCCATTCAAACTGTCTTGGTGTTTATTTCATTCAAGTCCATGTGAATGAAAAATGTTATAAGTGTAGCACCCTCCTAGTCAGGTGCTAGAGAGTGAGTATAGTTTTGGCTCTGTCTTCCTATCAGAGGAGCAGTAGGTAAATTCTATATTGCACTCTGCTTAACAGGGAGCAGGATCTGTGAGTTAGGTCTGCTCAGGATGCCCAGTGTGTGATTCATATAGTCTAAGGGAGTGTCCCCAGATGATCCAATGGGGAGGCACATTGGATAGTGGAGGAAACCTGACCAATGACACGCAGGCTTTTGATACAGCCCCCGGGATTGGCATAGACTGTTTGCCTCGGTGCATTGTGGGGCAGGGTATAAAAAGCCAGGGGCACGTGAGGTAGAGGTCTTTTGTTGGAAGCAGAGTCCCAGAAGGAGGGTGGCGGCTGCCTCCATTTCTGCAGCAGTTGGTGATGGTCACAGGCAGTCGGCCTGGTGAACCTACAGTGTGGAGCTGAACTCAGAGGTCCAGGAGAGCTGACTGAGGAGATGGGGCACTGCGAGAATCTGGAAAGCAGTATCGTAAATACAAAAGGATCTTGCCCAGGGGTCTGCCCACGAAGGGGACCACTCCGGAGTCAGTGGACGGGTGTCAGCCGGTATAGATAAAAGGGGGTACTGGGGGAGTACCCTGAAGAGAAATACAAACAGGAACATTTACTTCAGCTTCATTCAAGTGACAGGATGAAGTAGCGGCCTTGCCGCATCCTCAAGTTAGAAGTCCTCAGAATTTGTGAATAGTTCAAGGTTGGAGTATCCCACTCATCCCTTCTCCCATCCCAATATAAAATAAAAACAACAAAAACCTCTACCGCTAGACTGATCATTGACTGAGCCAAGAACGTAAAGTGCTAAGAATTCTGCATGCAGTTGCTACGGGTAACCCAGGGGAATCCAAAAGTGTCAATCACCAGCAGTCCTCTAGGGGACAGTGCTACATAAGAAAAGCAGAAGGATCCCAGGAGGAAGGTCAGAAGCAAGATAAAAACAATGTAAACTTGAAGAAAAATGTCTTTGAGTTCTAGCTTGTGTTTGCTTTTTTTTTGTTTTTTTTTTCTAATCCAATACATTACAGAATTAGTAATAAATGTAGGTTTTCGAATTCATTTTCCATTTTAAAAACTCACTCCTCTGTAAGCGCTCCCTCCGGGATACAGTGCTGCATGCACCTTCCGATCTCGAACATGCGTATATCATACAAAGCATGGCGCACTCATTGTGTTGCAGCTTGCCTGGCATTGTGTCATTTCCGCTTTGGAAATACCACAATGCTACAAGTGGGGGATGCCCATTGACTCCTGAGATTAATGACACTCATATCCCAGGAGCCAATGGGCGGGAGGAAATGCACCAGAAGAGGAACATTCTGCTTGACATATAAAGTATGGAGGAGTTTATAGGTTCTTTGATAACAATAGGGGGATCCATCTAAAACCATGAGGCAAGTTTGGAGGAGGTACATTTTTTGGATCTTAGGATTTCCGTTAAGGAGGACAGATTTGTCACCTGTACTTTTTTCAAACCAACCGATAGGAATTCATAATGACAGGATTCATTCATAGATGATAATCTTTATTGAATTCTGTTTGCCCCTGAGGAAGCAATAATCTTTTGCGAAACATGTCGGGCTAGAATTCCAGTGGAGGCACCCTAAACCTCGTACCTCAATAAGGAGAATCCTATCAATGACATTTGTGGAAAGTCACTAAGTGTATTAATGATTATAAGTGTATTGTTGTCTATATATGTTCTGTGTATGTTTGATAATTATATGTCAATCGTCAAAATAGTTTTTGACTTTTAAAAGAAAAACTTAATAAAATATTTTTGCTTTTTATACTTACCTAGTCTTATATGAATTGAGTAAGATACCATCAAAGTCCCACTAAGCCCTCCTTTTTCTCCCAATGCACACTTGGACATTGGTAAACACTGTTTTACATGTTAACCGGGATGGAGGTATCAAAGAAATAATTTCTTATTAAACACAACCTTTCGATAATATATGATCACATGGTAATGGGTATTTACATAAATAAAAATCAAACAAATCCTGCGCTAAACCAATAAATGTGAATTTGTGCAAATTTGTGACAAATGAAAGCAGCTGTACACTTGACCAATAGTAAATCAACAAATATATAAATCAAAAATAGTGCAGCGCTAATGAATGTGATATAAACACACACTGTATTTGTATTTGAATGAAATGAATCATGCAAAAAATTGTGTGCATATAAAAAAATAAGTGAAGATACAATGAAAACTATAAATATGGTGAAATATAAGTCCCAGAAAAGTGATGCCAAAACCAAAGGCTTGTATCCCGAGGTGGGTTAGGAGTACACCCGTGCACATGCAATCTGAATGGCAGCTTACCAGAAAATGAGGCCTCCAATTTAATGGAACAGCCACATACGCTTAGATGTAGGACCCAATAAAGCTCATCTTATGGGGATCAGGAACCAAGAACGCTCCGCTGCGCACTATGAAGCTTGTGAACTCCAAGGATAGTGTCACATGTATAGAGGAAAATGAGAGGCACATAGCGTAATCTCGTTTCCAAATAAAATCAAGTTTAATAGCCAATTGCACTTACAATGAGACGACTTGACACGAGTACATCAAACAAATCAACAAGCAGACCGCGGCGTCCCGCGTGTGTAGATCGATGAAGCCGGCGTCTAGGGGGCGTGATAGCTCTTCATCCGTTACCGGCCAACCGGTTTCGTCAGATGTGACGTCGTTCCGGGGCATGGGTATTTACACACCGTGGATGAAGGGTAATTTTTTCTTCCTCTAGAAAGCCTCAAAAAATGTAAGTAATGCCCTCTTTGTCAGTATCTAAAACTGTAATCAATTAGTGTTACAGAGATCTTATGTGAGATTATATACAGTGGGTACGGAAAGTATTCAGACCCCCCTTAAATTTTTCACTCTTTGTTATATTGCAGCCATTTGCTAAAATCATTTAAGTTCATTCTTCTTCCTCATAAATGTACACACAGCTCCCCATATTGACGGAAAAACACAGAATTGTTGACATTGTTGCAGATTTATTAAAAAAGAAAAACTGAAATATCACATGGTCCTAAGTATTCAGACCCTTTGCTGTGACACTCATATATTTAACTCAGGTGCTTTCCATTTCTTCTGATCATCCTTGAGATGGTTCTACACCTTCATTTGAGTCCAGCTGTGTTTGATTATACTGATTGGACTTGATTAGAAAAGCCACACACCTGTCTATATAAGACCTTCCGGATCCCAATGCATGTCAGAGCAAATGAGAATCATGAGGTCAAAGGAACTGCCTGAAGAGCTCAGAGACAGAATTGTGGCAAGGCACAGATCTGGCCAAGGTTACAAAAAGATTTCTGCTGCACTTAAGGTTCCTAAGAGCACAGTGGCCTCCATAATCCTCAAATGGAAGACGTTTGGGACGACCAGAACCCTTCCTAGAGCTGGCCGTCCGGCCAAACTGAGCTATCGGGGGAGAAGAGCCTTGGTGAGAGAGGTAAAGAAGAACCCAAAGATCACTGTGGCTGAGCTCCAGAGATGCAGTCAGGAGATGGGAGAAAGTTGTAGAAAGTCAACCATCACTGCAGCCCTCCACCAGTCGGGGCTTTATGGCAGAGTGGCCCGACGGAAGCATCTCCTCAGTGTAGGACACATGAAAGCCCGCATGGAGTTTGCTAAAAAACACCTGAAGGACTCCAAGATGGTGAGAAATAAGATTCTCTGGTCTGATGAGACCAAAATAGAACTTTTTGGCCTTAATTCTAAGCGGTATGTGTGGAGAAAACCAGGCACTGCTCATCACCTGTCCAATACAGTCCCAACAGTGAAGCATGGTGGTGGCAGCATCATGCTGTGGGGGTGTTTTTCAGCTGCAGGGACAGGACGACTGGTTGCAATCGAGGGAAAGATGAATGCGGCCAAGTAAAGGGATATCCTGGACAAAAACCTTCTCCAGAGTGCTCTGGACCTCAGACTGGGCCGAAGGTTTACCTCCCAACAAGACAATGACCCTAAGCACACAGCTAAAATAACGAAGGAGTGGCTTCACAACAACTCCGTGACTGTTCTTGAATGGCCCAGCCAGAGCCCTGACTTAAACCCAATTGAGCATCTCTGGAGAGACCTAAAAATGGCTGTCCACCAACGTTTACCATCCAACCTGACAGAACTGGAGAGGATCTGCAAGGAGGAATGGCAGAGGATCCCCAAATCCAGGTGTGAAAGACTTGTTGCATCTTTCCCAAAAAGACTCCTGGCTGTATTAGATCAAAAGGGGCTTCTACTAAATACTGAGCAAAGGGTCTGAATACTTAGGACCATGTGATATTTCAGTTTTTCTTTTTTAATAAATCTGCAACACTCAGGGCCGGACTGGCGTATCGGGATACCAGGATATTTCCCGGTGGACCGCCGGCCCTGGGGCCGCTTTGATAGGGCCGCCCGCAGAGCGCCGCTTTAAATATTGCCGGCCGCTTTAAGGATTCCATTGGGTGCCACTTTAAGGATTCCATTGGGGCCGCTCGCCGCTGATTGGCCGCTCGCGGCGTTCCTCGCCGATTGGCCGGCGGCCGCTGACGCTGTGCAGCCAGGCTGCGTGCACTGCCCCGGCCCCCTCTGCGCTCCCGCTGTACCTGTGAGCGGCATGACGTCACGGCGGGGCGGCTGGCCGGCTGCGCCTGCGCGGTGGACGGCGGTGCTGCTGGCTCTGGCTGCCTGGTGCATCTTTTCAACTGGAGTCTGGCGCCGATGATCCCTCCCCCCTCCCAGTCTCCCACACTGCACGCACGCCAGCATGTGATCGCCTGGTGGTAAGTAGTATATCATCATGCTGCCAATGAATGGGGGCAATGCTGTGTGCTCTGCAATGAATGGGGGCAATGCTGTGCGCTCTGCAATGAATGGGGGCAATGCTGTGGCGCTCTGCAATGAATGGGGCAAGCCTGTGGCGCTCTGCAATGAATGGGTTGGGGGCAATGCTGTGCGCTCTGCAATGAATGGGGGCAATGCTGTGCGCTCTGCAATGAATGGGGGCAATGCTGTGGCGCTCTGCAATGAATGGGGTCAATGCTGTGGCGCTCTGCAATGAATGGGGGCAAGGCTGTGGTGCTCTGCAATGAATGGGGGCAATGCTGTGCGCTCTGCAATGAATGGGGGCAAGGATGTGGCGCTCTGCAATGAATGGGGGCAATGCTGTGGCGCTCTGCAATGAATGGGGGCAATGCTGTGGCGCTCTGCAATAAATGGGGGCAAGGCTGTGGCGCTCTGCAATGAGTGGAGGCAAGGCTGTGGCGCTCTGCAATGAATGGGGACAATGCTGTGCGCTCTGCAATGAATGGGGGCAATGCTGTGGCGCTCTGCAATGAATGGGGGCAATGCTGTGGCGCTCTGTAATGAATGGGGGCAATGCTGTGCGCTCTGCAATGAATGGGGGCAAGGCTGTGGCGCTCTGCAATGAATGGGGGCAATGCTGTGGCGCTCTGCAATTAATGGGGGCAAGGCTGTGGCGCTCTACAATGAATGGGGACAAGGCTGTGGCGCTCTGCAATGAATGGGGACAATGCTGTGCGCTCTGCAATGAATGGGGGCAATGTGGTGGCGCTCTGCAATGAATGGGGGCAATGCTGTGGCGCTCTGCAATGAATGGGGGCAATGCTGTGGCGCTCTGCAATGAATGGGGGCAATGCTGTGGCGCTCTGCAATGAATGGGGGCAAGGCTGTGGCGCTCTGCAATGAATGGGGGCAATGCTGTGGCACTCTGCAATGAATGGGGGCAATGCTGTGGTCACTGTGCATTGAAAGGGTGGCACGCTGGTCACTGTGCATTGAAAGGGTGGCACGCTGGTCACTGTGCATTGAAAGGGTGGCATGCTGGTCTCTCTGCATTGAAAGGGGGGCACACAGCGCTGGTCACTGTGCACTGAAAGTGGGGCATGCTGGTCACTGTGCATTGAAAGGGTGGCACGCTGGTCACTGTGAATTGAAAGGGGAGCACGCTGGTCACTGTGCCTTGAAAGGGGGGCACGCTGGTCACTGTGCCTTGAAAGGGGGGCACGCTGGTCACTGTGCATTGAAAGGGGGGCACGCTGGTCACTGTGCATTGAAAAGGTGGCACGCTGGTCTCTCTGCATTGAAAGGGGGCACGCTGGTCTCTCTGCATTGAAAGGGGGGCACGCTGGTCACTGTGCATTGAAAGGGGGGCACGCTGGTCACTGTGCATTGAAAGGGGGGCACGCTGGTCACTGCATTGAAAGGGGGGCACGCTGGTCACTGTGCCTTGAAAGGGGGCACGCTGGTCACTGTGCCTTGAAAGGGGGGCACGCTGGTCACTGTGAATTGAAAGGGGGGCACGCTGGTCACTGTGCCTTGAAAGGGGGGCACGCTGGTCACTGTGCCTTGAAAGGGGGGCACGCTGGTCACTGTGCATTGAAAGGGGGGCACGCTGGTCACTGTGCATTGAAAAGGTGGCACGCTGGTCTCTCTGCATTGAAAGGGGGCACGCTGGTCTCTCTGCATTGAAAGGGGGGCACGCTGGTCACTGTGCATTGAAAGGGGGGCACGCTGGTCACTGTGCATTGAAAGGGGGGCACGCTGGTCACTGCATTGAAAGGGGGGCACGCTGGTCACTGTGCCTTGAAAGGGGGGCACGCTGGTCACTGTGCCTTGAAAGGGGGGCACACAGCGCTGGTCACTGTGCATTGAAAGTGGGGCACGCTGGTCACTGTGGATTGAAAGGGGGGCACGCTGGTCACTGTGCATTGAAAGGGTGGCACGCTGGTCTCACGACGCAATGCTATGGGGCTGGTATGTAATTTTTTCCGGGGCTGGTATGTAATTTTTTCCAGGGCTGGTTTTCATACCCAGTCCGGCCCTGGCAACACTGTCAACAATTCTGTGTTTTTCTGTCAGTATGGGGTGCTATGTGTACATTCATGAGGAAGAAGAATGAACTTAAATGATTTTAGCAAATGGCTGCAATATAACAAAGAGTGAAAAATTTAAGGGGGTCTGAATACTTTCCGTACCCACTGTAACATACTTTTTATGGTGAGCATTCAATACCTTGATTTGTCGCCATTTGACGTCATATACTATGAAATTGAATTGGAGTTTTAATATTTCCATCTAGTGCTTCCATTATCCTTTCCCTTAAGGTGCCTGCTAATTGGGTAGGCCACCTCTAATGATTTATCGAGAGAAATATGGCACTGTCTGCTGTCGGTTATTTACGACAAGGCTCCGATTAGAGAATGTGTATTTCTCTTTTATTTAAAATTTTGGAGCTACGTGGTTTTTCTTTTTGACTACTAGGGTCTGCTTTTGCTAAATACATGGGTATGACTCCAGAAAGGGGAATTTTGGCACATGCTGGTGTTCAGATCTGCGCTGTACAATTAAGGTGGTGGGTTTCTGGATAACGCATGACTATTGTCAAGGTGCAGATTTATCCATGTTTTAGGGGATACCCATTTAGGTATTTTTATCCCAGCAATTGCGGTGGTGGCCTTAGTTATATTGTCTTGATTACATGGGAGAGTATACCGATTTGAGATCAAGCATTCGTTGTGAAAGGTTGCCTGCGGTTCAGACCGAGGTGTGATTAGTCTGTTTGTTATATATTGCGGTGACTCCGGACATCATCCTGTGGTGAAACGCGTCGAGCGGAGTGACGTGCTGACATCACCGCGCTTCTCTAATCCCGGAAAATCTGGCTTTTGTGATTTAGTCGGCCAACTTTTTTGAAACCAATGCGATTTTAAACTCTCCTTGATGTAAGTGCAATTACCTCATGTTATGAATAAAGCGTTTAAGGATTTTACACTGTGGCAAGCCTTTTTGTATTTTGGGGATCTCCAGTGACGACACCACATTGATGGTGGATCTTCACGCCCCAAGAGGTTCCTTGGACGATAAAGGCCTTGGCTAGGTTTATAGCCACAAGTGAGCACTTTTTATGGTGGACTGCCCACTGTATATACAGTATACGTCATTACTTTGACGTTATGTACCGTGATTATGGCAGCAGCTATTTGCCATAACCCCAGTATATATTTCTCAAATCGCCTTTCAGGACAGCATCTGGAGAGAGTGCAGCTCCACCCAAAATCAGGAAACACTGCAGTCTTTAAATCCATCCTCTTCCACCATGCCTTCAGTTGTTGTGTTTCCTCCTCCATGGTGGAAGCATTGTGGGTGGCTGCGCTCTCTCCAGGTGGGGGGAAAGGTGGTCACCTTAGTAGGTTGTGATGATGCTGACCGTCCCAATCCTCCGCGGAGGGGGGGGCATGAGGATGTCGCTGGCCTTCCTATAGTTCAGGGGAGCTGGGCCTTGCTGGTGGTCCCGTCTGTGGGCCCGGGGTCCACTTGTGAGTAGTTGGGCCGGTTTTCTCATTTGAATTTCCCGGCATGTCGGTCCCGGGTCCCCGGCGAGGGCGGGCGGCGTGGTTCCGGCCGCTGAAAACGCAGGGTCAGCGGCGGGTCAAGGGCTGGTGCTTCCGCTTCCGGTCCTCGGGTAGTGAGGACACCAGTGGCGGTATTTTTTAATCTGATCGGTTCACTGCTCTCTCGCTCCGTTCTCCATAGAGATGGAAGAGAAGTCAGCAGCAACGGCGGATGCAGGTGCCTCCAGCACCGGCCCGGCCCATGTTAGGTATCTATTTACTCTGCGTAACATCATCTCACACATTATGCAAAAAAATTGGGCTAACTTTACTGTTTTTGTTTTCATTCATGAAAGTGTATTTTTTCCAAAAAAGGACCACTATTTTATTCTCTAGGGTCTTTGCTAAAAAAAAAAATAATATATATATATATATATATATATATATATATATATACAGTATATATATATATATATATATATATATATATATATATATATATATATATATATATATATATATATATATATAATGTTTGGGGGTCCTAATTTTATTTTTTTTCTAGCAAAAATTACTTTTTTAAACTTGTAAACAACAAATGTCAGAAAAAGGCCCGGTCCTTAAAGTGAAGTTCCAGCTGTTTTTGTAATAAGTCAGCAACTACAAAAAATGTAGCTGCTGACTTTTAATAAACACACACTCACCTGTCCCACGGTCCAGCAATGCAGTCGCCCAAAGCCTCAGTTCTCTTCCTCTGCTCTCCTCTCCACTGCGCCGGCATCACTAGCATGGGCAGCTTGCGGCTTCACAGCCGGTTGAACACTGCGCATGCGCGAGTCGCGCTGTGTGTCGTGAATAGCCGGGCAATCTTTTGGGACCTATGACGTGTCCCAGAAGATTTCAGGGAGGGAGGGGGAGAGGAGACTTTCGCTTGAGCCGCCTAGACGGCCCGAGCAGAAGGGGGAGCAGATACCTTTCGAAACTAGGTACCCGCTCCCCCCCCCCCCCCTAAAAAATGTGGCATGTCAGGAGGCCTTGAACCGGAAGTTCCAATTTTGGGTGGAACTCCGCTTTAAGTAGTGGCGGATGGAGTGGATATCCTTAAAGGACTTATTTTCTTATCACATTTGGACGTTTTTTTCACTGGTGTTTTTAGCGCTACTTTATATATGAATGTTGACATATAAAGTAAACCGCTTTTAAGAAAAAAAAGTCAGATGAGTAATTTAAATGTGATCACGAACATGGGGGAGGATTAACGGACTTTAAAAACTTTAAACAGTGGGTGGAACTCCGCTTTAAATTGGAACTTCACTCTTGCAATCAACTTTGACTACGTTTAATCCTTATATTGCTAGCATTATTAAATAGATAGGAAAGTATATAATATCTGCTTGTTAAACTTTTTTTTTTTTTAACCACTTAAGCCCTGGAAGATTTTACCCCCTTCCTGACCAGGGGGTATTTTGCGATTCGGCACTGTGTGACTTTAACGGACAATTGCGCGGTCGTGCGACGCTGTACCTAAACGAATTTGACCTCCTTTTTTTCCCCACAAACAGAACTTTCTTTTGGTGGTATTTGATCACCTGTGCGATTTTTTGATCACGCGCTATAAACAAAAAAAGAGCGTCAATTTTGCAAAAATAGCAATATTTTTCACATTTTTTTATATGAAATTCCCCCCCAAAAAAATGTAAAAATCAAAATTTTTTAATATTTCCGGCCAATTTGTTTTATGCTACCTATGTTTGGTAAAAAAAATCGCAAAAAGCGTATTTTGATTGGTTTGCGCAAAAGTTATCGCGTTTACTAACAAAGGGAAAGATTTTTGTCATTTTTGTTGTTTTTTTTTTTTAACGCGTAATGGTGGCGATCTGAGATTTTTTTGCGGTACTGCGACATTGCGGTGGACAGATCGGACCCTTGACTGACATTTTTGACACTTTTGGGGTTACCAGTGACATTTCTACAGTAATCAGTGCTATACATATGCACTGTTACTGTAAAAATACACTGGTAGTGAAGGGGTTAACTTTATTTGAGAGGGAGGGGCTGTGTGTGTCCCTAGGGGCGTGCTTTCTACTGTGATTGGCTGTGGCTTCAGATGTATGAAGAGTGATCAACGGTTCTACATAGTAGAACCGTATGATCATCCTTCATACACCGGGGAGAATGACAGGCAGCTTGTTTACACAAGCCGCCTGACTTTCCCCCTCTCCCCCGCCGATCGCCGAGTGACCGGCGGACATCGGGTCCGCCGGTCACGCGCGCGGGGGGGTGCGTGACCGCGCGGGAGCTCCCTAGACCCTCACAGGCTAGCGACGTAGACCTACGTCGCTTTGCCTGTGAGGGGCTGACTGCCGACGTAGATCTGCGTTAGGCAGTCGCCAAGTGGTTAATGTGTCTTCAGTTACATCCTGGCTTCCAGGCCATGGCAAATTAAATCCTACATCCCATGGGTCTTCAGGAGGAGAAGAGGGGTTTTATCAGCAAAACACACTCTCCTGCTAAATGCCTGAGCTAAGGGCAGATGGATTCCAGCACATTAATAATACAGTACATGAATCATCTGCCCCTACTCCAGGTGGCCATAGCAAGAAATGCTGCGGGGTGTTTTTCTAAGTGATTTCTCAACAAAAAAAAGCATTAAGACATAGATGGATGGGTGGGTTTGCTTTGAATATTAAAATTGAATTAAATAGCATTTTTGGTTTGTGGTGCTCAGATGCAGTTTAATTCCCTTTTAAGCACACATGAAAGTTAAATCAGTAAATGAATTATAACATTGCCAGGAATACTTAAGCAGTTTATTTTTAAAGAATATTTAATCCAGGTAAATAAAAAGTATCTATTGTAAGCACCTCTGGCAGGGTATTCAAATTAAAGTAAGTCTGAATGCTAACTGGATGGCATTTAGTTTTCTAAAGCACAGTGTATCGTAAAGAACTTCTGTTTTTCCCATAAAATACAGTTTTTTTTTCCTCCAGCTTCTTTCAATCTACATGCACACACTCCATCATCATTTGCAAATCACTGCCCAAGACAGACTTACCAATAGTGATGGCTCACTAAGCCTGCGCAGTGTATGTTGGTATTGCTGCTTGCGGTCTCAACTAGGGGTGCATGTGGCAAGAGGGGCAATATATTTGCACAGTTGGGAGACAATTATTATCACATAACGGCACTTCCTCATTTACATGTGACCGGCTGTAATTGGACACAGCTGATCACATGGGTAAAGAGCCATGTCATTGGCTCTTTACCAAGATCGGGGTCACGCCATGTCCTAGCAATACGGCGCGGCCACGATGCCCGCACTGCGCGGCCCCTGCGGGCGCGCGAGAGAGGCCATTCTGGTGCACCGTCATATTTGACAGTGGGCCGGCGGCAAGTGGTTAAATACCAAATCAAAATGAAATGAAAGAAAGTTTTTCAACCTGCACATATCTAATTTCTGTACTTAACACTTTATAGCCTACACCTCTAGCACAGATGCAGGGGGAGTCTGACAACGTCCTTTTTTTATTAGATTTTGTGTATTCTTTTTCCAACTTAGCAGATAAAGCAACATCTCTAATTCCTTTTACTTTGGGGAGATGTATTGCTAAACCCTACTCCTAATAGCACCATTACTACCACTCTTATTGATGAGGGTGATGTTTTAATGTCGGCTACATTGCAGCCTTTGTCAGTTCCCACTCTATCTTCTTTTGCACCAGAAAGTTGCATTTAGTTTGGAAATGGACTATTATGGGGTTTCATTTAATTGCTTTCAATAAAAAATAAAAAAATGAAAAAATTTGGAAAGAATAATATATTGACATCCTTTCATTACTTCTTTCTGCAAAAGAGCTTGATAAACGTATTTAATATTATTATACAGGATTTATATATCCCCAACAGTTTGCGCAATGTTTTACAATTTAAAGGGAGACAGTACAGCTACAATATTGTTTAATACAAGAGGGTTAGAAGAGCCCTGCATCTGGGAACTTACAATCTAATAGAGAGGGGCTTGTGGAAGAAAATGTAATAACTGTGAGGGATGAAAGAAGGGAGAAATACAAGATTTAGTTATTAGCTGGAGGCAGGGTAGGCTTCCTTGAAGAGATAAGTTTTCAGGGATCACCTAACCTTGACAGAGTAGGAGATAGCTGGACAGATTGGGGTATGGAGTTCCAGAGGATGGGAGAGGCTCTGGAGAAGTCCTGGAGACAAGCATGGGAGGAAGAGACAAGGGAACTAGAGAGCAGGAGGTCTTGGGAGGAGCCGAGAGGATCGTTTGGGTGATTGTTGGAGACATGATTGGTGATGTAGCTTGGGGCAGAGTTGTAAATGGCTTTCTATGCTACTGCGCACAAAGCAAGGTCCATAAAGACATAGATGAGCGAGTTTCCGGTAAAGGAAATTGACTGACCTGCACAGAGTCTTGACCTCAACCATATCGGACACCTTTGGGATGAATTAGAGCAGAGACTGTGAGCCAGGATTTTTCGTTCAACATCAGTGCCTGACCTCACAAATGCGCTTCTGGAAGACTGGTAAAACATTCCCATAGCCACACTCATAAACCTTGTGGACAGCCTTCCCAGAAGAGTTGAAGCTTTTATAGCTGCAAAGGGTAGGCCAACTCAATATTGAACCCTACGGACTAAGACTGGGATGCCATTAAAGTTCATGTGCGTGTAAAGGCAGGTGTCCCAATACTTTTGATAATATAGTATATACAGTATTTCACAAAAAGTGAGTACACCCTCACATTTTTGGAAATATTTTATTATACCTTTTCATGTGACAACACTGAAGAAATGACAATTTGCTACAAATTAAAGTACAGTAGTGAGTGCACAGCTTGTATAACAGTGTAAATTTGCTGTCCCCTCAAAATAACGCAACACACAGCCATTATTGTCTAAGCCGCTGCCAACAAAAGTGAGTACACCCCTAAGTGAAAATGTCCAAATTGGGCCCATTTAGCCATTTTCCCTCCCTGGTGTCATGTGACTCGTTAGTGTTACAAAGTATCAGGTGTAAATGGGGAGCTGGTGTGTTAAATTTGGTGTTATCGCTCTCCCTCACTCATACTGGTCACTGGAAGTTCAACATGGCACCTCATGGCAATGAACTTCCAGGTTCACAGGCTCCCGTCGCTTGAATGGCTGAGCCGCGATGACGTCATTCCTGCGCATGCGCGGGATATCAAAACCACGGCACAGACCTCTGAAGGAATGGCACGGGTATGCTGTTCCTTCAGAGCACATGCGTCAGTGAAGTCACCAGCACCTGCTTGCTAGAATATCTCCTAAAGCATGCACATTTAGGAGATATTAATTTTACCTATAGGCAAGCTTTATTATTAGTGAATCCCTTGATAAAGTCACGTGGGTAGTGACGCAACGCGCGTCGGGAAGAGCCGGGTGACGTCACCTCCGTGTTTACGGCCGTAGCCGGAGGTTCTACAGTGTATTGCTTTTGCTCGTTTGTTGCTATTTGATTGTAAGTGTATCTTTTATTGTAATTAAACTGGTTTTGAAGTTACTGCACCATGAGCATCTCATTTTATATCCTATGAGGCGGAACGGCTTGGAGTGAGCATATTGTGCAGCTGAAGATCATTACTGCATTGGGAGATCGATGTACTGTGAACATCAGTGATTACATGCCCGCAAGAGAGGAGAGAGGTCGGAAGCCCATTTCAAAGGAAAGCAATCGGCTTGTTTGGATTACACACATGTGCAGATAGTGTGTGTGGGAGGTAAGCGGCCACTACACACCTGTTTGTTGGAGATTGGATCGATATCCAGATTATTGATGTTATATTTTACGATTGGTTGATCCTTTGAAGATTTATTTCATTCATCTTTGATTGTATATTGGACACTGTGGGATTTTCTCAGATACTTATATTTTTATACACAACTT
Source organism: Pelophylax lessonae (assembly GCF_965119305.1). Classification (NCBI taxonomy): domain Eukaryota; kingdom Metazoa; phylum Chordata; class Amphibia; order Anura; family Ranidae; genus Pelophylax; species Pelophylax lessonae. The sequence goes on from NC_138768.1 coordinate 689,775,344, forward strand.
TTTATATGAATTGTTTTATGAAATATTTTTAGGAATTTTTTCATCACATATCAGTCATCAACGATTATATTGATCATCGCCCTTTTTCATCGATTGCATTGATTTTGTGATTGCATTATATATATATATATATTTCCTTGGGATTGACACACTATTTATTTATTTGAGGACTTTATTTATGCACAGTCTTTTCAGAGTCATCCACTGAAGATCTTTTGTGTATAGGTTCGCTTTTACAGTTTTATATTGAGGATTGATTTTACTTCAAATTTTTTGCATCAGGTTTAATCACATAGAGCACTATCCACAGTGGTGGACATCGTTATTGTCACAGAGTGTATCACATTTATTTATGATTTGAATTAGCGCCGATTTTCTACACCATACATATAGGGTCCATTCACACATCTGTAAAATGGGTCCGCATCCATTCCACAATTTGGCGGAACCTTTACAGACCCATTGATTTCCAATTCCAGTCTGAAAAATTAGGCATTCACAGGATAAAGAAGTAAGTGTCGGCCAGTACAGGCCCCAAAAATTAGCCCACACGCATTTACCTGACAGCTAAGAACGTTGTATTCTGTGGCTGAAGGTACATTAGGCATTCACAGTATACAGAAGTAAGTGTCTGCCATTCCAGGCCCCAAAAATTAGCCCACATGGGTTTACCTGACAGCTAAGAAAGTAGTATTCTGTGGCTAAAGGTACATTAGGCATTCACAGGATAAATAAGTAAGTGTCGGCCATAAAAGGCCCCAAAAATTAGCCCACATGGGTTTACCTGACAGCTAAGAACGTAGTATTCTGTGGCTGAAGGTTCATTAGGCATTCACAGGATACAGAAGTTAGTGTCGGCCATAAAAGGCCCCAAAAATTAGCCCACATGGGTTTACCTGACAGCTAATAACGTAGTTTTTGGTGGCTGGAGGTACATTAGGCATTCACAGGATACAGAAGTAAGTGTAGGCCAGTATAGGCCCCAAAAATTAGCCCACATGGGTTTACCTGTCAGCAAAGAACGTAGTATTTGGTGGCTGGAGGTACATTAGGCATTCACAGGATACAGAAGTGTCGGTTAGTATAGGCCCAAAATATTAGCCCACGTGGGTTTACCTGTCAGCAAAGAACGTTGTATTCTGTGGCTGGAGGTACATTAGGCATTCACAGGATAAACAAGTAAGTGTCGGCCAGTATAGGCCCCAAAAATTAGCCCACATGGGTTTACCTGACAGCAAAGAACGTAGTATTTGGTGGCTGGAGGTACATTAGGCATTCACAGGATAAACAAGTAAGCGTCGGCCAGTATAGGCCCCAAAAATTAGCCCACATGGGTTTACCTGTCAGCAAAGAACGTAGTATTTGGTGGCTGGAGGTACATTAGGCATTCACAGGATACAGAAGTGTCGGCTAGTATAGGCCCAAAATATTAGCCCACGTGGGTTTACCTGTCAGCAAAGAACGTTGTATTCTGTGGCTGGAGGTACATTAGGCATTCACAGGATAAACAAGTAAGTGTCGGCCAGTATTGGCCCCAAAAATTAGCCCACATGGGTTTACCTGACAGCAAAGAACGTAGTATTTGGTGGCTGGAGGTACATTAGGCATTCACAGGATACAGAAGTAAGCGTCGGCCAGTATAGGCCCCAAAAATTAGCCCACATGGGATTACCTGTCAGCAAAGAACGTAGTATTCTGTGGCTGAAGGAACAGTAGGCATTCAAAGGATAAATAAGTAAGTGGGGCCATAAAAGGCCCCAAAAATTAGCCCACATGGGTTTACCTGACAGCTAAGAACGTAGTATGTGGTGGCTGGAGGTACATTAGGCATTCACAGGATACAGAAGTAAGCATCGCATCTGCTGCGCTGAGCGTCCTTTCGGACAGGACACTGGACAGGGGGCAAGCCAACAGTTCCATTGCAAATTGTGCAAGCTCTGGCCAGAGTTCAAGCCTGCCCACCCAGTAGTCCAGGGGTTCATCACGCCGTTAACCCGATGTAGTCGGACACCTGTCGGTCTAGCCGTTCCCTGATGCTGGATCCGGAGTACAGCTGTTGATGGTTTGGCTGAAAGAAGGATATCCTATCTAAAGTGACCAAAACATCTTCAAACCGCCCTCTTCTTGCAGTCGGTCTTGGATTGCTACCCGCAACTGTCTCTCTGTGACTGGAAATTCCTCTGCCAGAGCACGCAAAAGCAGAATACAGCATTTCTCGCAGCAAGGCCTGGAAGTGCTGCATTCTGACCACCCTCTGTGATGCTGGTAACATTTCTGTCATTTTTTGTTTGTACTGGGGGTCTAAATACGTTGCCACCCAGTACTGGTCTTTGCCCTTTATGCTTTATATACAGGGGTCCCCCTTAAAACACTGGAGCATGAAGGCCCCCATTCGCACTATAATGGAAGCGGTGTAGTGGCCTGGCTCTAGCTCATCATCCAGAATAATGTCGTCCTCGTTCTCCTTCCCCCATCCACGGATAACACCAGGGATCCCAGAAAGGTTTAAAGCATGCTCTTCTTGCTCCTCCTCATCCGCCCGGCACCATCCTCATCTGACTCCTCTTCAGACTCCTGTTATTGACTTGTCTCAGATGGAGTAGCACTCACTGGGAATTCATCCAACATTGCGACTTCCTCATCTTCCTGCTTCTGCTCCTCAACGGCTTGATCAATGACACGAAGCAATGCACGCTCCAGAAAGAAGGCATAAGGTACGATGCCACTGATGGTGCCCTGGCCGTGACTGACCAGTTTGGTGATCTCATCGAATAGCCGCAGAAGTCTGCATGCGTCCCGCATGAGCAGCCACTGGCGAGGTGAAAAAAACCCAAGCTCCCCAGAACCTGAACTGCACATTTCTGCTGGAGCAGCCTATCAAGCATATGCAACGTTGAGTTCCATCGCGTTGGGCAGTCACAAATAAGACACCTGACGGGCAGGTTGTGTCGCCGCTGAATGTCAGCAAGGCGAGCCATGGCTGTGTAAGATCTTCTGAAATGGGCCGAGATTTTCCTGGCCTGCCGCAAGATGTCCTGGACCCCAGGGTATTTGGCAACGCATCGCTGCATGACCAAGTTCAGGACGTGTGCCATGCATGGCACATGTGTTATTTTGCCCTGTTTCAGCGCGCTCAGCAGATTGGCACCATTGTCGCACACCACTTTACCAACTGTCAAATTGAGCGGTGTCAGCCACTGATCTGCCTGTGAACGCAAAACTGAAAGGAGTGCAGGACCAGTGTGGCTCTTGGCTTCCAGGCACAACAGAAGCAGCACAGCATGGCAACGTCTCACCTGGCATGTGGAATAGGTTATGGGCGTCGCAGCGGAAGAGACGGTAGCAGCGGAAAAGGAGGAGTCAGCCGAGGAGGAGAGGGAGGATGGAGGAGGAGGAGAAGAAGAGGCAGGCCTGCATGCAATCCGTGGCGGTACAACCAAATCTACACGGGTGCCACTGGTTACATGCTTGACGGCCGTCAGAAGGTTCACCCAGTGGGCAGTAAAAGTGATATACATTCCCTGCCCTGGTTTGCTAGATCATGTGTCTGTGGTCAGATGTATTTTGGCACCGACACTGTGTGCCAGAGATACACTCACTTGCCGCTGAACATGGCCATACAGCTCTGGAATGCCTTTCTGCGAGAAATATTTCCTGCCTGGGACCTTCTATTGTGGTGTTCCAATGGCCACAAATTTTCGAAAGGTCTCCGAGTCCACCAGTTGATATGGCAGTAGTTGGCGGGCTATCAGTTTCGACAAGCCAGCAGTCAAACATTGGGCAAGAGGGTTATCCGGCGTCATCATTTTTTTCTGCTCCAACATTTGGGCCATAGAAGCCTGCTTTTTTCCAGAACAACATGACGACGGCATCATGGAAGGTGGAGTGGAGGACAATTGTGAGGAGAGAGGAGAAGGAGAAGAGGCTGGACAGTGAGAGCCTGGAGTGTGGCTTTGTGGGTTCTGACGGTGTTGCTCCCACTGGGCTCGGTGATGAGAGTTCAGGTGCCTTCTTAAGGCGGTCGTCCCTAGGTGAGTGTTGGGCTTACTGCGACTTATGCGTTAACTGCAAAGGCTGCAGATGGCAACACTGTTGTCAGCAACGGACACATTAAAAAAAGCCCACACTGCGGAGCCATGAGCCGGCGTCCTGGGAGCACCAGATGTGACTGTACATGGTTGATGGCTGGCTCCTGATACATTTGCAGTCTGCTTTGTACCTCTTGTGCAATGCAAGTTCCGCCTGCCTCTCCTCCCTATCTGCTGGTCCATCTCTCCCTCTGAACTCCCCTCCTCTTCCTCTCTTGTGGCCACCCACGTGACATCCATAGACACGTCATCATCCACGTCACCTTCCCCACCACTAACAATCGAGATCTCGGAGTAGGCAGCAACAGCGAGGACCAACCTCCTTGGGCTGATCTGGGTACTGTCGTCAGACTGCTGAGTGGCGGCTGTTGCTACCTCCTCTTCCTGATCCGATGGCAAGAATGGCTGCACATCGCAAATGTCTTGTGATGGATCGGAAAATAATTCCAGTGACTCAAGTGGAGGGTAGGTGGTGGTGTTTGTGGTGGTGTCTTTGGGGGTGCACACTACATAGAGTGAAGAGGGTGCAGATAGAGAGGATGAGTAGGGTGCAGAAGAGGAAGGCTGAGTGAGCCACTCAACCAAGTCTGGTGCGTCCTTTGACGTAATCAAACGCACCTTCTGAAACTTTACATTTTGGCTCCGGCCTACTGTTCCTGCCCCACCCCTACCACCCCTGTGGAAGGGCCTGCCTCTTCCTCTGCCTGTCATTTTTTAAATTACCCTGTGGCAAAAGTCTCTAGAGAATCGCAGAATATCTGGCCAGTGAGTTTGGCACTGTGTGTATCAGAGTTAACACAGCAAAAGAGGCATTATTGTTGCAGGACACAAATACACTTATGAAAGTATACTCAGATGACACCCCGCTTCAATCTGTGGTATTGGGGGGGGGGGGCACTGGTTTATCACACCAGTTGTTAAAAAAATTGGCCAGGGAGTTTGGCACTGTGTATATCAGAGTTAACACAGCAAAAGAGGCAATATTGTTGCAGGACACAAATACACTTATGAAAGTATACTCAGATGACACCCCACTTCAATATGTGGTATTGGGGGGCCACTGGTTTATCACACCAGTTGTTCAAAAAATTGGCCAGGGAGTTTGGCACTGTGTGTATCAGAGTTAACCCAGCAAAAGAGGCAATATTGTTGCAGGACACAAATACACTTATGAAAGTATACTCAGATGACACTCCACTTCAATATGTGGTATGGGGGGACCACTGATCTATTACACCAGTTATACAAAAAATTGGCCAGTGAGTTTGGCACTATGTGTATCAGAGTTAACACAGCAAAAGAGGCAATATTGTTGCAGGACACAAATACACTTATGAAAGTATACTCACATGACACCCCACTTCAATATGTGGTATTGGGGGCCCACTGATCTATCACGCCAGTTGTTAAAAAAATTGGCCAGGGAGTTTGGCACTGTGTGTATCAGAGTTAAAGCGGAGTTCCGGGCACAAAATCTGTATTTTTTTTTTGTGCCCCTCCGCTAGCTACACATAACCTGAAAAGGAATTGGATAGTTATTTTTTTTTTTTTTTGTACACTCACCTTGTAATCGAAGATAGTAAATACTCACCTCAGGGTACTTCCTCCTCCAGCGCCGAGGCTCACCCCGTCACTTCCTGCCTCGCGTTGATTCCTGGGAGCAGAACGTCATCGCTCCCAGAAATCAATGCGACGGCACCGGCCCCGCACGTCACTTCCGGGCGACGCCGCATTCCCCTGCTAAACAGCTTCTGGGCATGCCCAGAAGCTGTTTAGGAATGCGGCGCCGCACCGGAAGTGACGAGAGGGGCCGGTGCGGCGCATTCTGGGAGAAGAAGACGCGGAAGAAGACACCGAAGAGGACTGCGCCGGCTTCAGCTGCCCACAAGAGAGATGGAAACGCTGTGGAAGAAATTTTCAAAGTAAGTATTTCTTCTTGCAGGTAAGTGCGAACCGGGACAGATCAGAGGCTAGCCATTGTGGAATGTGCTAGCCCTGACTGTCCCGGGGGTATGTTCATCAAAAAATGAGATCTGTGCCCGGAACTCCGCTTTAACACAGCAAAAGAGGCAATATTGTTGCAGGACACAAATACACTTATGAAAGTATATTCAGATGACACTCCACTTCAATATGTGGTATTGGGGGGCCACTGATCTATCACACCAGTTGTAAAAAACATTGGCCAGTGAGTTTGGCACTGTGTGTATCAGAGTTAACACAGCAAAAGAGGCAATATTGTTGCAGGACACAAATACACTTATGATCTGATGTATGGTGATCTAAGAATAGTGACTTTATAATATTGATATAAGAATAGTGATATTAGAATGGTGATATTACAATAGTGATATTAGAAAAGTGATATAAGAATAGTGATAATAGAATGATATAAGAATAGTGATAATATAATGATATAAGAATAGTGATATTAGAATAGTGATATAAGAATAGTAATTTTACAATAGTGATATTAGAATATTGATATAAGAATAGTGATATTAGAATGATGATAAAAGAATGGTGATATTAGAATGGTGATATAAGAATATTGATATAAGAATAGTGATATTAGAATGATGATATAAGAATAGTGATAATATAATGATATAAGAATATTGATATTAGAATGGTGATATAACAATAGTGGGATATTAGAATATTGATGTAGGAATAGTGATATTAGAATGATGATATAAGAATAGTGATATTAGAATGATGATATAAGAATAGTGATAATAGAATGATATAAGAATATTGATATTATAATGGTGATATAACAATAGTGGGATATTAGAATATTGATATAAGAATAGTGATATTAGAATGATGATATAAGAATAGTGATATTAGAATGATGATATAAGAATAGTGATAATAGAATGATGATATAAGAATAGTGATATTGTAATATTGATATAAGAATAGTGATATTAGAATGATGATATAAGAATAGTGATATAAGAATAGTGATATTAGAATGATGATATAAGAATAGTGATATAAGAATAGTGATATTAGAATGATGATATAAGAATAGTGATATAAGAATAGTGATATTAGAATGATGATATAAGAATAGTGATATAAGAATAGTGATAATAGAATGATGATATAAGAATAGTGATATTGGAATATTGATATAAGAATAGTGATATAAGAATAGTGATATTAGAATGATGATATAAGAATAGTGATATTAGAATGATGATATAAGAATAGTGATATTAGAATGATGATATAAGAATAGTGATAATAGAATGATGATATAAGAATAGTGATATTGGAATATTGATATAAGAATAGTGATATAAGAATAGTGATAATAGAATGATGATATAAGAATAGTGATATTGGAATATTGATATAAGAATAGTGATATAAGAATAGTGATATTAGAATGATGATATAAGAATAGTGATAATAGAATGATGATATAAGAATAGTGATAATAGAATAGTGATATAAGAATAGTGATATTAGAATGATGATAAAAGAATAGTGATATTCATCTGTCAGCTGAGGTTGGATGCTGCCTTGGTTATGTCTCTCCCAGCTGATCTCCCAATCTGACATATTTACCTCCCTGCCATCTGTATCCCTGTAGGATAAGAAGGTGGGAGGAGGGTGGGTTGGAGCCTGATCCAGGAGGAGGAGGAGGGGAGGAGAGGCTGGAAAACACTGATCAGCAGTCAGTGACAGTGAGAGAAGAGAGATAAGGAAACAAAGGGAAGAAAAGGACAGACAGGGGAAGGCAGAGGAGGGATCAGGCAGTTAGGCTGATCACATCATCACATGTCAGTGTGTGGGATTAGATGTGGATGAAGGAGGTCAGGTGACGGTACAGCTGTCAGCACACCTCTGGGATCTGCATACACTACATAGAAGAAGACCGTAGATCTGTCTGTCTGTCTGTCTGTCACCCAGGTATATGAAGATGCTGCACGGCTCTCTATGGCTGTCCGCCTGCGGGCTCCTTCTTCTTCTCATCGGTTGCTGCTCATCATCGGAGGGCAGAAGGCGCAGACTGAGCCGGGAGCCGGGGGGCATCTCCTTCGAGTATCACCGCTACCCCGAGCTACGGGAGGCGCTGGTGGCCGTGTGGCTGCAATGTCCTTCCATCAGCCGGATCTACACCATAGGACGGAGCTACGAGGGCCGAGAGATGCTGGTCATAGAGATCTCCGACAAGCCTGGAGAGCATGAGCCTGGTGAGTCATACAGTATATAGGGGGAGAGCATAGGAAATATATATACATATACAGTGTATAGGGGGAGAGCATAGGAAATATATATATATATATATACAGTGTATGGGGGGGGGAGAGCATAGGAAATATATATATATATATACAGTGTATAGGGGGGAGCATAGGAAATATATATATATATATATACATAAAAATATATTGCCATTGCAGGGATATATATATATGTGTATTACTGTATATGTATACTCTACAGAGGTGAATGGATGAGAAAGAATAGAATACTATCCCATCCAATGACATCCAACACCTGAAATCATTGCTAGCTATTGACCGTTCTCCCAGATCACCACCCCCCCCTCCAGCCCCCACTGCTGCCGCTGCACTCCCAGTTCTGTAGACACTCCCATAGAACTGACACATAAGACACCTTTCCATGGTTTGGGTAATAATTTAGCTGAGAACATTTTATATACAATCCAAATAAATATCTAAAGCAGTATTAACCACTTGCTGACCACCAGCAGTACATACACTGTGGCAAATCGGCTCTTTCCCGCAAAACGACGTAACCATACATCATTTCGCGGGACCGCTAGTGGGGGCGCACATGCACCGATTGCCTACAGGGGGAGCCAAACAGCAGATTTGGTGGCCGCAATTGCCGCCAGGTACCCCCAATCACTCCCCATGGAGACAGAACGGCGGTCTGCGGTTGTAAACACAGTAGACCACTGTTCTGTCAGCCATGAACACAGGGATCCTGTGTCTCTCCTATTTAGGAACACAAGTCTCTGTGTTCATGCAGCAAGCCCATCTCCCCACAGTTAGAAAGCACCCTCTAGGGACACATTTAACCCTTTGATCACCCCTAGTGTTAACCCCTTTCCTGCCAATGTCATTACTACAGTAATAGTGCATTTTTTTAGCATTGATTACTGTAGTTATGTCACTGGTCCCCCCAAAAATGTAAAAAATGTCAGTTAGGTGTCCGATCTGTCCGCCGCAATGTCGCAGTCCCACTAATAATCACTGATCGCCGCCATTACTAATTAAAAAAATAAAATAAAAATGACATAAATCTTTTCCCCTAGTTTGTAGACACGATAACTTTTGTGCAAACCAATCAAATTACGCTTATTGGGATTTTTTTAACCAAAAATATGTAGCAGAATACAAATTGGCCTAAAATAATGAAACATTTTGATTTTTATTTTTTTTGGGAATGTTATATAGCAGAAAGTAAAAGATATTGTTTTTTCAGAAGTGTCGCTCTTATTTTGTTTATAGCACAAAAAATAAAAACCACACAGGTGATCAAGTACCACCAAAAGAAAGCTCGGTTGTGGGAAAAAAAGGGACATCAATTTTATTTGTGTACAACGTTGCACGTCCGCGCTATTGTCAGTTAAAGTAACGCAGAGCCGTATCGCAAAAAATGGCCTGGTCATTAAGGGGGAAAACCTTCCGGTAAAGAAGTGGGTTAAACCCTAAAGCAAACATTTATTATATTGCAGATTACCAATTCTTGGATGTGATGGCTGCATTCATTTTTTTAGGCTTTCTTACCTTTATTTACACCCAGTGATTTTCAACAGAACAAGCTGTCCTGCAGATGTAGAAGAGGGAGGGTTTACACAAACTACTTAACACTGACAGAGGTGCTTACAATGATCAACTTTTATTTATGTAAACACAAAAGAAAAAAAAGAAAGAAAAAAGATGCTGCTTGTGTGAGATGGAGTTTGGCTTCAATTTGTTAGTGTATCTAAATCTGCTAGTCCATCTACCACTGCTCTTCTCCCAGATTAAGGCTACATGCACATTAGCATTTTTTTAAGCTTCTAAAAGCTGTTATTAGCAATTATTCTGGTTTTAGAAGCTAAATAGTGTTATCCTATGTGTCCTTGCACACTACTTTAGGCTATTAGCATTCTTTGAGCTTCAGCATCTAGGAGCAGAAAAAAAAAAAGAGTTTCCTGTGGCGTCTTTCAGCAGCAACACTCTAAACAATGCTAATAGCCTTTTAAGCTTTATTTTCCCCTTTTCTGGAAGGAACCGCAAAAACACTAACACTCCTAAAAAGCTACTACAAAATGATTTTTAGTGCATTTTTTATTTAAAAGCTTTTAGTGTGCATGGAGCCTTCCAAGGCTGTTATCCAGAGGTGCTCCCTGTGCGCCTTCCTCCAGAGTGAGGGCGCCCTAATACAGGAGGTGTGTTACTAGCAAGATCACCAGGTGAAAAGAGGGAAAAAACTGGAAAGGAAAACTGATACAGCCACCACATCTAATGATTGGTAAGCTGCAATATATTACATTTTTGGTTTATTACCGCTTTAAAGGGGAACTTCACTCATTTGTAATGTTCTTTCTCCTCTTCCTCTTACCTTGTCCTCTAGGTTGTCTTCAAAAAACATAATTCACTTGCACATAAAAAAATCCAGAATTCTGCTGTAATCTGTATCTCTACCGCCACACGCCATGTCTAGTGCCACCACCTTCTTTCTTGCATCATCAGGGGAATGGTTGTTGCCTCTTCCTGCTGACCCCCTGATGATGCAATGCGGCGATGGATAACTGCCAATGCATCTATAGTATGATGTATAGCCCAAAGTTTCCTATTATTTGTGATGGGGGTATCCCAGGAAGCTGGGATGTATCTATACATATATATATATTTATTTATTTATTGTAAAATAATATTTACCAAATGTAGTAAAGAAGGAGCAACATGTTATAAAGTAGTTGTTTATGCCTCTAAACACAATCCTATGCTAGCCTATGTGGCCATTCACATCAGGTGTTTAAATCAGTACTTTAAAGCGGAGTTCCGGCCTCAAATACCCTTTTTTAACTAAAAATACCCCTATAATACTAATCCATCGCCCTTTACAGAACCGCTATTCTCATACTTACAAGGTGTACAGTATTGGATTTTAGTCAAAATCTTACTTTTAAAAATGCTGTCTGAGCGTGGCCATCTTGGATGTGGGCATCTGAAGCCGCAGTGTAATCTGCTGGGTCCTTCTTCCTGATTCCAGGGAGTGTTCTGGGAGTTCTTCCTGATTCCAGCCTCCTGGGAGTGATGACAGACAGCTCCCTGGATGCAATGCAAAGGTGGAAGTGATGTCGGTTGCCGCAGCCACAGAGGGGGGAGAAGGAGGAAGTACATTCAAAAATGCCCTAAAAATAAGGTAAGGGACCCCCCAATTGTTGATCAGCATAGCGAGCACTCCCGGAATCACTAAGGTTGCAAAATAGGCCGGAACTCCGCTTTAAGAGCAGTGTTTAGATCAGTGTTTCTCAACCTTTTTTCAGTCAAGGCATCCTTTAAAAATTTGTACAATCTCAAGGCACCCTCCAGAATCATGGACAGTCTTGAGGCACCCAATTCTAAAATGTAAAAACTATTCTTAAGTTATACATAATGCAGCAACATCAAAACAGGTAGGACACCCAACGTTAGAGGTGATTTATTCTTCCAAAGAAAATACACTTTTGCAGACTGGTACTGACTAGTATCCAATGTTTCTCTTCTCCCTCAGTTTTTCTCCATCACTTAGCTAATGAGACACCATAGCAGATGGAGAGAGGCAAGAAAGGGTCAACCAAGAATGATATGCAGGCAACTGACATCCTCCTTATCAACTGATGATGTCATTGGTCGCTGGGACGCTGGCAGCTAGAAGGTTGTAATGGTACACAATGAAAACCTGTGGGTTTGTGTAACTTAGGCCCTGTTCACACCTAAGCGATTCTTAACTTGTAAAATGCTCGGCTCTGAAGCTCCAAAACGCCCAAGGAGCAAAAATCTATTCATTTCAATAGCCCCTGTTCACATCTGAGCGTTCTGTCGCCTGCATCAAAACGATTGACGCTCAAAAAAGTACATGAGCTTCTTTTTGGCAGATTACAAGCGTTTTTGGCCCCATAGACTTCAATAGAAACACCTGACTTGAGCAGAAAAACACTCAAATAGCAGCGCTCCAACCCTAATTTCCTCTCCCCCTCCTCCCTCTAGTGCTTTCTATTGGCTAACGAAAAACACCTGAAGCTGTAAAACGCTTGTAATGCATTTCTTAAACGCTTTAAAAAAGCTTGTAAAAAGCTGCAAAAAAAAAAAGAGCTGCAAAAAAACGCCCAAAAAACGCCAGTAAATCAATACGCTCAGATGTGATTGGAGTCAAGGCAGGTTTCATCCACCCACCAAATTGTATACAGTTTTGGGGCAATTTTTAGGCATTTTGCCAAGGCACCCCTGAAGAAACCTCAAAGCTCCTTGGAGTGCCTGGGCACCCTGGTTGAAAAAGGCTGGTTTAGAGGCATTAAAAATAATGCATCACAGCAGCATTCAGAGTGAGGATAATTTATAGGCGTACGCACATATACGCTCGTAAATGTGCCTGAACGTATGCGTATGAGTGTAAATTTATTAGTATTCTGGGCAGTAAAATGCAATAATGCGCAATTCTTTACGCATATGAACGCATGTAAATACACAACATTGAAGCCATTTTCTGCCAAGTTGTGGCAGAAAAAATACAGCAAAATTTGGAGCATAAGTTCATACGCCCGTGTGCGTGAGGCCTAAAGAAGAGTGAAAGAAGGGCTGTTCAAATGAAGGAACTAGTGCAGTATTTTGCTTGTTCAGTTTTTCTCATTAGTAATGTTTTGGCAACATTTTTTGATAGACGAAATATGAAAAGACGTGCTTTACCCAGATGAGTATGTGATGAGGCCTATTGAGTATTTGTGACATTTGGCTCTGATGGACAGTGACAAAGCCCATGATTTATCATTAACTGATGTCCCACGTATAGTGACATGCAGGGCTGCCATCAGGGGGGTACAGCCAATACACATGTAGGGGGCCCGGGCGTCCCGAGGGGCCCCAAACAGGGTAGGGTTGCCACCTGTCATTGCAATACCATTCAATTGAAACCCCTGCCGTTCCCCTTCAGACTGGCACTATGTGGGGGGTCCTGCCCCTCACTAGCCCTCACACACAGCTGTAGACCCCTGTTCTCCAGCTGTTCACGCCTTAACAGGAGGGGCCACATTTACTAGAAGATTTCACCTCTATTTTCCTGGGATGGAGGAAATGGGACTGGAGGAGGACATGGGATGCAGGAGAACATGGGACTGGAGGAGGATGACGACATGGTAGGCGGGCCCTGGGGGATGTTGGTGATCAGGCCTGGGGGGGGGGGGGGGCAGGCCTAAAACTGTGTAAGGGGTCCCAAAATTTCTGATGGCTGCCCTGGTGACATGCATGTGATGTCTGATGATATAAGAAGTTATACAAAGAGATTTGTCCTACAGATAGATGGTGGTGTGAGATGACATGCACCAGCCTAGAGAATAATGTTTATTTTTGGTATGTTATATTTAGATACGGTACATTATATGACCTGTTATATGTTATACTTTATAAGATGTCTTTATATCATAGAAAGAATTTGAAATGCTGTTTTCACAAATCACCCTTAAATGCACCGTTATACTCACATTTCTAAGATTACTAACTTACATTTCCATTCAATGTTGAAGAAATGTCTGCTGTGCATGTGTGTTATCATGACGTTGTTACTCGCCTGCAGTTATTATTTATCAATGTATTCTTCTGGATATATATGTATCTTTCCTCTCTCTCTGTCTCACTTGCTATATATATATATATATATATATATATATATATATATATATATATATATATATATATATATATATATATATATATATACACACACTTACATACATACATATAAGGCTCCATGTACACGGGACGTTGTTAAAAGTCCCTTGAATGCTGGAATTATTTTTTTTTAGGACGTTTAAAACGTCTGTTGTGTCGCGTTTGCACCCGCGTTTAGTGGGCGTTTGCGTTTAAAACCGTTCCTAGAGGTAAAAAAAATCATTCCCCTTTAAAATGAAAAAACGCGAGCGCCAAACGCGGGTCATCGCATTTGGTCGTGTTCGTTTTTGCGTTTAAAACACCGGGAAACACATGTTCGAACGCAAATAATTGCGTTCCAAAAAACGTCCCTGAACTCAACTGCCTGCAAATTACTGTAAACGACCCTGTGTACATGGACAGATAAGATAACATGTAGGTGGGTTCAGGGGCTTCTGAAAAAAAACGCCCAACTGCTCCTAAACAGCCATTTACAACGTCCCGTGTGCATGGAGCCCTAACCGGTTGCCGACTGCGCACAGTATATTTACTGCGGCAGTCAGCCCCGGCCAGGTCTACGTCGCTCGCCTGTCACTGCTATTAGAGCCAATAGCGGGCGAGCGCGCGCCCGCTGAGGCGCGCGCCCGCTGAGGCTCGTTCAGGGAGGAGTGCGGGCGTGTGACCGGCGGACCCGATGTCCGCCGGTCACTCGCCGATCGTCGGTACAGCGGGAGAAAGGCAGAGCGGCTTATGTAAACAAGCCGCCTGTCATTCTCCCCTGTGTAAAAATGGAGATCAGACGGTTCTACTATGTAGAACCGTTGATCTTTGTTTTTACACCAATAGCATTGTCCCACTACAGTTAGAACCACGCCCCTAGGACACACTTAACCCCTCCCTGTCCAATACAGTTAACCCCTTCCCTGCCAGTGTCATTTTTGCAGTAACAGTGCATATATATAGCACTGATTACTGCAGTTATGTCACTGGTACCCCCAAAAGTGTCAAAAATGTCAGTCAAGGGTCCGATCTGTCCGCCGCAATGTCGCAGTACCGCAAAAAAAAACGCAGATCGCCGCCATTACTCGTTAAAAAAAAAAAAAACACCAAAAATGACAAAAATCTTTCCCTTTGTTAGTAAACGCGATAACTTTTGCGCAAACCAATCAAAATACACTTTTTGCGATTTTTTTTACCAAACATATGTAGCATAAAACAATTTGGCCGAAAATGTTAAAAAATTTTGATTTTTACATTTTTTTTGGGGGGGAATTTCATATAACAAAAAGTGAAAAATATTGTTATTTTTGCAAAAATTACGCTCTTTTTTTGTTTATAGCACATGATCAAAAAATCGCACAGGTGATCAAATACCACCAAAAGAAAGCTCTGTTTGTGGGAAAAAAAGGACGTGAAATTTGTTTAGGTACAGTTTTGCACGACCGCGCAATTGTCCGTTAAAGTCACGCAGTAAAAAATCGCAAAAAAACCCCTGGTCAGGAAGGGGGTAAAATCTTCCGGGGCTTAAGTGGTTAAAGCCTATGTGTCAATGTACACATAGGCTTTTAGCAGAGTTTAGGAGTTGCCGCGTTTGGATGGGCTTCAACCTCCCTCTCCTGAACATGGAAGAATTGCGTTGAAGATAGGAACGTTTTGACCGGAAAATCGCAAAACGTGGCAAAACGGTGCCACGATTTTGCTGCGTTGTGTTTTCCCGCAGCCACGATAAATGTAGGTCAGTTCACATGAAGGCTCTCTCAAATATTTTATTGTTGTGTGTGTCCTGCTGAAGAAATTCCCCCCTTTGATTTGTCTTGGTCACCATTCTTACTTAGAAAGTATGGGGATAAACTGGATTTTAGAGTTATCATGGGAGCAAGAGGGCAGGAGAAATCTTCTATTAGGGAAAAATGTACCGGTGATAAGTAAGATGGGAATTCCTCTCACTTTGGGGGTATTTCCTCTCACTTACTGTTGTGTCTTTAGGATTGCAATTGAAGGGAAAGTTCCCTAGTAGGACATAGGGAGTAAAAAATAACTTGATAGGGGTTTTAACACGTTAGTAGAAAAAAAATGTTTGGCTATACATCTTAACCTACTGAACAGTGGTAACTATTTGTGGGCAATGTTTAGTTGAAATTTAAAATTTTTCACATTTTCCAGAACCTGAATAAGCATTTGATGGATAGGCTTTGATTTCCCATGGGAGTTGCAATCACATGTTCCACAGTAAACAGGAGGCCGGCTTTTCTTCTGCGGCTATGGAGACCTGGATACTGATTGGCCATAAAGGGGGTTGGAAGGGGAATATTGATTTTTTGTTAGAAATCACAGGCGTATCCTTTACCTCTATCAGTACAAAATGCATAGTAAGACTTGCTAGCCACAGTACACTCATTCAGGGAATGCACTAAGCATTAGCCTAGCACCATTTCACATACTGTTAGCAGTATCGCTTTAACACTTAGCAATTCTTTTTGAATAAACCTGTTCAGGTGAAGACATGTTAGGGAGAAAATTAATGCTGTAGTAAATTAATTCCTATGGATTTAATTAGCAACTCATAGAAATACATTTTAAACAATATTTTGAATGTTATTATTAAAAACATAATACGTTGTAATGAAATGTAATTGATTTCCTATAGATTCCTATAGGATGTTATAAAAATGGTAAAATAATAATATAATGGGGCGAATTTATTAAAACTGGAGCAGCCAGAATCTGGAGAAGCTGCACATGACAACTAATCAGCTTTTTTCTTCATTTGAAACTGAATAATCAGAATATAGAAGCTTACTGATTGCCACGTGCTATTGCTTCAGATTTTGATTGCTCCAGTTTTGATACATTTCCCCAATTATATTTCTTTTATGGGCGATTAAAACTATTGGCTTTGATTAAAGATGTTGTGTATAGTCACATAAGGACACATACTGTACCAGGGATGGGCAAACTTTCAGAGGTTGAGATCTATCTGAACAACATAGAGAAAATCAAAGATCCCAGGAAGGGGGGCGGGGGGGATTGTAATATACTAAGCCACCCCACTGACCTCTGCCCCTCTTCCCCACACACACATTAGTGTGCTCTGACCCCCCCCCCAGCAGTAGTATCCTGTGCCCCCCCAAAGCAGTGTTCTCTGCCCCCCTCTCACTGTAGTGCCCTCTTCCCCCCCAATAGCAGTGTCCTCTGCCATCCCCCCACTGTGGTGTCCTCCCCCCCCCCCACAGTAGTGTCCTCTGCCCCCCATAGCAGTGTCCTCTGCACCCCCACACAGTAGTGTTCTTTGCCCCCCCCCCCCATAGCAATGTCTTCTGCACCCCCCACACAGTAGTGTCCCCTGCCCCCCCCCCGTAGTGCCCTCCCACCCATAGCAGTGTCCTCTGCAACCTCCTCCCCCCCACAATAGTGACCTCTGCCCCCCCTCTGTAGTGCCCTCTGCCACCCCATAGCAGTGTCCTCGTCCACCCCCCCCCCCCCAGAGTAGTGTCCTGTTCCCCCTATAACAGTGTGCTCTGCATTCCCCCCAGTAGTGTCCTCTACACCCATAACAGTGTTCTCTGCATCCCCCCCAGTAGTGTCCTCTGCCCGCTCCTCTGTAGTGCCCCCCTCATAGCAGTGTCCTCTCTCTACAACCCCCCTCTACAGTAGTGTCCTCTCTTCTGCTCCCACCCCCCCCCCCCCAGTAGTGTCCTCCGCCCCTCTATAGTTGTTTCCTCTTTCGCCCCCCAAGGAATGTTGACAACACACAGCTATAAGTATCTCTCTCTAACCTTACAGCGGCTGTACAGAGGAGTGAGAGGCAGCACAGTGCTGGATGGACCAAGAGCTGCAACCAATCACCTGCTGGTTGACATGCAAAGATAACTAAAGCTGCTGCCATGCTTATGCCCTCCATCCAGCACTGTGCTGCCTCTCACTCCACTATGCCATTGAAAGGAAAGAGCGGCACTGGCAGAAACTGGGGAAAGCATCTGCACAGCTATGATCTTGATCTACCTGATCGATGGGTTGCTGACCCTATACTGACATCTATTATGGACCCTGTTTCACAGTCTGTAGGTGCTGACGGTTGAAGAATAGGATTTTTGCAGAGCAGACAGTGTCAGAGAAGAGGAGACGTCTGTGTGGTTGGATTCTGTCCATGTATCCTGGGGATGCTTTGCTTTTCTCATACAATGCAAAAACATGTCACTCCCAGGTTGCCCTGGTATGCCTGCATGAGTAAAGTCAGGCACCTTATCTAATGAGCAGCTTTTCAGGTATGGACTGATGTGAAAAGATGCAGAATAGTAGTATATACATTAATTTACTAACAGTGTAAGTCCCGGGTTCACACTGGTGGATGCGGGAAACCCTGCAAATCAGTGCTGGTTCCCGCATCGCACTAGAATCGCACATTGGTTCACACCAAGATCTGCGAATCGCTGGGGGTGTCAATGTAACGTTAATGACACCCCCAGATTGGTTCGCAGATAGCAGTACGAACTGTGCAGGAATCGGATCGCATGGGTGTGAATACCGGTGTGAAACGATTCCAGTGCGAACCAAAAAAAGGGTCCTGCACCATTTTGGTCTGAATGCAATGCGATTTCAGCCATACATTTTGTATGGCTGAAATTGCATCGCACAGACATTGCATGTGATCTGCACAGCAATGCGGTGCAAATCACATACAATGTCTGGCATTGCACTAGTGTGAACCGCCACTAAAGGGGAAGGGCTGAACTAGTATTGGTAGCGGTAAACCATGCACAAGACAGGGACACCCAAGGACAGTCAAAGCAGGTTTATCTTGCCCTTTTATCCAGCAAAACAACAAATAAACACAGTTTCAGTGCTGGTTGCTTTTCTATAGCAAGTCTGTAGCATAAAACAAACAAAACCTCTGCTTGTCTAAACCACAAAATTCAGTTTCAGTTCCTGACAGACAGGCTGCCCCCTATATTGGGTTCCCCAACACAAACAGACAGCCCAAGTATTGCATTGTGTTCTTTGCAGTCAACCTTTTTACCGAGCAGCAGGCTCCCACAGCAGAGGGAGCAAAAGAGGCCTGAGAATAAGTCAGCTCACATATATAAAGGCCTGTGGACAGCTGAGTCTAATAAGAAAGTCTGGCATAAGAATGGAGGCTTTTCCCACCCAAAGCTCTATAGAAACTCTGGGCTCCAAGACCCATATCAGGGTTTATTAAGATTTTGAGAAAACAACAAGTTTTAAACCCTGAAGTCCCTCACAATGTCTATGTGAGAAACCTAGATCACCCATATTCACTGTCCACAATCTTGCTGGCCAGTGTCGCAAGATGTAAAATGAATATGAGAAGCAGTGAGAGGAGATCATATAACATACTGTACACTGCCAATAGATAGCTTACCTTTCAGAAATAAATAGATCTTATTGTATATTGTTATTCTAAGATTTAGGTATTCAAAGCGCATACTTCTACTGGTCTTTGATACCAAGAAAATAACAACCAGCTTACCACTCTCACCGTCTCTGTATTTTTTCCCTCTATAGAAGCCTTTCTTATTTGGGGTTCTTTGGAACCCTATGGTTCCTTCAGAGATTACTAAGGTTTCCTTGAGTAGTGTGCAATGGTGTAATGATCTCTCATGTAAAGGTGCTTGCAGAGTTCTGGCACAAATGTTACTTGGTATACCCAGCGGTGTGGGACCAGTGAAGCCTCTCCTCTCCTCTCCTCTTCTCTCTCCACTCTCCATAATTGTTTTGGGCTTTCTTCCCACTGACCACCATGGTAAGGAGTCCTTTCTTGTACTGACCAGCAGTACAGTAGAAGGGGGCCCTTCTTCTACTGACTATCAATGTAGGGACTAGGAATGCACCGATCCAACTTTTTTGGTCCCGCACTCGATACTAATCTTTTGCTTTGTGAAATCGCTGATCCCGAGTCCGATCCGGAAGTACTGTTTTGTGAGGTTATAACAAAATAATACTTCCGGATCGTTATCGGTATCGGCAGATACCTTATAACATTGTGCATTCAAAATCTAAAATATAATGGGTTTAGTCTTTAAGAGGTTAAACTTCCCTCCTCCGGCAGACGGAACGAAAAGATATATTGTAATCATTGTGTTTACTTAACTGGGAGAGTTGAAAGGCATTTGCAGGAGGCTCTTTTTTTTTTTTTTCTTTGACAGCTGTTCTCTGCTCCCTCACAAGCTATAAAGAGCAAAACCGGATCGACCCGTGGATCTGTTAATTTTACCGATCCCCCGATCCAGCTATTTTGCCCGTATCGGGGCCGATATCCGATCTGAATATTGGATCGGTGCATCCCTAGTAGGGACCCATCTCTAATATGACCCCCAATCAAAGAAGGTCTTTCTTCAATTGACCACAAATGTGAGGGGCACTGCACTTATGACTTTATAATAACCTTTTCATAATTATTATTGATGATAATTTAATATTATAGAGTGGAGGGTATTAAAATGGTCTGCTCTGGGTCTAAAATAAATGTTCCACATTCTTTATTCTTCTTTCTATTATACTGTATATACAATTTACTGATCATGCTTCTATACTGTGAGCTCTAGGTACCGTATTTTCCGGCGTATAAGACGACTGGGCGTATAAGACGACCCCCCTAATTTTCATCTACCAGTAATACTTATACTTAGGTTACCTTGGAGATATTATACTCGGCGTATAAGACGACCCCCCATTTTTGGGGGATTTTTTTGAGGTTCAAAAGTAGTCTTATACGCCAGAAAATACAGTATGTTATTTCTTATCCAGGATTGCTTGAGAAATTATTTCAAGGGTTCCTTCTTGGTAAAAAGGTTAAAGTGGTAATAAACATTTACATAAGCGCGCTGAAATGACTAGCCTCAGCTGATAAACAATGATGAAGCAAATCCTTCCACATAAGCTGGACCTCTATCCACAGTCCTTTCTTCTCCAGAGCCCTCTTAAATACACAGATCAGACAGTATTTCTCAGCTTCAATAAATCAGGGGGGCAGGGATTTGACATCACGCCTTGCACAGTGCTGAGTGTAATCTGACATTTGAGTGGAGGGAATGTACACCCCCTCCACTACGCAGCCTCACTAGGAAATATGCACATCTGAGGCTGTCAGTCATAAGCTTGGGGAGGAAGGGGGGATGGGGCAGTCCTCACTATGGATTGCCTGGTGTCAGAGAAAACTGCCGGAATTGACACATGCAGATTGCAGAGGAAGGAGAGGGCAACCAGGATCCACGGGAGGCACTATGGATTGAGGCAGATACACAATATATGAGGCTATTGTTTTCGAAGGGTTACAAACACTTTAAGTAGAGCTGCTCTATAGTATATTGGTATACACAGTGGTGGTATACAAACCAAGAGAGGGCTTTAGTACACACATTGAAGGACTCACAAATTACAATAGTTAAGACGTCTCAAACAGATGTTCTGCTCTCTCATTCACTGGCTGTAATGAAGTGCCAGGACAGTAAAGCCAAACCTGTACTCCCTCGTCGTAAGTGACATCATATCCGGGTTTTAAACTATTCTAATGTCTTTTTTAATACTACCATATTCATCCTTGTTTTACAAGCAGACATACAAATTGGCAGGGAAAACCAGGACACTGCAATTAGGAAATAGAATTAGGTAATGAAAACATGATTTGGGGCAGTTACATAACTGAAACAAGAGATACAATAATTAGAAAACCAATCAATACAGTGACTACTGACATATGTCAATGATCTTCTGGATTCATTTCAGTTATGGGCAGGCAGGGTATGGATTTTCTTTCATCTGTTGTCATTTCTATTTCATAGATAGGCACAACTTCCAGACTTGTGGTCACTGGGGGCCTATTCTCCCTCCTTCCCCCTTACTGATCTAATGGACACATCACAGCTATGAGTTATGCTGAGATGTTATGTTGGATATAAACAGTTGGGTAAAATTCCCCGCCAACATGTGAACATGTAGAACAGCGGAATTGTGAACAATATTTTTGTATGAAAGATTGATTCATCGTCAGTATTTGTCTCTCCCTAAAATGTTGCTTATTTCCTAATTGCGCATACAGCGGTGCATTTTTCGAGTACAGGATGCATATTCAAATCAATCGTTCCATTATCTTAGGATGGAAATATAGAGGTGAAAAGGTTATTCATGCAATGTAAAACAGACAAAGAGTCCAGCTCTACAAACTTTCACCTTTCTGAAAAAGCACTACAGTGCTGTGATTTTTTTCTTAAATCAATGACCAATGGATTCCAAATTGCCACCTATATAGCACTACGGGTTCGTTGATGAAACAGTATAGCAGTGGCTGCCTGCCTTTCAGCTCCCTTTGTCTGACTGAGCTGTACAAAAAGGGATGAGAAACTACCGATTATTATTATTATTATACCTGATATGGCGGCAACAGTTTGAGCAGCGCTTTACAACATAAAGGGAGACAATATAAAACAATACAATTCAGTAGAGAAAGAATAGAAGGGGCCTGCTCATGGAGCTTACAATCAACTGACAAGTCATTCACTTCTGTGGGCAAACTGTAGCTACAGTGCCCGTAAACGGAAAAAGGTTTTTAACCACTTAAGGACCGCCTGCTGAAGATTTACTGGCCGAGGCGCACTCCTGCGCGAACTGACGTAGCCCTACGTTGGTCGCACGCCGGTGCGCACTCCCGCCCTCAATCGGCAGCAGGGACTCCGATGCACAGGGCCGGCGGCTCCAATTGCCGCTGGGCACCCAAGATCATTCCCCGCTGAGAGAGGACGGTCAGCTGTTGTAAACACAGCTGACCGTTCTCACTAGAATGATCACAGAGTGCCTGTGATCCTTCTATATAGGATCAGAGGTCTCTGTGATCATTTCAAAAGCCCAACCCCCATATAGTTAGAAACACTCCCCTAGGCTTAAATTTAAACCCCTTGATCGCCCACTGTGTTAACCCCTTCCCTGCCAGTGTCATTATTACAGTAACAGTGCATATTTGTAGCACTGATTACTGTTGTAATGTCACTGGTCCCCCCAAAAATGTCAGTTAGGGGTCCGATCTGTCCGCCGCAATGTCACAGTCCCCCTAAAAATCGCAGATCGCCGCCATTACTAGTAAAAAAAAAAAAAAAACAATAAAAATGACATAAGTCTTTCCTGTAGTTAGTAGACGCGATAACGTTTGCGCAAACCAATCAAACGCTTATTGTGTTTTTTTTGTTTTTTTTTTACCAAAAATATGTAGCAGAAAGCAAATTGGCCTAAAATGTTAAAACATTTTGATTCCTAAATTTTTTTTTTTTGGGAATGTTATATAGCAGAATGTGAAAAATATAGTTTTTTTTTTCAGAATTGTTGCTCTTGTCGCAAAAAATAAAAATCGCAGAGGTGATCAAATACCACCAAAAGAAAGCTCTATTTGTGGGAAAAAAAGGACATGAATTTTTATTAGGTATAGCATCGCACGATCGCGCAATTGTCCGTTAAATTAACGCAGTGCCGAATTGCAAAAAAGGGCCTGGTCATTATGGGGCAAAACCTTCCAGTCCAGAAGTGGTTAACTGTAAACACATAGAGTATATGAAAAGGAGCCTAAAGTTCCATCTGCTAGGTATCCTAAAGCCTTGCACACAGGATGAGAATATCGGACATATGATCGTTTTTTTTTTGTATGTTTCTCTTGTATTGAAAATGAAGTGGTTACTCAACTTATGAAAACTCCCGTACGACAGAATACAACTTCGGAAGTGATGTAATGTGTTGTATTGTAATGTATTCTTTCATTTTAGCATGAATAGTCTTGCTCTTATTTTTTTCCGGACTAACACTATACTTATTAAACATAAATTGTACGATCTGGTATCATATCGTACAAGAAAAATTTTCGCGTTTGTCCCATCAGATAGTTTCGGATGAACTGTCGTGATTGGCTGTCGAAAGCTGGGTACGAACTATCAGATTATCATGTGATCATACCAGAAGCGGTATTTTTCATCCGGTTTTCTGATCATGTTTACTAGGCTTAAAGTGTTACTAAACCCAGGACCCTGCAGTCACTATATCTGGTCACCCTTAGTATGCACAACATGGAAATGCAATTATTTTAGTAAATATAAACTGCTAAATACCTTTTCTCATCAGCAGTATAGCAGTCTTGTGACTTCTATCAGTATCTGGCTGAGCACTGTTACATAGTTGGTCAGGTTGAAAAAAGATACACGTCTATCTGGCTCAACCAATAAAAAACAGTAAAGAAAACCCAACAATACAATACCATATACCAAATCCTATACCCGCAGTTGTTCCAGAGGAAGGCGAACCCCCCCCCCCCCCCCCCAGCAAAGCATGATCCAATTTGCTACAGCAGGGGAAAATAATTCCTTCCTGATCCCCCGAGAGGCAACCGGATATTCCCTGGATCAACTTTACCTATAAATATTAGTACCCATTTATATTATGTACACCCAGAAAATAATCCAGCCCTTTTTTAAAGCAATCTAGTGAGCTAGCCAGAACCACCTCTGGAGGGAGTCTATGCCACATTTTCACAGCTCTTACAGTGAAGAAACCTTTCCGTATTTGGAGACTAAATCTGTTTTCCTCTAGATGTAAAGAGTGCCCCCTTGTCCTCTGTGATGACCTTAAAGTGAACAACTCAACACCAAGTTCACTATATGGACCCCTTATGTATTTATACATGTTGATCGTATCCCTCTTTAATCTCCTCTTCTCAAGAGAGAATAAATTCAGTTCCTCTAATCTTTCCTCATAGCTGAGCTCCTCCATGCCTCTTATCAGTTTGGTTGCCCTTCTCTGCACTTTCTCCAGTTCCCCGATATCCTTTTTAAGAACTGGTGTCCAAAACTGAACTGCATATTCCAGATGAGGTTTTACTAATGATTTGTACAGGGGCAAAATGATATCTCTCTCTCTGGAGTCCATGCCTCTGTTAATACAAGGACTTTGCTTGCTTTGGAAACCGCAGCTTGGCATTGCATGCTATTATTAGGCTTAGGATCTACCAGAACACCCAGATCCTTCTCCGCTGTGGATTCCCCCAGTTCTACTCCCCCTAGTATGTATGATGCATGCATATTCTTCGCCCCCAAGTGCATAACTTTACTGTGTAAATAAAGCTTGTAGGGGGAGTTTTTTTTCCCCTCTGACTGTCCTATGAGGCTGCATGACTCCTGGCCTTCTGTCTGGACAGTGCTGATTGGCCCTGTGGCGATCACATGCACCCTCCCAAAAAAAAAAAAAAACAAACGCTCTAGCAAAACACACCAAAATGAGCATGTGTAGAGTGCCGCCAAGGCTCTGTATTATCAGGAGATGGATTGGGGACTGTAGAAGAAGGGGAGAATCAGATCAGGATCAAAAAGCCTTTTTACACAATGCATAGGATTAACTCCTTAGGTTCCACAGTGAGTATAACAAGCATGCTTTACTGATGATTTACAGATATACTGACTGACTTTACTGGTGTTGGTTTAGTAACACTTTAAAGCAAAACTAGGGTTAAAAATACAATACAAAAGAATAGCGCATTAAAAGATAAAATAACAAAACCACCTTTTGCTGAAATAGATAGCCCCAGTTCAAAGATTTCTCCTGTAATATCTTTTTTACTGCTGCTAGATGTCCTCAGCCTGATGATCAACATCATTCAACTCAGTAAAAAGTCCACAGAGGGACAAGGGGGAATTGGGACTATACCAAATAAAGAAAAATGTAATAGAGAGTAGAAATGTAAATATTGGAAATTAATAGTCTAAAAAACAATTTTTATTCATACAAAACACATTAAAATATATCAATAAAAGATCATTGTTGGGTAAGATAAAAAAACCATGAAAGCATACAAGAGGACATTAATGTATATATATATGGGAAGGCCCCTGATATAGATACAAATACAGATGTCAAAAGTAGTGGACACAGAAGTCCCAATGCGTTTCAACCTGAAGTCTTCTTCTGGGGGTAGATGTCCGCGTTACATAGTTATAGTGAATAGATCAATATATAAAAAGAAATCTGTATATATGGTCAGGAAACCAACTGTGTGTCAGAGACTCCAAGAGGAACTCAATGGGATGATAGCCAGGGTTCCCAAAACCACACAAGGCATCAAGGAGCAAAAAGGTGGCAGGGTCTCAAATTCTGTAATTAGACCACACAGCAGAAATTAGTTCCCCTAGTAGGGAGATTTTTGGATTCATTCAACTCCCTTTCTCTGAGCCTAATTTGCCCTGGACCTGCCCCAGCCTGTGACTGGACAGTGAAAGCATTCCCATCCTATACTGATTGGCTTCTTGTACTGCTTCTTCCTCTCACATTCCAGATTAGGATGATGGCCCTACTAGAGCTTGCAAAATACAAGACAGCCCTAGCATTTCTCTCTTGGTATGTTCCTTTTATAGCCCAGAATATTGATCATAAAAACTGTATGAAATGTAATAATAATAATGACTGTCAATACTAGTTAAGCCCTTTATTACGTAATTTTTTTGTTTTTTGTATAAATGGTTTGGGACAAATTAAAGGTCAGTCAAAAATTAAGTCCTATTTTTTTTTTTTTTTTTACCATGAAACAAAGAATGGCTCCATACAGGGATGCACATCCACGGCCATCCAGAAATAGCAATTTATTGATCAGCCTTTTTTTCTGTGTCACAGCAGTCTGCCGAGACTCCAGAACCATTACACAATCTTTCTTGCCTAGAGCAAAACCACAAACTATAAAAGTAAAGATGTGGATGGAAACTGAAGTATTTGCTGTAATATGATCTAAATAATAGCATTACACAAAACAATAGCTGACATCACAATATGCCATGTACGCACAATGACCATAGTAATCTATGTTGTCTGATTACGCCAACTGCCTCATCGCATATTTGTTTATCCAATGCATGTCTAACTGCATTCAAATGCAGCACCTTTGAAAGCTTGCCATTCTCTGAGACATGCACTAGGCAATATTGTATTTTTGTCTAGGATAGAATAGAGCTGCATATTTAAATAACACGGCACTGATTGCGCACCTACACAGAAACGTCATCAGAGAGCAAGATCAAAATAGGAGCGATTGATTATGATTGGATTTCCCAAATGTACCTATATCTGCCCAATAGTCTCTCCTAAAAATAAATCAGCACACCCTTAATCAATATATTTTAATGATTATATTATTATCAAAATATACAGTACATACTGCAGTGCACAGTATATTTGCCTTTAGTAAATCAACCTTAAAGCAGTAGTAAACCACTGTCTTTTTTTTTTTAACCTGCAAGACAATGTCATAATGTGCTAGTATCAGGGCCGGGACAGGGGGTAGGCAAAGGGGGCACTGTGGTATCATGTGAGGTTCAGGGGCGACACAAAGAGATTAGGGGGAGGGGATTTGTGTTAGGAGGGGAAACATGGGGGGGGGGCAGGAATTAAGAATTATTCTAAGGGGGGAAATTATTTTGGGAGGTGTGCAAGGAGTGGTGATTTGGGGGGGGGGGGGATTTGTGTTAAGAGGGGAGATTGGGGAAGAGGAGTTGTGCTAAGGTGGGGGATTTGTGCTAGAAAATGTAATATGGGAGAGGGGGAATTTCTGCTAGAAGGGGAATTTTTTTTAGGGAGAGGGATTTGTTCTAGTAGGGATGATTGGGGGCCATTTGTGCTGGAAGGGGGATTTGGTGAGGGGGGGTTGTGCTTGGAGGGGAAATTTGAGGAGTAGAGGGTTTATTCTAGCTGGATCCTTTTTTTTTTTTCTTTGGGGGGGAATTGTGCTGGGAGCATATGTGGATTTCGAGGATTTAAACTAAGCATGCAGATAAATGGGGGGAGGGGATTTTTGTTGACACATAATGCTCATACATCTTTGGGGGGGGGCCCAATTTGGCATGTTTGCTCTTGGCTCTAGATGACCTTGTCCCGACACTGGCTAGTATGCATTGCATACTTGCACATTATGTGAAACTTCCCTTAGAACGAAGCCCTGAGGCGGCGCGCTGTAACCGCTGAAGGCACTTCTGAATTCACCTGGTCTATCTGTGTAACTGGCTGGAGCCGCGGTGACGTCCTTCCCGCGCATACACATGGGAGCCGCTGTTTATGGCACAGGACTCTGATGGAATGGTATGGGTGCCACTTAAGAACCAAGCCTATTTCTAACATGTTATTTACAAATTACAATCAGTATTTTTTGCTAGAAAATTACTTAGAACCCTAAAACATTATATATATATATATATATATATATATATTTTAGCAAAGACTCTGGAGAATAAAATGGCTGTCATTGCAATATTTTTTGTCACGCAGTATTTGTGCAGCAGTCTTTAAAACTCAATTTTTTGGGAAAAAATACACTTTAGTGCCGGTTCACACTTGTGCGGTTTGCGAGATCGCATGTACCGGTAATTTGGAGCGCACTGCTCCTTCATTACATGCGATCTCATGTGCGGATGCGAGTTCAGCCATACACTTGTATGGCTGAATTTGCAGCGCATCCGCAGCAAACTCGCACATGAGGCTTTTTTTGAGCTGCATCAGAATCGGATCGCACAGTGGTTCAAACTTGTGCGATCCAATTCTGTGCGAACTTGCAGATCTGCGATCGCAACTGGGGGTGTCGTTAACTTTTAATTGACACTCCCTGTGTATCGCATATGGCAGTGTGAACTTCCAGAGGTGCGGATGCGATGCGGGAACACGCTGCATATTCGCAGCGTTCCCGCATCACACAAGTGTGAACCGAGCCTCACTGAATTAAAAAAAATAAACAGTAAAGTTAGCCTAAATTTTTTGTATATTGTGAAAGATGATGTCACGCCGAGTAAATAGATACCTAACATGTTACAGTTTAAAATTGCGCATACTTGAATGGCGACAAACTACTGTACATGAAAATATCCATAGGCAACACTTTAAACAATTTTAACGGTTACCAGTTTAGAGTTACAGAGGAGGTCTTTTTCTAGAATTATTGCTCTCACTCTGATAATCGTGGTAGTACCTCACATGCGTATTTTAAACACCGTTTACATTTGCAGGCGCGACTTACGTGTGCGTTTTCTTTGGTGCGTGAGCTCACTGGTATGGGGGGGGGGGCTTTAAACATTTTTTTTCCCCCTATTATTTAATATTTTCTTTTTAACAATGTTCCTTAAAAAGAAAAAAGTCTGATCATTTTTATTGCTGTCACAAGCAATGTAAACCTCCCTTGTGACAGTAATAGGCAGAGACTGGTACTCTTTATGGCAGGATCTGGGGTCTAAAAGACCCCAAACCCCTCCAATACACTTAAAAGTATTCAAATTGCTGAAATCAGCATTTTTGAGTACTGCCAGGTTTTTTAATCTGAGCCATTAGCAGCTGAGTAAACCAGAAGTGACGTTGTGATGTTGCTTCTGGGTTACTTGATCGGAGACCCGATCGAAGCCGAATCCGGCTTCGTTCGAGACTCTAATTGGCGGACGGACATGCCGGCTGGTCGGTCGGGTCTCCCGATGGGACGGGAGACCTGGGCAGAGTGGTGGAAGGCAGGGGACATCCCCTACCGCTCGCTGGGATAATGGCCTGAGCATCTGCTGAGCCGCATCGGTTGTAATCACCAGAAAGCTGACCGCCGGCTCTAGAAAATGGTACAGGGTTGATGCCTGCAGCTGCAGGCATCACCCCTGTACAACCACTTCTTTAAACCGACGTACAGATACGTCAGTTTGCGGGAAGTGGTTATTGTACATAATGGGGTTGATTTACTAAAGGCAAATATACTGTGCACTGCAAGTGCACTTGCTCCAGATCTTAGTAAATGAGGTAAAGTTTGCAAAGAATACTCATTACTGAGGGAGCTGCAGAATGCAGAGGTTTTGGGTATCTATAAAACATTAAATACTTGACCCATCCCCACTTCCAAAATGACCAGATGACACATTTTATTTAGAGTCGCATGGCCATAGCAGCCTTTTTAATTACAAACCATTAAATACAACATTCACAAGAAAAAAAGTTTAATGTATATTGTAACGGATCAACCGGCACCCCGACTGGGCACCTCCGTTGACGGATGCTCCTATTGCTTTCCGAGAGCTCCAAGCACTCCACCAGACACCATAACCACTTCAGACCCCACGAACCGCTGCAGCTTGGTTAGGGTCTCGCCGTCTCCTACCCACCATAGACCTACGTCAAGGCTCCAGGTTCCCGTGGGTGAACCTCTCTTTCCCCAGAGAGTGCAGCAGAACAAGCTCTTACCCAAGCTCTTACAAGAGCTTAGTGATTATCCAAGGGAGTATGGAGGACATAGCAATCCCTTGTAGCCAATTCCCCCAATGAGAGACAGGATTCTAGATTGAGGGTGAACTAACTCAACTTTATTGAACAAGAAACATACTTTTATACAGTTTTCCCCCACAAGGTTACCACCCAGGTGGACCTTGTTGAAAACAGGCCCTGACATTCACATGACATTCACAATTAAAAAAAAAAAAAAAAACAGAGTTTTACATTCTCATACAGTGTACACAATCCCTCCCCTCTGCCTGATTACGGAAGCATATGCAGATGAAAGTGTATACAGGAACTAAACAAATTATCTAGCCATCTGGACAGAACAATGTGAGGTCATTAACATTTAACAAAGAGACAGGTAAACTTTAACACAATACACATTCCATGTCAATACACAAACAATAGGGAAGCCTGTCTGGCATGCAGGGACATGAAATACACACATTATCTAGGAGTCAGACTTCATGGCAATTGTCTATAACAGTCTAAGTCTCCCAGTGTAAAATAGGATTAAATCTTCATATTTCTATATGAACATATTGCTGACAAATATTGCTGTCCCATCTGAACCAATTCAAACCATTAAGTATCTGCTCCTCACCTCCAATGATGGCAAATACCATCACATATCTTCCCCCCAAAGGTAGCCTAACCAGGTACCAGACCTCCAACTGAGTTAGTCGGGTAACAAGTCCCAAAGAGTCAATCCATCATGGCACTTCCTTGACAAAGTTCCACATAATTTGTAAGTTTTTCCTGGCAAGGCACATGGAGCTCTCATAGCCGATCAGTCTGTGAAAGTCTGGTTTGGGCAGGCTACACTGGGCTTCTTGGGCACCCTGTGTCCCTAAGAGACACAGGGTGACTTAGACATAAGAGGAGCCTAGTAGGCTGAGAGAGGAACTTTCCAACCTCTCTAAGGTAGGCTGTGTTCCATGGGCCTTCCCAATGTCTGCACCCACCCAGTACCCAAACAAATTGTCTGGAAAACAGCATTACTCACCCAGTCAACCTCTGCCTCTCTTAGCACATACCCGCCGCTGGGGATAAGCGTGGACTGGCCCTTCTCCCGGGAGTCCTTTCAGCCGCTGGAGAGAAGACAGGGTGGTGGGGCTCACTTCATCAGGCTGTTGGGGATCTGGGCCGACTGTCCAGCATCCCTGGGGTATACAAGTGAAGACTGCAGTCCCATCCACTATCACAGGAACTCCATCTTTTGTATGTTGAGGGCAGAAGCCAACTGCACTCTGCTCTGTTGCCAGCTCTTCTGCTGGGTGTAGAAGCTTTATTTCATCAACTTGCTGCTGGGGCAAGGGGCCAATTTCCCCAGCTTCCTGGAACTCTGTAGCTTTTGCGGGTGCTGGGCAGAGGTTGGTAGCACTCTGCCCTGTTGCCAGGACTTCTGCTGGAAAGTAAACTGTAAAGTCAGTGGCCTTGCACACATCTTCCTGGATCACCAATTGTTGCAGGCAGAGGTCAGCAGCAATATGCCTTGATGCCCGCTCTTCTGCTGTAGGCTCACTGGGATGTTCCTCCTCTGCAGAAAAATCTATTAAATCCCCAGTATCTGGAATTTTTGAAAGTCCAGGGCATTGGCTGGTGGCACTTGGGCCCAGTGCCAACACTTTGGCAGGTGACTTATCATCCATAACATCCTCCGATGAAAAGTCAATTGCATCTGTGATCCGTGGTTGGAGAATGAAGATGGCTTCCTCTTCTCCCATACTTTTATCAAGTGGCTGGATATACGCATTTCTCCATCCATGCTCGTCCTGTGCAGAAACAGGTTCGTCCAGGTGAGTCAACACTTGCACCCTCCATATCTTCCAGTGCCCAGAGCACTTTTGAGATGTTCAGAAACCTTTTTCTTAAATCCAAAATTCCTTCTAACCGCCACTCCAAATCGCTCTCAAAGTTAGGGTCCCCTGACAGCTTCCGTACAACAGTCCATGGCCGCCGTAGCCAAAGCCTTCCATTGGGCTGTCATCTGCTATCCAAGGACATGTTTGGGATACATGCCACCAGAAGGCTTAATAGCTCTCTTCCAACCGCATCTCTGCCCAGACCAGCCTGCTTAACTCAGCTGTCTGCTCCTTGTGCATTGTATCTCCCAAAAACAGCTCCCGCAATCCATACTGCGACCAGTACCTTTTCTTGATGGAGGGGAGGATTTTTCCCTGATGGCGCTGCTCACGGGCTAGTGTTTCCTTCCAGAGATCCAAGCGCACAGAGTCATGCCATTCTAGCAGGACCTTGTATGACACTGGTCCCCTGTGCTGTATCTGCATCTCTCGCAACCTCCTTACGAATTCCTCTTCCATGGCGACGCTACACGGGTGTTAGCTCGCTCAATAACGTTACCGGTGTCTCCGAGCTGCTTCTCCTCGCACTAGGACGCCATCCCACCGCTTGCCACCAATGTAACGTATCAACCGGCACCCCGACCGGGCACTGGTATTCACCATCACTCATATAATACAGTCAATGCATACCAAATAAACCAACCTCAGCTTATGCCTGGTCCAAGTTCTTTGAAGGCCTATAAACTCACGATTAACTGGTTGTATTTGCCACCCAATCACAGGCCCCCAGCCGCAACTACACCGGTTCAGGGTAAATTAACTACTTACGTACTACCAGATACAACCTAATTAATACCCTGATGTTACCACTGTATTGTTAGGAAGGGACACCCATACCTCATATGGGCACGACCCACAATTTTTCACAATTATTTAACCAGCACCGCCTTCAAAGACCCAATAGACACCCTGCCACAACACACGAGCATGACACCGTACGCATGTGTTGCCCCCCCCCCAAACCTGGAAGGCCCGCTGAGTACCCTCCTGCAATCCCAGATGCCACAAACCAATGCTGATGGCATTCAGATGCACACCATCTCTTCTCAGATATTGCCAGGTCTCATCCTCCAGCTCTCAATGACGTATTGCCAGGTCCCCAATTCAAGCAAAAAACCTTGCTACCTCCTTGCTCACCTTTATCTTGGCTTTGTTGATCTTTTTAACAGAGTGAGCCATATACCACTCAGACCTGGCAACTATATCAGACCACATAAATATGGTATCTGCAAAAAAAAAAAACAAACAAAATATCTAACCTTATATCCTATATTAGCTCGCGTATGGAGCACAAGCCAAGGTCATTGCCCCCGAAATGGAAGATGACCACATCAGGGGGCCTTTCCAATCTATAACAATGATGCAAGTCAGGCAAGATCTTAGACCCCAGGTTTCCTGGAACGCCCAGCCAGGGAACTCTGACTTCACTCCTGGCCAAGCCTAACTGCCTACCCTCTGTCCACCTGGCACCCCAAAAACATATGATTGTCCCAGGATCCACACCAAGCATGCCTTGGAATCAGCAAGAGAAAAGAAAACAGGAGGGGAAAATACAACACCCCCAAGAATCCTAACCATATCAAAAAACAACAACAAGAGGATAGGAAACACATTATATAATGAAGGCAGATTGTGCCCTATAAGACGGCACAACTTAGCCAGACCCAACAGATAGCAAACCTTAGAAGTTACAATAAATAAGAGCGCTCATTTGACCAAAATCTGACTGATTGACAAAACCAATGCATGACAGGCATTTCCTGAACACCGCACTAAACTGTATTCGAGACGTTGCTGTCCCATCCGCATTCATAAAGGCAACTCCCAGGAGATTTGGCTGAACCCGTGAAAAAACCCCACAGCCCAGACAGGGCAAACTGAAGAGGAAACCACCCACAACTCAATCCAAGAACTCCTCCTACTGATCTGTGTTAGATTTTCTTAACAGAATACCCAATGTAGTGTCCCATAACCATACATCCTGTACGCTTAAACCACCCTCACCACATTTGTTCCAGCTCACCAATTCTCCCACCTTAAAAACCCCCAAAAAAGCCAGCACAAAGACGAGCCGGAACAAAGCAACCTCATAGGTGGAAGAGCAAACTTTATCCAAGTGACCCACTACAGCACCAAGAACTTCAAATGAAACCAGGCACCGAGTGTCCACCACAGAGCAACCCTTCCCATATACCCGCATAGCCTGTCTGGCCAGAAAAAACTTTAGTAACATCTCTGTGACCCAACAACTTAAACCAGACCAGCAAACTTCTGAGACATAGCAGAGACAGACGCACCTCGTTCAAAATTCCTGCCAATAAAATAAAGCAACACGTGTACATAATCCTCCTCACGAGAACACCCCCCAACTTCATTCACCAGATCACTCAATTCCTGCCACACTCAGTATGAGGACCAAGCTGACGCACATACTAAATGACGAGTTGAGAACTTGGAAGCGGCAATGCAATGCTTCACAGATGGAATCCCGTGCGCCTCTGCTTCCAGTGCCAACTGACAGAATCTGTCCCACTGGAAACAAGACATCAGCCACTGAGTTAACTTCTGGAACGTGCACAATTCCATGGACAGTACATTGGAAAAACTTCCAGAACAGCACTAAACCAACCTCCATCAATTCCACTGGTTAACTCTCCGCACTTCAACAACCCTGACAGTAGGTTCCATAACCAGCAGAGCCTGCCTTGTCAGTGAACAGTTCTAGATCAAAATTGGAAATCACCTGCTCCTTCCAAAGAGAGCGACCCATTGTAAGAAACCAGAAATGAATGCCACATTTGCAAGTCCTCATGCTGATTCTGCCCCAGCCGAATAAAAGGATGTGGCGCCTTAATGCCAACTGTAGCAGCCACCAGTCGTATACAAAAAACATGGCCCATTGGCATACTGAAACAAGCAAAATTCAACTTGCCCTAGTGTGATTGCAAAGCATGAATTTGAATTTTTTGCATTGCCTGGTGGCAGAAACTGTCCTCTTCAGGTCTTCAAGTTTGTCAAAAGGCAAAAGTCATTCCATCGCCATGGTGTCTATGATAATACCTAGAAACCACAACCCAGTGGCAGGGCCCTACGTCTTGACAGGGGCCAATGGCACACCAAAAAACTCAAAAACATGTTGAACCGTGGCCAAAAGTGAGGTACAGATAGTAGTTCCAGCAGGCCCTATGCACAAGAAATCATCTAAATAATGGATGACTGAATTAAGCCCAGAAACATCCCGAACTACCCATTCCAAAAAGAAATGAAATATTTCAAACAACTAACAAGAAATGGCACAGCCTATTGGTAAACATCTATCAACAAATACTCTGCCCTTGCCATTTGCACCCCAGCACATGGCAACAACTAGGATCAGTCTTGGCCAAAAACGAACCTTTACCATACCTACGAACCCAAGACACTGCCACACTGCCATATCAAAAGAAGAATAGGACACCGTGCAAAGCTCCGTATTAATGGCATAAGTCACTAAACCCCCTTTAGGATGAGAGAAGTGATGAATGAGGTGTAAGTTATTGTGTTTTTTTGGGGATAATATCCAAAGGGGGAAATACTGGCGGTGAATCAAAAGAAACAGCCATGCAAACTCAAGCAACTTCTTTGAAAACTTTTACTTAAAACGACCGCTGGATGTAAATGAGATGACTGCAAGGGTGCAGGGTGTCAAAAAAACCCTACGAGAAACCCAGCTGCAACACACAAGCTGCCTCCCTGTTAGGATAACGCTTTAGGAAAGGTGCCATCTTTTCTACCCTCTCCGGTGTCTTCCCTCTTTCCAGCGTTGTTTCCTTTTACTTTTTCTTGCTTGGAGCATAAGGACAGCACGAGACCCTCCACACCCTTAACAGTCATGACGGAAACAGCATGCAGCATGCAATTCTCAGGGGTCTTTTCCCCAATGACACTAGCTGAAACTGCATACGCCTACAGCCAGTTTGAGAATGTACGGGGAAGCAACTGATACTGCTGTTTTTTCTTCTTCCTCCTTCTTACTTTCATCTGGTTTAACTTTAAAGTTAAATTTCTCCAATGGCAACAAAGAAAAATTCCACATACTATACTTACCCTTCCATATATGCTCCTTCACTTCCGTTTTAAGATGTGCACCCAAAGGCCCTTTTAAAACATACATACCCTTTGCATTTTTGCAGCATTTGCCAGACATACCCCACAACCCCGGCGATTCCTTTGTCAGCCACTTTTTCGTCTAAAGCCCTACCGGCCGTAGTTACCACAGATGCCACCAGCCATTGACCATAAGAATCCAATGGTTTTGCACCTGCATCAAGAGGGCGAGCTGAGGCCTCAGATTGAACCCTGACTGCCTGACCACTGCCACTGGAGGTGGCAGCTTGTGTTGTGGACCATGCAGCTACTGGAGAGGACCTCCCTAAGAGCTACTAACCGGGTGTATACAACACCATCTGCACCAGGGGCCCCCACCAAAAGGGGGACTAAGGACCCAGCACTGCCCCTAAAAAATCCATCCACCCCCCATTACCCAATTCCTGCTGAGCTGTCAACTAAGCTCCTGGAGCCCCCTTGAACAGAGAGAGAATGAGAACAAGAAATAGGATAGGAAACAGAAGGCTCACCTGGCTGCCTTCATCCCTCAGGACATCCAGCCGCAGATCCGGATCCCCGTGCAGTGTTCAGGAGTTCACCGTGTTCAGAGCTGCTAAACACCCCTTCAGACTGGCTCTGTTTATCACGCTGCGCTGTTGCTCTCCCCTCAGCAGGCTTCATGGTGCAGTTGCTGGCTCCAGAGCCAGATGGGTGCCCGCTGATGACGTTAGCAGCTGCCGCTACACCAGAACCCTGGGCGCTCCCCCTCCTCCCACGCTGGGCTCTGTAAGGGATGGAAGGCTGGCCGCACCTGCCGCTCAGCCACTCCCGCACTAAACACAGGCAGGGAGTCTGTATAGCCAGCCACACCATCTACAGTTGGGAGGGCAGGGGAGTAGGTGGCAGATGAGAAAACTCCCGCCCTGGGTTGGCCATAGACTGGGATTCCTCCCAACTCACACACCTGGGGAAGCAGGTGTGCGCTTGGCTGATGGGGTTGCAGGGTCCCTTGAGGGGCTCCCAGCACGGCACCGAACCTGAGATTTCGCAACAGGACTGAAGCGCTCAGAAGGCCTAGACCTCCTAGCATGTGGGCAACTAGAAGAGGGCCCAGGAGAGCCCTGCCTGGGCTCCTGCAAAAAGTGTGATAGTTTATCCTCAGGGCCTCAGGCCAACAGCTGCAGCTCTAAGCTGGGACAGCATGTTGTCCAAGTCACCCATCGTTTGTTCTTCCTACAGGTGAAGTCCAGGAACGCAGAAGAAAACTGTCTGATGCTGTGATGAGCTCTGACTGAGCTCTGACACAATCCCCCCTCCTCTCTACTGACTACAGGACCCACCCTCTGCCTTGTACTCTTCAATCTGGTAAGCAGAATGCATCATTCTAAATCACCCCACTAATACTCCACCTCTTCTGCAGGCCCCAGTCATACTTAGTTTCACTCAGCTCTAGGCCATATACTATCACATGCAAGGAAAATAAATAACAGCATTTTTGCTTGTACGTGATTGGATGATAGAAATTGGCAGAGCTTCCCCTTAGTTCAGAGCTTCCCCTCAGATCTAGCACAACCACTTGCAGCGCACAGTATATTTTCCTTTAGTAAATCGACCTCTCCGTATTAGTGAAACGTCCAGCACATAGAAGACTTGAAAACAGAGCAAATATTCACATGTGTATATATGCTAATAGACAAACATTCTACGCATAAGGCTAACATAAATATGTACAAAACGGAGTACAATACTGCAATGGCAGCACGCCAGGCTGAGGAATGTTGTGGTCCTATCCTGGGAAACTGTAAATTTTCATATACCGAAAAATTTTGGTGAAAATGGATCAGGAAAATGTTTTTGCTAATTTAGTGAAATTAATTTCAGTGGATGGGGAGGGCAAAATGAATGTTTTTAATGTTTTTAAAGCCACAACCTGGGCTCCCCTTCACTTGAACCCTCATCCGCCAACCCTCCCTCCTGCCTTTTGGAAGCCTCTCCAGGCAAGAGGGGTGGCGGAACAGGCAGCAAAGGAAAGCAGATTTATGGGACTGGTCTTCTCCGGCTAGGGGAAAGCCTGCTTAGGTGAGATACAAGGTGAGGAGCTGAGGCTGTCAATCTGCTGTAGCTCCCTCTCCTGTCACCTTTTTTTCTCTTGGTGTCTGGAAAACTTGTCAGAAGTTATTCATACTGATAGCAGAGGAACAAAATAGCAGACAGAAATTATGCTTAATGCTTTTAACTGAGACAAGTACACACTATTAACTACTTACTGACTGCCCGCCGCAGTTTTACTGCAGCATGCAGCCCCTCCTGCGCGAACCGATGTAGCTCTCTGTCGGTTGCGTGCCTGCAGCTAGGGGGCAAACGCGCCCTGCCGGTGGCGCGCTGCCAAACCCATTCGGCAGTGGGGACTCCGATGCACAGGGCAGGCGGCTCCGATTGCTTCCTGCCACCAGCGATCACTCCCCGCTGAGAGAGGACGGTCAGCTATTGTAAACACAGCTGACTGCTCTTCTCTCTGGAATGATCAGAGCACCTGTGATCCTTCTATATAGGATCACAGGTCTTTATGATCATTTCACAAGCCCTTCCCCATATAGCTAGAAACACACCCCTAGGTACACATTTAACCCCTTGATCACCCAATGGGTTAACCCCTTCTCTGCCAGTGTCATTAGTACAGTAACAGTGCATATTTTTAGCACTGATTACTGTAGTAATGTCACTGGTCCCCCCAAAAGTGTAAAAAATGTCAGTTAGGGGTTCGATCTGTCTGCTGCAATGTTGCAGTCCCGCTAAAAATCGCAGATCGCCGCCATTACTTGTAAAAAAAAAAAACAATGAAAATGACATAAATCTTTCCCGTAGTTAGGAGATGCTATAACTTTTGCGCAAACCAATCAAAATACGCTTATTGCAAATTTTTTTTTTTTTACCAAAAATATGTAGCAGACAACAAATTGGCCTAAAATGTTAAAAAATTTTGATTAAAATTCTTTTTTGGGAATGTTATATAGCAGAATGTGAAAAATATTGTTTTTTTCTTTTTTCAGAATTGTCGCTTTATTTTAATTTATAGCGCAAGAAATAAAAATTGCACAGGTGATCAAATACCACCAAAAGAAATCTCTATTTGTGGTAAAAAAAGGACATCAATTTTATTTAGGTACAGCGTCGCACGAACGTGCAATTGTCCGTTAAAATAACGCAGTGCCGAATCGCAAAAAATGGCCTGGTCGTTAAGAGGGGAAAAAACTTCCGGTCCAGAAGTGGTTAAAGAGGTTGTAAACCTCAGAAAAAAGACCCTGTAAGACAAGGGCATACTAAGCTAGTATGCATCGCATACCAGCTCATTATGAAATACTTATCTTAGAACGAAGCCCCTGCAGTGCCGCTCGCTCTCCGATAACACGGCAGACATTTTTGGCCGTCCTTCTTACTGGTTCGCGCATTCCAGCCATCTGATTGGCCGGAGGTGCGATGACATCACTCCCACGCATGCGCTCGGGAGCCGCCGTTATGGCACAGGGCTCTGAAGGAACGGCATGGGCGGCCGTTCTTTCAGAGTGCATGCGCCGATGATGTCATCGGCTGCGTGCAATGTAAATATCTCCTAAATGGTGCAAGTTTAAAAGGTATTTACAGCACCTATAGGTAAACTTTATTATAGGCTTACCTATAGGCAAAAGTCATTAAGGGGGGCTTACAACCTCTTTAAGGAATATAAAATAAATAGCCGTGCTCAGATGAAATTATAAGTTCCAAATGATCCCCCAGTGAAATGAATTCAAATTGATGTGAAGATTAGGCTGTCGGTATATCCACCACCATGAAGGTAAAAAACATGCAGCCTCTTACCAGACGGTCTAAAATAA
The DNA here is from genome assembly GCF_965119305.1 of Pelophylax lessonae. Classification (NCBI taxonomy): domain Eukaryota; kingdom Metazoa; phylum Chordata; class Amphibia; order Anura; family Ranidae; genus Pelophylax; species Pelophylax lessonae. The sequence goes on from NC_138768.1 coordinate 689,815,399, forward strand.
ACAGCATACAGAGGGAGATGGATCAAACGAAATGGGTATCTATCACAGATAACCCAATCAGACCAGCAAGCGAATGCAATCCAACCGGGCAGGCGTGAAGCTCAATAGCTTTGGTGTAAGAGCCCAATAGGGTGGACCCAACAAATGAATTAATCCTCGTTGTAAATGTAAAAAACAATAAAAATATCATTGCACAGACATCCTTTCAAGACTTTATTAAAACATTTGCAGAAGTCTGCACACAGGGTACTCACATTAATTCCAAGAGTAAAAAGCATATAAGCATAAAGTGGTGTAAGTTTGTTTCATCCCAAAACATGGCCGACCTCCAGTAGCATGCCAGTATCATGTGCTTAGGCTCCTCCCAACATGTTTCGTCACAATTTACATCATCAGGGGGCACAATTGACATCATCATTTGTCTCTTTAAGGGATATGCTTTGTTCATATTTCATGTCTGAGGTTTAAAGCCAGTATAAATGTTTATTTTTTATTGTTACAACTTTTCTACATTAATAAAATATATTTTCACCCCTAAAACCAGTATAAATGGATAAGTTTAGTTCTTACCTCCTAAATTGTGTTCAGTCCCATTAGCAGTTTCATTCATTAGAAGAATTCAGTGAAAATGAAACACCGGCCTTTCCTTTTCAATAGATTCAGAGCTATCCAATTAAGCCTTCCTGTCAGTTTTTTCAAACTGTTAGTACCATAAGCACAGAAGGAGATGCTGAATCCAGAATTCTCGGGTACAAAATATTCTGAAGGACGTCAGCGGCAGGAATACATAAACCTGTTCATACATTCTGATTTCTCATTTCACAGATTGCACTATAAACAGAATGACCTTTATAAATAGCATTTGAAAATTCAGTCTCTTTTTACAAAGTCAGTTGAACAATTTAAATTTATAACTCATCTCATAGCCTGATACTCTGAATAAAATGATTTTCTATGATACAAAATTGCTTATTTCCAGGCTGGGAACAGTCAACTTTTGCCGGAAGAATGAATGTGTGTTGGGGACTGTCAGGCTTTTTAAAGTGGTATTGAACCAAAAACCAAAAATGTAATATATTGCAGCTTACCAATATATATGTGATGGCTGCGTTCATTTTTTTTTTTGTTTTAGGCTTTTATTCCTCTGTTTTCACCCGGTGATCTGCCCAGTGACACACCTCCTGTATTAGTGCCCCACTCTGGACACCTTTGGACAGCAGCATTGTCAGTCTGGGGGGAGGGTAGTGTAATGCCTCGTACACACGCAACGATTATCGGCTGACCGATCGTCCGACTTTTGTCCAGAGTTGTGTTTTGTTGGTTGGAATGTGCCTAGACTGCACACACATTTTCTCGGCCAACAAAAATCAACTTCAGAAGTGATGTCATGTGCTGGTTTACTTTCCTTGTGTTTTTTCTTCTCTGAGCATGCCTAGTCTTGCTCATCAGATTTTTGTCTGCCGAAATCTGTACTGACTGACGGAAAATCGGCCGTTGTGTTGACGGCCAACAAAAATTTTATAGCCTGCACACCAGATTTTTTTCGGCCAAAAAGTCGGAGTCGGTGTCGAAAGCATCATACTAACAAGCCGAAAATCGGCCGATCGGACGTTGGCCGAAAATTCCCGGCCAATAATCGATGCGTGTGTACAAGGCATTAGATGTACTAGCAAATTTAGATACACTAACACATTGAAGCCAATCTCCAGCTAACGCTTTTTAAGCTGTTAAAGCTTAAGACCGCATTCACATTGATCCGACTTGGACCGCGTTTTGTCAGCCTGACAAGTCTCGGTCTGTCACGCTCCCATTGTGTAGTACAGGAGCCGTTCTAATAGGAGCGACACAAGTCGCTCTGACTTAGAAAAAGGGTCCTGTACTACTTCGGGGCGACCTGGAGGCGACTTGCATAGACATTCGTTTTATGAAGTCCGTGCAATTTCACAGGTCGCCCCCTAAGTCGGAGCGACGTAGTGTGAACAGGCACTTACAGTTTTTTTTCTGTTGGAATTAAGATCTTATATAAATAAATAAATAAAGCTGAACAGCTTGTTCTATTGAAAAATAACAGACTTACTGGGCAGATCACCAGAAACAAATAAAGGAAAGAAAGCCAAATGCAGCCATCACATCTAAGAATGGGTAAGCTGAAATATAATAAATGTTTTCTTTTGGGTTTAACACTTTTACGCTTTAGGTAAAATAATGAAAATGCATTGCCTGTATACAAAGTACACTAATCCAAAGTACACTAATCCATAGTACACTAATACATAGTAAAAATCGAATTCCACATTTGTTTTTGTTTGACTATTGTAGAGATTGTTTGCTTTGGATTATAGTTTGCTCTTGATTACTGTACAATACACACAGCCATTGTACTTTGCCCTAATCTCTTAGGCTAAATTCACATGTAGACGTTTTAGGGCGTTTTTCTGCTCTAGGATCAGCTCAAAAAACGCCCAACAAGACAAATCCTATTAATTTCAATGGCCCCTGTTCACATCTGAGCGTTTTTACATTTTAAGCAAAACACCCAATGCTCAAAAAAGTACATGAGCTTCTTTTTGGGCAGATTACAGGCGTTTTTATTTTTTTCCATTGGTCACGTGTCAACCTAAAAACGCCTGCACAAAAACGCCTGTAAAACACCTGAAAAAATGCCCACAAAACGCCTTAAAAAACACCTGTAAATAGCAACGCCAAGATGTGAACGTAGCCTTAGGGTCCTTTCACACGGGCTTTCCGCCCAGCCGACTCTGTTTTGCTCAGCGGGAATTGATCCGTTGATCCCCGCTGAGCAGGCAGATGAAAGATCAATCTCCGTTTACTGTGCTGAAATGGACCTGTCATGTCCCGGCTCTCCTCTATGGGAGATCAGGTGAAAACTGACCCCCTGTCCATTTTCATCTGATTCTATCTGATCCGATCCTCCAGACGGATAGAAAGTAGGGTTTCCATTCCTCTGGATTTCATGGACAGGATCGGATCAGATAGCAGCGGGTATCAGGGGGCATGTCACCGCTGACATCCGCTGCTCGCTCCATAGAGGTACATGGATCATCCGATCAGGTCCGCCTGTCAGATCGGAAAGCCCATGTGAAAGGACCTTTAAATAATCCCATGCTGTAGGTAAATGCTCCAATGTGTTGGAAAATTCAATTGTTGCCTACAATAGGAAACATTGTTTTTACACCTCTACAGGACAGGGTAGTCATAAAAGATGATTGAATCAGTTCCATTGATTGTTTATATCATCCAGTGTAGGGCTAGACTAGGGTGCTTCCTGATCTTTACGTGCCCCTTCACCCTCAGCTCCCACCATCACTTGTTGTTATTGAGCTCATCATCCATTCATTTTTCATCTGGTAAAGGTCAAACACTTCTGGCCTGCATATATCATTATTCAAGTGTTTATCCCTTGCAGAAACATAGACCCCTTTAACTGCTTGCCTACTGGGGTAATTTTGAAATTTTTCAGATACGTGTTAAAATCAGCATTTTGTGGGTGGAAAATTACTTAGAACCCCAATGCATTATATATTTTCTGAAAGCAGAGGCACCGGAGAATAAAATGGTGACTGTTGAATTTTTTTGTGTTGCACGATTTGAGCAGCTATTTATTAAATGGAGATTTTCAGGGGGGGGGACACTTTTAGTGCACAAAATACAATATAATAATTATTTTTTTAAAATATAAAAGATGACGTTGCATCGAGTGAATAGATACTGAACATGTCAAGATTTAATATTGCCCATACATGGGAAACGGCAACAAACTACGGTACCTAAACTTGTCCATAGACGAGGCTTCAAAAAGCCTTTACAGGTTATTAGTCTAAAGTTAATCATGACTTATAGCCCTAGAAATGTTGCTCTCACTCTGACGTTTGCAACGATACTTCACATGTGTAGTGCAGACGTATGCACGCCAGACCTATTTGTATATGTGCATTTGCGCATGAACACGGCAGGACAGGAGTGCTTTTAAGAGTCGGTTCACACTGGGACGGCACGACTCTGTACTACTTCGGGGGCGACTTGTGCATTGCCATGCACCACGACTTCGGAGCGACTTGCATGGACTTCACATAATGGAAGTCTATGCAAGTCGCTCCGAGGTCGCCCCGAAGTAGTACAGGACCCTTTTTCTAAGTCGGAGTGACTTGTGTCGCTCCTATTAGAACGGCTCCTGTAGCAGTCAATGGACCGTGAGGGAGCGCGACTTGTCAGGATGACAAGTCATCTGACAAGTCGCGCTAGTGTGAATCGAGTCTAAAAGTTATTATTTTTATTTATTTTATTTAAGATTTTTTTTTTTTACACTTTGTAATTTTTTATTTTTTTATTTAACTTTATTGCTATCACAAGGGGGTGAACAAGCTTTAGGCAGTGACAGGTACTCTTTATGGAGAGATCATGGGTCTATTGGACCCCTGATGTCCCCCATGCCCATCATAGCAACTCATCAAACACAGATTGCATTTGATCAGCTGCTCTCCTGGCTGTAATAGCCAGGAAATGGCAGCTCTGAAACCAGAAACAATTCAATCCTTTGCGCCTTCAGGATCGTTTGCCACAACTGAGATTGGGGAACGGATGTTCCTCCATCTCCTCTGTGGGCAGCTGTCCCAAACGCTTACCGTGGGTGGCAGGAGGGGGAAGGGTGGCTTCTAAGCACTGTAAAAGTGATCGGGCTGCTGTAAACCAACCTAGATCACTTTTACATGAAATATGATTGCTGGCTTAAATAAACAATAGGCACTTGCCATCCAGAATGGTTATATATGTACACTGGATGACAAGTGGTAAAGCCTTTTTAATTAAAGATTAAAAAATGAATTACTTTATAACTATATGCAATGCCAGCATGAGCTTTTCACCTTCCCTTCTAGGTGTATTGTCTTCCCATGTATAAAATGATGCCCATTAGGAACAGTATTTTCCAATTAATAGAACTATTAAGCTCACAGTTTTTTAATGAATCTGTAAAAAGGCAGCAGTGCGGCGGAAAAGTTCCTTTCTGGTCACTTGATGCAGACATGAAAGATTTGTCCGGGAGATGTTGCCATGGTGACAGAGAGGATTAGCTGGCGGAGATGATTTCATTGGTCCTTCCATTGGCTCTGGTTACTGTTCTTAGATACAGTAATATGTTCACTCCTGCTGCTACCAGGGCTCTGACCATCTGCTGTCAGGCTGTCACCCTGTGATCAATGCAAAGCTTTGTTAAAGCAGCTATATGATGTTTGCATATATGCTGCACTGACAAATGAAAGCACACACCTCATAACAATTTTACTATTTTCCAGACAAGTCATTTAAATGTCATGTTTATGAAACATATATTATACAAAAATTGTAAGCAAGCAGCTAACATGCATTTAATTGTGTGACGCATACCTCCAAACTTCTGCATGCATTAACTACTTCTGGACTGGAAGATTTTCCCCCTTAACGACCAGGCCATTTTTTGCAATTCGGCACTGCGTTACTTTAAATGACAATTGCGTGGCCATGCGACGCTGTGCCCAAATTAAATTGATGCCCCTTTCCCCCCCCCCCCCCCACAAATACAGCTTTCTTTTGGTGGTATTTGATCACCTGTGCAATTTTTATTTTTTGCGCTATAAACAAAAAAAAGCGACAAAAAAAAAAAAACAATATTTTTCACTTTCTGCTATATAACATTCCCAATAAAAAAATGTAAAAATCACATTTTTTCATCATTTTAGACCAATTTGTATTCTGCTACATATTTTTGGTAAAAAAAAATCCTAATAAGTGTATTTTGATTGATTTGCGCAAACATTATCGTGTCTACCAACTAGGGGAAATATTTATGCCATTTTTATTTATTTATTTATTTTTACTAGTAATGACGGCGATTAGCGATTTTTAGCGGGACTGGGACATTGCTGCAGACAGATCGGACCCCTAACTGACATTTTTGGGGAGACCAGTGACATTACTACAGTAATTAGTGCTAAAAATACTGTAGTAATTACAGTTACTGTAATAATGACACAGGCAGGGAAAGGGTTAACTCAGGGGCGATCGAAAGGTTAAGTGTATGCCTAGGGGAGTGTTATCTAACTGTGAGGGGGATGGGCTTGTAGAATCAATACAGAGACCTGTGTTCCTAAACAGGAGGATCACAGGTGCTCTGTACTGATTCCTGAGAGAACAACGGTCTGCTGTGTTTACAGCAGCAGACCGCTGATCTCTCTCCACTGGGAGTGATCTCAGGTGCCCGGCGGCCATCGGGGCCGCCAGCCCAGTAAATTAGCTTTCCTGCTGGCTAATGGGGGCGTGCCCCCCGCAGGATTGGTCCCGCGGATCGTTGTACAGGTACGGTGAGCCGTCAACCTGCCGCAGTATATATGCAGCTGGCAGTCGGCAAGCAATTAAAAGAGATGTATGGTTTTTTTTTTTTTTTTTTTAAGATTCATACTAACTTAGGTGGATGCAGCATAGGTCCGATGCTACATCTGTCCCCCGGTGCCTCTAACACTGAGAAACAAGCGATCAAACACTGTGGATCGCTCGGTTATTCACAGCTCCATGAGCAGAGAGCTGCTGACTGTCAGTCACTGGCTCCCTGCTCTGCCACAACCTCCCTACCAATTGCTCATTGGAGGGCTGGGGAGTGGCCGGCTCAGGCTCTCAGCGTCTTGCTGAGAGGCTGAGCCAGGTGCCAGTCCAGGCATGTGGGCAGAACCGCGTCCTGTGCTGTGTTCTTGCCCGAGCCTGGACCAGCTCTGTCACGTCAACTGACAGCTGCCGAAAGAACTGCACTCCTGTGATCCACAGGAGAAGCATAACCAAACGAGTTTTGGCTGTACTTCTTCTTATATGCTACTGAGAAAGTGATTAAAGGAAAATCTTTTTTTTCACCTTAATGCATTCTCTGCATTAAGGTATAAAACCTTTCAAAATCTGATCCCCCTCAGTCCCCCTTAAACACTTTCCTGAGCCCAATCCGATCCAGCACTGTGCCTGTCTGCAGCAGCATTTATTCCTGCTCTCTCACCTCTCAAGAGCTATTGGCTCCTGTTGATGTCAGTCAAAACCTGTGAGGAGGGAGCAGGGGGTGGGGCCGAGCCATGCTGTGTGTGTCTATAGACGCACGCAGCCTGGCTTAAGGTCAAGCCTACAGAAGTGCCCACTCAGCAAATGGCTTTCTATCGAGGCACTCAGAGAAGAGTAGGAGGGGGAGGGGAGGAGGAGTGGGGGAGGACTCAAGAAGAGGAGGTTTAGGGCCACTTTATGCAATACCTTTGCCCAAAGAAGGTAAGTATACATTATTTATTACTTGAATAATAAAAAAGAACTATACGATAATTTTAAAGGTTAGTTTTCCATTTACATAATGCAGACTGGCCCAAACACTCCATCATTTACATCCATGGGTTAGTTGCAGAAGCCATTGGGGATCTCCTCTAGCAGCCCAGAAATGAGCGCTCTTCCATTTTCAGAATCTGCACATGCACAGTGCATGCTCTCTAAAAGGCTTCAGGGACCCACGTGGACCCCCAAGCGCATCCTGGAGTGTACAGTACATCAGTGCGGGTCGAATGCATGGGTGAATCCTGATCCATGTGTAGCACCCCTGACACCTCAAAGGCAGGATGGCACCTCCAGAGGCAGGGGGCAGGCTAGTATTTCACCCCACGGCCTAAATAGGGGGGCCGGGAAAGGATATTGGGTACCAGTCACTTTTGTCTTTTTACATTTTTATTGCAGGATGGTTAAGGAAGTGAGGGCTAAGGGTCCCAGAAACAGTAGCAGATAACTTACAGAATCTCTATATCAACGTCCAGCTTCACAGTGTCAGGAGCTTTAAGCCGACGGGCAACACTTTAATCAAAGGTTACCAAGTTTCAGTGCGTCCTCCATGTGAGTCACCAGGCCCTTCTAAGAGACCAGCCTTCTGTCTGCTATCTCCAACAAGGGGCCTCCCCTAGGTATCCTCCTTGCCACAGCTTCCTCCAGGCCAGGCAGGACAGCTTCAGGACCACTTCAGCACACGTTAGGCCCCAAAACAGGATATGGGGCCTAACAGCAGAGCTCTGTCCAGCAGTACTGCCTCAGGCCTCTGCCTGAGGCAACAGAGAGAGTCCTTGGCCTGTCCCAAACATTTATATCCAATCCCCAGCATGCATCAGTAGCATAGACCTCCTACTGGATTGTGCTGAAGAAAATATAACTTAGTTTTTTTTTTTTTATAACTTAGTTTTGTTTGTGAAATCTCATACTATGACCAGTGATACCAGGAACATCTACTGGCCACAGTGAGAAATCACAAGCCAACTTAAAGCAGAGTTCCAGCAGTTTTTACGTTTATTAAAAAGTCAGCAGCTACAAAAAGTGTAGCTGCTGATTTTTAATACACACACACTCACCTGTCCTTACGATCCAGCGATGCGGCCGCCCAAAGCCTCGCTCCTCTCTCTCGCCTCTCCCCGGCGCCGGCATCACAAGTGTAGGCACCCGGCTGTGACAGCCGGGTGCGCACTGCGCATGCGCGAGTTGCACTGCACTTCCTTAGTGGCCAGCCAATCTTCTGGGACCTGTGACCTATCCCAGAAGATTGCAGGGAGGGTGGCAGAGAGGAGAACTGTCAAAACTAGGTACCTGCTCCCCCCCAAAAAAAAAATTACATGCCAAATATGGCATGTGAGGAGTGCTTAAAGTGATACTTTTGGGTGGAACTCCGTTTTAAGCTTAGAGAAAAACCAGGTGAAAAACTATACAATCAGTCTGAGCTAGCTACAGCCCAGCCAAAAACTAAACTGACATAGTAGACCTATTTAGGACAAAGGGGCTACGCGTGTATTGGACTCACACAGATGTACACTATGGGATGTGCTTGGAGATCCATGCAGGAGCACTGGACCCTGTTATTGATTTGAACAGGCTGCCTGCATGGGGCTGCAGGGAACACCTGTGTATTCCACGTGGATGAAGAAAACCCTTAACATAGGTATACAGACTGGTACTTCCTTGTGAATGAGGCCTTAGCATTAATTATATTTTGCAAAAAAATAAAATCTCTTAGTTGATGCCTTTTCCTTTTAAATATACCACTGAAATTATAGTACTAAATCTGTATAGTTAATGCAAAGAAAATATACGTTGATTCTGCCAGAAATCTCCTGTACAATACATTGCATCTACTATAACTGATAGTTACCTCTGTGAAGTACAGAACAAAGGTGTCCTTTATGCAGGAAAGGGTCCCCTATGTTATGGAGATAGGTCTTAGGGTGACAATGTCGCTCCTCTGTAGATACAGTACAGTGAGTTTATGGCAGGATGACCAGGTGAATAAAAGGAAAGTAAAAACCTAAAAGATAGAAAACTAAGACAGCCACCTCATCTAAGACCTGGTAAGCTACAATATATTACATTTTTGTTCTTGGCTTTAGATACACTTTAACCACTTGCCAACCAGATATATAGTGGCAGATCGGCAGATTCCCTCGAAAAATACATATCCGTACGTCGCTTTGCGGGAGCGATCGTGGGGGCGTGCGATTGCTCCCGGGCACCCGCGATCGCCCCCCGTGGAGACACGACATCCGCTGTTCTGTCAGGGTTCCTGTGTTCCTCCTATGTGTTCATTCCATAAGTCTATTCCCCACACAATTTATAAAGTAAAGGAATCCACGCTAAGGAATAAGGGTCAGGCTGCAGCCCACCTCAAAATATAGCCCTGAAAGGGATATATGGTAAGTGGAAAATGGGTGGTGTGAGGTAGATGGCGCTGCCTATGTTGTTGTTGCAATCAAGGCAGGGGCGTAACTACAGGGGTTGCAGGGATTGCAATTGCAACCTGGCCCCGTGCTCAAAGGGGGCCTGTGCGGCTCCCCTGTACACCTGGATAGACGGGGCAGCATTTAGAAGAACTAATGTCCTCCATTTTCCTCCTGTAGCTGCAGGAGGAAGTTGCAGGAGATTGGTTCCTCTATATGCTGCCCCCGCCACCCCTCCTATACAGTTCACTTGTCTTCTGCTGTCTCTGGGCCCCTGTGTGCTCCCCTGCTCCCCCTGCAGCGCTGCAGGCTTCCCAGCTGCTGCAGGGGATGGGCCACGATGGGGAGCTGGAAAGGGGGTCTGTAAATACGTCATTTACCAGCTCCTTCTTTTTCTGAATGAATGAAATTGTAAAAAAATTAAAATTGTAAAAAGTAAAATAAAAATAACAAAAATATCAGGATCGCAAAAGTTGCACTTGCGACTGGGCCTTGGCATTCCAACACCGTGGGGAGGCCCCAAGATGACACAAAGGGGGCCCACTTCAGAATTTGTGAAAGGGTCCCACTGCGGGACTGTAATAAAGGGCCCTGTGAGTGGAGTAAAGGGCCCCCAGGGTCAGTTGGAAGAGCCCCGGGCTTGAAGAAAAGGGCCCGGCCAGGGGTCAGGGGGGCCCTTCATGGTTTCTTGCACCGGGCCCTGAAGGTTCTAGTTACGCCTCTGACTCAAGGTGTGATAAATTAGTGTATAAATATATGTCAATCCTCATATAATAGTAAAGCCACATCAATTACATCACATTAAAAAAAGTTTGCACACATAAAGATATATATAAAAGTGCAATAAGGTGACGAGTGGTTATGCAAAAAAAGTGCTTGCTGGTATTGTAAAGTTTACCAATATTTAACTCAAATAATGTATCAAAGTGACTGTAGTGCTAAAAACTGCTGAGTGATATTATAAAAAAATCAGTTGATCACATTAAATACATATCTATAAATATTCTGCATATGATGCAAGGTGAAAAGTTGTCTGAAAACAGTGGTTTGTGTAAATAATTAATTTAAATAAAGGTCTATAATAAGTGGGTAAGGTGCAATAATATCAGGTCAGGTTTCAAAGTGACTAGTGCCATACAACCCCACTTGGTCCACTGTCCAGTGGGTTAACCAAGGGAGGGATGGTAGTAGATATTATTATAAATGAATAGGTGACTGGAGTAGTAAGTAATACATAAAAGTCCATATAGTAGTATTCAGTGCAGAGTCCAAAGAATTAATATTGGGTAATTCATTGAGGTGATCTGAAGTGGATGTGCGTGTGAGGAATGTTTTGCTCCCCTCTTAATTCAGCCCACGCTTACCAGAGCTATGTACCCCTACAGGGGTGACCAGCGTGTATTGTATACTGGGATTCACTCCTATACGGCAAGGATCCTGGACCCTGGTATCAATAGCTGTAATTGATAATAAATTATACTCAATGGGATCGGTGAACATAAGCATCCAAAATAAATTTGAGGGTGGATCCAGATCATATATAAGGAAAGAATGCCTCATATAGTGAAGTATTGTAACTATATAATCATTTTATTGAAGTTAAAAAAGGTACTCACATAACAGTAAAGATAAACGAGCATGCATGTCTTAGGAACCGCAACCTCCTGGTATAGCGGTAAACTTCCGGAACGCCGTGCGCTCCAACCGCCGGATGTGCGTTCCAAACCAAAAGCGGAAATGACGTGGTTACGCTATACGTGTTTCGTCAGAGTGACGTCATCAGGAGCAGAAAGCACCCCCTAGGGACACATTTAACCCTTTGATCGCCCTGAAGGTTAACCCCTTCCCTTCCGGAGTCATTAGAACAGTAACAGTGCATATTTTTAGCACTGATAACTGTAGTAATGTCACTGGTCCCCCTAAAAGGTCAAAAATGTCAGTTAGGTGTCTGATCTGTCCGCCGCAGTGTCGCAGTCGCGCTAAAAGCGCTGATCGCTGCCATTACCAGTAAAAAAAAATAAAAAAAATAAAAATGACATAAATCTTTCCCCTGTTTAGTAGATGTGATAACATTTGCGCAAACCAATCAATATACACCTATTGAGATTTTGTTTACCAAAAATATGTAGCAGAATACAAATTGGCCTAAAATTATGAAAACTATTTTGATTTTTAAATTTTGTTTTTGGGGAATGTCATATAGCAGAAAGTGAAAAATATATATATTTTTTTTTTCAGAATTATCGCTCTTTTTTTGTTTATAACGCAAAAAATAAAAATCGCATAGGTGATCTAATACCACCAAAAAAAAAAGCTCTATTTGTGGGAAAAAAAGGACATGAATTTTATTTGGATAAAATGTGGCATGACCGCGCAATTGTCAGTTAAAATAGTGCTGTGCTGAATCTTAAAAAATGGCCTGGTCATTAAGGGGGAAATTCTTCTGGTCCAAAACTGGTACTGTTCTACCCGCATAGAAACTGTTTAGAGACCTTTTCTTTTCTGTTTAGCTTCACATCTTCCTATTACGTCATTAAAACGGAATTCTTTATTTGAAAACCTAGCCACCCTGTAGTGAACCTAGGCTGCACATACTGTACAGTAATAAATGTTAAGTGCTTCAATAAGGGTGAAAATACCTTGTGCTATCAGCACATAGGCAAGTCAGACCGCATCTCTCTCACACAAAGCAGCAACCTATCTTTGCAGTGACACCCCCGTCTGTTTTTTGTTGCATGCTATTCTCATATGGAAAGTGAAGAGGTTACTTTCATACAAAAATTCTCGTACAACAGAATACAACTTCAGAAGTGATGTCATGTGTTGAATTGTTTTATATGTATTCTTTCGTTTCCGAGCATGCCTAGTCTTGCTCTTACGATTTTTTTCGAACAAATACTGTACTAACGAAAATCAGACATTATGTCCCCATACTATAAATATTTTATAGCCTGCACATACAGTTTTTGTCATAGGAAAATTTGTAATTAGCTGTCGAAAAGCACTATACTAACGATTCGAAAATCGGCAGATCGCTCGTTGCATGAAATTTTACTTCCGATTTTGTTATCATGTGTACGGTAGGGTTGCCACCAGGCCTGGATTGGCTAATCGGGAGCACCGGGATCATTCCCGGTGGGCTGGTGGCCGCGAGGGCCGTTGTCCTGGCACTGGGTCAGCCGGCCCGATGTGCTCCTGCGGCACCTTAGATTTAAAAATGGCGCCGCCCGGTGCCAACATGTCACCGCGCATGCACCGCCGCCGCTCGGGAAAGGCCGTACACTTTCGGCTATTCCCGGGAATAGCCGAAAGTATACGAGCTTTCCTGGCACGGCGCATGCGGTGTCTTCAGGTGATTACTGGGTGCAGGCTAGTGCCACTGCTGGTGTGTGCATGTGAGCGATAAGTAGCCTTATTACTGGTGTCTGCTGGTAAATATTGGGTAATCCTATTGCTGGTGTCTGCTGGTAAATACTGAGTAATCTCATTGCAGGTATCTCAATGTGTTTACTGGATAGCCCAGTTGCTGGTGTCTACAGGTGAGTACTATGTAGCCTCATTGCCGGTGTTTGCAGGTAATTAGTGAGTAGCCCTATTGCCAGTGTTTGCAGGTGAATATTGGGTAGCCCTGGTAGCCCATCTGCTGGTGTGTGCAGGTGAGTACTGGGTAGCCCTACCTGCTGTTGTCTGCAGGTGGGTACTTTGTAACCCCACTGCTGTTGGCTGAAGGTGAGTAATAGGTAGCCCCCTTTGTTTGTGTCTACAGGTAATGCTAGGGTAGGGGTAAGACTGGGCAATAGGCAGGTCTCATTAAAGAGGGTGGTTACTGTGTATATGGGTTACAAGTGCACCAAACATATTGAAATCTGCAATTACAATGTAATTGGAAAGCAGTTCAAGGTTCAGTAATTATGTGTCTATTACCTCACAGCAGCCAATCATATCTCAGTTTACTGTTCCACACTCAGAGACCAATTATGATATTTGCTCTTTACACCTTGCCCCTGCCTGACTGGATACGTAGACTTTATCATTTTGCAATATTTCATATTTATATAAAGAGTTTGATTGGCCAAAACTTTTGCGCAATGACGTGTTGGCGCCGGGCAGCGCCATTTTTAAATCAAAGGCGCCTCAGGAACAGGTAAGTGAGACTCCTTCATCCCTAAGCCTAATCCCTCTATTATACCCAAATATCTCCTCTGTGCCCTTTCTGTCTATAATGATAGGGGGGTCAGTGGAGGGGTCAGTGTAGGGGGGTCAGTGTAGGGGGAGTCAGTGTAGGGGGTTCAGTGTGGGGGGGGGGGTCAGTGTAGGTGGAGTCAGTGTAGGGGGGTCAGTGTAGGTGTCAGTGTGGGGGGGGGGGGTCAGTGTAGGGGGGGTATTTGCACTGAATTTGGAAATTGTGATATTTTTTGAAAAATACAATTAATTACAAGGCTGTAGAGAACAGTGCGCCATTGCAAACTTGAGGTTTTAATTACATTATTTTAATATAGTCAGTCGTGAACTAAAGTGGGCTGGTCTAAGGCATGAAACTCCAGGGCTGAAAATGAGTCCCACTCCGGCCCTGGTTGCCACCTCATCCCTTTAATTGAGGACACATATTATTTACACAGGTTCTGTGGCTGATTAAGGTAATTAAACTCACTTGGTGACTTATGTGCATTATATTCGCCTCAGAACCTGTGTAATTAATATGTTTCCTGGATTAAAGGCATGAGGTGGCAACCCAATTTATGGGCCTTTACTTTGATTCCTATATGTGCTTTCTTGGGTATTTTAGCCCTTGCTGCAACACTTATCAGTGTAAAAAAATGTAAAACAGCCCCTATTTATTATTGTATAAGCAGCCCAGCTGTATTACAGTAATAAAGAAAATGAGGGTTTAGTTGGAAATTAAGAGAACCTGTCTGTTTAGAAATATGGCAGGTGCATGCTCCAGGATGTTTCTGCTTGTACTTTCAATCTTGCGTTTCATCTTCGTTCAGAAACTTAAACCACCCAATGCTTGTTCCAGGTCTGTGACTTATTGGGACTGATTTCCTAAAATGGAGCGTGCAATATCTGGTGCAGTCAGCTTCCAGGTTTTTTGGTCAAAGCTTCCAGGTTTTAGCCCCCATTCACATCAGCGCGATTTCAAATGCTATTTGACAGGTCAAATCGCAGCCTATTGCTGGCAATAGGAGAGTCCCAATCGGTTCCTGCACTACTTTTGGTGACTTTCGGGGGCGACTTCAATAGACATTGGTGCATGAGCCCGCACAGATGTCTTTCAAGTCATCCCAGAAGTAAGACTGAAATGCGGCTTTGAAATTGCGTGAGCTCAAGTGACGAATGCTTAGGCCCTGTTTACACCTGAATGTTTTTCAGCTCATAAAACGCTCATCTCTGAAGTCTCAAAACACCCAACAAGCAAAATCCTATTCATTTCAATGCCCCCTCTTCACATATGAGCATTTTGTCACCTGAGGCAAAACGCCTGAAGCTCAAAAATGTGAGCCTCTTTTTTGGCAGATTACAAGTGTTTTTGTTAGATGTCAATGCCTGCCTCCAAACACCTGCAAAAAACGCCTGAAAAATGCCCCAAAAAAAGGCCTAAAAATAGCCCAAAGAAACGCCTGAAAAAAGCCCTACGAAATGCCTGAAAACAATACGCTCAGGTGTGAATGGAGCCTAAAGCTGTCTATACATGTTCAATTTTCTTGTACAATTTTCTGTTAGATTTACCAAAAACCATATAATATGAGGTCAAAACTAAACACCATTTTCTATTGTATCCAGTTAGGCAGGCCTTTGTACTACATAGTTGAAGGTAAAATTAAAGAAAATTGTACAGAAAATTGTCAGAATATGTGTTAATGTATGACCAGCCTAAGGCCCCTTTCACACGGGTGATCCGATCCAATCCACCTGTCAGTTTTTCAGGCGGACCTGATCGAATGCTCCATGCATCCCTATGGGGCAGCGGGTGTCAGCGGAGACATCTCCGCTGCTATCCAATCCGATCCTGTCCGTGAAATCCGGTCGGATGGAAAGCCTATTTTCCATCCGTCTGGAGGATCGGATCAGATTGGATCACATGAGAACGGACAGGCGGTCCGTTCCCATCCGATCTCCCCATAGAGGACAGCGGAGATCTGACAGCTCCGTCTCTGCACACAGAGAGGAGACGGAGCTGTCATCTGCCTGCTCAGCGGGGATCGGCGGATCGATCCCCCGCTGAGCAGAACGGACTCCGTCGGGCGGTGCGCCCGTGTGAAAGGGGCCTTAGGGCTCTTTCACACATTATGTCCATCAAACGGACTCCATTTTTCTCAGCGGGGGATCGAGCCGCTGATTCCCCGCTGAGCAGCAGGAGGACAGCTGTGTCTCTGCGCTGTGTGCGGAGACAGAGCTGTCAGTTCCCCATGCATCTCTATGGGGGGAAATCGGATGGGAGCGGACCGTCTGTCCGTTCTCATCCGATCCGCTGGACGGATGGAAAATAGGGTTTCCATCTGTCCAGATTTGACGGATTGGATCGGGTCGGATGTCAGCGGACATGTCTCCGCTGCCACCTGATGCCCCATAGGAATGCATGGGGGGACCGTTCAGATCAGCCAAAAAACGAACAGGCGGATCTGAACGGTCCGCCTGTGTGAAATGGGCCTTATGGTCACAGCTTAATTGAACAAGCTGAAGTTAGAAGCTGATTGTCTACTTTGCACAGCTGCACCAGATTTTGAGTGCACCAGTTTTAGGGCTCTTTCACACGGTCCGCCTCCGTCGGCGGACTCCGTGCTGCTCAGCGGGGGATCGATCCGCCGATCCCCGCTGAGCAGGCAGGTGACAGCTCCCTCTCCGCTCTGTGTGCAGAGAGGGAGGTGTCAGAGCCCCGGTGCTCTCTATGGGGGAATCGGATGAGAGCGGACCGCCTGTCCACTCTCATCCGATCCCATCCGATCTGATCCCCTGGATGGATGGAAAAGAGGGTTTTCATCCATCCGGATTTCACGGACAGGATCGGATGCAGATGGCAGCGGGTGTCAGCGGACATGTCACCGCTGACATCCGCTGCCCCATAGGGATGCATGGAGGGATCCGATCAGATCCGCCTAAAAAACTGATAGGCGGATCTGATCGGATTGTTCGTGTGAAAGTGGAAATAAGAATAAAAATGACACAGCCCTTAAATTTTTATCCTGACACATCCCTAAAAGATGTATTTGCTTTATATACATTGTCTTATACCTTTCTTATACCTTATACCTACTACTATATTTTGCATAGTTGTTTGTTCATCATTGAGCTTAGTGTACAATTTAATTCAGGAAAAAGAAGATCAGTCCCCATTTCATTACAGTATGTGCTGGGAGGTTGCTGAGATATAGCCTTTCAGCAGAACTCTTCAGAACAATGCCTCCGGTGATTTGTGTGAACTGTACAGTAAGTTTTGTGGAATATACGGCTGATACTGCTACATTGATGCAATATACGGCTGATACTGCTACATTGATGCAATATACGGCTGATACTGCTACATTGATGCAATATACGGCTGATACTGCTACATTGATGCAATATACGGCTGATACTGCTACATTGATGTAATATACGGCTGATACTGCTACATTGATGTAATATACGGCTGATACTGCTACATTGATGTAATATACGGCTGATACTGCTACATTGATGCAATATACGGCTGATACTGCTACATTGATGTAATATACGGCTGATACTGCTACATTGATGCAATATACGGCTGATACTGCTACATTGATGCAATATACGGCTGATACTGCTACATTGATGTAATATACGGCTGATACTGCTACATTGATGTAATATACGGCTGATACTGCTACATTGATGCAATATACGGCTGATACTGCTACATTGATGCAGTGCAGAGCGGATTTTCTGCAGTTCAGATGTTACACTCTCATTATTCAGTGTTAGTGTTCCCCGTGACAAGCCTACCATAATGGGAGAAATCAGGGAGCACAGAGAGTGTTGCCATAGAGAGGCATATTCTCAGAAGATCTGGGACCTTGATAAAAATAAATGCTTCCCTGTGCACATAATATCAAGGCAAATGTTTAAATGCCAGTTTTAATAGGGCATTGCAGAGAATTTTGTTTCCACTTTTATAAGTTTGGAAGAGTTGAAAGAATAAAAGATGGTATATGATGATAGCTATAGGATACTGCACCTTGCACATTGTGTAAATCACTTCTGGACCGGAAGGTTTTACCCACTTAATGACCAGGCCATGCGTTACTTTAACTGACAATTGTGCAATCGCGTGACGCTGTACCCAAATAAAATTGATGTGCTTTTTTCCCACAAATAGAGCTTTCTTTTGGTGGTATTTGTTCACCTCTGTGGTTTTTATTGTTTGCGCTATAAACAAAAAAAGAGCGACAATTCTGAAAAAAAAACAATATTTTTTACTTTCTGCTAGGCCAATATGTATTCTGCCACATATTTTTGGTAAAACAAAAACTCAATTGTTGTATATTGATTGGTTTACACAAAAGTTATCGCATTTACAAACTAGGGGATAGACATATGGCATTTTTATTTATTTATTTATTTTTTTACTAGAAATAGCAATTTTTGGCGGGACTGCGACATTGCGGCGGACAGATCGGACACCTAACTGACACTTTTGACACTTTTGGGGGTACCAGTGACATTACTCCAGTAATCACTGCTAAAAATATGCACTGTTACTGTACTAATGACGCTGGCAGGGAAGGGGTTAACACCAGGGGCAATCAAAGGGTTAAGAGTGTCCCTAGGGGTGCTTTCTAACTGTGTGGGGGGTTGACTCACTAGATCAACATAGAGATCAGTGTTCCAGAAAAGCAGGAATACAGGATCCCTGTGTTCATCAGTGACAGAACGGCGGTCTGCCTTGTTTACATACAACATGGGAAATGATTGCGGGTGGCTTCCCCTCTGGCTAATCAGCATGCGCGCACACCCCTACTGGCTATTGCACAAAACTACGTACAGGTACGTCCTTTCGCGTAATAGAGCCCAGCCCACCTGCCGCAGTATATATGCAGCAGCTGGTTGGCAAATGGGAATAAATACAGCAGTCTAAGGCCCAGTTCTCACTGGAGCAACATACGCTCTGCCTTTGAGAGCACAGGTCACATGACATGTATAAAACCATGTTTCCCTATGAAAACCGTCCTAACTGGTCAGACATGTCTCGGTCCGACTTTGGAAAAAGTTCATGCACTTCTTTGGTCCAACTTTGGTACAATTTTAGCCCCTTTGAATAACATTGAAGTCATATCCAAGTTGGATCAGCATCTTAACTAATCCAACTTGTGACATGCGACTTGTGCTCAGAGGCAATGTTAGCACTGCAAAATGTATTGAAAACAAAGCCCAAATCCATACCAGACCTAAGTTGCACTCATCTCAAGTTGGACAAAGGCTATTAAAGTCTGACAAATGTTTGAATTATGTTACAGGGCAAAGCTAGAGCGGAATTAATGAGCCTATCATGTCAGAGCAGTGTGAACCCGGCCTAAGGCTAGGTTCCCACTAGCTGCGGCTCACAGCAGGGGGTCTGGTGCATCCCTGTTCTCCATTTCAGGTGCAAATCAGGTCCAAATTTTTGGCTAAATTTGCACCTGCAACGAACCAGAAAATGCACAGGACCCTTTTCCAATGCGAACCGCGACCCCCCCTGGAGCTGTCCATTGAGAGCTGGTCATACTCTCCTGTCATGGGAATTGGATGCAGAAAAACCCCCATCCAATTCGCATCAGTGTGAACCCAGCCTAAATGTTGTGTTTTTTATAGTAGGATCTATAATGAGGTTTTAATTCTTTATAGTGCAGACTGCATTGACTGCAAGTTTATTCTGCTTATATTTTGCCTTTTCTGTATGCTCCTTTTCCTCCCATTAACATGCTAATGCTAATTTTTAAACAAAGCCTTTCTGTTTTCATTACATACTGTACCTTATTTTAGACACAATATGTCATCGCTGAATCTCTCTGCTTCTCTATGCAATGTAGGTGGATGATGGCTGGTGGGGCAGGCAGGGTGCTGTACATAGCTTTCTGAAACAGCAGAAAGCTCACTGTGTACAGTGAAATCAGAGTAAGCAATTGGTTGGAAAGGAAAAATGGTGTATAACTCTTGAGCTACCACTTGTGCACTAATTTAAATAATTAATCATACATATGGATAGTGTAACATCAATAGTGGGTTATTGCATGCATCAAATAATGTTCAACCAATCACAAAAACTAAAACAAAATAAGGATTCAGCACTACCAATTATTTGATATAATACGAGGTGTATCATCATAAATATGTGAGTGTACCAAAATGGTAATCATACAATAGTAAATAGTTCAAAATTAAAACAATGTAACTACAGTTCATAAATGTGAAATATATGTGACGTAACGCGTACGGTGGAGCCTGTAGGAGCGTGGATTGGAAGTGATGGCATACCAGAAAGAACAGTACCCCTGATATGCTTGTAACATTTTTATTTATGTAAACAGCATTTCTTTTGGATAAATAAATGCGGTTTTTAAGCATATTGCACTATAGGCTATATTCTCTGTCCCCACATAATATATGGGCATGTTCTAAAACTTGGACCCCATGTTCTTAAAGGGACCACAACACCATTACTAAGGAGCATGATTTAAAGTGGACAAGAGCACCGTTGTGAGTGGGAGGCCATACTACAACGTACTTGGGATTCTGGAAGGCCAAACTGACAAGACAGAAGCCTGTTTAATATCACTATACATGCATGTATATTACATCATTAGGATAAGGGTACTGGGAGCACTGAGGTGATTGGGAAGAGGCTGGAAGACTTTTTAAAGTAGAAGTCACATATACTTTGCGTTTATGAACTGTAGTTGCATCATTTTATTGTTGAACTATTTACTATTGTTTGATTACCATTTTGGTACACTCACATATTTATGGTGATACACCTCATAATACATGAAATAATTGGTAGTGCTGCATCCTTATTTTAATTTGCAGGAAGGGGTTAAAGCTGAACTTAATCCACCTGTCCTGGACAGCCACAGAAGCTGCCATCTTGGCCAGTGTTAGATCTGCAGTTGCCATAGTACTGCCTACAGTGCCTTGAAAAAGTATTCATACCCCTGGAAAATTTCCACATTTTGTCATGTTACAACCAAAAACTTAAATGTATTTTATTGGGATTTTATGTGATAGACCAACACAAAGTGGCACATAATTGTGAAGTGGACGGAAAATGATAAATGGTTTTCAAAAGTTTTTAAATAAATATCTGAAAAGTGCGGCGTGCATTTGTATTCAGCCCCCCTGAGTCAATACTTTGTAGAACCACCTTTTGCTGCAATTACAGCTGCAAGTCTTTTTGGATATGTCTCTACCAGCTTTGTACATCTAGAGAGTGACATTTTTGCTGATTCTTCTTTGCAAAATAGCTCAAGCTCGGTCAGATTTGATAGACAGCGTCTGTGAGCAGCAATTTTCAAGTCTTGCCACAGATTCGTAATTGGATTTAGGTCTGGACTTTGACTGGGCCATTCTAACACATGAATATGCTTTGATCTAAACCATTCCATTGTAGCTCTGGCTGTATGTTTAGGGTCGTTGTCTTGCTGGAAGGAGAACCTCTGCCCCAGTCTCAAGTCTTTTGCAGACTCTAACAATATTTCTTCTGTGTTTGGCTGCATCCATCTTCCCATCAACTCTGACCAACTTCCCGGTCCCTGCTGAAGAAATGCGTCCCCACAACATGATGCTGCCACCACCATGTTTCACGATGGGGATGGTGTGTTCAGGGTGATGTGCAGTGTTCGTTTTCCGACACACATAGTGTATTGCTTTTAGGCAAAACATTTTGGTCTTATCTGACCAGAACACCTTCTCCCATGTTTGCTGTGTCCCCCACATGGCTTTTCACAAACTGCAAATGGGACTTTTTATGGCTTTCTTTTAACAATGGCTTTCTTCTTTCCACTCTTCCATAAAGGCCAGATTTGTGGAGTGCGCGACTAATAGTTTTCCTGTGGACAGATTCTCCTACTTGGGCTGTGAATCTTTGCAGCTCCTCCAGAGTTACCATGGGCCTCTTGGCTGCTTCTCTGATCAATGCTCTCCCTGCCTGGCATGTCAGTTTAGGTGGCCGTGTCTTGGTAGGTTTGCAGTTGTGCCATACTCTTTCCATTTTCGGATGATGGATTGAACAGTGCTCACTGAGATGTTCAAAGCTTGGAATATATTTTTTCTATAACCTAACCCTGCTTTAAACTTCTCCACAACTTTATCCCTGACCTGTCCAGTGTGTTTCTTGACCTTCATGATACTGTTTGTTCACTAAGGTTCTCTGACAAACCTCTGAGGGCTTCACAGAACAGCTGTATTTATACTGTGATTAAATTACACACAGGTGGACTATATTTACTTATTAGGTGACTTCCAAAGGCAATTGGTTCCACTAGATTTTAGTTAGGGGTATCAGAGTAAAGGGGGCTGAATACAAATGCACGCCACACTTTTCACAAGTTTATTTGTTAAAAATGTTGAAAACCATTTAACATTTTTTTTTTTTCACTTCGCAATTATGTGCCACTTTGTGTTGGTCTATCACATAAAATCCCAATTAAAAAACAATTAAGATTTTGGCTGTAACATGACAAAATGTGGAAAGTTTCAAGGGGTATGAATACTTTTTCAAGGCACTGTATGTGGTCAGCTATGACATCAGTCATTTGATGGCTTAACAGTTTGGTTGAGGGTTAACATAAGCACATTAGTAACTGTAGCATTTACTGGCATGCCTTCAACGTAACTGTTTTTGGAAATGGTTAAACCTATGAGCTTAGTACCACTTTAAAGCATAGCTAAAATTCCACTGCTGATTGCTGTGGACAGGCAGGTTTTGTATTGCAGAAGAGGCATGCAATGTCTCTTCTGCAATAAAATACACTTACCTGCCTGTTTTCAGTGTCCCCCAGCATGTAGCTTACAGTAGCTGGCCCAATCCCTTTGTGCCAGAATGACATCCTCCTGCGCATTTGTAAAAGGTCACAAGAGGGCGCTCCTGTCAATAACTGGGCAGATCTTAGTGATAAATAGCATGGATAAATATATTTAGGCGGAACTACACTGCATCTGAGCATCGGAAACCAAAAATGCTATTTAATTCATTTTTAATATTCAAAGCAAATTCATAAATCCACGTCTCCATGCTATATTTTGTAAGTAAGTTACTTTGAAAAACACCCCCTAGCATTTCTGGCTATAGCCATTTTGAGTAAGGGCAGATGACTCATGTAGCATTTACTTCCTGGAATCCATCTGCTCCTAATGCAGGCATGCAGGTAGGTGGGTGTGTTTAGCTGACAATACCCCACCTCCCCTCTTGAAGACTCTTGGGATGTATGGCATCATTTGCCTAGGCCAGGAATATACTTTCCTATCTATTTACTAATGCTAGCAGCATAAGGATTCAAAATATTCAATGTTGATCGAGAAGGTGAAGTTCTGCTTTAAGATGTCAATAAAGAAAACTCCTGTCTCCAATCCCAGGGATAAGTGGCAGTAGTTTCCCCTAGTGGCGAGCAGCAGTAAATTTAGCTTCTGCCAGTGTACAAAGAATTGTAGTGTGCATGCGGGAGCGTGACATGGTGACATCATGGCGCAATACTGGGGACACAAGGGGTAACTCTAAAAGGCGGAGGAAAAAAGGAGGAAAAAAGTCCTGGTACTATAACAGTGGGTTGTGGACCAGCACCATGAACGAGCTTGGCCATTACCTAATCAGCTTTGCTGAACTTCCTTGTGGCTCAATCAATACTTCCAGGGGACGTCACCACCACAGTGCAGTGAAAAGTGAACAATAAAAGTGCCTGCCCACATTACACTGGGAAATAATCATTGCCACAAGGAACATTTTGTATATAATGCTTGTCAGGAGAAAAGTATTATTAGACACATAATATGAACACAGCACCAATGTCACAGGAGAAAAATAATACAAAATGCTTTTGAGCATAACAGAGAAAACAGCTTACAGTTTATTGAACGTGCAGAAAAGCGTGTCCAGCAATGAGAAAGTAAATACCACAACTATGCACAGCGGTTTTGTGGTTAGCACTCCTTTAGTACTGGGGTCCTCGGTCTGGACGCTGTGTGCATCAAGTTTGCATGCTCTCTCAGTGCTTGCATGGGTTTCCTCCCACGCTCCAAACACATGCGGATAGGGTCATTGGATCCTGTCTAAATTGGCCCCAGTACTGTAGGTGGACTGTATGGGTATGGCTGGGAGATAGGGGCCTTAGAATGTAAGCTCCTTGAGGGCCATTTTTTTGTCCGCACCGGAATCGGATCTCATGGTTGTTCACACCCATGCGATCCGATTCTGCAAATTATGCTGCGTTTTGCAAACTGATTGTGGGGTGTCAATGAGTTAACATACACTCCACAATAAGTTTGCATGAACTGGTTGCGATTTTGAAGCTCTGTGAATTTGCACTGCATCTAGTGTTATTGGCGGTGTTTATCTTGCCAGCTAGAGGTTTATTTATATAGCACTGAGCCCACGTTCACATTGGGCCGATTTGACATGCAGTTTTACATATCAAATTGCATGCCAAATCTGAGCCTATTGTTGGCTATGGCACCAATCGACGCAAAAGACGGCGTGGCACAGATTCCAAAAAAGTAGTTTCTGCACTACTTTTGGCGACTTCGGGGGGGGGGGATCGGGGATTTCAATAGACATCTGTGCTGGAAACTGCACAGGTTTATTTGTAGATCGCCCCCAGATTCGGACACAATTTCAAACCCTCCCTCAGTGTGAACCTAGGCTTCATGTGACATTCTGCAAACACCCACCATAGGTGAATGTTTCTGGTGCATGCATTTTAAATTGCATTGATTGATCTGCAGTGAATGTTTGGTTAGTCACATTTGCTGCTTTATAAATATGCACCTAGGTGTTGTGCGGGAATTGTAAACTTTACATTTCACTAGTATTTTAGCTGAAGGAAAAAAACATGACAGTGAGTCCTGGTTCACATATATGTGATTCAGGAACCAGCACGATTCCAGTGCCAGTTCCCGCACCGCGTGTAACCTGCTGGCGGTTCACACTGACATCTGCAAACCGCTGGGGGTAGGGTTGCCACCTCATTCCAGGATATTAATTACACAGGTTCTGTGGCTGATTAAGGTGGTAATTGAACTCACTTGGTGCCTTATGTGCATTATATCAGCCTCAAAACCTGTGTAATTATTGTTTCCTGGATTAAAGAGATGAGGTGGCAACCCTGGCTCAATGCAAAGTTAATGACACCCCCAGATCGATTCACAGATTGCAGTGCTAACTGCCAAATGGTGCAGGAATTGGATTGCATGGTGTGAACACCCATGCGATCCAAATCCAGTGTAGACCAAAAAAAGGGTCCTGCACCATTTTGGTATGAATGCAATACGAATGCAGTCATACCATTTGAATGGCTGAATTTGCATTGCACAGAAATGGCATGTTATATGCACAGATGTGAACCCAGCCTAAAGCCTAAAGACTCCGGCTGGAAGGAGGACGCTTCAACACTGACCCGCTGCAGCCGGCCGCCCGAAGTCTCTGAATGAGGGGTGAGCTGCCTTGGCTGGTCCGCTGGCTACATACTCCGGCTGGAAGGAGGACGCTCCAACACTGACCCGCTGCAGCCGGCCGCCCAAAGTCTCTCTGCGTCCCAACGGCTGTCCGTGGGGCACATGTGCAGTAGCTCAATCCCACGGACACAGGGACTCAAGTGGACGCAGAGACACTTGCATTTTATTAATATAGATAGAAAACTTGCGGATAATATTAGATTGGTCACCAATATTGTACAAGATGCTAACTTACATAAACACCCTACATGCATTGTTAGTCTTGACACAATGCTTTTGACAGCGTCAGCTGGTCCTATCTTGAGCTCCTCCTTCCTAAATTTGGTTTGGGCGATAGATTCCTTCAGTGCTTTAGAGCTTTATACAACTCTCCCCAAACTAGAGTGCGTATCCCCTCTTCTGTTCGCTTTGGCGATTGAGCCTTTTGCTTGTGCCATTCGAAATAACCAAAAGCTCAAGGGATATTGCAAAGGGGGCAGGGCAGGGAATTTAAAATTAATCTTTATGCAGATGACGTTTTGCTGTTTTTATCAGACCGACATGTTTCAATTCCCCAATTATTATTAGAATTGGGAGCATTTCAGGGTATTTCTGGGTTGGGAATTATTGCCTTTGAACTTGCCCAATTGGTTACAGGTTTCTCTCAAGGAGAGCTTTTCTTTCTCCTGGTGCGCTAAATCCTTTAGGTACTTGGGCGTGCATATAACTCCCCATTATCAATCACTGTTCGTAACCAACTTCCCTGCCTTGTTTGCTCAAACTAGAACTCTTATACCCTCTTGGTCCTCATACCATATTTCCTTCCTAGGCAGGATTGCCTATGATTATACTACCTAAATTATTTTTTTTTAGGGCCCTCCCGGTTAACATCCCTTTTTTTCACATATCCTCTCTCCAGAGAGATTTATCTAAATTTATTTGGACTGGTAGGAAGCCCAGATGCAATAGACGTGTACTTCATGCCCCTCAACAATTGGGCGGTTTGGGCCTTCCAGACCTGTGGTCCTATTACCTCTCTGCGAAATTTACCCAAATCGCCCAATGGCATTCATCTGATAAGGATATTCCGTGGCTTGCTTTTAAACAGGCATCCATTTACCCCTGTTTCTTGCAGTCCTTACTTTGGTCCAAAAATAGGGTTTCTAGACTCTTACTCCAATCCAACAAAATCGTTAATCATCTTCACAGATGTGGACAAGATCCAGGGACAAATATAAACTGGTCTCCGAAGTATCTCCATTGACTACATATTTGGGGGAATTTGGCTCCCCCTCTTTTCCTCTGGATCGTTGCTCCCTTACTCCATGGATCTCTAAAAGCCCTGTCTATTAATAAGACGTTTTGCTCATTTGATCAGATACGGGCTATTTATAAGATTCCCATCTCTGAGGCTGATAATTACAATCTTATTCGAGAATTTTTTCAATCTCAAGGCTCCTTGAATCTTTGTCCACCCCATACACCATTTGAGGTAATTTGTTTCTCCTCCCCAAGGGGAAGGGGTCTGATCTCAATTATGTACCACCATCATAACGAGTTCCCACTCCCTGGGAAGCATAAATACAGGGAGTGCAGAATTATTAGGCAAATGAGTATTTTTGAGGATTATTTTATTATTGAACAACAACCATGTTCTCAATGAACCCCAAAAAACTCATTAATATCAAAGCTGACTATTTTTGGAAGTAGTTTTTAGTTTGTTTTTAGTTTTAGCTATTTTAGGGAGATATCTGTGTGTGCAGGTGACTATTACTGTGCATAATTATTAGGCAACTTAACAAAAATCAAATATACAGTATACCCATTTCAATTATTTTTTTTACCAGTGAAACCAATATAACATCTCAACATTCACAAATATACATTTCTGACATTCAAAAACAAAACAAAAACAAATCAGTGACCAATATAGCCACCTTTCTTTGCAAGGACACTCAAAAGCCTGCCATCCATGGATTCTGTCAGTGTTTTGATCTGTTCACCATCAACATTTCGTGCAGCAGCAACCACAGCCTCCCAGACACTGTTCAGAGAGGTGTACTGTTTTCCCTCCTTGTAAATCTCACAATTGATGATGGACCACAGGTTCTCAATGGGGTTCAGATCAGGTGAACAAGGAGGCCATGTCATTAGCTTTTCTTCTTTTATACCCTTTCTTGCAAGCCACGCTGTGGAGTACTTGGACGCATGTGATGGAGCATTGTCCTGCATGAAAATCATGTTTTTCTTGAAGGATGCAGACTTCTTCCTGTACCACTGCTTGAAGAAGGTGTCTTCCAGAAACTGGCAGTAGTACTGGGAGTTGAGCTTGACTCCATCCTCAACCCGAAAAGGCCCCACAAGCTCATCTTTGATGATACCAGCCCAAACCAGTACTCCACCTCCACCTTGCTGGCGTCTGAGTCGGACTGGAGCTCTCTGCCCTTTACCAATCCAGCCATGGGCCCATCCATCTGGCCCATCAAGACTCACTCTCATTTCATCAGTCCATAAAACCTTTAAAAAATCAGTCTTGAGATATTTCTTGGCCCAGTCTTGACGTTTCAGCTTGTGTGTCTTGTTCAGTGGTGGTCGTCTTTCAGCCTTTCTTACCTTGGCCATGTCTCTGAGTATTGCACACCTTGTGCTTTTGGGCACTCCAGTGATGTTGCAGCTCTGAAATATGGCCAAACTGGTGGCAAGTGGCATCTTGGCAGCTGCACGCTTGACTTTTCTCAGTTCATGGGCTGTTATTTTGCGCCTTGGTTTTTCCACACGCTTCTTGCGACGATGTTGACTATTTTGAATGAAATGCTTGATTGTTCGATGATCACGCTTCAGAAGCTTTGCAATTTTAAGAGTGCTGCATCCCTCTGCAAGATATCTCACTATTTTTGACTTTTCTGAGCCTGTCAAGTCCTTCTTTTGACCCATTTTGCCCAAGGAAAGGAAGTTGCCTAATAATTATGCACACCTGATATAGGGTGTTGATGTCATTAGACCACACCCCTTCTCATTACAGAGATGCACATCACCTAATATGCTTAATTGGTAGTAGGCTTTCAAACCTATACAGCTTGGAGTAAGACAACATGCATAAAGAGGTTGATGTGGTCAAAATACTCATTTGCCTAATAATTCTGCACTCCCTGTATATGCTGAACCGGGAACGGGACTTGGAGTGCTCTATTTCACCTTTAGATTGGCAAAAGATGCTGCATAATCTGTGTAAGTGCACCCAATCTACTACCAGCAGAGAAACCCCGATTAAGCTTTTTATTCGTATTATGGTACATGACCCCCGCCCTGATTCATTCATTCTATCCCTCCACATAACCTACTTGATTTAGGGGCTGCTCGGAAGAAGGCTCATTATTGCATTTATTTTGGAGTTGCAAACACCTTAAGGGAATGTGGGACCTAACTAAAGCTAAAATCCTGCAGTTATCAGACAGAGACATCCCTATTTGTCCCAGGACATGCCTTTTTTTTGCACAGATCCCAGATATCCCGCTTCCCTTGTCTAGGTTGCTTCATACCCTATTTAGCGCTATCCAATGAATGTTTGCTCTTAATTGGAGGTCTCCCATGATTTTATAGTCTCAGGTAGTTTCTAGGATGGAGGTCCTCAGACTCTCAGAATATGTTTTTCACTCCTTACATAATTTCCTACATTTGTTCCATAGTAAGTGGGATAGCTGGGACAAATGTCCCTAACTTCCTTGTGTTATAATGTTATCATGATACTAAATGTGTTACCATTTTGATATCTACATGATCTGCTTGATATGTTATACATTATCTTACCAGAGACATCTCGCTGCTGTATTTACCATATTATGATTGACTTTTAATAAGCTTTGTAATGTTTAGTTTTTGATTTTCCTATAAAAGCTTTTGTAAACATAAAGTACACTTGTCACAAACCTGGGCAATGTGAACTGAGCATTTAATGAAAAATGCATCAGTAAAGGTCACGGTCACTGAAATTCCTGCAAATCCTGACTTTTCCTATAAAAGTCAACTTGGTCCTGCCCCCTTCTAGCTTCCAAGGCTAGAAACCACCTATCACATAAAGGAGGAATGAGGAGAGAGGTGAGAAAAGGGGACAGGACCATGCTTGAGTCAAGCTCCATTTACATTTGAAATTTTGGGATCTTGGGCAGAATTGCAGGGATTCTGCCCACAATCTCAAATCGCACTGCAATCGCAAAACACTTGTGCTGGTGCCATTCATTTTTAATAACACCTTGAGGGCGCCATTCATTTTCAATAACACCTTAACATTGCGGATTTTGTGCGATAAATCACACAGCAATCTTCTCAAACCACAGTGCACAAAGCTTGTCACCAAAAAGAAGCTCCTGCTCCTTTTTGGGCGACAAGCGTTGCTGCTTGCCGCGGCCGTTGTACGATTTATCATGCAATTATCGTGGGAAGACTGCATCCTGTTTTAGGTGCCATTGAAAATATATGGCACCCAAACATGCGTTTTGCAATTGCAGTATGACTTGAGATCATGGGCAGAAACCCAGCAATTCTGCCTGAGATCCCAAAATGCCAAATGTGAATGGAGCCTTAATAGGGAAGTTGAGATTTTCACATCATTTTTGCTGAATATTTTTAGTATCTGCTGATTTACTGATTATTTTCATTAAAGGTAAACTCTTCCTATACACAATTCTCATTGTGTGCCTAATTAGAATTATTCAGATTTGTGGCACGTGTACTTTAAGCCTGACATCAATGGAGATATTATCTCTATATATAGAGAGAATTCATCAAGGGGAGACTGCCATGTATTACAATCGGAGAGTATTAGACACTTTAGCAAAAATGATTATACATATACTTTCATTCTTCCTTATTCCAGTGTTGACCTAACTAGAGCTCTGTCTGAAGATTCATGCCTCTTCGTTTTTCTCTTCATTTCTCTTTTATCTCTGATGACGGATGTCATCGCCTCAGTAATTTTGTTTATCAGATTTACTGAATAATTTATATTCTACATAGGTCATGTTCCTAGAGAAATGAGCCATGTTGGAAGCAACATTAGTGATGGCTGTCATGAGTGTTTTATTTTCCTTTGCCTGCATGGAAAAAGAGATCTTAATCATACATGAAGACACAGCATGCTGTTTGCTTTTAATATGTTTACCTGCTCTAAAAGGCCAGCTGGTGCCTTTCTTATGCCCCATTAAGAGCACATACACAGCATCATTGTTTGCCAGCAGCAGTTCCTATTATACGCCTACTCACATCCACCAACTGCGTCAGCAGCACTATCTCCTGCCCCCCGCTCGGTACGTGTGTGAAAATCAATTGTCCATGCTGACTATAGGAAATGGCTTGGAATTCACTGCACTTGCTGGCAATCTGATAATATTAATTCTATCTAATCTACAGTATCTACATCTGTGTCCACATGCACAGCTCACCTTTGCTTCCCCGTCCACAGCTCACCTTTGTGTCTCCATCTAGGGTTCATCTTAGTCTCCGCGGCTCACCTTTGCTTCCCAATCCACGGCTCACCTTTGCATCCCTTTCCACAGCTCACCTATGTGTGCCTATCTACGGCTCACCTTTCAGTCCTTGACCACAATTCACCTTTCAGTCCTCCTCCACATCTCATCTCTGCCCACTTTTACATCTCACTCCTGCATCACCTGTACACAGCTCAACCAATTCACAGCTCCTACCTTCATGTACAGCTCTCACCGTGGCACCCAGCCCCCACCTATGCTCAGCTCTGACATCTGCACCTAGCCACCCCCAATCCACAGTTCTCACCTATTCACCCATCCCCCTGCGCTCCTATACACAGCTTTCCCCTCTGCACCCAGTACCCCCTCCCGACAGTTCTTACCTGAACACTCCAAAACCCTCCTTTGCTCACCACGTGTCTTTCTTACAGAAGCCAGGGTGGCTCTATTAGGCAGCCACCAGTGAAGGATTTTTTAAGAAAAATTACAGCACAGTAAAGATTGGCGGAAAGCGGTGTCGGCACCTGGGGCACAAGTTGAGAGATGCAGGGCATGTGCCCCGAGTCTCGGGAGCTCTGCAGAGAGGTGATACTGCAGCAGAGCATATAAAAGTGGTAGAAGCGCGCTGCCACCTAGTGACAGAAATGAGGAAATTACAGGGTACAGCTGCTGCAATCACCAAATGTGTTCCCACATCCGCAATAAATAAATCCTAAAATGTGTGATCGCGCTGCCTCTAAATCAAGGTAAAAATAATAACTAGAAAGTCACAGAAAATGATTAAATAGCTAAATGTTTTATATATTTAAAGTGCCAGTGCAAATGAAATCCATAAACAAACATATATAATGCAAAAAAGGCCAATGCGATAAATAATAAAGCTTCTTATAGATTGTGCAAACAAAAAAGTCTCTATTTGATAAGGGGCTTCAAAGAGATGACACCACAGTGTAATGGAAAGTTTTCTATTCGTGCTCCTTTCACCAGGTGAAGTGCAAGTTCACCTCCATTATAGACCCCTAAGGGTCAACAAAGCATAAACGCAGATCAATCTGATGGACCAAACTCTGGTGTTCTGGTTCCCTTAAGAACAATGGCATTCCCTCTCCAAGATGGCTCCACACAGCTCACACATAGGTCATAGGCAAGGCAACAAACAGAAAAAACAGCCTCCAATAGTACAATAGCTGGGTATTAAGCTCAACACACTGCACAGAACCCACTTCATATTTCTTAGGTAAAAAACAAGCATATAATAAAATCCAGCTTCTCACATAATCCAGTCAAAACTCCCGCCACCAGGCTCAACCTCTACGTGTTACGCCACCAACCCAAAATAATTTGGTGGAGGGGAGATTATGGTGTGAGGTTGTTTTTCAGGGTTTGAGCTCCGGTGAAGGGAACTCTTAAGGCGTCAGCATACCAAGACATTGTCGACAATTTCATGCTCCCAACTTTGTGGGAGCAGTTTTGGGATGGCCCTTCTTGTTTCAACATGACTGCGCACCAGTGCACAAAGCAAGGTCCATAAAAACATGGATGGGTGGGTTTGGGGTGGAGGAAATTGGCCTGCACAGAGTCCTGACCTCAACCCAATAGAACACCTTTGGGATGAATTAGAGTGCAGACTACGAGCCAGGCCTTCTCTCCAACATCAGTGCCTGACCTAACAAATGCGATTCTGGAAGAATGGTCAAACATTTCCATAGACACACTCCTAAACCTTATGGACGCCTTCCTTGAAGAGTGGAAGCCGTTAAAGCTGCAAAGCATAGGCCAACACAATATTGAGCCCTACGGACTAGGACTGGGATGCTGTTAACGTTCATGTGCGTGTACAGGCAGGTGTCCCAATACTTTTGGTAATATAGTGTATGTGTTGGTGAGATATATATGGTCACAATCTTCTCTTCTGCACAGAGACAGAGGTTTACAGGCAGAGAAGCTATTAGGAGAAGTTGGGAGAATAATGGAAATGTATCAAATATCAGTTGTATCTCAACAATAGTGCCATATAGTAAAAGTGTTGCAAATGGGAGATACTTAAAATGGTCACACGCATTGGCACTGTAAACATGTTGAAAGGTTTTCAAGAATTTGGTGCAAGTTTCAACCTGTAAACGAACATTAACTACTTGCCGACTGCCGCACGACTATTTACATCGGCAGTCAGCCCCTCACAGGCAAAGCGACGTAGGGCTACGTCGCTAGCCTGTAAGGGTTTTGGTAGCGAGCGCGCACGGCCGGATGCGCGCTCCCGCGCGGTCACGGACCCCCTCCGCGCGTGTGACTTGCGATCGTCCGTGACAGCGGGAGAAAGGCAGGCGGCTAGTGTAAACAAAGCCGCCTTTCAGTCTCCCCTGTGTATGAATGGTGATCAAACGGTTCTACTATGTAGGACCGTTGATCACTGTTCTTACACATCAAGCCACAGCCAATCACAGTTAGAATCACGCCCCTAGGACACACTTAACCCCTCCCTCTCCAATACAGTTAACTCCTTCACTGCCAGTGTCATATTACAGTAACAGTGCATATGTATAGCACTGATTACTGTAGTTATGTCACTGGTAACCCCAAAAATGTCAGTCAAGGGTCCGATCTGTCCACCCCAATGTCGCAGTCCGCAAAAAAAATCGCAGATCGCCGCGTTAAAAAAAAAACAACAAAAATGACAAAAATCTTTCCCTTTGTTAGTAAACACAATAATTTTTGCGCAAACCAATCAAAATACGCTTTTTGCGATTTTTTTTACCAAACATATGGTAAAAAAAAAAATTGGCCTAAAATGTTAAAAAATTTAGATTTTTAAATTTTTTTTGGGGAATTTCATATAAAAAAATGTGAAAAATATTGTTATTTTTGCAAAATTGACGCTTTTTTTGTTTATAGCACATGATCAAAAAATTGCACAGGTGATAAAATACCACCAAAAGAAAGCTCTGTTTGTGGGAAAAAAAGGATGCCAAATTAGTTTGGGTACAGCTTCGCATGACCTCGCAATTGTCCCTTAAAGTCACGCAGTGCCGAATCGCAAATAGGCCCTGGTCAGGAAGGGGGTAAAATCTTCCGGGGCTTAAGTGGTTAAAGAGGCTGTAAACCATCGGACGAAACCCCCCCCCCCCCCCAAAAAAAACCTATAAGACAAAGGTATAATGAGCTAGTATGTATCGCATTCGAGCTCATTATGAAATACTTACCTTGGAACAAAGCTCTTCCAGCGGTACCCGCCCAACGCTGAGGCGGCTGACATCTTCCCTGGTGTTTCTTCCGGGTTTGTGGACTCCAACGCTGTGAGTGGCCGGAGCCACGATGACTTCACTCCCACACATGCGCACGAGAGCCGCTTCTTTGCGGCACAGGCACTGAAGGTCCGGCACGGTAAGCCGGACCTTCAGAGCGCAAGCGCTGATGGCGTCATCGACTGCATGCACTCTGAATGTCTCCTAAACTGTGCAGGTTTAGGAGATATTTACAGTACCTACAGGTAACTCTTATTACAGTCTTACCTGTAGGTACAAGTGGTGTAACAAAGTTTGCAACCACTTTAATAACAATTCTACAGCGAGTGACACTTCCAGGTGTGTCGGATGTCTGTGTTTCCACATCATGCGCTATAGTGCCACCCGCCACACTGGCCACTATATTACTAGTGACCCACGCACCCTGAATTGTTGCTGAAGTTTGTGCAGAAGGAGATCACAGATTGGATCCACTGAGACTGGTAGGTTCTTTTACAGGCAGATTTTATTATTTTTTTTTTACATGTTTTTTATGATTGGGTCCTTTTATGTGTGGGGGTAGAAATTTGACAAGTAATGGTATAATTGCATGAGGTGGAAAAAAAATGCAAAAAAAAAATTCTCACATAGTTACATAGTTAGTCTGGTTGAAGTTGAAGTCCATCTAGTTCAACGAAAAGAAAAAAAAATCATACAATCCCATATACACAACCCTTTACCCACAGTTGATCCAGAGGAAGGCAAAAACCCCCGAGAGGCAATCAGATATTCTCTGGATCAACTTTACCTATAAATGTTAGTACCCAGTTATATTATGTACATTTAGGAAAGAATCCAGGCCTTTTTTAAAGCAATCTACTGAGCTGGCCAGAACCAGCTGCTCTTGAGGAAGTCTGTTCCACATTTAAAGCTCTTACTGTTAAGAAACCTTTCTGTATTCGGAGATTTAATGTATTTTCCTCCAGACCTACAGTAAAGCCATTGATGTACTGCTCACTGGGTAAAACGGCTGTCTAATAAAATATGATATAAATGTTACATAGGACATGATTATACAAAATATAAAACAAAAATTGAATAGAAACAAGCATTTAACATAATCTCAACTCTTGCAGGTGAACCCGAATTTAAGTATGTTGGAAACATGCATGGAAATGAAGCTGTGGGCAGAGAACTACTTATTTATTTGGCCCAGTACCTCTGTAATGAATATCAGAAAGGCAACGAAACAATTATCAATCTGATCCACAATACTCGCATACACATCATGCCTTCCATGAATCCCGATGGGTTTGAAAAAGCTGCACAGCAGGTGAGTGATGCCAGTGTTTGTCTGCAGCGAACTGTATAGTTTGTTCAGTACCATTTTCTGGTCAATGAAATATGCAATATTTAGGTCGGTAAGAATAAGTGTTCTGTAATTTTGCAGAAAACAGTTAGAAATTACTTTTCCTAATTGTACATTGCATGGCCCAGAATCGTAGCCTGTAAGGACAGCCCTAGAATAGCCCTTCCACTCCCAGCAAGCCTAAGTTTTTCGCTAGTGTCCCTAGGTGTACAAACATCTTCTCTCTCTGCTCTGAGAAAAGCAACCATTTCTCATTGTTATTTTATTGTATACTAACCTTTTTTTACATCATGATTCTTTTATCAGGTCTGTAGCTGCTCATCACCACTGCCACTTCCATTCAGTATTTTTTCGGATCGTCTGGCTCCTTTTTTTGCACCTTTTTAGGAATCTATCCAGACCTTGCTAGGAAAAAAATGCAGGATAGACCTGTAATGTAGTTTGGGCACTGGATTCTGCGTGGGTTCCCACCTAGGCACAAAGTGCAACACGTTATGTTAGCTGCAGGTTGCTATACAGATCCTGAGCCATGGCACTAGCACCCGGGGTGACCCTGTCCCTGGCAACCCCTTGTGGTTTTCAGAGCTGGAGGGGACTTGCCTTATTTCCTATTGACTGCTGAGACCACAAAACTCTGTGGTAGGTAGGGGCCAGTGTTGGGGTAGTTACTCAAAAAATTTAACTAGTTACTAGTTACTTCTGTAAATTGTAACGAGATTACTTTACTAGTTACTGCATTTGAAAAGTAACTTCGCTACTTATTACTTTACTTTCCTCTTTCTTAATTGACCATGTAGAAGAAGATACATGACACTCTTTCTGCATAGAGTTTATTGTATAAACACAGACTTTGGGAAACATGAGAACAAAACCTGAAAAAACTGAATAAAACACAAAGTGCAAAAAAAAGTCATAAACTTCATCCCTCTCTATTCTTCGAAATAATGATTGTATCGAACGGCTTGGGTAACGCAGGAAAGCGCGTTCCTAAAGCCTAGTAAAGTAGTGTAGTTACTTCCTATAGCCTAGTAAAGTAGTGTAGTTACTTCCTATAGCCTAGTAAAGTAGTGTAGTTACCTCCTATAGCCTAGTAAAGTAGTGTAATTACCTTCTATAGCCTAGTAAAGTAGTGTAGTTACCTCCTATGGCCTAGTAAAGTAGTGTAGTTACCTCCTATAGCCTAGTAAAGTAGTGTAATTACCTTCTATAGCCTAGTAAAGTAGTGTAATTGCCTTCTATAGCCTAGTAAAGTAGTGTAGTTACCTCCTATAGCCTAGTAAAGTAGTGTAATTACCTCCTATAGCCTAGTAAAGTAGTGTAGTTACCTCCTATAGCCTAGTAAAGTAGTGTAATTACCTCCTATAGCCTAGTAAAGTAGTGTAATTACCTCCTATAGCCTAGTAAAGTAGTGTAGTTACCTCCTATAGCCTAGTAAAGTAGTGTAATTACCTCCTATAGCCTAGTAAAGTAATGTAGTTACCTCCTATAGCCTAGTAAAGTAATGTAGTTACCTCCTATAGCCTAGTAAAGTAATATAGTTACCTCCTATAGCCTAGTAAAGTAGTGTAGTTACCTCCTATAGCCTAGTAAAGTAATGTAGTTACCTCCTATAGCCTAGTAAAGTAATGTAGTTACCTCCTATAGCCTAGTAAAGTAATGTAATTACCTCCTATAGCCTAGTAAAGTAGTGTAATTACCTCCTATAGCCTAGTAAAGTAGTGTAGTTACCTCCTATAGCCTAGTAAAGTAATGTAGTTACCTCCTATAGCCTAGTAAAGTAATGTAGTTACCTCCTATAGCCTAGTAAAGTAATGTAGTTACCTCCTATAGCCTAGTAAAGTAATGTAGTTACCTCCTATAGCCTAGTAAAGTAGTGTAGTTACCTCCTATAGCCTAGTAAAGTAGTGTAGTTACCAATATTAGTATTGTAGCTAGTAACGTTACTTCGTTACCAAAAAAAGTAATGTAGTTACTGTAATCCGTTACTTTGTAACTACTTACCCCCAACACCGGTAGGGGCTATGTCACCTTCCAAGAAGCTCAGGGTGCTGTAGCCCCGGGCCATTGGGGGTTAGTTTGGGGTGCAAGAACTGTGCTATCCTTCACCTGCAGCCCACATTGAGGGTTACAGACATGGCCAACTAGATTTGCTCCTAGGCTTAGTTAACAGGAGTTATTACTTCTCAAGGTCCACATGTTTCGCTAGGCTGTACCATTTTAGTTTGCAGCCTGCTGTGGAATTCTTGGCTGTTGCCTCCTTAGGGGCAGTTCCAAATGCTCATACATGGGATAAGCAGACAAGGTGGTGGCTTTCCAATTCGCATTGAAAATGGGAAAGCCCTTAATTCTGATTTGTTTAAAGGTACTGATGACAGACACCAGCTTAATGGGCTGGGGTGGAGTCCTCATTGTGCAGGAGGCTAGGTCACCTGCAGAAGCCAAGCTTCATGTCAACATCCCTGTTGGTGCTGCAGCACTGGACCTCTTGTGTAAAAGGCTACCCAATCAGGAATCAGACAGACAATGCATTTGTAATGCCCCGTACACACGTTCCGATAATCGTACGACAAAACTCGCTTTCGACCTGATCGCACGATAATCTGATCGTTAGTACACAGCTTTCGACAGCCGATCATGACAGTTCAACCAACAAAATCCGAAGGGACAAACAGGAAAACTTCTGTCGTATGACAGCCTCGCGAATGACAATCGTTTCATCAGTGCAGTATGCGTCCGCTAAAAATCGATCGACAAAGACCGCACATGCTCAGAAACACTGAAATAGCACGAAAAAAGCCTGGCTGCCATTGTTTTTGTTTTGCACCATCTGATACGTAGCTAAGCAACCAGGAAGCTTTTCCAGAATCGTACGACAAAAATCATACGGTTTGTACGCATTGTTGAATTCGATGTTAATATCATGCAAAAAAATGCGAACGATAAGTCGTCCGATTATCTGAATGTGTACTGGGCATTATGGCTTACATTCACCATCAAGGGGGAAGAAGAGATTGTGCAGCCCATAGAAAAGCTGATCTCACTCTAACTTTTAACTCACTCTAACAAAAATTGGCAGGAAGACATTCTCAGTCATTAGCATCAGGTTAAAAGGGAACCATTTCACATTAATGTTCAACAAGAAGCTGGACAGATTTGTCCCCAGGATCAGGCACCCCCAGGCCTTCACAGTGGATGCCCTGCTGACGCCATGTGATCAGTTCAACTTGATCTATGCCACACCACCCCCTCCCCACCCAAAACTTCTTCTTTGTCTGCTCTGCAGATGAAGAGTGTTCTGCTGACCTTAAAGAGGAAGTAAACCCTAAAAAAAAAGGGAGAAAAAAAAACCTGTAAAGACAAAGGCATAATGAGCTCCTGGCAAACTCTCCTTGGACCCTACCAAACTGTCTAGATTTTCTGTCTCTGGGGCTGGTCCATCATCCTGCTTCTCGGCCACTGGTTTTAAAGTGGTTCCAAGTCAGAACATTTTTTAACCTTAATGTATTCCCTGCATTATGTTAAAAAATGTCCCACTACTTGTTTTGGACCCTTTCCCCCATCCCTAAAACCTTACCTGGCTAATCTCACAATCAGGCACTGTCCTGACTGCTCAGTCTTTCTGCTTTCATAGGAGCCATTGAGAGCAGTAGGAGCCATAGGCTTCTGCTACTGGCAGTCAAATCCCTTACAGAGGGAGCTAGGGGCATAGCAAAGACACGCTGTGGGCACTCAGAAGAAGGAGCGGACATCACCAGCGGGGGACTCCAGAGAAAAGAGGTAAGGCACTGCAATTCCACTGCAAAGCAGATCAGTATAACTTTAAAGTAAAAACAAATACAATTTAATATCACTTTAAGGGCATGGCTGATGAAAACCAAGACCTGAGGGACAGGAATCTATCATCGCACGTGGAAGGACTACTTTGCATAGTACGAGGCTAGAAATCTCCATCCTAAAAAGTACTCTGTGGGACATATCTTTTCTTTCCTCCAATCCAGTCTAAATGAGTGCTTGGTCTTAAGTACCGTCCAATGGTCAAATTTCAGCCCTTGACATTATTTTCCAAAGACCACTTAACTCTCATTCATTGGTAAAAGTCTTTATGCAGGGTGTCACTCACGTCATTGCCCTGTACTCACTCAGTGGGATCTCAAGTTGGTTTTATTGGTTCTTCAGGAATCTCCCTTTGAGCCTATCAGGGATATTCTCCTGTCTTCCTTCACTCACAAGGTTGCCTTTCTGGTGACTGTCACCTCTGCAAGATGTGTCTTATGCCTCGCTTCCACTGAGCGGATCGGTTTGGGTCGGTTCAGTACGGTACGCTAATTTGAGTGTTTCCATTATGAAAGTGGCCCATACAACCGAACCAAACCACACCATTTCTGGTCCTGCTTCAGATGTAGGGCCATAGGAAATGGTACGGTACGGTTAGGGCGGAGCTACTGGCGTCACACGATAGAGTCCACTGATTGGCGGACAGGAAACCATCAATGCTCACGTCAAATGAAAGAGCAAAACAAACACCTCATTTGGTGTAAACCCTGCTTGGTCCCTGGTGGCCCGACTTGCAGTGGAAACGCTCACCTGAATAGACCGGACCATTCTAACCCTTCCAAACTGTACCGACCCGAACCGTTCCGCCCAGTGGAAACGAGGCATTAGTTAGCCGGCTTATTCTGTTAGTAACCCTTGTTACACTATCAAGTTGCTGCCTAAGACCTATTTTCTTCTCAAGATGGTTTACTCTTTCCACCTTTACCAGGGCAGGAGTTTGTCTCCACTGTCTCTCACTTTATCTGATACGGCTTGTTTTGGATAATCAGATTTACTCTTTTTGTCAATGCTAATGGTAGGGTACAACTTTCCTCTCATTTCATTATTGCCTGCTGGATTAGACAAATCATCACCGGAGCCTACAGTCTAATGGATTAGGTTTCTCCCTTTTCCATTAGGCCACACGTTACAGATCTGTCAGTGCTTCATGACTTTTCAGAATCAGGCTTCTGTTTCCCAGATTTGCAAAGCTGCCACCTGGTCTTCTGTTCACATGTTTGCTAAGTTTTGCCAGATGGGGATATTCACGCTACTTCTAATGTCAATAAGGTGCTTCAGGCTGCTTTCTGAGGTTATATACCATCTGTTTGCCCATTTGTTTTTTAGGCCTTTTTAGCATTTGTTGCTGTCTTGCCCACCCTTCATTTGCATTGTTTTTGGTCATCCCAATCATTTAAGACTTTCTGATAAAATCTTTTTCACGGTTGACCTATGGTCACGATACCCTACTGGTATTGTCAATCTGAACCTCATAAGTGGCTCGGGACTCCCTCCGGGCACCCTTCCTCCCCCGCACA
Source organism: Pelophylax lessonae (assembly GCF_965119305.1). Classification (NCBI taxonomy): domain Eukaryota; kingdom Metazoa; phylum Chordata; class Amphibia; order Anura; family Ranidae; genus Pelophylax; species Pelophylax lessonae. Next base: position 689,856,223 of record NC_138768.1, read on the forward strand.
TCCCCCCTCCACTGTTTTGCCCTCCCCCCCCCTATCCTCCTTGCCCCTCTTTCTCTCTTCTTTCCCCCCCCTCCCATATTGCCTCGAATTTGGCCGCTACCTACCTTGTTTCCCTGTTGTGGCTGGACCACCAACTTTTGCTGTACTACAGCCTCCCTTTTTGCCCTACCCCCAGCCGCCCTTATGCAATGTGTTTATCCTTTGTACTTGTATGCCGGGGCGCCCAGCTTGCCCCTTTCCTATTCCTAAACCTGTTTGTTATGTTACTGCTTGCTGTTAATGATGTCATTTTGACGTGTACTCTTCTGTTATGCACCACTATTACCTATTGGTATTGTTTTGCACTACATTTCTTCTGCTTTAATAAAAACCGTTTGAAAAGAAAAAAAAAAAAATCTTTTTCACGGAGTATGTTACAGTACAGAGGTCTCTTCTCTCTGGTATTATGGTTCACTCCTTGTTGCTTTCTACTAAACTGAGGCATGCAGAAAGTGGGAGTGTTGTGCTAGGGTTGTCCTTACAGCTTTGTTTGCCAGTGTCCATTCACCTGAAGGTAGCTGCATAAACCAATCATCCAAGACTAGGATCCTGTGTCCTGTAATGTACGTCAGGAAAAGGATTTTACGGATATGTCATATTTCTATTTTTCCCTGTTCACTGATCTATCTGATGTATGTAGATCAGAGACAGACTAATATCTGTGTGTTTTGTGTGTTTTTCTTTTTGTTTTTTTGAGTGTAAAAACCTCTTGTTGATTCATAAAGTGATGAATGGGCACAACTTTCTCTGTCTCTCTGTCTCTCTGTCTCTCTTTCGGTATCTCTCTCTATACAGTGCCTTAAAAAAGTATTCATAACCCTTAAAATATTCCACATTCTGTCATGTTACAACCAAAAATGTAAATGTATTTTATTGGGATTTTGTTTGATAGACCAACACAAAATTGTGAAGTGGAAGGAAAGTGACAAATGGTTTTCAATTTTTTTTACAAATATGTGAAAAATGTGCATTTGTATTAAGCCCCGCTGAGTCAATACATTGTAGAACCACCTTTCGCTGCAATTACAGCTGCAAGTTTTTTTGGGTATGTCTCTACCAGCTTTGCACATCTAGAGAGTGACTTTTTTGCCCATTCTTCTTTGCAAAATAGCTCAAGCTCTGTCAGATTGGATGGAGAGCGTCTGTGAACAGCAATTTTCAAGTCTTACCACAGATTCTCAATTGGATTTAGGTCTGGACTTTGACTGGGCCATTCTAACACATGAATATAGTGAAAAAACTATCAGCGCAAGACTAAGTGAAATTCAAATGTGTATAAATGTGCTAGAATAAATCAATATATAAATCCGGCTGCATACACAAATTGTGTCCACACCTCACAACAAAAACATAAAAATCAAAAAACGTGCTGCGCCAGAAGTGCACAAAAATAATAAGTGATTAATGAATCAACAAGTGTTATCAACAAAATATAGTGTCCATCATATGTGCTCTGATGAAACATAAATGTTCATATAAAGTGCTCCAAAGTAATGATTAGTATATCCAGGTGATGACAGGACAGCCTCAATCCCTTGTGAATCAAGCAGGAACCACCAGTGTGTGAACTCCCTCCACCAGTAAGATTGGCCTCTCACCTTGATACCTAACACATGAATATGTTTTGATCTAAACCATTCTATTGTAGCTCTGGCTGTATGTTTAGGGTCACTGTCCTGCTGGAAGGTGAACTTTCACCCCAGTCTCAAGTCTTTTGCAGACTCTAACAGGTTTTCTTCTAAGATTGCCCTGTATTTGGCTCCATCCATCTTTCCATCAACTCTGACCAGCTTCCCTGTGCCTGCTGAAGAAAAGCATCCTCACAACATGATGCTGCTACCACAATGTTTCACTATGGAGATGGTGTGTTCAGGGTGATGTGCAGTGTTAGTTTTCTGCCACAAATAGCGCTTTGCTTTTAGGCCAAAAAGTTCAATTTTGATCTCATCTGAGCAGAGCACCTTCTTCCACATGTTTGCTGTGTCCTCCACATGGCTTCTCGCAAACTACAAATTGGTACATAATTGTGAAGTGAAAGGAAGATGACAAATGTCTTATCATTCTTCTGATTCTTATGGCTTTCTTTTCTTCTTGCCAATCCTCCATAAAGGCCAGATTTGTGGAGTGCATGATTAATAGTTGTCCTGTGGACAGATTCTCCCACCTGAGCTGTGGATCTCTGCAGCTCCTCCAGAGTTACCATGGACCTCTTGGCTGCTTCTCTGATTAATGCTTTCCTGGCCTGGCCTGTCAGTTTAGGTGGACGGCCATGTCTTGGTAGGTTTTCAGTTGTGCCATACTCTTTCCATTTTTGGATGATGGATTAAACAGTGCTTCGTGAGATATTCAAAGCTTGGGATATTTTATTATAGCCCAACCCTGCTTTAAACTTCTCCACAACTATATCCCTGACCTGTGGTGTGTTCCTTAGCCTTCATGATGCTGTTTGTTCACTAAGGTTCTCTAACAAACCTCTAAGGGCCTCACAGAAAAGCTGTATTTATACTAAGATTAGGTTACACACAGGTGGACTACCTAGGTGACTTCTGAAGGCAATTGGTTCCACTGGATTTTAGTTAGGGGTATTAGAGTAAAGGGGGCTAAATACAAATGCACACCGCCCTTTGTTAGATATTTCTTTTGTAAAAAATTTTGAAAACTATTTATCATTTTCCTTTCACTTCACTATTATGTACCAATTTGTGTTGGTCTATCACATAAAATCCCAAGAAAGTACATTTACGTTTTTGGTTTTAACATGACAAAATTTGGAAAATGTCAAGGGGTGTGAATACTTTCTCTAAGCACTGTATATGTATATATATATATACACTATATTACCAAAAGTATTGGGGTGCCTGCCTTTACTCACACATGAACTTTAATGGAATCCCAGTTCTAATTTGTAGGGTTCAATATTGAGTTGGCCCACCCTTTGTAGCTGTAACAGCTTCAACTCTTCTGGAAGGCTTCCACAAGGTTTAAGAGTGTGTCTTCCAGAAGCGCATTTGTAATGTCAGGCACTGATGTGGACGAGAAGGCTTGGTTCGAAGTCTTCCGCTCGAATTCATCCCAAAGGTGTTCTAGGTTGAGGCCAGTCAAAATTCCTCCACCCCAAACTCGCTCATCCATGTCTTTATAGACCTTGCTTTGTGCACTGGTGCACAGTCATGTTGAAAAAGGAAGGGGCCATCCCCAAACTGTTCCCACAAAGTTGGGAGCATGAAATTGTCCAAAATGTCTAGGTATGCTGACGGCTTAAGAGTTCCCTTCACTGGAACTAAGGGGCCAAGCCCAACCCCTGAAAAACAACCCCACACCATAACCCCCCCCCTCCATTAAATGATTTGGACCAGTGCACAAAGCAAGGTCCATAAAGACATGGATGAGTGAGTTTGGGGTGGAGGAACTTGACTAGCCTGCATCTCAACCTAATAGAAGACCTTTGGGATGAGTTAGAGCGGAGACTGCTAGCCAGGCCTTCTTGTCTAACATCATTGGCTAACCTCACAAATGCGCTTCTGGAAGAATGGTCAAAAATTCCCATAGACACACTCCTAAACCTTCCCAGAAGAGTTAAAGCTGCAAAGGCTGGGCCAACTTAATAGTAAATCCTACGGACTAAGACTGGGATGCCTCTAAAGTTCACGTGCATGTAAAGGGAGGTGTCCCAATACTTCTGGTAATATAGTATATATATATATATATATACACACACACACACACACATTTTTTCCAATGAGGGCTCTTATTGGACAGTGGAGGAAACCTAGCCAATAGCTCACCAGGGCTTATGGCTATCTCAGTGGGCAGAGTTTGCCGCAATGCACCCTGGGATGAGTTATAAGTCTGAGGGAAGCATGTGACAGTGCGTCTTTGGTGGGAAGCAGAGTCCCAGGAGGAGGGTAATGGCTGTCTCTCCTCCTGTCATCGGTAGTGAAGGTGTCCTGGGGAGTCAGCCAACGAAGGTTGAGCTGAGCTGCAGAGAGGGATCCAGAGTGCTGTGGACCGAGTGGAGCTGCTGGGCAAAAGTTTTGAGGAAAAACAGTGTCGCGAGTACTCGAAACTGCCCAGGGGTCTGCCTAGGAGAGGGGACCACTCCAGAAGGTCAGCGGGATCCGGGAGCCAGCTAACCAGTAGAGAAGGTTTAGAAAGTGGGTGCCAGTGTCTAAACCCTGAAGATAAGTGAGTAAAAGGGGGCGCCGGTGTGGGCCCTGAAGTGTTAAGCAGTGCAGCAGTCATACAAGTAGCTACCTCAGCAAGGAGTGCTTAAGGGAGCTCAAAGAGGACTTCATTATGCAAGAAAGCAGTCCAAAGTCAGTTTGGAGTTAACAGGCAGCAAGCCAGTGTTAACCAGCATCAACCGGAGTTGATAGGCATTTAGCCAGCGTCAAGTCTGCGATAATCAGCATTTTTCAGTTGTCCCCAGTAAGTTGTGCATAATTGAGCCAAAGGAGTATCCCACTCATTCCCTTCTCCCATCCAAGTTCTCAATAAATACAAAAAACCCAAAGATACTGGACTGGTCATTGTCTCAGTGCTCACACTTGGAGGATCATGCACAAAGGTACTTTTGTTGCACCTGGTGACCCAGGGGGACCCATATCCAGCAAAATGGCTGGGAATTCTGCTACATAAATATATATATATATATGCAGGATTGCAGTCAGGTCCATAAATATTGGGACATTGACACAATTCTAATCTTTTTGGCTCTATACACCACCACAATGGATTTGAAATGAAACAGACAAGATGTGCTTTAACTGCTGACTTTCAGCTTTAATTTGAGGGTATTTACATCCAAATCAGGTGAAAGGTGTAGGAATTACAACAGTTTGTATATGTGCCTCCCACTTTTTAAGGGACCAAAAGTAATGGGACAGATTAACACTCATAAATCAAACTTTCACTTTTTAATACTTGGTTGCAAATCCTTTGCAGTCAATTACAGCCTGAAGTCTGGAACACATAGACATAACCAGACGCTGGGTTTCATCCCTGGTGATGCTCTGCCAGGCCTCTACTGCAACTGTCTTCAGTTCCTGCTTGTTCTTGGGGCATTTTCCTTTCAGTTTTGTCTTCAGCAAGTGAAATGCATGCTCAATCGGATTCAGGTCAGGTGATTGACTTGGCCATTGCATAACATTCCATTTCTTTCCCTTAAACTCTTTGGTTGCTTTTGCAGTATGCTTCGGGTCATTGTCCATCTGCACTGTGATGCGCCATCCAATGAGTTCTGAAGCATTTGGCTGAATATGAGCAGATAATATTGCCCGAAACACTTCCGAATTTATCCTGCTGCTTTTGTCAGCAGTCACATCAGAAAAAGATTAGAATTGTGTCGATGTCCCAATATTTATGGACCTGACTGTATATACATTACACTTAGTGCATGTTTTTCCCCTTTAACAAGGGAGCCTTCATATCCCTGAATCATCGGTAACATGTTGTCCATAATTACTTGTGAAGGTAAAACATTTGCACGAGCATATTTTGGTGTGCAGGCCATTCTTCACTTAATGGAATTTATTGCTGTACCACCACACCATGCACCCTGGTTTGTTTTGGCATTAAAGCACTTGTAATGGAAAAAAGCAAAAAACAAACATGTAATACTCAGATCTTCCTTTTCTCGGGTCCCCCGCTTGTGCTCTGGACACCTCTTCCTTGCCGAGTGCCCCTATAGCAAGCCACTTGCTATGGGGACACTTGTGGTCGCTTGCTCCTGAGCCGACAATGTGCCCATAGGACAGAGGGAGCGCGGCCCAGCCTGAACCCCCCCCCCCCCCTCCTCACTGGCTGTAATTGACAGCAGAGGGAGCCAATGGTAAAAAAAACTTCAGCCATTACGGCCATTTTAAGGTACACGTGTAAGGTAGATTGGTGCAATACCAGGTTTTTATTATTGTATTCCCTCTAGGGAGATTAACCCTCTAAGTTTAACCTGATGACCATTGTCGCCAAACCAAAAAGTGGTGGGAAATCCTACATTTTGAGTTAATCCCAGAACAATACTAAAGGAATAATTTCCTATTGGGACACTTGTTCCAGTGACAACTGTCTAAGAGGGGATTTTCTCTCATTTCGAAGAAATACCCTCTTGCTTGTTGTGTTTACAAGAGACGCAAGGGAAATCTCCTCAATGGGAAACAGATGGCAGAAAAAGACATGAGATCAGCTCTAACCATTCTCTCCTTTATCTAAAATGGGGGAAAAAAGTTTTTGATTTTAGATATTTTTTAATCCTAGCAGCTGAAGTGATTGACTCCTGGGCTGTTGCATTGTGGTTATTTAATTCTGCTCTGCCTCCACTGGCAGCAAAAGACTATGCTCCATCTTACCAGTTAGTAACAGAACATCATTAGTGGACAGTTACTACAGAAGTGCATGGGTTAGAGCAGTGGTCCTCAACTCCGGTCCTCAGGGCCCACTAACAGGCCAGATTTTAAGTATTACCTTGGGGAGATGCAGACTAGAGTACTGCAATCACTGAGCAGCAAATGATATCACCTGGGTTGTATTTCAGTTATCTTGCAAACCTGGCCTGTTAGTGGGCCCCGAGTGCCAGGCTTGAGGACCACTGGGTTAGAGGGCTTGATTTTCTTTTTATTATGTTTCAAAAAAGTTTATTACAAAATTCACACACTACCCCTAATTTTAATATGAATAACTTGTTCAAAAATACATATATTTAAAAGCAAATAAGTACTGTAATTTCTATTAACTCCTATAACATGGTCTTAGACAATGGCCCCCCTCCTTAGGAGGAACCCAGGTTCAGATGAATTGGAATAGGAAGGATGAGGTCCGTACAGGGCTTGTTATATATAGTCTCGGAAACCAAACATTTATCTATTCCGCCTGAGATGACACATCTTTCTGGCTAGGAAATGAGCCTTTGCTGTAGAGACACCAGTCAGATTTCAGTGCAGCAAAGGACCTGCACCAACCTCATAGGTTCTTTATACTGGTAACCTGGGAGTAATACCTTCTCACCTACCTGCAACCTTTTCATATCAAAAGGTATAAGGCCAGGAAAGAGTTATTTGCTATCTGTGGTTTACCTATGCTTGTGATGGGGTTGCAGTTAAATGATTCTGTTGCTAGAAAAATCCTTAATTCTTCAGTGGGTGGTGACTTCATTCTTTGCTCTCTTGCAGAGCAATAGGTGCCATGGGTATCCAGCACTGGCTTCAATGTCACTACTGTGTCCTTCCACATCAAATCAGTTATGTGCTGAAGGCCGTTCTATCAGTGGGGGCCAGCAGTATTTAGAAACGTCTCTTAGCAATTATCAGTCTGCTATTCACTTGAAGGAAATTCAACTTAAAAAGAATAAAATAATCATTGTGAAAGTAGGTATTTTATTAATTTATACATACATCAACTGGGACGATCACTGATTATATTACATTATCCAGGACAGATACATGTAGATTGCCATTGCAAACTCTTCTTTTAAAGATTCTAGATGCCTGGCTTTCATGCATGTGCTTTGATTTCATATTATCTTAATCTTTGACCTGAAATAAGTATACTATAAGGAATCCCAGCTTTTCTCAGACTTTGATTTAATGCTTGTTCCAGGATTGAGCCTCCAAAGTATTGAAGTCAGGCAAAGTTAGGCAGTTACAAAAGCATTTTCAGAAGGATGCAGACATTGCAAACTTCTATACTTCTCTGGGTACAGATTCTCCAGTGTAGTTATTGCTTGGGTTATGTAGAATTAGTGTGCTCTTGCTCCCTCTAGTGGTCATTTTGAAGGCCTGCCTAAGAAACAAAAAAATGTGAAATGTTCATTATACAGAAATATTTTTCCAGTGTTTCCTAAATGAAATTCGTTGGGAAAAGTATGTAATTGAATATGTAAAATCGAATTTATATTGTTTTTCCTGTTAATTATATTCATTAGAAGTATTGTAACTTGAGACAGACAAGAGAAGGCAAGAAGTTGAAGCCTAAAGCCCCGTACACACACGTCGAAAATTGGCCGGGAATTTTCGGCCAACGTCCGATCTGCCGATTTTCGGCTTGTTAGTATGATGCTTCCGACAACCGACTCCGACTTCTCGGCCGAAAAAAATCTGGTTTGCAGGCTATAAAATTTTTGTCTGCCGTCAAAACACGGCCGATTTTCGTTCAGTCAGTACAGATTTCGACAGGGAAAAATCTGATGAGCAAGACTGGGCATGCTCAGAGAAGAAAGAACACAAACAAAGCAAACCAACACATGACCTCACTTCAGAAGCAGATTTTTGTTGGGCGAGAAAATTCGTGTGCAGTCCAGGCACATTCCAACCAACAAAACACCAATCTTGACAAAAGACGGACGATCGGTCCGCCGATAATCGTTGCGTGTGTACGGGGCTTTAATGTGTGTCTTTTTATGTTTGAGGTCATTGTAGCCGTATTAGTGCACTTGCGACAGAGACAATTGAGTACTGTCCGTGATACTTTTTTTATTTGCACTAACATACAATTTTTTAGGACAAGCTTTCGGGGTATGTCCCCTTCTTCAAGATCCAAGCAGTACTGATTCACAAAATGTTTAGCAGAATGGTTAAAAAAAACACAAAATCTCTAAGCCAAAGGAAATAAAAAGAGAAAACCAAACCAACATAAACAAATTTAACTGGCAATGGTAATAAAACTAGCATAGTTAGTGAGATAAGACAGAGGGAGAGCTGAAGACAGGGGGGAAGGTGGGGGGGATAGTCACAGAAGGGGTCGTAAAACTGTGGGATAATAAAAACTGTGGGATAATGATAATGAGTATTTTATGTTTGAAATAGTTTCTGTATATTTTAACTTAATGTCTTTTTTTTTTTAATCCTTTTATAAGCCTGGCGATATTAAGGACTGGTTTGTGGGTCGCAGCAATGCCCAAGGTATAGATCTGAATAGAAATTTCCCTGATTTGGATCGTATCGTGTACATTAATGAAAGAGCAGGAGGAGACAACAATCACTTATTGCAGAACCTGAAGAAGTCAGTCGACCAAAGCACCAAGGTATCAATCTGTCTGAGTCTATTAAAATCAGAGTGCAATAAGCTATGTTGATCACTCATCATCTGACTGCAGCAGACTGGATAATGAAGGAGCCTGCAGTTTGCACACATTACAGACCTTTCAATGGCTAGTTTAATAAATGCATGGTGAATAAGATTTGAACGTTTGTGGAATATGGTTTAAACAATATACATACTATGCAATTGTCTTTTCCAGCTTGCCCCTGAAACCAAAGCTGTAATTCACTGGATCATGGATATTCCATTTGTTCTTTCTGCTAATCTGCATGGAGGCGATCTTGTTGCTAATTATCCTTATGACAAGACCCGCAGTGGTAAGTCTTCTAAACACAAATGCAAGTAGCATAGGCAAGAACCCTGAGGGATTTGGTGCGGGTCTGCCTAAATTCCTATAGGCTATCATAAAATGTAAACCAGGATTCCACGACATATGTGTTGGGATCCCTGTTACCCCAGACTTGTGTTGTGACAATAAGAGATCTTGTGCTCCCCAATCATTTTTAGATTGATTTTGTGATTTTGGAGACTGAAGACAGAGGAATGGCCATACTGTATGGGTTAACTGCTCTAGATCGAGGGAGCCATGGAAAAGTAGTTTAAGCTACTTTATGCTAGAGCAGTCCAGGACCTCATTGGTTGTAAGCAGTGGCACCTGGCCTGGCACACTGCTGGCAGCCAGGCTGCATCCTAATCCTATTCGCGATCCGGATTGGCTGTGAACATCAACTAATCTGGGTCGTGCTCACTCACAGTCAGCACAGGTGACCATGAGGTTCGCCTGCACTGCACACTTGCACAGTGACAGGACACTCAACAGCAGTATGCCGGCAGTCTCGTGGTGCCGGCAAACAACATGATCAATCCGTGCACACTGGCAAAGCTGAAGGGGCTTGGGAAGCCGGGTGCACCCTCCCTAGGCAACAGTGCGCCCCTAGGCGGCAGTGCACCCTAGGTGGCTGCCTAGTTTGCCTAGCAGGAGCACCGGCCCTGTCCAGGCCAGAATATAGATAAACCGATCTTCTCCATTTATCTCCTGCAGCCGCTGAATGCCTGTGGGAGGGAGAGAAGGAGAAGCAGGCTTTCAGCAGCTGCAGGAGAAAATGGTATGAAGTGGTTCCTCTATTTGCCGCCCCTGTCACTCCTTCTGTCCAGGCCCCTGAAACATGGGGCTGGGTCGCAATTGTGATCCCTGCAACCACTGTATTTACACCCCTGGTCCTTAGTCTTGCTATGGACATGAGGACACCAAAGGAAAGACCACCGCAGAGGATTGGGTAAGTAGAAATACTTTTTCTCTTCCCTGGAATTAACAAGCAGTTAGTCCTTGCAGTGTGGGAACAGCCCCACTGCAAGCGAGATTTTTCAGATTTCCCAGGGTTTGAGCTTTAAACCTTTCATCCTCTCAAAGGGTAAGAAAAACAAAGCGTTTTCTAAATGAAGGTTAAATATGGAAACCAAAGCACTATGGGCTTTGTATTTTTTGCTACTCCTGTCATCTTTATTTTTGCTGCTAAATAGGGTTTAATTTTCTTTACATAAATGGTAAATGTATTTTTGCATTAGGTAATTTTAAATAAAGATACATATTTAGGATAATTTTAGTAAAGAAGCAGCCACGTCTTGACCTTTGCAGGTAGTTTGCTTTTCTGGTAGAAATGTACCTTGCCTGCCTCTCAGTAAATGTCATTAAATAGTCTTACTTTCTAAGTGGTTGAATGCATGCATGCAAAAAAAAAAAGTCATCATTCTGCACAGGGTGTGCGTAGCACATCCAGTCTTTCTGCCCTGCTCCCTCCTCCCAGTGCACAGCAATTCGGCTCGGATTAATCAAAGCCATAGAGAAGATCTGCAGCTGTCAAAACCCCCCAAAAAACAGTCTAACAATGTTTGTTTGTGTGTGGAGACAGAGCTGTCAGGTCCCCGCTGTTCTCTATGGGGGACTCGGATGGGAACGCACCGCCTGTCAGTTCTCATCCGATCCCATCCAATCCGATCCACTGGATGGATGGAAAATAGGGTTTCCATCCAGATTTGACTGATCGGATCAGCATCCGATGCCCCACAGAGATGCATGGGGCATCCGTTCAGATCCGCCTGAAAAACGGACAGGCGGATCTGAACGGTCTACCTGTGTAAAAGGGGCCTAAAAGTGATAAACTGTAGATGATGTCAGTTAAGGCAAGCTGACAAGTAAAAAAAAGTTGTTGTTTTTTCATTAAAATGTTCCTCTGTTTAAACCCTTATTAAACCATAGTTTACTCTAATCATCCCAAATTAACTCCTTATTCTCCTTATCCATTCACATCTTTTTTTTTCCTGCTGATTTTTTTTTTTAGTTTATATTTAAACTTTTTCACTTTTGTTTGTTTGGTTCGCTAATATTTTTACACATTTAACATATATTTACATGTTTCACATTTTAAAAAAGCACAAAATTGAAACAAAAACACACTTTTCTTCATTTGTAAATAACTTTGTATTGCTTTGTACCAGAATCATAAGTTTAGTGTGATTTACAGGACAAATTACAGAATAAAATGTGCACTTTTTATCTGCAGTAATACAGTTCATTTTTAAACTAGCTCTGGACAAAAAAACAAGTGCATTTTGTTTAGTTTTGTTATGTTTAACCACTTGCCTACAGTGCACTTTCACCCCCTTCCTGCCCAGACCGATTTTCAGCTTTCAGCGCTCTCACACTTTGACTGAGAATTACTCAGTCATGCAACACTGTACCCATACAAAAATTGTGTCCTTTTTTTCACACAAATAGAGCTTTCTTTTGATGGTATTTGATCAATACTGGGTTTTTTATTTTTTGTGCTATAAATAAAAAAAGACTGAAAATATCGTGAAAAAACAAATTTTTCTTTGTTTCTGTCATAAAATTTTGCAAATTAGTCATTTTTCTTCACAAATTTTGGCCAAAATGTATACTGCTACTTATCTTTGGTAAAAATAACCTAAGTAAGTGTACATTATTTGGTCTTTGTGAAAGTTATAGAGTCCACAAGCTATGGTGCGAATCATTGAAAATTGATCACACTTGCTCACACCTGATGTACTGAAGGCCTATCTCATTTCTTGAGACACTAAAAAGTCAGGAAAGTACAAATACCCCCCAAATGACCCCTTTTTGGAAAGTAGACATTCCAAGGTATTTAATAAGGGGCATGGAGAGTTTTTTGAAGTTGTCATTTTTTCCCACAACTCTTTGCAAAATGAAGATTTTTTTTTTTTTTTTTTTGCAAATTGCCATATTAACAGGTTATTTCTCTCACACAGCACATGTATACTTGCAACTACACCCCAAAACACATTCTACTACTCCTCCTGAGTATGGCGATACCACATGTGTGAGACTTTTTCACAGCCTGGCTACATACAGAGGCCTAACATTCAAGTAGCCCCGTCCGGCATTCTAGGAGCACAAATTACACATATAATTTCCTGACAACCTATCGCACTTTTGAAGGCCCTGGAGCACCAGGACAATGGAAACCCCCATAAAATGACCCCATTTTGGAAAGCAAACAGCCCAACGTATAATTTTTGAGGCATAATGAGTCTTTTGAATATGTCATTTTTTTCCACAAGTTTTTGGAAAATGTGGAAAGAAAATGAAAACACGTTTTTTTTTACACAAAGCTGTCCATTTATGCAATATTTCTAACACATAGCATGTACATAGCAAAAATTGCACCCCAAAATACATTCTGCTATTCCTCCTGAGTATGGCGATACCACATGTGTAACACTTTTTCACAGCCTGGCCACACACATAGGCCTAACATCCAAGTAGCGCTTTACACAAAGTTGTCCATTTATCCACTTTAAGACTGGGCCTATTTTTGACACTTGGTGTTTACAAGCTAAAATCATTTTTTTTGCTAGAAAATTACTTGGAACCCCCAAACATTATATATTTTTTTTTTAGCAGAGACCCAAGAGAATAAAATGGAGATCGTTGCAATATTTTTTATCACACCATATTTGCGCAGCAGTCTTCCAGATGCGATTTTTTTGAAAAAAATTCACTTTTTTGAACTAAAAAATAAGAAAACAGTAAATTTAGCACAATTTTTTTCCATAATGTGAAAGATAATATTACGCCGAGTAATTAGATACCCAACATGTCATGCTTCAAAATTGCGCATGCTCACAGAATGACGCCAAACATTGGTACTTAAAAATCCCATTAGGCAACATTTTAAAAATTTCTGCAGGTTACTAGCTTAGAGTTACAGAGGAGGTCTAGGGCTCAAATTATTGCTCTCACTCTAACGATCGCGGCGATACCTCACATGTATGGTTTGAACATCGTTTACATATGTGGGCGGGAATTGCGTATGCGTTTGCTTCTGCGCGCGAGCTAACGGGGACAGGGCGCTTTAATTTTTTTTTTTTTCCTATTTATTTTATTTATTATTTTTTTATTTTTACACAGTTTAAAAAAAAAAATGTTTTGATCATTTTTATTCCTATTACAAGGAATGTAAACATCCCTTGTAATAGAAATAGGCATGACAGGTCCTCTTTATTGTGAGATCTGGGGTCAAAAAGACCTCATACCTTACAACTACACTAAAAAAGAAAAGAAAAAAAAAAAATTGTTGAAAGAGGAAAAAAAAAAAAGAAAAAAAAAAAGTGGCCCTTTAAACCGGTTGCTAGGCAACGTCTTTTGACGTAGCTCCGGTCCTCCAAGACCATAGAGTTGAGTGAGGGCCATCTTGCCCTCACTCGACTTCCTGTCTCTGAGGATCCGGGACCGGATAGTTTTCCCCGCCGGCCGGCTGGTCCGGTAAGCTGGGAAAACGTCTGGGACGCGGCAGGAGGGGCACCTCTTCCCCTGCACCGTAAGGGTAATTCCGCGGCAAATCCGCCACTGGGACCACCCTTATCTGAAAGCCAACCGCCCGCCGTTTCAAAAAATACCGGGGTTATGGGGGCTTTCTGCTGCCATAACCCCAGTATTTAGCTTTTAATGGCCGACGCATATAGTCGTTAGGCGGTCAGTAAGTGATTGCATGCATATGGCAAACAGGTGACGATGACTGATGGGGTGACAGGTGACGATGACTGATGGGGTGACAGGTGACAATGACTGATGGGGTGACAGGTGACAATGACTGATGGGGTGACAGGTGACGATGACTGATGGGGTGACAGGTGAAGATGACTGATGAGGTGACAGGTGACGATGATTGATGAGGTGACAAGTGACGATGATTGATGGGGTGACAGATGACAATCACTGACGGGGTGACATGTGACGATGATTGATGGGGTGACAAGTGAGGATCACTGATGGGGTGTCAAGTGACGATGATTGATAGGGTGACAGATGACGATGACTGATGGGGTGACAGGTGACGATGACTGATGGGGTGACAGGTGACGGTGATTGATGGGGTGACAGGTGACGGGCGATGGTCACTGATGGGTGACAGGTGACGGGCGATGGTGCACGGCGGTACTGATGGCAGTCTCTGGTGACCGGTGAACTTTAGGCTATGTTCACATGTGAGCGTAGCGATCATGGGCAGAATCACTGCAATTCTGCCCGCGATCCAGAAATCATTGCAAATTGCGGGACGCCTGTGCGTTGCCCGTGATTTGCAATAGCACCCCAAACGCTGTGCGATGTTGCTGCGATTTCCGCCTGCCGAATTGAGGTAACATCACGCAAACAACGCATGACGCCCCAAAGAAGCTCTTGTACCTTTTTTGGGCGTCATGCGTTGTTTGCGCGATGTTACCGCGATTCGGCAGGCGGAAATGGTGGCAACATCGCACAGCGTTTGGGGTGCTATTGCAAAAAACGGGCAACGCACAGGCGTCCCGCAATTTGCAATGATTTCCGGATTGCGGGCAGAATCGCGGTGATTCTGCCTGCGATCGCTGCGCTCACATGTGAACGTTATGGGTGTCAATTTCTGGGCACTGATGAGGTGACTGTTGGGTGACAGGTGACATTGGGGGGGGCTGAGGACTGTGTGGGGGACCTTTATTAGTGTGATTTTACTTTTACATGTGTACAGAGCAGTAACTCACTATTTCTAGCTCTTCTCCCCTCATACTGGAAACTGTATGAGGAGAGAAGAGCTAGTAACACTGAGTTACTGCTCTTTGTTTACATTTTCTGATCGGCTGTGAATGGATTCACAGCCGATCACATAGTAAACAGTCACTATCAGTGACTGTTTACTACTGCCGGTGACAGCTGTGTTCCTACGGAACACAGTGCCACCGACATGACCGCGCTGCGCGCTCCCGATCGCGCATGCGCGGTCATCTCCCGGCCGCCTCCATTGTGATCGGCTGTGTCATTGGAACACAGCCGATCACGTGGGAAACAGCCACGCCCAGTGGCTGTTTCCCCCCTGCCGGTGACGGGGGGTGTCCCGGGGACACCCCGACACCGGCAGTGCACGGCGGCGCGCCCGCGATCGCGCGCCTGCCGTGCATTTCCTGGGTCACGTCATATGACGTCCGCCCAGGATAATAGCCGCACCGTCCCGCCGTCATATGACGGCGGGCGGGCGGTAAGTGGTTAATTGCATTGCAGGAAAAAAAAACATTGTTGAAAGACCCTCTTCCTGCCCAGGCCAATTTTCAGCTTTTAGCGCTGTTGCATTTTGAATGACAATTGCGCGGTCATGCAACACTGTACCTAAACCAAATTTATGTCATTTTTTCCCACAAATAGAGCTTTCTTTTGGTGGTATTTGATCACTGCATGGTTTTTCTTTTTTGCTAAACAAATAAAAAAAGACCGAAAAGTTTGAAAAAAAAAAAGTTTTTTTGTTTATGTTATAAAATTTTGTAAATAAATATGTTTTCCTCACTGATGAGGCTGCACTGACAGGCACTGATGGGGGTGACACTGATGGGGTGACACTGATGATGAGGCACTAATATGCAGCAATGATGGGCACTGAGAGGTGGCACTAATATGCAGCACTGATGGGCACTGATATGTGGCACTGATAGGTAGCACTGATATGCAGCATTGATGGGCACTGATAGGCGGCACTGATATGCAACACTGATGGGCACTGATAGGTGGCACTGATGGGCAATGATGGGCACTGGTGGGCGGCACTGATAGATGGCAGTGATGGGCAGCACTGATGAGGAAGGCACTAACAGGCATCCCTGGTGGCATTGGGTGGGCATCCCTGGTGGCCATGGGTGGGTATCCCTGGTGGCCATGGGTGGGCAATCTCTGGTGGCTCTAGTGGCATCCCCCAAGGGTTTGCACTGGTAATCAATGCTCTGATTACCAGCACAGCGCCCCCCCCCCCGTCAGGAGAGCCGCCAATCGGCTCTCCTCTACTCGCGCCTGTTAGGAGCGAACTGAAGAAAGCCGATCAACGGCACTTCCGATTTACTATGTGACCAGCTGTGATTGGACACAGCTCATAACATGGTAAAGAGCCTACATCATAGGCTCTTTCCCGGGATCGGAGATGCAGTGTGTCAGAGTGACACACCGCACCACCGATCGTTGCTCTGCGCTGCGGGCGGTAGAGCGGTCTATTCTTCTGAACGTCATATGACACCCAGTCAGGATGGGGCAACCACTTTGCGGCTGTCATTTTGCTATATAATGGGCAGGAAGTGGTTAATCAATACATTTTTTGTCCAAAAATACAATAGAAATACATTACATCACTTCCGAATTTGTATTATGTCGTAAGAGAATTGTCATACTTTTGTAACCTATTCGTTTTCGATAAGGAGACTAGCATGCAAAAAAAAAAAGTGGATGATAATTCTTCCGATAATCTGATTGTGTGTATTAGTCTTTTTATTCTTTTACATATTGTATATTTATTATTTATTTTTACTGCTCAGTTGCGAATAATATGGCCTCATGCACACTGGACGTTTTTGGAGCTGCTGTTAGCAGCGTCAGACGTTTTTTTTTTTGCAGCTGCAGAACGCCCATCCATATTATTCTATGGCCCCATGCACACAGAGCTTTTAGGAGCTCCAAGTGGCATAGGCATTTTACAGCTCCAAAAAAACCCAGGAACTGTGCGTTCTGGAGCTGCAGCGTCAAGCTGTAAAAACGTCTGACGCTGCTAAAGGCTGCATAACGTTGCTTAACGTGCGTTAAGCCACGTTATACGTTTTTTTTCTTCCATTCAAAATCAATGGTTCCCTATGGGAGCCTATTGATTTGAATGGAAGTCGCACCGCAAGTCGGATCAGGATGATCCGACTTGCAGCGCGACTTGCACTGTGAGAATCTTGAGGGGGAACTCCACGCCAAAATGGGGAAAAAAACGGCGTGGGGTTCCCCCCCAGGTTCCAAACCAGACCCTTCGGGTCTGGTATGGAATTTGAGGGTAGCCCCATGCCGAAAAAAAACGGCGTGGGGTCCCCCCCGAAATCCATACCAGACCCTTATCCAAGCATGCAGCCCGGCAGGCCAGGAAAGGGGAGGGGACGAGCGAGCGGCCCCACTCCCCCTGGACCATACCAGGCCACACGCCCTCAACATGGGGGGTGTGGGTGCATTGGGGCAGGGGGGGCTCTGCACCCCCCAACTCAAAGCAACTTGCCCCCATGTTGATGAGGACAAGGGCCTCAACCCCACAACCCTGGCTGGTGGTTGTGGGGGTCTGCGGGCAGGGGGCTCATCGGAATCTGGAAGCCCCCTTTAACAAGGGGGCCCCCCAGATCCTGGACCCCCTCCCTATGTGAATGAGTATGGGGTACACTTTCTATGCAGCTAAGCTAGAGTTCAAGGAGGCTTGTCTGCAGTGCCCCACATTAACAATGGTCTTGTTTGGCTCAGAGAGCCTTGTCCTGCACTAAGGCACCTGTCTCACTAACCTCTCTGGTAGCCAAAACAATATTGGCCCCTTATGTAAACTTTGCCCCTTGTTTGAATACTCGCCTCTCCTGCATTAGGATTCTCTGTACCACTGTGTTGTTGTAGTGTCACTGCACTTTCACCTTTTCTTCCTGCAGGATGAGTAGGGTGTGGGTCCTCGGGCCTGCCTTGAAAGTCTTGGGAGGGGGCGGATATGGCCTTCTGGCTTAGTTCGCCCTCTCTCATGGGGTCTCCCTTTGGGGTAGCCCCATCTAGTACTTGGGGTGGGCTGTTCCCGCAGTCCCCCTGGAGAGCGGGTTTTGCCTGGTTCCGGCCAGGCAGACCATTGGAAGTACCTCAGTCCCTGTCAGGAGTCGTGCGCCCCAGGGGATCAAGGTCAGGGTCCATCCTCCATCCTTATTCGGAGGTAAGACAATTTCGCACACCCTGTGCACTTTTTGTGTTCTTCACCTTTGCGTGTGTGCACTTTTTTATGCACCGGGTGATAGTCTGAGTGTGTTCACACACCACGGGCTTAAAAAAAAAAAAAAAAACTGTGTCACTGAATTGCATTTGATCAGGTCTTTCACTTAAAACTAAAGATGTATATGAATTTATTATGGTAATGTGATGGGCTGCTTTTTCTAAAGCACCTTTATCATCCCCAACACTGAATAATGATATCTTTTATGAGCACTACCCCACTAATCCTACTTTGTCGACACTAAATTTAGGTTCTGTCTTGCCAATACAGTTAATGTTGTCCTATACTTTTTTCTTTGATCCTGTAGGCACTGCTCATGAATACAGTGCTTGCCCTGATGACAACACTTTTCAAAGCTTGGCCCGTGCTTATTCTTCTCTTAACCCTACTATGTCTGACACAAATCGGCCACCATGTCGCAGGAACGATGATGAAAGCAGCTTTGTGGATGGGACAACAAATGGTGCTGCTTGGTACAGTGTTCCAGGAGGTAAGCTTCCATTGCAGGTCATTTATTTAACTTTGATATGCTAGGTAGCCTATGAGTACCTACATTCCATAGAAACTCCTAATGTAGCAAGTTTGATCTCTGTTCCTGAAACTGTTAAAGCGGAGTTCCGGGCACAGAATCGTTTTTTTTTTTCAATCTCCCCCTAACAATCACCCTTACAAATCGATACATCCGCTAATCCTGGTTAGAATGGTGAAATAATGAGTTTGCAAGAATAAAATCTTACTTTATATAATTTCTGATGTGCGGCGCCATCTTTGTTGTGGATTGCCGAGTCCGTTGTGGGGAAATGTCTTCCCTTCTTCCTGATTCCAGTGGGCGTAGGCCTGTGAGTCAAGAAATGAGAACAGTGGTCGGCCGCCCATGTGACTGCAAAGTGCATCATGGGAGGGCCGAGGAAGAGCTCCCAGGACGCATTGCGGCAGGAAGTGACGAGGAGAGCCGAGGCACAGGAGGGAGGAAGTCCTTTGAAAGGTGAGTATACAAACCTCTGTAAACAGGTAAGTGAAAAAAAAAAAACTATGGGAATATCCAATTCTGACTCAGCGGAGAGTAAGGAATACAATGCAGTAATTATTAGAAATTGAATTTTGTGCCCGGAACTCCGCTTTATTAATATGCAAACTAGCTCTTTACCCAGACAAGCAGATTAAATGTTACCTTATATGTGTCCACTCCTTTAAGAGCTTATGTAAATGAGATTTATGCTCAAATGCATTTCATGTTCTGCCTAAAAGCATGCGCTTTCTTTTTTTGCAACCATTGATGGTCCCCTTGTAGCTGCAGGAAGACATTATAATACACAGTAGACTACATACACAAAAACACAAAGTCATTTATTTGAAGTCTCTGAACAATTATCAACACTTCACATTTTTTTTTTTAATTGAAGTGACCTGACATGCCTTTAAAGGTTGTTTCAAACCCAAGTAAAATGCTGGAAAGGAAAGCCAATCTACACAAGCTCTAAGATCATTGAGTCAGGTAGAGATTGTGCTGTGGCTCTCTATGAACCAGACAGGAACCACACCAAGATTGTTGTTTTTTAATGCTTCCGGATGGGCATGACTCCAAAGCTAGATCCACATGGGCTTTGAATGTGGAAGAGTATCCCATGTCTGTGTTGCTGCAGTGTCACTCATATTGCTCCCCCCTTGACCATGGCCTGAATGTTAAAAAAAAAACACTAAGACAGCTGTCCTGTACCACCACTGCCCCTACTTCTTGCATGTGTCCTGAGTCATTTAGCCCATTGCACTATATTTGCCCCATCAATCAGCACGCATCTGGCAGGGGTCAAAACCATATATTCACTGCCTAGTTCTACATCTTGCATCAATTATATTACTAGAACTTGTAGATACACAACTTCTAGCACCTCAAAAATATCCCCTGCTGGGATTATTCATTTTCGCAGAACATTTTCTTGTCTTTTGGTCCTCCCCTGATTTAGGCTAGCCATACACTGGCATATACTGAAGACTAAACAAAAAAAAATCTAACATATTCCTCCATCCACACTATACAGCACAGATGGATAAATCCCCCTTTTGGGTTATTGAATTTTAACGGCAGCAGCTGTCAGAATTCCCAAAGAGGGGCCGCATCTGATTGAATGCAGTCGCTGTTTGACCAAAAAGTTAATGCTTGGCTCCTTCAATTTTTCAGTTGAAGAATGTTGAGTGGGGGGCGACAGGACCACCTGCCAAGTGAATTTCAACCAGGTTAATCAAGAACTGGTCACAGTTTGCACAGTGCATGGCCATCTTTAGAATATTGTGTCAGTAAATAAGCTTATATGAGATGACTGTATTTCTTGTGACCCAAACTAAAATGACAGTTGCTGCTCAAGGCTCCAGCAGGCCCTCTTATGTAGCAACCGCTTGGGGTGCACACAAAGACAGAGCTCCTCTCAGTTTTAGATATCTAATGAAAAGTCCTGGAAGTCACACATCTCTGCAAAACCCCATAGAAGATGTAGGACAACCTCAGCCCAGGCTCCGGTGGACTGGTTGAAGCCTAGGCTCAGGCTGTCAAACACCTTCTTACTGTGTTTTGCAGAGATGTGTGATTTCCAGTACTTTTCCCTTTTCCATGACTGTATTTTCTCTTATTGTGGGAAAAAAATGGCAGATAACTTTTTGTTTTTTGCTGCATTAGGGCACAGGCCTACTTTGTCTAATAGTAAATTCATCCTTGCCTAAATTAAGGCATAAATGTGAATGATGCAAATATTTCAGAGAGGAGAACCTCCTTTGTCAAGCCAAACACAACCTCAAAAAAAAATAAAAGTTGGTATTCGGTATCTTGGGCTTCTTCACATATAATGTTTGTGGTGGATGTACACCTTTCTTATGACTATTGTATCACTGAGACTCTAGGTAGAATTCCTTTATATAGCGTTAGCATTGTTTGGAGCACAGTCCAGCCACAATGTATACATATGTCCTGTATGTGTATTATACTATAACTATTTGCTAATATATTATCTCTATAATTCTAAACAGACAGCGGTGTGCTGTTATTACTTTGCTATTGGTTGTTTGATACTTTTTTTCTTTGGAGGAATATGTTAATCCCACCCAATTCCATTGTGTTCTCTTATTTTCTATATTTTCCCCTTAGGGTGTGCAAGCAGTATCCTATTTATTGATTTTCATTCCAATCTTTTAGGGTAAATTATTTACTAGCATAAACAAATTCTATTGATTTTCACATAAAAACATGGACAGGTTTAAGAGGGATGTTGGAAGGATTAAGCAACACCTCCTTTATTCCACCTTTTTACTGTATTTGTATATACAGTAATAGCAGTGAAGCTTTGCTACGCACATCTGGAAATGTTTCCCTTTAGTTAGGGTTGAGGAATGTAGCAGTGATGAAGGTTTTGTTGATTTCTTTAGGCAGTAATCCTCACTGTGGTCAAACTGACTGATGCAGAAAGCAGTGCAAATGATGACATTTGTTTAATGTCCATTGTTCTCCACCTATGGACCTCAACACAACTGGTTTGCTGCCTTTCTGTTTTAGTAGATGGAACCAGCATGAGCTGTAGTTAGTGTCTAGAGCAAACCTAAAGTATAATTAAAGGCAAAACTTTGTTTTTTCGTTTTGGATAGAGTAGGAGGGATTAGAACCCGTTATTTTTTATTGCTGTCTGTGCCCTTGTTAGGGAGAATAACCCTTTCCATTTATCCAGTTTACCATTATCATTGAAAATGAAAGAAAATGGTTGTCCCCAGAAAAGTAATAATGGGGAAATCTTCCAATGGGGACACATTTTGGTGACTTGGGGGTACCCAGGGAATTCCCTTAATTTGCAGGGATTTCCTCTCACTTCCTGTTTGGCTATGGGACAGGAAGTGAAAGGAAATATCCAATGGGACACAGATGGTGAAAAATAACCTGACAGGGGTTACAACCCTCCCTTGCTCTATCCAAAATAAAAAAAAAGGTTTTCCTAAAGTTCTACTACACATGTTACAGGTTTTATAACCTACAGTTAAGGGATGTGGTTTCCATGAAGTCACCCAGTAAACACCATTGAACAATGTGCTTGAATTTCAGGAATGCAGGATTTCAATTATTTAAGCAGTAACTCATTTGAAATAACTGTGGAGCTGAGCTGTGACAAGTTTCCACCTGAAGAACTTCTAAAGAATTACTGGGAAGAAAACAAGGACTCTCTAGTAAATTACATTAAGCAGGTATTTGCTGTTTTTTGGAGGTAATACATGTTTATTTGTTATCCAAGTATTCTGCAAGTAGTATTGTTTTCTCAATCCCAGTATAAAATAGAACAGTTTAAAAGAATATAAGGCCCATGAATTACCATAACGTTCTGTACTAGATAATTGGGTAAACTCTACTCCTTCTGAAAATGGCTTCTGTATTATATATAATTTCCACACATACTACATGCCATTTGCTAAACATACACATTTTGTAATTTAGTATAATTTATATTGACTTTGTTTCAATCTGCATCTCTGATTTTGTTAAACTCCAAAAAAATTCTGAGGTTTCTTCCTACACCATAACAACACATGGGGTGCTTTGTGTACAGAAAACTACCAGAAGTATAATTTCCTGATCGTGTGATTTCCCATCAGTATGTGTCTTATTACTACAGGTTATGTTAGCAATCAGACCCTTAGTGCTCTTTCACACAAGCGGACCATTCAGATCCGCCTGTCCGTTTTTTTGGCGGATCTGAACGGTCCCCCCATGCATCCCTATGGGGCATCGGATGTCAGCGGAGACATGTCCGCTGACATCCGATCTGATCTGATCCGTCAAATCTGGACGGATGGAAACCCTATTTTCCATCCGTCCAGTGGATCAGATGGGATCGGATGAGAACGGACCGACGGTCCGTTCCCATCTGATTCCCCCATAGAGATGTATGGGGAACTGACAGCTGTGTCTCCGCACACAGTGCAGAGAACAGCTGTCATCCTCCTGCTCAGTGGGGGATCGGCAGATCAATCCCCAGCTGAGATAAACGGAGTCCGTCCGACGGACACATAGTGTGAAAGAGCCCTAACTCTTAGCACTCCTTTCCTTCAGTTGGAAGAACCTAATAGAATGACCTGTCTCGGTATCAACATTCATTGTTGATAATCCATCTGACCTTAATAGAAGCAGTAGTAGGAATTTCTTCAAGCATATATAGGTGTGCCTCTGTATTGAAAACGATATGCTTGGACTGTTTGGCAACGGGGAGACATAATTTTTGACAAAGGATTATGATTACAAAGTTTCTGCCCAGGTCCTGGCTGTGGGCCACCTAATAACCCTCTACTGTGCATGCACAATGTGTGCTACATAGTCCCAAAGCCTCCTAGATTGCGTGAAATGGGTATCTCAAGATTCTATAGGCTGGAGTCATTCTTGCCTAGGTGAGAAAGGTTAAAGCAGCACAGGCTGCGTTCCGGAGAAAAAAATAATTAGCAATTTTAATGAAGGTTTGGTTTTAAAAGGAATACCTAAACTATGTAACTAGAAGATGTTTTTATACATCTGCATGGATTTTTTATCTTTTGACACTTACTGGTAGACATAGCCTGCTATCAACTTTATCTATTTTCCAGGTGCATCGTGGAGTGAAAGGATTTGTCAAGGACCATCAGGGAAATCCCATTGCTAATGCAACAATATCAATAGATGGGATCAATCATGATATAACCACAGGTGAGTCTGGAAGACGACTCTAGGCTTTGTCATTTAATGAGCCCAGGGAGAAGAAAATACATAATTAAAGTATTTGTTTAAACTTTGTTCATCATACAGTTATAGTTGATCTGGTAGATAGTGGTATGGGACATATTAAACATTTACACTGGGGGGGGTATTTACTCAAACCGGTGCACACAAAATCTGCTGCAGCTGTGCATAGTAACCAATCAGCTTCTAAGTTCAGCTTGTTCAATCAGGCTTTCATAATAAGCCCCATTTCACACATACAGTCCGTTGATGGATGAAAAACGGACATCAATGCATCTCTATGTAAAAACGGATGACAACGGATGATCATCCATTAACATCCATTTTCATCTGCTTCCGTCAATGTCCGTTTTTTTGAATGGATGAATGCCCTATTTTTATCCGTCAAGAAAACGGATCGGACGAAAAACTGATGTAAACGGACAAACGGTCCGTTTTTCATCTGTTTTTGCATTGGTAGCAGATATAAAAAAAAACCTGATGAAAAATGGATGAAAAACGGATACATTTTGACGTGACTGAACTGATGAACTGAACGGACCATATGTGTGAAAGGGGCCTTAAACCTAGAAGCTGATTGGTTACTATGCACAGCTGCACCAGATTCAGTTTTAGTAAATCTCCCCCACAGTGCTTAAAGCACTAGACTTTATTTCAAATGCATTGCATTCATTGTAATTTTTGTCTGCTAAACATGCACCATTATTGTTGTTTATTTAAAAACATATTAGTAATATGATACATAAAAAATAAAGTAAAAACTGTCTCCCACAACTAAATGACAGACAAATGTTTAGCTATTACTGTAAAGTACCTAATCTAAATCTGATTGGCTACTGTGAATTACGTGAATATGTTTTTCCAACTACTTTTATAGATAAGGACGGTGGTATAGCAAGGTTCTATTTAAAACGTCAGATATGCTAGCCATACACAGTTTTCATGCAATTTTACACACTTTAAACCAGCTCATCTTTACAAAAATGGCTCAAGGCAATCTACCATACACAGTTTCTAATAAAACCAATAAACAATGGCAACTGTAGATAGCTAGATGCATTATCTTTATTGATTGTTTTATAGATTGAAAGCTGCTTAAATGTGGTTGAAATTGCTTGAAAATTGCTGTGTGGCCAGAAATACGATATGAGAACCAGATGTGTTCGGAAAGGAAAGTGTATAGATATGTATATTTGAGAATTTAGAGAATAAATGTGTGTAAACCTGCTAGGCTCACTAACACACTGACGTACTGACATTACTGGGAAAAGTTCAGGCAACTTGTGGCACATGCAAATACCTGCAGTTGTCTTCAAATCAGTTCTTGTGTGTGCTAAGAGGACCCTGCATCCTAGGTCCAGACTGTTCCAAAAGAAGTGTTCACATGTAATAGTTGAATCAAATGGGGCAGAGATTAGCACCAGGAGGTTGTTGGACCTTAAACTGGGTTTAGAAAGAAATGGAAGCTCCATATAAATCCTGTGCCCAAGATCCAGGATTCTTCCATTTTCAGTAAAGAGCTAATTTAAAGACAAGCATAAGTACTTCTGTGTGTTGTCAGTAATCTAGTAGCAAGAAGTAAAGTAGCAAGAAATAAAAACCCCAGTGGTGATTAAAGTGCTTTTTTTTTCATTTAAACTTTATTTGGTTTTCCAAATATAAAACATAGAGGAAGATACAGTTCAAGTCATAGAGAAAAGAAAAATACACATTTAGTTAAGAAAGTATACTTCTTATCCCCTCTTCCTGTCTAAACTGTATTTCCTTCACCCCCCCCCCCACCCCATCCTAATTGCGCTGCCCATTCTACCTCCCCTCAGTCCCTTGTCTCTCCTTCCCTTCTTCTATCATTATTTCAGCATATTCTTTAGTATTCCTAAATTGTATCCATCTACCCCATATACTAGCAAATCTTTCTGCTTGGTCCTCATCCCTACTGCTTCAGAACTCCATTTTATATATATATTCAATCCTTTTAAACCATTTTTTACCTGTGCGTTTTTGTGGGCCCTGCTATTTTTTTGGTGTTACTCTTTGTTGCATTTTATAAATATGGCACTACTGTGCATTTATATTGTTTTTTGGTCTTATCTATATTGTGAAATAAGCAGTACTATGGGTTGTCTAAAATGTATATTCCGGTAATTATCCTTATGTAGCACCCTACAAAGTAGGTGCTAGATAAAGTATAGTGGGCCTTGGCTGCCTAACAGCAGGGTCATGATTTTCAGCTGGGCTGTCATGTCTCCCAGGTGTGGCTGCTGAGAGGGGAGTCTCCCCACTGGCTCCATGAGAGGATTCTCATTGGGTAGTGGAGGAAGCCCAATCAGTGGCACATTCAGGCCCGTATCTACCCCGAAAGGCAGATTCTGCCGCAGAGGTTTCTGGGAGTGGGTATAAGTTTGAGGGGAGCGCTTGACGCAGCGTCTTTAACGTATATGTAAACAATTTATTAAAAGGTAGAAAACTCACATGTGTATGGTAAAACAGCGCTTATCGGCAGGATCCAAAAGAAAAACACACAGCCGCCCGGCTTCCGGGTATTGCGTGGTGACGTCAGCACGCCTTCCCTACGTGTTTCGTCACAAATGACGTCTTCCCCATATACGTACTTCACTATGGTGGTTATCATTCCTTTATGACCATTGCTGGACCGTGGATTGTCCAGATTTTCGGGGTCTACCATCTGGCTGATTTGAGCGGAACCACCTTGCCGGTCTAAGTGGAGGTGTCAAGGTCCTGGTTGAGCTGGTTGATTCACCCTCCGAGTACTATATGCCTAAATATATGGCGTTCTGGTAAGCGCATTAGCGTGATTCACTTCCAGCACGGTGATAGCATTATTGAACGGTGGAGGTTTGCTTTTGAGCACTGTTACACTCATCTTTGGACTTTATTTACATAATTTATTGGACACTGTGATTCATGTTTTTGACACCCTTGGATGTCACCTAATTTATTTAATTGCAAGAGCACATAAGTATTTGATATTTCTTTGTTTTCATTTATATTTATTTTTATTTGGATACCTTTAGGGATATCATTTTTTATATGTGTTTATCATATTTATCACTTAGCGCAGCTTTACTTGTTTATATATTATTTTTGGTGTGTCCCACTGCAGCTGCAGCTTTGTTTTATTCAACTCTTCACAGATTGAATTTTTTGTGGTTTAGCGCGGTTATTTACTTTATTATATAAGGGACATTTAATTAATATACATACATAAATTCTATGGCTATATCATACAGAGAAAACAAAATTAGTTTGATTTAAATGCTTGAACATGAATGACATGGGTGGTCCCACCTGTATAGCTACTTGCAAAAATGGCGAAACCGACCGAAGACAGAATCTGGCCCCCCAGGCAGGTATGGACTGCCTAAATAAATGGAGGTCAAGGTACCCTAAGAGTATAGAGGATTGGAATAGAGACATGGTATTAATATATGGTGTGAGACTCACCGTTAATGGGTCATTATCTATACAAACATTTAGTCATGGTTAATGTGGGGTTGAAATAGATAGAATAAATGAACCCACAGGGGGCATGGACTAGAATAAATTGAACCCAAAAGGGCACAGACTGAGGAGATAGTATAACAATGGTTAATATGCAAAGATATGGTAACAAAGAGGGAACCTACCCAGTAAAAAGGCAATAAAAAAAAAGAATGTCAGACGGTGGAGTGAGGGGAACTGGATAACCCAATACAGCAGGGGTAATGAATTAAAATTCAAGGAGGTCCGGTCGCTAAAATTTTCTTTGGGCTGAGGTCTGAATCTGAAGTCTGTGCTATGACTCAGAAAGATGGGCAAAACAAAACGTGTCCATCAGCGTTGCTCTTAACATAAAATATGCCCATTAGAGTGCCCCTTAACATAAAATGTGTCCATCAGCGTGGCCCTTAACATAAAATAAGGGGCACGCTGATGGGCACATTTTATGTTAGGGGGCACTCTGATGGGCACATTTTATGTTAGGGGTCACTCTGATGGGCAAAACAAAACGTGTAAATTAGCGTTGCTCTTAACACAAAATATGCCCATTTGAGTGCCCCTTAACATAAAATATGCCCATTAGAGTGCCCCTTAACATAAAATATGCCCATCAGCGTGCCCCCTAACATAAAATGTGCCCATCAGCGTGCCCCTTAACATAAAATATGCCCATTAGAGTGTCCCTTAACATAAAATATGCCCATCAGCGTGCCCCCTAACATAAAATATGCCCATCAGCGTGCCCCTTAACATAAAATATGCCCATCAGCGTGACCCTTAACATAAAATAAGGGGCACGTTGATGGGCACATTTTATGTTAGGGGGCACTCTGATGGGCACATTTTATGTTAGGGGGCACTCTGATGGGCATATTTTATGTTAGGGGGCACTCTGATGTGCACATTTTATGTTAGGGGGCACTCTGGTGGGCAAAACAAAACGTGTCCATCAGCGTTGCTCTTAACATAAAATATGCCCATTAGAGTGCCCCCTAACATAAAATGTGCCAATCAGAGTGACCCCTAACATAAAAGGTGCCCATCAGCGTGCGTGACCCTTACCATAAAATTTGCCCATCAGCGTGACCCTTAGCATAAAATATGCCCATCAGCGTGCCCCTTAGAATAAAATTTGCCCATCAGCGTGCCCCTTAACATAAAATATGCCCATCAGCGTGACCCTTAACATAAAATAAGGGGCACGCTGATGGGCACATTTTATGTTAGGGGGCACTCTGATGGGCATATTTTGTTAGGGGGCACTCTAATGGGCACATTTTATATTAGGGGGCACACTGATGGGCACATTTTATGTTAGGGGCACTCTGATGGGCACATTTTATGTTAGGGGGCACTCTGATGAGCACATTTTATGTTAGGGGGCACTCTGATGGGCAAAACAAAATGTGTAAATCAGTGTTGCTCTTAACATAAAATATGCCCATTAGAGTGCCCCTTATCATAAAATATGCCCATTAGAGTGCCCCTTAACATAAAATATGCCCATTAGAGTGCTACTTAACATAAAATATGCCCATCAGCATGACCCTTAACATAAAATATGCCCATCAGCGTGACCCTTAACATAAAATATGCCCATTAGAGAGCCTCTTAACATAAAATATGCCCATCAGCGTGACCCTTAACATAAAATATGCCCATTAGAGTGCCCCTTAACATAAAATATGCCCATTAGAGTGCCCCTTAACATAAAATAAGGGGCACGCTAATGGGCACATTTTATGTTAGGGGGCACTATGATGGGCACATTTTTTTTTTTTTATGGGGCACTCTAATGAGCACTACAAAATATGACCATCACTTTAAAAACCTCTCATTAGCTTTAAGTGCAGCTATGAAATTGGGGACCACATTGCTTTTTCCCCTTGTGCTCCACATACCTGGAGCCAGTAGCCAAGCCAGGAGCGGAGGAGCCGCGAGCAGCAGGGGGGCGGGGCACACACATAATGTCACGCCCCAACTCACTGCCCGGCTGAATGGGAGCCGCAGTCAGGAGCAGGGGGCGCGCGCGTGACGTCACGCCCCTACTCGCGGCCCGACAGGACACCGGCTGCGAGTGAGCCGGGAACCGCAGTAAGGAGGGGGCGTGGCACACACACAGCACATCACTGGTTGCTGGGACACCCGCAGTCCCAGCAAACCAATGACTGATAACAGGAGGCGGCCTCGCAGTCCGGGCGGAAGCATCGTGCGGGCCGTCAATGGACCGCGGGCCGCCATTTAGTGACGGCTGCAATACAGGATGTATTGCTCACTGATGGACACAGTTAATAGATAGAGATGAGCTAGCGTTCCAAGAACTCCAAACGCGGCATAAATAGGGGTCTATATAAGTAAATATATCAAGATAAAGGCAAAATTAATAGTGTATTTGATGCTATTACTGACCAAAAAGCACCAAAAGAGCAGTGTATGGATATATAGTTCCCACCAAGGTCAATAAGTGCGTGAGGTCCCGAATACCGGCAGGGTTAACTGTAATAACTATGGAAAACTATAGCGATATCTGCTGTCGTATATACTGTTTCCCCTTTACTGTTTAACATTTTCTCTATACAGATTATAAATTTTTTATTTTTTAGTAATCTTGCTAGGTATTTCCCTGGCTTGTTCCCCCATTGGTATCTATCTTTAGCCATTCTATTGAATACCTCTCTGTTCTCCTGTTTCAATAGATCTTTCAATTCGTCTCTTTTCCTTACTAAGGTCTGTCGTATCTCCGGGTCTATTTTCTTTTTTTTTTTTTATGTATCTGCTCCAGTTCATATATTTCTTTTGAAAGCCTTTTCATATTATTGGATCTTTCCTTCTTTTTTTTAAACTAATAGATATCAATAGGCTCCTTACATAGGTTTATGTGGCTCCCAAATTGTGGCTTCTGATACTCCCGAGGACTCATTTAACAGGAAATATTGTTTTAATTCTTCTTTTATTTTATCTATTACTTCTTTATCTTGTATCAAATCTTCATTTAACATCCAAGTACATGTCCTGGACTGAGTACCCGTGAATTTAGGCATTGCTATTAGTTGCGCATGGTCTGATATTGACGTTATTTCTATAGATGTTTTCTCTACAGAGTCTAACAATCTATGTTCTACCATTATATATTCTATCTTTGAGTACATCCTGTGCACAGGGGAGTAGAACATATAGTCTCTTGACCGGGGATTTTGGACCCGCCAAACATCTACCAGTTGGCATTAGTATAATTTCTTGTTCTGCCCTTAATTGAGAGCTTCCAGTCCCCAATGCACTTGAGGTACTATCCACCTATGGATCCATGCAAAAGTTCAAATCTCCTGCAAGAATTAATTTACCCTTTTTGAAGTCCATTAGTTTCCCTAAAAATTCCTTCAATTACCCTTTCGGGTTTTTATTCGGGCTATATATGTTTGCCAGTGTACACTCTGTCCCTCGCAAATTCCATTTTAATAAAATTAATCGTCCCTCTGGGTCTACTTTACTCTCTTCTAAAGTGCACTTTACCTCTTTTGCAAACTGTATTGCAACACCTTTTGATCTTTTAAGGGGTGAGTCGCCATAATACTATGTACGATAGTGTTTTGAATACAATTTAATGTTAGTATCCTGTGTCAAATTGGTCTCCTGTAGGAATATAATACTCGCAGCATACCAGTTAACTTCTCTGAATACCTTGTGCCTTTTTTCTGGGGTATTCAACCCTTTTACATTATATGTTAAAAAATGTAATGTTGTCATATTATCTTACCCTCTCCTTCTTCCCTTATTCCCCTCTCTCTTCTATTGCCATCCAATGGTAAACTCAGATTTCTGAAAATCTTGAGAGAACCATGAAGAAGGAGCTTGTGCCAAAGGAGAGGGGGAGACAAGCGACAGGTGGCATTCCAAGTGCTAGGCATCCTAAGTTCTTTCCCACCACCCCCTCCCCATTTCTTTCCATGCCTACCCCCTCCCCTCCCTCCTCCCATCCCCCCTCCATCCCTTCCCTACCCACCCAATACCAATGAGTCTTGATGTAGATATTTTCACCAACTCCTTGTCCTCTATCAGGTTCATTTTATTCCTATTGGGATCTTCTTACCCCCCTGCTCTTCTTCTTCTTGGGTGATGTTCTATCTAATGCATTCCTGGGGCCCACTCCCCCTGCTTTTGGGGAGAGGGCCCAGAGCAAGACAGATTTCCAGGTTTGCCATCCATTTCTTCTTATATTTATCCCTCCCACTTCTCTCGCTACCCCCAAACCCCTTCCCGGTTTAGCAAAGTCCCTACACTCATTTTCTTCACTTTTTATTCGTCCGGTCCTCTTTTTAAACCTAAGTTTTAATTTTTATTCCTAGAGATAAGTCGCCATTGATCTTCTTCCCCTGTAGTTCTCTTGGTCCTGTGGGCTGTCCAAGCCGGTATATCTATTATAGGAATGTCTGACTTCTTACAGAAGACTGACAATTCATCTGGAAATCTCAGCTTTGCTGTGCGTCCATCCTTCCAGCCTACTTAACATGCAGGGAACCCCCCAATTGTATTGAAGATTATGAGGTTTCATCAGCTACGAGAGGGGTTTCAGATTTCTCCTTCTCCTTAATGTCTCTTGTGATAGATCTGGAAAATCTGAAGATTTCCACCTTAGTATTTTACTGGTGGCTTCCCCTTCATATTTCCCCAAATTTGTGTTTTTTCTTCATACTTTTGAAATCTTACAATAATAAATCCTGGGGTTTCTGATGATATTCCGTTCGGTCTTCTAATCCTATGTACCCTTCCAATCTTTATCTGTTCTGTTTCTTCTCTTCCTATTAATTGGTTAAAAATGTTTCTAATTTTTCCTATTGGATCTTCTCCATGTACAGTAGCTGTTCTTGTAGGCCACGGATTCTCAGATTTTTTCCTTCTGTTTAGATTTTCTTGATCTTACATTTTGTATGGCAGCTCCCTTTGCTCAATTTTTAAGACTTTAATTTCTTCCCTTAGTTCATTTATTAATTGTGTTTGGCCATCCGATCTCTTTTCCATCTCTTCTACTCTCGAAAGAATATGTCCCAAATCGTTATGTATTGTTGCCATCTCCGTTTTTAAGGAGTTTTCCAATGCTGCAAACATGGCCGCTATTTCTATTTTTGTTAGTAGTTAAGCATTCATACTTTGGTCTTCCTTTTGACTTATTTCTGAGTCGCTTTCCAGTTCTTGTTCCATCCTAGACTGACTCAGAGAATTCATATGTATTGTTGTTCTGTTTTACCCATTCTTTTCTTTTGCCTCAGTTTGTTTCATGCGATTTCCTTGTTGTTTTTTCACCACCTGTTTCTCTGAGCTTCCATCTTAGGATATATACATTCTAATTGTTCCTGAACTTATTTTAGGGGACTTTGCGACCGCCCCTCCTCTTGCTGATTTCCTGCTCATATTTATGGATCTCTTCTTCTGTTTTCTTACTATCCACTCCCTTTCCTTATCCACAGCCCTTTATGATATTTCCTTTATAGCTTTTCACATGTATTGTGCATGTACACCACCATTTGGATCAGTCCATAATAGTATTCTACCAAATCACATATAGAATACTCGCAGTGGTTGGCATTCAAAGGAACGAAATAAAGTTCAAAAGTAAAAATAGGACTCACCGCTTCAGGGCTGCAGTTTATTGCTCTTTTTAAATATATGATTCAGTCAATCAGGCCAGAGGAGGGATATCGCTGTTTGACTCTTGGTGTTTTCAGGTGGGCTTCTGGTGTAATTTGCCTGTCTTTGTCTCCTGCCGTAGCCGATCTCCCAGTGCTCCCGCTGGGAATCAGCTTGCCTGGCTGCGTCTTGCTCTTACAATTTCAGGCATCTAACCAAACTCCCGATCTCCTCCAGTCACCCCCGGATGTTTCTGGCCGCTTTCAGAGCTTTCAATCCCCAGCCGAGTCCCCCGATCTCAGCCGGCAACGCTGCCTAATGTGAGCCCCATGACCCCGTCTGTTACCACCTCCTCCGTCAGCTCTGGGTCACGCTCTGTTTCAGGGCAGCGAGGGGTCCTTTCTCCCACCACACACAGTCGAGGTCCTCTCAGGGTCAAGCAGGGGTGAGCGAGTGGTTAGAGGGCAAAGTTACCGCTGCACTCTAGGATGGCTTCTCCCGGAGCTCCTAGCTCTGGCTTTTTCCTGGCCCCATCTGCAGGCCCCTCCCCCCTATAAGTCAACCTTCTAGCAACCGATGCCGTTAAAGTGGTTCTAAAGGCACAGTATTTTTTTTATATAAAGCTGAGCTCCAGTCCCCATATTCAATTTTTTTTTTTTAAAAGCTCCCCATGATTGTTAGTACTAGTACATTAATATTTGCATACTGTCCTAACTGTCTTCATGCTTGGTATTTTTGAAATCTGTAATAACTTACATGATCTCCGAAGCAGGCAGGGGTCATCGAGGATGTGGGCATCTGATGCCCGCTCATGTGTATTTCTGTGATAAGGTGCAGCTGGCTACCCCCCGATCTCGCACCTGCACAGGAATGCCACTGTGCGACTCTCCCTCCTCCTGACAGGTTGCCATACCAATGGCTGCGCCAGCGGGAGTTCCTGCCCCATTGCTATAGCAACCTGTCAATCAGGACATCCCGGACCTCCTGTTCGCATCATTTCCGGTCTGGAAATAACATGAGATTTCATCACTAGGCGATTCACAAGGAATGTTGGGATACATGATGCCGCTATCCCAGGAGTCTGGTGCCATAACCACCTCGGTGGCTGCAGCTGGAGGTGCGGCTGAAATAAGAAGAGAAAAGGTATTTCCTTAAAAAGTCAGTGAGCCAGTGAGGAGGGAGAGGGG
The DNA here is from genome assembly GCF_965119305.1 of Pelophylax lessonae. Taxonomy (NCBI): domain Eukaryota; kingdom Metazoa; phylum Chordata; class Amphibia; order Anura; family Ranidae; genus Pelophylax; species Pelophylax lessonae. Next base: position 689,890,653 of record NC_138768.1, read on the forward strand.
GCCCTCTGTGTCTGAATGGACACACAAAGCAGCGGCACGGCTCTAGTAGCTCAATACCAAGCTGCTTGCTGTGGGGGCACTCGGCAAGAGGGAGGGGCCAGAAGTGCCTGCGTGGGACCCGAGAAGAGGAGGATCTGGGCTGCTTTGTGCAAAACCACTGCACGGAGCAGGTAATTTTTTATACAAAAAAAATGAAGACTTTAAGATCAATTTAATGCATTTCAGAGGGCCTGACAGATTCACTTCAAACTGCCCATATTAAAGGTTATGCATTTGATTCCTTTTGGTCTATTAAATATAATATTGAAAGAGTTTTTTTATAGTTTTTCGTTAAAAGCAAAACCTGTTTATCTTGGCAGAAATCATGTGGGCTGTGAAGTATATGTGCTCTTTCCCTGTGCTCTTTTTAGTTATTTTGAGGTTGATTTACTAAAGACAAATAGGTTCACACTGCAAGAGAATTTTCCACAGAGCTTAGTAAATGTTACTTTGTAAAGAATACCCAATCATATGCAAAGAAAATAATAGAAAACAGGATTTCTGCTTAGGCATGCAGAACATCACCTCGTTTACTAATCTAAGAAAGGATTAAAATGCAAAGTAAACAGCTTATTTGCCATTAGTAAATCAACCCTATTGTTTCCAGCTATCTCTGAGAACTACAGAACCCCTCCCCTATATATTGTGAAGGAGAGGGAGAGGTTTCTGTAGCCATGTACCAGGGGGACAATGCTGCTCTTTCGTTGATACAGTACAGTGTGTAAGCGTTTCACCCTAGGACAGGAAATACTGGCAGGATCAGTAGGTAACAGTAGGTGAAAAAAAAAGAACTAATGCAGCTTTCTAAGAAATGGTAAACTGCATTATATTACATTTTTGTTCTTGGGCTTAAATATGCTTTAAACAGGTAATGGTGCGGCACACAGGTATAATCTCCCTGTCCTTAGATGCCTTTCAGGCCAGCTTGCTGCAATAACATTAGTGCTCAGCTTAGCTGAGTGTATATGTTTAGCCTGTGTAAAAGTGGAGTCGGCAACCACCTAGTCGTATTTTCCTCGAAGGCTTTTGGCTGCCAATGGCTGCAGGTTCAGTTCATAAACACTAAGAAAGAATAAAATCCTAAATGAGTTCAAAATATAAATTAAATTATTCAGTATGTGAGAGTTACCCTAAGAAACTTGGGGTGCTGCTCCAGACAATCATCCTTCAACACAGGTGACTCCTACTCAAGGGTGCAAGCGGATAAGTAGCCCGTCCATCGGCTCTGTAGCTTTTACTTTAAAGGGAGAAACACCACTGCGCACCAACCAGGCCTTAAAGGTAAATCAACAGGGCGGCTTCAGCCTGATTCCACCCAGGCCATGCCCCTGATGCATTTCACCCCGCTCATGGGGCTTAATCATGGAGGAATGTGAGAATAATCTTGTCCCTGTAAAATGTCCTCTTCATTGGGCATTTTTAACTTTTGGGTTGCATACATTTAAAAAAAAAAATGTTTTCTAGGTATAACTGAGCATGTCTGCAGCTTGTCCCATCAGCTTTACAGAGAAGAAAAAGCATTAACAGAGGAGGCAAGCGGAACCCCTGAAGTTTTGCTTGGGCACCTGGTGGACTGTCTGCAGACCTTGAAAGAAATATTTACGGAAATATCTACGGATATCTGCTATATCTATAGTCACAGCATACACTTTCATTTGATTACATCAGCATTGTAATAGCAATGCAAACATGTTATATTTGGCAATCCAATATACCGTATATACTCGAGTATAAGCCGACTCGAGTATAAGCCGAGGCCCCTACTTTTACCACAAAAAGATGGGAAAAATCATTGACTCGAGTATAAGCCTAGGGTGAGAATGCAGGGCGGCGGGCATGGTACAGGAGAATGCAGGGTACTGGCATGGTGCAGGAGAATGCAGGGTACTGGCATGGTGCAGGAGAATGCAGGGCGGCGGGCATGGTACAGGAGAATGCAGGGTGACTGGCATGGTGCAGGAGAATGCAGGGTGACTGGCATGGTACAGGAGAATGCAGGGTACTGGCATGGTACAGGAGAATGCAGGGTACTGGCATGGTACAGGAGAATACAGGGTACTGGCATGGTACAGGAGAATGCAGGGTACTGGCATGGTACAGGAGAATGCAGGGTACTGGCATGGTGCAGGAGAATGCAGGGTACTGGCATGGTGCAGGAGAATGCAGGGTACTGGCATGGTACAGGAGAATGCAGGGTACTGGCATGGTACAAGAGGATCCGGGGTTGTGGGCATACTACAGGAGATGCAGTGCTGTGGGCATGGTACAGGTGGACCATGCCCGCAGCACTGCATCCCTTGTAGTGTGCCCGCAGCCCTGCATAATGGCAGGTAGTGAAGCTTACCTGTTCCAGAGGCGCCTTCATTTTAAAAATGGCGCCGCCCGTCGCATACATGTCACCGCGCACGCGCCGCCGCCGCTCGTGTAATTTCCGCTCGGGAGAGGCCGGGAATAGCCGAAATTACACGAGCGGCGGCGGCGCGTGCGCGGTGACATGTATGCGACGGGCGGCGCCATTTTTAAAGCTTAAGCCCGTCGGATCGGACAGGGAATTTTTTTTTTTTTTTCCTTGACTCGAGTATAAGCCGAGGGGGACGTTTTCAGCACAAAAAAATGTGCTGAAAAACTCGGCTTATACTCGAGTATATACGGTAAGCTTACTCCTTTCATGTTGTCAGTGCTGCCTGTCTGCTGGCCATCTCTTTCCACAACTTCCTGGATTCTCTGCATTCTTTTCAACTTCCACTCTGCTGTTTACTTTCTGTTTCCAAGTACTACATATCCCAAGGTACTTTACTACCTGCAAACCATGATTCCCGTACTGACTCTTGCTCCCTTAGGCCCCTTTAACAGATTCCGTGGAACAGAATCTGCTTGCTCAGCGGGGGATCGCTCCGCTGATCCCCACTGAGCAGGCAGATTACCGGTCCGTCTCTGCTCACTGTGCAGAGCGGACACTGACACAGTCTCGCTCTCCCCTATGGAGAAATTGGGTGAAAATGGACCGCCTGTCCGTTTTCATCCGATCATATCCAATATGCCAGACGGATGGAAAATAGGACCACCATTCATCTGGATTTTGCGGAAAGGATCGGTTCTGAAAACGGCGGATGTCATCCGCCACTCCATAAGGGAGACTAAAGGGTCCAAACAGGTTCGCCTGAAAAACTGACAGATGGGCCTGATTGGACAGCCCATGTGATAGAGGCCCTAAATTCCTCATTTTAGCACCTCTGTGGTTCAGAAGGCAGGCTCTATAAATTGTGTGACACAGCAGTGCCTACTCACAGTGAATAGTGAATACCTGTCACAGAATTCAGGAAATTGGGATTCTCCTGTTTACAAACGTCAAGATCATTCAGAATAATAGGCTAGAAATAATTGAAATGCAATGTGAAAATGAATAAATTATTTTTAATTTTGACCATAGATATGCTTTTAATATGCATTTATTTATTTTCGTCTTAGCTAAGGACGGTGATTACTGGAGGCTGCTTTCACCTGGAAACTACAAAGTCACAGCTTCAGCTCCTGGCTTTCTGGCAATCACTAAGAAAGTAGCTGTTGCCTATAGTCCTGCTACCAAGGTAATTCAATGTATGATGATTTCTTGTAATTGACCAATGGAAAACTGTCTTGATAGGAAACAAGACTTGTTGCATCATTTGGCCACTTGGTGTCAAAGAGCCCTTAAACACTAATTGAAATCCTAATGATATACATGAGGGACTATTTAAAACAGAGCAGATAATGCTATCCGCAGGACACTGCAGTGTTGACTGATGAAATGCAGGCAGCATGATTGAGTCTACAGAACCCTATAGAGTGTTGTTGCTGTTGATCATCACGGACAGTTTGCAGGACCATGGCATTACACCCACAATCTGCAGATTGTGGGTGCAATGCTTTACAGGTTCCTAACAAAAAAAATAATAAATGCAAATTTTTTTTTTACCTGCATTTATTATTTTTTGGGGAAAAGTGAACTTGAATTGTGACAAGTACACACTATAGAGGGATATGCTTTGTTCATATGTTTACAAGGTTTACAACCACTTTAATGGTATATTTGTAAAGCGCTGTTCTGTGCTTTATAAATGTGGAGGTTTTTTTTTTTTAATGCAGCTGTATTGTTTTGGTAAGGCCATGCTGCTGCTTTATAAGTGGGGCCTCTTTATAAGGCCCCTTTCACACAGGCGGACCGTTGAAATCCGCCTGTCCATTTTTTTGGCGGATCTGAACGGTCCCCCCATGCATCCCTATGGGGCATTGGATGTCAGCCGAGACATGTCCACTGACATCCGATCCGATCCATCAAATCTGGACGGATGAAAACCCTATTGTCCATCTGTCCAGCGGATGGGATCGGATGAAATTGGAGCGACGGTCCGTTCCCATCCGATTCCCCCATAGACATGTATGGGGAACTGACAGCTGTGTCTCCGCACACAGCAGGGAGAACAGCTGTCATCCTCCTGCTCAGCAGGGGATCAGCGGATCGATCCCCGGCTGAGATAAACGGAGTCCGTCAGACGGACGGATAGTGTGAAAGAGCCCCTAATCTTTATACATTAAGATGTGAATCATACCAAGGGTGATATGTATTTTCTTTTCTGCTCCCACACTCTTGTGGCGCTTTTCCACTGCATGGAACCGAACGGTTTGGCTCGCTTTTGTGCTTTTCCACTGCTGGTACCGCATGGTATAGTGTAGGAACGGTTCGGTACGGTACGGTACGGCGGCGCTTTTCCACTGCATGGAACCGAACGGTACGGCTCTCAAAAACAGAACCTACTCGATTTTGTTTCCAAGAGGTACCATACCCGGTACCATATCCCACAATCCTTTGCATGCAGTCACTACTAGCCACTGATTGGTCAGAGAATCCCACCCACCCCCTTGTTATCCCACCCACTTAACTTTAGTACTACTTTAGTGGAAAAGCAAACCATACCGTACCGTACCGAACCGTTCCAACACCGTACCATGCGGTACCAGCAGTGGAAAAGCAAACAGGGCCAAGCAGGGCCGAGTAGTGCCGAGCCGGTACTTGCAGTGGAAAAGTGCCATTATTTTCTCTGCTGCCCCCCTGTTCTTTTTTTTTTTTCAGTGACAACAAAAAAGTATCTTTTTTCCTTTTACACAGATTGATTTTGATTTGGAGTCCTTATCGGAAAGAAAAGAGGAGGAAAAGGAAGAGCTGATGGAATGGTGGAAGATGATGTCCCAGACTTTAAATTTTTAAAAAATCAATAATAACGTTCTTTTAATTTATATGTTCAGTTGGTATGCAATACTGTGGACTATATATGTATAGGAATGAGTTTAAATAAATGCATAAATATTCCCCAAAGCATGCCCTAAACTCATTCCTATAGATAATTGACAATGTGTGATTTTGATCTTTCAGCCTCTGTTCTCTTTGTTTTTGTGATAATCTCATTATGAACCTGCACTCTTTAGAAATGCTAGACTCTATGCTAGGGTTACTGTAGAACTTGGCACAACAATTCTGTGACAACATCTGAGTGACAGCTTCAATTTTCTACTCAACATAGGAATCAAGATGATGGCCGTTTCAGTAGAAATGCAATATTCTATGCCCAAGCCATGTGTTGTAAAACATACTCTAGTTTACACAATAGTATAGCACAGCTGTTGCCAAAAATATCTTGGCAGTATGTATGTAGAAATGGGCCCTGGAAGAAATGTATATGTGTAATGATTGAGTCGTGTTGTTTATATTTTTTTTTCTTCCGAATATGAATTATATCATTATGTTGCCTCAAAAAATGAGCATTTCATTACTAGATGACACTGTGGAGTTATCCTAATGTACAGCCGAAAAACACAAGCACATGTTAATACTGGGATAGATTATGTCTGTTATGAAGCTGTTGTTGATTTAGCCTTGGTGATGGGAGCAATATCAAAATAGATGACTGAAGGCAACATATATAAGCTTATTTACTAATGCCGTCCAAGGGCAATGGCATGAAGCACAGTGGTTAGGTTTGAGGTTTTGGGTTCAGTTTGTCTGCAATAGAACATATGTTCTTCCTTTGCTTGTGTGGGTCTCCTCCTGAAACTTGAAAACCTATTGGTAGGTTACGTGGGTTCATCTCAAACGTGCCCTAAAGAGTCTGGGGTTTATTTACTAAAACAGGAGTGTGCAAAATCTGGTGCAGTTGTGTTTGGTCGCCAATCAGCTTCTAACTTAAAGCAGTAGTATCATGCTTTTTTAGACTTTTACCTACAGGTAAGCCTATAATAAGGCTTACCTGTAGGTACAATTAATATCTCCCAAACCGGCACGGTTTAGGAGATATTTGCAGTGCATGCAGCCGCTCACGCGCGCGGCGCATGTGCTCTGAAGGTCCGGGGGGACCTTCAGTTTTGCTTGCCGGGAGCTTGCCGGAAAATCACTGCCGCGCGCATGTGCGAGAGTGACGTCATCGCGGCTCCGGCCAATCACAGCCCCCGGAGCCGCCGAACCCGGAAGAGACGGTGAGGGATCATGGCGGCGCCCGCAGCGATGTCCGGGGGTCCGTGTCGGGGCTTCGTTCTAAGGTAAGTAATACATAATGAGCTAGTATGCGATGCATACTAGGTCATTATGCCTTTGTCTTGCAGGTGTTTTTTTTTTTTTTTACATTTTGGGTTTACAACCGCTTTAAGCTTGTTCAATTAAGCTTTGAAGCTGATTGGTTTCTATGCAGAGCTGCACCTGATTCTGCACTCTCCAGTTTTAGTAAATCAACCCCTGTGTGTTGTTATATGACCACTGTGAGGCCATTAGATTGTAAGCTCCATGGAGGCAGAAATGATTTTATGTATTCTGTAAGGCTTCAGAGAAAATGTTTATTTATTGTAGATCAATAGATAATAAACCCACGGTGACTTATCATGATTCATTACTCTGACCAATATTGGTGGTACTAGTTGGTATTTATTAGTGTTAACAGATATGAAAGAACATATTTCATGTAGCTTAGATAGTTTAAACTTTAAACACACTTGTAATCTAAATGATAAACATGATAATAAAAAGACAACATTGGTCTAGCTGTATTTTATGGAACATAATATGGCACATATTACAGGAGTAGCAAGGGTCGGAGGATCCTCTGTTAGGTTTAATGAAAGGAGTTAAGTGCTGTAAGTGGTCAGTTCTGATTGGTTGCTGTGGGTTACCACTGCACACCACAGCTCTTTGCACTATAATAATAAATAAGCCGAATAGTGTGAATCCATCAACAGCAGAATGTAATAGAGAGGTTATTGTTCAGACTATATCATTGCTGTATTTACCTAATATTCTGTGTAGTATAAAATATTCAATCTATTAAATTAATAGTTAATAAAACTGCATATAGGTGGCATATCAGCATTTTGATGCATATTACGTACTTTATACACTGGAAAAAGCACAGCAATGCAGTACTGAACATGAGCTGATCAATGATGTTACATCAACTTGTTCAGACAAACTTTCAAGATGTAATTCAATAAAAAAATGCCATGTCCGATTGTAAGTGTACACTGCCAGGTATTCTTGTCATTAGCACATCACAGGCATACATTAAACTCCAACAATGTGTACTTCAATCTATGTAATGAGTGATTTTATAGAGCTGGATGTATTTTCATTCAAAACTTTTGCCTCATTGGGAGTTGACGTTTAGCTTATCAAATTTGCATTGGGGCCATGTACAAAAAAAAATTGGAATCATCAATGTTGCCCAACATATGAACATATTCTCATTCTAGTGTTAAGATGCCTACAGGTGTTTGAAAATGTTCACATGATCATAATGGATGTAAGCACCACCGTGACCCTGACCACTGCTTCCTGGCTGTGCTAGCTCACTTCCTCCATCCTCAGTGCAGTGCAACATCCATGTTTGTACAAAGAGCTTTCTTAGGCAAAAACCTTTGGCAGTCAGGTTGTTTGTAGGCAAGTTTTAAGCACCCTTTCATGCTACCTAGTGATCATCTTCAAGGAGAGCTGACTTTATACCCTGAACTCTGAGCTCTCATTGCCACCTATGTATCAGTTGTACACAAAAATATGTCAATGGCAGGGGATGTGTTGTTTCCTATGAGGCTATCTGGTTTGCAAATTGTCTAACTGGGATTTTACTCTAATATATAAGCAGCATTCAGTATAGAAGGCAGATAATGATGTTATGCTCAATCCACACCTACTCCGGTCTCAACCCTTGTTTGCGATCACAATAAAATGTTGGGGGGAAAGCCATGAACTGAACACAGCCCATAGCCCAAGGTTCAATTATTCCACTGCTGTTTATTGTTACATTGGTGCATTTGTTGCAAATATGATCACAATTATTTAAACATTATATATTATAAATGTAAACCAAATAGCACTGGATATCACAGGGTGGCACATACAAGAGTAAGGCTGACCATACATTATACAAATTTATCACATGCACATAACGGTTCTTTCACACAGGCTTTCTTCCCAGCGGACTCCGCTTTGCTCAGCGAGGATCGATCCACCGATCCTCGCTGAGCAGGCGGAAGACAGCTCCATCTCCCCTTACTTTGCAGAGATGGAGCTGTCATATCCCTGCTCCCCTCTATGGGAGATCTGATGAAAACGGACTGCCTGTCTGTTTTCATCGATCCGATCCTCCAGACGGAGGGAAAATAGGGTTTCCATCCATCTAGATTTCACGGACAGGATCAGATCAGAGAGCAGCGGATGTCATATATTCCCACTGACATCTGCTGCCCCATAGAGGTGCATGGAGCATCCTATCAGGTCTGCCTGCAAAAACTGACAGGCGGACCTGATCGGAAAGCCAGTGTGAAAGGGGCCTATTCACAGTGTTTGCCATGACACTCAAAATTGAGCTCAGGTGCCTCCTGATTCCACTGATCATCTTTGAGATGTTTCTACAACTTGATTGGTGTTCCCCTGTGGTAATCTCAGTTAATTGGACATGATTTGGAAAGGCACACACCTGTCTATATAAGGTCCCACAATTAACAGGGCTTTTCAGAGCTAGAACCAAGCCATGAAGTCCAAGGATATGTCTGTAGTCCTCCGAGACAGGATTGTATGGAGGCACAGATCACGGGAAGGGTACAAAAAAATGTCTGCCGCATTTAGGTCCCAATGAGCACGGTTGCCTCCATCACCTGTGAATGGGAGAAGTTTGGAACCACCAGGACTCTTGCTAGAGTGGGCCCCCCTGCCCCTGGGATAGAAGGGCCTTAGTCAGGGAGATGACAAAGAATCCAACGGTCACTCTGACAGAGCTCCAGCGTTTCTCTATGGAGAAAGGAGAACCTTCCAGAAGAACAACCATCTCATGCAGCACTCCACTAATGAGACCTGTGTGGTAGAGTGGCCAGACGGAAGCCACTTCTCAGTAAAAGGCACATGGCAGCCCGCCTGGAGTTTGCCAAAAGGCACCTGAAGGATTCTTAGACCATGAGAAACAAAATTCTCTGGTCTGATGAAACAAAGATTGAACTTTTTGGCCTGAATGGCAAGCGTCATGTTTCAAGGAAACCAGGCATCACTCATCATCTGGCCAATACCATCCCTACAGTGAAGCATGGCGGTGGCGGCATCATGCTGTAGGGATGTTTTTTAGTGGCAGGAACTGGGACACTAGTCAGGCTTGAGGGAAGATGAATGCACTAATGTACAGAAATATCCTTGACGAAAACTGCTCCAGAGCCCTCTAGACCTCAAACTGGGGTGCAGGTTCATCTTCTAACAGGACCACGACTCTAAGCACACAGCCAAGATAACAAAAGAGTAGCTACAGGACAACTCTGTGAATGTTCTTGAGTGTCCCAGCCAGAGCCCACACTTGAATCCGATTAATTATTTCTGAAGAGATCTGAAAATGGCTGTGCACCACCGCTCCCCATCCAACCTTATGGAGCTTGAGAGGTCCTGCAAAGAAGAATGGGAGAAACTGCCCAAAAATAGGTGTGCCAAGCTTGTAGCATCATACTCAAAAAGACTTGAGGCTGCATTTGGTGCCAAAGGTGCTTCAACAAAGTATTGGGCAAAGGCTGTGAATACTTATAGTACATGTGATTTTTTTATTTTTTATTTCTAATAAATTTGTAAACATTTCATACAAACTTCTTTTACATTGTGATTATGGGGTATTGTTTGTAGAATTTTGAGGAAAATAATGAATTTAATCAATTTTGGAATAAAGCTGTAACATAACAAAAATGTGGATAAAGTGAAGCGCTTGGAATACTTTCAAGATGACTGTATAATGTATGGCCAACTTAAATCTCACCTAACAGACCCAGGCTATAACAAAACACTTTAGTTAGCAAAAGTGTACAGGGTACAACATCTGTCTGTGTTTTCCCTGTTTCTTGTTCTGATGTCACAAGGACAACTGAGGTGAAATCTCCCCAAAGGGTTGCAGGGGACAATCAAAACTTGACAAAAGCAATTACTCATCCCGAGTCTATGCAAATAAAAAACATTGGCTGAATTTAGGCTTTAACATAAAGTTATGTGAATATTATTTCTAAGAATGATTAACAGTGATAAAACTACAAATATCTTTTTACTACTCCATTTTCTTTTCAGTTCCGCTTTATGTGTTAAGGCCTAGGCATGTGCTCTCTTTCTGAAGGGGAGTGTAAGAATATTTAATAATAAATATCTTGCGCTCGTACTTATGTCAGAATATTTATACTGCTCTGAATATAGCAGTGTATTTATTTATGGTTAATAAGCAAAGATCTGTGAGAAAGGAGAGTCTCCACTTATGCCATAAATCAATGTCGTGAATTCTTTTTAATTGATTAATTTCTTTTTAAAAGCATATAACAATCTTAGTGAGTACAGTCTACAGTGTGGAATATATATAAAAATATTTATTCTCCAGAGTGTAAACACAATATATGATCAAACAAGAAGTGACACATAAAAATAACTCTACATAAAAAAATACTAACTTCAAACAATCAATGCAAGGTGATGTTTAGCTCCATAATGAAAGTGAAACTGAAACAAAGTTAAAGTGAAAGTAAAACTAAAGCAAGATTACCATTTCTTCCCAGGTATAGCATAAGCCATAAATGTTCTATATAAACAGACTAAAATGGTCTGCGTAATGCATAGCCCAAAAGTCACATCACTGCAGATGAGTGAGAATAAGCCATGCAAAACGGAAGACTTAAAATTGCAAATAATGCACTTAATCTGATATTAATAAAAATGTATAAAACAAAAATCAGCTTTTTAGAGAAAAATATACCATGGCTTATACGGCTGGTATTGTAATCTCATTACCCTTAAATATGCAATATAAAACATATAAGGAAGGAATAAACAATTGTTGAATAAAATCAAATAATACAGCAAGGCATAATTACCACACTTATGGCTGCTAGCTTCAAATCGTTACCAGAGTCCTAAAATGGATGCCTTTCTTAAGATGGTGGCTTCCCTTCAAGTTTCAGATGAATGATGGACCAGGGAGTATGTCTGGATGAGTCTATTGAGTAATGTAATAGCGTGTGTGATGTAAGTGTATTGTCTGATGGGCAGTGTCATGTGTGTCCCCCTCTCATCTGGGTTGGTCTTTTATATGGTAAGAACAAAGAGCTATAAAAAATTACCATAAGTAAAACCCAGAGGGATGAAACATTATTCCCATTGGCTGGGATATTCTATACCTAAACTGGTGAGATCATAGACACACCTCTTTTGATAATTAACCCCATACTTGGATAATAAAGTTAAATGATTTCTCTATATGTGAGATTAATCATATAACACAACATAAAACTTTGTCCAGACTACCAGTACATACATAAATGTCCACCTGTATTTCCATCATTCACCTTGGCAAGTAATGCCATTTCAATAATTATATTATTTAACACAATATAATATTTTTATATGGGAATATCTGAAATTATCTCAAGACTGCACCTGGTATTTCGCCTCCAGAGGGCAGTATCGTACCGTTCATTAGATTTTGTATTTAACATAATTTGAAACAATTACCCATCCTTCTTATCTCATGACCTCTGACCTGTCGGCTAGTGAAAAGCAATTACTTATTTGACTATGCCATAGGGCTGTCAGAAATAGTCTAGGTTTGGGAATATTTACGACACCTTGAGCACTAAACCAGTCCAAAGCAATTCTTATATAAACACTCCTACCACATGCCTTAACATGAAGTAATTCGTTTTCACTTTAGTTTTAAGTCTAAGTAAGATACTACTATGAGAATATAAACCTAAAATGTGATACAATGTTCCTAAATATATATGTATATGCCTTACATAATATAATGATATAATTATAGCTAATATCTTCTCACATATAATAATGTATCTATGAAAACTTATATGGTTCATCTTTAAATGTCTGCTAGAATATACTGGGGTATTGTCCATTGTTATATACTTATAGACAGACTGAGATATCCCCCCTTAACATAGCATCAGACTGACTAAGTTTTATCTGATCGAGATGTCAAAAGGGATCTTATTTACGATTACATAGATATACAAATGTCTGCTGAAATTATAAGACCCTTAGTGAGTACAGTCTACAGTGTGGAATATTCTATGCTCTCTTGTAAGCTTGTGAGAGACATTTTGCAAGAATACATATATGAACTTTGTTTCACCCTGAAAACAAGATGGACACCAGGCAGCACCATTCAGAATCTCTTATGCATAATATGAAATACACATGGCTTTTAAAATCATTTTTCTTTTTACCTATTATTATTTTAATCAACCCCCAATAACCCCGACAGGAGCAACATGACTAACTACCTTAAAGTGGAACTGTACTGCATCTGAGCACCACTAACCAAAAATGCTATTTAATTCATTTTTTACATTCAAAGCAACCTCCCCCATTCATTTATGTCTACATGCTTTACTTTGCTGAGAAATCAGTTTGAAACCCCCCCCCCCCCCTGGAATTTCTGATAGTGGCCATTTTAGGTAAGGGAAGATGATTGATGTAGCATTTTCTTCCTGAAATCTGCCCTTAGCTGAGGCATAGGCTGAGCTGGGAATCCACCCTCCCCACCTGAAGACTCCTGGGATGTGTGACATCATTTGCCTAGACATGGAAGCCAGGAAGTAACTGAAAAAATGTAAAAAAGGTTTAAAACAAGTAAATATGATATACTTTTCTACCTATTTACTAATGCTACAAGCATAAGGATTAAAAATAGCCCATGTTGATAGAGAAAGGGAAGTTTCACTTTAACTAAGACATATGACTAAGGCCAAAGGGAGCTGGGAACATAATTTTGACCCGGAAAAGTAAACATTTCAGCTTTCTTTTCTGTTTTTGTGTCTGTTGCTATTTAATCGTTCATCCCAGCAGGACTGGTAAAGTGGACCTATTCTGAAAATGTGCTGTTCTATAGGAAATATATAGAAAGCGTAAAGTAGCACTATAGGTAAAACTTTTTTTGTCATTTTGGAAAGAGCAAGGGAGGGTCATAACCCGTCAGATTTTTTTTCGCCATCTGTGTCCCATTGTGGGGATTTCCCTTCACTTCTTGTCCCAAAGCCAAACGGTAAGTGAGAGGAAATCCCTGCAAATTAAAGGGATTTCTTGGGGACCTCCAGGTCCCCATTGGAAGATTTCCCCTCTATTTTCTGTGGACATCCCAAAATGTGGGATTTTCTTTTACTTTTACTTTCAATGATAACAGTAAACAGGACAAATAGAGAGGGTGAATCTCTGTAACAGGGACACAGACAGCAATAAAAACTGACAGGTGTTCTAATCCCTCTCCGCTCTATCCAAAACTAAAAAGAAAAAAATTTGCCTTTAGTTACACTTTATCTGTGCATAAGCAGTAACCAGGTAAGTCTACATTTTCATATGCCTTTAATTCATTTTGAGAAATAGGAATGTACTTTCTTGTTCAATAGTTTTAGTGAAAAATCAACAAGAAGCATTACATACAGTACAAAAGGGTAGACCATTGTGATGGAATAGGTAAGAATCAGGTACAAAAGGAATATTAACAGAACATGGCCTATTTGCTAACATTTTTAATAACAACAATTGCCTCCTATAACAAAAAGTCTCTCCTATTGGCACACTTGTATAAAGTACTCGAAACCCATACTTGAGTAAAAGTACAAGTGCTCGATCAAAAAGTGACTTGAGTAGAAGTACTAAAGTATTCAACATTTTTTGTACTTAAGTATTGCAAGTAGTTTTTTTTTAAATTTTGCTACTCAAATACTGAAAGTAAAAGTACCAGTTGTTTTTTTAAACAATTTGCTACTCAAGTACTGAAAGTAAAAGTACAAGTAATGTAGTTATTAAAGAAAGAAGTCAAAAGTTTGAACATCATATTGTTTTTTATTATTTCAAATGATTAACCTAAAGGACAATCACAATTCCTTTGGCTGTAACTTTTTGTAAACAAAAACACATAAAGTATGTCCCTCCCTTTCCCCTTTAAAGCATCACTCCTTCTCTTCCCTGCATGTTTTTTTTCTCCACAGCTTATTGGTGCGCAATATATAAACCAATGTGATATACAACAATATATTCTAATAATGAAATAAAGGAAGAGTGTATGAAATCAAAGTCAATAAAAAGTCCATATATATATAATGCCATAATGCCCTAATACCATATATATGTGACAAAACAAGATGAATATATTTTCAAAGGTGCAGGAATCAAACAGGTGCTATTCCAAATAATAGGTGCAGACTCCCACCACCTTGTGGATTCCCCCATTACCCGGCGGATGAAGGTAAGTGCAAAATAATATCCAATAGACTCTTCCAGTGAAACAAGCAAAACCTGTGCTCTCAACTTCCAGTGAAAAAAGCAAAATCAGCCTCTTACCAGAAAAAGGTCTATGTACGCTTGTGACTCTCCTTGGTTGGGGGAGGTTCTCTTTCCCCTTAACAGCAGATATGTAGACCATTTTATTTATACATACAGTAGCATTTATTTTCATATGCGCTGATTTACACATGACATTATACACATTTTTTTGAACTTCATGAAACCTGCTATCTACTGTTCTGGCAGTGGTAATTTTTATAATTGTAACGAGTAACTATGCAGCACAAAAAAAAAATATCGGAGTAGAAGTATTGAAATCATCGAAAAAATGTAGTGAAGTAAAAGTGGAAGTAGGAGAAAAAAATTCTACTCTAGGAAAGTACAGATACCGCCTTTCGGTACTTAAGTACAGTAGTGAAGTAGTTCTACTTAGTTACTATACATCTCTGCCTATTGGTAATAATCAATCAACTCTCACATAGTGTGCCTGCCCACACATGCCTAAGAATGTTTAGGACTTTTTTTAAAAGTAGATTTGTTTGATGTGTGTTTTTTAGTTATAGGAAGGGATGAATTGAGAGATACCTCTCTACCTCAATTTCTCATTAAACTCGATCTCCTCTTAGTGTCTCTGGATATACTACAGTAAACAACTAAAGGAAGTACAAAAAGGAAGCATAGGGGTTCTAATCAACTGAAAGAAACCACCCTACTCCATGCTCCTAAATTCATTCTATTACTTCCATTCTTCCTTGACTTAAAAAGCATCCTAACTGCAATAAAACACTGCCACCTGGCCACTGATAACTAAGAGATACGAGAACAACTTAAAAATAAAACCCCTCCTCACCAACCGAAATACCAAATCGAAACGTGATAGTGCACCCAAACTCACTAAGAAAAATACCCTACATGTTTCACTCTAAAAAAAGAGCTTAGTCAGGGGTGAATAAAATAAAATAAGTGCTCAAAATGAAAAGTGCTGTAACCACCACATGGCAAATGGCCTATTTGCTAACATGCCACAAAGTAAGATTCTAGAACAGGGAATCTGTGGCTTATCCAAATATACGATGAGCGGGCCACTTAAGATTACAAACTCAGTCTGAACAATCTTAACATTGTACACACTATGAAATGGGGAAACTCATGTTCATCTGACTACTGTGCAGCAGCCTAGTATCAGTAGAATTGGCTATACAAGCCAGACATAATAAGAGCTAACATGAGGTAAGAGATATCAAGGACAAAAGAGGAATAGAAGGAATAAGGAAAGAAAGAATAGTCAAGAAGGGAGAGAAAAAGAAAATAGAAATTCCCAGAATGTAGTTCTTCCCCTGATGAGGTATCAAGTAGCGCACAAAGTTGTGTTCCTATTACCATGGCAAAAGTACAATTTCTTCAAAATCTGGTGGTAGACAGTGTTTAATTCACAGCCACCATATTTTATTAAATTTACCAGAGTGGTCTTTTTAAGGGCTTCCATCTTTACATGCAGCAGGGTGCGGTTCATTCTGTGTAGGAATGTACTTTCTGTAATGTGACTGGATTATTCATTACAGTGTATAAACTGTTATAACTGAGTTGAGATAAATAGAATATACGCAGGATTAACCTAATGGGATGGAATTCCTCTAATGTGAACCAATTACTTGGATTACTTGCTGTATTTGCTCAGCATATAGTGGTGTGTTTGTCCATCTTCTATTGTAATTCTGAAATGCGAATGGTAGTCCAAAAATTCATTGAGTCTCTTAATAAAACCTTTAACCTTTATGTTGGAGAGTGTATAAAAAGACTTGGACCTTTATACAACCCAAATCCAGAGAGGCTTCTGATAAACCATGTGAACTCCAAACAAACAGCATGCTCTACCATGGAGTATACAGTATATGTACAACTCAGCATTCAAGGTAAATGATTCCTTGCTTATACTAGTGGATCGCCTTATTTTGAAAAAATAGATATGCTTGGAGAAGCATTCCTTTTATTCCAGCATAATGAGACTGCTGAGTATCAATGGACACGGAGTGATCACCCCAGATTTTTGTTAGAGCTGTTAAAGGATTTAGGCAAACGCATTATGTTGTGGTGTGCTATAGGTTTCTTTTTGGCAATTAATTCAAGTTAATCTGCATCTTCACGTATTTACAGAGATCAAGAGTACAAGCTCAAATGAAACACATATGTGTGGCACTCCCCATCCCCCCCACTTGACCCTGCCTGGTGACATGGTGGTACCCCCAGAGGCAGGGTGGCCTGACATTTCACCTCAGAGCTAGGTCCATGGCAGTACTGAGGGTCTGTTAAGAATTGGGTGCCAGTCACCTCCATGCGACTTCCATTGGGTGGCAGCACCCTCTATGGGACTCCAGACAGGGCGAGCTTAAAAACCCAGACACACTCAGGCCCCCTTAGTCAGACAGGCCTGAGCAAGCAGTTCTAAACACATGCACCCTATTAAAAGTACAAGGAAATATGCTGAAATATTGGGAACTGAGGAGGTTGGGGAAGGGACAGAGAGAGGAAGAGGGAAAAGGTATATAATAAAGAAGAGGAGG
Organism: Pelophylax lessonae; assembly: GCF_965119305.1. Taxonomy (NCBI): domain Eukaryota; kingdom Metazoa; phylum Chordata; class Amphibia; order Anura; family Ranidae; genus Pelophylax; species Pelophylax lessonae. The sequence goes on from NC_138768.1 coordinate 689,908,071, forward strand.
TAGAGGGGGTGGGGGATGAGTAATTGTAAAAATGTTAATAGTATTTTATGTTTTGTATTTGGTATATTGAAAAATTAAAAAAATATATATTAAAAAATAAATAAACACATGCACCCTCCCCAGAACAAAGCTCAGGGAAGAGAGCTTGCTACAACTCACCCTTTCCCTTATACCCTTTCCCATGATGCTCCACTGGCAAATAAACTCCTAGTGTTTGGCTGGGAAAAGATATGAAGATTTGATCCAACACTAATGCCAGAGGTAACAGTGCCACCTACTGACAGAAGGGGGAACTGACAGCTAGGCTGAATTTATGGAAAGCTGAACAAGACAGACTTAGGATAAACTCACCATTAACTGCTTGCCGACCGCCGCAAGTACATATACTGCGGCGGTCAGCCCCGGCCAGGCAAAGTGAGGTATCGGTGCGTCACTAGCCTGGGAGCCAATAGCGGGCGAGCGCGCGCCCCCGAAGGCGCGCTCCGGCCCCGGCTCGTTCCCTAACGAGTCTGCCCATGTGACCGGCGTGAAGGGAGAAAGGCAGGCGGGTAATGTAAACAAAGCCGTCTGTCATTCTTCCCTGTGTAAAAATGGAGATCATACGGTTCTACTATGTAGGACCGTTGATCTCTGTTCTTACACCAGTAGCCATGTCCAATCACAGTTAGAAACACGCCCCTAGAGACATACTTAACCCCTCCTTCCCCAATAAAGTTAACCCCTTCCCTGCCAGTGTCATTTTTACAGTAACAGTGCATATGTATAGCACTGATTACTGTAGTAATGTCACTGGTACCGCCAAAAGTGTCAAAAATGTCAGTCAAGGGTCCGATCTGTCTGCCACAATGTCACAGTCCCGCAAAAAAAATCGCAGATCGCCGCCATTACTCGTTAAAAAAAAAACAACAAAAATGACAAAAATCTTTCCCTTAGTTAGTAAAAGCAATAACTTTTGTGCAAACCAATCAAAATACGCTTATTGTGATTTATTTTACCAAGCATATGTAGCAGAAAACAAATTGGCCAAAAATGCTAAAAAATTTAGATTTTTACATTTTTTTGGGGGGAATTTCATATAAAAAAATGTGAAAAATATTGTTATTTTGCAAAATTGTCGCTCTTTTTTTGTTTATAGCGCATGATCAAAAAATCGCACAGGTGATCAAATACCACCAAAAGAAAGCTCTGTTTGTGGGGAAAAAAGGACGTCCAATTCGTTTAGGTACAGCGTCGCACGACCGCACAATTGTCCGTTAAACTCACGCAGTGCCGAATCGCAAAATAGGCTCTGGTCAGGAAGGGGGTAAAATCTTCCGGGGCTTAAGTGGTTAAAAAAAATCAATAAATGCAAATTTTTTTGCAGCTAAAAATGTGCATTTGCTAATTTTTTTTTTTTTTAGGAGCCTGGAAAGCATTGCAGCAGCGATCAGCAGATTTCTGGTGCCATGCAACTCTCCTGCATGTGTGAGCTGTGTGCCCTAGCAGCTTTCACACTGACAGGAAGAATCAATTAATTACCAGAGCCTTCAACAGTGCCATGATAGTTCATTGAGAACTACAAGCCGACAGCTGCAAAGGACGTCGGTACTTGTACTTCATTCATTCACAGAACTCTGTAAATGAATGACGTGGCCCTACACAGCCATGCTCTTTTCTAAAAGTGACATCTAGCAAGGATAACTTCTCCCCATACTGCTGTCACACAGAGTAAGCAGATCGCTAAGCTGTTGCAGGAGCGGGAACGTGTTACATGTTCCACCCTAAAAACGGATGGAACATGTAACATGTTCCCGAAGGCGAACTTATCCTTTAAATTGGCAGTGACTGACTACAGCTACTGTATGCTGTCTCAGTATGAAGAGACATTCCTGATTACAGGAGGGTGGCTACATATGTCAGGTCAGTATACGTTAAAGCTGAGATTGGACTCTGTATGGATTTGAAAGAAACTTTTTGAAAAGATACTACTTCTGTTTAGTAGGGAGTGGATGGAATATTCGGGTCCTCCTGCCCTGCTCAATTGATGACCCATTCTGCACTTAGACCCAAATGACCCTGACACACCTGTAACATTTAAAATGGGCTTTATTGAATAGGAAAAGCCTTGTAAAAGAAGTTTTGTTAGACAGCAGATTCAATGGAAATACAGATTCAGTAGCACTGAAATTAATTATCTGAGCAACCCAGCTAACACTCATCATTCGTCACACACCCTGTGAAATGACAGGTCTACAACACACATTAGGCTGGTGTGGCAGAATGACAATGACTACCCTGGCACCATAAGAGTACATGCACACTGGGGCTCTTGTAAGCTCTTTTCTCCTGGCCAGAGAAAAGCAGCTTCACAAACATGTCAAAGCCACTTTTTTGCAAATGCATTTAGATGTGTTTAGGCGCATCAAGCGCTTGGACGTATATTCATTTCATTGGCCATTTTTTTAATTTCATTTGCCAGAATATTGTTTTATTCTAGCCACTGAAATTAAAAAATGCTCCTGCACAAGATGTGCCTATTTTTTAACTTGTTTAGATGCATCTGCACATGTTAAGGTGCATTTGCACGTTTTTCTGCCAAAACGCTCCTATCCTAAATGCCCCTGCCTCTGAACTACTGAAAATGCTTATGTGCATATGGACACATAGGCTAACATGAAGGGCGTTTTGAGGCAGAAAGTCAAACTCCTGTACAACAGATGTTTTTAAGCTGTAGTGTGCATGAGGCCTAAAACATTACAAAGGCAATTTCCAAATGGGCAGTGTTAAAAATGGTAATGACAGCAAGACAGCCTAACTTCTTCATAGGATGCCCTGCCTGACCATTAGTCAGTGTACTAACAAGCCTCTCGGCATTGGGGCCCTTGGATTACTCATAGGAGAACTCACTCTCGAATGGAAGTATTCGTAATCTCTAAGTACAGTATATAGACACAGCAAAATCCTCTTTTGGCAGATTTCCTTTCACACATACACACACACCAAAGGACCTTAATTATGAAGAGTGCTTACAAGCGCTTGATTTAGTCTCCCAGGAAAAGAGACGCCTGAGAGGGGACATGATAGCGATTTACAAATACCTGAATGGTAATCTTAGCATAGAAGAAAAACTATTCAGTCGCAACTAATGCAAGAGGATACGAGGCCATACAATGAGATTAGAGGAGAAGCAATTTAAGCTCTGGCTACACAGGGTTTTTTTTTTTACAGTAAGGGCTATAAGATTGTGGAACTATGTACCCCAAATGGTAGTAACTGCAGGGAGTATGGCTACTTTTAAAAGACTCTTGGACATACATCTCAAAGATCAAAACATTCAGGGGTATGGGAAGTGATTACGTCCACACACACCTACACAGGTTGAACTGGATGGACTATCATCTTTATTCAACCTCAACTACTATGTAACTATGTAACTTTAGTTCAGTGTGAGTGTAGTTTGACCGCTCATTTTTACTCTAGTGTTAGTTTATTGTGAATCTAGCAATAGTACAGTGTAAGAGTAGTGTGACCGTTCATTTTTACTTTAGAGTCATTTTATTTTGTCAGGGCAGGTTTTCTGCAGTATATTTCAGTGTGTTACTGCACATTTAATGCAGTATATTTCAGTGTGTTACTTTACGTTTAACGCAGTATATTTCTGTGCATTGGTGCAAGTTTACAGCAGTATATTGTAGTGTGTTTCTGCATGTTTAATGCAGTATACTTAACCACTTACCGCCCGCCCGCCGTCATATGACGGCGGGACGGTGCGGCTATTATCCTGGGCGGACGTCATATGACGTGACCCAGGAAATGCACGGCAGGCGCGCGATCGCGGGCGCGCCGCCGTGCACTGCCGGTGTCGGGGTGTCCCCGGGACACCCCCGTCACCGGCAGGGGGGAAACAGCCACTGGGCGTGGCTGTTTCCCACGTGATCGGCTGTGTTCCAATGACACAGCCGATCACAATGGAGGCGGCCGGGAGATGACCGCGCATGCGCGATCGGGAGCGCGCAGCGCGGTCATGTCGGTGGCACTGTGTTCCGTAGGAACACAGCTGTCACCAGCACTAGTAAACAGTCACTGACAGTGACTGTTTACTATGTGATCGGCTGTGAATCCATTCACAGCCGATCATAAAATGTAAACAAAGAGCAGTAACTCAGTGTTACTAGCTCTTCTCCCCTCATACAGTTTCCAGTGTGAGGGGAGAAGAGCTAGAAATAGTGAGTTACTGCTCTGTACACCTGTAAAAAGTAAAATCACACAAATAAAGGTCCCCCCACACAGTCCTCAGCCCCCCCCAATGTCACCTGTCACCCAACAGTCACCTCATCAGTGCCCAGAAATTGACACCCATAACGTTCACATGTGAGCGCAGCGATCGCGGGCAGAATCACCGCGATTCTGCCCGCAATCCAGAAATCATTGCAAATTGCGGGACGCCTGTGCGTTGCCCGTGATTTGCAATAGCACCCCAAACGCTGTGCAATGTTGCCGCCATTTCCGCCTGCCGAATCGCGGTAACATCGCGCAAACAACGCATGACACCCAAAAAAGGTACAAGAGCTTCTTTGGGGCGTCATGCGTTGTTTGCGTGATGTTACCGCGATTCGGCAGGCGGAAATCGCAGCAACATCGCACAGCGTTTGGGGTGCTATTGCAAATCACGGGCAACGCACAGGCGCCCCGCAATTTGCAATGATTTCTGGATCACGGGCGGAATCGCAGTGATTCTGCCCGCGATCGCTACGCTCACATGTGAACATAGCCTAAAGTTCACCGGTCACCAGAGACTGCCATCAGTACCGCCGTGCACCATTGCCCGTCACCTGTCACCCATCAGTGACCATCGCCTGTCACCTGTCACCCCATCAATCACCGTCACCTGTCACCCTCATCAGTCATTGTCACCTGTCACCCCATCAGTCATCGTCATCTGTCACCCTATCAATCATCGTCACTTGACACCCCATCAGTGATCGTCACTTGTCACCCCGTCAATCATCGTCACCTGTCACCCCGTCAGTGATTGTCATCTGTCACCCCATCAATCATCGTCACTTGTCACCTCATCAATCATCGTCACCTGTCACCTCATCAGTCATCATCACCTGTCACCCCATCAGTCATCGTCACCTGTCACCCCATCAGTCATCGTCACCTGTCACCCCATAAGTCATTGTCACCTGTCACCCCATCAGTCATTGTCACCTGTCACCCCATCAGTCATCGTCACCTGTCACCCCATCAGTCATCGTCACCTGTTTGCCATATGCATGCAATCACTTACTGACCGCCTAACGACTATATGCGTCGGCCATTAAAAGCTAAATACTGGGGTTATGGCAGCAGATAGCCCCCATAACCCCGGTATTTTTTGAAACGGCGGGCGGTCGGCTTTCAGATAAGGGTGGTCCCAGTGGCGGATTCGCCGCGGAATTACCCTTACGGTGCAGGGGAAGAGGTGCCCCCCCCCCTCCTGCCGCGTCCCAGACGTTTTCCCAGCTTACCGGACCCGCCGGCAGCGGGGAAAACAATCCGGTCCCGGATCCTCAGAGACAGGAAGTCGAGTGAGGGCAAGATGGCCCTCACTCAACTCTCTGGTCTTGGAGGACCGGAGCTACGTCAAAAGACGTTGCCTAGCAACCGGTTTAAAGGGCCGCTTTTTTTTTGCTTTTTTTTTTTTCCTCTTTCAACAATTTTTTTTTTTTATTTTCTTTTTTAGTGTAGTTGTGAGGTGTGAGGTCTTTTTGACCCCAGATCTCACAATAAAGAGGACCTGTCATGCCTATTTCTATTACAAGGGATGTTTACATTCCTTGTAATAGGAATAAAAATGATCAAAACATTTTTTTTTTTTAAACTGTGTAAAAATAAAAAAATAATAAATAAAATAAATAGGAAAAAAAAAAAAAAATTTAAAGCGCCCTGTCCCCGTTAGCTCGCGCGCAGAAGCAAACGCATATGCAAGTCCCGCCCACATATGTAAACGGTGTTCAAACCATACATGTGAGGTATCGCCGCGATCGTTAGAGCAAGAGCAATAATTTGAGCCCTAGACCTCCTCTGTAACTCTAAGCTAGTAACCTGCAGAAATTTTTAAAATGTTGCCTATGGGGATTTTTAAGTACCAATGTTTGGCGCCATTCTGTGAGCATGCGCAATTTTGAAGCATGACATGTTGGGTATCTAATTACTCGGCGTAACATTATCTTTCACATTATGGAAAAAAATTGTGCTAAATTTACTGTTTTCTTATTTTTTAATTCAAAAAAGTGAATTTTTTTCAAAAAAATCGCATCTGGAAGACTGCTGCGCAAATATGGTGTGATAAAAAATATTGCAACGATCTCCATTTTATTCTCTAGGGTCTCTGCTAAAAAAAAATATATAATGTTTGGGGGTTCCAAGTAATTTTCTAGCAAAAAAAATGATTTTAGCTTGTAAACACCAAGTGTCAAAAATAGGCCCAGTCTTAAAGTGGATAAATGGACAACTTTGTGTAAAGCGCTACTTGGATGTTAGGCCTATGTGTGTGGCCAGGCTGTCAAAAAGTGTTACACATGTGGTATCGCCATACTCAGGAGGAATAGCAGAATGTATTTTGGGGTGCAATTTTTGCTATGTACATGCTATGTGTTAGAAATATTGCATAAATGGACAGCTTTGTGTAAAAAAAAATGTGTTTTCATTTTCTTTCCACATTTTCCAAAAACTTGTGGAAAAAAATGACATATTCAAAAGACTCATTATGCCTCAAAAATTATACGTTGGGCTGTTTGCTTTCCAAAATGGGGTCATTTTATGGGGGTTTCCATTGTCCTGGTGCTCCAGGGCCTTCAAAAGTGCGATAGGTTGTCAGGAAATTATATGTGTAATTTGTGCTCCTAGAATGCCGGATGGGGCTACTTGAATGTTAGGCCTCTGTATGTGGCCAGGCTGTGAAAAAGTCTCACACATGTGGTATCGCCATACTCAGGAGGTGTAGTAGAATGTGTTTTGGGGTGTAGTTGCAAGTATACATGTGCTGTGTGAGAGAAATAACCTGTTAATATGGCAATTTGTAAAAAAAAAAAAAAAAAAAAAAAAATCTTCATTTTGCAAAGAGTTGTGGGAAAAAATGACAACTTCAAAAAACTCACCATGCCCCTTATTAAATACCTTGGAATGTCTACATTCCAAAAAGGGGTCATTTGGGGGGTATTTGTACTTTCCTGACTTTTTAGTGTCTCAAGAAATGAGATAGGCCTTCAGTACATCAGGTGTGATCAAGTGTGATCAATTTTCAATGATTCGCACCATAGCTTGTGGACTCTATAACTTTCACAAAGACCAAATAATATACACTTATTTGGGTTATTTTTACCAAAGATAAGTAGCAGTATAAATTTTGGCCAAAATTTGTGAAGAAAAATTACTAATTTGCAAAATTTTATGACAGAAAAAAAGAAAAATGCGTTTTTTCACGATATTTTCAGTCTTTTTTTATTTATAGCACAAAAAATAAAAAACCCAGTATTGATCAAATACCATCAAAAGAAAGCTCTATTTGTGTGAAAAAAAGGACACAATTTTTGTATGGGTACAGTGTTGCATGACTGAGTAATTCTCAGTCAAAGTGTGAGAGCGCTGAAAGCTGAAAATCGGTCTGGGCAGGAAGGGGGTGAAAGTGCACTGTAGGCAAGTGGTTAAGTGTGTTATTGCAGGTTTACCGCAGTATATTGCAGTGCGTTAGTGCACATTTAACGCAGTATATTTTAGTGTGTTACTTTACATTTTACGCAGTATAGTTCAGTACATTGGTGCACGTTTACCGTAGTATATTGCAGTGTGTTACAGCACGTTTAATGCAGTTTATTTCAGTGCATTATTGCAGGTTATTGCACATTGAACGCAGTATATTTCAGTGGGTTATTGTGAGTTTATTGCAGTACGTTACTGAACGTTTAATGCAATACATTTCAGTGCATTACTGCACGTTTAACACAGTATATTTCAGTGCGTTGGTACACATTTACCGCGGTATATTGCAGTGTGTTATTTCATGTTTAACACAGTATATTTCAGTGCGTTAATGCACATTTGACGGCAATATATTTCAGTGCAATTTTGCACATTTGCCGCAGTATATTGCAGTGTGTTACTGCACTTTTTAATGCAGTATATTTCAGTGCATTACTGCACGATTAACGCAGTATATTGCAGTGTGTGATTGCAGGTTTACCGCAGTATATTTCAGTGCTTTATTGCAGGTTTACCACAGTATAGTACAGTGCATTAGTGCACGTTTAACGCAGTATATGTCAGTGTGTTACTGCAGGATTTGTTGCAGTACATTTCAGTGCATTACTACATGTTCAATGCAGTACATTTCAGTTCGCTACTGCATGTTTAACACAGAATATTTCAGTGTGCTACTGCATGTTTAATGCAGTATATTTCAGTGTGTTATCGCAGGTTTACTGCAGTATATTGCAGGGTGTTAGTGCACTTTTAATGCAATATATTTCAGTACGTTACTGCAAATTTAACGCAGTATATTGCAGTGCGTTATTGCAGGTTTACTGCAGTATATTGCAATATTGCAGTGTTTTATTGCAGGTTTACCGCAGTATAATGCAGTGCGTTAATACACGTTTAACACAGTATGTCATTGTGTTATTGCATGTTTATCACAATATATTTCAGTGCAGTGCAGTATAAAGTGCACTTTTACTGCAGTATATTGCAGTGCATCAGTGCATTTTTACTGCAGTATATTGTAGTGTGTCAGTAAAGTGTGTCTGTGTAGTGAGTACTCAAGTTAAAGTGCGCCAAACACCACTTTTTATTGATTAAAGTGCATCCACGTACATATTAACATAGTTACATAGTAGCTGAGTGTTTAATGCAATACATTTCAGTGCATTACTGCATGTTTAACACAGTAAATCAGTGCGTTTCAGTGCGTTGGTACACATATACCATCCAGTTCAACCTGTGTACCCCTGAATGTTTTGATCTTGGAGATGTATGTGCAAGAGTCTTTTAAAAGTAGCCATACTCCCCGCAGTTACTACCATTTGTGGAAGCGAGTTCCACAATCTTATTGCCCTTACTGTAAAAAACCCTTTGCGTAGCCTGAGGTTATATCGCTTTGCCTCTAATCGCATTGAATGGCCTTCTGTCCTCTTGCACTCCCTTCAACTGAATAGTTTTTTTCTATGCTGAGATCACCATTGAGGTATTTTTAAATCACTATCATGTCCCCTCTCAGGCATCTCTTCTCTAGGGAGAATAAATCGAGCACTTGTAAACGCTCCTGATAATTTAGGTCCTCCAATCCCCTAATTAGCTTAGTTGCCCTTCTTTGGACTCTTTCCAGTTCCAGCACATCCTTTCTGAGGATTGGCAACCAGAACAGGACAGAATACTCCAGGTGTGGCCGGAGCAGGGTTTTATAAAGTGGTAGAATTAAAGATTCATCTCTGGAATATATCCTCTTTCTTATGCATGCCAATATTCTTCTGGCTTTGGCAGCTGCAGCTTGACATCACATGCTATTGCTTAGTCTATCTTCTACTAAGACTCACAGATCTTTCTCCACTCTTGATTCCCCCAGAGATTCCCCCCCAACGTGTATTTAGCGTTTATGTTTTTAGTCCCCAAGTTCAATACCTGACACTTTTCCACATTAAACCTCATTTGCCACGTAGTTGCCCACTCTGTTATTTTGTTCAGGTCATTCTGTAAGATTTCTGCATCATGATGTAAAGTTATTGCCCTGCTTAATTTTGTGTCATTTGCAAAAACTGAGATTGAGCTAGTGATCCCGTCCTCAATGCTACTTATGAATAAATTGAACAAAATTGGTCCCAGGACTGAGCCTTGGGGCACCCCACTTATCACTCCAGACCAGTCTGAGTATGCATTATTTATTACCACCCTTTGGACACGCCCCTTTAACCAGTTTTCTATCCAAGAGCAAGACTTGTGGTCTAAGCCTGCAGACCTTATTTTGTAAATTAATAGTTTGTGGGGGACTGTATTGAACGCCTTAGCAAAATCCAGATACACCACATCCACTGGTCTCCCCCTATCTAGCTCACAGCTCGCCTCCTCGTAAAATATTAACAGATTGGTCTGACAAGGATGTCCTTTTGTAAACCCGTGCTGATTACTGCTGATGATACTGTTGACTTTAGCAAATTCTTGGATATAGTCCCTTATCATCCCTTCCAGTAATTTACATACTATTAGCGTCAGGCTGACCGGCCTTTAATTGCCCAGGATGTGCCTCTGCCCTTTTTTGAATATTGGTATCACATTAGCTTTCCTCCAGTCACCTGGTACAGTTCCTGTCAAATTACTATCTGCAAAGATCAGGAACAGGGGTCTAGATATAACCTTACTGAGTTCTTTGAGTACTCTCGGATGTGCCATCCGATCCAGGTGATTTATTTGTGTTAATGTTATCAAGCCTTTTCATGATTTCACCCTCTGTTAGCCATAGCGGCATGTCCTGTGAAGTACTGCTAACCATACAGTCATGGTCAGTATACCCCTTTTTATTCCTGTGTAAAGACTGAGGAGAAGAAAGCATTTAGCACAGTTGCCTTCTCTGTGTCCTCTAACCATCCTCCCATTATCGCTAATTATGTGTGCAACATGCTCTGACCTTGTTTTTTTGCTATTGATATATTTAAAGAATTTCTTAGGGTTCCTTTTACTTTCCTCTGCTATATGTCTTTCGGAGTCGATTTTAGCCTTCTTAATTTCGTATTTACATTTCTTATTCAATTCCTTGTATTGGTGGAAAGTCCCCTCCAATTTACAGTCAGGTCCATAAATATTGGGACATTGACACAATTCTAATCTTTTTGGCTCTATACACCATCACAATGGATTTGAAATGAAATGAACAAGATGTGCTTTAACTGCAGACTTTCAGCTTTAATTTGAGGGTATTTACATCCAAATCAGGTGAAAGGTGTAGGAATTATAACAGTTTGTATATGTGCCTCCCACTTTTTAAGGGACCAAAAGTAATGGGACAATTAGCTGCTAAGCTGTTCCATGGCCAGGTGTGTGTTATTCCCTCGTTATCCCATTTACAAGGAGCAGATAAAAGGTCCAGAGTTAATTTCAAGTGTGCTATTTGCATTTGGAATCTGTTGCTGTCAACTCTCAATATGAGATCCAATGAGCTGTCACTATCAGTGAAGCAAGCCATCATTAGGCTGAAAAAACAAAACAAACCCATCAGAGAGATAGCACAAACATTAGGTGTGGCCAAATCAACTGTTTGGAACATCCTTAAAAAGGAAGAACCCACCGGTGAGCTCAGCAACACCAAAAGACCCGGAAGACCACGGAAAACAACTGTGGTGGATGACCGAAGAATTCTTTCCCTTGTGAAGAAACCACCCTTCACAACAGTTGTCCAGATCAAGAACACTCTCCAGGAGGTAGGTGTATGTGTGTCAAAGTCAACAATCAAGAGAAGACTTCACCAGAGTGAATACAGAGGGTTCACCACAAGATGTAAACCATTGGTGAGCCTCAAAAACAGGAAGGCCAGATTAGAGTTTGCCAAACAACATCTAAAAAAGCCTTCACAGTTATGGAACAACATCCTATGGACAGATGAGACCAAGATCAACTTGTACCAGAGTGATGGGAAGAGAAGAGTATGGAGAAGGAAAGGAACTGCTCATGATCCAAAGCATACCACCTCATCAGTGAAGCATGGTGGTAGTAGTGTCATGGCGTAGGCATGTATGGCTGCCAATGGAACTGGTTCTCTTGTATTTATTGATGATGTGACTGCTGACAAAATCAGCAGGATGAATTCTGAAGTGTTTCGGGCAATATTATCTGCTCATATTCAGCCAAATGCTTCAGAACTCATTGGAGGGCGCTTCACAGTGCAGATGGACAATGACCCGAAGCATACTGCAAAAGCAACCAAAGAGTTTTTTAAGGGAAAGAAGTGGAATGTTATGCAATGGCCAAGTCAATCACATGACCTGAATCCGATTGAGCATGCATTTCACTTGCTGAAGACAAAACTGAAGGGAAAATGCCCCAAGAACAAGCAGAAACTGAAGACAGTTGCAGTAGAGGCCTGGCAGAGCATCACCAGGGATGAAACCCAGCATCTGGTGATGTCTATGCGTTCCAGACTTCAGGCTGTAATTGACTGCAAAGGATTTGCAACCAAGTATTAAAAAGTGAAAGTTTGATTTATGATTGTTAATCTGTCCCATTACTTTTGGTTCCTTAAAAAGTGGGAGTCACATATACAAACTGTTGTAATTCCTACACAGGTTCACCTGATTTGGATGTATATACCCTCAAATTAAAGCTGAAAGTCTGCAGTTAAAGCACATCTTGTTTGTTTCATTTCAAATCCATTGTAGTTGAGTATAGAGCCAAAAAGGTTATAATTGTGTCAATGTCCCAATATTTATGGACCTGACTGTATATCTCTTAAAAGCCTTTTTGTTTTCCCTAATAAGTTTTTTTCATTACGGTTTAGCCACTCTGGTTTGGTCTTGGCTCTATGGACTTATGAATTAATATATTGTTTTGAGATAAGTTTATATATTGTGTGTTTTTGTATTTCTTCACGGTTTATCACCAGAGATCGTGATTTACCTGCACTGGTCTTTGCACTCGTCACTTCATATGGATTGATGTATTTTTGAGATTGATTGATAGTTCCCCTATTGCGTTTTTGCATTAATTACACTGAGAGCACTTTATATTACACCACGTCCTACTCCTGTCATATATTCATGAGACATATTGTTCATTGATTTTTTGCACTTTATTTGCAACCAGAGCATTTTATTTATACATTATAGATACATATAGATACTTTTGTACACATTCAGTGCCTAAAACATTAGCACTTTATATTTGTTTATTACATATTATGGGCCCAAATGCATTATTATTTTGTTTTGATACACCTCAGCTTATCAGGCAGCGCCACCCATCCCTCCCTTTATTTCATATCCCTCTATTGGGATATGTGGGGTAGAGCGCAGCCTGTCATACATAGCCTAGCACGAAAATCATCCATTCCATTATCTGGCTATAGTTCTCCCTCTGCTGACTGGAGGGGGATAGTGCAACAACGTTTAGCATAACAACAGAAAGTGAAAGTAAACTGATTGAAAAAGAGGGAAATGCCTATTTCTTTGTGTTTCTGTAGTCCAGCACCTGGCTACATGTCTTGGTAACAAGAGATGCTGAATGGGAATTAGCAAATAGATGTAACGTTTAGAAATGATTGATGCGTTTCACCCAAGTTAGGGTTTATTCATAGAGGCACATACTAGCTGTAACAGCTCAGATTAAAAAGCATCATGAGCCATTAAAAAGGTATTATGCAGATGGGTCTGGGTCTTGAGTTCAGTCATTTGTTCCAAAGCGCCATCTATCTATTGTAAAATAATAGGGTATATTGGCGCTGCCAAATAATATAAATAAATAAATGGGAGAAAAAATGTTCCTTATACACACTAGGCAAATATAAGCAGTACACCACAATTAAATCCACAAATGATATTATTAATAAACGCCTACCAACTAAGGGCAATTTGTACTAGACCAATAAATAGATAAATTACACAAACATTATTTATGATAAAACATTAATAGATGATATGGTGCAGAACTAAAGTGACTGAAGACAATTGTCCTAAACCAATAAATAGAAAAAATACAAGAATATTATCTGTGATAAAACATTAGTAGGTGATGTGGTGAAAAATAGATTAAAGTGGCTAGTGCTAATTAGAAAGCATAAATAAATGTAAACACTAGGTGGCAGTGGTGGTGCTATATAAATACTTGGAATATAAATATAGGGGTATCCAGGTGAAAAATATAATAGATATATAGTGGTTAGTACCAGGTGAAGTACAGGAATAAAAATAAATAAATGGTAGAGGTGTCTAAAAAAATTCCCAAGTGATGATATACAAACAAACTTCAATAAATAAGTGATATCTGGTGATTAATATGTGATATAACTAAATTTGTATAAGTGATCCAGTAAAAAAGTCCATAAAAAATGTTTAGTGTTACACAGAGTCCATAGATGAAATATATAGAATAAATTTTAAAAGTGCTAAAATAGTGCAAAAAATCCTCCTGGAAGAGAGAAGTGAATCCCAGTGGTGGTTTCAGGATGTGGGTGCTGGGTGAGGAAAATCTGTGCTCCCCTCTCAATAAAGCCCGCACTCACCAGAGAGCGGCACCCCTACAGGGGTAAATCCCTCGGTAAAGCCCGGTTACACTCTCCACTTCTCCTGGGGTTAGTCCTACTTCCTCTCTCCCATAAATATGTATGCAAGCGATAAGGGATATCAAAGGCAGCGGCATGCAGCTGTACCTTTCCGATTATTCCTTCCACCAAGCCAAGACAGATTGGATTCCAAGCCAGGAGCAGGTCAGTGGCCAGAATCCCTTTTAGGGGTGGAGCAGGGCCGCCGATATATTTCCAGGTCGGAGCACAGATTTTCCTCACCCAGCACCCACATCCTGAAACCACCACTGGGATTCACTTCTCTCTTCCAAGAGGATTTTTTGCACTATTTTTGCACTTTTAAAATGTATTTTATATATTTCATCTATGGACTCTGTGTAACACTAAACATTTTTTATGGACTTTTTTACTGTATCACTTATACGAATTTAGTTATATCACATATTAATCACCAGATATCACTTATTTATTGAAGTTTGTTTGTATATCATCACTTGGGAATTTTTTTAGACTCCTCTACCATTTATTTATTTTTATTCCTGTACTTCACCTGGTACTAACCACTATATATCTATTATATTTTTCACCTGGATACCCCTATATTTATATTCCAAGTATTTATATAGCACCACCACTGCCACCTAGTGTTTACATTTATTTATGCTTTCTAATTAGCACTAGCCACTTTAATCTATTTTTCACCACATCACCTACTAATGTTTTATCACAGATAATATTCTTGTATTTTATCAATTTATTGGTTTAGGGCAATTGTCTTCAGTCACTTTAGTTCTGCACCATATCATCTATTAATGTTTTATCATAAATAATGTTTGTGTAATTTACCTATTTATTGGTCTAGTACAAATTGCCCTTAGTTGGTAGGCGTTTATTAATAATATCATTTGTGGATTTAATTGTGGTGTACTGCTTATATTTGCCTAGTGTGTATAAGGAACATTTTTTCTCCCATTTATTTATTTATATTATTTGGCAGCGCCAATATACCCTATTATTTTACATTATCTGAATATAGCTTTATACTATATTTTTGGGGTAGGCTGCAGCCAACCAGCTTCATTTTAATTTTATCCATTTTGCGCGGAATTTTTTCTATGCCATCTATCTATTGATTGTCCAAACTGTAAGAGGAACAACAAGTATATTTATGAAAATGGAACAAATCAGCCAATATAGATGACAATAGCCTATTAAGATAAATTATTATGCTGAGTTTGGAAATTGGAAATGATCGGTTACATTTATTTGCTAATTCCCTCCAGCATTCTCTGGAATTGTTACCTTGACTCCCTTGCTACAAAAAAGTATGTATTTCATATGCTCCTCAGCTACATCTAGAGGCCATAATGCAGTATTTTACAACTGCCCATAATAAAAGAACAGAATACAGCAACCAGGAGTGCATGGTACAAAGAGTTCAGGAGTCAGAAGTGAGTGCAAGGGTCAGGAGTAGTTACTGCATTGAGGGCAGGGTCTAGGAGTGGTTCGTGCACATTTGCAAAGCACAAAGTGCAGGGGACAGAAGTACATAATGTACAGATTAAAAATGTACCCGAAAATGACCCCTTCCTCAGAAGCCTGTAATAAGTGAAACGTTAGAGAGGGTTGGTCCTAGGTGGGACTTCAATGTGCTTTGTCTAGCTCTAATTGAGTTGGATGTGATCTGTGCAACTTACTTTTTTCCTGTGTAGCGCCCCCCCCCCCCCCCCCAAGGAGCCACAGATGAACTGGGATCCCCCACCAGCATACCAAATTTTCACAGGCACTCTAGAGACAGTCTTTATCTTTGAGTGCTTTTGGAACCACCAGGGACTACTTTGAGGTTGGAGTGAGACCTCAATTCCCCTTACTTATAGTCATTAAAATCTGGTATGCAGACCCAATACTCTGTCTGTTTTTTGTTCAAGGGTTCCTCTTGCTGCCAACTCAGTTCCGCATCACAATTTTTTACACCTGCTTGTTTTTATCACGGTGCACAGGGGAGAATGTCTTTGAAGATTACCGTTTTTTTTTTTGTTATATGGACTTTCTTTCATCATTGTTTGTTTTATTTGTGTACACTTACATTTATTATTATGTCTCCATTTATGTGGATTCAGATCAACACTGGTTTTAAAGAGGGTTTTGTAATTTCCCTCTATTATAACATAATATTGTCACATTATTTAGCGTTGCACTTTATCTTTTAATATTTGTTACGGTATTTCCCTTTGTTTATATCCTCCTAACCTCCACCCATTATCTCTAGAAGGTTCTACAACCTTCTAGGACAGGGGATGGCACCAGAGGAGCTGTCAGGATGAGTCATCCAGCCCTGACTCACTGAACCCTGACCCAGAATCACAACTCAGGCTTAGCCCTGAACTAACTAAATTTACCTATGCTAACAAACCTACACTAACCAAAACCTAACCTACATCTAACACACACTAGAGGGTGCTACAACTGTCACCTTTTTTCACTGCTTTTCCCTCTCCACATGCATTAAAGTCAAAGCAAAAGCATATGTTTTTGTCACAGTGCATATTTCTTAAAATGGCACTAAACAATATTCTTATTCTACAAAAGTCATTCATATACATCCACTACTTAATGGCCCTGTAATTAATTTTTCAGGAGCCGCTATGTGCCCTTGGAGACATAGTGGCTGTTCTGCATCCTTGAAGAGGGGGAGGAGGAAGAGAAGGATGGATAAAGGTTGTCTGAACAGTACTAGTGTAGCACTGTCCCTGTAGGGCCTGCAGTAAGATGACTTCTCGGGCCTCCTATGATTACCAGCACACAGTCATTTAAGGTACAGTTCACACATCCCTCCCTATTCCTGGCTTGTCACACAATAAAAAGTCCAGGGGTATTGATTTTTAGTGTTTATTTTGGAATTTGGATGGTAGAAGGGAATTGTAGGATACTCCAACTGTAACTATTCACAGTGGATAAGCACAACTCTCACTTGGCCTCACCAAGTTGCTTGTTGAAGCAGCTGCACTGCTAAATTCATACTGCCACATGTATGGAAAGGGTTAAGTCTCCTTGCTCTTTTCTCCCCAGCAATAGACTTGGTGAACTTACATTATCTTCGGGACATGCACTAGCATCCCCCTTACTAATACCCACCCACTGACTTTTCTAGCTTCAGGGGTGCCCCCCTCAGGTCAGGCCCCTTGACACAGATCTGTAATCACTGTACTGCAGAATCAGATCCTCCAGTGTCTCCCCTTTCAGTCAGCTTCCCTGAACCTCTGGGTTCAGTTCCTCATTAGCACTCTCAAGGCCCTCAGGCCAACCACCTGAGGCCTCACGACCCCTCTACAGAGGAGGAGGCAGCCTCCCCCTCCCTCTGGGACTCTGGTTTCCAGCCAAAAGACCTCGAGTACATGTGCTCCTGGCTTTTATACAGTATCCCAGCATGCACCAAGGCACTTTCCCTCTACAAAATCACCAGGGCTGTATCAAAAGCCTGTTGCACCTGAGCACAATGAGCAGACCTCACTAACAGATCCTGCTCTCAGGTAAGCAGGGAACAATATATATTTACCTGCAGTCCTTCTGGTAAACAGACAGGACCCAAAACGATACTTTCTCTCAAGCACATACCTAGGAGGGTGCTACATCCACCCCCCGTCAAACTGAGCCATGTCCTCATTGGCTCTGGGCATCCGCCCCTACAAAAATATCTGTACAAAAATTTACAAGGAGTATTCCACAAACTTGGAAAGGGGGAAAAGGAAAATACCATATATACAGGGTCATGGGGCATACCTCATATGTGACCAGTGAATACAATAAGTTACGTGAAAAAATATATATCTCTGCTGTACAATATTTACACATAGAAAGGTACCGGTGCATTAAGACCAATGCACCCTCTGCCAAACAAAAATCTGCTTGTATCTTAACTGCTTAAACTACACATAACGACTTTACATATGTACATTGAGGACAGTGGATGGCCTCTCCAAGGCCCGATGGTCCTCTGCAAGCCTGCAAAGGAAAAGGTGAGTACACAGCAATTTGCACATCCTATATACTCATGGTTAGACTGCTCTCTCAAGCAGAGGCGACCTTCTCACCAGCATCATCTCTAGCTCTAACATTCCCATAGAGATCTCCAACACTGCCGGCCCCCCTAAGGGCACGCTTGACTCATTGCTCTGTTGTGCACCTGTAATAGACAAAAACAGAACAAATCCTGCCAAGCTAACTAACACATTATCACTGATTCCATCTGGGAACCATGTTGGACTAGTAATAGGTAGGGATGATCGAACGGTTCGGGTCGACCATCGGTTCGACCCGAACATTGGATGTTCGATATTCGGCCGAATACCGAACTTTTTGCGGCAAAAGTTCGGTATTCGGCCACCAGAACCGCCCAAAATGCACTGGGACAGGAACTGGGCTTTAAAAGCCCGTGATTGGCCCAGAAACGTCTGCAAAAGCCAATGAGGGGGCAGGAGTCTCCTAGGAACGTGATTGGAGTGACTACGGGGACCAGAGGCCAATCAGGAGTGAATACGCCCCACACTATATAAGATGGCCCCGCCTAACCCCTAGCACAGTTATCCAGAGCCTGTTGAAGAGAGTTGAAGCAGTTCTGTCTGACTCCTGCTTGCTACACTACATTTCCTATATATCGAGTGGTTCTAAAGCTCCATATAGCAGAATTGTATTTAGCTTACAGCCAGTGTAGTTAGATACAGCGATTGTGCTGGTTCTTAGAGTTAAAAAAAAAAAAAAAAAATAAAAAAAAAAAACTTAAGGGACAGTGTCAGTCTTCTGCTGTATGGAGCTTTCTATTTAGTGGAAAGGGATATCTAGTGTAGTTAGGGAACTTTGTACTACATTAGTTAGATTTGAAAATTTAGTTTCTGTAGGGAAAGTGTGAGGGTTCTGTTTAGTGAGCACGTGGCACAGTGCTGCTGTATCACAGCAGGTATACGTGCTTGCTAGGCAGCAAAATACAGTGACAACTTAACGCCTGTTGTTCAAAGCGTTAGGTGCACTGTACAAAAGCCTTTGCAACTGTGCGTGACACGCAACTGCTGTGCTGTATCCAGCGACAACTGTGGGTCGCATAGCAGTGTGCGTTTTTCACCGCACACAGTTGCCAACGCATCAGTGACAACCTAACGCCTGTTGTTCAAAGCGTTAGGTCCACTGTGCAAAAGGCTTTGCTACTGTGCGTGAACCGCAACTGCTGTGCTGTATCCAGCGACAACTGTGGGTCGCATAGCAGTGTGCGTTTTTCACCGCACACAGTTGCCAACGCATCAGTGACAACTTAACGCCTGTTGTTCAAAGCGTTAGGTGCACTGTACAAAAGCCTTTGCAACTGTGCGTGACACGCAACTGCTGTGCTGTATCCAGCGACAACTGTGGGTCGCATAGCAGTGTGCGTTTTTCACCGCACACAGTTGCCAACGCATCAGTGACAACCTAACGCCTGTTGTTCAAAGCGTTAGGTCCACTGTGCAAAAGGCTTTGCTACTGTGCGTGAACCGCAACTGCTGTGCTGTATCCAGCGACAACTGTGGGTCGCATAGCAGTGTGCGTTTTTCACCGCACACAGTTGCCAACGCATCATTGAGAAATATGCCTGGTAGACCAAGAAAAGGCATACGTGGCCCTGCTGCGGAAAGGGGCACAGCTTCTAGGGTGTCTAGAGGCAGGGGTGGACGTGGTGGTCAGTCCTCAGCCAGGCCACCATTTGGATTGTTCTCCGGCAGTGGCCAAGCTATACCTCCACAGTATGTACAGGAGGTGGTGGACTATATGAACAAACCCTCATCATCGGCATCATCTGCAACTACAGTGACCCAGGCAGAGAAAAGTGGTCATTCTTCTGCAGTTGTCAGAACAAATACAGATGAGTCCATGTCCACCTCATGTCCTCCCTTAGACCCAATTTCAGACATGGCAGAGGAGTCAGCTGAGCTGTTTGACCACAGTGTCGGCCATCTACTCCAGCCTGATGCTCAGTCCTTTATGGAGTCTGATGTTGGGTCTGAGTTTGAGGAGGAGGCAGAGCAAACAAGAGGGGAGAGCAGACGGCCCGCTCCATCTAAGGCCGCACCTGTTGTCTCCCAGGCCAGGCCTGATGCTCAGTCTTTGATAGAATCAGATGTTGGGTCTGAGGTTGAGGAGGAGGCAGAGCAAACAAGAGGGGAGAGCAGACGGCCCGCTCCATCTAAGGCCGCACCTGTTGTCTCCCAGGCCAGGCCTGATGCTCAGTCTTTGATGGAGTCAGATGTTGGGTCTGAGGTTGAGGAGGAGGCAGAGCAAGCAAGAGGGGAGAGCAGACGGCCTACTCCATCTAAGGCCGCACCTGTTGTCTCCCGGGCCACTATACACACCTCATCTTGCTGGGCCTTTTTTGAGACATCCCATGCAGATAAAACAGTTGCGATCTGCAAGATTTGTAAGAAGGGTATAAAACGTGGCAAAAATGTCAACCACCTGGGTACAAGCTGCCTAAACAGGCATTTGACAACCCACCACTCGGCCCGTTGGCAGGAGCATTTAAAGAACCCACAAAAGGGCCAAAGATTGGTCAGTCGGCCTCCTAGTTCTCCTCGCGCTCCTCCTCATGCTCCATCTGCTCCACCTGCTCCACCTGCACATCAGTCTGTTCCTGGCCCTGCTATAGTCACTCGTCACCTGTTGGCAGCCTCCACTGGCAGGGATGATGATATAGCAGGCAGTGTCGCATCTACCTCCAGCACACCACCAGCTGTATCATCTAGACGCCAAATTTCGATTCCACACATGCTGGAACGAAAAAAAATGTATACTCCCCGCCACCCACATGCCCAGCGTCTAAACAGTAGTTTGGCTAAACTACTGGCTCTGCAACTATTACCATTTAACCTGGTAGAGTCTGCTCCCTTCCGTGACTTCGCAAAATGTGCAGTTCCACAGTGGCAGGTGCCAAGTCGGCATTACTTTTCCCGTAAGGCCCTGCCATCCCTATACCAACATGTGGAAGGCAATGTAGTGTCATCCCTGGCCAAGTCAGTCAGCCGTAAGATACACTTGACGGCTGACACTTGGTCAAGCAAACATGGGCAGGGACGGTACATTTCTGTCACTGCTCACTGGGTGACACTGCTTGCCAGTGGAAGGGATTGTAGCCAGGGCTCGGTGCTGCAGCCAGTGTTGCCCCCACGTCTGCAAACAGCTGGTGGTGTCGCTGATCCGGGTAGATCGATCACTTCTACCCCCTCCTGCTCCTCCTCCTCTACCTCCTCCATGCCCTCCTCTGCAGAATGGTCCTTTGAATATGATGAGATACCACGTAAACGTTCAAAGGGCTATTCTATGTCTCAGGCCAAAAGGTGTCACGCAGTGCTGCAGCTTGTGTGTCTAGGGGACAGGCAGCACACTGCCCCTCAGATTCTTGGGGCTCTGCAGGCACAGGCCCAGAGGTGGTTGACACCACGCCAGCTGCAGCCAGGGATGGTGGTTACTGATAATGGGTCAAACCTCCTGGCCGCCCTTCGTCAGGGAAAGTTAACCCATGTGCCATGCCTGGCGCATGTCCTGAATCTAGTGGTACAGCGGTTTTTGAACTCGTACCCGGGAATGCAGGATGTGCTAAGGATGGTAAGAAGGGTGTGCAGTCACTTCAGGCGGTCGTACAGTGCCACTGCACGTTTGGCCGAAGTGCAGCGCGAGTTTCACCTGCCGGTACACCGCCTCATCTGTGACATGCCCACCCGCTGGAACTCCACCTTGGCTATGCTGCAGCGCCTGTACACGCAGCAGAGGGCCCTCAATGAATACCTATGCGAGTACGGCACCAGCACTGGCTCTGCGCGCCTGGGCTTCTTTTCACCACGGCAGTGGCTTTTGATTAAGGATGCATGCGCTGTCCTCTCGCCATTTGAGGAGGCCACAAGGATGGTCAGCCGGGACAGCGCATGCATCAGTGACACCCTACCGGTACTGTTTTTGTTGGAGCACACTCTGCGTGGCATTATGGACAGGGCACTGGAGGCAGAGCAGCAGGAGGAAGAGGAGGACTTCCTTGCCTCTCAAGGCCCCCTTTATCCTGAGAATCCTGACCCCATTATGCCTAGCTCCCAGAGGCCCGAGCAGGATCCAGGGGTGGAAGAGGAGGAGGAGGACGATTCTGCGGGAACTTTTGCAGGGTTTGAGGAGGAGGAAGACATGCGGCAATCTGCAAGGCCTAGTTTGACTCCCTCGGGACACTTTGGAGTAGTACGTGGCTGGGAGGAGGAGGAGCCCGTTGAAGATAATGTCGTTATGAGTGACCCCGAGGAGTCAGCTTCTCAGGCCTTCGCTAATTTGCGACGCATGGGAAACATCATGCTCCAGAGCCTGCGAAAGGACCCCAGAATCAAGGCCATTAAAGAGACTAACCACTATTGGTTGGCCACCCTACTTGACCCCCGGTACAAGTGTAAAGTCTCGGAGCTTTTCCCATCCACCCATAGAGTCCACAGGATCAAATCCCTTGAGGACAGTCTCAAGAGGAATCTGGTGAACATGTTCCCCGACTCCCGTAGGGTGCAGGGGCGGGGACAACCTACCATGGATTCTACTGGTGGTCACGAGAGGAGCGTTGGAGAAGGCGTGCGGTTGACGGATGCCTTTCGGTCTTTTTTTAGTCCTCACCGCCCAGGCCTCTCAGCTGCCACATCGCATCGACACCGTCTGCATCACATGGTGGACGATTACGTGAGGGCACAAAGTGACACAGAGGGCTTTTCATGTGACGAATCCGATCCACTGGCATGCTGGGTCTTAAGATTAGACCACTGGCCAGAACTGGCCCAGTATGCCATGGAGTTGTTGGCCTGCCCTGCTTCCAGTGTCCTATCGGAACGGGCATTCAGCGCAGCAGGAGGATTCGTCACAGACCATCGAACTAGACTCTCCACCGACTCAGTCGACCGTTTGACATTCATTAAGATGAATCAGTCGTGGATATCAAGCTTTGATGCACCTGATGCAGACCTTGTAGACTAGGCTATCGTTGTGATGTGGCAGTTGAGCCTCAGTTTAAGCCTGGACCATAGTGCCACCCTCAAACCCTCCTCTCATTCTCTTTACGTTCACAGAACCTCATTTTGGTTATGACAAAAACGACAATGTTTGCGCACCTGTTCCACAGGTGCACACCTTTACAATTTTTGGGCCTCCTTCAACACCAGCTCTTTGGGGTTAAGGTGGGGAGGCTATGCTAAAACAAAAACGACAATGTTTGCGCACCTGTTCCACAGGTGCACACCTTTACAATTTTTGGGCCTCCTTCAACACCAGCTCTTTGGGGTTAAGGTGGGGAGGCTATACTAAAACAAAAACGACAATGTTTGCGCACCTGTTCCACAGGTGCACACCTTTACAATTTTTGGGCCTCCTTCAACACCAGCTCTTTGGGGTTAAGGTGGGGAGGCTATACTAAAACAAAAACGACAATGTTTGCGCACCTGTTCCACAGGTGCACACCTTTACAATTTTTGGGCCTCCTTCAACACCAGCTCTTTGGGGTTAAGGTGGGGAGGCTATGCTAAAACAAAAACGACAATGTTTGCGCACCTGTTCCACAGGTGCACACCTTTACAATTTTTGGGCCTCCTTCAACACCAGCTCTTTGGGGTTAAGGTGGGGAGGCTATGCTAAACAAAAACTACCATGTTTGCGAACCTGTTCCACAGGTGCACACCTTTACAATTTTTGGGCCTCCTTCAACACCAGCTCTTTGGGGTTAAGGTGGGGAGGCTATGCTAAAACAAAAACTACAATGTTTGCGCACCTGTTCCACAGGTGCACACCTTTACAATTTTTGGGCCTCCTTCAACACCAGCTCTTTGGGGTTAAGGTGGGGAGGCTATGCTAAAACAAAAACTACAATGTTTGCGCACCTGTTCCACAGGTGCACACCTTTACAATTTTTGGGCCTCCTTCAACGCCAGCTCTTTGGGGTTAAGGTGGGGAGGCTATGCTAAAACAAAAACGACAATGTTTGCGCACCTGTTCCACAGGTGCACACCTTTACAATTTTTGGGCCTCCTTCAACACCAGCTCTTTGGGGTTAAGGTGGGGAGGCTATGCTAAACAAAAACTACCATGTTTGCGAACCTGTTCCACAGGTGCACACCTTTACAATTTTTGGGCCTCCTTCAACACCAGCTCTTTGGGGTTAAGGTGGGGAGGCTATGCTAAAACAAAAACTACAATGTTTGCGCACCTGTTCCACAGGTGCACACCTTTACAATTTTTGGGCCTCCTTCAACACCAGCTCTTTGGGGTTAAGGTGGGGAGGCTATGCTAAAACAAAAACTACAATGTTTGCGCACCTGTTCCACAGGTGCACACCTTTACAATTTTTGGGCCTCCTTCAACACCAGCTCTTTGGGGTTAAGGTGGGGAGGCTATGCTAAAACAAAAACTACAATGTTTGCGCACCTGTTCCACAGGTGCACACCTTTACAATTTTTGGGCCTCCTTCAACACCAGCTCTTTGGGGTTAAGGTGGGGAGGCTATGCTAAACAAAAACTACCATGTTTGCGAACCTGTTCCACAGGTGCACACCTTTACAATTTTTGGGCCTCCTTCAAAGCCAGCTCTTTGGGGTTATGGTGGGGAGGCTCCGCCAACACCAAAACTACCATGTTTGCGCACCTGTTCCACAGGTGCACACCTTCATAATTTTTACGCCTTCTTCAACACCAGCTCTTTGGGCTTACAGTGGTATGGCTCCGCCAACACCCAAACAACAATTTTTGCGCACCTGTCACACAGATGCATATCATTGTAATTTTTTTCCTTACAAAGGCAATTATTGCTTTCATTACCAGCACTTTCATAGGGATATGGTGTCAAGGCATCGTCCGCACCACCAAATGCCCAATTTTTAAGCATCCTTTACTTCTATTCAAAGTCAAGAGACAACAGTATTCATCCAAAACATCTCTAATCTTGTTCACTCTGCACTACATTGTGGCCCCTACCCCTAACCCTCAATGTATCCGTGCATATATGTCTGTTTCTTGTGAGATTTCAAGTTAAAGTGCACCAAACACCATTTTACATGAAATAAAGTGCAATTACATACATCTTTGGACTTCTTGAAACATTTGGTAATAAAAGCCCCATTGTGGAAATACACCCGTTAATTATATGCACATTTAAAGAGACAGCACCTTTTTCCAAAAAAACCTCTAATCTTGTTCCCAGTGCACTGCATTATGTCCCCATCATACACATTGGCTGAGCCGTTGATTAGGAGCAAAAGAAAGGTGCGGTTAAGCAAAAAAGTCATTTTTGAAGGTTTGGTATGCTGTAATTCTGGTTCTGGACATGCTACAGAGCTGAAACTTCACAGGTACACCTTTTAGACCCCCCAGACACTAAATCCAAAGAAATCTCTTTTTTTTTTTTTTTTTTAATTTTTTCAATAATTGGCTATCTATCAAAAACGACAATTTTTAAGAACTTTTTTTTGTGTGATTAATAGTCCCTGGGGCATGACCCAGAACCCTAGGCACTTTTTAGGGGCATTTATTGGGTTTTAGGGCTTAAAAATGGTGTTTTTTGATTACAGAAGTTCGGGTCCCATTGATTTCAATGGGGTTCTGAAATCCGAACCGAACTTTCGTGAAGTTCGGGTGTTCTGGTCGAACCAAACTTTTCAAAAGTTCGATCATCCCTAGTAATAGGCACAGCCCCTCTCAGACACCAGTGCACTGACTCTTTCCTATTCTAGTCAGACCCACAAGTTAGGATGAAGAAATGCGGAGTCCACCTGACTGGTGTTCACAGTGTTCTTTCCTTCTGTAACACCGATGCAACACATCTTTTTCTGGCGGCAAGCTATTCTTGCTGTAGCCTCAGCAAAGCTTGCCTTACTTGTGAGTCTCTGTAATAACTCTTCAAGGGATTCTTCACTCTGGCATCCCCTTCTCTAAAGAGGCAATGAGCCGCCACCCTTTTCTCACAAGGTGGCAACTCACACAAAGTTTCCTTCAGCATTTCTCTGGCTCACTGGCCCAAGGAATCTTCACAGTTTCCTTTAAACAAAGTATCTTCGCAAAGTGTCCTTTCTCTTATATCTAATTATCCTGGCCCATTGACCCAAAGGATCTTCGCAAAGTGTCCTCTTTCAACACTTCTTCTTGTGACAACATTGGTCCAAAGACCAAGAAGATCTTCACAAAAGTCCTTTGAACAGGAAGTCTTTGTGAAGTAGGGTGTTTGCCCCTTCCAGGTAGCAGCCCCTGACTTTAACAGGAGAAGTTATTTGTGGTAGAGGTCCTTCTCCCAGGGGGAGAAACTGTAGCAGTTTCGCTGAATTTCATCTTCTTTTGCCAGAATAGAAAGGAAGGGGATTCTGGAATAGGGCCTCCGCTCTAACAGCAACTTTGATGTCAACAGAACTCTTCAGGCACACTGGCCCCTTTGTAACTCTCTCTCTCCAATCAACATTTTACACTCTTCAGGTTAGCTAGCCCCTTTAGTAACTCAATTTTCCTGACAGGGACAAGAACTCTGCACACTTCAGTAGTAATGATCTTTCATTCAGGATTTTGAATGCTGATGGCCCAGGCTTCGCCTTTTCCATCTGGGCTGTTGACTTCTACTCGGTCAATGTAGATGGACCGCCCCAGATTCCGATTTGCCTTGACAGATTAGAAGGTGCCCCATAGTTGAGGCTTGGACTGGTTTCTGTATGGTTTAGGGACATAAAGAAAGTCCCAAATGGCTTCATCACACCAAGCCCCTCTCTTTTCCTCGATCTCCTCCATTATCTCCCGAGGAGTGTAAGGATAGTCATATCCATATTCCAGGGCCATCTTCTTCTGTACCAGGCCCTGAAAGCAGGAGAACCTGGGAAGTTTTTGCTTGTCTCCTCTCCCAGGTGGGGTATATAGGGTCTCCACTCTTTTGATGAGGCTGGCATAAGCATTTTGAACACGAGTCTGGGCGATGTTGCGTGGTGGGAACAGATTTGGGACCCTTTTGGCGTAGGCCTCGCATAACCCCAGATTCCCTGCACACTGCATTTGGACGATGGCTGCCTCAGTCTCTTCACTGAGGGAACTGGAACTCGCAGGGCTGCTTCTCTCCTCAGTTCCCCAGTCCCACTCAGTCTCTACTTCAGACTTCCAATCATCAATTCCCTCTTCCAGGGACCCACACTAATGTTGGAAACTGGGTGACCCTATATTAATGACCCCGGCTTCCTCCTCACTAGACGCACTGGAAGCTTTTAACTTCTAGCCCAATAATTCCCCTCTTCAAGAACCAGACTGTTCATTGTTGCAACTGTTGCCGATGCATCTTGCGGCCGCTGCTCGCCCCTCGCAATTTGCATAAACTACAGCTCTGAAATGTGAGTCTCCCTGGTTTTGGAGATGGTGGTACAGGTTTGCATCACTGGTCATGCCCCTGGGGTGCTTTCGACACTTTCCATCCTCTTCCCACAGGGATCGCCACTCTGGGTGTCAACAACTCATGTGTAATTTCTGTCTCCCAGCTTACATACAGTCTCCTGGGTTGGCAATCACTCCTCTCCGTCTGCTACAACATGTCATCGGCTACATACCAGCCCCAGATGCTCCATGTCCCCTCCGCTGCACAGGGCCAAGCTTTCTTGGGCACTAGTTGCATCCCGGTGTCCCACATGGTCGAGCTTGGTGACTCAGTCTGCTTGTCAATAAATAAATAAATAGTGTCACTCGATGTAAATCCATTGTCAATCAAGTCGCCTTCCGTATCGCCACCCCGGTAAATAATAAGAATCAAAAACACTCCTGACTCCTGGGAGGCTTCCCGCCGTATGGCTGCCCTGGGCTTTGACATTTCTTATATAGATAGGGGGTGGGGCCACCTGCCTACGTCCCCCAGTGGCACCGCCGCCTTCTGATGTCACAGGCCCAGCATGCACCAGTCACACCAATCGCAACATTGAAATTGTGATGCTTCACTTGAAGTAGACTTGAAGTGACTTAATGCACAGATGTCTGTGCAAGTCTTACCTGAACTTGCAAAAAGTAGTCTAAGAACTACTTTCAAAATCGGTGCAACTCCGATGGATTTGGACTTGTACTGATTTGACAGCTTCCATTGCAGACAATAGGGTGTAACTTGTCATGCGATTTGAAACTATCAAATCGCATGACAAGTCGCAGAGGTGTGACTGGAGGCTTAAGGGCAACTCCACTTTCCTTGAAAAAAAAAATAGCAAATAAAAAAATAATATAGCATATACAATTGCTACACAAGTCATATTATAATTGAATGTTATTAAAAATGACATTTCCTTTTCAATCTGCAGCTCTCTAATTTTCTGTAAAATGCAATGCACTATGGCAACCTGGAGGCATTGCATATACAGATGTTATACAGAACGCCCCCCAGAAATGTAATTTCCTGCTTGTGTAATTGGCTCACTGATTTTCCTAGAAGTCTGAACTAAGATACAAATAAAATTTTGAGCATCCCCTGCTACAAAAATTTTATTTTTGGCGAAATTCTTCCAAAGGGAAATCACATCTAAAGGAATGCAGACCGAGGGACATGTCCGGTCAGCAGCAGGGACAGCTGCTTCCTAGACAAGCTCCGGCTCTAGTGACCACTAAGCAACCATATCTAGCGATAGAGGTGCCCCTTTTCACTGCCCACATACACCCCAGACAGCTCTGCTCCTGGCGGGATGCAAAAATGAGGATCCCTTTGTTCTGCACGGCAGAAACCAAGGGACTTTTTCATGCCAGCCAGGGACCCGGGTGTACCAAGATGGTGCCTGCCCGGCCACGTGGGCCGCAGCTGCAGAGGTGGCCTCCTCGGATTCCAGCACATCAGCATCCACGGTATGTACACCTGTTTGCCGCTTCCCCTCTGGAGACTTTGATCGCTCTACCCATGACAGTCCTTCCACACGCAGCCCTGCTAAGTTCAAGAAGGCAAAACAGGGAAACTCACATGGAGATGATTCTGACATGGAAGACAATGCTGCAGAGCATTCCGCCCAACCTGCTCTTGAGCACTTTCCTTCCTCATCTCAGCCTGTATCAGTAGCCAATATGAAGTAAATGCTTATTTCATTTAGAGATTCATATTGATGTAGCACTGTCCCTGTAGGGCTTGCTGTGTGATGACTTGTTGGGCTCCTCTGATTACCTGCAGACAGTCACTTGGGGTATATTTCCCGCATTCATCCTTACTCCCAATGGCTTGTTACTCAATAGTCCAGGGATGTTGGTTTTTGATATTTATTCTGGAACTTGGGAGAAGGGAAAAGTGGGATACTCCAACCGGAACTATTTACAGTTGATAAGGACAACTCTCACTTGGCCTCAACAGGTTACTGGTGGAAGCAGTCACACTGCTTTGACCACTGGATGCATATCAAGAACAACAAAAACATCTGCAAAAAATGGTGGCGAATTTGGCAGATATAGAAAACTGATCCCGTATAAATTGTATCAAATTCCGCAGCATCCCAGAATCAATTTCTGCAAATGACCTGAATGGTTTTCTGTGCCAACTGTTCCACAAGCTGGTGCCTGAGGCTAGTGATATAGACTTGATCATAGATAGAGCACAAAGACTTCCCAAGCCCCCTTTCCTTCCTGACACAGTGCCACGAGATGTGCTAGCTAGAATACACTATTATCACATGAAAGAAAAAGCCATGAGCAGCATGAGGGATGCAGACCCTGCCACGTTCCTCATTAGAGAGCAGCAGCTGATTGGTAATTATGAAATCACTCCTATTCACATTCACTTTGCACATGGACACAGACAAACAGCTATTTCTTTAGAAAACCAAAAAGGTAGGAATCTTCAACAAAGTTTGTTAAAAACCTTGCAATGTATATTGATCACCTAGTAGAGAGGAATGTTTTTTTTCTTAACAAGAGTGGAGTTGCTCTTTAAAGCAGCCTTACAAGTGAAAAACAAAGTATTTTATAAAGTAACATCTGTTCCTATTTAACCCTTCATTATGCCTTAGTTAAAGTTACAGAGCTTTACTTAACTCCCTCTCCCTTCTTCCCAAAGCTATTATTTTTCAGATTTTTTGGGGGGTTTTCATAAAAAATAAAAAAAAACTTGACCATGCACACTTTTCTACCTTTTATTCATTTTTTGTTAATTTTTTTAGCCTCAGTTTACCCTGAATGTGGCTATGAAATTGTGCTACTTTAGCGCGATTTCAAAGGCGCCAGTCACTGCGACTTCATGTGCAGCTTGCTGATATCTGTGTGGCTACATGCACAGATGTCTATGCAAGTCACACATAAAATCGCCAAAAATAGCGCAAGAAACTTTTCAAAATCAGTGCAAGTTACAGTTGCACCGATTTGAATGGTTCCATAGGCTCAACTGGTGTGGGGTGTGATTTGTCATGCGTTTTTAAACCTTCAAATTGCAAGACAAGTCGCACTGGTCTAGTGTCACGTCTAGTGTCACTGGGCTTAGTGTCACGTTAAAAAAAATTACAAAAAAAGCAATTATGTTGAAAATATATTTGTAATTCTTTAAAATGTTGTGATAGGAAGAGACTAAAGGAATTGAAAGTGCTAGCCAGGGGTTGGAGGCCTATAATTCACCCCTATTTACACCACTTTGTTATGATCAGAGGTGGGAGACTTATTAAACATACCACTTTATTCCCCTTTAAAACTGGTAGTCAAGGTTGGGAGGCTTTAAATACAAATCTATTTTCGGTTTTCACATTTAGTAAATATAAAAGGCCAATTAGACTCCCCTATTTACATATCTTTTACACTGATGGTCAGAGGTGGGAGGTCTATAATGCACTTCAGTAAAGTTCTCATTTATACTCTTTGGGGTGTAGTTAAACAAATTTTCATTGCCATTCATCCAGAGTATCAGCATGTACTTTGGTTCTGTGTGATTTGGGCCAAAACAAATGTTCTTCAGGCTTTATTTTCTTCTAAATAAACAAATTAGCAAATTAATGTAACTATTAGAAATGATTGATTTAATTTGTTTGCAAATTTCTCAAGTGTTCTCTAGATTTGTTACATTCTGTCTCTTGTATTTCCAATGCTCCTCAGCTTCATCTAGTGGCCATAATTCAGTAATGCTGCCTATGATAAAAGACTGTAGCTGAGTGTCTGTCAGTCTATTGTTTACATATACTGTATCTGGCTGTGGAGGTGTTCTTCTCGATTCATCCACCACTGCCTTTACCCCCCCCCCCCACACCGTTCCCCCCGGGTGCACTGTAGACGTTTGTGCAACTGCTGGCTGTCGCTGCTGCATTGTGAAGTGACAGAAGCTGGATCCAAGTGAGAGCAAGCTCAGTGTAATCTTGCTCTTCTCTCCCCCCTCCCTCCTGCAATGCCAATCAGATCCTTTTAGAGGGCAGGAGAGGGAGAGCCAATTGATGGATTAGAAAGGTTTACTGTGCAAGTGCCAGGATTATGGGAGCTGTAGTCTTAAAGGGGTTGCTGGTCTATACTTGTGAATGGAAACTAAGGGCTACTGGACTTTAAGTTTCACAAGCCCATGCATCAATAGGGTGAAAGTTTTCACTGTTTTCCTGGGAAAATTTGCCAAGGGTGGATTAGTACTGGGAAGAGAGCAATGATAACAGATCTGCAACCAGGGTCTGTGTCCTGCAGCCAATGGACCAGAGCCATTAAAGCAGACCTGTTGCTGTGCCTGTTCCCCAACATAAGGGAGAGGGGACAGGCATGCACCTGAACCTGCTGGAGCTGCCTTCTGAGACTGAGTTGAGAGAGAAAATCGTTCTGTCTTCAGGGTCTGATCTGAAAGACTGTGGCCTGTGTGAGGATCTGGAACCCGACTTCTGAATCCAGCTGATTGCCAAGCCATTGGGACCAAGCTAGTTTCCTGCCAGAAGTGGTTGGCTGAACTACACATCTTATTCTACACAGCCCTTGCCGTACACACTAAACACAGTA
Organism: Pelophylax lessonae; assembly: GCF_965119305.1. Classification (NCBI taxonomy): domain Eukaryota; kingdom Metazoa; phylum Chordata; class Amphibia; order Anura; family Ranidae; genus Pelophylax; species Pelophylax lessonae. The sequence goes on from NC_138768.1 coordinate 689,940,259, forward strand.
GAAACCACTCTTACCCAGCTGCTCATATAAACTCACTGCCAACGTGAATCACCTAAAGAAGGGCCCCACTGAAAGCCGAAAGCCAGCCAATGTTAACTTTTAGGCCCCAGGTACTTTCAGAAACCCTAGAGGACCATATGTTAGGACCACATAATCCAATCTGCTGCGGATGGTAAATCCAAAGTGTGCACACATAGTCCTTGTTACTCTTGCGTTAGTTAATACCATTATAGAGACTCTAGTTACATCTGTTGTAGCTCAATTTAGCTCCACTATTATCTTTTGAGTGCCAGTTAGTGAGTCTTTAATTATTCATATCATATAGTGCTCCTAAGTCTGTATAAATATCTGTTTATCAATTTATTATTGATTGATTGCATTTGCCATAATGTACTGTACTTATTTAATTTACCACCATGTTGTTTGTGACCTGATTCCTGTGTATTCTTAGAGTGGCAGTTTTCTAAATCTCAGTTCACAGGTATAAACAATTTTTAGTTTATGACTGAGTTTGTCAATGGGGACCGAGCAGTTAGGAGAGTCATAGCAGAACAGAGAACCCATCACCACCAGAGGCTTCTGTGGTGTTAAGCTCTACAAGAACATTTGTTCACAAGAAAAAAAAAAAAAAGCTTAAAGAGCTGAATAGCTATACGATTTTGTTTTTTAATAGAAAGATCCCTTAAAGTCTATCTAAAGCCAAGTATGAAAATGTGATATAACATAGCTTACCAATCTTTAGATGAACTGCATTAAGTTACATGTGTGTTGGGACTACAGAACACCTCCCCCTCTCCTCTTCTCCATTACATGAATGGAGGGGGTGGGGTAGTCTGTAGTCCACAGAAGAAATTGGGAAGGGCTTATTATCATGATTGGGATTTTAGCTAACTACAGGAAGTTAACCTGCTGCATTTCTAATAGGAACAACAGGTATAATTTTGCACTTGCAACATATCTATTCAAAAAGACAAAGCATGAGAAATTGTGCATGAATTGGAGAGATATACTAAATACACATAAATGGTGGTGGACAGTAAACTCCTACAAGTTGTAGCCAGAGAATTTGAATGGATCACTCAGAATTCTGAGGTACTGACAGGACTATTCAGTGAGTGAGGCACTGGCGGGAGTACTCAGAGACTGAAGTGCTGGTGGGAGTACTCAAAGACTGAGGTGCAGACAGGACTACTCAGAGACTGAGGTGCAGACAGGACCACTCAGACTGGGTGCAAGCATAACTACTCAGAGAATGAGGGGCAAGCAGGAGTACTCAGACTGAGGTGCTGGCAGGACTACTCAGAGACTGAGGCACTGGCAGGACTACTCAGAGACTGAGGTGCTGGCTGGACTGCTCAGAGACTGAGGTGTAGGTAGGACTACACAGAGACTGAGGTGCAGCCAGGACTACTCAAAGACTGAGGGGTAAGCAGAAGTACTTAGGCTGAAGTTCTGGCAGGACTGTTCAGAGACTGAGGTGCGGGTAGGATTACACAGAGACTGAGGTGAAGGCAGCATGTAGGCAGGTGCTAAATAACTGCTGCCCAACAGGGAGGGAAAGAGTTATTTTTTCCCAGGTGTCTTTCCTGGAACACTTCTGCTTGGCTCTGTCCCTTTCCTGTGCATATAAATTAGGAAGGAGTTCTGCCCAGAGTAGACAAGCCATATGGGAGAAGAGAGGCTGCCCGCTGCAATGTAACCCAATCCTCCAGCACACCATCTGCCCAGAGGGTCTCTGCTCAGCTTTAGCTACCTTCTCTGCTGCGGTAACTGTCCAGCCTGAGAAGCCAGCCAACATTCCTCAGGCTGCTGAGGCTTGTAGTACCACAACACACAGCCTGCTGCATGGAAAGGAAAGACACAGACAGTCAGCAAGGTGTGGAAGAGAGCTTCTGTCCTGATTTCAGTAAAGCTGCTAAAATCCTGTGTCCTAGAGTCATGACAGGACCCGTGAGATGGGTGTCAAATTCTAGCTGAATTGGTGGAACGGGACACTGCAATGTGATGTCTCCTATGATCACGGGACACCTGTACACAGCAAAGAGAGTGAAAGGCCCGTGTGCACCAGGGGAGTAGGCCCTGTCCACAAGCATTAAACAGAGACCAAGGTGCAGGCAGGACTACTGAGAGACTGAGGTGCAGGCAGGTCTACTCAGAGACTGAGGTGCAGGCAGGTCTACTCAAAGACTGAATTGCAGGCAGGACTACTCAGAGACTAAAGTGCAGGCAGGACTAATCAGAAACTGAGGTGTAGACAGGACTACTCAGAGATTGAGGTGCAGGTAGTACTACTCAAAGACTCAGGTTGGACTAATGAAAGACTGAGGTGCAGGCAGGAGTACTTAGACTGAGGTTCAGGCAGGATTAATCAGAGACTGAGGTGCAGGCAGGTTTACACAGAGACTCAGCTGCCTGTGGGAAGCCTCTACTGTGTATTGTGTAAGGAGAGGAGCTACTTCTAGTGATCAGTCAGAGTTCTTCCCGAATCCCAACCCCTAAACCAGCAATTGAAGTGTCCTTTCACTGCCACTGACTATTAATTGTAAAATATTTTTTTTTTCCACAATAACTTTTTTTTAAATATGGACTTTGCCCCTGGGTCCCAAAGCAACTGCATGGGATGTTATGGCTGTAGTTACACCCTTGATAATAAACCTTCCGACCCAACTCATTTACTTTTGTAGGTTAGAATTCCTTGTTATGGTTTTAATTATAAGGTTTGCAACATCAGTCATTTGAAACAAGCATTTTATTGACTGCTAGAAATCCATTAAATGCTCACATAACAAAAGCCAGGTATTGACTTGTTTTGAGCTGAAAAGGAAGGGGAAGCCAAGGTCAATATCCTTATGGCAGGAGCAATGACTCCTGATATCTAGCTACTTAGTCAAGAGAATGTGCAATGTTTTCACATTGATTTCAGCAGTGATTTACTTTACCAAATCTAACTTTATTTTTAATTTAAAAAATCACAAATTATAATAAAATTATGGTCAACAATTCTGAAAACATGGTTCGAGTTAGAACATATTTATTTTGTTTTATTATAAGTCCTCAAATGTCCAGTCAATCACATCTCCGGTGTAGCACAATTTTTTCCCAGTCACAGGCTATGACCTATGGAGCAAAGCTCATCTAATCAAGGTTTACTGAATATTGTGTGACATCAGCATGGTTTAGCCTGCAAATTCAGAGCGGACAACTTCAGGGAATAACGTCTTTTACCAAGACTGGATTTCTGCATAGCCAACATATGCCATGGCTTAGAGCAGCAGGATTTTCAGTGGCAGCACACAGCCACGCATTATGTTATACAGTACTTAATAACACATTCCCAAAACTAAAAGGTTCCTATTGCCCTATTTACTGTTTCAACATTACTGGATCTTCATTATTGCACTACTCCTTTGGTCATTAGTTTTAGATGCACTAACACAGAGAAGGCAAACTTTTTCTTTCAGCCTCTTTGCCCTGTTTTTTGCATGCCTTGTACAGTGGGTACGGAAAGTATTCAGACCCCCTTACATTTTTCACTCTTTGTTATATTGCAGCCATTTGCTAAAATCATTTAGGTTCATTCTTCTTCCTCATGAATGTACACATAGCACCCCATACTGACAGAAAAACACAGAATTGTTGACATTGTTGCAGATTTATTAAAAAAGAAAAACTGAAATATCACATGGTCCTAAGTATTCAGACCCTTTGCTGTGACACTCATATATTTAACTCAGGTGCTTTCATTTTCTTCTGATCATCCTTGAGATGGTTCTACACCTTCATTTGAGTCCAGCTGTGTTTGATTATACTGATTGGACTTGATTAGGAAAGCCACACACCTGTCTATATAAGACCTTCCAGATCACAATGCATGTCAGAGCAAATGAGAATCATGAGGTCAAAGGAACTGCCTGAAGAGCTCAGAGACAGAATTGTGGCAAGGCACAGATCTGGCCAAGGTTACAAAAAGATTTCTGCTGCACTTAAGGTTCCTAAGAGCACAGTGGCCTCCATAATCCTCAAATGGAAGACGTTTGGGACGACCAGAACCCTTCCTAGAGCTGGCCGTCCGGCCAAACTGAGCTATCGGGGAGAAGAGCCTTGGTGAGAGAGGTAAAGAAGAACCCAAAGATCACTGTGGCTGAGCTCCAGAGATGCAGTCAGGAGATGGGAGAAAGTTGTAGAAAGTCAACCATCACTGCAGCCCTCCACCAGTCGGGGCTTTATGGCAGAGTGGCCCGACGGAAGCCTCTCCTCAGTGTAAGACACATGAAAGCCCGCATGGAGTTTGCTAAAAAACACCTGAAGGACTCCAAGATGGTGAGAAATAAGATTCTCTGGTCTGATGAGACCAAAATAGAACTTTTTGGCCTTAATTCTAAGCGGTATGTGTGGAGAAAATCAGGCACTGCTCATCACCTGTCCAATACAGTCCCAACAGTGAAGCATGGTGGTGGCAGCATCATGCTGTGGGGGTGTTTTTCAGCTGCAGGGACAGGACGACTGGTTGCAATCGAGGGAAAGATGAATGCGGCCAAGTACAGGGATATCCTGGACAAAAACCTTCTCCAGAGTGCTCTGGACCTCAGACTGGGCCGAAGGTTTACCTTCCAACAAGACAATGACCCTAAGCACACAGCTAAAATAACGAAGGAGTGGCTTCACAACAACTCCGTGACTGTTCTTGAATGGCCCAGCCAGAGCCCTGACTTAAACCCAATTGAGCATCTCTGGAGAGACCTAAAAATGGCTGTCCACCAACGTTTACCATCCAACCTGACAGAACTGGAGAGGATCTGCAAGGAGGAATGGCAGAGGATCCCCAAATCCAGGTGTGAAAGACTTGTTGCATCTTTCCCAAAAAGACTCCTGGCTGTATTAGATCAAAAGGGGGCTTCTACTAAATACTGAGCAAAGGGTCTGAATACTTAGGACCATGTTATATTTCAGTTTTTCTTTTTTAATAAATCTGCAACAATGTCAACAATTCTGTGTTTTTCTGTCAGTATGGGGTGCTATGTGTACATTCATGAGGAAGAAGAATGAACTTAAATGATTTTAGCAAATGGCTGCAATATAACAAAGAGTGAAAAATGTAAGGGGGTCTGAATACTTTCCGTACCCACTGTATTTCATTGTGGTGTGTACTTCAATTAATGGGGCAGCAGTGTTATGGTCACAGGCACCCCTAGATGCTCCACGTAGTCCTACTCTCCCAGCTGGGGGCCAACAGTAAACTAGTCACCCTCAAACTAAATTGTGAATCACTTCTCAGTCCTGGTTCTCAACAAAGACCCTTAACATTGTCCCCCCCCCCAACATGATGGAGGTTCTTAAACCTTTTAACGCAATTCTTTGATCTAATTCCATGCCAACTCACCACATGCCTGGAGCACGCTCTCATGCAGGAGCCTGCAATTTACATGGTTGAAGGTTAGGGCTCTGTAGATCTAGCTTAACTTCTGAGGCCCATTAGATAAGGGGTCCCAAGTCACCAAGCACATGATACATGATTGGGAGTCCTGCTTGCACCCAAGAGGGTGACTACTTCCCCTAACCCCCACCAGTTCTAGGCTGATCAGGTTTGCACGTTACACATTAAAGTATTTTCTCAGCTCTGCACTCCCTCAGCTATACATTTTAGGTCACTTTAAACACAATATTTGGCTTCTGTTACATTCATCATAGACAATAATGAGGCATTGCAGTGGCTTTTCCAAAGCTCTACCAAACATTCTGAAAGGATTCACTTGCATAGCATAATTCTGAGAACCATATGATTGCCAATTCAGTCCTAACGTGTGTGGCAGTAACAGTCCCAGATAGTGCTCAGAGTCCTGACTACATGAAACAGTACCAAAATATGGCTAGGATAACTTATCAAAGTCCTGCTAGTGCTATTCAGAGGGGTTGCTATGATGATAACTTACATAATAAATTCCTTGGTTGTGTCTTTGCATACTTGTCCTTGCATGCTTCTAGTCTTGCACACAGACCCAGAGCAACTCCTCCCCTTACTTTGTAAAGCAATAGGGCAGGCCTACTGAGGTAAATTATTAAAGAGGAACACCTTCCTACATGGTTGTCATAGACCCTCCCTGTCATTGGACAAATGCATATCCTGTAAGGCCTGAGACCTAGAGTCTAAGGAGCTACCTAGTATGCACCAACAAATCCATCAATGCGTGATGAGATTTCCTTCAGAACAATTCTCAGAGTGTAGTCCTTGGATACACGTGGGCCATTGACAGCAGACAGCTGGAAAAAACAATGCAAAAAACAAAATCAAGAGACAAGATTATGAACAGAGACATACAGAAAGACAGGGCAGGTGGAAGACCAGAATCAAAGCTGAATAGAAAATTGTACTTAGTACGTTTAAATTGATCATGACACCAGAGGAAAAGCAGGGTGGAGTCCCAATTGTTGTTCTCAGTATATACCATCAGGGGAAATTTGGGTGTAAAAGCACCTTAAACGCAGTGGCGGCTGGTGAAGTTTTAAGATGGGGGGCGCAAGACCCCGCCCTTCCATTTTGACCACTCCCATTTCTCAGAAGCCCCACCCCTTATATACTCCAAACATTTTGTCCCCTGTATTTTGCATGCGTGAACAAATTCTCCCAATATATCACATATTAAGGGGTCCATCAGTACTAGTATAGCCCATAATACGGAGCAGGGGCCCTATTATGGGATATACTGTGAGAGACACCCTATTATGGGATACACTGACTGAGAGTGGCACAAACCCCACAGTACAGGCCCCTTAGCACAAACCCCTCAAGCACAAACCCCACAGTACAGGCCCCCTAGCACAAACCCCACAGTACAGACCCCCCCCCCCAGCAGAAACCCCTCAAGCACAAACCCCACAGTACAGGCCCCCTAGCACAAACCCCACAGTACAGACCCCCTAGCACTAATCCCAGAGTACAGACCCCCTAGCACAAACCCCACAGTACAGACCCCCTAGCACAAACCCCACAGTACAGGCCCCCTAGCACAAACCCTACAGTACAGACCCCCTGGCACAAACCCCACAGTACAGACCCCCTAGCACTAATCCCAGAGTACAGACCCCCTAGCACTAATCCCAGAGTACAGACCCCCTAGCACAAACCCCACAGTACAGACCCCCTAGCACAAACCCAACAGTACAGGCCCCCTAGCACTAATCCCACAGTACAGGCCCCCTAGCACTAATCCCACAGTACAGACCCCCTAGCACAAACCCCACAGTACAGACCCCCTAGCACAAACCCCACAGTACATGCCCCCTTCAATGTAGTGACCAGTATATATGCCCCCTTTCAATGCAGTGACCAGCATACATGTCCCCAATGCAGGGACCAGCATACATGTCCCCAATGCAGTGACCAGCGTACATGTCCCCAATGCAGTGACCAGCGTACATGTCCCCAATGCAGAGATCAGCGTGCGTACCTCCAATGCAGTGACCAGCATACATGTCCCCAATGCAGTGACCAGTGTACATGCCCCCAATGCAGTGACCAGAGTACATGTCCCCAATGCAGTGACCAGCATACATGTCCCCAATGCAGAGATCAGCGTGCGTGCTTCCAAAGCAGTGACCAGCATACATGTCCCCAATGCAGAGATCAGCGTGCGTGCTTCCAATGCAGTGACCAGTGTACATGTCCCCAATGCAGAGATCAGCGTGCGTGCCTCCAATGCAGTGACCAGCGTACATGTCCCCAATGCAGAGATCAGCGTGCGTGCCTCCAATGCAGCCAGTGACCAGTGTACATGTCCCTAATGCAGAGATCAGCGTGCGTGCCTCCAATGCAGCCAGTGACCAGCGTACATGTCCCCAATGCAGAGATCAGTGTGCATGCCCCCAATGCAGCCAGTGACCAGTGTATATGTCCCCAATGCAGAGATCAGCGTGCGTGCCTCCAATGCAGCCAGTGACCAGTGTACATGTCCCCAATGCAGAGATCAGCGTGCATGCTTCCAATGCAGCCAGTGACACAGTGTATATGTCCCCTTTGCAGAGATCAGCGTGCATGCCTCCAATGCAGCCAGTGACCAGTGTACATGTCCCCAATGCAGAGATCAGCGTGCCCCCAATGCAGCCGGTGACCAGTGTACATGTTCCCAATGCAGAGATCAGCGTGCATGCCCCCAATGCAGCCAGTGACCAGTGTATATGTCCCCAATGCAGAGATCAGCGTGCGTGCCTCCAATGCAGCCAGTGACCAGTGTACATGTCCCCAATGCAGAGATCAGCGTGCGTGCTTCCAATGCAGCCAGTGACACAGTGTATATGTCCCCAATGCAGAGATCAGCGTGCGTGCTTCCAATGCAGCCAGTGGCCAGTGTACATGTCCCCAATGCAGAGATCAGCGTGCGTGCTTCCAATGCAGCCAGTGACACAGTGTATATGTCCCCAATGCAGAGATCAGCGTGCATGCCTCCAATGCAGCCAGTGACACAGTGTATATGTCCCCAATGCAGAGATCAGCGTGCGTGCCTCCAATGCAGCCAGTGACACAGTGTATATGTCCTCAATGCAGAGATCAGCGTGCATGCTTCCAATGCAGCCAGTGACCAGTGTATGTCCCCAATGCAGAGATCAGCGTGCATGCCTCCAATGCAGCCAGTGGCCAGTGTACATGTCCCCAATGCAGAGATCAGCGTGCGTGCTTCCAATGCAGCCAGTGACACAGTGTATATGTCCCCAATGCAGAGATCAGCGTGCGTGCCTCCAATGCAGCCAGTGACACAGTGTATATGTCCCCAATGCAGAGATCAGCGTGTGTGCCTCCAATGCAGCCAGTGACACAGTGTATATGTCCCCAATGCAGAGATCAGCGTGCATGCTTCCAATGCAGCCAGTGACCAGTGTATGTCCCCAATGCAGAGATCAGCGTGTGTGCCTCCAATGCAGCCAGTGACACAGTGTATATGTCCCCAATGCAGAGATCAGCGTGCGTGCCTCCAATGCAGCCAGTTACGCAGTGTATATGTCCCCAATGCAGAGATCAGTGTGCGTGCCTCCAATGCAGCCAGTGACACAGTGTATATGTCCCCAATGCAGAGATCAGCGTGCGTGCTTCCAATGCAGCCAGTAACCAGTGTACATGTCCCCAATGCAGAGATCAGCGTGCGTGCCTCCAATGCAGCCAGTGACACAGTGTATATGTCCCCAATGCAGAGATCAGCGTGTGTGCCCCCAATGCAGCCAGTGACACAGTGTGTACATGCGATGTCCCCATCCCCAATGCAGAGATCAGCGTGCGTACCTCCAATGCAGCCAGTGACACAGTGTATATGTCCCCAATGCAGAGATCAGCGTGTGTGCCCCCAATGCAGCCAGTGACACAGTGTGTACATGCGATGTCCCCATCCCCAATGCAGAGATCAGCGTGCGTACCTCCAATGCAGCCAGTGACTCAGTGTATATGTTCCCAATGCAGAGATCAGCGTGCGTGCCTCCAATGCTGCCAGTGACACGGTGTATATGTCCCCAATGCAGAGATCAGCGTGCGTGCCTCCAATGCAGCCAGTGACACAGTGTGTACATGCGATGTCCCCATCCCCAATGCAGAGATCAGCGTGCGTGCCCCCTTCAAAGCAGACACTTACCTCGTCATGGACGGCGTGCTCTGCTCGGCCCGGTGCGGCGGCGGGATGCGGTGCGATCACGCGCGGCGGCGGCTCTCCTGTCTCCTCTTCTCCGGCGGGCAGGAACTGAAGGTGAACGTGACGCCGGGGCGGTGCACCACCCCCAAGCGTCACGTCACCAGGTCCGATGTCCTCCTGTGATTGGTCCAGGCTGAAATCTGGACCAATCACAGCCCGGACATCGCTAAAGTTGGGTGTGTCGGGGCGCATTGCTCTGCGCCCCGACACACCCCCAGAAGAGCGCCAAAGGGCGCCTCTGCCGGGCGAGGGTGGGGTCAAAAACCCCACCCTCCCTATACCCAGCACACAGTCCGGCGCCCCTAGTGGGCGAAAATTAGACTTTTTTTAAAAATTTAATCTTTTTTTTTCTGCCTCGTTTGTGGGGGGAGGGGGGGGGGGGCGGCGCCCCTGCGCCCTCTATGGGCCGCCACTGCTAAACGCATGACAAGAAGATGACACTGCAGGGCAGAAAAAAAGGGAGGAAAAAGTCCTTTGTGTAGGGCAAAATAAGGAAAGAGCAGGCCCAAGACCAGGTGAGAGACAGATTCTGTTGGGCCATTTCTTCAGCAGGGAAATCCAGAACAGTGGCAGTTACAGCCAAAAGCATAGGTCAGGTCTGGAGAGACCAACCTGTGACAAGGAGAAGGTGGCACAAGGCATTTGGATAGGGGGGTGTTTGATACATGCAGCACTGTTTGAATATTGGAGAGCACACGCAGGGTTTACTCATTAACATTTATGGCAGTGCATGTCTAAACTTTAGAAACAAATCTAAAAACTGCATGTTAGCAATTTTTGCAGTTTAAAAAATATCCTGTGTGATAGCCTGGTGTACAAGACAACTGGTAGCCTGAACTACAGAGCACCAGAAAGCCTGGTCAACTGGGCTGGCCAGCACCTAAGCCATCTTCTGCAATGTAATGAATCATGCTATTCAGAGGTCGTCATGTGGTACAGCAGGCCTAAAGCAAGTCTAGGAAAATGGCACACAGATTGTTTTTGCACAAGTCATTCATTTAACATTGAAACATGTGGTTTTGTATAATCAATTTTTATTATGATTTTTCAGAAAAATAAAAATACAAATGCACAATATGAACCAAAGACCAGCAAGAAAAATGGACTTGCAAAATATATGAAAAGTACATGCAAAAAGTTATTTAATACCCTAATTACAGTCAATATATAGCGAGCAATATCAAAGACCATAGATATTATTAAAAGGATCGCAAGCCCAACAAGTATTCCTGACAATGAATGTAAGTATATAAAGGTAGAAGCTGTAATAAGAGACAAAAAATATAAATAATTTACCTAGTACGCCGGAGTTACCTGCAAACAGCAGGCAAGAGTAAAGAAAGTCCCCCTTGCCAGGACAGATTACAGGACCGAGTGGAGCCTCCAACTGTGGCATACGAGGAGAGCCTCACAGCCAAAGCAGAGGACTCGGCCGCTCAATACGAGATCATGGGCCCCTAACAGAGCGAAAGAAAACCAGAAAACCAAAAACAAACAGAAAAAAGAAAAAGGGGAAAAGAGAAAGATAAAATAGAATATAATGAACCTATCAGGTTCACACTAGGGAACCTAGATAGTGCAATTGTTTCTCTCTTTACTGCTTGCAGAAAATGTACCACTGCTGGGGTCCTAATGGATCTACAGCCTTCAGAACCCAAAACATGGTGAGTGGTGGGATAGTGAGTGATGGCCCTGTCGTGTGAAACAGCCTAGTCAGCACTGTTAAGACTAGAGAATACACAACCATACCCATTAGAGCCCATGATTTAAGTAGGGCTAAGTAACTTGTCAATCTCCAGGGAATAAAACATCCAATCAGACCAGATGTTAAGAAATTATTGTTCGTTTTGTTTACTAACGTAGGCCCATCTTTCTGCCTCCATAGTCCTTTCTACTTCCATTCGCCAATCTTGGAGAGTTGGGCATTTACTCTGCTTCCAATATCTAGGAATGAGGCTTTTGACTGCGTTCAGTAAATGCGGTGTGACGCTATTTTTATAGGATTTTAAGGAGGAGTGAGAAGCATGAACTAGGAAGTGGAGCGAGGTGAATTCAAGAGGTCTGAGTGTGGTTTTCTGAATCCATGGGGAAACTTCCTGCCAGAAATTTTTAATTTTGGGGCAGTTCAACCATATATGTAGATAGGTACCCTCCTGGGCACAGCCTCACCAACATTTGGAATCCACTCATGTGAACATTTTTGCCGGACAGTGGGGCGTACTATCTAGACAGAAATTTATAGCAGCTTTCTTGAGTTTTAGTACTAATGAAAGAGGCATGGGAAAGAGAACCATGTGGTTTTGGTCAGCTAGCAACAGCAATTTAGCACAATGGCAAAAATGTTTTTTTCTTTTTTTTTTTTTTACTTAGATCACATTTTATATTAGATCTTTCCAAGTTGTAGAATCCCTTTTCTAGTGTTAGCAAATTATATATTTCAACTTGAAAAGTTGTAAAACTTGTTTTGAGGTTTTTGACATATTAGTCTATTTTTCAGGCAACAAGTGTAGTCTCATGACACAAAATATGTAATATACTGACAAATGGTATATTTAAGCTTTGTTATCCTGTTAAGAAAAAAATATCTTCAAAAAAAAAAAAAAAAAAAAGCCAGTGGCAAACCAAATTAATAATGTGCAATCCAGAACAATGTATAGACTAACTAATGAGCTAGAAACCTGTCAGCACATTGGATGTAATTTAAATGGCTAGGATACAGTCTTAACGAGATTGTTACTGCATCTCCCAGATTTATTGAGCAGTAATAGTTAAGGTTGTAAAATACACATGCAGATCATCACAGTGTCCTTTATTAACTGGATTGTATTGCCTAATAACAATTAATAACAATATTAACAATCATCCAGCTTAAAGCTTTCCAATGCCAGTTGTCAATTTTCCACATTTGGTATGATTCTGATAAGTTGTTATGAGTTGCTGCTAATTCCTCGATTTGGGTGATTTCCCCACACATCCTGTCCCAGTGATGCCAGAACATAAAATCAGCATGGGGTTTCTATTTCCATTAGCCCAGGTTCACACTGAGGCAGTTTTGAAATCATGGGAGTTCAGCTGAACTTGCACAATTTCAAGCCGGCATTTCAGCCAGACTTTGGGGGCGATTTCACAGATATCTGTGTGGGTTTATGCACAGATTTCAATTGAAATCGCCCCCTGAAGTCGCCAAAAGTAGTACAAAAACTACTTCTGGGAATAGGTGGGGGGCCACAAAGTCGGCATCAGACCGATTCGGATGGTGCAATTGCTGGCAAATGGCTCTGATCTGACATGCGATTTAACATGTCAAACTGAACCAATGTGAACGTGGGCTTAGAGAAATTTCCAACCACTACCTGCCACTGTGACCCTACTATCTACCTACCTACCTAAAAAAATAAAAATAAATAAAAACTCCAACAAAATTCGGCTGAAATTGTGCTTTACACACCTAGGCAAATGCCCTTTTTGTTTTAGTTAGTCTGACGCTTGTTTTATGGGTAATTTATTATACTATTCCTTGTTACAGCACTTTTATTTATTTTTTTTACATTAAAAAGTACATTTATTGAATTTAGAACCCAACGCAGTTGTAATGAATATAAATATAAAATATGTGGTTGTTCTTGTTAGCTTTGGTCCTGACTCATAATGCTGGGATAATGCTGCGATATCACATAGGCAAGCTAAGATGAAATAAAGTAATATTGGTGGAGGGGCCACTGCTGTATACATAAAATGGGCTTTAAGATCCTTTATACTCTATGATTATTCTGGATCTTTGTGTTCTAAGGCAATAACAGTCACTTTCACCCATAGACAATACTGCCAAGCCCATGTCTTTGCTTCTCATAAAAGCTTGGGCATTGCACCTTCAGGTTTTTTGGAATAGGGATTTTATTGTACATCCTGGCTACACCTTGTCATGAAAATACATGTATTGTTTGTTAGGTTTTGTTTGGGCTCATTCAGACCATAATATTTTTTTTATTTTTGTTCCAAGGTCATAATTCTTAAGCTAATGTAAGGGATGTCAGGTACCCCATAAAAAAATAATACATTTCTGTTTTATGGCATTTCTATTAATTTACCAGTAGATGGCAGCACAAAGCCCAACTGCAAGCAAGGCATGGAAGGAACTAAAAAGTTCGACGTTTTGTTCCTGGGGGAACAGAATAGCAGTTCCTGTCCTTCAGAATAAAAAGTCACCTCACTGATGTCCTTGTATTTGCAGGTAAGAGGGAGTATATTTAGGGTTATAAACAGGGCAAAGTCGATTTAATTTACATCCCTGTGATCAGTAAAGGCTCCTGTCACTACTGTGTGATTGAATAACAGACTGCACAAATGTTAGTGGGTCACAGTGTAGCATCACATGACTACAGTGTACCAGGAATGGGGTTATTATAGTGTTATGTGTTTATATCTGATATTAGATTGTTTTATGAGACCCCTGTGATGCAGAAGGAGTAACAACATTTCAGCACATGTTTAATTGGTTGTTATTTTCTATGAGGACGTTATTCCTGTATATCAGAATGTTGATATTAATATATATATAGTTATGTAATACTGTAGTATGTATGGACAGAATAGCAGTTCCTGTCCTTCAGAATAAAAAGTCACCTCACTGATGTCCTTGTATTTGCAGAAACTTCTCAATAAAAATAATTCTGATTTCACCCGGTCCGATCCCTTCGCACATTGGAATTATTGACCATACTTTCAGCATATGTGCAACAAAATTGGCGCCCAACGTGGGGCCGGGTGAAGAAAACGCAAAGGTCACGGAAGTGGAAGAGAGCGGTTACGCTGTCCGTGGCGAAGCTGAGAGAAGATTAAAGGTATTAACCGTTGCTGCACGGGAATCGCACACAGATGGATATAGAAAAGTTGCAAGACGAAATCAGTGGACATCTGATTCACATGACAGTCAGTGATCTCATAGAGACTTGCCAGTTTATCAAGGCCTCTGAAGCAAGTATGGCAACAGGAAAAACCCGGCGCCACTACATGCGAATAGTCAATGAGGTGATAGATGAACTGGTCGAGACTGAAAGTGAAGAAGCGGTGACACAATTTCTCCAAGCAACTAAGAGATTCGTCAGTGAGCTAGAGAAGAAGAGAGACAATGCTGAAGTATCAAACACCAGTGAGAAAGACCCCCAACCGGAACAGCAATTAGCCAATCTGAAATTGCAATACCACACTATGCAGGAGAAGTTCCAGGAAACTTCCAGAATAATCGAGGAACAGATAAAAGAGCTGAGTAGTAAAAGCAAGGACTCCAATGACAGCCATTCAAAACAAGAACCTATACCAGTTACTCAGAGGCTTCACCATGGTAACTTGCCAGAGGTGACAATCAGGAAGGACTTTAAGATTGCTGGTCAGATAGGTGAAAAGGAACAGAAAGACAAGTTGTCCTATACAAACCTTATGCACCAGATCGACATGGGACTACAAAAAGGGTATCCTGAGTCCGAGATTGTGGAAGCTGTGGTAAAAGCCATTAGTCCCGGCCTAAGTCTCAGAGGTATGCTGGAAATGAAGAATGGACTGACCCTAGTGCAACTTAGGAGAATCCTAAAAAGCCATTACAAGGAGGAAAATGCCTCCGAACTGTACCAACAACTGATAAACATCTCACAGAATAGTAAGGAAACTCCTCAAAATTTCCTGTTCAGAGCTATCGAATTGAAGGACCGCCTGTTGTTTGTCTCACAAGGAGAAGGTTCGGATGAACACTTCAGCGCTGAGCTGATACAAAAGAAATTCCTACGGTCAGTGGGTACTGGACTGAGAAGTGACCACATCAAGTTCCAGTTAAAGCAGTATTTAGATGATCTGTCAATTCCAGATGAGGTGCTCATAGAGAAAACAAATGAAGCCACTAATATGGAGATGGAAAGGGAACAGAAGCAAAAGAAAACTCAGCCCAGCAATTCAATGAAAGGGAAAGAGTGTCAGTCCAATGTCTTACAGTGTCCTCAGGAACCAGATGTCCTGACAATGACTGCTGACACAAGATCAAGTAGCCCAACCATCCAACAGCTTTCAAAGAGCAACGCTGAACTGGAAAAGCTGATACTCCAGATGCAAAAAGAGATGATAGAGATGAAAACACTTCTCCAAGGTTCGAGAACTCGACGAGACCATGAGTTTAAAGGGCCTCAGGTAACAATGGACATGAGCAATAGAGGTTGCCAATCTTGTAAAAGAACTGGTCGGAGAACTGCCTGTGACCATTGCTTCCATTGTGGTCAATCTGGACATATAGCAAGATACTGTAAAATGACCAGTCCCAACCAGTTAAACGGGAGAGGGTTGCTGTCAAGGGACCGACAGTAACCTGTGCGAGAACCAACCCTGTGTCCCAAAGTGCAACTCCTGTCGGTAGCAAAGCAATAAGCTCTCAAACCACCATCAGTGCCATGGCTGGAAGGGTGAGCCAAGACCCCTTGCAAAGGGTACCCACCCGCAGTAACCAAAGACTCTACCAGATGGCTGAGGAAGTGCCAACTCACGTAGACGGTGTTACCATGAGACAAAACAGCAAGTTACTGAGTCTCATTGGGAAAAAGTGCCTTGTGAACTGTGAAATAGATGATAATCCTGTCCAGGCCCTATGGGATACTGGCTCTCAGGTTAGCATTATCAATGAGAGCTGGAGACAGCGGGTTCTGCCACATACAGTGCTCCGATCTTTTGAAGAATTGCTTGGGCCCGGAGTCCTCCTAGGAAAAGCAGCTAATGAAACTGAGATTCCCTTCTCCGGGTGGATTGAGGTCGTTTTTCAGCTAACATCGGGAATTAACACCTGCCAACAGTTAATAGTGCCCCTTGTGGTATCGGAGGATGAGAAAGTAGCTGAAAAACCCATCATCGGTTATAATGTCATTGAAGAACTCTTCAAGGAGACATCTGCCAAGGGAAAGAAAGCCATTCCAGGTTTTGTAGACGTACTAGGAACAGCATTGGAACTGTCGACCACCAAAACAGAGATCCTTGTAAGTCTACTACAAGCCAGTCACAGGGAAACTGATGGCGCTACACTAAAGACTGGTACTAAGAGCCAAAGAATTCCAGCAAACACTGGGACGTATCTCAGGTGTAGGGCTCACGCCAAACCAGCACTGCAAGATCAGACAGTTTTATTTACACCTGATGAGGCCCATCATTGGCCTGATGGACTGCATGTAGGTGAGACATTAGTATCACTTCAAAAGGGACAATTTTCCAAACTATCCATCCCGGTTTGGAACACAACTAAGCGGGACATTATTTTATCAGGTCAGACTAGGATGGGGTGCCTCGAACCCATAAAGACAACGTACCCAGCTCAGGTGAAACTGAAACAATCAGTGAGTGTGGCCACTCACACAGTAGCTCATCGGCCACCGACATCCGGACAAGGGCCAGAAGGTCGAGTGGAAAACCTAAACACGAGTCCATCACCGGTAAGCGATGCTAATCGAGAACACTGGGATCCACCAGTGGCTATCAAACACCTACCGGAGGAGGATCAACAGGTAGTGAAGACGATGTTAAGGGAGGAATGCAATGCTTTCGCCAAAGATGACTCTGATGTAGGATGTATCCCTTCCCTACAATTGCAACTTCGCCTCAAAGACTACACACCAGTTAGGAGGACTTACATGTCCGTACCGAAACCACTGCACCGGGAAGTGAAAGAGTACCTGCAGGATCTACTGAACCGTGGATGGATTGCAGAGTCAAAATCTCCATACTCATCACCCATTGTGTGCGTAAGGAAGAAGGACGGTAGTTTAAGACTGTGTTGTGACTACAGAGAATTGAACCAGAAGTCCATCCCTGACCGCCATCCAATCCCTAGGATCCAAGACATGCTGGACAGCCTAGGAGGAAGTTCATGGTTTTCGGTGCTAGACCAAGGGAAAGCCTACCATCAAGGATTTGTGGAAGAATCCAGTCGACCACTGACTGCATTTATCACACCTTGGGGTCTGTATGAGTGGATCCGAATACCCTTTGGCCTTAGCTCTGCACCAGCTGAGTTTCAACGCAGCATGGAAACCTGTTTAATGGGACTGAGGGATGAGATCTGTCTGCCGTACCTAGATGACAACCTTGTTCACAGCAGATCATTCCAAGAACATGTGGAGCATGTCAGGTTGGTACTGCAACGATATCAGCAACATGGAGTCAAGTTAACAGCTAGGAAGTGTGAACTCTTCCGAAACAAAGTCAGATTCTTGGGCAAAATCGTGTCCAAAGATGGTCATTCCGTGGATCCAGCAGACACTGCGCCTGTGCTGGCATTGAAGAACAACCAGCCAAAGACTGTTGGAGAACTCAGAAAACTACTAGGATTCATTTCCTACTATCGCCCTTACGTCCAAAACTTTTCCAGAATTGCAAAACCTCTCTATGAATTACTGTCAGCGGATACAACACCTGCTGCATCATCAGCACCAACTAGCCAGTCCAGGAAGAAGAAGAAGCCATCACCAAAGCTAAGAGGTCAACTACCCTCTCATCAGTCTATAGTCTGGACTGACCACCACCAGGTAGTGCTTAACCGGCTTATTGAGGTGTTAACTAATCCTCCAGTGATGGGTTACCCTGACTACAGCAAATCCTTTGTTCTACACTGTGATGCCTCGCAAGAAGGACTAGGAGCTGTGCTGTACCAAGAGCAAGAGGAAAAGTTAAAGGTAATTGCTTACGGGTCTAGAACTCTCACACCTGCCGAGAAGAACTATCACATGCATTCGGGAAAACTAGAGTTCCTAGCAATGAAGTGGGCCATATGTGATAGGTTCAGAGACTACCTATACTACTGTCCATCCTTTGTAGTATATACTGACAATAATCCCCTAACGTATGTCCTCACTACGGCTAAACTAAATGCAACAGGCCATCGATGGGTTGCAGAATTAGCTGACTTCAATTTCACCATCAAGTATCGTCCAGGAAAAAGGAATGCGGATGCTGATGTACTTTCCCGTATGCCATTAAGTCCTGAACAATACATGCAACAGTGTTCGCAAGAAGTGGACCCCAAAATCGTCGGATGCATAACACAAGCACTTCAAGTACGTCAGAAGGAAGAAATGCCTTGGCTGTGTCCAGTAACCATTGCCCATATGACATCAACAATAGATGGTACCCAAACGAAGGTAGCTCAAATACCCAAAGGGACCATTAGGACAGCCCAAAAAGAAGACTCCGTGATTGGCCCAGTGTGGAAGTACAAGAGCCAAAACCGGTTCCCATCAAAACAGGAACAACAAGGTGGACCACTTGATCTCTTCATACTAATGAAACAGTGGACCAAGCTATACCTTGATGAAGATGGAATCTTGAGACGGAAAACATCATCAGGTTCTCAACTAGTGTTGCCCAAGTTGTATCATCAATTGGTATTGAAAGAATTACATGAAGATATGGGACACTTAGGAGTCGAAAGGACTGTAAACCTGATCAGAGAAAGATTCTTTTGGCCACATATGCAGAGAGACGCTGAGCAATACATCAGCCACCAGTGCACTTGTCTGAAAGACAAACGCCCACATAAGCCTACTAGAGCTCCATTGAACAGTATTGCCACCACTTATCCTTTTGAGCTGGTCTCCATTGACTTTCTCCATCTCGAGACTTGTAAAGGAGGTTATGAGTACATATTAGTGGTAATCGACCATTTCACCAGGTTTGCTCAAGCCTATGCAACCAAAAACAAGTCTGCAAAGACTGTTGCCGACAAGATATTCAGTGACTTTGTCTTGAAGTTTGGATTTCCTACCAGAATTCACCATGACATGGGTAAAGAATTTGAAAATCAATTGTTCTTGGCATTAGGGAAACACTGCCATATCCAGAACTCTCACACAACTCCATATCATCCAGAAGGCAATGGACAATGTGAAAGATTTAATCGTACCCTGTTGTCTATGCTTCGAACCCTGTCACCAGATTCCAAGAAAGACTGGAAAAGTTCACTTGCACAGGTCGTACATGCATACAATTGCACCAAGAGTGAAGCTACAGGGTATTCTCCATTCTTTCTACTGTTTGGGAGGTCTCCAAGATTACCCATAGATAGCATGTTTGACACTCCAGTAACAGAAAAATACAAGACTCACTCTGAGTATGTGAAAACGTGGACAGATAGGATGACTGAGGCCTACCAAGTTGCTTCAAAGGTAGCTACTCAAGCTGCACAAAGAGGAAAAGAACACTATGACAAGAAGACTCATGGAGTTGAACTTGCACCTGGCAGCAGAGTTCTTGTAAGAAATCTTACTGAAAGAGGAGGACCAGGAAAATTGAGATCGTTCTGGGAAGATGCCGTACATGTTGTCCTTAGGAAAAAGTGTGAAGATAGTCCAGTGTATGAGGTCAAGCCAGAAATTGGAAAGGGCCGAACAAGGATTCTACACCGCAATTTGTTATTACCATGCGATTACCTACCCGTCGACAGAGATCAGAAGATACCTGACAGACCCAGTGCCAGAAAACAAGGTAAAGTTCCAAAGACTACTCAACTGCCTACACAGATATCTGAGAAAGTATCAGAAGATGAATCCGATCATGAACAAGAGCAATGGAGATCTTTCATCCCTGTAACTCAGAGAGATCACACAAGAGAAGACACAGAGTTGAATCCAGAAGCAGCAGAGTTCTACCCCTGTGAGTTTGAAACGAGTGGGGAAGTTACAGAAGAAAGTACAGCGGAAGTTCAAGAAGAAAGTACAGAGGAAGCTACAGCGGAAGTTACAGAGAAAACTACAGAGGACAAGCCTGTGGGTCAACCTGAACAAACTGCATGTTTACCAGGAGATATAGAAGAAGAAAATCCTTCACCAGGAAAGCCAACAGAGACAGTTGACTGTGACGAAGGCGAATATGAGGACACTTCGAATGCCCTTCCTCTACGCAGGATACAACCCAGCAGGAATAGGAAACAACCAAAAGTTCTGACTTATGACACTTTGGGTCAACCCAGTAGTACTGCCAGAAATGCAGCTGTACAGGTCATAGACTGTATTCATACACTACCCATTTGCCCTAGCTGGTATTTAAGTCCAGAATGTTTTGCTGAGGACTCTAAAAACTGGTAAAAACAGTGACATATATATTGATACAGTCTATTAATTATCACTAGGTTACAGTTGTTTACATATTTTGAAGATGTTAGCTCTTATTTTCTGTAGTTAACAAAAGGACAGTTCTTGCACTCTCACAGCAGATTTTCCAGGTCAAGCAAAAATAGCTTCACGTGATGGAACTAGGTAGTTAAGGTAAAGTTGGCCGACAACAAAATGGATTGAGAGTATTAGGTGGTTATGCTGTATTGGATTGATAACATACCATGGGTATTCCACCTTTTAAAAAACAAAGGACTGAAGTAATAAGGTGTTCCCTAGTTCTCCATCAAACCATCTTCTCAATAACCAACACAAACCTGTGTTGTAGAGGTTTACTAATTAGTTGGCTATATGCAACAATATCTCACCAGGTACATGAGCGCTCTGGACCAGGTGGGAAACTGTGACATAACTGGGAGTAGATGTCGCAGGGAGGATGGTTCCTCCATTAATGGGATTACTACTTAACCTTGGCTCCCAATGGCTATTGTGAGATGGGGAATGGAATGGTTCTAATACTAAATCTGCATATGTCTGGGACGACATCAAATTTTGTGGGGGAGAGTGTAAGGGATGTCAGGTACCCCATAAAAAAATAATACATTTCTGTTTTATGGCATTTCTATTAATTTACCAGTAGATGGCAGCACAAAGCCCAACTGCAAGCAAGGCATGGAAGGAACTAAAAAGTTCGACGTTTTGTTCCTGGGGGAACAGAATAGCAGTTCCTGTCCTTCAGAATAAAAAGTCACCTCACTGATGTCCTTGTATTTGCAGGTAAGAGGGAGTATATTTAGGGTTATAAACAGGGCAAAGTCGATTTAATTTACATCCCTGTGATCAGTAAAGGCTCCTGTCACTACTGTGTGATTGAATAACAGACTGCACAAATGTTAGTGGGTCACAGTGTAGCATCACATGACTACAGTGTACCAGGAATGGGGTTATTATAGTGTTATGTGTTTATATCTGATATTAGATTGTTTTATGAGACCCCTGTGATGCAGAAGGAGTAACAACATTTCAGCACATGTTTAATTGGTTGTTATTTTCTATGAGGACGTTATTCCTGTATATCAGAATGTTGATATTAATATATATATAGTTATGTAATACTGTAGTATGTATGGACAGAATAGCAGTTCCTGTCCTTCAGAATAAAAAGTCACCTCACTGATGTCCTTGTATTTGCAGAAACTTCTCAATAAAAATAATTCTGATTTCACCCGGTCCGATCCCTTCGCACATTGGAATTATTGACCATACTTTCAGCATATGTGCAACACTAACAAAATGCCTTCAGTGGTGAAGACTGAAGAGGACCTTGGAACCCCTTTTGTGCCTTAATATTGTTGCTCCACACATGTACATACCTTCATGCTTGCCTCACTAATTGCTTGCATCACCACATTTCCCTAATCTCCAAAAAGAAAATGGAGACTCCCATTAGCAGACATATAGGATTGTACCATGGTTTCCATTTGTCAAATGTCCATTTCTTCGCATTAGATCATGTCCCCCTTCATGAAATTGGAGGAGATGTTGACAAAAAACTTTTACAGAGTGAGGTGAGATGTCTATAAATTGTCTGCTACTAAATACCCAGGTTTGAATGAGGCTATGAGCTTCAAGCCTTTCCTATAGTAGTGATCCCCCTATATACATTTTTGTATATTTTCTCTATATAGTTTTGCCCTCTGACACCCCTTTTTTGTCCATGCTATGCCTATAAAAATGCAGATATTGTGTATTTGCATAATCGTTCTCAATGGTTGTCTGAGAGTGTACTTAAAGGGCTTTTATTGGAGATATTAATGAACATTATTTGACCACCATCATATTGATTGTCAGAAGGTTTTGGCCATTGACAATCTGCTATATTTGTTCTTATTTTCCAATCTTATTTTCTGGAGCCACCACCTGTTAGGTTAGATTGAGCTCAATTGAATTGGACCCATGTGTGCATACATATTCTTAATCAACCGTATACTATATATATTTAAACCTTTTTTTAGCTACCCTGATCTGGGGTGCTCTCCCTGTGATCTATTGTAACCGCAGGTGCTGGCTCTCCTCTTTATATCAACTCTAGGATTCCAACTAGTGTTCAGCAGATTACGATATATGCATATGGTGAGTGTTTACATATCCTCTGCCCTTAGGTTAGGTGGATCACTGATCGTACGGACACGCAGGGTGTTTCCCTTCGCAGGATGATTGTGGCCCCAAGGGGCTTACCCTCATCCCTGTTGGAGGTGGGGACCATTGCCCATTGCACTGTCATTGCTGGTCCCCCTATGGTCCATGGCTGTGGTCAGGTTATAGACCTATTTGTCAGGAAATGTCTGCGTTGGTTTGTTTACCTTTCCCTGGGCTTTTCTAGTTCTGATCCGTCCCATTTGGTGAGTGACCATCCCTTTTGAAGTAGATGTTCCAAGATGGCGGCAGGGGACTCGCAGCGCACGCATGTGACATCATCACCTGATGGCGTTCCCAGGTGCGCAAAGATGAACGCATGTCCCTGATCCGCCGGTGACGTCAGACACCCGCTGATTGGGGGGAGCATATAAAGCAAACGCCACATAACCTGCCTGGAACCAGAGGGTGCTGTTATGTCTCCATGCTTGGTGCCTTAGTGAGTAGGAGATGATTTGGATATGCATTGTTTTTGAACAAACGTTTCTTGTGAACATCTCACAAATTGCATCCCTTGTGATCTTTGTTAACCTTAGATGGGACATCTCTGATAATCTGGGAGTGCTTTATTGACTATCTTAGTTTTCATCTATTTTTGTAGCAACTTATCCAACTTTGGATGAACATCTTTGGGTTCTTATTGTGTTCATTATTTTTGGGAGGATTATCTGAGCAGTTGAAGGTATTTAAAGCTTTTTATGATACATGTAGTTACGTGGTGTTTTCATTGATGAGATTGAGCTCAATTGAATTGGACCCATGTGTGCATACATATTTTTATTCAACCGTATACTGTATATATTTAAACCTTTTTTCAGCTACCCTGATTGGGTGTGCTCTCCCTACGATCTATTGTACCTGCAGGGGCTGGCTCTCCTTTTTATATCAAATCTAGGACTCCTACTAGTGTTCAGCTGATTACGATATATGCATATGGTGAGTGTTTATGTATCCTCTGCCCTTATGTGTAGCACTCAGACCATCAGTGAAAATAATGAAGATTGTTTTTGATCCTGATGTAAGAATTTAGTATCATTTTGACAAGTTCCTTGAAAAATACTGGTATATTTGTGTAGCATGCACGTATATGCATCCGTATATTAGCAATAAATGAGAACTGTTTGTGTGCTTTATTATGTTGATTTTATCTGTTTCTTTGTAGTTACACATGCTTTACAACTCCTGAAGAAGCAGGAAGGGAAACATGTTTAGCAACAAGCATTACGACTGACACAGTTTGTCTATGTATAAGCATATATGTATTGGATGAAACCATTGTTAATGCTTCATTGGGGAGAAACTGTATACCCCATATCTTTTTACAATTTTGATTTAAATAAAATGTGTTATTACCAGTCTCGGTCTTGTGGCACCATTAAAATCCCTTTATCTATACTTGTTCAAAAAATTCTATCTTTCTGGAATGAAGGTGCCTTTGATCAATGGATGTATGTGACTTATTCAGAGTCTAATCTTGCATCACTAATATTTATTCCTGTGATGGGAAACATCCTGTTAAAGTTGAACTACGGATATAAAACACATTAAAAAATGAAATACTAGTATTTTAAGTACCTAAATTTGGAATCAGCTTCTTGCAATCCCTGTACAGCAGAACTCAGATGGAGATAGAAAAGTAGCAAAAGTTTTGCTGCAATGCATTGAGCATGCTGATTAGAGGAGAGTGCAGAGTGACAGAAAGATAAATTAATCAGTCTACTACTTTTTTTTTTCACTATCCAATCACTGGGTGGAGGTGGGGATTGGACCTGTAGTCTTACTGAACATCAGCAGAGAAACATCAAATCTCCTGCCCTGCCAGACAGGGTTGAGTGGTGTTTTCAGTGCTGTGTAAATCACAGAAATGGATGGACAGTATACAAATACTTTGACGGGCAAAACAGCTTCTTATAGGTGATTCATCCATGATTTTTACTGTTTGGAGTCCAGCTTTAATCAGACTTGTGCAGCACAAACGTGGGCTCTCTCTAAACCGCAGAATTCTGGGCAGCCTGGAGGGTTAAAGCGGAGTTCCGGGCACAAAATCGACCTAATCGATTTTGTGCCCATCCGCTTGCTTTGCTTCACCTGAAAAGGAATTGGATAGTTAGGATTATTTTTTTTACTTACCATAATTGTAGAAAGAAATACGTCATCGCTCCCAGGAATCAATGCGAGGGCACCGACCCCGCTCGTCACTTCCGGTGCGACGCCGCATTCCCTGCCAAACAGCTTCACCGCCGCCGCACCAGAAGTGACGAGAGGGGCCGGTGAAGGCGTATTCTGGGAGAAGAAGACGCGGAAGAGGACGCAGAAGAGGATCACGCTGGCTTCAGCTGCCAACAACAGAGATGGCAACGCTGTGGAAGAAATTTTATAAGTGAGTATTTCTTCTTGCAGGTAAGTGCGAACTGGGACAGATCAGAGGCTAGCCATTGGGGAATGTACTAGCCCTGACTGTCCCGGGGGTATGTTCATTGAAAAATGTTTCTGTGCCCGGAACTCCGCTTTAAGCACTAGGGTTTCAGTGCTGGCTAGAGGTCTGGTTGTTGATGCAAGACCAGGGACTGATTCTGTAGAACAAAGGAGGTAAAATAATGTGACAATCCAACATCACCAGATTTGTGAATCTTCTCTCTTACCTATAGCATAGGTGTGCACAGCCTATTGCATTAGGTTGGCACCCCAAAGCTCAAACTTATTTTCATGTGTGTGCATGTGTATATATACTGATGGTGTCAGCTGAGCAATGGACGGTGTCAGTAGGACAGAGATTGGTGTCAGTAGGGCAGTGGACGGCGTCAGTAGTTTTTATTATTTTAATATTTTTTTAAAACAAATTTCAGAGCCCCATTAGGGGGTTTTGGTGAATTATCAGGGGTCTAAACAGGGGGAATCTGTGCCATACATGGGTATTAGGGCACACCCTTTGCCAACGCCTATGACCTCTAGAAAGGACTGACTTTTAACAAAGGGCCAGTTTACTGTGCTTCACAGTTTAGGGGTGGGGGGCAGACTGTGGTTATCAGGAGTACAAAATGTCCCAGCATCAGTGGAAGTAAACAATCACCCACCACTGATGTCATGGGGAGGAATTGTGCCTCATTGATGTTGTCATTGGTAGGCATTGGCCCCGTCATTGGTGTCATTGGGAGGAATTGTGCCCTTCACTGGTAAAATCAAGAAAATGGCCAGATAAAAGCAAGCAAAGGGCCGCATCCAACCCCCGGGCTGTAGTTTGGACACCACTGTTTTAAATTGTAACCTCTAATGAGCAGGTCCCTCCTATTCCTCTTGACTTTATTTGTATTGTAACTGTACTGTCTCCCTTTATTATGTAAAATCCTGCACAAACTATATAAATCCCGAATAATAATAATAACTAGAAAAAAAAGTTCGTCGAGACAAACTTTAAGTTGGCTTGAGAAAGCCTGACCAGAAAGTTTGAAAAGTTTAGATCGATCGATAGATGGAAAAGGTTTGAAGATCGATCAATAGATAGAAAAGGTTTGAAGATCGATCGATAGATAGAAAAGGTTTGAAGATCGATCGATAGATAGAAAGGTTTGAAGATCGATCGATAGATAGAAAAGGTTTGAAGATCGATCGATAGAAAAGGTTTGAAGATCGATCGTTTGATAGAAAAGGTCGGAAGATCGATCGATCTAAAAGGTTTGAAGATCGATCGATCGACCAAAAAGGTTTGAAGACCGATCGATCGACCGAAAAGGTTTGAAGATCGATCGATCAATCGAAAAGGTTTGAAGATCGATCGATCGAAAAGGTTTGAAGATCGATTAATCGATAGAAAAGGTTTGAAGATCGATCGATTGATCGATCGATAGAAAAGGTTTGAAGATCGATTGATCGATAGAAAAGGTTTGAAGATCGATTGATCGATAGAAAAGGTTTGAAGATCGATCGATCGATAGAAAAGGTTTGAAGATCGATCGATAGAAAAGGTTTGAAGATCGATCGATCGATAGAAAAGGTTTGAAGATCGATCGATAGAAAAGGTTTGAAGATCGATCGATCGATAGAAAAGGTTTTAAGATCGATAGATGGAAAAGGTTTGAAGATCGATCGATGGATCGAAAAGGTTTGAAGATCGATCGATCGATCGAAAATGTTTGAAGATCGATCGATCGAAAAGGTTTGAAGATCGATCGATCAAAAATGTTTGAAGATCGATCGATCAAAAAGGTTTGAAGACCGATCGAAAAGGTTTGAAGATCAATCGATCGAAAAGGTTTGAAGATCGATCGATCGATAAGGTTTGAAGATCGATCAATCGATAAGGTTTGAAGATCGATCGATCGAAAAGGTTTGAAGATTGATCGATCGATCGATAGAAAAGGTTTGAAGATCGATCGATCGATAGAAACGGTTTGAAGATCGATCGATCGAAAAGGTTTGAAGATCGATCGATCGATCGAAAAGGTTTGAAGATCTTTCGATCGATTGAAAAGGTTTGCGATCGAAAAGGTTTGAAGATCGATCGATCGAAAAGGTTTGAGGATCGATCGAAAAGGTTTGAAGATCGATCGATCGAAAAGGTTTGAAGATCGATCGATAGAAAAGGTTTGAAGATCGATTGATAGATAGATAGATTAGATGAGTTTGAATGAGTTTACATTTATTAGCATCAAAGCTTGATTGAGTCTAATGGGATTTGGAGCTTGGGTCATCTGAACATCCTGTCAATGAAAGTCTATGGGCATTTTTTGGGTTTTTAATTTTAATTTTTAGGAAAACCGTAACTCAAACCAGTCTGAAAACATATAGCACACCGAGTCAGAACAGTATGAAGGTCTGTGCCGAGTTTGGAGTATGTAGCTTAAACGGTCTAGGAGGAGATAGTGTCCAAAAATTTAGCGGCCAGAAAAATAATAATAATAATAAGAAGAAGAATAATAATAAGTTTAAATACAATATTAGGAAGTTGGCTTTTGCAAGCCAACTTAATAATGTTATTTATTTTGAATTTTTTGGCTAGTTTCTAAAGTTTACCTGAAATGTCCTCAAATCACCACTAGATGGCACTAAAACTTCTTCAACAATATCCTTGTAGCCAGCAACCTTTCACACAAAACAGATGTATTTTAGTGCCATTATTACTGCTATGTTTGAATTGACTGTTAGAAGGAATCAACAATTTCAGGCAATAAACAAGAATGATTTCAATGTCGCCAGATTACGTTATGGGTTTTAACTAAATTATCATAAAATAAACCATATTTTGGAATAATAAACCTTCCCTAAAAGAAGGATCTTAGAGGATCATTTTAAAAGAAGTGATGAAAAGACAGAGTCTGGAGGTAATGTCTTTGTCATGCTTGTCATTGCGTTAAATTAGGAACACAGTACAAGACTCAATCGCTTAGCTAATTGTTAGAAGTGATTCATTTGTGAGAAATGTCATGACCTCTCGCCCACGTATGGGTGTTAAAAATGAACTTCAACTGAACTGTGGTTTATGCGGTAAGGAAGCGACAGCTACCTTTAGAACAATTCATGAATGGGAAGTCAAGCTGCGCCAAATCCATTCCTATATTTTTTAAGGTTGAATCTGCAGGACTATCCTTTTTTTTAAGGAAATGGGGCTCTCATAAATATATCATACAGGGGGAAGGTTACGAAGACGCCTCTTGTCATTAACAAAAGTGTTTGAATTGTTTTATCTGTGTATAGTAAAATTGATGTAGGTAGGAGAACTTGTTGCAGCATGTACTCAGCTCAGCAGATGAGATGGCTTTATGACGCTATTCGGGTACTTACAATCCCTGTGCCTGAAAAAAAATAAATGTGGCGCTTACCCGCTAGGCAGCTGCTCAATGTACTGGGTCCTGTGTTCCTGTGAGCAGCTTCAGACATACTGACATACCTGGCTAAGCAGAGAACATTTATTGCAGATATCCATATATATACACACCCCAATGGTTTAGGGTGCATAGATACCAGAAATTACACAGCAACGGGTTAAGTGATAGCAGGAAAAACTACACTGCCATAGGGTTCAGAAAGAAGAAATATACTGCTGGTATAGTATGCTGAATGGTAAGAGAATAATACTGGAATGGTTAAACCATATACAGTAGTAAGAATAATTAGGCAATAAGAGTAATATGCTGCAGCAATAATTGTTATAAAACATAACCCCTCCTGACCGTAACAGTAACTAAGGGGAGAAATATAAATATATGCCACTAAATACAATCCAGCATCCAGTAGTATACTTCCCTATTTCTTCTGCTGGCTAGCTTGTTGGGGCACAACCATTATGGCGGAGCACTCATGGTAATGTCCCTCTTTTATCAAGGTGTAATGCAGGGTTGGCCAGCAGCCTCTCACCGCTCTGTGTCAGCAGGGAAATCTTCTGCTCACTAGCAATATGTACCCTGGTCAGACTCCAGCTCCTCTCCAACAGACCACACTGTCAACTGTTAATGTGTAGACCCAGAAGTTTAGGGAACAGGCACTGAGAGAGCAGGAGGATGCAGCATGGAAAGCTGTAAACTCCAGGGGGCTGAAGTAAGAATTTTAACAATTTTGTTTACTAGGGAGTGTTTATTTTATTGTGCTAAATGTGTTACGATAAAAACACAGAGGCCCCGTTCACACTGGGGCGACGCTACTTCTCGGGGCGACCTCCGAGGTCGCGGCGCGCTGCTCGCACCGTGACCTCGGAGTGGCCGGCACGGACTTCATAACATTGAAGTCTATGCAGGTCGCTCCGGGTCGCCCCAAAGAAGCTCCGGACCCTTTTTCTAAGTCGGAGCGACTTGTGTCGCTCCTATTAGAACGGGTCCATAGCTTCTCTATGCAAGGCGACCTGTCAGGCGACCAGGTCGCCTGACAGGTCGACCCAGTGTGAACGGGGGCTGAGGGTTTAATATTACTTTAAAGAAGGTGGCTGCATTTGTTTCCTTTTTATTTTAATCTGGTAATATGGGTATTAGCACACTTCCTGTGTTAAGGTGTCACCACTCCAATGGAGGAGCAATGGAGACACCCCTTTAGACAGCAGCACTGTTAATCTGGAGAGAGTTGTGTTAAATTAAAGCGTAACTCCACTTTTGTTAAGAAAAAAACATTCCCCTTTGGGTGATTTATGCACATTACAAGGATTGTAACAAACCTTGTTGCAGATTACTACCTTTTGTTATTCTGAAGAAATCATTATTTGTTCCTCTGTACCTCTGTGCTGAGTGGGTCAAATGGGAGGGGTTTTATAATTATCTGTCAGCTATGGCAGCTGCAGAGCACTAATGAGGAAATCTGCTGGGCCTGCATCCCTTTAGACGTGTTCCTATTGGGAGTATCTCACTAAAAAATGAGATTTTTGTTGCTGGGGATGCCTGAAATCTGACTTGTATCTTAGGCAGACTACTGGGAAAAACTGGTGAGCCAATCACACAAGCAGGAAATGGTATTTCTGGGGTGTGGTCAGTACACATTCTGTGTACAGAACAGCTCCAGGTAGCCATATTGCATTGTATTTTCAGAAAATTACAACAGCTGCAGATTGATAAGAAAAGATAATTCTTAATAACATTCAATTACAATATGACTTGTGTCGATATTGTATACGCTATGTTGTTTTTTTTTTTATTTGCTATTTTTTTCCCCACAAAAGTGGAGTTACCACTATAAACTATTAAATTTAGATGGACTTGACTATCAAATTAAAACCAAGCTCTAGCTAACACTTTTTAAGCAACATTTTTTTGTTTTATTTTTTTTTAAGAAAAAAGTCTAAAAAAAGCAAACCAGTGCAGCCACCACATCAAAGAATTGGTAAACTGTAACAGATTGCGTTTTTTGTTTTTGGATTCAACGCTTCTTTGAGACATGTCTATGGAAAACCTTAAAATATTACAATAACAGTCCTATGCTAAAGTTACCTAAGCTACTAATACTACCAGTTCAATATCAGTACATCAGAAGTAATATAGACCTTTAAACAGTAAAGCCATAGTCCTATAGAGAAATAGTCTTCCAGTTAACTGATAATGCGTTGATCATACATGTGTTATCCATACAAAGCAATTACGTTGTAGTTTATTCTCTTTTTATAGCTTGCATTAGAAAAAAAAAGAGTTTTGACCCAATTACGTGCTGTAGGCAATGGTCTCCACAATTCCTAAAGTTTTGTATCTGAGGTCCATTGTGAAATGTGATCACTGTAGTAGCCATGGCCATGTATCAACTGAATTGCAAACTCTGTGACAATAGGCTCTACTAAAAGTAATAAATGTCTGACTCAACATGCATATAAATATACCGTAGAGTGAAACCAACATGGCATTGAGCCAATGTAGATTGGCTAGATGCCTGCAAGAAAAATAGTAAAAGGCAGGGAAGAACAACAGTGGCGTGCCAAAGTACTAACTGTCAGCAGTCACTGTATAGTTCTATACAGCAATATGTTCCACTTGTAGTCAATAACAGCCAAGCAAAATAGATTTGTGTACTGTAAAGTGAATATTCAGACAGCTACATCAAATGATTGTATTACTCATTTTTATCTTTTAATTCTGCAAATTTCATTTCCAAAGTCTGCTACTGAAAAGAAGTGGTAACCTTCAAACTGCTGTTTCTCTTCTCACTTCCCCTACATTAAAGGTAATATCCAATTAACCTATATCTTGAGATACATAAAGGGAAAACACTCTCTGGTTAGTACTTCTGTCACCCTGGCATCACTGTAGTGCACCTGTCCACCCCACTCACTTTTGTCAGTGAGTCGAGACCCCCTAAGATGCAAGATTGCTATTTCCAAACAAATGTACTGCAGACTCTTTTTGGGGAATTACCTAAGCTTCCAGCGCATATTATAAACTGTCAGGAATGACGTGCATCGCATTACCTAACCAGATAGATGTGTTTCAGGTTTCACCACCTGCACCAGTTTCTTTTTTATAGTGAAATAGAAACTAACAGAGGTCTGCCCCTAATTGAGAGAGAATAGGGCTGTTTTCCATATAGAAAACTGCCGCAGATTCCCGTCAGGTTTGACCTTTCATACGGGATGTGAGCTGTCAGTAGACAGCTCACATCCCTCTCTCTACAATTACACTGCATGAGCAGAGCCTTGGGGGCTACATGCATATTACAAAGATTACAGGTATTATTTATTACTTTTGTGTGAATGTGAATTTTTTTGTAACCACGCTCTTCTAGCCGGAAACAGCTTTTATTACTCTCTGTGACCTCATCACCAAGCTTGTGAAGTTCTTGCAGAGATAGCTCTTGGGAGAAGTGATCAGCAGGGTACCTCAGGTCAGTTTACTATTGACATAGGCATGCTGCTCAGAATTACATCTTCCAAGTGCCCATTCTCTACACACAGTTTGTGGACAGGAATTTGAAACTCAGAGAAAAAATATTCCTAAAGTTTGGGTGCCTAATTCAAACCCCAATGAAGTCATTGGGAGCAGAACAAAGCACCAAAACATTTTTTTTTAACCCTCTGATTTGCAGGAACTAGCATTTATAATAATGCTTTAAGAGCAACAGTAAAATGCAAAATTCCTTTAACCACTTGCCGACATACTGCGGCAGGCTGGCTCGGTTGATCAAACCAACGTATAGGTACGTCGGTTAGTGGGAGCGCTCCTGGGGATGCATGCGCACCCCCATTAGTCAGCAGGGAAGCCGATCCATGGGAGCAGACATGGCCGCCCGGCACACGCGATCGCTCCCTGTGGAGAGAGCACGACGGTCTGCTGTTGCAAACACAGCAGACCGTTGTTCTCTCTGGAATGAAAACAAAGCACCCGTGATCCTCCTATTTAGGATTACAAGTCTCTGTGTTGATTACACAAGTCCTTCCCCCATACAGTTGGAAAAAACCCCCTAGGCTCACACTTAACCCTTTGATTTCCCCTGGGTTAACCCCTTCCCTGACAGTGTCATTATTACAGTAACAGTGCATTTTTTAGCACTGATTACTGTAGTATTGTCACTGGTCCCCCCAAAAGTGTCAAAAATGTCAGTTAGGGGTCCGATCTGTCAGCCGCAATGTTGCAGTCCCACTAAAAATCGCTGATCGCCACCAATACTAGTAAAAAAGAAATAAAATAAATAAAAATGACATAAATCTTTTCGTTTGTACGCGTGGTAACTTTTGCACAAACAAATTAAAATACGCTTATTGTGATTTTTTTTTTATACCAAAAATATGTAGCAGAATACATATTGGCCTAAAATGATGAAAAAATTTGATGTTTCCTTTTTTTATTGGGAATGTTATATAGCAGAATGTGAAAAAAATAAAAATTGCACAGGTGATCAAATACCACCAAAATAAATCTTTATTTGTGGGAAAAAAGGACATTTGTTTTCTTTGGGTACAGCCTCGCACGACGGCGCAATTGTCTGTGAAAGTAACGCAGTGCCGAATCGAAAAAAAGGGCCTGGTCATTAAAGGGGTAAAACCTTCCGGTCCAGAAGTGGTTAAATACCATGCCTGAGGGATGTCACGACCCTGCCTGTGAAGTGATGCATCTGCATGATGTATTAAACCTACTGCAGAAAGCTGATTAAAAAAAATGCTATTTAAATTGCCAGCAAATAATAGCTTTGGCCACTTTACTGGGGTTTCCCTCCAATACTTCAATAATGGCATGGGACTCCCTTAAAAAAAACATACCAGACCCTTCTCCCTAATGAGTAAAAAAAAAAGTATGGGGCCCTCTCTTCAGGGCTGGTGTGGATTTTACTGTGCCCCCCTCCAAAAAAAAAAAAATCTTACCAGATCATGCAGCCAGGAGAGGGGAAGATAAGCATGCACCCCCTCCTGAAACATACCAGACCATATGCCCTCAACATGGCAAAAGCATGTTGCCGAGGCCAGGAACACATAGGGGGCCAAAATCAGGGTGCCCCCTTTTTTTTTTAATGGAGCTTTCAGATTCCAATAAGACCCCACCCGCAAATCCACATAACCACCTCGTCAGGGTTGTGGGAAAGAGGCCCATGTCCTCATTAACTCCCCCATCTTGAGAGCATGTGGCCTAGTAGGGAGGGAGGAAGCTTGCCAGGCTGCATGCTCAGAAAAGGTATGGATATTTTGGGAACCCCATATTTTTCTTGATTTTTGCATGGGGTTATCCCTTATAAAAAAAACAAACCCAAAGGACCTTAAAGTTTATGCCACTCCTAAAGGGCCTTGTAAGTTATCGGGTAACCCCTAGCTGTTTTGTTTTTTAAACTATCCCCAGTTGCTTTGTTTACAGTGCCTTGCGAAAGTATTCGGCCCCCTTGAACTTTTGCCACATTTCAGGCTTCAAACATAACGATATAAAACTGTAATTTTTTGTAAAGAATCAACAAGTGGGACACAATCATGAAGTGGACGAAATTTATTGGATATTTCAAACTTTTTTAACAAATAAAAAACTGAAAAATTGGGCGTGCAAAATTATTCAGCCACTTTACTTTCAGTGCAGCAAACTCTCTCCAGAAGTTCAGTGAGGATCTCTGAATGATCCAATGTTGACCTAAATGACTAATGATGATAAATAGAATTCACCTGTGTGTAATCAAGTCTCCGTATAAATGCACCTGCACTGTGATAGTCTCAGAGATCCGTTTAAAGCGCAGAGAGCATCATGAAGAACAAGGAACACACCAGGCAGGTCCGAGATACTATTGTGGAGAAGTTTAAAGCCGGATTTATATACAAAAAGATTTCCCAAGCTTTAAACATCCCAAGGAGCACTGTGCAAGTGATAATATTGAAATGGAAGGAGTATCAGACCACTGCAAATCTACGAAGACCTGGCCGTCCCTCTAAACTTTCAGCTCATACAAGGAGAAGATTGATCAGAGATGCAGCCAAGAGGCCCATGATCACTCTGGATGAACTGCAGAGATCTACAGCTGAGGTGGGAGACTCTGTCCATAGGACAACAATCAGTCGTATACTGCAAAAATCTGGCCTTTATGGAAGAGTGGCAAGAAGAAAGCCATTTCTTAAAGATATCCATAAAAAGTGTCGTTTAAAGTTTGCCAAAAGCCACCTGGGAGACACACCAAACATGCCGAAGAAGGTCCTCTGGTCAGATGAAACCAAAATCAAACTTTTTGGCAACAATGCAAAACGTTATGTTTGGCGTAAAAGCAACACAACTCATCACCCTGAACACACCATCCCCACTGTCAAACATGGTGGTGGTAGCATCATGGTTTGGGCCTGCTTTTTTTCAGCAGGGACAGGGAAGATGGTTAAAATTGATGGGAAGATGGATGGAGCCAAATATAGGACCATTCTGGAAGAAAACCTGATGGAGTCTGCAAAAGACCTGAGACTGGGATGGAGATTTGTCTTCCAACAAGACAATGATCCAAAACATAAAGCAAAATCTACAATGGAATGGTTCACAAATAAACATATCCAGGTGTTAGAATGGCCAAGTCAAAGTCCAGACCTGAATCCAATCGAGAATCTGTGGAAAGAACTGAAAACTGCTGTTCACAAACGCTCTCCATCCAACCTCACCGAGGAGGAATGGGCAAAAATTTCAGTCTCTCAATGTGCAAAACTGATAGAGACATACCCCAAGCGACTTAAAGCTGTAATCGCAGTAAAAGGTGGCACTACAAAGTATTAATTTAAGGGGGCTGAATAATTTTGCACGCCCAATTTTTCAGTTTTTTATTTGTTAAAAAAGTTTGAAATATCCAATAAATTTCATTCCACTTCATGATTGTGTCCCACTTGTTGTTGATTCTTCACAAAAAATTACAGTTTTATATCTTTATGTTTGAAGCCTGAAATGTGGCAAAAGGTCGAAAAGTTCAAGGGGGCCGAATACTTTCGCAAAGCACTGTATATGACCAGGGATTCCGGCCAGCAAGTGGGTGAGTTGGGACAGCAACTATTGACTAGAGATGGGCTCGGGCGCGTTTGAGTTCCCACGTGCCTAATCCCGCCAGGAAGCCGACACTGCACTCCACTAATCACAGGCACTGAGACATTTCCTGGTCTGTGTAGCTGCAGATCTGGAAATGTCTCAGTGTCTCAGTGCCTGTGATTAGTGGAGTGCAGTGTCGGCTTCCTGAGGGGATCGGGCACATCATGGGAACTCAAACATGCCCAAGCCCATCTCTACTATTGACAGCAGAATAAGGACGCTGTCATAAAGTGTTGAGAAAAAAAAGCACGCTACTATATATTATATTTGACTTTTGCAAAACAGGCTAAAAGTCCAATGTTTGGAATACACTACATTCAAAACAAACTGGTAGCTCAATCCTACCTATATTTGAAGCATTTTTTTAAAGATTAAAACATGGTAAATGTGAATGTATTGCAGAAATGTTCTGCATTTTTTTATTTTTTCCAGACATACGCCTTAAAAAGACACTGTCACTTTTGCACTTATGCAGGGCAAAGTGAAAGTGTCTGCAAAGGGCATAACTAGGCTCCTTTATATTCCCTTTACACGTGATTCCATGCTGCTGCTTCCTCCTCTGCAGCTGGCTACAATATCCAGCGTATGACCTTCTGTCCTATGACAGTGTGTGGATCTAGCAGTTAATTGCTAGGCCCAAGCACTGTCACACAGTTGGGGGAGTGACATCACTAATCATTTAGTTCCCGCTGCAGAAGAGGAAGGATTAGTAAGGGCATTCTTATTTTCCAGCACCCCAGTTATAAGATTTCTGTACACAACTCCTAAAGCTAGCCATACACTAGTAGATTTTTTTTGTACAAACATTCGTCTGAAAAGATGTACAAATGTTTTAGTGCATTTGATGACAAAACAAAATTGTGTTTGCTTTTAACATTTGATTTTGGAACAAATGACTATTCTGACTTTACCAAACGAAAACCACACACACTGCTAAGAATTTATTTGTTCAAGAAAAACTTTCCATCCCGCTCCTTCAGATTTTCTTGTTAATTTGGTCTCAAATGAAATTGACATGACAACGTCAGAGCCACTCTCTGTATCATTACACTGTGAATGAAGGGCATTGTGGTGATGTCCCCTCAGGGGGTAGGCCGGTGATGTCCTGCATGTACAGTATGTCCCCAGTCTTCTGGTTTGGGTGATGTTGAAAATTAAAGTACTGCAGGGGACAACTCTGGACTGAAAGAGCACATTGCAGTCTGAGCTGTTTTTTTTTAGACTACTGTTTGACCATTTGTAAAATTAAAAGATTCACTGTAAAGTTAGGCTTTAATGTGATAAAAAACCCCTACATAAGCCCACTAATGTGACTGGCTTCAGGTAATACACAAAGATGAAGCAAATCTCTTAAATAATCTGTTTATCTGCAGCTCTCTCTTCTCTAGAGCCAATCAAAATACACAGATCAAATGGTATTTCTCAGCTTGCAGGAATCAGGGGGGGAGGATCTGACATCCCAGAGCATAGATCATAGAGTGTAGTCTGACAGTAGAGGGAACAGACACACTCCTTCTACAGAGTCTCATAGGGAGACATGCACAGCTGCACATTTCAATCATCTACTGAGGGCTAGAGGGGGCCGGGCCGGGCCAGGCCAGCTCCCAGGAATGCCTTGTGTAAAAAACGATAAAATAAACAAATAAAGAAACTGTCAGAATTTAGTTATGCAGAAAACAGAAGAAGGAGAGAGCAGAGATGATGCACACTAAATGCTATAGATTGGGGCAAGTACACACTATAGAAGGATATGCTTTGTTCATTTTTCATTACAAGGGTTTACAACCACTTTAAATAATATATCACCCATCTAGTACTTTTAGGTGGAAGTACTCTTTAAGAGCACTTAACAACAAGACTATCAAGTATAAATTCTATTTCAGTATAAAATGTATTATATTTTAGGAATTTCCTATTCTAAATGGTAATTGCAGATTATGTTTACTAGGCATAGCATCTGTTGTAAAGAAAACAGTAATCAGCCTTTATCCGGGAGCCAGTTAACGACTTGGGGAAATTTCACAAACAGCTTTAAAGACGTAGAAGCCCTTGAGGTTGTACGCAGAATGTTACTCATTCACTGTGTACCAATAGCATGGGAATAGAGAGCGGCAAGCATGCCCATTCATAGTTAGGAATCAGGAAATGCTTACTTCATTGAGCTGTATTCACTTCTGGGTCAGTTATTTCCTGTGTGCTGTTTATTTTAAATTCCAGGAAATATTTCCTCTTTACTCACATTTGCTTATAGTTTAATGAAGGCATCCTCCACTTGTTAAATGACCGGAAAGGAAGGATAGAATAGAGACTGTGTGCTGCAGTATTATCAGAAACATGGTCATCAGAGGGGTCGCTGTTCAACTTATATAATGTAGGCTTCATACAACATTTACTCAGCTGTGAAAGCAAAGCCGGCTGGTTGAAAAAACCTAAACATGAAGCCAGGGATACCGGAAGAGATTAAAATGTTAGAGATTGACATGTATAAATATTGTTGTGTTAGAAGCTGATGACTAAATGACGGAAATTGTGACTGATGTCACAATGAGTTTCCTTGTGATAGCTGTGAGAGTGGCATTCTGATTTAACAGAACATCTTTCAAGGAAGGATACGCTGGAAATTTAATTAGTGATCCAGCTGTATATTATTCAATGCAAAGGTAAACCAAATACGTATTGCATTTTTTAGTTCCATAAAACTCATTTAAAATATTGGCGTGCCATTAATAACTAGCATCAATGGGAAAGGTAAACGCTCGCCAGAAATAATAATTTTATTTTGGGTAGGGACACTGACCTTATAGAGAACCAGTCACAGCAACATTTAGGCAAGAATCTGAAAATTCAGTCTTAAATGAATATATTTTATGCTGGGTAATACACTATTAGGCCCATTAGGCCTGTGCTTTTCAATCTGCTGATTTTTATAAAATGGATCTTCATTACAGGTTGACGTATGAAAGATTTACCTTTGTCCCCTCTAGGTTTATATACTTTGCCTGTGCCTGACTCTTTAGCTTGAGTGTGACGGTTAAAGGTCATATGCAGTCTTGGAAGTGCTGCCCCAACAACTGCCTGATTTCACCCACTTGTCTCCCAGCTTTTAAAGGTGTGGTTAGGGTCTGCCAATGCAGACATCAAGTGTCTTTTTCTCTTTGGCCCAGACTGATGAGTCAACATATAAGTAGGCCTGTGCAAAAAAATCATTTTCAATCTTGTTCGGTTTTCTTTAAAGCTGAACTCTGGGCACAAACACCTTCATTTAAATACATTCCTTATTAGCCATACAGAATGTAAATTCACTTTGCGTGCATCAAGTACCTTTGAAGTGAAGGCAGATTGCCCATAGGTATGTTAGTTTAGTCAGGGGCTGGCCCAGGCTGGGGGTAGGAGTAAGGCTGGCCATACACAATGCAAATTCTTTTCCTGCAACCACGGATTTAGAAAGTGTTGACAGAGGAAACAGCAATGGTCTTCTCCCAGCTGGGTGGGGGGGGGGGGGTGGGGGGGTGGGGGTGTCTTCTCCCAGCCAGGGGTGGTGTCATCTGTGTCATCTGTTCAGGCAATTCCCGCTGGACAGTAGTGATAATTGCAAGAGAATCCGGCAGGCTGGTTGTACATTCAGCTTGCCCATTAATGGTTCGAATCTCCGCCAGTTCCTGCTGAACAGGGACCGTGTATGGCCAGCCCTAATTTGTGTGCTGCTGTTCCTGGGCTTTTGGATCCAGCCTGCTCACCTGTGAAATGAAAAGGGAGAAGGCTTGGGTCCAAGGGCGTCTTGCACAGCGTGATTTTCAGCTCTGAGCAGACATACTGTAGGACTGCTGTGCCTTGCAGTCCACTGAAGACACCAGGCATCCACAGGACAACCAGGACATGGAACACTCCAGCTATGGATAGTCCAGCTATGGACTATCACCAGTAAAGGTATGCCTG
Organism: Pelophylax lessonae; assembly: GCF_965119305.1. Classification (NCBI taxonomy): domain Eukaryota; kingdom Metazoa; phylum Chordata; class Amphibia; order Anura; family Ranidae; genus Pelophylax; species Pelophylax lessonae. The sequence continues at coordinate 689,980,108 of NC_138768.1, forward strand.
GGCAGCGAGGTAGTTGTGGGTAGGGTTAAGTTAAAGATGTTGTTCATGTTGAAATATAATGCCACACATGGTGTACGAATCAAGGCCCTACAACAGGTCTACTCAGCAAGCCAAGCAGAAGGAGTATTGCAGTCAATATGGATAACCAAGAACTAGCGCAAGGTACATCACAGCCAGTTGAAAATCATGGTACCTGGTGCCAGTGATGGGTCCTCCAATAGCAAGGGAGTTGGTGATTTGGCTCCCTCCCCAGTGGTCAGTTTCCCAAAGCAACCCATATGGAAGTGAAGGAACTAACAAGTGCATGTATTAGGTCCAAGCTATGTACACGGCTATCCCCATTCTGTTACTGGAACTGAGGTAACAGAGGTACACTGGACTGATGGAGAGGGCGCGGGTTCAGCAGTGTCCCTCTAAAATGCAACATACATTGAGCTTAGGTGGGTAGTGACACAGAAGAGTAATTTACAGTGAAACTCTGTAAATGTAATCACTGCACATGGTGACATGGCTCATCTCTAAGTCATTGAACTTCCTTAGGGCTTGTTCACACTTGACTAAATTTCTAACGCTTACCAAACGCTCCTATAGCGTTGGTATGGGCGTTAGACTTGCGTTAATGAGTTTTAGTATGGGCTTTAGACTGGTGTTTTACAAGTGTTATTTGACAAGTTAAAAATGCTCCCCAAACGCCATATGAGCAGTTTTGAAGTGTTTGATGCGCATTAAGGAGCGTAAAAACCGCTCCACAAACGCCTATTCCATTACAGGAAATAAACAAATGTTAATGCCCCACAACTGGCTGCTAGAGCATTTGCAAAGTGTTACCATAGACTTGAATGGGAGGTGTTAAAGGGTTAAAAAACCTTCTGAGTCAACATGAGGCTTAAATTTTGAAGCAACGTGACTCTAACCCTAATGTTTTGATAGTATGAACAGCACTGTGTGCTGCCCATTGTATCATTTGCATAGGCATGGCATATGAGGTGCATTTTTAACGCCTCTCAAACACCTGCTTTTAATTTCAGTGTGAACTTAGCCTTAATGTTGGGCTTTCACATGACTGCAGTCTCTGCCTGGTGCCAGCCAATAATGAGCACATTTACAACAAAAGGTATTGCAGCATGCAGGGCAAGTGGCCCCGCCCTACATAAGTCTCACTTATTACCTTGTAAAAATAGTATTAACATGAGAACTGTGCTGTACATACCCTGTACAGAGAGCAGAGCTGTGGGAGGGATCTAGTAGGTCCACCCACTACAATCTGCCTGCATAAAACTGCAGGTGGCAGATACAAGACCAGTCACCCTTCATAAGGAGTGAAAGTAGCAGTGATAAGTCTGTATTATAGAGAGAACTCTCTAATATTGTGCTCAAAACAAAGGATTTGTACAGGTAGAGGCTTTAAAACACAATAATTATTTGCATTTCAAAATTCAAAAAACTAAAAAATAGATTTATAAAAATGACATAATCTATTGACACATTTTTTTTTTTTTTCCATTAGAATTTTTATTAAATTTTAAAGGAATACAAACATAACATATGTCAGTACATAAGTCAAAACAGCAATTCCAGCAGATACAGCAAAGTCATTTGTAGCCGAAACAATGCCAGTAATAGGAGTCACAGGTATGTCAGCTATGGAGTCTGTATGTTAACAACACCTTGAGCACCTTACCTCTATTCTAGAATGTAAATACTATAGACAGGATCCCTATGACTCCTGAGGAGAAGGAGAGGTGTTGGGTTGGGGATAGAGAAGGAGATATGGAGAGAAAAGTGGGAGAGCGGAGAGAGAGTAGAGGGCAGAGGTGTGGGAGAGGAGAGGGGGGAGAAGAGAAGAAATGGTATAGAGGGGGGGTGGAGGAGGGGAAGAGGGAAGAGGGGGGAGGAGGGGAGGAGATATAGAGAGAAGGGGGGGGGGGAGAAGGGGAGAGGGGGGGAGGAGGAGGAGGAAGGGAAGAGGAGAGGGGAGGAAGTAGGGGGAGAGAAGAGAGAGAGATAGAGAAAGAAAGAAAGAAAGAAAGGGGGGGAGGGGGGAGAGGGAAGGAGAACAGAGGGAAGGGGAGAGAAGGGGAGTAGGGAGAAGAGGAATATAAGCGGTAGGGAAAGGGAGGAGGTGCAGGGAGGAGGAGAAGGTGGAAGAAGAGGGAAGAGGAAGAGTAGAGAAGGTAGAGGAGGGTAGGAGAGAGAGATGATTAAGCCGTAAAAGGAGATAGCGGGAGCAAGGTGGAGAGAAGGCTTCCGGTGCTCAGATGTGGCCATTCATGAGACTCCCATACGTTCAGGTGATATGTGTACAATAACAACAGGGGGGGTAAAGTAACAACAGGGGTATAAAGCAACAACTTGTCGGCAGAGCATTATTCATTTTTCAGTATGCATAGTAATCACAGGTAACATTACTAATCCGGAAACCACGTGTACCACTTGGTCCAAGCTTTATCAAACCTAGCGCTATGACCTGACTTGTAGGCAAGCAGCTTTTCATATTTGTAGTTGGTTTTGACCAACGCTATAACCTCCGAAGTAGTGGGCGTTAAATTGGATTTCCACTGTCTAGTTATGAGGCTTCTGGCCGCCAGTAGAATGTGCGTTACCACCGTACCGCTATCTGTGGGGAATAATTCAATCCCTATGTTCAATATTGCCAGTGCTGGAGAGGAGCGGGTCAGCACCCCCGTAATTCTAGATATCAAGGAGAACAGGCTGTCCCAGAACCCTTTTAGGTGTCTACATGACCAAAACACATGAGTTAGGTGGGCAGCCTCACCGCATCCCCTCCAACACAGGGGTGAGTAGTCGGGTACAAATTTAGATAGTCTGTATGGTGTAAGATACCATCTCAAATTTATCTTTTGTGACAATTCCCAGTGGTTAGTGCACGACGAGGATTGTCGGATAGACCGAAAAGCTGCTTGCCATTGCTTGTCAGTAAACGTATCCCCATTTCACGAAGGGGGTAGCTTTACAATACTCCAGTTTGCTTTGAAGGAAGTTGTAGAAAAGAGAAGTTCCCTTGACTGAGCGTAGGTTACCCGATAAGAACTTCCATCCTTGGGATGGAATACAGATATGTGGCGATGTTAAAGTACAGATAATATTCGGTGGAAGGGAGCGAGTATTCTTCCTGAAGGCTAGCAAATGGTTTTAGCACATCTCCTGTAAGGATATGGTCCACAGTGAGTATACCTCTGTTGACCCAGGTTTTGAGTGAGGTGTGAGGAATGACTAGTTCCAGCACGCCCAACGGGATGAGGACTCTCACTAATGCGGGTAGTTGGCCGGATCGAGCCATGAGCGTGGGCCAGGCCAAAAGTGAGGCCCGGAACGAGATGGGAAGCGCTTTTAGTGGTCTTGGGCTCCATACGTCCGCCAAGAGCACCGTCCGCAGGGGGAGGGGGGAGCAGACCTCAGCTTCCATGTTGCTCCACACTGTGGAAGACGCAGGGTTCACCCAGTGTGTTAGTTGGGTCAAATGTGAGGCCAAGAGGTAATCTTTAATGTCTACCATACCCATGCCCCCTGCAGACTAGTGCTTAATCAGGTAAGAGTGAGCGCTTCTCGGTCTCTTGCCCCTCCACACCAGTCCCTTGAGTGCTGCCTGTAGGGAAGTTATGATTTTCTGGGGTACCGGGATCACTAAGGTCTGAAATATATATAAAATTTGGGGCAAGAGGATCATCTTGAACGAGGCAAGACGGCCCGACCAGGTAAGTTCCGTGTTGGAAATTCTGTGACATTCCTTCTCAATTTTTGCCACTAGAGGCGGGAAGCTAGCGTCAGCCAATAGGTCTACTTTGGGGGTTAGTTGAATTCCCAAGTACGGGATGCTACTTTGTTTCCAAGTATAGGGGTACAGGGATTGTAATTTTTGACATAAGGTCCGGGACATGCCCATCGGTAATATCAAGGATTTCGTAAAGTTGGCCTTGTAGTAAGAAGCTAGGCTGAATTGTTGTAGCAAAGAATGTGTAGCCACCAGCGACCGCTCAGGGTCGGACATGAAGATAATGACATCGTCCGCAAATAAACTAATAACATGGGTTCGCGTGGGGGTAGTAAGGCCCTTAATATTTGCGGAGGATCGAACTGCCTCTGCCAGGGGCTCTATAAGCAAATTGAAAATGGAAGGTGACAGAGGGTAGCCCTGCCTCGTCCCATTTGTTAATGAGAAGGACCTTGACAGCATGCTGGATGAGTAAACCTTCGCCGAGGGATTGGAGTATAGCACCAGTATTGCGTGTAAGATGGGGCCCTGAAACCCAAACCTCTGCAACACTCGAGTCATATATGTCCAGTGGACCCGGTCGAATGCCTTCTCCGCGTCCAACGAGAGCAGCAGCGCAGGCACCCGACCCGATCCAGCTCTATCCACCAGCCCCACCACCCTCCTAGTAGCATCTGAAGCCTGGCGGCCTCTAACAAAGCCCGATTGATCTGGATTGATGAGATCCAGCAAGATTGGGTGGAGTCTAAGGGCCAGTACCTTGGCATACAATTTCACATCCATGTTCAGTAGCGATATTGGCCTGAAATTAGGAGGAGAAGTAGGGTCTTTGCCCGGCTTGGGCAGTGTGACCACATACGCTTGCAGTAATTCACTAGGCAGAGAGGCAGAGGACACCGCGGCCGCAAACATCGTGGCTAAGTGTGGGCCCAGGGTTGACATAAACTTTTTATAATAAAGATTGGGGAGACCATCGGGTCCCGGAGACTTCCCCGTTGGTAGTGTACGGATGGCCCGCTCCACCTCTACTGCGGATATCGGGGCATTAAGAACCTGCAGCTGAGAGGCAGTAAGAGTCGGCAAGCGAACAGAGTCCAGGAAGGAGGATATGATCATCTCCGTTGGCTGGGGGGTACTAGGGTCATTTTTGAGGTTGTACAAGGACTCATAGTAACTGGCAAAAGAGTCAGCTATGTCTTGAGGGTTAGTTATTTTAGTGTTAGTATTAGGGTCAACGAGGTAAGCTATTCTATTCTTGATGCGTTTGGCCCGCAGTTTGGTAGCCAACAATTTCCCTGCCTTGTCACCAGCTGAGTAATGCGACAGTTTAAGAGCCCTAAAGTATTTATCTTGCTGTTCCACCAATAGGTCCCTCAAGTTTGATCTAAGGTCCCTCAATTGTTGGGCCAATTGCGGGGTAGGGGACACTTTATTGAGGGGTTCCAGACGGGAGGTCTCAGCCAGGAGCCCATCCAGGCGCCGCGTCCTCTGCCTCTTAAGTTGAGCACACATTTTAATAAGAACGCCCCTTATAAAGGCCTTATGGGCACACCACAGTGTTGTCGGGTCTGCTACTGAACCCACATTGTGTCTGAAGTACTCCTCAAGATGCCCCCGAATCTGGGAGGCAAGTCGGGGAGACTCCAAGACCTGGCTGTTAGCTCGCCATAGGTACGCAGGGCCCGGAGACCGCGATTCTTGTAAAGTCACAGTCACCGGTGCGTGATCGGACCATGTGATGTTATGTATAGTCGAGCATCGAACATTATGTAGGAGATGTTTATCGGTCAGGATCATATCAATGCGGGAGTAGGCATTGTGCCTGTGAGAATGAAAAGTATAATCACGTTCACCCGGGTGTAGGCACCTCCAGGTATCAAACAAGTCCGCTTCATAGAGAAGTGTCTGCAGAGCAGGTGGTGGGCGTCTAGGGGTGGAGGAGATGTCTAAGTTGGGGTCCGCTGTCAGATTGAAATCCCCACAAACCACCACAAAGCCATATTTCTGCTTGTCCAACATTCGGAACATTTTCCTCCAAAAACGCATCTGGCGGGTGTTGGGGGCGTAGGCATTTAGTATTGTAAATGGGACATTGTTCAGTTCACACTGCAACAGTACGTAGCGGCCGTTAGAGTCCACCAAGAGCTTATGCAAGGTAAAGGCAACAGTGTCTCGGATTGCTATAAGTACACCTTTACGCTTCTGTGGGGCCGAAGCCATGAAAATGTGTGGGAAACTTCTGTGAGTTACAGCAGGGTGATGAGAATGTTGAAGGTGTGTCTCCTGGATGCAAAGAAGGTCACTTTTAAGTAGTAGTGCCTCCTTCCACATAGAGGACCTCTTGGCCAGGTGGTTGAGGCCATGGACGTTCAGGGATGTAATGGTGATGGTCATACTGTAATTATAACAGGGCTAAGCTGATAATCCGATGTGTACTCACAGTTGAGGGGTAGAAAAGAGAGTCTCCAGGGCTGTACCCACAGCTTCGGGAAGCAAAGGTCCGTGACTTCCAGGAACGATCTCATTAGGTTCAGGTGTTGTATGGTGATGTTGCTGCCCGACAATATAAAAGAGACAAAAAAGAAAAAAAAACAACGAAACAACAGAGCAAATATGGTATTTGCAAGGTAAGTATAAAAGCAAGAGAATGAACTCGTGAGCAGGTATACTGCACATGTTTGCAGGGGGTAGTTAGGTGGTCAAGGTGACCAGACTCAGGAAGGTGATTCGTTGGATTGGATTGGAGATGGCAATCCCTTAGATGATTTTTTCCCCTTCTTCTTGTGGGAAATGGTGTGCCACTCCTCAGATATCGGGGAGATTCGGCCTGAGGGTTCCTGTGGAGCAGAGCCCTGCTTGGGAAGTAGGTTCCATGACCTCAGCAGGTTCAGGCCCTCCTGTACGGATGAAACTACATGCGCCTTGTTATGGTATGTGATAGTCAGCTTCACTGGGAATCCCCACCTGTAGATGATAGAGTGGTTCCTCAGGATTTTAGTAAGTGGGTGTAGTGCCCGTCTTTTCTGCAATGTGTGTTGCGATAAGTCGGCAAACAATTGGATCCTAGAGTAGGGTTCTGATATTAGGGTTTTCTTCCTAAAGGCAGACATCAGGTTGTCTTTGACATGATAGAAATGAACCCTCATGATGAATTCACGAGGCACATCATCCGGTAGATATGAGGGCTTAGGGGAGACAATGTATTCTGTCTATAATAAGTTCAGATATTGGGGTGTTTGGGAGAACAGACAGAATAAGGTCTTTCGCATATTGGTCTAAGTCCCCGGGGTGCACGGATTCTGGAACCCCTCTAAGCTTCACATTGTTCCGCCTAGAGCGGTCCTCCATGTTAGCCATCTTAGATTTCAGCTGTTCTATCTCATCCTCGTGGCTATAATGGGCATCAATGAGTTCGTTGTGAGAGGCAGCGAATTCCCCCATCTTGTTTTCTACCTTATCCATGTGGCTGCCTAAGGCCTGCACCTCGACCTTGAAGGAGCGGACACATTCCATAAAGTCAGCGTGCATGGAGGCACGCAGGGACATCATCATGTCCTTTAGTCTCGGTTCTGAGACCGGGCGCTCACTCGTGGGGAAGGTGTCTATGTTGGGAGATAGCTCCCTAGTAGAGTCCATAGAGGAGTGTCCCCCGTGGCTTACCTCCACCGCTGGTGAGTCCTCCGACAGCCGAGGTTTGCTCTTCACTGGGCTCCTCGACAGCGGGGTTGATGCCGCCAGAGATCGGGGTTGTCCTGCCTTCTGAGCCGAGGGCGGTGGAGGGCTGGGTGATGGCTGAGAGGACCCGCTGGAGGAGGCCGGAGATCCGCCGCCGCCATTTTGGCTGCGCTGCTTCTCCTGGGCTATGAAGAAATGCTGGAGCTGTCTCGGATGGCCGGTGTCTTTCTTCTTACGAGCCATCAGGGATGAAGGTGGACCTCTTCCTCTGTCTTTCAGCCCGAAAAAAAGAGTTGTAAAGGTCGTTGGGACGCCGATGTGTGCCGATTCCTTCCCTGGTCTGGCGGAGCTGCGAGCTCAGACGTCCATGCAGCTAAGCGGCGACCACGCCCCCTCTATTGACACATTTTTAACCCAAACAAAAAAAGTAAAATAATACAACACAAAGACTCATGCACTTTAACCTGAAGAGTTAAGATCCCAGATTGTGACCCCTGCCATTTACTCCCTGCTTGTATTGGACAGCTCAGATAGTTGGATACTTATGATAAAATTGGCTGCACCACAGTGGGGTGTTTTCTTTTCTTGTACATAACTGACATTCAGTATCATTTGGCAAAGGTAAGGGATATGAGCAGTGATCACTGCCTGAATTTATACTATGTTAACCTCAGTAAATTATATTACCAGAGCAGTGATTTCACATCCGTTTTATCTTAGTGGTAACATGCAAAATACAAATTTTCTCAAGCAGTTTTTGTGTCAAATCTCTACAGTAAAAATGGTAAGATGTGGTTACAACTGTATCAATTCAGGAACTTAAAGTGCTGCAAAACCCGCAGCAGTAAAATCAGTCTGTATTTGCATAAAGCATGCTTGTTGTTGTGAAACCTAAGGGGGTTCATCCTCCGCATTTTGTAAAAAGACTGTGTGATCCTGTCTTCTCTGATCCTCCATTCTTTTACTTTCCCCAATCCACCTGCTGATAGAGCCTTGGAGGCACGCTGCACATGCTCAGTTTAGTGTGTATTGCTAGCAGGTTTTTTTTTTTTCTTCTTTTTTTTTTTGGGGGGGGGGGTGCATGTGATCGGCACAGGGCCAATCAGCACTGTCCATACAGAAAGTCAGGGGTCATTCGGCCTCATAGGATAGAATGAAAACTCCTCCGACAAGCTTTAACCAGACATCGATAGAAGTCACAAGACTGCTATACACTGCTGGTGAGAAAAGGTATTTAGCCGTTCATATTTACTAAAATAATTACATTTCCTTGTTATGTGTACTGTGGGAGACCAGATATAATGAATGCAGGGTCCTGGGTATAGTAACACTTTAAACCATGCTATGTTGTAAGGGCCACAGAGGTGCCTTTTTGCCAGTTTTACTATTGTCAAAGCCTTGGTGCTGTAAGGGAGCAAATACTGCTTTTAACAAGGTTCCATGTTGCTGGCATCCTGCACCAGGTCAGGTATCTGTAGGTTGTCTTTGGAAGCAGATATGGGCTGTAATATGGTACCACTGCCATCCATTGCAGGTTTGGATAGGTTTCTTTAGACTTTAATGCAGAATATCCATGGGAAAGTTTTAAACTACCCGGAGCTTGAATAAAGAGAAATCCTTTATTACACAGAAATAGGAACAGGATACATGGGATACAGGTAGGCACCTACCCGTATCCCATGTGTCCTGTTCGTATTTGGCTTATGTAATAAAGGATTTCACTTTATTCAAGCTCCTTGTGGTGTGCAGCCAAACTTTCTTCTATTTCTACGATTGTACGGTGGCAGGCCGGGTCGGGACCCACATTGGATGGCTGTTTGTTCACTCATTTGAGCGGTGTATACATTCCCTAAGGTTTTAAACTGCTGTGATAAGAATGTTATTTTTATAAATGCTGAGCTGAATGATTCTTTTCCATGTATTTCCTGGGTTTGGACATGGAACATCATAAACCGCAAGGCATAATGCGGGGGTGCATTGGAAAGAGTCATTCCCTCCAAAGTCCAGCTGCCTCAACACAAATCCATTTAAACACAAGTATGAGAATTCATAAAGAATGTCTTAAACACCCTTTAGAATTCTGTTGGGCTGCAGCCCTGAAAGTGCTTGTGATTGATTCATGTAGCTCTCACAGTGTGCAGGAATCTGTCAGTACCTGTTACTGAGGTCATTTCAAAAAGTATGAGTGTTCAGTCAGCTATGGACAACAGTTGCCATCATCCTTATAATCATAACTTGATAAACAACAATTCATCTTCTTTTAGGACTTTTGGAACGACAACCAAAGTATACCACCAAATGGTTTTATATAAACAAATATAGTATTTTTCACATTTTTCACATTTTAAAGTGCGTAGCACTACTCCCTTGGGAGCTGCTGGTTACCGGTTTCCCTGGGTTACCATTAACAACAGCATGACAGTTCAACATTTTCCCAAGTGTTTTAGCTCAGTCAGGAAACAGTCCAGTGGCTTTGGTTTTTGTGTTTTTATTTAGAACTTGGGCAGAAGAAGGGAATGAGTGGGATACTCCAACTTGTATAACTATGCACAATTAGCTGGGATGACTGATTAATGCTGATTAACACTGAGTAGCACTATATAATGCTAGTCATGGTTAGCCCGCTGCTTCACTTTGTCACAAGCAGTGACATAGAATTGAGTAAACTTCCTAAGGTAAACTGTACTGTACTGCAGAGCAATCTTCAGGGCCCTTTCTGGCACCACCTTTGTTCCTATTCTTCAGGGTCAACTACACGGCACCCTCTTTATTGTTAAGTTTCCTGTGTGACCTAGCTCCTTGATCCCCTGACTTCTCTGAAGTGGTCCCCTCTCCTAGGCAGACCCTGTGGCAAATCCCCGAGTACTCACGACACTCTTTTTTCCTGAGAGACTCTGCCACCAACTCCACTGTCAGCACCCTGGATCTTCTGCAGATCAGCTCCACACCCAGTTCACTAGGCTAACTGCCTAAGACCACTTTCCTCTCACACTGCAGGAGGAGAAACCAGCCGTCTACCTCCTCCTGGGACTCTGCTTCCTGCCAAAGCCGCCCTGTCACATGTCCCCTCCGTATTTATGGTCAATCCAAGGATGCATTACAGGAATGCCCTTCCATTGGAACTGCCATAAGACATGATGTGTCACTGGCTGGGTTTCTTCCACTGTCCAACAATCTCCCTCATTGGATACAGTGGGGACACTCCCTCAGACCCAGTGAATCACACCTGGAAACATGTGACAGGCAAACTAATAGATCAGGCTGTGGTAGCGGTGGTATGGAGTTACTTCTCTGCTCCCTTTCTATGGCATGTCCTTTCCTGATATGGTGGAAGCCTCTTTTTGGGTTTTAAGGACATATATGGTTCCTTTGGTGAACGCTAATGCTATTTTTGATTATCTTACATGTATCAGAAATGATCATAGGGGTTCCTATTTTTGCCCCCTCCCCTCTATTCCCTTTATAGCCATCTGCTCTTTTCCTTGTTTCTGTGGCTATGGTGACACATTCCACGGACTATAGATTCGGTCCAGTGAAACATAGAAACATAGAATGTGTCGGCAGATAAGAACCATTTGGCCCGTCTAGTCTGCCCAATATATCTGAATCCTATGAATAGTCCCTGGCCCTATCTTATATGAAGGATAGCCTTATGCCTATCCCATGCATGCTTAAACTCCTTCACTGTATTTGCAGCTACCACTTCTGCAGGAAGGTTATTCCATGCATCCACTACTCTCTCAGTAAAGTAATACTTTCTCATATTACTTTTAAACCTTTGCCCCTCTAATTTAAAACTGTGTCCTCTTGTGGTAGTTTTTTTTTCTTTTAAATATACTCTCCTCCTTTACCGAGTTGATTCCCTTTATGTATTTAAAAGTTTCTATCATATCCCTTCTGTCTCTTCTTTCTTCCAAGCTATACATGTTAAGGTCCTTTAACCTTTCCTGGTCATTTTTTTCCTGCAATCCATGTACTAGTTTAGTAGCTCTTCTCTGAACTCTCTCTAGAGTATCTATATCCTTCTGGAGATATGGCCTCCAGTACTGCGCACAATACTCCAAGTGAGGTCTCACCAGTGTTCTGTACAGCGGCATAAGCACTTCTCTCTTTCTACTGCTTATACCTCTCCCTATACATCCAAGCATTCTGCTGGTATTTTGTGCTGCTCTATTACATTGTCTTCCCACCTTTAAGTCTTCTGAAATAATTACTCCTAAATCCCTTTCCTCAGATACTGAGGTCAGGACTGTGTCAAATATTCTATATTCTGCCCTTGGGTTTTTACGCCCCAGGTGCATTATTTTGCACTTATCCACATTAAATTTCAGTTGCCAGAGTTCTGACCATTCTTCTAGTTTTCCTAAATCCTTTTCCATTTGGCATTTCCCTCCAGGAACATCAACCCTGTTACATATCTTTGTGTCATCAGCAAAAAGACAAACCTTACCATCGAGGCCTTTTGCAATATCACTTATGAAGATATTAAACAAAATTGGTCCCAGTACAGATCCCTGAGGTACCCCACTGGTAACATGACCTTGTTCTGAATGTTCTCCATTGACTACAACCCTCTGTTGTCTGTCACTCAGCCACTGCCTAATCCACTCAACAATATGGGAGTCCATGCTCAATGACTGCAGTTTATAGATACGTCTTCTATGTGGGACAGTATCAAAAGCCTTACTAAAATCTAGATATGCAATGTCTACTGCACCTCCACCGTCTATTATTTTAGTCACCCAGTCAAAAAAATCTATAAGATTTGTTTGACATGATCTCCTTGAAGTAAACCCATGTTGTTTTTCATCTTGCAATCCATGGGATTTAAGATGTTCCACAATCCTATCCTTTAATAGGGTTTCCATTAATTTGCCTACTATTGATGTCAGACTCACTGGTCTATAGTTGCTTGATTCCTCCCTACTACCTTTCTTGTGAATGGGCACGACATTTGCCAATTTCCAATCTTCCGGGACGACTCCTGTTACTAATGATTGGTTAAATAAATCTGTTAATGGTTTTGCCAGCTCACCACTAAGCTCTTTTAATAATTTTGGGTGTATCTCATCAGGACCCTGTGACTTATTTGTCTTACCTTTAGACAGCAATCTTAGAACATCTTCCTCTGTAAAGACACATGCATCAAACGATTCATTAGTCATCCTTTCAAGTGGAGGTCCTTCTCCTTTTTCTTCTGTAAAAACTGAACAGAAGTATTCATTAAGGCAGTCGGCTAGCCCTTTATTCTCTTCTACATACCTTCCGTCCTTTGTTTTTAATTTAGCTATTCCTTGTTTTAATTTCCTTTTTTCATTTATATATCTGAAGAATGTCTTATCCCCCTTTTTCATAGACTGAGCTAGTTTTTCTTCTGCCTGCACTTTAGAAGTTCTTATAACTTGCTTGGCCTCTTTCTGCCTAATCTTGTAGATTTCCTTATCTTCATCGCTCTGGGTTTTTTTATAATTACAAAATGCTAGCTTTTTATTTTTAATGATTTGGGCCACTTCTGCTGAGTACCACAGTGGTCTCTTCCTTTTTTTGCTTTTACTGACAAGTCTAATGCAATTTTCTGTTGCCTTCAATAATGCACCTTTTAAGTAGTCCCATTTCTCCTGGACTCCATGTAATCCGTTCCAGTCTGATAAGGAATCATTTATGACTAATTTAATTTTTGAAAAGTCTGTTTTTCTAAAATCTAAAACTTTTGTTTTTGTGTGGCGTGACTCTTTCACAGTTCTTATATTAAACCACACTGACTGGTGATCACTAGATCCCAAGGTTTCGCCTACAATGACATCATATACCGAATCCCCATTTGTGAATACCAAATCCAAAATGGCCTCCCTCCGGGTTGGCTCCTCAACCACTTGTTGCAGAGACAACCCCAGTAGGGAATTTAGAATATCTGTACTCCTGGTAGAACTTGCTATTTTGGTTTTCCAGTTTATATCTGGAAGATTGAAATCTCCCATAATGATAACTTCTCCTTTCATTGTCATTTTAGCTATTTCTTCAACTAGTAGATCATCTAGTTCTTTAACTTGACCAGGTGGTCTATATATCACACCTACACGAGTTACTGCATGATTAGCAAACTGCAACGTAACCCAAACTGACTCTATGTTGGCCTCACCAACTTGTATTAGGTTAGATTTAATGCTATCTTTCACATACAGGGCCACTCCTCCTCCTTTCTTGCCTTCTCTGTCTCTTCTGTATAAAGAGTACCCTGGTATGGTTATGTCCCAGTCATTTCTTTCATTAAACCATGTCTCCGTAACAGCCACTAAATCTACATTCTCAGATGCCATTATTGACATTAAGTTCATTGATTTTTTTACCTAAACTGCGAGCATTTGTAGACAGGACTCTGAGCTTATCATTTCTTAACCTCTGTGCTTCTGACCTGTTCTGGCATTGTTTCGGGGGGCAATTGGACTCTTGTATTTCCACTCTTTTGCCCCCCCCTTCCTAGTTTAAATACTCTTTCGCAAATTCTTGGAGTTGTTCACTAAGTACATTTGTTCCTTTGAGAGAAAGATGCAAACCATCTTTTTTGTACAGTTCCTTTCTATTCCAAGTAGAGCTATCATGAGAAACAAAGCCAAATCCTTGCTCTTGACACCATTTATTAAGCCATATGTTTAACTCCTTTATGCGCCTCTGCCTATCATTCTGAACATTATGCACAGGCAGAACTTCAGAAAATGAAATGGTGGATGCAAAATCCTGTACGTCATTACCAAGTGTGATAAAAGATTTTTTCACCTCTGACACTTCATTGCAAGCCAGGTCATTTGTCCCTAGATGGACAAGAACATCCACGTCCCCTTCCTGCTTTGCTTGCTTAACAATATTAATAATAGATCTTCTATCTCGTCTAGCAGTAGCACCAGGGAGACATCTCACAAAACCATTTTCTTTAAGCTCCACACTTCTTATGATTGAATCACCCAGCAACAGCTGCTTCCTTTGAGACTTCACTTTTTTGTCCTTGGCTGCAGTCTTGCATACATTAGACATAGGAGTCGATGGTTTCTCACCCTCTGTGCTTGAGTCCATATCCATGTTGTCCTTACATTCTGAGAGTGCTGCAAATTAATTTTGGAGAACCACCGACTGTGGGACATGTCTTCTATCCACCACTCTAAGTCTTCCAGAACCTACAGTAACCCATCTGCCATTTCTGGGGGTCCTCTGTGGCAGTGGCATTGCAGCAGTCCCAGCTGGAGTTTGTTTAACAGATAATTTAAATATCTCTGATTTCAAAAATGCAATTTCCTGCTGCAGTAAGGAGAATTGTCTACAGATCTGACAGCATCCGAATCTCCAAAGAGTGGAACATGAAGTAAATGCACAACAATTCCTGCACTGAACCAAGTCTGCCATTTTAAAGAGGAGAAAAAAAAAAAAATTGTAAATTTAAGTCAAACAAATCTTACCTTTTTTTTTTTTCTTTTTTCCACCTTCCAGCCTACCTCCTGACTATCTCCTGCAATATGTCTTCACTGTACTTAAAATGTTGTACTTGAATGGAGTACTTGCAGCTAATGAATTAGGCCAGCTAATGAGTATGTCTCTATATATACACTCACTCCTTCACAGCTCCTCCTCCAGCAACAAATGTAACACCTTAATGAGCTGGTCTCATTAGCAAATGCACAATAGCAAACACCTGACCAAATTCCTTTCCTCTTCTCAAGCAATGGTCAGCAAAAAATGCCCGCCTGTGTGGGTATCCCGGTCTCTGTTGCACTGGCTAGTCTGTTTTGTCCAGATTATCTGGATAATATCAGTGTCTACATTTCTTTACCATGGGACTCTACTCTGTTCAGCATGCCCTGTATTATATATGAAATAGTAAGCATGATACTGCAATGTATATGCAGAGATGTTAGGGGGATTGACTATTTGTGTATAACGATTTATGATTGTATACATAATTCTCTCTTTTTGTCTCTGTAATTGTCTATATATAGTATTTAGAAACAGTGGTGTGACCTAACCATTCGGTCCCTGAAGAAGCCAATATGAGAGCCTTCTTGCCTCGGCGAAACATGTAGGACTCACTAAGTCACACTTTTCTCTATTCATATGTTCATGATATACATCTTTGAAACACTGTACATGAATGTTTTGTCAATTAATTTTTTAATATGTTTTGTCAATGCACTTTAATAAAGTATATATTTTTTACATTTGGCATTTGTATGTCACTACAGACTACCCCCTAGCCCTTGAAAAATCACAATTCACACAGGGAAATAGTTTGCTAGCCTCTTATGTCCACATGGACTGGATGGCTCATAAACTACCCCTGACTGCTTTTGCTTTCCACTAGTTCCCCATTAGGTTAACTTTACTTTTGATTGATATTGTATGGCTTTGGGTGGATCAACACATGCTTTTCAGTTCAATTGCAGCTTTTGAATATGCTCTTTGCTGTGCACTGTCAATCAAAAGTAAGGTAGACCTGATGGGCAACTCGTCTCTCCATTCCTCATAATTCTCCACTCACCCACTGACAGCCCATTTCTCAAATATGGGTGTTATCATATTTAGGTAGTGACATGTCTGGGCAATGACATCCCCACTATGCCCGGGCCTTTTGTGTGCATTTAGCTTTTGGTCAGGAAATCTCCCAGCCAGCAGACGAATGAGGCCGGGGATAGAGCACTGTGTGGAAAGTTGTCATATACAGCTATGCCCCCTGACATACCTCTGTACACCAACTCAGAGCTGGTCTAAAGTACTGCCAGTTTCCTAATATGAGAACTGACGGTAATTTTTAAAAAACTGTTCGCTGCCATAGCAAAAGGTTCTCAAAAGAACTACGGCTGCATGTTTGCCGCATGTGTCATTAATGTTACTGACACTGAAGCAAATACTTGCCTGAATTAGGTGCACGTAATTCTTAAGGGAAATTCCAACGAAAACTATCTTTAGAACTTTTATTGTATTCCTCAAAAGATGTTTTTGCATTAAACAATAGAAAGGACGTGTGCCTGCTGTACACTTATGGTAATCACGTTGATTGGCTAAGAGCTTCTTAGCTTCTTATCAGTGCCCTGCAGATGTCAGTTGCATCCCTAATAAAGCAGCTGACTACTGCGATGCGATTTTGATGTAATTTTCAGTGTGGTTATGTCGTATTACTTTGTTGCAACTTTGGATGTGGTTAGCATATTTTATGGTGCCAAATTGCACTGAAATCACAAAACATAACATAGGAACCTTTTCAAATATTGCACTGCACTCCAATTGCAAGTTGCACTGATGTGAATGGACACCATTGAAAATAAAGTGATTTTCCTTGACTCAAGTTATATCAGAAATTGCACCAATGTGAACCAGCACTTCATGACAATAGAGCAGTTTTAAGCCTACAATCTACAACTTCTTCTTTTAATGAAAAAGTATCTGTTATGTCTGCTATTAATACAAGAATATGTTACATTTACTTAAAGTGGTTCTAAAGCCTCAAGGTTTGTTACCTTAATGCAAACTATATGCCTCCCTCTCTCTCTCCATGGGTTCAGAGAGCACAAGCAGCTGCAGGCAGTTTAGTTATGCTACTGCTCCTGGTTCCAGCGGCTCCCAGGTAGTCTAACTTTAGTATATTCACAAGGGCCCAGGACCTGTAGCATAGAAGGCTTTTTTTTCCTAAATAGGCTCACAGGCAGATATACACAAGCTGCCGGTTCCACGTTTTCTGATAAAATTATAGTTCCTGCCCACATTCCCTGCTGGCGGAGTGATATCACTCACAGCCGCTTCTTCACTATCTGCCTCTTTCAGGAAAAGTGCTGAGGGAAGGGTGGGCTCGAGCTGAGAGGGAATTAGCAGCAAGTTGAAAGGTGGCATATGGCAGACATCACTTAATTAGCGCAGGGGGCAGAGGCAGCTGTCAGTGTGCAGTGAACACACAGGCACAGGAGTACACTGACTGAGGGATCCTAAATCCTTCCTCTATTCATCAAGTCTGCAGAGAATTCTCAGAAAAGGTACAATCAGTAAAAGAGATACACAACAAAGTGTGTGTGCCTTGCCCCAATGCACTGCCCTGGTTGTTGCCCATGATTAATTAGCCCCCTTTTCACACTAGCACCTCACAGGACAAGGGGACCTCTGTGGACCCTGATGTAAAGGGGAACTCTAATGCAAGAGGGAACACTGTGGACGAATGTAAAGGCGAATGCTGCTGACTGTGATGTAATGGGGGGGGGGCTTTGGTGAACAGAGACCACCTTACATCCTTACATCAGAGTTCCCCTTTACATCACAGTCTGCAGTGTCCCCTATACATCAGAGTTTCCTTTTACATAAAGGTTTGCAGAGGTCCCCCTTGCATTGTAAGGGGGAACCCTGCAGATTCTGATGTAAAGGAGAACTCTGAGCACTCTGATGTAAGGGAAGCTCTGGTGACTAGAGATTCATTTACGTCAGAGTTCCTCTTTACATCACAATCTGCAGTGTTCCCCTTTACAACAAAGTCCGCAGCATTCCCCTTTACACATTTAAAAAGATTTATAAAAAAATATTTTATTAAGAAAAAAACAGTCAGAATTCTCTGCCTGTAGGCTCCTGAGATATAAATCTGGCCCTGGCAGTGCATGGGAATCGGTTTCCTATTGGAGGTACCAGCAAGAGAGGAGCCAGGAGTGCTGTTGGGGGACCCAAGAACAGGAGGATCGGGGCCGTTCTGTGCAATTTTTTATTTGCACAGAGCAGGTAAGTATAGACATGTTTGCTATTTTAAAAAAAGTTTCCTTTACAACCACATTAATTCTAGTCTAAATGTATTTATGTATTCTTATTATCTATACACTTGACTACAATGAAGCTTAATTAATGTGATTAATTTACAGAAAGAGACATTTTTATGTTTGATGTGTACAAAGCTTGTAATGATCAAGGATTAGCAGAGTATTATATTATCGATAACATGACACATTCAGGTCAAAAGTGCACAAAGATTTTTAAATCAGTTTGAAGATATATAGTTTGCTATAGTATTCGTCAGAACATGAATTACTTCTGCATGTGAAATGTACTCACTTCCAACTGATTGCAGGCATTGTGAATTCTGCAAGACGCTGTCCAAATCACTTTCTGTGAATTGCAATGTTTTAAATTGTGTAAAGTACTGAACTGTTTAACAACATTAAACTGCAATATGTTATTTTAAACAGTATTTGGTACTATGAAAATACATATTGGAAGTCCATCTACTATTTATTACAGGTCCCAAAAGAGAGACTCTAAAAAGGTAAGATGGAAACGAGGTCCTCCAACCACCGGTGCACAGAGGTGGAAAGACGTTCTAGATCACCGCGTGACAGTTCAAAACTGCTTACCAGCAGTTTATGCTTTAATCACTCTACTCATGTAAGTGCAATTATTTTAATAAAATTTATACTGGATTGGACATACTGCACTATTGGATTGCTTTCTATTCTGAGGTGATGTTTTTGCTGTGAAGGAGGAGGAAGGTCGATTCTACTTCTATGCCAGTCACTTTTGTCAATTGTATCCCTGCTGTTTCTGACCGCTCTGTAAAAGAAGGGTCAGACTTTCTGGTAAGCAGTTTTGAACTGTCACGTGGTGATCTAGAACGTCTTTCCACCTCTGTGCACCGGTGATTGGAGGACCTCATTTCGAACTTACCTTTTTAGAGACTCTCCTTTGTGACTTTACTGGTATTATTTTTGTATTATTGGCACTGCTTTTTGTTTTTAATATTTGTCATTTGGTGTGTAATCTGCCTATATAGTTGGCTGCCTATCTGTTAAAGTAATCTATTAAATTTTTATCCATTTTCATAGATTCTGAGCGCAGATATCTTCACCTATATTTTTGCTGTATCTATTGATTACCCATATCTGCTGCTGGAACATATATATTGTGTTTGTACAATATGGACATTTTTGCTTTCAGAGCTAGCCACGTTATGAACATCAGTGAAGCCTTTGATGGTTTGGATGAACCTACTTCCACTAATTTGGGAGGAGCTTTTCTCCGGCTTAATAATATTATGATCTTGGAAAAACACACAAATGGGGATATTGCCCTTCTAGAAAAATACCTTGAGCTTAATATGGTTCCTTGTAGCCTCCGGTGGGAGGTCAGCCCACAGGAGGATGAAAGGGATCTATGTGTGTTTTAATTATTTCAACGATGCCGGAATTAACATGCTTAGGTTCCTTATTACTCGCAAGAGGACCAAATTAGCTACATTGGATGAGAAGATAGCAGGTTTAAAAGTCTCTATGGCATCTTTTTCTGGTACTACAGAATTTGTTAACAAATCTAATGCTCTCAAAAAAAGTTCTAGAGAAAGAAGAGATTGACCAAAAACTGAAGAAGAAAAAGAAATACCAAAGGGACGTAGAGGATTATAAGTCCAATCTAGTGTTTAAGTGGCAGAGGAAAAAGGATCTGCCTAAAGTGGATACAATAAATCAGGTATCAACATCTAGTTCCACTGTGGGCCCTATCCTCCGGCTGCGACAACCTCCAACACCTATTCAAAGAGGTTGGGGTTACACTCGGGGTAAGAATAACCAACGTAGACCTGCCCCTAGTGGAAGAGGAGGAAGACCTTATTAGAATCCCCCATATCCCAATTATGGAGGCGGGGGTAATTATCAGAATCAAGGCAACCACTATTCTGGTCCTTCTGATTTTGGTTCACCATGGAAGGACAGAGGAGTCTCTTATAACAGATTTGAACCCTTCACAAGAGAGGAACACTACGAGACTCCGGATGATGATGTTGACGATAGGTATTTTACCAATCATCCATATAATACCCCCCACTGGAGGGACTATTATAACCAGAAGGGCTGGTCTGGTTCTGGGTCTGGGCCTAACCAACAAAGAAGGCTGGCAGGTTTTCACAGAATCAGGAATATGAGCGCCCAGAACATAGACCCAAGAGAGGGACCAGAGGGGGGGGGGAGGAGGAGCAGACAAAAAAAGAAAAAGATTATAAAAGATGCTGGAATTTTAAACTTGAGCTCAACCACTTTGACTGAAAACGAGAAATTGGTTTTAAATCATGGCCTTAAATACGCCCCGACTAAGCCTATCAATAGGTTTGGATTATTCATGGATGTTCATAAATATATCCAAAAAATCAACATCAAGCGACACATTATGTCTAATCCCATCAGGGACCACAGGCTGGTGGCGGATGGAATTAGACATTCTGGTCGGTCTAATACTTCACCGTTTAACCCTACGGGCTTTTAGTCCCTTCAATTGAAGTCTTCAGGGATTTGGTGTTGAAGGATGTTAAGGACTCCACCCAAGTTTTGAATCTCCTTAATGACATCCAGTGGAAACATGGCTATTTATTAGCCACTGCGGATGTCACATCATTATATACAATTATATCTCATGAACATGGACATTGTGCGGTAGAGGCTTTTTTGGACAGAGACATGTCTTTCTTGCCCGCACAATGTCAGTTCATTGTGTCCCTCTTATTGTTTGCCATGCAGCACAATTATTTTTGGTTTGTCGGCTCCTACTATCTAGAAAATAGAGGCGTTGCCATAGGTGAAAAGTTTGCATCCAGCATGGCCAACCTGTTTATGGGCAAGTGGGAGGAGGACATCGTCTATGGCCAATGCAGACCTGAATTGGTCCTTTGGCGACGTTACATTGATGAAGTTCTCCTCCTATTGGATGACGACAGGGAGTTCTTGGACAGTTTTAATGGTGATCTCAATACCAACTCGCTGGGTATTGTGTTGCAGCATGAAGCCAGTAGTGCGCGGATCAACTTCTTGGATCTCAATATTGAGGTCAAGGATGGCACTATTGTTACAAGCACATATTTCAAGGTCACAGACCGTAATGCTTTTATAGGGCAGGGAAGCTGCCACCATCCTTCTTGGTTGAATTCGGTACCCAAGAGCCAATTTTTGCGGCTTCACTGTAATTGCACCATGAAGGAGGATTATTTCAAGTAGGCAGCCATGTTGAAACACAGATTCCTGGACGAAGGGATATAATGGTGCTGTTTTGGACACCTTGATTGGCGAGGTAGGTAGTCTGGATAGGTCTACCCTTTTGGAAGGTAAAACCCAGAGATGTATAGTAACGAAGTAGAACTACTTAAGTACTGTACTTAAGTACCGAAATGCGGTATCTGTACTTTCCTAAAGTAGAATTTTTTTCTCCTACTTCTACTTTTACTTCACTACATTTTTTCGATGATTTCGATACTTCTACTCAAGTATTTTTTTTTTGTGCTGCATAGTTACTCGTTACTTTTAAAAAAATTACCACTGCCAGAACAGTAGATGGCAGGTTGCATAAAGCTCAAAAAAATGTGTATAATGTCATTTGTAAATCAGCGCATACGAAAATAAAGGCTGTGTATAATAAAAGCTACTATACCAAATCTTTCCAATAAAAAGAAAATATGAAACAAACAAATAAATGGTGCTACAGCGCTTAAACTGCATCAAGAAACTACTAACAAACACAGGTTAATCATTTGAATAAATCATTTGAAATAATAAAAACAATATGATGTTCAAACTTTTGACTTCTTTCTTTAATAACTACATAACACAGTACTTGTACTTCTACTTTCAGTACTTGAGTAGAATTTTTTTTTCAAAACTACTGGTACTTTTTACTTTTAGTACTTAAGTAGCAAATTTTTTGAAAAAACTACTTGCAATACTTAAGTAAAAAAAATGTTTAATACTTTAGTACTTCTACTTAAGTAACTTTTTCTGCGAGCACTTCCACTTCTACTTAAGTCACTTTTTGATCGAGCACTTGTACTTTTACTCAAGTAGAAATTTCGAGTACTTTATACAAGTCTGGTAAAACCAGAGGTTCTGGGGATGCCAACCATTTGGGATTCTCCTTCATTACCACCTACTCGAAACAACACCATGATGTGAAGCGCATTTTAAAAAAACATTGGGGGGCTCTCAGAAATGATAGGATATTGGGGTCTCAATTAACGAATACCACACAAGTAGTCTTTAGGGGGGTTCAACCTCTGTGCTTGTATATAGCCCCAAATGTTCTGGACAAACCTAATAGGATTTCTTTTTTCCATAACCTTACTGTTTTTTTTTTTTCCATGTAAGAGATGTGTAGTATGATAGGTGAACGCTTTACTTGGCAGAAAGATTTGTGATTTTCGGTCCACGGCTACCTCTAAAGATTATATCAAATCAAATCATTTATCTGCTGCTCCTCCACCAATGTGGTGTATCTTTTGCAATGTCCTTGTTGCCTACAGTATATAGGGCGCACCATCAGGACCCTGACCATCAGGGTAAACAAACATTTTAAAAACATCAGAAAAGGCTTCCCAGGTCATAGCGCGTCCAAGCATTACGCTAGGTGCCATAACAAAAATCCTGATGGCACCTTGGTATGGAACATTAACAAGTTCATTTCCCACTGAAGGGGTAGTCATATCTGGCGGGACATATCTAAATTAGAAACCCGCTGGATTTATGACATGAAGACCTACACAACGAGGGGGATGAACATTGAATGGGACGTTAACTGTCATATTAATAACAGCTGACAAGTTGTGACAGTTGCGGTTCCATTTGAAGCTTTTTCTTGCTTTATATTTTATATTTTTTTAATGCTTGCCTATTTCAGTTGTATTTTTTAAGTTGCTGTTTTTTCTCAGAATGTAATTTTTCTGTATTGCATTGCAATTTATTTTTATCTTGTTTTATTACTTGTTATTTTTGCCATTTTAAGACTGTCCTATATTCAGTAAATGGAGGGTCTTGGTTGGACTTCTGTGATATGGGATTATTAGACTTCCGGTAGCGGGACCATAGCTTGCATTGTGGGAGAATGTAGCACGCCGTTTTGCTTGCTACATCCGGTTTACATGGAGCCTGGTTTCCAGCTGGTGGAACGCGGATGTTGACTTTTACTTCCTGGTATGTCACGTCCGGTTTGGGGACTTTTTATTGCGTGCTTATGTCTGACGGCCACGCCTCTGATGATGTCAATGTGTGACGATACGCGTAAGGCAGACCCAACAACCGGGCGTTTGATCGACTAGCACGCTTTCTGTACCATGGTTCTATTTTACTCTGCATATATGCTTTTATTCACTCTACTAATGTAAGTGCAATTCTTTTAATACAATTTATACTGGATTGAACATACTGCACTACTGGATTGCTTTCTATTCTGAGGTAGTGTTTTTGCTGTGAAGGAGGAGGAATTGTATCCCAGCTGTTTCTGACCGCTCTGTAAAGGAGGGTCAGACTTTCTGGAAAGCAGTTTTGAACTGTCATGTGGTGATCTAGAACATCTTTCCACCTCTGTGCACCGGTGATTGGAGGACCTAATTTCCATCTTACCGTTTAGAGACTCTCCTTTGGGACTTTACTGTTATTATTTTTGCATTTTTGGCGCTGCTTTTTGTTTTTAATATTTTTCTATGTTTCGGGTGCAGCGGGTGTCGTGATTGACAATGGATTTACATCAAGGGACACTATTTTTTTTTCCTTTTTAATAAAAATACTTGTCAAAAACTGTGTTTTGTGGTTTTTACTTTGTTACACTTTTTTGGTGAATAGGTAGGGGTATGATGTACCCGATACCCATTCACATGGGGGGGGCGAGATCTGGGGGCCCCCCCTTGTTAAAGGGGGCTTCCAGATTCCGATAAGCCCCCCACCCGCAGACCCCCACAGCCACAGCCCAGGGTTGTCAGGAAGGGGCCCTTGTCCCTATCAACATGGGGACAAGGTGATTTGGGGGGCAAGCAGCCTAGTATGGTTTTGGAAGGGGGGGGCTCTCAATCGTTCCCCCCCATCCTGGCCAGCCAGGCTGCATGCTCGGATAAGGGTATGGATTTTGGAGGGGACCCCACACCATTTTTTTTAAATTTTGGCATGGAGTTCCCCTTAAAATTTTACCAGACCCAAAGGGCCTTGTATAGATTTTGGGGGGGACCCCATGCAATTTTTTTTAATTCTGTCATAGGGTTCCCCTTAACCACTTAAATACAGGGCACTTTCACCCCCTTCCTGCCAGACCAATTTTCAGCTTTCAGTGCTCATTGGAATCCATGGGAAATATTGGTCGGCTTGACATGGCACTACTCCCTGTCTTTAACATTGCCGTCTATGTGAAATATTGGTCAGCTTGACATGGCACTGCTCCCCGTCTTTAACATTGGCGTCTATGGGAAACAATGGACAGCTTGACATGGCACTGCTCCCTGTCTTTAACATTGGCATCTATGGGAAAATCTTGGTCAGCTTGGGATGGCACTGCTCCCGAACTATAAGTGACAGGGACACCAAACTTGGAGATCACTGAGAGGGGACCCAGCACTACAACACATCTATACATTTTAAAAGTGGGGTATGCCTGTACACTACACTGACTGCACTAAACTCACCCAACACACTATCCACTAACTACCTGCCTAATCTCTATTGTAACACACAATACACAGCTGCCGCTTAAGCAGCAGCCTTATATAGTGTGGGGCATGGACTTAGGCCCTGAGCCATGATTGGCTAAAGGCACCCTGCCTTTGGCCAATCATGGCTCTGACAGGACATTGTGCTGTGATTGGCCAAAGCATGCAGGTCAGATGCATGCTTTAGCCATTTATGCAACAACGCAGTGCATTATAGGGCGCTCATCGGAGGGTGAACTTCCCGCTGTGGGGCCCCATTTATTTGTGTGTTTTACGAACACGCGAACTTACGTTCAACTCGTACACAGAGCCTATCCCTATTTCTTATGCTTTTCACTATTTTCTGTCCCATCCTATTTTCTATCCCATCATGGTTTGTAGTCTCCTAAATCATTAACATGCCAAGCTTTTAAAAAATGGAAAAATTTGTGGTAATATGAAACTTGAGGGTGAACTAGAGCCATAGGCAGCAAAAAAAAAAAAAAAAAAATGTGGTTACTTTGTCAATTTGTGTGTACAGAAATGTATTTTAAAAAAAAAAACTTTTTTTTTTTTTTTTTTAAACTGCGTTGGGGTTATATTATATTGTCATGTTGTCATTTTAGATGCATTTTCCTGTTACTTATTACTTTCTACTATTGGATGCACAAAAAACTTGCTAAATGCACATACACCATGCACATTTGCAACTGACTCATCAGTTATTTTAGTGTTAAAGTGGGTGTATTGTTGCTGAAAGCAGGTGATATTTAGCTGCTAACAAGCCAGATGGATCATTTTTTTTAAGTTTAGGAAGAGTTAAGGATAGATTGCGGGTATGTTTTGGCTGTTTTTCTACAAAAGTTCAATATTATTTTCAAGTTCTCCTAAATGTGCATCATTTAGATTTCTTTGTGGGTATTATATTTGATGCAGTCAAAACTGACCAAGGTGGCCTCTGTAGCAGGGACAAACTGTATATCATATGTTTTTTTGGATGCTAAAAAAATGTATTAGACTAAGTTCAGGCTACTGCAATCTGATTTTGGTCAGACTTTCAGTGAAACTATGTAGTGGGACTTGGTTGCATTTGGGATGTGGTTTTCATACACCTTCCAAATCTGATTAATAAAAGCTTTCCTCATCCTTCTCAGAATGAATGTTGCATTTTGCATCCATGACCATATGTTCTATGTCTTGACATTGGCACTGTCCTGGCTCCCTTTCCCTCACATCTCAATGTCCCATGAATAACTCCAATCTATGAGCCTTACTCTGTTAGTCATACACTGGCATGGATCTCCATGATATAGATAGAGGAAGCCTACTCAGACCTGCCAGTCACATATTAATGCAAAGTGGACCCATCTCTGTGATGGTGGCACTGTCAGCCACACCCTGATAGAGATTTTATATCTCAAGGGAAATTCCAACAGACTGAGGGTGATCTTTGCTGGAGTCTGTTAAATCCACAGTTATCCCTTTACACACACAAACAGTAGCGGCCACCACCTGATTTAACAAAAACATGCATCGTTCACAGTATCCATTATGGCAATTTTAAATTTACCACTTGGGTCTCCAGTGCCATTTTAATGTAGCACTGGGATTGAGGCTATTTGTCCCAGTGTTAATTTAAACATCAAGTTTAAATTTAGCTTTAGTCAAAGGCTTTTGGCATTTTATTTTTAGTCATATTTTAGTCTTCTGAATTGTTTTAGTTTTAGTCATATTTTAGTCGACTAAAATCTCAATTACATTTTAGGTGACTAAAATCGAATGGGTTTAGTTTAACTGTAAGGCTGGATTCACCGCATTCAATTCGCATGACAGAAGAGTGTGACCGGCTCTGAATAGAGCCAGTTCACACAGCTCTGGGGCGGCCACAGAATGCACTTAAAAAGAGACCTGTGTGTCTTTGGCTCAGTTTCAGGTACAAATACAGGCAAAAATTCAGACCTGATTTGCTCCTGAAACAGTGAACAGGGATGCACCGGACCCCAGGCATGAACCCACGGCCACATTAGTGGGAACCCAGCCTAATGCATTATTTAAGCATTTCTCTAGAATTGCCAAATTCATTATATACTCCTGGAGTAAAATTTAATAACATGTTATTATTTATGGTATTAGGATTTAAACATGCACTACAGACACAGATTTAGACCCCGTTCACACTGGGGCGACAGGTCGCCGTAGGTCACCTGCCATAGAGAAGCTGTGGACCCGTTCTAATAGGAGCGACACAAGTCGCTCTGACTTAGAAAAAGGGTCCGGAGCTTCTTTGGGCGACCCGGAGCGACCTGCATTGACTTCAATGTTACGAAGTCCATGCCGGCCGCTCCGTCGCGGTGCGAGCTGCGCACCGCGACCTGTGAGGTCGCCCCAGCAAGTAGCGTCGCCCCAGTGTGAACGGGGTCTTAACCATTGTGATATATAATGTCTTAAAACTTAAGTCTTAAGTTTCATAAATCAACAATAATATTGCTTTTTGACAAACAGAGGTGAAATTTTACCATATAACCCCTCCAAAAAAATTGTAAACTCTATTGGCTGTAATGCCATTGCAAATATTACCTGAATATATTACCAACAATAAATATTAGGACTTTTTCTTATTTTTTTTTTCTTTCAGCAACTTAGTAGATTCCCACTACTTATTCTTTTGTTGTGGTGCAGCATGAAATTTGACATCAAATTTCAATTTAGTTTTAGTCATAGTCTTTTGAACAAAACAATGGGGTGGGCAACTACATGGCAGATGAGGTTTAATGTTGAAAAATTTAAGGTAATGCACTTGGGTGTCAGAAATACGAACGCAAGTTACTCGCTAGGGGTGAACCTCTGGATGAATATAAGATAGAAAAGGACTTAGGTGGTCCTAGTAGACAACAGGCTTGGCAATGGTATGCAATGCCAAGTTGCTGCCAACAGAATATTGGCATGTATAAAAAAGGGGATTCACTCCAGAGATAAAACTATTATTCTCCCACTCTACAAGACTCTGGTCTGGCCACATCTTGAAAATGCCATCTACACGATATACACTATAGGCTGTCTACACGATATACACTATATTGTCAAAAAAATTGGGAAGCCTGCCCTTTCACGCACATGAACTTTGAATGGCATCCCAGTCCTAGTCCGTTAGGTTCAATATTGAGTTGACCCACCCTTTGCAGCTTTAACAGCTTCAACTCTTCTGGGAAGGCTGTCCACAAGGTTTAGGAGTGTGTCTTTGGGAATGTTTGACCAATCTTTCAGAATCGCATTTGTGAGGTTAGACGCTGATGTTGGACGAGAAGGCCTGGCTCGCAGTCTCCGCTCTAATTCATCCCAAAGGTGTTCTATCGGGTTGAGGTCAGGACTCTGTGCAGGCCAATCAATTCCTTCCCTATAAACTCGCTCATCCATGTCTTTATGGACCTTGCTTTGTGCACTGGTCGAAATCATTTGCTGAAAGGGGGGATTATGGTGTGGGGTTGTTTTTCAGGGTTTAGGCTTAGCCCCTTAGTTCCACTAATGGGAACTCTTAAGGCATCAGCATACCAAGACAGTTTGGACAATTTCATGCTCCCAACTTTGTGTGAACAGTTTGGAGATGGCCCCTCCCTGTTCCTACACACCAGTGCACAAAGCAAGGTCTATAAAAACATTGATGAGTGAGTTTGGGGTGTAGGAACTTGACTGGCCTGTACAGAGTCCTGACCTCAAACCAATAGAACACCATTGGGATGAATTAGAGTTGGGACTGCGAGTCAGGCCTTTTTGTCCAACATCAGTTACATAGTTATATAGTTACATAGTTAGTGAGGTTGAAAAAAGACATCAGTCCATTCAGTTCAAACTATGATGTGTGTGTGTTTATGTCAAAAGTACATTGTATACCCCTGTATGTTGTGGTCGTTAAGGTGCCCATCTATCAGTTTTTATGACACAATCAATGCTCCTCGCGATACCACTGCTTGTGGAAAAGAATTCCACATCCTTACCGCTCTGACGGTATAGAACCCTTTACGCAGTTTAAGGTTAAACCGCTTCTCTTCTATTTTAGCGAATGGCCCTGAGTCCTTTTATATTCCCTTTCATGGAATAGTTTGCTCCCTATGCTAGAGTCACCAGCACGGTATTTGTACATTGATATCATATCTGCTCTCAAGTGTCTCTTCTCCAGAGAGAATAAGTTCAATGCTTGTAGTCTTTCCTCATAGCTGAGATCCTCCAGTCCATTTATTAGCTTTGTTGCTCTTCTCTGGACTCTCTCCAGTTCCAGCACATCCTTTCTGAGGACCGGTGCCCAGAACTTGACGGCATACTCCAGATGTGGCCAGACCAGAGTCTTGTAGAGTTGGAGAATTATCGTTTTATTTATGGATTGAATCCCCTTTTTAATACATGCAAATATCCTGTTGGCTTTGCTTGCTGTAGCTTGACATTGCATACCATTGCTGAGCTTGTCATCTACTAGGACCCCCAGGTCCTTTTCCATCTTAGATTTCCCCAAAGGCTCTCCCCCTAGTGAGTAACTTGCGTTCATATTTCTGGCACCCAAATTACCTTACATCTTTCAACATTAAACCTCTTTTGCCATGTAGACATGTAGATGCCCACCCTATTATTTTGTTCAAGTCTTGTTGTAAGGTTTCCCCATCCTGCGTAGAAATTATTGCCCTGCTTAATTTAGTATTGTCTGCAAATACGGAGATTGTGCTGTTTATCCCATCCTCTAGGTTGTTTATGTATAAACTAAATAGGATTGGTCCCAGGACAGATCCTTGGGGGACCACACGGATCCACACCAGACAATTCCGAGTACTCCCCATTTAACACCACCCTTTGGACTTGCCCCCGAAGACAGCTTTTAATCCAGGTACTCACCCTATGGTCCCTACCTACCTAAAAGTTTGTGGGAAACTGTATCAAATGACTTTGCAAAATGCAGATACACCACATCCACGGGCCTTCCTTTATCTAGATGGCAGCTCACTTCTTCATTGAAGGTTAGTAGATTGGTCTGGCAAGAGAGATTTTTCATGAATCCATGCTGATTACTACTAATGATACCATTTTCATTACTAAAGTCTTGTATATAGTCCCTTATCATCCCCTCCAATATCTTACAGTCTATTGATGTTAGGCTAACTGGCCTGTAGTTCCCAGGGATATATCTCATCCTATTTTTAAATATTGTTACCACGTTAGCTTTTTTTCGATCAACTGGTACCATTCCTGACCTCACAAATGCGCTTTTGGAAGAATGATCAAACATTCCCATAGACCCACTCCTAAATCTCGTGGACAGCTTTCCCAGAAGAGTAGAAACTGTTATAGCTGCAAAGGGTGGGCCAACCCTTTACATGCCATGTAACAGTGGGCCAACTCAATATTGAACCTTACGGACTAAGACTGGGAAGCCATTAAAGTTCATGTGCATGTTAAGGCAAGTGTCCCACAACTTTTGACTATATATACAGTGCATTACGAAAGTATTCGGCCCCCTTGAACTTTTCAACCTTTTGCCACATTTCAGGATTCAAACATAAAGATATAAAACTGTAATTTTTGTGAAGAATCAACAACAAGTGGGACACAATCATGATGTGTAACAAAATTCATTGGATATTTCAAACTTTGTTAACAAATAAAAAACTGAAAAATTGGGTGTGCAAAATTATTCAGCCCCTTTACTTTCAGTGCAGCAAACTCTCTCCAGAAGTTCAGTGAGGATCTCTGAATGATCCAATGTTGACCTAAATGACTAATGATGATAAAGAGAATCCACCTGTGTGTAATCAAGTCTTCGTATAAATGCACCTGCACTGTGATAGTCTCAGAGGTCCGTTTAAAGCGCAGAGAGCATCATGAAGAACAAGGAACACACCAGGCAGGTCCGAGATACTGTTGTGAAGTTTAAAGCTGGATTTGGATACAAAAAGATTTCCCAAGCTTTAAACATCCCAAGGAGCACTGTGCAAGCGATAATATTGAAATGGAAGTAGTATCAGACCACTGCAAATCTACGAAGACCTGGCCGTCCCTCTAAACTTTCAGTTCATACAAGGAGAAGACTGATCAGAGATGCAGCCAAGAGGCCCATGATTACTCTGGATGAACTGCAGAGATCTACAGCTGAGGTGGGAGACTCTCTCCATAGGACAACAATCAGTCGTATACTGCACAAATCTGGCCTTTATAGAAGAGTGGCAAGAAGAAAGCCATTTCTTAAAGATATCCATAAAAAGTGTCATTTAAAGTTTGCCACAAGCCACCTGGGAGACACACCAAACATGTGGAAGAAGGTGCTCTGGTCAGATGAAACCAAAATCGAACTTTTGGCAACAATGCAAAACGTTATGTTTGGTGTAAAAGCAACACAGCTCATCACTCTGAACACACCATCCCCACTGTCAAACATGGTGGTGGCAGCATCATGGTTTGGGCCTGCTTTTCTTCAGCAGGGACAGGGAAGATGGTTAAAATTAATGGGAAGATGGATGGAGCCAAATACAGGATCATTCTGGAAGAAAACCTGATGGAGTCTGCAAAAGACCCGAGACTGGGACGGAGATTTGTCTTCCAACAAGACAATGATCCAAAACATAAAGCAAAATCTACAGTGGAATGGTTCACAAATAAACATATCCAGGTGTTAGAATGGCCAAGTCAAAGTCCAGACCTGAATCCAATCGAGAATCTGTGGAAAGAACTGAAAACTGCTGTTCACAAACGCTCTCCATCCAACCTCACTGAGCTTGAGCCGTTTTGCAAGGAGGAATGGGCAAAAATTTCAGTCTCTCGATGTGCAAAACTGATAGAGACATACCCCAAGCGACTTACAGCTGTAATCGCAGCAAAAGGTGGCGCTACAAAGTATTAACTTAAGGGGGCTGAATAATTTTTCAGTTTTTTATTTGTTAAAAAAGTTTGAAATATCCAATAAATTTTGTTCCACTTCATGATTGTGTCCCACTTGTTGTTGAGTCTTCACAAAAAATTACAGTTTTATATCTTTATGTTTGAAGCCTGAAATGTGGCAAAAGGTCGAAAAGTTCAAGGGCGCAGAATACTTTCGCAATGCACTGTATATATATATATATATATATATATATATATATATACATACAGTATCTCAAAAAAGTGAGTGCACCCCCTCACATTTTTGTAAATAGTTTAATATATCTTTTCATGTAACAAAACTGAAGAAATTACACTTTGCTACAATGTAAAGTAGTGAGTGTACAGCTTGTATAACAGTGTAAATTTGCTGTCCTCTCAAAATAACTCAACACACAGCCATTAATGTCTAAACCGCTGGCAACAAAAGGGAGTACACCCCTAAGTTAAAATGTCCAAATTGGGCCCAATTAGCCATTTTCCCTCCCTGGTGTCATGTGACTCATTAGTGTTATAGGGTCTCAGGTGTCAATGGGGAGCATGTGTGTTAAATTTGGTGTTATCGCTCTCACTCTCTCATATTGGTCACTGGAAGTTCAACATGGCACCTCATGGCAAAGAACTCTCTGAGGATCTGAAAAAAAGGATTGTTGCTCTACATAAAGATAGCCTAGGCTAAAAGAAGATTTTAGCCAAGACCCTGTAACTGAGCTGCAGCATGGTGGCCAAGACCATGCAGTAGTTTAACAGGACAGGTTCCACTCAGAACAGGCCTCGCCATCATCAACCAAAGAAGTTGAGTGCACGTGCTCAGTGTCATATTCAGAGGTTGTCTTTTGGAAATAGAAGTATGAGTGCTGCCTGCATTGCTGCAGATGTTGAAGGGGTGGGGGGTCAGCCTGTCAGTGCTCAGACCATACGCCGCACTCTGCATCACATTGATCTGCAAGGCTGTCGTCCCAGAATGAAGACTCTTCTAAAGATGATGCACAAGAAAGCCTGCAAAAAGTTTGCTGAAGACAAGCAGACTAAGGACATTGATAACTGGAACCATGTCCTGTGGTCTGATGAGACCAAGATAAACTTATTTGGTTCAGCTGGTGTTAAGCATGTGTGGCAGCAACCAGGTAAGGAGTACAAAGACAAGTGTGTCTTGCCTACAGTCAAGCATTGTAGTGGGAGTGTCATGGTCTGGGGCTGCATGAGTGCTGCCGCCACTGGGGAGCTACAGTTCATTGAGGGAACCATGAATGCCAACATGTACTGTGACATGCTGAAGCAGAGCATGATGCCCTCCCTTTGTATACTGAGGCGCAGGGCAGTATTCCAACATTATAACGAACCCAAACACACCTCCAAGTCGACCACTGCTTTGCTAAAGAAGCTGAGGATAAAGGTGATGGACTAGCCAAGCATGTCTCCAGACCTAAACCTATTGAGCATCTATGGGGCATCCTCAAAAGGAGGGTGGAGGAGCGCAAGGTCTCTAACATCCACCAGCTCCGTGATGTCATCATGGAGGAGTGGAAGAGGACTCCAGTGGTCTATCTATCTATCTATCTATCTATCTATCTATCTATCTATCTATCTATCTATCTATCTATCTATCTATCTATCTATCTATCTATCTATCTATCTATCTATCTATCTATCTATCTATCTATCTATCTATCTATCTATCTATCTATCTATCTATCTATCTATCTATCTATCTATCTATCTATCTATCTATCTATCTATCTATCAGATCTATCTATCTATCTATCTATCTATCTATCTATCTATCTATCTATCTATCTATCTATCTATCTATCTATCTATCTATCTATCTATCTATCTATCTATCTATCTATCTATCTATCTATCTATCTATCTATCTATCTATCTATCTATCTATCTATCTATCTATCTATCTATCTATCTATCTATCTATCTATCTATCTATCTATCTATCTATCTATCTATCTATCTATCTATCTATCTATCTATCTATCTATCTATCTATCTATCTATCTATCTATCTATCTATCTATCTATCTATCTATCTATCTATCTATCTATCTATCTATCTATCTATCTATCTATCTATCTATCTATCTATCTATCTATCTATCTATCTATCTATCTATCTATCTATCTATCTATCTATCTATCTATCTATCTATCTCTATATATACACAGGCCCAAAAAAGTGTATACACACTTTAACATGATAAATATGTGCATACAAATGTTTCTACTAGATTTAAATAAACATCAAAGGATAGCTGTAAGTTATGTTTGAATTATGCAATTACGTTAGATGCTCAAAGTGGTCACCATTAGCATCCAGAAACTTTTGATTTTGGCGCACTACTGCATGAACAACATTGACTAGAATGTCCACAGGAATTGCTCTGCATGATATTTCCGTTTCTTCCCGTAATGCAGTCGGTATGGGTGATTTTCTACGGTACACCACATCCTTTAGTGTTTCCCACAGATAGAAATTGAGGAATGTTAAGTCCGGGGAATGTGGAGAGAATTCAGCAGCACATCTACATCATATCCAATGACCTGGCAGAACGTCATCGAGATAGGCTCTCACCTCTCGGTGGTAGTGAGGTCTTCCTGGTAGTAAAATTACTCATCTGCATTAACCGCATGAAAGGTCAGTAAAATGGATGTGCGAAGCATGTTGAGTAAGACTTGACCAGTGACTGTGCCCTCAAAAAAGAAAAAAAAAAAGAAAAAAGAATGGTCCAATTAAACCCCTGGATCATAGTCCACATCAAACATTGATCTCTGGCAAGTTGACTGCTTTGTCTACATGAATGTGAGGATTTTCCGAAGCCCAATTAACGCAATTATGACAGTTTACTGTAGCATTTAGTTTAAACTGCGTTTCATCAGACCACACCATTTTCCGTACAAATTCCTCATCCTCATGTACCATGTGTTGAAACCACTCACAGTACTCCATTTTCCGATTTGAGTTATCTTCATTCATGCCACGTAACAGTCTCAGGAATGAAAAATTTCCAATGTGCTCTCTTCAGAATACACTGTATGATTAATCTGCTAATTCCGATCTCACGTGCGCATTGTTTGACAGACTTTTGGGGTGAACATGTAAATTTTGCAACACCATGTCAGAGGAAGCCTAACTTTGTTTGTGCACATCACACACAGTGCCAGCAGTTTTGAACCTATCCCAAATGTGTGCGATTGTTAATCGGGTTGGTGGTCCTGTTTCAAACGCACGTCGCCATTGCTCTTGATTGAACTTCACACACATTTTACAATTTACTATACCACTTCAAAATGGTCTTGTGTTGCTCGAAAGTCAACCGTACCTCTGCCATTTTCTTTGATTTTCTCCTGGCGGTCACATGATGACATTAACAATAGCGCAACTACTGACATCTTTAGAGGTAAACATAATACTACGCATTGCTGCTATAATTAAATTTGGGTTTTAAAACAGGGCATAGATAACTGTTGAAGTGAGTATACATTTTTTGGGCCCCTTTGTAAATATGTTGATAAGCCATAACATTATGACCACTGACAAGTAAAGTGAATAACATTGATAAGCTCAATATAATGGCACCTGAAAGTTGGGGGGTATATTAGGCAGCAAGTGAACATGTTGTCCCTGAAGTTGATTTGTGGAAAGCAGAAAAAATGGGTAAGCATAAGGATTTGAGCCACTTTGGCAAGGGCAAATTGTAAATTAAGAATGCTTTCAGAAATAGAAGTGTTAATAGTTTATTTTTATCAATTAACAAAATGGAAATCAAATTAACAGAAGAGAAATCCAAATCAATATTTGGTGTGACCACCCTTTGCTTTCAAAACAGCATCAGTTATTCTAGGTACACATGCACACAGTTTTTGAAGGAACTTGACAGGTTGGTTGTTCCAAACATCTTGGAGAACTAACCACAGATCGTCTGTGGATGTAGGCTGCCCCAAATCCTTCTGTCTATTTATGTAATCTCAGACAGTTTCAATATTGCTGAGATCAGGGCTCTGTAGCAGTGGCGTCACTAGGGTGGGGCCAGAGGGGGCCACGGCCCCACCAAAATGACAGTGGGCCCCCCCATGTGCCCCCCCAAAAAAATGAGGCACTGTAAGTTAAGTAGTCCCGGCCAGCGGCCGCGCCACCACAGGCGCCACTTTCCTGCATGACACCGGCGCTAGAGGAGGAAGGACTGCCAGGCGACACAGCAGGAGGGCGTCCCCATGGAGGCGTGTCAAGCCCGCCCACTCGCTCAGGCAGACAGCGCGGTGCGCGGGGTAACGTTGAAAGGGAGAGCGGGCGCCTGCGCTGTGTGTGTGTGTGAAAGAAAGAGGAGAGGCGGGAGGCCGGGAGCCAGCGCCGACAGAGGAGAGGAGGACAGTCACAGCACACACAAGTCGAGGATGTAGCAGGCCGGGACCGGCATCATCCGAATACATATATTTAGGTCAGTGGGGGTCCTGTCCTGTTCCTGGGGGGTCCTTGGGGGGTCCTGTCCTTGGGGGGTCCTGTTCTTGGGGGGTCCTGTCCTGTTCTGGGGGTTCCTGTCCTGTTCCTGTGGGGTCCTGTTCCTTGGGGGGTCCTGTCCTGTTCCTTGGGGGTCCTGTCCTGTTCCTTGGGGGGTCCTGTTCCTTGGGGGGTCCTGTCCCTTGGGGGTCCTGTCCTGTTCCTTGGGGGGTCCTGTCCTGTTCCTTGGGGGGTCCTGTCCTGTTCCTTGGGGGGTCCTGTCCTGTTCTTGGGGGTCCTGTCCTATTCCTGGGAGGTCCTGTCCTGTTCCTGGGGGGTCCTGTCCTGTTCCTGGGGGGGGTCATGTCCTGTCCCTGTGGGGTCCTGTTCCTTGGGGGGTCCTGTCCTGTTCCTTGGGGGGTCCTGTCCTGTCCTTGGGGGGTCCTGTTCCTTGGGGGTCCTGTTCCTTGGGGGGTCCTGGCCTGTTCCTTGGGGGGTCCGGTCCTGTTCTGGGGGTCCTGTCCTGTTCCTGGGGGTCTTGTCCTTGGGGGTCCTGTCCTGTCCTTGGGGGTCCTGTCCTGTTCCTGGGGGGTCCTGTTCCTTGGGGGGTCCTGTCCTGTTCTGGGGGGTCCTGTCCTGTTCCTTGGGGGTCCTGTCCTGTTCCTTGGGGGTCCTGTCCTGTTCCTTGGGGGGTCCTGTCCTGTTCCTTGGGGGTCCTGTCCTGTTCCTTGGGGTCCTTTCTTGTCCTTGGGGGTCCTGTCTTGTCCTTGGGGGTCCTGTTCCTTGGGGGGTCCTGTCCTGTTCCTTGGGGGTCCTGTCCTGTTCTGGGGGGTCCTGTCCTGTTCCTTGGGGGTCCTGTCCTGTTCCTTGGGGGTCCTGTCCTGTTCCTGTGGGGTCCTGTTCCTTGGGGGGGTCCTGTCCTGTTCCTTGGGGGTCCTTTCTTGTCCTTGGGGGTCCTGTCTTGTCCTTGGGGGTCCTGTTCCTTGGGGGTCCTGTCCTGTTCCTTGGGGGTCCTATCCTTGGGGGGTCCTGTCCTGTCCTTGGGGGTCCTGTTCCTTGGGGGGTCCTGTCCTGTTCCTGGGGGTCTTGTCCCGTGGGGGGTCCTGTCCTGTTCCTTGGGGGTCCTGTTCCTTGGGGGGGTCCTGTCCTGTTCCTTGGGGGTCCTGTCCTTGGGGGGTCCTGTCCTGTCCTTGGGGGTCCTGTTCCTTGGGGGGTCCTGTCCTGTTCCTGGGGGTCTTGTCCCGTGGGGGGTCCTGTCCTGTTCCTTGGGGGTCCTGTCCTGTTCCTTGGGGGTCCTGTCCTGTTCCTGGGGGGTCCTGTCCTGTTCCTTGGGGGTCCTGTCCTGTTCCTTGGGGGTCCTGTCCTGTTCCTTGGGGGGTCCTGTCCTGTTCCTTGAGGGTCCTGTTCCTTGGGGGTCCTGTTCCTTGGGGGTCCTGTTCCTTGGGGGGTCCTGTCCTGTTCCTTGGGGGTCCTGTCTTGTTCCTTGGGGGTCCTGTCCTGTTCCTGGGGGGTCCTGGCCTGTCCTTGGGGGACCTGTCCTTGGGGGTCCTGTCCTGTTCCTGAGGGGTCCTGTCCTGTTCCTGAGGGGTCCTGTCATGTTCCTGGGGGTCTTGTCCTTGGGGGTCCTGTTCCTTGGGGGTCCTGTCCTGTTCCTGTGGGGTCCTGTTCCTGTGGGGTCCTGTTCCTGTGGGGTCCTGTCCTGTTCCTGTGGGGTCCTGTTCCTTGGGGGTCCTGTTCCTGTGGGGTCCTGTTCCTTGGGGGGTCCTGTCCTGTTCCTGGGGGTCTTGTCCCGTGGGGGTCCTGTCCTGTTCCTTGGGGAGTCCTGTCCTGTTCCTTGGGGGTCCTGTCCTGTTCCTTGGGGGTCCGGTCCTGTTCCTTGGGGGTCCTGTCCTGTTCCTGGGGGTCTTGTCCCGTGGGGGTCCTGTCCTGTTCCTGGGGGGTCCTGTCCTGTTCCTGGGGGGTCCTGTCCTGTTCCTGGCCTGTTCCTTGGGGGGTCCTGGCCTGTTCCTTGGGGGGTCCTGGCCTTTTCCTTGGGGGGTCCTGTCCTTTTCATTGGCGGGTCCTGTTCCTGTGGGGTCCTGTTCCTTGGGGGGTCCTGTCCTCTTCCTGGGGGGTCCTGTCCCTGGGGGTCTTGTCCTTGCGGTCCTGTCCTGGGGGGTCCTGTCCTGTTCCTGGGGGTCTTGTCCTTGGGGGTCCTGTCCTGGTCCTTGGGGGTCCTGTCCTGTCCCTTGGGGGTCCTGTCCCTTGGGGGGTCCTGTCCTGTCCCTTGGGGGGTCCTGTCTTGTTCCTTGGGGAGTCCTGTCCTGTTGTGGGGGGTCCTGTCCAGGACCCCCCACAACAGGACAGGACCCCCCAAGAACAGGACAGGACAGGACCCCCAAGGACAGGACAGGACCCCCAAGGAACAAGACAGGACCCCCAAGGAACAGGTGTATTGTATATTGCACAAATCAAACAAAGGTGAATTTGTATCAAGACCTCTGGAGTGCATTCTATCTATCTATTTGCATTTTATAGTTGGCCCCTCTGCTTTTGTCCCTGGCCCCCCATGTGCCCCCCCTAAAAATGAAAGCTGGAGACGCCACTGCTCTGTAGGGGACCAAACCATTACTTCCAGGACTCTTTGTTCTTCTTTATGCTAAAGATAGTTCTTAAAAAAAACCTCATTTATATTAATAGGGGATGTCCCACTAGATATAATAAAATTTGGGATCGGTGGCTGCAGTCATCTTTGACATGTTGCTCTTGATCACTCTACTCACCTGTTTTACACTGTGGCTGGGGCTTACACCTTTTTTTTTTCTCTTTTTTTTTTTAACTCAGGGCGGTTTACTTATGTTGCACGCCATGTCTTCTTCGTTCTATGGACACCTGTTGTCCTTTATGGCTTGTAATATTGTTATCCGTACCCTTTTCCTTTTACCTTGTGTGAACCACACCAGACGTTTTTTGGTTTTGTCTCTTTTATTTCTTTTGGTATTTGTTGTCATTTGGATATTTTATTTCTCTGATGACTACACTGATCTGCATCTCCTGCCTTGTATGTTACTTTTCTTTTTGAGCTATTTTGTACTCCTGTTAAGCATATATTGTATTTTGCACAGTTTAATAAACTTTGTTCTTGATTAAAAAAAAAAAAAAAAAAAGATAGTTCTTAATGACATTGTTTGTTTGTTTAAGGGTTGTTGTCCCACTGAAGAATACATTTTGGGCCAATTACACGCCTCCCTGAAGTTATGGCATGTTGGATAGATATCTGCCTGTAGTTCTCAGCATTGAGGACACTATTTATCCTGCGAAAATCTCTGACTCTATTTGCAGAAATGCAGCTCCAAACTTGCTAGGAACCTCCCCTATTCTTCACAGTTGCCAGC
The DNA here is from genome assembly GCF_965119305.1 of Pelophylax lessonae. Taxonomy (NCBI): domain Eukaryota; kingdom Metazoa; phylum Chordata; class Amphibia; order Anura; family Ranidae; genus Pelophylax; species Pelophylax lessonae. The sequence continues at coordinate 690,019,662 of NC_138768.1, forward strand.
AGACACTTGTTATTGTAGTGTTCTCCAGCCATTTGGCGAACAAACTGCCTCCTGCTTCAGCCAAATATTTAAAATTATGACTCATCAGTTCAGAGCTTTTGCTTAGCCTTGTTTCCATGTTGGAGGTATGGCTTTTTGGCTGCATACCTTCTATGAACACCACTTTTAGACAGACTTCCCTGGACAGCAGATGGGTGTACCTCAGTCCTACTGGTTTCCACCAGTTCTGCACTGATTGCACTGCTGGACATCGTCTAATGTCAAAGGGAAGTTTTCTTTTAAATAATAAACATGTCATACTTACCTGCTTTGTGCAATGGTTTTTCACAGAGCAGCCCCAATCTCCTTTTCTCGGGTCTCCCGCCGGCGCTCCTGGCCCCTCCCCTCTACTGAGTACCCCCATAGCAATCTGCTTGTTCTGGGGGCCCCCATGTGTGCTTACTCCTGAAATGCCTCTGTGTGTATATTGGACACAAAGAGCTTGGCTCAGCCCCAACCCCAACCCCACCCCCACTTCCTCCTAACTGGCTGTGATTGACAGCAGTGGGAGCCAATGTCTCAGCCAATAAGGAGGAAGAGATCCTGGTGAGTTTCTGCTCTAGTGCACATTGCTGGATCAGGATTGGGCTCAGTTAAGTTTAAGGGGGGGCTAGGAGGGAAGCTGCACACTGAAGGTTTTCTAACCTTCACACATAGACAGCATGAAGGTTAAAAACCTTCAGCCTTTAAAACCACTTTAAATTTCCTTGGGCGATCATTGTGTCTGCTTGTTTTTTCGTACTTCTTCAAAAGAGCTTGTACAGCACATTGTTAAACCCCAGTCCGCTTTGTGATCATTGCCTGGGAGAAACCTTGCTGATGCAGCATAAGCTGTGCTTAGTCTCACCATGGTGTATGACCTGTGACATAAAACAACCTCACCTTTGTAGCAGAGTTAGAAATTGATGATCATTATCATCTTTATCATCATCATCATAGCTGCTTAGTATAATTAATTAGTCATACACCTGACGCTAATCCTATAAAACCCCTGACTTTGTGCAAATGTGTAAAGTGTGCAAGGCTAGGAATTGATGTTGGTTTGAAGCCAAAGGGTAGTCACACCAAATATTGATTTGATTTAGATTTTTCTTCTGTTCACTCACTTTGCATTTTGTAAATGATTAAATTTAAACAAATAAAATATATATTTTTGAAAGCATTCTTACTTTACAGCCTGTCTTAACAACTGCCTAAAACTTTTGCAGAGTACTGTATGTATTCAAATTTGTTACAAAATGAAAGCCCTATATGTTCCAAAAAAAGATGCACTGTATAATATGTTAGGGAAGACTACAAATACTTAAAGAGCTGAGACACCACCAAAATGAAAAAATGCTTTGGAGCTCAAGGGGATCTGTAACACCCACTACTTACATTTTGTTTTCTTCACAATGCAAGATATATTTTGTTTCTGACAAGAGCCATAGAACATAATCACCTAAATGATTGTAAAATTTCATTGGAATGGAGGTAAAAAAATGTCACAAGTGGTTTCAGTAGGCCAATCCTTACCTAATCAAGAGAGCTGAGGAGTGAGAGATACGACTGCCCAAGAATTTATGATATTTCAGCAGCCCCCCCCCCCCTCCTTAATAGCAGTTTAGACAACTGTATCAATATTTCCAGATGATTATAATTTAAAGTCCGAAAACCAATGCATTATAAAAAAGAATGAAGTTGCCATTTGAAAAAGAGCAAACCTGTTATACCTCAAATATGTACATCTTTAAGGGTATTTAATGTGATTATTTTGACTACTGTACATTACATTGTAGCTAGGCATAACTGGTGTGAAATGAATTGTGACATACTTATACATTTGGGTGGACACTTGTTATGACTGTGATTTTATAATCTTAAGATTTAGGAAATAAAAAGCAATTTTTAGAGCATGATTGTAAGAAAATAGCAGCTTCAGGTCAAATAGAGCCAGAAAATGTGTATTCCTTGAACTGTTCAGCTAAATCATTTACAACAGGTATTAGGTCCTGTTAAAGTGTTACTAAACCCAGAGCCTGCATTCACTATATTTGGCCTCCCGCCATACACCAAACATGGAAATGCAATTCTTTTAGTAAATAGAAATAAATAAATACCTTTTCTCATCGGCAGTATATAGCAGCCTTGTGACTTGTATCAGTTCCTAGTAAAGCATGTAGGAGGAGTTTTCATTCTCCCTTGATCCTCTGTCTGGACAGTGCTGATTGGCCCTGTACTCTCCCAAGAAAAAAAAAAACTCTTTAGCAAAACGCACAAAACCGTCCCCTGGCTCTGTAAATATCAGGTTATTTTTTGGAGACAGTGAAAGAAGAGGAGAGAGACACGATCAAACAGCCTTTATACACAATGCAAAGGATTAACCCCTTCATTTCCATAGTGAGTATACCAAGCATGCTTTACTACATGTACAGACTGATTTTACTGTTGTGGGTTTAGTAACACTTTAAGGGGGTTTGCTATGGCAGCTAATTTGCCATTTACTGATTGCATTTAAAGGTTATTAGGATCAGCATGAGCAAAGCAAGCATACATAGAAAAAGTCCAGGCGCTGTTCCCAAAGAACGGTCCCTGGATATGGGACCAACCGACCAATCCGGTCACTTCTAAATGGCTAATAAATGATGACTGACCAGGGCTGCCCACCCTAACCATGGGATGAGATCATGAGTAAGTAAATTAAAAACAGAGGGTGGCGCTCACTGGCCTCAGTAAATAAAAGTTCTATGGGAGATTATAAAATGTCTCTATAATTGATGTTTATTGAACATAACAAATCATGAAGGAATAGTTGATAAAAGATGATAAAAATTGATAAAAATTGATATAAATTGCCACTACAGCCCCAACATTCCTGACATTCCTAAGTCTCCTAGGATTGCTGTGGGATCAAGGAGAATGTGGAAGGTCCACTGTGACCTAGAGTGATAATGTCCTCCCTCTTGGTAATAACAGGCTGGCAATAAATACCTCGGATGCCGCTCGAGCGCTGATGACAAGGCTCTGAGAGGGACACTGTGCGCGGCCGCCGCACGGTCCCGTAGTTGTTGACAGTCCGCCTGTGTAGTGATCTCCGATTCCTCCGTTGCTTCCGTGGTAACCGGAAGTGACGTGGGGATTGCGGGACCGGAAGTGACGTGGATCTATGAACAGGAAGTCGGGGCCGATCGCGGATGTAAACAGTCTTGCTTTCCGATTGCCGCAACTACATGTTTCGCTCCCTGCGCTTTGTCAAGTTGCGGCATTCGGCAATCGGAAAGCTATAAGTACCAGGCGGATGGGCGGGCTAATGAGAAGATGTCCGTATATTACGGAATCCCACAACAACCCTAAGAATAACAGATAATGCACAAAGAAATCAATACTCAATGCTAAACCAATAACATATTACAACTAGTACATTTGGATAATGTGTTAATAAAAATATGCACATTGCATTGAACTTGCAGTATACTGGAAGATATACTAATGTTGAAAACACAAGATTAGATTAAAATTATCCATAAAAAAGAAGGAAAGAAAAAAATAAATAAGGAAAGAAAAAATAATAATAATAGCTACATTGTAATAAACCCATGTATATATGTACACATATACATGTACATCACAAATATAGCCATTGTCTTGGAACGTGTTGTACCATATATAGTCATAAAAGCGCGATGTATAAAAATGGATATTATAAATATAAAAATATGAATTTTAAATGTATAAAATGACTGATTGCAGCAAAAGGAAATATCTATTGATGTATTAACTGGCAGGAGCTTAATGAGGAGCCAAGGTATCAAACCACACTGTTAATTTCTAATTCTTCATTCAACCCATTCGGAGATAAGGAACCAAATTTGTAAATCCAAAAGACCTCCCTCTTACATAAGAGGGAGTATCGCTCATTTTCCGTTAGGGTACCTTTTGGAATACATTCAATGGCCATGACCTCCAGATGTTTGAAGTTTTTATCATGTTTCAAAGCGAAGTGTCGAGGGACACTGTGTTTGTCACAGCCCTTTTGGATGAACCTACGGTGTTCACCCACACGTTTACGTAGGGTGCGCATGGTTCGTCCTATATAAAACAGCCCACAGGGACACCGTAATACGTAAACCACGTATTCGGTGGAGCATGTAATGAAATGTTTAATGCCAAACGTGTCACCCTTTCTGCTGATGGAAGTGCAACCGTGAACAACAGACTGGCACGTCAAACATCCCCTCTTCTTGCATCGAAAGATTCCTGTCCTACTATCGAAATAAGATCTGATATCCAGAGGGGCCCGTGATTGAATTTTTAATTTGCTAGGAGCCACTATATTCTTTATGGTGCGGGCCCTCTTAAAGGTGACCTGTGGTGTAGATGGTAAAACAGGAGCCAATCTACTGTCAAGGCGAAGAATGCCGAAATGTTTTTTGATGATGTTGGAGATTGCCCTATATTGGTCGTTAAACCCCGTAAAAAACCTCACGGTATTCTTGTTTTCATGCTGGATGCATTTACGGGATGGTGCGGGTTCCAAATGAGCCTGAAAGGCGCTTTGGACTAATGATGAAGGATACCCTTTATCAAAAAAACATTTGCTCATCTTGGCACCCTGATTGCAGTAGTCCGTGGGATCAGAGCAATTCCTCCGGAGCCTGTGGAATTGGCCCCCGGGGATGTTACGCTTCCAGGCTGGATGGTGGCAGCTCGTATAGTGGAGATAGGAATTGCCACTTGTGGGTTTAATATGGTTACTACTTGCAATGAGGGGGCCATTATGGGAAAGCACCAGATCTAGGAAAACCAATTCCTTTGAATCGATCACCGAAGTGAAAGAGAGACCCATGGAGTTGGCATTACAGTGGGTCACAAAGGAATTGAAGATCTCGATGCCCCCACTCCAGATGAGAATAATATCGTCAATATATCGTCCATAATAGACGATATGACGAAAGTAAGGGTTACTGTTCCAAATGGACAATTCTTCCCACAGGCCCATTGTGAGATTGGCATAAACCGGGGCAAAGTTGGCACCCATGGCGGTGCCTTTAATCTGTAAATAAAACTGTTCGAGATAAGAAAAATAGTTGTGCCTCAAACAAAAATCGGTACAATCAGTAATGAAAATGGATTGTGCGGAATTAAACGAATCTGATTGGACCAAAAAATGTTGTATAGCTTGAAGACCTATGTCGTGTGGTATTGAAGTGTACAAAGATGTCACATCAAGGGAAGCCCACATATACTCATCCTCCCAAGTGTAAGATCGCAAAGCATCTAGAACTTGGGATGAGTCCCTGATGTATGAAGGTAGTTGGCAGACTAATGGTTGGAGGAAGTAGTCGATATATTTGGAAACTCCACTAGTAAAACTATTCGTGCTGGCCACTATGGGCCTCCCTGGTGGTGATTCTAATGACTTGTGCACTTTGGGTAAATGATAGAAGTATGGAGTACTACATTCCTCCGGGAGCAAAAACCTCTTTTCTTTTTTATTAATGATCCCTTGACGCCAAGCCTGCTCCACTAGGAGTTTTAATTCTTGTTGATAAATAGGCAGTGGGTCGCTTGCTAGTTTGGCATAGGTGTCAGTGTCAGCCAGCAGGCGACAAGCCTCTCGTAGATAGTCAGTTCTATTTTGTATAACCAAACTACCCCCTTTATCAGCTTGCTTCACTATAATATGCTTGTTGGCAGTAAGATCTTTAAGGGCTTGTTTTTCAATCTTATTCAAGTTTCCTCTGAAGGTATCTTTGGGTGATCTGCAAAGTCTGCTTAAATCTTTATACACAGCTTGATAGTACATCTCAATGTAGGGGCCTTTAGATTGTACAGGGTTAAAAGTGGAACTGGGCTTAAGATTGGTATGCCTAATATCAGGGTCTATATAACAAATCGATGATGACTCTATGGTGTAGTCATCCAACCACAATTCTTCAAGTATCTCAAGAGCCTGGTCGTCAGTCACGACTGGCGAGGTAGCTCCCGGGACACGAGAAGGAGAGGGTGTAATGGTGACCGGGTGGTCCTTCGAATTGTGGTTATTTGCATAGTGTCTTTTAATTGTCAATTGACGTATAAATCTATTTAGATCTTTGAATAGATTAAAGTCATTTGGACCCACCGAGGGGGAGAAACCCAGTCCTTTCCTAAGGAGCGAGACCTCCGCCTCTGAGAGTACATGGGATGAAAGGTTATAAATCTTGATAGTATCATAATTTACTGGGACCCTATTCTTTCTTTCTTGCTTTTCCCTGAGCTGTCTACCTCCTCTGCGACCTCGTCTAGTTTTCTTTTCTCTTTCACGGTACCCCTTGGAGCCAATACTTGAAAATCCTGTTTGTTGGTAGAGATCTCATCAATACTAGGTGGGCAATAGTCCCTATTAGTTGTAATTCCTGTAAGTTTGGGACGGCCCCCTTCACGAATGAACCCCTCTAAGTCTTTAGCCAGTGGGCTGTATCTATTCTGGATGGGTAAAGTTATACAGCTTAAATCATTATCATCAGTGATGGTGATAATGGGATCTATAGTAGACACATCCAAGCTGTCCATGGGACTATTCTTGGTTGTGTCGACCTTAGTTTTGGTGGTTGCTGAAAATTTAGCATTTCCACCTAGGGGGCCTCCTGTATTGCCTTGTTCGTCATTAAGGTCCCTATTTGTACCTGGACCATCTTTCACCTTGTTGGGCACCCCTAATTTAGAAGGGGGCTTATTCTGTTTCTTGTTCTTATTAGTAGAACTAATATTGTTGGACCGGGGGGAATCTGTAATTAGGATGATGATTACGATACCCTGATGCTTTAATGTTGGGTTTCCCAACTTTAGACTCCTTCCATTCAAAGACACGGTTAAGTTTGTAATCGGCTATGTCTCGCTCTAGTTTTTTCGTTTTGGTGTGGACTAAACGATCTTCGTGGTTTTTGACATTCTGTTCCAACGTGGTGGACCATTTGTCATAAAGGCAAGAAGATTGGAACTTATGCACATCATTAGACCTATCTACTACCTTCTGTTGGGCCAGCTGAAGCTTCCTTTCCCTTTGTTGAATGATGAGTTTTATCCATTTAGTTGTGCAGAATTCTGCCAAAAAGCGCCACTCTTTAGTTAAATCCTCATCTAGAAAGCTGCATTGCTTTTTAATGCGTAAACCCCTAGGGGTGATACCCAATTCAATATATTTCATTAAAAAGGATAGGTCCCACCACTGGGTGCTTTCATATTGTTTAGCCTGTTGGAGTCGAAAAAAGGATTGCCTCATCTCGACCTCAAAGGCCTCTGTATGTGGAGGGTGTCGCTGTGTTGATCCAGTGGGTTTGGAATCTGTATTCAGAGTTAATTCATCTTTATTTGAAGCTACAATGATCTCGTCAAAAATGGCTTGTAGCCGGGATGACCTATCGGTCCCCATATTGGATAAATAAAAAAAAAAAAAGGGGGGGGGGAAGAAAGAAGAGAGAAAAGTAGACAAACAATGAAAAATGATGGTTGTGTAACTATAAAAATGTCCATCCGCTTGGTCTGGTAATAATAGCTATGTTCATCAAAAAGAAACAATTGCTCCCATCAACCACAAAGTGAATTCATGTACAATGTATGTCCGTATGGGTCCAAAGTCTGTGGGAATGCTGCCAGTGGGCAATCAGTACATCCAAACTGACGTCAAAGCATACATAGAAAAAGTCCAGGCGCTGTTCCCAAAGAACGGTCCCTGGATATGGGACCAACCGACCAATCCGGTCACTTCTAAATGGCAAATAAATGATGACTGACCAGGGCTGCCCACCCTAACCATGGGATGAGATCATGAGTAAGTAAATTAAAAACAGAGGGTGGCGCTCACTGGCGTCAGTAAATAAAAGTTCTATGGGAGATTATAAAATGTCTCTATAAATGATGTTTATTGAACATAACAAATCATGAAGGAATAGTTGATAAAAGATGATAAAAATTGATAAAAATTGATATAAATTGCCACTACAGCCCCAACATTCCTGACATTCCTAAGTCTCCTAGGATTGCTGTGGGATCAAGGAGAATGTGGAAGGTCCACTGTGACCTAGAGTGATAATGTCCTCCCTCTTGGTAATAACAGGCTGGCAATAAATACCTCGGATGCCGCTCGAGCGCTGATGACAAGGCTCTGAGAGGGACACTGTGCGCGGCCGCCGCACGGTCCCGTAGTTGTTGACAGTCCGCCTGTGTAGTGATCTCCGATTCCTCCGTTGCTTCCGTGGTAACTGGAAGTGACGTGGGGATTGCGGGACCGGAAGTGACGTGGATCTATGAACAGGAAGTCGGGGCCGATCGCGGATGTAAACAGTCTTGCTTTCCGATTGCCGCAACTACATGTTTCGCGCCCTGCGCTTTGTCAAGTTGCGGCATTCGGCAATCGGAAAGCTATAAGTACCAGGCGGATGGGCGGGCTAATGAGAAGATGTCCAATGGCAGACAACCAAAGTAAAAAGGGGAGGGGAAAAGAAAAAGAAAAACTAACAATGTATATTACGGAATCCCACAACAACCCTAAGAATAACAGATAATGCACAAAGAAATCAATACTCAATGCTAAACCAATAACATATTACAACTAGTACATTTGGATAATGTGTTAATAAAAATATGCACATTGCATTGAACTTGCAGTATACTGGAAGATATACTAATGTTGAAAGCACAAGATTAGATTAAAATTATCCATAAAAAAGAAGGAAAGAAAAAAATAAATAAGGAAAGAAAAAATAATAATAATAGCTACATTGTAATAAACCCATGTATATATGTACACATATACATGTACATCACAAATATAGCCATTGTCTTGGAACGTGTTGTACCATATATAGTCATAAAAGCGCGATGTATAAAAATGGATATTATAAATATAAAAATATGAATTTTAAATGTATAAAATGACTGATTGCAGCAAAAGGAAATATCTATTGATGTATTAACTGACAGGAGCTTAATGAGGAGCCAAGGTATCAAACCACACTGTTAATTTCTAATTCTTCATTCAACCCATTCGGAGATAAGGAACCAAATTTGTAAATCCAAAAGACCTCCCTCTTACATAAGAGGGAGTATCGCTCATTTTCCGTTAGGGTACCTTTTGGAATACATTCAATGGCCATGACCTCCAGATGTTTGAAGTTTTTATCATGTTTCAAAGCGAAGTGTCGAGGGACACTGTGTTTGTCACAGCCCTTTTGGATGAACCTACGGTGTTCACCCACACGTTTACGTAGGGTGCGCATGGTTCGTCCTATATAAAACAGCCCACAGGGACACCGTAATACGTAAACCACGTATTCGGTGGAGCATGTAATGAAATGTTTAATGCCAAACGTGTCACCCTTGCTGCTGATGGAAGTGCAACCGTGAACAACAGACTGGCACGTCAAACATCCCCTCTTCTTGCATCGAAAGATTCCTGTCCTACTATCGAAATAAGATCTGATATCCAGAGGGGCCCGTGATTGAATTTTTAATTTGCTAGGAGCCACTATATTCTTTATGGTGCGGGCCCTCTTAAAGGTGACCTGTGGTGTAGATGGTAAAACAGGAGCCAATCTACTGTCAAGGCGAAGAATGCCGAAATGTTTTTTGATGATGTTGGAGATTGCCCTATATTGGTCGTTAAACCCCGTAATAAACCTCACGGTATTCTTGTTTTCATGCTGGATGCATTTACGGGATGGTGCGGGTTCCAAATGAGCCTGAAAGGCGCTTTGGACTAATGATGAAGGATACCCTTTATCAAAAAAACATTTGCTCATCTTGGCACCCTGATTGCAGTAGTCCGTGGGATCAGAGCAATTCCTCCGGAGCCTGTGGAATTGGCCCCCGGGGATGTTATGCTTCCAGGCTGGATGGTGGCAGCTCGTATAGTGGAGATAGGAATTGCCACTTGTGGGTTTAATATGGTTACTACTTGCAATGAGGGGGCCATCATGGGAAAGCACCAGATCTAGGAAAACCAATTCCTTTGAATCGATCACCGAAGTGAAAGAGAGACCCATGGAGTTGGCATTACAGTGGGTCACAAAGGAATTGAAGATCTCGATGCCCCCACTCCAGATGAGAATAATATCGTCAATATATCGTCCATAATAGACGATATGACGAAAGTAAGGGTTATTGTTCCAAATGGACAATTCTTCCCACAGGCCCATTGTGAGATTGGCATAAACCGGGGCAAAGTTGGCACCCATGGCGGTGCCTTTAATCTGTAAATAAAACTGTTCGAGATAAGAAAAATAGTTGTGCCTCAAACAAAAATCGGTACAATCAGTAATGAAAATGGATTGTGCGGAATTAAACGAATCTGATTGGACCAAAAAATGTTGTATAGCTTGAAGACCTATGTCGTGTGGTATTGAAGTGTACAAAGATGTCACATCAAGGGAAGCCCACATATACTCATCCTCCCAAGTGTAAGATCGCAAAGCATCTAGAACTTGGGATGAGTCCCTGATGTATGAAGGTAGTTGGCAGACTAATGGTTGGAGGAAGTAGTCGATATATTTGGAAACTCCACTAGTAAAACTATTCGTGCTGGCCACTATGGGCCTCCCTGGTGGTGATTCTAATGACTTGTGCACTTTGGGTAAATGATAGAAGTATGGAGTACTACATTCCTCCGGGAGCAAAAACCTCTTTTCTTTTTTATTAATGATCCCTTGACGCCAAGCCTGCTCCACTAGGAGTTTTAATTCTTGTTGATAAATAGGCAGTGGGTCGCTTGCTAGTTTGGCATAGGTGTCAGTGTCAGCCAGCAGGCGACAAGCCTCTCGTAGATAGTCAGTTCTATTTTGTATAACCAAACTACCCCCTTTATCAGCTTGCTTCACTATAATATGCTTGTTGGCAGTAAGATCTTTAAGGGCTTGTTTTTCAATCTTATTCAAGTTTCCTCTGAATGTATCTTTGGGTGATCTGCAAAGTCTGCTTAAATCTTTATACACAGCTTGATAGTACGTCTCAATGTAGGGGCCTTTAGATTGTACAGGGTTAAAAGTGGAACTGGGCTTAAGATTGGTATGCCTAATATCAGGGTCTATATAACAAATCGATGATGACTCTATGGTGTAGTCATCCAACCACAATTCTTCAAGTATCTCAAGAGCCTGGTCGTCAGTCACGACTGGCGAGGTAGCTCCCGGGACACGAGAAGGAGAGGGTGTAATGGTGACCGGGTGGTCCTTCGAATTGTGGTTATTTGCATAGTGTCTTTTAATTGTCAATTGACGTATAAATCTATTTAGATCTTTGAATAGATTAAAGTCATTTGGACCCACCGAGGGGGAGAAACCCAGTCCTTTCCTAAGGAGCGAGACCTCCGCCTCTGAGAGTACACGGGATGAAAGGTTATAAATCTTGATAGTATCATAATTTACTGGGACCCTATTCTTTCTTTCTTGCTTTTCCCTGAGCTGTCTACCTCCTCTGCGACCTCATCTAGTTTTCTTTTCTCTTTCATGGTACCCCTTGGAGCCAATACTTGAAAATCCTGTTTGTTGGTAGAGATCTCATCAATACTAGGTGGGCAATAGTCCCTATTAGTTGTAATTCCTGTAAGTTTGGGACGGCCCCCTTCACGAATGAACCCCTCTAAGTCTTTAGCCAGTGGGCTGTATCTATTCTGGATGGGTAAAGTTATACAGCTTAAATCATTATCATCAGTGATGGTGATAATGGGATCTATAGTAGACACATCCAAGCTGTCCATGGGACTATTCTTGGTTGTGTCGACCTTAGTTTTGGTGGTTGCTGAAAATTTAGCATTTCCACCTAGGGGGCCTCCTGTATTGCCTTGTTCGTCATTAAGGTCCCTATTTGTACCTGGACCATCTTTCACCTTGTTGGGCACCCCTAATTTAGAAGGGGGCTTATTCTGTTTCTTGTTCTTATTAGTAGAACTAATATTGTTGAACCGGCGGGATCTGTAATTAGGATGATGATTACGATACCCTGATGCTTTAATGTTGGGTTTCCCAACTTTAGACTCCTTCCATTCAAAGACACGGTTAAGTTTGTAATCGGCTATGTCTCGCTCTAGTTTTTTCGTTTTGGTGTGGACTAAACGATCTTCGTGGTTTTTGACATTCTGTTCCAACGTGGTGGACCATTTGTCATAAAGGCAAAAAGATTGGAACTTATCCACATCATTAGACCTATCTACTACCTTCTGTTGGGCCAGCTGAAGCTTCCTTTCCCTTTGTTGAATGATGAGTTTTATCCATTTAGTTGTGCAGAATTCTGCCAAAAAGCGCCACTCTTTGGTTAAATCCTCATCTAGAAAGCTGCATTGCTTTTTAATGCGTAAACCCCTAGGGGTGATACCCAATTCAATATATTTCATTAAAAAGGATAGGTCCCACCACTGGGTGCTTTCATATTGTTTAGCCTGTTGGAGTCGAAAAAAGGATTGCCTCATCTCGACCTCAAAGGCCTCTGTATGTGGAGGGTGTCGCTGTGTTGATCCAGTGGGTTTGGAATCTGTATTCAGAGTTAATTCATCTTTATTTGAAGCTACAATGATCTCGTCAAAAATGGCTTGTAGCCGGGATGACCTATCGGTCCCCATATTGGATAAATAAAAAAAAAAAAAGGGGGGGGGAAAGAAAGAAGAGAGAAAAGTGGACAAACAATGAAAAATGATGGTTGTGTAACTATAAAAATGTCCATCCGCTTGGTCTGGTAATAATAGCTATGTTCATCAAAAAGAAACAATTGCTCCCATCAACCACAAAGTGAATTCATGTACAATGTATGTCCGTATGGGTCCAAAGTCTGTGGGAACGCTGCCAATGGGCAATCAGTACATCCAAACTGATGTCAAAGCATACATAGCCAACTACCTTCATACATCAGGGACTCATCCCAAGTTCTAGATGCTTTGCGATCTTACACTTGGGAGGATGAGTATATGTGGGCTTCCCTTGATGTGACATCTTTGTACACTTCAATACCACACGACATAGGTCTTCAAGCTATACAACATTTTTTGGTCCAATCAGATTCGTTTAATTCCGCACAATCCATTTTCATTACTGATTGTACCGATTTTTGTTTGAGGCACAACTATTTTTCTTATCTCGAACAGTTTTATTTACAGATTAAAGGCACCGCCATGGGTGCCAACTTTGCCCCGGTTTATGCCAATCTCACAATGGGCCTGTGGGAAGAATTGTCCATTTGGAACAATAACCCTTACTTTCGTCATATCGTCTATTATGGACGATATATTGACGATATTATTCTCATCTGGAGTGGGGGCATCGAGATCTTCAATTCCTTTGTGACCCACTGTAATGCCAGCTCCATGGGTCTCTCTTTCACTTCGGTGATCGATTCAAAGGAATTGGTTTTCCTAGATCTGGTGCTTTCCCATGATGGCCCCCTCATTGCAAGTAGTAACCATATTAAACCCACAAGTGGCAATTCCTATCTCCACTATACGAGCTGCCACCATCCAGCCTGGAAGCATAACATCCCCGGGGGCCAATTCCACAGGCTCCGGAGGAATTGCTCTGATCCCACGGACTACTGCAATCAGGGTGCCAAGATGAGCAAATGTTTTTTTGATAAAGGGTATCCTTCATCATTAGTCCAAAGCGCCTTTCAGGCTCATTTGGAACCCGCACCATCCCGTAAATGCATCCAGCATGAAAACAAGAATACCGTGAGGTTTATTACGGGGTTTAACGACCAATATAGGGCAATCTCCAACATCATCAAAAAACATTTCAGCATTCTTCGCCTTGACAGTAGATTGGCTCCTGTTTTACCATCTACACCACAGGTCACCTTTAAGAGGGCCCGCACCATAAAGAATATAGTGGCTCCTAGCAAATTAAAAATTCAATCACGGGCCCCTCTGGATATCAGATCTTATTTCGATAGTAGGACAGGAATCTTTCGATGCAAGAAGAGGGGGTGTTTGACGTGCCAGTCTGTTGTTCACGGTTGCACTTCCATCAGCAGCAAGGGTGACACGTTTGGCATTAAACATTTCATTACATGCTCCACCGAATACGTGGTTTACGTATTACGGTGTCCCTGTGGGCTGTTTTATATAGGACGAACCATGCGCACCCTACGTAAACGTGTGGGTGAACACCGTAGGTTCATCCAAAAGGGCTGTGACAAACACAGTGTCCCTCGACACTTCGCTTTGAAACATGATAAAAACTTCAAACATCTGGAGGTCATGGCCATTGAATGTATTCCAAAAGGTACCCTAACGGAAAACGAGCGATACTCCCTCTTATGTAAGAGGGAGGTCTTTTGGATTTACAAATTTGGTTCCTTATCTCCGAATGGGTTGAATGAAGAATTAGAAATTAACAGTGTGGTTTGATACCTTGGCTCCTCATTAAGCTCCTGCCAGTTAATACATCAATAGATATTTCCTTTTGCTGCAATCAGTCATTTTATACATTTAAAATTCATATTTTTATATTTATAATATCCATTTTTATACATCGCGCTTTTATGACTATATATGTTACAACACGTTCCAAGACAATGGCTATATTTGTGATGTACATGTATATGTGTACATATATACATGGGTTTATTACAATGTAGCTATTATTATTATTTTTTCTTTCCTTATTTATTTTTTCTTTCCTTCTTTTTTATGGATAATTTTAATCTAATCTTGTGCTTTCAACATTAGTATATCTTCCAGTATACTGCAAGTTCAATGCAATGTGCATATTTTTATTAACACATTATCCAAATGTACTAGTTGTAATATGTTATTGGTTTAGCATTGAGTATTGATTTCTTTGTGCATTATCTGTTATTCTTAGGGTTGTTGTGGGATTCCGTAATATACATTGTTAGTTTTTCTTTTTCTTTTCCCCTCCCCTTTTTACTTTGGTTGTCTGCCATTGGACATCTTCTCATTAGCCCGCCCATCCGCCTGGTACTTATAGCTTTCCGATTGCCGAATGCCGCAACTTGACAAAGCGCAGGGCGCGAAACATGTAGTTGCGGCAATCGGAAAGCAAGACTGTTTACATCCGCGATCGGCCCCGACTTCCTGTTCATAGATCCACGTCACTTCCGGTCCCGCAATCCCCACGTCACTTCCGGTTACCACGGAAGCAATGGAGGAATCGGAGATCACTACACAGGCGGACTGTCAACAACTACGGGACCGTGCGGCGGCCGCGCACAGTGTCCCTCTCAGAGCCTTGTCATCAGCGCTCGAGCGGCATCCGAGGTATTTATTGCCAGCCTGTTATTACCAAGAGGGAGGACATTATCACTCTAGGTCACAGTGGACCTTCCACATTCTCCTTGATCCCACAGCAATCCTAGGAGACTTAGGAATGTCAGGAATGTTGGGGCTGTAGTGGCAATTTATATCAATTTTTATCAATTTTTATCATCTTTTATCAACTATTCCTTCATGATTTGTTATGTTCAATAAACATCATTTATAGACATTTTATAATCTCCCATAGAACTTTTATTTACTGACGCCAGTGAGCGCCACCCTCTGTTTTGAATTTACTTACTCATGAGCAAAGCAAGGTTTAGAGCCAGTTCACACTGAGGCGATCCGACTTCGAGGGGCGACCTGTGAAGTCGCAGTGCACAGCGTGCACCACGACTTTGGCGCGACTTGCAGGGACTTCACATAATGGAAATCAATGCAAGTTGCTCCCAGGTCGCCCCAAAGTAGTACAGGACCCTTTTTCTAAGTCAGAGCGACTTGTGTCTCTCCTATTAGAACGGGTCCTGTGCTAATCAATGGCGAGCGACCGAGCGCGACTTGTCAGGCTGACAAGTCGCCTGACAAGTCGCGCTAGTCTGAATGGGGTCTTATGGTCCTTCTGAAAGTTTTGTTTATTTATTTATTATATAACTTGATCTACTGGAGCTGTTTGCACTCTGGTGTTGGGGGTGTTCTATTTAATGTGTCAGCTCTCTGCATGTCCCTACAATATTTAAATGGGAGGCTTTGTTGCAGTCTTGCAAATCTTCGTGACTGGCAAATTTATTCTTGCTCAGTAAGGGGTTCATTGGATGTCATTAACATAACAGTCTCCTATTGAAAAAAATGATTACAATATAAAAATTACAAAAACTCACAAAGTCAATAAAAGCAGATAATTATTCTAAGAATTTCAAAGTAATCAAGTTACCTGCTGCATCATAAGAAACATTGCAGGGGTAAGCAGATTTATGATACAGAGGAACTGCTGACATGACCAAGGCCCTATCTGTAGGTAGAGGAGATAGAAAATCATGAGAATGCACATCTTCATTGCATTTTCATCTATAGCTAGAAAGCAGATGACAATCCTTTATATTTGAAGAAAATGGCACCACTGTTGCAAGACAAAGTCTTTAGGTCATGCAATGCTAGGAACCTAAAATAATATCTAATTAAGTAATTAGGTGCATTTATGTTTTTAGTTTACGTACAAAGTTTACTTTATAGTCTTTTTCTTATGACAATTCTGATTCAACCTTTTTGTGCATGAAAGGGTTTTAGTTTTGGATGGAGCGGGGACGGATTAGAACACCTGTCAGTTTTTATTGCTGTCTGTGCCCCCGTTAAGGAGATTCACCCTTTTTTTTGTCCTGTTTACCATTATCATTGGAAGTGAAAGTAAAATAAAATCCCAAATTTTGGGTTGTCCCCCAAAAAGTAATAGAGGGGAAATCTTCCAATGGGGATACTAGTTCTGGTGACCTGGGGGGTCCCCAAGGAATTCCCCTAATATGTAGGGATTTCATTTCACTTCCTGTTTGACTATGGGACAGGAAATTAAGGGAAATCTTCTCAATGGGACACAGATGGTAACAAAAAATATCTGACAGGAGTTATAACCCTCCCTCACTGTATTCAAAATGAAAAAAAAAAAAAAGTTTTGCCTGTAGTTCTACTTTAAACTGTATCATTAAACAAGGTAATATTTTGGGTGATCAGGATATATTTTTTTTCTTCTGCATGCAATTGCTGTATAGCATGGGTTATCAACTGGTTACCCTTCAGCTTTTGTGGAACTACAAGCCCCATCATGCCTTTGACTTTGAGAGTCATGCTTGTAACTGTTCATATACTACAATAAAACAATGTTTTAGCTGATGTCCCTAGCACCAGCTTTTTTTGTATGGATTACATGGAGGTTTACAGAGACCTCATAGGCTGGGTTCTGTGTGTTTGAGGTTCACCAGACATTGCACAGCAGGTAGTAGCTCGGATGCACCAATGCTTGTAACTGATGGCCTTGCAATGCCTCATGGGACTTGTAGTTCTGCAACACCTGCAGTGCCATGGGTTGAGCATGCATGGTTTATAGGGTTTTTTAGCTTTCCTCCAGATCAACTGTGGGTATAGGGCTCCATAAAAGGAGATTTTATTTTGTTCTATTTTTTTTACTAGATGGGCTTGTGTGTTTTTTTTCCACCTGACTATGTAAACACAGTCACATAACATTTTTCTGTGGTGACCTTATTTAACTCTCCAGATTTAGTTTAGCTACAGAGCATTGTGAAGTAAATGAAGTATGCAAAAATCAGCTTTACTACCCAACAGTCTCTGTGCGGATGATATTTTGTTTCTGCTCAGGTTGAAGTACAGATGCTTTCTTGTAAAACATTTGGGTCATATAGAGTATGTTTTAGCACATATGTGTAATCTATATACAGAAAGGAAGCCAAGAGAAATACTTGACTCTTACAATCACCAGGGCTAGAGAATAGGATCCAGTGAAAGTATTCATGATCAATCACTGGAAGGTTGCAACACATTTCAACCTAATAAAAATGCTACTGCATAATAAATGGCCTTGTAAGTAAAACCAGTGGTGGCTGTAGAGAAACATTTTTGTTGGTTATCAACCAAGGTAAACTATGTTTAAGAAAAGATCAAGATTTATTTTAATTAAAACATCGTCAAAATGTAAAATTCAAATGGCTTTTACAGGACTACTACATAACTCCCTGCTGTACTGTGCAGGTTAGATGGCATGAGGCTCTGATGACATGAAACTTAGATAATACCATGAAGTTTAGATGACATATGGCGGGTGCAGCATACCACAGCAATAAATTGGTGGCTATATTACACTGAATTTCTGGTATAGCAAAAGTATAATGAATTCTGGGCATGAATACATTACACTGAATATTGGGTGTGGCTTAAACAGACATAGGACTTTAGCCTACTTGCAGTAAACACTACACATGCATACCATAGTCTTTGTACCCACTAAGCGCTCCATAGGAAGGATAAGGTTCAGTTTCACGGCTACTAAAGGTTTGCAGCAAATCTTGCAGATTTGGAATTCTTGGCCCCAATAAATTAATGTCTGAATTGCCCAAGTCAAATATTTTCTAAATATTAAACATTGCATGGCTTTTAGACAATGTGCAGTTGGCTTAGAAGGGTCATTAAGGGGGCTTTTGGATAAGCCAGTCCCCTCGCTGTAAAAAGGGATGGGCACAAGGAAGTCATTGTTAAACACTATTTAATCTGCTGTAGGGAAAATAAAAATGAACAAACTACATAGGGAAAAATAGTGTGAGTTAGGAAACTCTACTTTAATTCTGATTGCTAGCTCTTTGGACAAATAGCCCCTTTACTGCATTATTTTAGTTATTGTTGGGGGGCTTTTTTTTTGTCTTAAGTGTTATTTTGCAGTTGGTTTTAGGTCAACTGTCACTTTTAGCTGCTGCCTTGTCTATAGCAAACTTTTTTTTCTGTAAAGGCTTACCTTTCAAAAAGTGGCCTATTGTCTGGTATTTTGGGGTTTCAATTTGTTTTGGGGTATATTGGTTTTTATTTGTGTTGATAGGGCCTTCAGTTTCGGTTACTGCTTTTGTTGCTGCTTTAGAAAAAAGTTTGGCTTTTGTTTCAATGGTATTTTGGGGGTTCCATTTCTTTTGGGGGTTTATTGGTTTATAGTTGATGTCTACGCCTTTTTTTTACGTTTTGGATGCTCAAAGTGCAGCATTCACTTTTTTTTGACCATCTGTTCTTGGAGCTGCTGTTTTTTTGCAGTATACCACTGCATTGTTTGAAAGAAAAACTAAGTTGCCCACCAGTGAGCCCCTAACTCACCATAGATAATATCACTTTCATTCACGGCAGCCCTTATTGCAATAGTAACAATACATGTTGTAAAAGTTAAGCATACTCTGGTAAGGCCTATTATCTGTTATTAAAACTGTCCCACTGCTTCCTGCTTTCCTCTACTCATTTCAGTCAATTTTTCCTCATTAAAAATGTCCTGTTGCTGCCATATTTTACACAGCTATAAACTGTGGTCTCTAAAAGCTGAACTAACATTTTTTTTCTTTTGCAAACACTCTGAAATTGCAGTTTAAGAAAGTAACTGAAGTTAAAATTGTGCATGCATACATACTTGCAAATCTATGTTACCTTTTACATTACCCTTATTTCATATTATCCATATGCCATCTTGTCTAATCTGTTCTTTAGGAGGATCTAAAGTCGTGCTACCATCTGAGGGAAGTGATGCAATCATTCCATCACAAGAAGGTCTCTGTAGGAACAAATGTTATTATTTTTTTTATATATCAGGAACATTGAATTGAATGGCAAAGTTATGTTACCCATTTGCTACTTGTTTTAAAAAATGCAGTTGTAAAAAAAAAAAAAAAGAGAGAACACAGGACAGAATGGGAAAGAAGCACACCGTTCTGTGCAGTGATGGTCTCTAGCCCTCTTGCAAATATATAACTGAATGGGCAGTGGCCAGGCTAAACTTTCTGCCGTATAAGGGAATTTGTTTCTTAGTATTCATTTCTTCAATAACTTTGACCAGGTCTACTGCACCGTTTGCTAAAACAGGAGACCTGTGCTGCATAGTGCTGAGGAGTGGAGGAGTTAGCTTGAGCAGAGACCATCAGTGCAGTGAGTCGGAGGCCTCTAGTTAGAGGCCAGAAAACATGTACTAGCAGGCTGGATGTGACTCGTGGGCCGTATTTTCAAGACCCATGCTCTAGACCAGGGGTTTTCAAACTGTGGCATTCCAGTTGTTCAGGAACTACAATTCCCATCATGCCTAGTCATGTCTGTAAATGTCAGAGTTTTGCAATGCCTCATGGGATATGTAGTTCTGCAACAGCTGGAGGGCCGTAGTTTGGAGATCTCTGCTTTAGACCATAACCTCAACAAATGCTTCACAGAAGCCTTTAAGCCTTTAGACAGGCACCAATGTACTTATGCAACTCGTATACTATGATACATGCAGCTTTGTGAAAAAACAAACAACAATATATGTATTCCTTTATAAGATCCTCTCACACTGGTTGTTGTGCAATGATTTATGTTTTTTTGGATATTGTTCCCTTTCCATGAGAATGCTTTCTTAGCTGCAACACATCATAGAAGTTTATTTCTTAGAAGACTTTTTCTCATGAACAAAGTATCTAGTAGTCATGCCAGCAGTTGCTGCTAGATGCTGAGCGAGTACTGCTTTTTCTTTTCTTTCCCTCAAAGAGGTGAACTTTATGTTCTCTTTGACAGATATGAATATATTTTTGGGTGAGTTCCACTGTTGCTTCGGTTAGCTAGTGTTTTTAAATTTTACATGAAAGCTTCAAAGTAAAGTATATTGTTTTGCATTTATATTAAACTACAACTAAAGGCTCCTGTAAGACAGTTTAACCATTTCAAGATGGGACTGTTTCATCCCCTTCCTGTCCAGGCCATTTTTCCGTTTTTAGCACTGTCACATATTTTAATGACAATTACTCAGGCATGAAGCACTTATCCAAATGAAATATGTATCTTTTCCTAGAGACAAGTAGAGCTTCTTCTGGTGGCATTTAATCACCACTTGTTTTTCTTACCTTTTTATTGCTATATAAAGAAAAAAAATAATAAATAAAAAACAGTTTTTCCTAGTTTTTATTACACAATTTTGCAAATAAATATTCTTTATTCACAAATATAAGCCCCAATGTACTCTGCTACATTTCTTTGGCAATAAAATAACCCAAATCCATGTATATTATTCAGTCTGTGTGAAAGTTATACACTCTACAAACTATGGTAAATATAGTACTGTATATTCAAAAATTGATCAGTCCTGATGTACTGACAGCCTATCTCATTTCTTAAGGCCCTAAAATGTCAGGACAGTATAAATACCCCCAAAATTATTTTTGGAAAGCAGACAATCCAAGACATTTAGTAAGAGGCATGCTGAGTTTTTTGAAGATGTAATTTTTTTTCACAATTTTTTGGCAAATGAAGAAATAAATTTTTTGATTTTCAGAAGGCTGTCATTTAAACAAGTTATTTGTCACATGCAGCATGGACATACCTACAATTACATCCCAAAACGCATTCTGTTATGCTTCCCAAGTATGGGGATATCACATGTGTGACTTTTATACAGCTTAAATGCATAGAGGGACCTAAAATCTAAGGAGCAACTTAGATGTTTCTGGCGCATAAATTACACATCCAATATTATGACTGCCTATAACATTTTGAAGGCCCTGGAGCACCAGGACAGAAGGATAGTGGGAACATTCAGAAAATTACCCCATTTTAGAAAGCAAACATTCTGAAGTATTTTCTGAAAGGCATAGTGAGTCTTTTGAAAATGTCATTTTTTTACACAAGTTTTTGGAAAATGCAGGAAAGAAAATAAAAATGTATTTTATTTACAAAGCTGTCAATTAAATAGGTATTTCTAACACACATAAAAGGGATACTTAGAATTACACCCCAAACCCCATTCTACTACTCCTCCTGAGTATGGCAATACCACATGTATCAGACTTTTTCACACACGAGCCACATAGACCCAAAATCCAAGGAGAACCTTCAGGGATTTCAAGGCCATAAATTATGTATCCAACTTTTTGTAATCCTGACTTTTATTCTCATTTTTGGAGGCCCTGGAAACACCCAAAAAATTACCAAATTTTGGAAAGCAAACAACCCAATATATTTTCTAAGAGACATGATGAGTCTTTTACAGACTTCATTTCAAGTTTTTAGAACATGCATAATGAAAATGAAGATTCATTTTTTTACACAAAGTTGTCAATTTAATAGGATATTTCTAACACGCAGCATACTTAGAATTACACTGCGAAACACATTCTGCTACTCCTTCCAAGCGGGGCAATACCACATGTGTGAGAATTTGGGTTCAATATTGAGTTGGCCCACCCTTTGCAGCCATAACAGCTTCAACTCTTCTGGGAAGACTGTCCACAAGGTTTAGGAATGTGTCTATGGGAATGTTTGACCATTCTTCCAGAAGCGCATTTGTGAGGTCAGGCACTGATGTTGGACGAGAAGGCCTTGCTTGCAGTCTCTGCTCCAATTCATCCCAAAGGTGTTCTATCGGGTTGAGGTCAGGACTCTGTGCAAGTCAAGTTCCCCTTCCCCAAACTCGCTCATCCATGTGTTTATGGACCTTGCTTTGTGGAGCCGACATACAGTGATATCAGAGCAGCCAGCCAATGTATATGATCACTGCCACAGTAGTTACAATGGCACCAGAGTGACACTGCACTTGCTCTGGTGACAAATTTTATTTTTATTTACCTAAAATAATTATTATTACCTAAACCTAATAATTAGCAAATAGCAATGAAAAAGTCCCAAAAGTAAAACACAGACTTCTGGTTTTCAGCTTCAAACCGTAATTGACATCACTTGGCTCTGCCCTACAGGTTACGCAACTAACCCACGTGGCTTCATTAGTGGTGTAATGCATTAGTCAGAGCCATGTGATGTCTCTTCCGGTCCAGAGATGAAAAGGGGAAGTCTACAGTATGTTTCAATGCTGTAAAGAGTCTGTAACTCTAAAAACATATTGAAACGAGGAAACCCAGCACTGTCTACAACCAATTATATGCAAGATGACCTATTGTTATTCTATCCATGTTTTTTCAATTATATATAAAACAACATCTGTGAAAATAAATATCAAAATAAATTCATAAACTGTCAACTCAATAGCCGCGGTTTACATTCCAAATAAAGAATATGACATCACTGGAACTTCCCGTATTCCTTATGCATTTCGGTCCTCCCCGGAAGCATCGTTAGTGGCTGGGAGCTCTGGTGATGTGTGGATCTTTTATCTCATGAACTCCTTACAATACTCCCATATACCCTTCCACTACACCCTATCCTTACTTCACCTGGTGCGTTACTACAAGGCTGCACGACATCTGCCAGTAAAAACGCCAATCAGAATAAATTCTCATAATCTGTTTGTATGTTTTATTGTTTGTGATGGGAGTCACTTTGGTTGGGGGGCCCGTGGAACACAGCTTACCTTATAGAGGTTGGGAAATACCTCTCTCAACCCCCTAGGCACTTCTTATGTGTCTCTATTAGGGTCACAGGGTGACCAAGAAGCCCAGTCTGGCCAATGTCAGACAGGTTTTCCCTATTGTTTGTGGATTGGGATAATGTGTATTCCAGCTTCAACGTGAGAGAGACACACAGACTGTCACTGGCAGCCTTGTCCTATTGTTTGTGTATGGGGAGGGAATGTGGATTGTGCCGTCCCATTGTCTAATGTTAATGACCTCACATTTTTCTGTCCAGATGGCTAGATAATTAGTTTAGGTTAGGGGGGAGGGATTGTGTACACTGTATGGGAATGACTGAGTGTAAAACCCTGTTTCTATTGGATTGTGAATGTCACGTCCAGTTCTCCACAGGGTCCATCTGGGCTGTAACCTTGTGGGGGAAAACTGTATAAAAGTCTCTTTCTTGTTCAATAAAGTTGAGCTAGTTCACCCTCAATCTAGAGTCCTGTCTCTTATTGGGGGAATATGCTACAAGGGATTGCTATGGTCTTCCATACTCCCTTGGATAATCACTAAGCTCTTGTAAGAGCTTGTGTAGAGCTTGTTCCTGCTGCTCTCTCTGGGGAAAGAGAGGTTCACCCATGGGAACCTGGAGCCTTGTCGTAGGTTCAGGGTGGGTAGGAGATGGTGAGACCCTAACCAAGCTGCGGCAGTTCGTGGTGTCTGAAGTGGTTACGGTGTCTGGTGGAGTGCTTGGAGCCCTCGGGAAGCACTAGGAGCATCCGTCAACGGAGGTGCCCGGTCGGGGTGCAGGTTCATCCATTACAATGTTGTAAAGAGTCTGTGACTCTAAAAACATATTGTGAGTGCATAGTATTGTGGTTAAGTATTAAAACACTATTGGAGGCATTGTTTTCTTCCCTTTATGAGTTACCTGCAGAATGGGTGAAATGATGCATGAAGGTTAAAAAAAGTCAGCCCTAACAAACACTTTAAATGGTGCAGCACATATTTTTAATGGGAATTCATAGATCTACTTTAAATGTAGAGATTTAACAACTATAGACAGGTTAAATTAGCTACTACAATAACATAGGGAGTGCACTATTTTTGCTGCCAACTCATAAACTTGTACTGGGAGATGGAAGCAGGAAGCAGAATCGACACATTTAATAGGCAATATTGTATATACCTTTACAATACATTTTAAATATTTGGCTGTAGCAAAAGGTTGTTTGATTGAGAAGGGGTGGAGAGTGGTACAATAATATGTTTCTGCAGGCAACAGTGAAGCATAGTGGAGGTTCTTTGCATGTTTGGGGCTGCATTTCTGCAAATGGAGTTAGGAAATTTGGTCAGGATGCATGGTGGCCTCAATGCTTAGAAATATAGGCAGATACATATCCATCATGCCATACCATCAGTGTGATTGGCCCCAATTTTTTTCTGCCACAGTACAATGATCCCAAACATGCAGCCAATGTCATTAAGAATTATCTTCAGTATAAACAAGAACAAGGAGCCCTGAAAGTGAGTGTTTGGCTTGATCTCAATATCATCCAGTCTGTCTGGGATTACATGAAGATACAGAAGGATTTGAGGCAGCCTAAATCCACAGAAGGTCTTTGCTTAGTTATCCAATTGTGGAACAACCCTTCAACAGAGTTTTATCAAAAACTGTGAATAAGTGTACCTAGAAGAATTGAGGCTGTTCTGAAGGCAAAGGGTGGTCAGACCAAATATTGATTTGATTTTGATTTCACTTCTGTTCACTTACTTTCCATTTTGTTAATTGATAAAAATAAATAATTAACACTTCTGTTTCTGAAAGCATTCCTAATTTAGAGCATCTTTATGACCTGCCTAAGACCTTTGCACAGTACTGTATATACTGTATATGAGAATAGGTTAAATACTTCTGAACGAGCTTTGTCATTTTTAAAGGATGAAATATTTATTTATCTGCTGTCAAACTTTCAACTTTTTAGAAATAAGTTAATGAGAATTATCTCAGTAGAGAGAACAAATATAAATTCTGAACTGACGTAATATGAGGTAAACTGAAGAAGTGATTAATATAGTTAATAATAGTGTCTTAGAAATTTACACACAGCTTTTACAGCATTTACAGTCACAGTTTGACCAAAAGCTTTAGCAGTAGATACGCTTTTATAAATAGTGATACAACTTCAATTCTGATTTATTTTAATTGAATTCTGTAACGCCACCGATTGCAGATTGCTGCAATGACTACTAACCTCACTTTTCTGCGGTGACTGGCTGGTGTCCTGTCCGTGGTGACCGGCTTATTACTTGCTTATGGTACCTGGTGAAGAGTTTCTCAGAGGTAAATGGCTGATGTCCTGTCTGCGGTGACCGTCACAGTTCTGACTGGTGACTTGCCTCTGAAGACTGACTAGAAATGAGCAAGATTCCCCATGTATTCAATGGCTTCTCTCAGAATACCAGAGACTCAAGACTCAGAATTGAAAACCGTTTCAGAAATTGCATGGTTCTTTTCACAGGTTCACAGCTCCCCATCGGTGCATCCTCTCTTTCTCCACCAGTCTCCACTTACCCAGAACCTTCAGAGACCCTTGCACACTCCTTTTAATGGCTCCTCCCCCTGCATCCAGAAAGAGTCTTAAAAAGCCCCAATCTGTCTAGTGCGAGGGGCGATGTGTCCTAAAAGCCATGCCCATGCTATAAACAGCTTGTAAGGTAAACAGGGTTGCCAGCACCAGAATACCAGTGCAGACCTTTGCTTGTACTCACGTGTGTGCTCACTGCACACATGCTCATACTTCTAAGAAAAGGGGCAATGTTAGATGCACCCTCCCAGTTCATTGTGCGCGTACATAAGTGCACATGTGTCCATATCATTAGCATTGGAACTTGGCACCCATGGGCCTATTTAAACTGGTCTGCCATTATGATCGGTTGCTGTATGGTCTTCAGCTTGTCCTTGTTTTCCTGAGACCCAATCCCCTGTACCTGCTTACCTGTATATGACCCAGCTTCCCCTTGGACTTTGCTTCTGCTTGTGCCTCTATCCTGTTCATCTGATTACTCTGACCCCACCCTGTTTACTAGACGTATCTTTACTTGCTGTTTCTGTATTGTTTTGCCCGCTGTTACCAACCCTGGCCTACTTTCTTGACTTGCTCTGGCTGCTAATTTGGTCCCTAGATGGCCAGCTATCACAGACCATTGCCTGTCTCCTGGTCTTGCTTTCGTCTTCTGCTCTGGTGCCAACTGCTTCTGCATCCTGTTCTAAAGGAGTGCAACTACCAGCCCTGCCCACCTAAAGGGCAGACATCACCAGCCAGCTACTCCAGCACCTGTGCCACTTTATGCCTCACACTTTATTACCACCTTCAGGAGTGTTGGGCAGGAGGTGTAAGAGAGGCATCATTCCACAAGTTCCAGTCTTCACTAGGCACGTGATACATCTCCCTCTTCATCCATCTCACACAAACACAGTGTTGCATAGCAAAGAGGTATCACATAAGAGTCCTTTTGAGTTTAAGTTTTGAGTTTCAAATAAAGTTCAACTAGCCATCAGCTATATACTGCCCCGCACTAAACCCCTTTGCTACTCCAAAGACAGAAGGTTCCTTTATGTTGATTACTTATAACATGTATCCTGTACAGTAACATAAACAGTAACATCTTAATTAGACATCAAGATGCAACCTTGGTATTGCTTAATATTGGAGTATGTATGATCTAAAAAAAAAAAAGAGGTCAAATACAGCGCTTGCTTAAACTCTGGATAAATATATCAAAACATCAGATGGCCATAAGATGTCAAATAGAGGTCCACGAATTAATATTGTGAATCAATGCAGAATATATAAATCAGTGCAAACAGCAACAAAAATACAATTACATGCAATATATAGAGAGTAAAAGCATATATTATGACATATATTAATACCTCTCTATAAATATAAAAAACATAAAAAATCCACAGTGTAAAAATTGATGACTGCTGTGCTGTTAACTAATAAATATCACATATATATAAAAAAATATCACATATATATAAAAAAATAAAACACATATATAAATAAAAATCCCAAGTGTTAAAGTGACTTTTGTGCTTTAAAATAATCATAAACAAAGTCCATTCAATATAAAGTGACTACTGTGCTCAAAATTAATGAGTCCAATATTAAAGTGACTCCTCTGCTCAAAATTGATAGGAATAAAAATTGTCCTTAATGGCAGATGTATCCTCAATTTCAAGTTGTAAGTGATTTATCCATCCAATAAATTCCTTTAAAATGAGTGAAATGAAATCTCTTACCAGATAGCGTGGGTTCTGTATGCCATATGGCACCAGAACCTTTCAGACTTGTAAAGCCCTCTGGGCTTGGAGGATGTTGCCCCTCTGTGTGGCCTTCCGGGGTCCTAAGATACCTCTCTGCTCCGGGGTGCTCAATTCCAAGCCGTATGTGGGAGAAAGGAAAAAGGCTCCAGATAGTGAAGTAGGTTTTTAAGTCTTTATTTCTCCATAAGTGAGTTAAAATGACAAAGGCAGCAATCACTGGTGGTCTAGCAGTGCAAGTTGCTCGTCTTCCTCGCGGAATCCACGCTACAGCAACTCACTTCCGGCCTGCGTTCCACCGTCGTGACGCAATGACGCTGTGCGGTCCAATCTGACGCGTTTCGTCACTTCCTGTGACGTCCTCAGAGGACTCATTAATTTTGAGCACAGTAGTCACTTTATATTGAATGGACTTTGTTTATGATTATTTTAAAGCACAAAAGTCACTTTAACACTTGGGATTTTTATTTATATATGTGTTTTATTTTTTTATATATATGTGATATTTTTTTATATATATGTGATATTTATTAGTTAACAGCACAGCAGTCATCAATTTTTACACTGTGGATTTTTTATGTTTTTTATATTTATAGAGAGGTATTAATATATGTCATAATATATGCTTTTACTCTCTATATATTGCATGTAATTGTATTTTTGTTGCTGTTTGCACTGATTTATATATTCTGCATTGATTCACAATATTAATTCGTGGACCTCTATTTGACATCTTATGGCCATCTGATGTTTTGATATATTTA
This sequence comes from Pelophylax lessonae, assembly GCF_965119305.1. Taxonomy (NCBI): domain Eukaryota; kingdom Metazoa; phylum Chordata; class Amphibia; order Anura; family Ranidae; genus Pelophylax; species Pelophylax lessonae. The sequence goes on from NC_138768.1 coordinate 690,048,066, forward strand.
TCCAGAGTTTAAGCAAGCGCTGTATTTGACCTCTTTTTTTTGAGATCATACATACTCCAATCAATCCCCATATATACAGCGGCTGCTATATTTATACATATATTTTTAAATTAGAGTCAAATCGATTTTTTTATAAAAAATTTTTTTTATATTTTATATTATTAATTTTAAAATAACTTTTAATTCCTTGGCGCGTGGAATATAGGTTGTATATTAATTTTAATTGCTTAATATTGCATTGTTGCAAAACAGAAAGAGACTCCTCACCGATGTTAAGCAAGTCTGTTTTGGTACTTATTCACTCATAGGGTGTGTTAGAGGTGAGTCTAGACCACCTTCTTTTAGTTCAACTGAGAGAAAGGTTGGCCTAGAATTATTTCTTTGAGAAGTATGTACAACTTCTTCTGTATTCTCTCCCAATATATCAGACGTCAACTTCTTTGGAGGTCGTATGATTCTTTTATTAGAAAATTCTGAATTTTCTGTAAATATCATCTCAGCCTCGGTAGTGTTTGTACAAGAGGAACTCAAGTTACTCCCTTCCTTAATGCTCGTAGGAGGAATGTTTTATGGTCTATTGAACCTTCCAATGGTCTATTCAGTATAGGAGATACTGAATAAGTAGAATTCATAGGATGGTCTACTGGTTGTTCATCAGGTATATTCTCAAGACTGTCAGAAGCTGTAACTGTCGAACCTGCTTCTTGTCAGGAAAAATGGGTGTCAATCTTTCTTCCTGGTTATGAATACATCCAATCTAGGTGAGCTTCTTTATCCTCATTACTCTCATTTTCAGAGCTTGAGATAATTTCACTGTGGTGGTTTTCTTTGAGATGTCCTCAATGGGGGTCATAGTATTTCGTGTTGGCATCATAAAGATGGTTTCAATGTCAAACTTTTAACCTTAACTTTACCCTCTGAATTATATTGATTAGCAGGAATCCCTGGCAATTTTTTTTACATACTATGAATGGTTGTGACCTCCAATGATTTGCGAATTTATGTTTGCTAGGTAAACCAAGATTTAATAGTAATACTTTATCCCCTGGTTGCAAATCATTAATCCCCACTATAAAGTCATGTTGTATTGTAAATAGTTCTATATACTGCAAGTCATTCTTGGGAAGGAACCAATACAAATGGTCCTATATACTGTAGGCCTGTCTGGGGTGGGAACTGACATAATTTGTTCTATATAGTGTAAGCCTCTCTGGGGTGAGAACCAATTTGAATGGTTCTATGTATATTGCAGGCCCTTCTGGAGTAGGAATTGCTGTGAATGGTTTGATATATTGTAAACCCCCTCAAAATTAGTAACTGATATGAATGGTTCTATATACTGTAACTCTTTCTGAAGTAGGGATTCATATGAATGGTTTCATATACTGTAAACCTCCTCTGAAGTAGGAATTGATATGAACTGTCCTATATACTGTAAGCATCCTCAAAAGTAGTAACTGATATGAATGGTTCTATACACTGTATCTCCCTGTGGAGAAGAAATTGATATGAATAGTCCTTTGTATTGTATGCCCCTCAGGAGCAGGAGTTGATATGACTGGTTATTGTAAGCTCATCTGATAACGGTATATACTGTATCTATTGTTCTTTATATTGTGTGGAGAGCTATGGAAAATGCTGGTACTGTATCAATTAATAAAATAATAATATTAGCTAGAATGGGTTTCTGAGAGATTTTCCTGATTTTGAATAACCAATCACATTTTATTATCCTTTATACTCCTCTATATTTGTATATCTTCTCTACCTCTATATAACCTCTATATACCCAATTTTTTTGAGATAGCAATTAGACAAAGAATAGTATTGAAACCTAGTTTGTAAAAAAAGAAATTTCAGGTAATTTATCCAAAATTAAGTGTTGAACTGCACACATAAAGCTTAATGTTAACATATTTCCAGACCTTGTGTGCGAGCTTTCCAAAATGAATGTGTTTTCTGATGCTGTACATATGTGAAATTATATATTCCATGGAGAAGAGATGTAAAGCTTTGCCAAACTGCTATAATTCTAGGGAAATTTCTAGAGTGCGTAACACAGCCAAGTCTACTAAAAGAATTCATTGTATATACTGTAGCTTGTCTCAGTAGATATAAACATTAGTTAGAGTGTTGGGCCTTGTACACCCAACGTGCCAGAAAAGGAATGAGTGCTCCCTAGTGCTGGTTGCTGAAACATGTTTTGTGGCCTAAGGCTCAATACACATGGGTGCAAGTGGAGTGATGGCTTAAAAACACATTATTTTAGATTGTTGTAACTGCTCTCTTTGACTTAATTATTTCATCCCTTGTCATCCACTGTTCAGAAGAACATTCTTAATCTGGACCAATATAAAACAGTGAGTAGTGGATGATTGTTAGCATACGGTCCTTGCGTGCACAAAATATTTATAGACATTTATGATCTTATCTTTAATAATAAATTCAATAGGCTTGGCTGATTACAAGGCTAGTTAGAAAAAAAAAACAGTTTTGTTTGGTTGGATTTGTCAGCCCAATAGCTCACCATTCTTTGAAATAAATCCTTGGCTTTATTTAGACTTATTTCATTTCAGTTTTAAATGTGAATGATAGTGCATGATAGTGCAATCCCCTTACCTGTTTTGTTCCATGATTACCATCATGAAAATAAAAATGATAGTGTGCTCTTGGAGCAACATTAATAATCCCAAAACTCACTTGCCCCTTTTAAAGAATTTACTTGCATATATTCAGAGTTGGCCAGAAAACAGGATGAAATGAAGTAAGAAGTGGCCACATTTTGTTAATGTTTCCGTTTCACTTTGTGCCTAATACACTTTGTCTTTAAAAATGTAAACAATATTAGAAATTAATAATACAAGATTTTCCTCTTTTGCAAAGAATATGAGAAGCCCTTTGACTTGGTTAAATTCTTTGGACACACAGCTTCAGCATTCATTTGATTTATTGATAGACAATGTTAGTTTATAAGTTATCCTGTAGAACCACTGTGTACTGGCTAGGGAATGCTATATACTATATACAGTATTATAGGAAAGTGCAACCCTAACCCAAATCCCACGGGAACATGCAGGAATCGCACAGGAACATGGATTGCATTCCCGTGCGATTCAAGTGTGCACCTAATATGAGTTCTCCCATCTTTGAGGTTATAGCAGCCTTCACTGTTTAGGAAAGTTGTGCACAAAATAACATTTGTGGGACCGATGGAAGAATCAGATGAGAAGAGTTCACTTGTGAATGGCTTTCTAATTCATCCCAAATCCAGAGCTCTATGCGGACCACTTCCCTCACCATTAAATCATGTCTAAATTTCCCCAAGCTGTTACCACAAATATGGAAATGAACAACTCTCTAATTTTTTTTTGTATGCTTTAGCAATAACTAAACCCTTAATTAGGAAGACCAGAACCCCATAATTTGAGATAGGCCACATAAATGTGGCCTTACTGTGCACTTACAAGACTAACCTTAAAAACAATTGTTACGAAGTTCAGTAGTTCAAGCTTAAATTTATACACACCAGCAAATGAGTCAGAGGAGTGATTACCCTATTCATTCCCCCTGCCTGCTCTACTCTAGGCGTATAGGATATTTTGATAACAAAGAGTCTGAAGATAAATAGCTTCTGCTATGCTCTTTCTGTAGAAAACCCATAAAGTATTGTGCATTCTGTGTCAATATATTTTTAGGCCCTTTTTACATGGGCTTTCCGATCAGGTCCGCTTATCAGTTTTTTCTGATCGGATACTCCATGCACCTCTAAGGGGCAGCGGATGTCAGCGGTATCATCTCCACTGATATCTGCTGCTCTCCGATCTGATCCTGTCTGTGAAATCCAGATGGATAGAAACCATATTTTCCATCTGTCTGAAGGATCGGATGGGAGCTGATGAAAATGGACAGGCGGTCCATTTTCATATGATCTCCCATAGAGGAGAGTGAGGATCTGACAGGTCTGTTTCTGCACAATCAGAGATGGTCCTGTCATCCGCATGCTCAGCGGGGATAGGCGGATCGATCCCCTGCTGAGCAAAACGAAGTCCGCTGGGCGCAAAGGCTGTGTGAAATAAATCATTTATTCTGGTCATTGAATTGAATTAATGCTCAAGCGCTAAACATGCCTAGCATTTAGGTGCATTAAGGCGCGTTTAGCAGCTTTCAGTAGCATCAAGCGTTTTTTCTGCCCAAACTGCTGCTCCTAGATGCACTTGCAGTGGGTTTTTTTTTAATCTGTCTCTAAACTCTCCTGCCACTAAATGCTGGTAAAAGTCTATGTGTGCATGCAGGGACATTTAGAGAAAGGAAAAAAAAAAAACACCAGACGCCCCTAGGAGCAGCTGTAAAAACGTCCAGTAGGCATGTGACCTAAAGCTTAAAAAAATTGAAATAGACCCCTATCATTACAACAGGATAGCAGACAGCAATTGTTAGTGACATAATTTGTTCTCATAGGGTATTGACACTGAACATTTAACTGCATGGAGAAAAAGAAACACAATTTTACAACTAACTGACTTATATACTTTGAAAATAGTAGGGCTCTATGAACAATAGGTGATCAGGTATATACAAAGTAATGACATATCAATAGTTTTTGCTAATGCTGACATAATGATCTAATGAGAGACATTGAGGAAACACATAGGCAGTCTGTGATTAACATGCTTGCTATGTTCCCTGTTTTTTTATTTTACATTTCAGAAAAATTCTAGAACTTGAATAAATCACTGTAATTGGAGCTTTGATAAATAATATGCATCTTGGCGCGGGCTTTGGCTGCACTTCTCCCTTAAGCAGATTTTGCATGTATTGGTTTACATAATTATCCAAAATGTACTGTATATATGTATGTTTGTTTCACTGTCTGAATTATTATTTTACCATTGCCACTAGCACTGTCCGTTCAAATTTTCTCCCTGACACACACATGCAGTGTTTAGGCTTGGTGACCGAGAGACAATATAAGTCTTGCTTCTTCTTCACTTACCTGTATGTTATTGTGTTCCAGTGCAGCAAAAAGCAATAGAATAGGTTTAATAAAATTACTGGAAAAATGGTCAAATTTTAAAGAATGATTAGGAAGGATTTTTTTGGGGGGTAGAGCATGTAGGCACATTAAAGTATATGTGAATCCTCACCTTAAAAAACAACCCATTAAGTTAGAAATAGAAATGAAAGGCAAAACATTTGTGTATAGATTTAAAATAATTATAAATACATTTTGTTTATGTTTTTATAAGTGATCGCTTACCTTCTGTTCTCAGCTACATAAGGAGCCCTGAGAGCTAGGGGAAAAGAAACAGCAACACACTGGTCTTCTCAGTAAATGGCTGTGGGGTGGGCATGTAAGCACAAGTCCCCTCATTGGAGGAGAGCAGGCTGAGTTCCTAACACAGCCATAAAACATTATCAATTCATTCATCCAATGAAAGGTAAATCTTCTGTATCCTGGATATACTAACGTCGTCTACTGCTAGCTCTTGCAGTGAGCACAACTGTCATTGTGACGAACGCGTAGGGCGGAGTCTCCGACGTCAAACGTCACTTCCGGTTGTCGGCCGTGGAACGCGGAAGCATCCCGGCGCGCACGATTCTTCTGACTCTGATCTTCTGAACGAGTGAGTTTACTACGCCGCTATTGTATGACTGTATGATTCATTTATTCACCATGGGGCATTCTTCTTTCCATGTGAGCACTTAAGGCATCCGCCGCTGACCTTTGACTGCTCGCCCATTACGAAGAGGAATCTCCCCATATACCAGCATACAGGTTGTACGAACATTTTACGCCACCCAGTGGCCACTCGTGGAATTTCACCCATCCACATTTTTTTCACCAATATTTATACACATGTATGTGGCACATTTATCAGTTTATTCATAATTCATTCACATACTTGTGGTTGTGGGTTTTCTGTCACGTTATCAGTTCACTTTATTTCCTGTATTCATTGGTTTATTTGAATAAATATTTGTTCCCACATTTTCATTTATATTTCATTTATTTTTATTTATGACATTGCACTATTTGTGGGTCACCCAACCAATATACCCCCTTTCACGTCACTAGGGGCACCATATATGGTTTCATTTATCTTATAGGTAGCGCCATCACCAATCTTCACATTTTTTTAGCACTTTTCACCTTACACCTAAGGTTTGATTGGGGCAGCTTACACCTCTAATCTGTTATCATCCTCCCAACATATATTTAAGTCCGTAGCGCTGGTCATATTCTCTTCATTACTAACTGCATAAAAATGTTTTTTTTTTTCTTAAAAAGGGAAATCATTATTAATTCAATCCTGTGCCATGGAATGTCAATTCTGTGTACAAAGCTTCAGATACTTTTGTAAGGTTTGCAGCATTCCAGTTTACCTTCACAAGTCCTTATGCTGTCAAGTGAGGAAATAGGTCAACAAATTTCTGAAACATTTTATTTGTGAGAAATCTGCCCTTAACACACATAACTGTTCAAACCTACTGCGACTTATTCAAAGAATATTTCCAAGCAAGAAAGGTCATATCTTGTGATATCACGATTGCCCATAACTGCAAAGTTTGAACGGAAACATGTCATTTTTCAGGCCTGTGGCCATGCCTAGTCTGTGTTCTTTGCCAGATAAAATTTAATGTAATTCTTTCTTGACTTTTGAGAACAGCGTACAGTAGCGTTACTGCCAGAAAATAAATGTACATAAATAAAACATGTTTTACTATATTTCTTGAGCCAACAGCCTAATAAAAACACAACAGTCAGTCTTCCCTTTAAGTTGTTGCAGATCAGTCATGGAAAAATAATAAACTTGTCTTATTAAGTTTACAAAGTCAACAATCTTTCTGTATATGTTTGTGTTCCAGGGTGCAAGTGAGACTAAATAATGTAACACACTGATAAATGTTTTAATGAATTGTGTTCAGCGACTGGTCATAAAGCTTGCTGTGTCTCCAGTTTTGTATGTAGATCAAAAGCAAAATGTTGTTTTTCTCACAATATGAACAGCACAAGACAGGAAAATGTTCATGGCAGGGAAAAAATAATATTTCAAATGTCTATCAAATGAAGCCTCAGCTGTTACTGATGTTATTGGTGTACCACAAATCAGGAGTTAATTTAAGATGGCTGTAATCTAAAAGGTGGAGTCAACTTGGGTTAAGTTTACCCAAGTGTGAGGGAGAATGAGGGCACATAATGGCACATGTGTCAAGTGAATGACCTGAAGCCCTAGACTTCATCCGAAGTATTGGAACTTATGGATGCTGATTGATGGAGATGAAGGCACTGCAGATTAGGAGGGTGTCACGTACCTGAGAGGAGACTGAAATTACGTGGTTGGCATTTCTTGTTTCTACAGCCCAGGCCCCACTGGAAGTGAAACAGAGGGTGCTGAGGAACAGGAGGAACACAAGTGCCTGCAGATGTAGATCGAGGGACTTGCAGCAGGAGATGTGGTTCCAAGGGAACAGGAGAACCATCAGGTTAGGAAGAGTAGCTGTGCACAGTAGTCCAGCACAGGTTAAAGAAGCACTTCACTTGTGCTGCAGGGCTAGTACATACCGCTGGTCAGAGCTCTTAGCAGACTTGCAGCAGGAACACTCAGTGGGGCACAGAACTGCAACAGCAGACAGACAGGCAAACACTGGATGGGTTTGGGAAGCCAGGAACAGAGGCAGAAGCGTGGTCACAGGATAAACCAGGGTCGCCAACATGCAGGCAACGAGGTACCCAATCATGAGCAGAGCTGAAGTCAGGAACAAGCTAGGTCAGGAACAAGCGACAAGATAAAAGCAGGTATCTGAGATCAGGTCAGGAATGAGCCGGGTCAGCAACAAAGGAAACATACTAGAAGTAAGCAGGACACGGGGAACAGCTGAAGACCTGTCAGCACCTGAGCACAGGCAGGAGCATCCTGAAATAGTCCATCTGGCGCCGGCATGCAACAACAACAACAGGATAACAGGCAAGATTATGATCAACTGCACCTGAGGTGAATAGGGATGGGCCGAACCAGAACATCTCGAAAAGGGAAAAAGTTCTAGGGAACATGCAATCTCTATTAAAGTCTATGGGGACACGAACATAAAAAAAAACAAAAGTGATTTGGAAAGGAGCAGTGATTTTAATGATGCTTAAAGTAAAAAAAAAAAAGAAAAGAAAAATTACTTTAACCTTCCTAGCGGTATTCCCGAGCGTGACTCGGGGTTAGATTTTAGAGCCAAAAGCGGTAACCCCGAGCCACACTCGGGGTACCGCTAGGAAGATCGCTGGATCCTGGTAGAGGTTTTACTTACCTTTTCTCCGGGATCCAGCGAAGAATGCGGGCGGTATGCGGCGGCAGAGCTTCCTCCCGTTCGTCTGCGAGCCCCGGCTTCCGTCTCCAGCGACGTGACGTCCGCCGGGGGGTGGAACCGGCGGCAAATTCAAATGTAAAACACACCAAACACACTGATACCATGCAAAATAAAATAAAATCACATTACATTGCCCCCCCCAGTGCCCTTTCCTGCAGTTTTACTGTACTTTTTATGTAAATATATGTATATATATATATATATATATATATATATATATATACGTATATACATATATACATATATATGTATATATATATATATATATTCACACGTATATATATATATATATATATATATATATATATATATACGTAATTCTTGTGAATGAGCAGCCCAAACCAACTGTATACATTATATATATATATATATATATATATATATATATATATATATATATATATACGTATATATATATACGTATATATATATATATATTATATGTATACATAATATACCTATACATACGTATATATATATATATATATATATATATATATATATATATATATAAAAACCAACTGTATACATTTATTATATATATTATATATATATATATATATATATATATATATATATATATGTATGTATACGTATATTATGTATACATATAATATATATATATATATATATATATATATATATATATATATATATACGTATATACATATATATATATATATATATTCACACGTATATATATATATATATATATATATATATATATATATATACGTAATTCTTGTGAATGAGCAGCCCAAACCAACTGTATACATTATATATATATATATATATATATATATATATATATATATATATATATTATATGTATACATAATATACGTATACATACATATATATATATATATATATATATATATATATATATATATATAATATATATAATAAATGTATACAGTTGGTTTGGGCTGCTCATTCACAAGAATTACATGTAAAATAATGGTACCGCTTTCAGCACCTAAAATCCAAAAGAATCATACCGCCAGGGAGGTTAAATATCGTGTCTGGGGGGTCTACTTAGTCTGCCTGTAAAGTGGCACATCTGTACGATGTACAGAGCCTGCTGCAGCAATACTGACATTTCTAAATAAAAAAAATGTAATACAAACTTGCTCATGGCTGTAATGTATTGCCGGCTCCCAGCAAGAAAAACATAAAAAGAATGTAAAAAGAATGTAAAAAATGGTTGTTCCCCCCCCCTTCCTTGTCCATACAGACGCTAAAATAAAAATAAAAACGGCATGGGCCCACCCCTTATATAGGCAAGGGGTGGGGCCACCCAGCTACGTCATCCAGTGGCAGTGCCCCCCTTCTGACATCACGCGACGTCACGTGACATCAGAAGGGGCAGTGGCACCGGGTGGCGTAGCCGGATGGCCGCACTCCTTGTCTATATAAGAAATGTCAAAGTGGAGAGGAGGCAGACGTCGGGAGGCCTCCCAATAGGCAAAAGCGTTTTCTCAACCTCTTTCTTTTTCGAGTCCAGCGGGTGTTGTGATTGACAATGGATTTACATCAAGGGACACTATTTTTTATTTTTTTTATTTTTTAACAGCTTCCATACAGAGCAGTTAGACCCCCTTCCTGCCCAGACCAATTTTCATCTTTCAGCACTCTCACAATTTGAATGACAATTGCTCGGTCATGCTACACTTTAACCAAACAAAATTTTTATCATTTTTTTCACACAAATAGAGCTTTCATTTGGTGGTATTTGATCACAACTGGGGTTTTTTTTTGTGATATAAGCAAAAAAAGAGCAAAAATTTTGAATAAAAACCACTTTTTTTTAGTTTCTATTATAAAATTTTGCAAAAAATAAATTTTTCTTCATACATTTGGGCCAAAATTTATACTGTTATATATCTCTGGTAAAATTAACCTAAATTAGTGTATATTATTTAGTCTGTGTGAAAGTTATTGAGTCTAGAAGCTATGGTACCAATTACTGAAAATTGATCACACCAGATGTACTGACCGCCTATCTCCTTTCTTGAGGCCCTGAAATGTCAGGACAGTACAAATACCCCCCAAATGGCCCCTTTTTGTAAAGTAGACAGTCCAAGGTATTTAGTAAGAGGCATGGTGAGTTTTTTGGAGTTATAATTTTTTCCCACAATTCTTGGGAAAATGAAGAAAACATTTTTTTTTCTTTTTTTCCCACAAAGTTGTCAATTTATAAGCTATTTCTAACACATAGAATGTACACAGCAAAAATGACACCCCAAAATACATTCTACTACTCCTTCTGAGTATGGTGATACCACATGTGTGAGACTTTTACACAGCCTGGCCACATAAAGAGACTCCACATCCAAGTAGCACCTTCAGGCATTCTAGGAGCATAAATACACATAAAACTTTCTTACTACCTATCACACTTTTGAAGGCCCTAGAGCACCAATACAATGGAAAAGTCCTCAAAATGACCCCATTTTGGAAAGCAAACACTCTAACATATATTCTATGAGGCATTATGGGTCGTTTGAACATGTTATTTTTTTCCACAAGTTTTTGGAAAATGTGGGAAAAAAATAAAAACTTTTTTTTTTTACACAAAGTTGTCAATTTATAGGATATTCCTAACACATAGCATGTACACAGCAAAAATTACACCCCAAAATACATTCTGCCACTCCTCCTGAGTATGGCAATACCACATGTGTAAAACTTTTTCACAGCCTAGCCATATAGAGGGCCCAACATCCAAGGAGCACCATCATGCATCCTAGCCACTTGCCTAGGCCTATTTTTGACATTTGGTGTTTACAAGTTAAAATCAGTTGTTTTTGCTAGAAAACTACTTAGAACCCCCAAACATTATATATTTTTTTTTAGCAGAGACCCTAGAGAATAAAATGGAGATTATTGCAATATTTTTTATCACACCGTATTTGCGCAGCGGTCTTCCAAATGCAATTTTTTTGGAAAAAATTCACATTTTTGAATTAAAAAATAAGAAACCAGTAAAGTTAGCCCAATTCTTTTCCATAATGTGAAAGATAATGTTACGCCGAGTAAATAGATACCCAACATGTCATGCTTCAAAATTGCGCACGCTCATGGAATGGCGACAAACTTTGGTACTTAGAAATCCCCATAGGCGACATTTTAAAAATGTCTACAGGTTGCCATCTTAAAGTTACAGAGGAGGTCTAGGGCTCAAATTATTGCTCTTGCTCTAACGATCGTGGTGATACCTCACATGTGTGGTTTAAACACCATTTACATATGTGGTTTCCGTATGCGTTCGCTTCTGCGCGCGAGCTCACGGGGACAGGGCGCTGTAATGTTTTTTTTTTTTTACTATTTATTTTATTTATTATTTTTTATTTTTACACCGTTTTAAAAAAAAATAAAAAAATTATCATTTTTATTTCTATTACAAGGAATGTAAACATTCCTTGTAATAGAAAAAGGCACCACAGGACCTCTTTTTTGTGAGATCTGGGGTCAAAAAGTCCTCAGATCTCACAAGTACACTAAAAGATAGAAAAAAAAATAAATAAAAAAAAAAAAAAATAAAATAAAATGAAAAAAAAAAAGGGACCTTTAAGCCGGTTGCTAGGCAACGACATTTGCCGTAGCTCCGGTCCTCCAAGACCATAGAGTCGAGTGAGGGCAAGCTTGCCCTCACTCGACATCCTGTCTGTGAGGATCCGGGACCGGGTCATTTTCCCCGCTGGCGGAGCGCATTGAGGAGGGAACGAGCGGCTCGTGCTGGAGCCGCTCATGTGATCGGCTGTGATTGACACAGCCGATCACGTGGTAAACAGCCAATTTCATTGGCTGTTTACCGTGATCGGGGTTGGGCTCAGTCCAAGGGACGAGCCTCACCCCCGATCGCCGCGCTGCGCACCCCCGGGGGCACGCAGTAGCGGGGAAATCCGGGCACCATCATATGACGTCCGCCCAGATCGAGAAAGACTTCCTGCCATCGTCATTTTATTATGGCGCGATATGGAAGGGGTTAATAAAGGACTTGTAAAAAACTATTTCCTGTGTTTCTTACTTTTTGACACTTTTTAGGTGAATGGGTAGATACCTGATACCCATTCACATGGGGGGGGGATCTGGGGGCCTCTTTGTTGAAGGGGGCTTCCAGATTCTGATAAGCCCCCCACCCGCAGACCCCAACAACCACAATCAAGGGTTGTTGGGATGAGGCCCCTGTCCCCATCAACATGGGGACAAGGTGCTTTGGGGGACACCCCAAAGCACCCTCTCCATGTTGATGGCAAATGGCCTGGTATGGACCAGGAGGGGGGGGGCACTGGCTCGTCCCCCACCCTTTCCTGGCCTGCCAGGCTGCATGCTTAGATAAGGATCTGGTATGGATTTTGGCATGGAGTTCCCCTTAAAATATATAACGCTTGGAAAAGCTCCACATTATGCATCCTTGAAAGGAAACATAGGATAACCTAATTTATGATCTATAGCAAGATTGAGGCTACAATGCTGGACCGAGTCCCTAAACACCTAAAAATCTGGCAGCCATGGGTTGATAAATATTTGCCGCCTAATTTTGACATGTCTCTGTTAGAACCCTAGCTGCTTCCTGCAGAAATAATATACCTCAACTGATTGCTGAAGCATAGAGCGCTATCTGGTTACTGAGGGACTCTGAACAGTTTCCTCCTCCTCTCACTTTCCTGCGCTTTTCTCTCTTTTTCTTCTACCTTTCTTTTATTCCATCTTTATCTTACTCTGAATATTTACGTTGCAAGAATGGTCAGTCACTCTGATAAGGGCAATAAAGCTTCCTGCACCCTCCCTGTATGACAGGGAACTCCTATAGGTATTTTCTGTTTGTTTCAACACGCTCTTTGTTCATGTATATTTCGCTGCATTATAAAATGCATAAAGAATGAAACCTTTAAAATATGTTTTCATTTACTTTGGTGTGTACCAAAATGTAATACAGATCATGTTTTATAATGCTTGTACACTATGGTGTTCTCCCCAATAAAAATTGTGAACAGGAAAAGGTTACATGCACTATAGACAATTGCTACATGTACTACCCTGCGTCTGCCACAGTTGATAACAAAACCATCCTAGGCCCATAAATACACAATATTGCACTGTATTCTGAATGAACGTCCACATGCCCCCTGGAATTAGCCGGCCTTTCACTGTTTGCTGCCTGGGACTTTTGCGGGACGCCGCACCTTCACCCCATGTTCAGCCCATGATATGCCTGTCATTACATGATACATTGTGAGTATGTCTTTTTAATAAATATTATTACAAGTTTATACGGGATTACGCTATGGGCCTCACTTTTTTCTCCACATATTCATTTATGACCGATGAAAAACACTGAGGAGTGCCAATCCTATATATCCTTTATTACATCGATTCCTCCACGCACCTCGAGAGGCGGTTCCTTTTATTTGGAAAAGTAACCACGTAACATCTGACCTTCAGTGGTTTGATTAATAGCTTGGAGAGGCTGACTCATTAAGTTGAGCAGCCACGGAAATCTGGTAAGCTGCTTATTATATCCCATCACAGAGGTGTTCCCCTCCTTCACATACCCTTGGTGTCAGAATCCCCCCTTGGAATATTGTGCATGCGGATTTATTCTTTACCCTACGCCAGCTTTTTTGGGACTTATTCATTTGGACACTTTCTTATCTATACACAATATTGTGATTATTGGTTTTCATTCATTTGGACACTTTTTCATTATTTTTGTGAACATTGATACTTTTAGCGCTACACTTTTATGTTTTATTATTCTGAATGTATGCCATACATGATTCAGATCTAGTGTACTACTATTTTTTGTACTGCCTAAACCCCATTAATCTTGTATTATTATTATTTTTTTTAAAGCACGGTTAAATAATTTGTATCTATAAAAATTTTTAAAAATGAAATCTAAATCTAAAATACTACATCCATAGAGTTGGTACCCATAAATGCTTCTTCTTTGCATCCCTCTGATCCTGGTTTCACTTAGTTACTAAGGACTTCATGTCTAAAGTCAGGCCACCTCCTGCCCTCCGGTTCAATCGGAGTATTTATATCTGCAGGTTGTCAGTTTGTCCCATGTCTCAAGGAAACTCAGAGGCTTTCAGAGGTAGATCTACCTGTCTTACCACAAACCGTGCAAGGTTTTCAAAATTCAATGAAAGAAAAAAAAGAAATTAATACACAGACAAGCAGTTGTACGAAATGAATGATTTTGAGTGTCTGCGTGGCCTTATTTGCTTCCTGTTTCTCTTTAGTCGATGAATTATTAAGCTGTGTCATACTAGGGTATTATCCTTATTTATCTTCTAAGGAAGTATAAAGGAAATTAATTTTAGGGTGTAACATAAACTGTACCCATAGATGATTTAATAGACTGACCTCTTGCTGTGAGGAGTCTTCTGTTTTTCCTTAGTGAAATGAAATACTGTGTACTTGGCAGAACTGGTGACTTTTTTGATCTGATTCAGCATTTTTAGAGTTCACTCTGTTTCTACCATAAAAATCTTATCCAGATCGTTGGTTAAACCAGCTTGCAGCTACAATATGAACGGAAGACTCTAATGTGATGTTCTGATACAGCTTAAATGAACAGTTTTCACTGACTCTTTATGAAAGCACTGAATGTTCTGGTATGAGAGCCATGTGGGTGTTATTCTTGCAGCATTAATATTTTAAAGGTAAACAAAAGACAGAAAACATGGTGTTTCAATGAATGTAAAATTAAAAAAATGTTATGTAAGAGATTGGCAATTAATTCACATGGAAAGGAAATGGGCAGCATATGCAACATTAGCATTTTCTAAACTCTATTAATATGCTTAATAAAACACCCTGTTCACTTTATTATGAAGATAAAAGCAGAATTTTGGTCTGTACCAATAAACTGTAATGGATGGAACAATTACTCGGATGTAGCTAACCTTCTCTATCTTGGACCTAACGTAGAATGGTAAACAGAACATCCTTTAAAAACATGGAACTCCTCATGATTAAAAACACCTACTGTACAACCCAAAACCACCCTACTTAGATACCTCACAGAGTTTAACTGACTTGTTAGCATTAATAAAGCCTCAAGTGTACTGAACAGATATATAAAAAGTGTTCCTGCGATGCTCCACTATGAAATACTGCACCACTATGGCATAACAAGCTGTTGGTAAGAATGGCAGCTCATACACACTGTATCAATATGGTGAAATGTTTATTGGTAGAGGCAGTGCCGGGACAAAGTCATCCAGTGCCCAGGGCAAAGATGGCAAACTGCGCCCCCCTTCCCTTTGGGTTAGGGTCAGGGCACCCTCATTCCTGCGATAAACCATTACGCCCAGGGCAGCCTCCTCTCCTGCCCAACCCTTGTCCTGGCCCCGGGTAGAGGAAATTAACAAGAATCCTGAATTAGAGAGCATTCTGGACTCTAGGGGACTACTGGCCTGGATTAGCTGTTATCTCAGCTGCACCATGAACAGTAATACTAAAACAAAAATCATCACCTCTGAGTAAATTGTCAGTTTGAGAATGATCCATGTGATTAAGTTATTCTTCATCGGTTGTTCACACATTGAAAACCAAAGGTATTATGCAGGTTCAAGCAGTCTGTGAATTATAATGAAATACACATTTTTTTGAGGAAAGATTATCTATGTTATAAACATAATTTGTTTACCGATTACCATCCTTTGTGGTTGGTTGAACACCATTCTGACTCCAAAGCTGTGTGATTTCAGCCCTAACATTTATTAAAACTAAAAACAGCAATGGGATGTATATGAATTTGAACATGAATGTGATAAGGCTGCACAAGACTCATTCAGATGTTCATTATACCCTCTAAAAGCAAAAAAAGATGCATTAGTCATAGTACATTGAGTACAATGATATTTTTATAGAGTGGTAACATGGTGTAGGCTGGGGAATGTTTGTCTCTCAGAATTCTCTGCCAAAAACCTGTTCCTAGAATTGCAAGTCAAACCATAACCTGCATATTAAACATATTTTAACATATTTTATGCTTTGTATCTGTAACAACTAAAACTCTGTAAATAAGTATATATATATATATATATATATATATATATATATATATATATATATATATATATATAAAAATATAAATATTTTATATATATATACATATACGTATATATATATATATATATATATATTTATATATATATATATATATATATATATATATATATATAAAACATGGTTGCTAAAGGTACCAATGCATTTTATGACGACAATGTACTATCAGAGTTCTCCCTTGGATGATCCCGCTAGGAAATGTATAACTGAAGCTATCTGTCTCATAAAAATCCAGGACTAAAGGAATTTGGGCACTGCTTCATATATTTGCAATTAAGGAACGGATATATGGATATGGACTATTTGTTTACTATTTCAGCCAGTGGATCTATTTAGTTTTTTTATATAGTGTGCATTGCCTACATTTGTATGTTTGTTACATAAGTAATTTTTTAGGATGTGCTGTACAAAATAGAAAAATGTGTTTTTATACTGTACATTGGTCACACAGTAGCATGTTTTTTTTTTTGTTTTTTTTTTTACATATTTGAATGCATATGTCTCCTTTTGTTATTCTTGTTTTTTTGTATGTTGCTGAACACATTTCGCATGTGCACATATCAAGCCACCATATTTTACTAGACCTAAAACTTATTTCTCTACACATCAATTCATAAACATTAAAATAGGACTGGAGGCTCCCAATTAAAGAACATTTGTTGCAGCAATTAATTCTAATTTTTTGATTAGTACCTGCGCAAAGCCCCTTAAATACCTGGTGCGCTGACCAGTGAAGGCCACCTAATGCAACTTCGTGTGATAATGTGGCAATGATGCTGATTTGCTCCCAGATTTAGAGATATATATCCCCTATGTCTCCTTTTGTTATCCTTGTTTTCTGTATGTTGCTGAGCACATTTCGCTTATGCACATATCAAGCCACCATATTTTGCTAGACCTAAAACTTATTTCTCTACACATCAATTCATAAACATTAAAGTAGGACTGGGGGCTCCCAATTAAAGAACATTTGCTGCAGCAATTAATTCAAATTTTTTGATTAGTACCTGCGCAAAGCCCCTTAAATACCTGGTGCGCTGACCAGTGAAGGCCACCTAATGCAACTTTATGTGATAATGTGGCAATGATGCTGAACTGCTCCCAGATTTAGGGAAGACCTTACACTCTTACGCAGGCTGTGTCTGCTTGTACTACATGAGGCACTACTGACTCACCATCCTGTAAGTTGACTATCAGCACTAAGTCCTGCCCATTGTTTTCTGGACTGACAACACTGCCCATGTTGCTGAAAGCCTCCCACTATGAGCTTAAAGTGGAAGTAAAGGCTAGCAATATGTTTTGGTAAAAATGTTGCCACTCCCCTCCACCTACCTATGCTGCATAACCTTTATAAAATAGATCAAGGGAAATACCTTTTTTTTTTTAATTTAGATTTTGTGATTGCAGTGGCTCACTTGTGTCGGGAAGTGCTCAACAATGGCGCTAAATTCCTGGAGCCATGACACCACTCCCCAGCTCCTATTGCCCTTCCATTGTTGGCACTCCTTCTCCTCTCCCCTGCATCAGCGGCTCATTGACACAGGGGAGTCAAAGCTATATATCATCTGACCACACCCGAGCCGATTAAAAACTTCCACCTTAAATGTCCTAAAGGGGGAGCGTGTGCAACACGAATGCAGAAATGAAGAAGTATTTGGCTCAGTTAGAGGAGGCAAAGAATGTTTTTGATTTATTTCATGAGGCTTGTGCTCACACAGTAACTTGATTTGGGACTTGCTTAGACTATCATACAGAAATAATACAAAAATAGTATTTTTTTCCATGCTGACCAACACTCTTCTAGCAATGCTTACTATAACACTGGTAAATTGTATTGTATAATTTAAAGTACCACTTTATTTTAAAGGGATTATATTGTGGTTTTCTCTCATAGTGTACAACTTTATTTATTATGGCTAGGGGAAAAAAATAACATGACATTTTTTTTGTTTAGATAAATATGAAATATTGTGCACTAATATTTGGTAATTGTAGTCTGCAGGTGGAGCTCTTAGCTCTCCTAACCCCTTTAAAAATAAATAAATTGTTTACTGAGCTCTATAGCACAAGACTTAATTAACACACACAAACAAGTAACTCCTTATGGTTACTCATTCCTTATCAGACATTTCCAATCCAAGTTTTATTAAAACTGACAGAATGCAGGTAGGTGCTACTGTACATAAAGTAAACACAGCAATAAAACAATTTAAAAACATATATGTGCATATCTAAATCCAAGAACAATAGAGCAGAAGAAGCTTACAAGATTTCTGGTAGGATTTTACACACTTTTAAAAAAAATGCTATTGATAGTGTATTTCATATCCAAAAGAGAGAAAATAATAATATTTAAATATTAGGGTTTACATACCTTTTAGGCAAGAGTTCAAAACTGTAAACTTCTTGAATGTTTAGGAATTTTCTTGGTATTACATAACACGAAGACCAAAGACAGTCAAAGATAATGCAATATATTTTGTAGGCCTATACCCAGTGCTGGATTTAAAAAGGGACAAAAGGGACAACTGCCCTGGGCCCCCTGACAGAATAAAATTGTATAAAATATATAATAATAACAAATTACTTTCTTTTATTAAATGTATCTTGGTAAGTAATATTTTGCATTCTTATATTACACCTCTGTATCTGCTTTGTATTGGTTGTTGTAAGGAAAATTAACTTGAGACAAATTGGACAGCGGTATCTGCTAAGATCCTAAAATTTTCATGGCATTACTTACTACAGATCTAAGATTTAAGAAATGTGAAGTGATCAACTAACAGTTACAATATAAGTGTATTTATTATTTTATACATTTTTAAAAAACTTGTTTGAGGGTGAAGTCCACTTAATTCACTCATTTTTACTCAGTAGTGCGTTACTTTTTCATTCCACTATTTTTTAATTAATTGAAATCCATCACACTTGTAAAGCTGTGAATATGGAATTTTAGAGACGTACAGCACCACACTGTATAGCATTGGTGTATATAATTAGTAATTCAAGAGTCACCCTCTCTCTACAGAAGAACACCCATTTTGTTTTAATTGACAGTTTTTATTTAAAATTGGTACTTTTATTCTTCACTTTTAAAATCACTTCATCAGATTTCTACTTTTATTTTCTGCAGATCTCTGCCTGATAAATACTTGAGTATCGTTGAGAAAACCAGCAAACAAAGAAATCTAAAGCTTTGCTTGCTTTTAACGTCATATATTTTTAGTAATCCAAAATAAGTAAATATTCCAACTGATAATATTTTATTTGAACTAAATGTACTCAGTGCTATATCTGTTTACATAAATTATTACGTTGTCAAAGTTGTAGTTTTTTTCCCCCCAAGTATGTTTTCCTCATAATTGGTCCCTGTACAGCTGTAACATGCACAGGTGCAGTCCATACTGTTACCACGTCCAATGTTCTGAAGCAGAGACATTTCCAGGAAATGTAAACTTTTCACTCACTTAGGAGGGCTGGTTTTCACTCAGCTTATATATTTCATAGAATAACAAAGGACTATGTAAATTCTGAGTCCACATCATAAAGCAGAACTAAACCCACCAATTTACCTATTTTTTAAGATTGCCAGTGTGCTTAGGTTAGCTCTTAACCGATCTACCAAGCCATCAGTAGACTGGTGTCATAGGTGATCACATGTGCAGCAGCACCATGGCAATTTCAGATTTAGGGTGTTGCCTTCCTGGGCGGTAAAGGCTAGGTGGGTTTAGTTCCTTTAATACATCTTTTTTTTTTTTCAAGAAAATAAATCATTTTTATTAAGAGAAAAGTTGAACATTGTACAAACAGTAGAAACTTTGAGCATAAAAAATACTGTACATCAAAAGGCAAGGTAGTACAATGCACAAGTAACATTTCATAAAGTAAACACGGGCACATCCTTAAATCCAGTCGGAAGTCAATACTATCAGTCGGTAGAGAATACACCAGACACCAAATAGTAAGAATTCGGAGTGGTAACCCCCAGGGAAGCCAGAACATATAACCAGTAAACAGTAGCTGTAGGGGACACCTAGTGACAACGACCAGATAAAATTGCCCAAAAAAGGAATGATGCTAAATAGAAAATACTGGAGTAGAAGGGGAAGCAAGGTAGGGAGAAGGGTAAGGAAGGGAGGGGGTAAAGGGAGGGAGCAGGAGTACAGGGAGGGGAATAGAGGGGAGAAAAGAGAGATGGAGAGGGGAAAAGGGAGAGCCTCACCGAACATCAGCATCTAAACATTTCGCTAAAAGGGAAACTAGCCTAACCTGTGAGAAGCCTATGCATGACCAGCTGAGGAGGAGCCAAGGCCGGATCATCCAGCCAGGGTTGCCACAATGAGAGAAATTTCTTATGTGCTTTTCTATGTTGATATGTCAGTTTTTCTCTGATGAGAGAGCTATTAACTTGTGCAATCCATTACTGCACCGTTGGTACCCTGGAAGAAATCCAAAACCTGGCAATAAGTTTACGTGCCATGTAAAGTAGCCTAATAACAGCCATGTGTGCGTTGGGGGTTAATGAGTCAACATCCATGGCCCCAAGTAGGCAGATCACAGGATCCCTCATCAGCTGGAAATGATAAACCTTAGATATTGTAGCTATAACCGTGGACCAGTATCTGAAGAGTTTGGGGCAGCGCCACATCATATGCATCAAAGTGCCCTATTCCCGATAGCATTTCGGGCAGAGGGGGGTAGGTCTGTGACCCCATCGGTGCAGTTTAACAGGTGTTCTATACGCTCTATGAAATAGCATAAGGTGGGAGATCTTTTGTGTGGCAGAGACCGAGACCAGGGGAACTGAAGAGAGACACAGCTCCCATGTCTCACCATCAATGGGACCAAGGTCCGCCTCCCAAGCCGCTCTGGCAGGGAGAACGGCAGGGTCCTGCATTGAACCCAGGAGGGCAGCGTACACCTCAGAGATCATGCCCTTCTTATCGGAGGCCCGGAGTACCTCTCCCAGAAATCTGTGAGGGGTAAGCAGCAAGGTCGAGGACCTGGCCTGAGCCAAGAGAGCATGCCGGAGCTGCAAGTACCTGAAGAAGTGTCGTCTGGAGATCCGAAACTCCCTCTCCAGGTCCTGGAAAGATTTTAAAACATGCGTCCTAAACAATTGTGTCATAAAGCAGATCCCCACTTCCTTCCAGACCTCTGCTCCCTCCAGACAGACAAGCTCCCTATAATTCCGATTGTCCGAGATCGGGGTCTCCGGTAGGAAGCCCCCAACCCGGAACATCTCATTCACACAGCGCCACACCAAATGGAGCTGGGCAATCGTCGGCAAATTTGCCGGCAGATGCGCAAATCCCACCTCCAAATGGACAAGCACAGGGGAGTCGGAGTCCAACGGGGTCAACAAGGCCCTCATGGGATCCTGCGGGTCCAGATTCCATATGTTGAACCTGGGAGGCCAGGAAATACACCCGGGGGTTTGGAACCGCCAAACCTCCCCCATCCTTTCCCATCTGGAGGGTGGCAATCCTAAGGAACCACTGTCTAGGTATCCACATAGGGGTATTGTGGAAGACATACAACAGCTGGGGAGCCCACACCATTTTAATGAGATTGACACGGCCAGCAACAGAGAGCGGTAATTTGCACCAACTTGCACACTTAGAACGCATTCTCTGCAGCAGAGTGACCGAGTTCAATTCCAGGTAGTTAGTCAGTTCGGGAGATACGTGTATCCCCAGGTATTTAAATGTATCCACCACCCGAACCGCGGCCGCGCATTCAGGGAGAGGAGCAGGTAGAGGGTCCAGAGGCATCAGCACCGACTTATCCCAGTTTATAGAAAATAGTCTATAAGACATAACAGCATCCAGAGAATCCTGGGTATCCCCCAGATAGAGCAAAGTATAATCTGCATAGAGAGAAATAGTGTCCTTATGAGTACCGCGTCTGAACCCCACTATCTCGGGAGAGGCCCGTATCCGCGCCGCCAAAGGCTCCAGAGCCATAGCAAATAGCAGAGGAGAAAGCGGACATCCCTGTCGGGTACCTCTATAGAGACAGAAGGGCTCAGATATAAAAGGAATAGGGGTGATGGCGCTGCCTATATAATTTAGATATAATAAAAATGTAATAAGCTGTGATGCAAAGTGCCTTAAGCTAAAAACAATAATGTGTAATTCTCAAACAATAATATATTCCATAAAAACTTCAATTAAGTGCAAGTGCAAGGTATAAAAGTGCCTGCAGAAAGATTGGAAAGTGACTAGTGCAATAATAGTATGAGCAATAAATAATATTTAACATGCAATATTAATGTGCTAAAAAATATGGTGCTATATAAAGTGAGCTGTTCCACTCATACCACGTGTTGATATGGGGAATAAAATCACCCCTATTCCTTTTATATCCAGTGTATAGTCTCCGGACTATCATCCAGGGAGGCTGCAGCCTATTTTTAGATATATCTATATATATATATATATTTTATATTTTATACATTTACTACATATTTTTTATTTATTTATTTATTTATACACATTTTTTTCACTTAATTATTCACTTATCTATCCATTTAGTCCATAGCGCGGAAGTTCTTATTTTTCTTAGAAGGGCTCAGATAGCTCCCCGTTAACCCGTAACCGAGCTGTAGGACCCGAATAGAGCAATTGCACCCACCTAAGAAAGCCAAAGCGACGAAGCACTGCCCACAGGTAGGACCATTTGACACTGTCGAACGCCTTGGTGGCGTCTAATGAAAAAATCGCTCTATTACCAGGGTTGTCAACCGGTACCTGTAGATTGAGAAAAAGGCGTCAACGGTTAAGTGCCGTAGATCGAGAGGGAATAAAACCAGATTGGTCCCGATTAATAATTTTTTGTACGACCTGGGATAGACGAGTTGCCAAGACCTCTGCCAAGATCTTGACATCCGCAGTAAGTAGGGATATGGGCCTATAGGAGTCAGGTAGAGTAGAGTCTTTATCAGGTTTCAGGATGAGTACCACAACAGCCTCAGTCATAGAAGGAGGTAACCTGCCCTCCCGCAAGGCCGAGTTATAGACCTGGAGAAGTCTAGGCACCAGTTGCTCCGCATACCTGCCATAGACCTGACGGGATACCATCAGCTCCCGGTGATTTGCCATTTTGTGCAGACTTCAGAGCATCATGCACCTCGTCTTCCGTCAGGGGAGCGTCAAGCACAGCCGCGTCCGAGTCCGAGAGAGTAGGAAGGTCACATCCCTCCAGGAAATCAACAATCTCCCGGGAGGTGGCCGAAATCTTAGAGGAGTCAAGATCAACATAAAAATCCCGCAACACTCTCCCGATGTCAGACGCAGCGTGCCAGTGGACCCCCCCCCTCCCCCGAGAGTCAGTAATTGTTGGGATAAATGTCGTCGGCTGTTGGGCCCGTACCATCATAGCCAACATATGACCAGTGAATTTACCCTCTTCAAAGTACCTCTGCTGCAGAAAGAAACGCTTATTCTCTGCTCTCTGGAGCGATACCGTGCCCGCCAGGGCCTGAGCCGCCAGCCAGGATTTCCGGGTGTCCTCAGTAGGGGCAGCAACATATGTGGCCTCCGACCTTGCCACCGCTGACAGCACTGCATTCTCCCATTCCTTTGTTTTAGTTTACACCCCATTAATATTGCCCCCTCAGGAACGCCTTGGCCGCGTCCCACACCACACCCACCTCGGCAGTACCCAGATTCCATGCAAAAAAGGAGGATAATTGGGACGGCAAAGGGTCAGGGGTAGGAAAGAGTGTCAACCAGAACGCATTGAGCTTCCACAGAGGCTTGCCCTGCTGAACCGGGAGGGCCAGACGGACCCAGAGCGGCGAGTGGTCAGAGACCAATCTCGGCTCGTAGCCCGCTGACACAACCAGTGGCAGCAGGTGGTCACTGCCCAACCCCATATCAATGCGGGAGAGGCCAGAATGGGAGACCGAGAAACAGGAATACTGTCTAACCCCCGGGTGACCCATGCGCCAGACAACCGTCAATCCGAGCTCCCCCGCCAAACGAGCGAAGGGCGTGGGACCCCTCGTCGGTGCGGAGTGAGGAGCAAACCTGTCAAGGGTAATATCTAGTACGGTATTAAAATCACCCAGCAGCAGCAGGGGCACATCCGGGAACCCAGCCACCAGCTCCATGACCTGACAAAATACCCCCACTGAGTAAGGGGGGGGGGGGACATAGACCGCTGCGAAAACGCAGGTCAGACCCGCCACCTGACACCTGAACTACAAAGTGACCCTCAGTGTCAATGACACATTGCGTACATGCAAACTGCACTTCCCGTCTAATAAGTATACTAACCCCCCTAGAATAGCTAGAGTAGACAGAATGATATTGATGGCTAAACAAGCTGGGCGCCAGGGTCGGCTGGGTAGGCCCGGCCATATGCGTCTCCTGTAGACATACAACATCTGCCTGTAGCCGCTTAATGTATCTAAGCACAGCAGTTTTCCTAACGTGGTTGTTCAAGCCCCTAATATTCCAGGTGAGTATACAAATAGTATCAGCCATTGGGAAAATAGGGTAGGAGATCCTCAGGAGAATGAGGGCAGGGGCCCCGGGGGTAAGTCCGAACACATAGACAGTCCATGGATAAAGTGAGCAACAGAACCCAGGAGGGCACCTCAGACCAACGATGACATATAGTAGATCCAGTCCATAGACCAGCGGAGGCAAAGCACATTAATGAAGGTGACCACACAGCGGTAGCTAGTAAAAGTTCCCAGGAGAGGCAGGAGAGTCCGCTGAAGACAGATTGCAGGAGAAGGGGGAAAATGGCTCTTGAGGGAAGTAGGGGTACCATAGGTAGGGTAACGGAAAAGGTACCAGGGTGCGTCCAACCAGGACTAGTAGGGGGAATCCATGCAGGGATTACGGTTGACATAGTAATCTCCTCATGAGCAACAAGAAGTGAAAGTTCAAAACGCATTACTGCGAACATAACAGGGTAGCAACCGCCTACCAAGGATTCCAAACAGTGCATCCAGACTTCCCAAAAATAAAACAAATGGAAGGAGCAGTCAGTATCCCAGAGAAGAGAGCCGATGTACTCACGGGGCTCCGCGTCTAGGTGAAGGGGCTGCCCTCAACGCCCTGCCATTGGCATCCAGCCATTGTGCTGCAGCAGCGGGTTTGTCAAAGAAGAGGACCTCTTCTCCAGTGATCACCCTGAGTTTAGAGGGGTAAAGCATGGCGTATTGAAGGTTGAGATCCCTAAACCTTCTCTTGACATCCCCAAACTTGGCCCTTTGCTTCTGCACCTCCGCAGAGTAGTCCGGGAACAGAGATATCTTAGCATTGTCCACAACCAGCTTCCCCTGCATACCTCTAGCCTTAGTAAAGATGATATCTCTATCTTTGTAGTTGAGAAGCTTAAAGATAAAGGTGCGAGGGGGGGCCCCTGGAGGGAGGGGGCGCATGGGCACCCTATGAGCTCGTCCCATCGAAAACATTGGGGTGAAAGATTCTTGGCCAAACGTTGTAGTGAGCCAGTGTTCGATGAAATTAACAGGATTCTTGCCCTCTGCTCTTTCAGGGATGTCAATGGCTCTAATATTTCTCCTTCTCGTTCTGTTCTCCAAATTATCCAGTCTAGCAGCCTGTTGTGCAGACAGCAGGGAAGTGTGTTTAACCTCCCTCTACAAGGGGACCATATCATCCTCCAGAGAGCTAACCCTCCCCTCCACTGCTGAAGTTCTGTCCCTGAGCTTCTGCATGTCGTGTCTAATAAAGGATATTTCAGCTTTAACCCCTCTCAGCTCCGCAGTCTCGGGGAGCCAGCTTGCCGAAAAGTTTCTGAGCAGCCTCCATGTACATCTCCTTCTGAGAGGCACGCTGCATGGGATCGCCATCTTGGGCCTGCGCCGCCGTGGCGGACTTTCCCTCCTTTGACCACTTGGACATTGCAGAAGGGGACAAGAGGACTCACCAAGGCGGCAGCAGGAACCAGGGAAGCACCGGAGCCCGTCGGGGACAGAAGAAACGGCAGGTAAGTCTGGAAGCAGGATATCTGAACGGATTCCTGGCGGAGCTAGCGGTGCATGCGACCGTTCACATCAGCAGCTCGGCCACGCCCCCCCCCTTTAATACATCTTTAATACCACTATATAGAGATGGTTCATTGGTAACTATGAGACAGAAAGAAGGAGGAATAAGGGATATGCAAACACACATGGACATCAAATTGAGGGTTTTGACTGTTTATTCCCTTTATTCCAGGGTATAATCCGATCAGGTTGGGGCTTTATAAACGTCTGAAAATGTAATAAATGAATATGAATAATTCAACCCCAATAAAAGCACAGTCTCTGGAAGTCTAA
Source organism: Pelophylax lessonae (assembly GCF_965119305.1). NCBI lineage: Eukaryota > Metazoa > Chordata > Amphibia > Anura > Ranidae > Pelophylax > Pelophylax lessonae. Next base: position 690,074,815 of record NC_138768.1, read on the forward strand.
TTTATAGTGTTGTCAAACAAACTGGATAGTAGCCAAATATTCACTTACTTCTCTAAGTAGCGATGATTTAAGAACATATTTGTAAAAAAAAGATTTTCAACAGATAAAAAAATATATATATAAGGCATCAGTTTATACACTTATAAAATTTAACAAAGTAAAGGAAAAATTAAAAAAAGTATTTAACTGGATGAATCATTCTTCTGACATACAGCAGCATATGTACACAGTCCAACTTGGCAATTATTTGCTTCTTTTAGCATTCTGTACATCTTGACATCCTAGAACTCAGTTCTTTCTCAGAAGCCTTTCATTGTCATATAAGGTCAAGTATTTTGGCTGCATCCTGTCATCAAAAGATTAAGATGAAAAATTGCATCGATGTCTCACATGAGCCCAAATTAATACCCATAAGAGCAGGAAACATAAGAGACTTCAATGGAAACACCTGTAAACGCACAGTACAAGTATGCTTTTACATCTGAAGAATTTTTCTCTTATCCTATTGAAGCTGTCTCTTCCCCTTTTCCAGCCCAGGAAATAACTTCTGAAGGCTAAAACACAAAAAATGCCTATAGGATGCCTGTAAATGCTTGAAAATTACCTAAAAAAAAATATCTTCAAAATCACCAGAAATACACCATGCTTATGCTCAATGTCAATGCAGGTTAAGTCACTAATGCAGACAGAGAATAGCTATGCCCAATAGTGGATGTGTGCAGCTGTTTTTGAATGTAAGAGTTTACATCATTGCATAAATAGGCAATATGTAACCATGGAATCCGGTCACTTACAGGCTTTTAGTTATTTTAGGACTAACAGTTTTGTATCTGTTTCAGCAAAGATACAAAGGACGATGGTATACTTGCATAAAAAATTACATTATAAAGACTTATAAGTATAGGAACAATTAATTCCGGTTGCTAATATTTTAGGCAATTTAGGCAAATGGCACTATAGATTGAGAGTTTGAGACATTTAGGCTCCGTTCACATGTGAGCGTATGGATCGCGGGCAGAACCGCCGCGGTTCCACCCGCGATCCGGAGATTTATTGCAAATCGCGGGACGCCTAGCGTTGCCCGTTGATTTGCAATAGCCCCCCAAACGCCGAGCGATGTTGCCGCGATTTCCGCCTGCCGAATCGCGGCAACATCGCGCAAACAAAATCGCGGGACGCAATACGCTCCAAAGAAGTACAAGAGCTTCCATCCAGATTGACTGAAGATTGATCTTCACCTTTATCTTTAAGCTTAGAGATATCATCCTTACTAAGGCTAGAGGTATGCAGGGGAAGCTGGTTGTGGACAATGCTAAGATATCTCTGTTCCCGGACTACTCTGTGGAGGTGTAGAAGCAGAGGGCCAAGTTTGGGGATGTCAAGAGAAGGCTTAGGGATCTCAACCTTCAATACGCCATGCTTTACCCCTCTAAACTCAGGGTGGTCGCTGGAGAAGAGGTCCTCTTCTTTGACAAACCCGCTGTGTATGTTCCAGTTTATTTGGAGCTACCAAGTTGCAAACACCTGTCCATTTTCTACCTGGACATCTGCTGCCATCTGGGGTCCTACTTAACCAGCAGCCCAGCAGCTAGCACGTCTTCCAGCACTTGTGTGATTCTGCACTCCTGCGCCACATGTATACTCTACCAGGGGCCCGGGTTAGAGGTGTAAGAGAGACCTTCCTCTGCATAAACCAGGCTCTTCCACCCGGTACGTGACAGCATGCTTGTTATACTCACGGTGGAACCTAAGGGGTTAATCCTTTGCAAAGGCTGTTTGCTTATGTCTCTCTGATCCCCCTCTTCTTTCACTGTCTCAAAAAAAAAAAAAAAAAACAACCTGATATTTTCAGAGCCAGGGAATGGGCTGCACATGTTTAGTTTGGTGTGTTGTGCTAGAGAGTTTTTTTTTTTTCTTGGCAGAGTGCATGTGATCAGCTCATGGCCTGATTGGCACTGTCCAGACAGAGGATCAAGGGAGAATAAAACCTCCTCCTACAAGCTTTACTAGGAACTGATACAAGTCACAAGGCTGCTATATACTGCTGATGAAAAAGGTATTTATCCATTTATATTTACTAAAATAATTGAATTTCCATGTTCTGTGTAGGTATTTCCTTCTATTGGGCTCCGGTAAAATGGTGCTGATCCACTCTATATAACACAACGAGTACCCCGCTGTCCAATCAAATCCCCCTGAGGAAGACACGTGGTCCCTTGTGTCGTCAAGCGTAGGGGAGGGGCAAGGACGGACAGAGCTCTTCGCTAGATTGTATGCGAGATTGTCAGGCTGTCGGCTGAATCTACTGCAGAGGATCAGGACGCGGCTGCGGCGTCTCCCACTATACCACAACGGTACCCCGGAGAATTGCTTATCCCTGTACGGCTTGTTTAAAGGTGCATGGATGCACCCATAAAATGTGAGTGCAATATGATCTCTTTTTAAATAAGAAATTGATCTTATATGGTGTAAGCACTATTGTGAGCTTCCTTTCCATGTCATGCTGCTTACTGTGGAGAGAAACGACCAGTATATGGGCTAAGATCACCTGGGATCGCCAGACACTCAGCATTTGAGCCTAATTTTTTCATATATGAGGTGAGCGCCAAATCACAAGGGGGTGCACTTATAGGAGAAAGTAGTGACACCCTGGTCACCCACTTGGTTTGGGATCACCGCCACAGATTGGTGGCTTGAGCACTAGTAGAAGATAACACAGCACTATTTTTGTCACCAAGATCTTATTGGACACTTGATTGTTTACCGTTTTCTGCTTTGGAATATGGACACATCATTTATAATACTTTTATTTATTTATTCACGGATATCACTTATTTATTTTACAAAATATATGAATTGTTATATAGAATTTTAGCACTATAATATTTGTGTGATACACACGTACACCCCAGCACATCGCACTTTCTTTTTTTATTTTTCATTCATTTTAGGAAACACGTTTAATATCAACTATTTGTACAGTTTTATCTCGCAGCAGGATTTTATATATATATATCAGATTTTTTCTACTTTTCACATTTTAGGAATCACATATTATTTACAACACTTTTTCACATTTTCATCTCTCAGTGACAGATTTTATGCACACCAGATTTTAGAATCGGGATCCAGCACCTGAGGGTTATATATATATTTATTATTATTTTTAGCACCATTTATTTTACACATTTGAATAGATTTTTACTGTGCGCAACACTATTTTATATTTATTGGTCAATGTATCATATTATGCGATATTATTCTTAGTGGTTAAGGGTGGAGTCCAAAGAGAAACTCAACTCTATAAGCTGTGCCTAAAGAATGCAGACAGAGGCCAAAGAACTATTCACCAGTATTGCCTGCAGGCTCCCTGTTGCTGATTTTTTTTCCCATTACTGACTCACCATACCATATTTTCTGCAATGTGTCTCTATGTGGAGGTGACCATTTTAATAGAAGGAAGGTTTTGCTTCCTCACGTCAGAGTTACTTGCCTGTTGACATGTGATTTGATGAATCCTGGTGGAATATTAAACAAGATTTTTGCATTGCAGGTATACAGCTTGATTGCTCAAGGCACATGAGGTGCATCACTATTTTTAGGACAAATTCAAGACAAAAGCCAAATCTTGTAGGATACTGCTTAGGCACAAATTAAATTTCTAGATGTTCCCTATTTTCAAGGTAGGGTTTAGAGATATAATGCGGTAAAGTTGGTTAGGTTACCATCATCCCTGGTTAGATGCAAAAGAAGGGGTTTGGTTCCTCAAGCCAAAAGAAAGGCGGGATTTTTTAGGCAGATTTATAATAAAGTGTAGATTTTTCGATAAATTACATCAAACAAAAAACAAGAAATAAATGCAAGTATAATGCAGGATCACATAGGTGCTATGCATCCTTAATACAATCTATGTTGTGAACTATTGTACTTATGACTTGGAGTGGTGATTCCCGGTTGTAGAAACTGGGGTTCCGACGCGTTTCGGCATTTATACATTAGCCTTTATCAAGGAAAATATCGCCATACTCTATAAAGTGAGAAAAGTGAAGAAAATTGCAAAAAAATAATTAACAATTGTGCTGAATCACATTCAATATAATCACATTGTTTTTTCTGGTTGTGTACCTATGATGCAGAAGTGGACCCTTCTTGGATCCAGTAGCAACCTAGGGGACTGAGGACCACAAACCCCTCCCACTGACCCATGGGGGCAATCACTTCTGCATAATAGGTACACAACCAGAAAAAACAATGTGATTATATTGAATGTTATTCAGCACAATTGTCACTAGTTTTTTGCAATTTTCATCACTTTTCTCACTTTATAGAGTATGGTGATATTTTCCTTGATAAAGGCTAATGTCGGGTGGACTGTACCCTCTCATCGGACTCGTTATGAAGTTAGTAGCCCACTAACATTATTTTACAGGAAGTTCCCCGTTCCAAGGAGCCAAATCTATATGAAAACCTGTGGGCTTTAATATCCAATATCTAGAACACTGGTCCATATGTAAATAATTGTTTAAAGTATTTGTCTTTCTATAATCAATTTTAAAGTTATTTAAACAATAAAAAGTATTATAATTTTTTTAATTATTGTAGTCCTTTGTGAGGTTATGTTGTGCCATCAAAGTCCTTATTCCCATTTCCCCATTACACACTGCAGGTAAGTATAACATGTTTGTTATTTTTTGCTTTTAAAAAAAATTAAGCCTTTAATACCACTTTAAGTTCTAAGAGTATTAAAATAAAAGTTGGTGCACTGAAGGGCTCAGTGGGATGACTAGTGGGTGGATTCAGTGGGATGGCCAGTGGATGGGCTCTGGGGAGTATTGGTGGTCAAGCCTAGGGGAGAGTATTGATGTTTAAGCCTGGGGGGGGGGGCTAAAGCTGTGTGAGGGGCCCCAACATTTTTGATGGCTGCCCTAGTTACTGGAAGGCAGTTACTGAAGTCCAGGTAGATTATGGACACTCAGCAGCATTCTCGCAGTTCATTGAGTAATACAAGCTGTCAGCTGCAATGGCTGATGGTAGTTGTACAGTAATTCATTCATTCACAGAACACTATTTTAAAATTGTGACAGCGGGTGTGAGGAAAAAATCCCCTGCCCACTGTCACAGAGAAGGGGGGATTGGGAGGTGAAGTGGTGGATGTTTAACGTGTTATACAGTGGCAGAAGATCAGGCTCACACTTTGGACCTGACCCTGGCGTCCCGCCACTGTGGGGGGGGCCCAAGACCTGGCATCACCTGCTGTACCCCTGGCTGGCAGCTAACTATATAGTGAAGGGGGGCGATCGGCAGTTCTGTGATGTCTGCGGGATGTCCCTCTGGCTAGCAGTTCACTTTCCGAGTGTCAGTTTATACAGTGGAGAGGGGAGGGGCCTCTGAACTGGGCAGGCACCAGATTCAGTGTATAAGTAAGTCGCTCTGGTTGTACACTCTTGTACACTCTGGTTGTACGCTTGTCATAATCCCGCTCTGTGAAGACGTCATTATGACGAAACTAGTTGGGCGTGACTAGGACGTTGGGAGACACTGCGCATGTCAATCTCTGTCTAACAGCTGAGGACGCAGCTGCCGGAGACGGATTAGTTACACAAGTTTACCTACATTGTTTCTATGCAATTGTACCTACGCCAGATTCCTTAGTGTCGGGGTGAGTGATCATTTTATTCAATAAAAACCTTTTATATTGTACAGAATCACGCTATGTGGGCTTTTTACTTTCTCCTGCACATATGATATACCCCTGTCTGAGGTCATATAAATGTCTGTCTGAGGAGGATTCAGTAAAGTAGGACATCAACTCATACATTCTAATAGCTTCACTGCTGGTTTATAACCTTACCAGCCATTCCATCCGGTGAGTTAGTTTGGGGAGACTGGAGGAGGCAGCACAAAGGGTGCTTCACAGTGCACATTGGTTTTGAAGAGTGACCACAGCTGACATTTTCTGCACATTTTCCTGTTGCATCTTAGGACTTTTTCTTAGGACTTTTTTTTACTAATGATCTCTAATTATATATTTATGGTTTTATCTGTGTGATTAAGCATCCATGCACTGTTATTAATTTGTTTCAGAAAGTTTACACTAGCATTTATGGATTGTTATTAATTTTATTAAGTGTATTCATACACTGTCACACAGTATTTTTTTAACTTGTTAGTAGAGATGGCCTTGCGGTTCGCCTGACGGTTGGTTTGCGGCAAATTTTGCTTGTTCGCAAATTCACAAAAAGTCAGACTTTTGCCGATGTTCGCGAACATGTCCGCGCCGCCATTTTATTTTTCATTCAGAAGAACTTTGACCCATGACACAGCCATCAGGTGGAACGGGACAGCCAATTAAAACATTTCAGCACATGGACATGCCCCCTACCCTATAAATAGACCAGAGCTGTCGGCCATTTCACATTCCGCTTTTTGCCAGTGTAGGGAGAGGTTGCCTGTACTCATGAGGGAGAGATTGCCAGACACAAATAGCTCTGTGAAGATCCACAAAAGTCCTTTTTCAGGGCTGGTATTTCGTTATAGGTCTACTACAGCCTATTTTCAGGTTAGGGATAGGTATCCAGTCGGTGCTTTAGGAGAAGTTATAGATCGGCAGCAGTCACACACAAATCGCTCTGTTAATGTCCACAAAAGTCCTTTTCAGGGCTGGTATTTCGGTATAGGTCCAGTCTCTTTTCAGGTTAGGGACAGGTATCCAGTCTGTGCTTTAGGGGCAGTTAGAGATCGGCAACAGTCACACAAATCGCTCTGTTAATGTCCACAAAAGTCATTTAAAGGGCTTCAATTTTTTTGGTATTGCTGTGCAGTGCACTTTTTAGGGGGGGGAGGGGGGTAATCCACAGTATAATATACTTTGTAGAAAGCATATTATAGTGGATTAGTAGTATTATTGTGCACTGTGCAGCATTGTGACAGGTGTGGTGACTGAGCGTTGCTGTAGCTCTGACGGGAATAATAAAGGGGCACTCTGACCGCAATATTAAAGGGGCACTCTGACAGGAATAATAAAGGGGCACTCTGACCGCAATATTAAAGGGGAACTCTGACGGGAATAATAAAGGGGAACTCTGACCGCAATATTAAAGGGGCACTCTGACCGCAATATTAAAGGGGCACTCTGACCGCAATATTAAAGGGGAACTCTGACGGGAATAATAAAGGGGCACTCTGACCGCAATAATAAAGGGGCACTCTGACCGCAATATTAAAGGGGAACTCTGACCGCAATATTAAAGGGGAACTCTTACCACAATATTAAAGGGGCACTCTGACGGGAATAATAAAGGGGAACTCTGACCGCAATATTAAAGGGGCACTTTGACCGCAATATTAAAGGGGCATTCTGAAGGGAATAATAAAGGGGCACTCTGACTGGAATAATGAAGGGGAACTCTGAGCGGGACACATAAAGGGGCACTGGTGGGGACACACTGGATGTAAAGGGGCACTCTGATGGAGACACACTGGATGTAAAGGAGCACTCTGATGGGGACATGGATGTAAAGGAGGGACTCTGACAGGGACACACTGGATGTAAAGGAGGACTCTCATGGGGACAAGGACACAGTTTGAATGACGGGGGACACGGGCTGCATGACTGCCTCCATGAGGGGGGACACAGGCTGGGTGAGGGGGGACACAGGCTGACAGTGTGTCCCTGTCAGAGTGCCCCTTTATGTGGGCTAATTTTTGGGGCCTATACAGGCCAACACTTACTTCTGTATCCTGTGAATGCATAATGTACCTCCAGCCACCAAATACTACATTCTCATGTATTTTTTTTTTTTTTTTAATAAATTTTATTGAGAATTTTTCACAATAGCTGTCAGGTAAACCCATGTGGGCTTATTTTTGGGGCCTATACTGGCCGACACTTACTTCTTTATCCTGTGAATGCCTAATGTACCTTCAGCCACAGAATGCTAGGTTCTTAGCTGTCAGGTAAACCCATGTGGGCTCATTTTTGGGGCCAATACTGGCCGACACTTACTTCTATATCTTGTGAATGCCTAATGAACCTTAAGCCACAGAATACTACGTTCTTAGCTGTCAGGTAAACACATGTGGGCTAATTTTTGGGGCCTTGAATGGCCGACACTTACTTCTTTATCCTGTGAATGCCTAATTTTTCAGACTGGAATTGAAAATCAATGGGTCTGAAAAGGTTCTGCCAAATTGTGGAATGGATGCGGACCCATTTTACAGATGTGTGAATGGACCCTATATGTATTAGACATGTATTTACCAGCTGCTGTCAGATCTGGCTGATTTATGAAAAAAAAAAAATTTTTTTGCTGTAAAAAAAAAAATCATTTTTAGGGCAAGTTTTCCAATTGCAATACTTCTGTTATGACATTGTCCATGTGCTGGGACTATTTGTGCACAGCTAGTACGTCTTTTGTGGCTGCAAATATGACCTAAAGGTTTTTAAAGTTCGCCTCCCATTAAAGTCAATGGGGCCCGCCGCGAACTTGCGTTTCGCGGACTTTTGAGTAAACTTGCGGCTGACGTACGCGAACCGCCCTGGCCGATGTTCGTCCATCACTACTTGTTAGCACATATTAAAGCACAATTATTAGCATGGTTTGCACATTTAATTTAAGATATGTGTGTGTTATCACCATATAGGAATATCACACATACATAAAATGGGTATATCTTATTTATTTATTTATTTCTGAAATCAGCACCGTGGACTTTTGTATTCAATATTATTATTTATTCCTACATTGATTAGGCACTTATCACTTTATGATATTGGAGTTCAGCACTTTTTGCCCCGATTTTTTTGTTTCCTATCCTGCTGCATTTATTGTGTAGTCAATTGGCAGCAAGTGTATACTTCTTTACTTTTTAGACAGCCTCAGATCTCCCGCTAGATCCATTCTTTAACAGTCTTGCTGATACCTGCCCGGTCAGAGGCCCCTCCCCTCTCCACTGTATACACTGACACTTGGGAAGTGAACTGCTAGCCGAAGGGACATCCCGCGGACATCACAGGGAAGCAGTATGTACAAGGGCCACTGCTTCTAGACTTCTCCTGTAAGGTAAGCCCGGCACCTGAGCATGCTGTGTGTCTTACTGTAACAATGCCCACCTTTCACACTGCCCTCCCACCTGTCACACTGCCCCCCACCTGTCACACTGCCTCTCTATTATCACACTGCTCCCCACCTGTCACACTGCTCCCCCACCTGTCACACTGCCTCCCTCTAATCACACTGCCCCGTCACACTGCCCCCCACCTGTCACACTGCTCCTCCACCTGTCAGATTGCCCCCCTCTTATCACACTGCCCCTCCACCTGTCACACTGCCTCCCCACCTGTCACACTGCCTCCCACCTGTCTCACTGCCCCTCCACCTGTCACACTGCCCCCCCCACCTGCCAGACTGCCCCCCCACTTGTCAGACTGCCCCCCTACCTGTCAGACTGTTCCCCTCTTATCACGCTGCCCCCGCCTTTCACACTGCCCCCCTCTTATCACACTACCCCCTCTTATCACACTGCCCCTCACCTGTCACACTGTCCTTCCACCTGTCACACTGCCCCCCCCCACCTGTCACACTGCTCCCTCTTATCACACTGCCCCCCCATCTGTCACACTTTCCTCCCACCTGTCACACTGCCCCCCCACCTATCACACTGCCCCCCTACCTGTCACACTTCCCCCCACCTGTCACACTGCCTCCCCTCTTATCACACTGCCCACCCACCTGTCACACTGCCCCCCACCTGTCACACTGCCCCCCCTCACCTGTCACACAACCCATTTTTTATTACACTGCCCACGTCATACTATCCCCATCACAATGCTCCCATCTGTCACACTGTCCCCTCATCGCACTGCCCCCTTGTCACAATACCCCGCCTGTCATACTGCCCCTCCCTTAACACTGCCCCTCCATCATTCTACCACCTCGTCACACTGCCCCTACTGTCATATTTATCTCCCTCCTGTCACACTACCCCCGTCATACTGTCCCCCTCTTGTTAAACAGTCCCCTCTTTTCACAGTGCTCCCTCATTACACTGCCCCCCCTCTTATCACACTGCCCCCCTCCTGTCATACTTCCCAGAAACCCTTTTCCTGTCACACTGCCCCTCTTGTCACAATATTCCCTGTCACACCACCCCCTCTTATCACACTGCCCCTTGTCATACTGCCCCCCCATTACACTCCCCCCATCATACTGTCCCTTCTTGTCACACTGCCTCCTTCTTTCACAGTGCCCCCTCTTATCACACTCCCCCCTCCTGTCATACTTCTCAGATACCCTTCTCCTGTCACGCTGCCCCCCCACCTGTCACACTGCCCCCCCACCTTTCATACGGCCTTGCTCCTGTCACAATACCCCATCATACTGCCTCTCCTATCACATTTAACCCATCATACTGCCATCGTCACACTATCATCCCTGTCATACTGCCCCCCTCCTGTCATACTACCCTCTTCTTATTACACTAACTCCCTCCTTTCACAGTGCCCCCTCCCCTTTTTTTCTGAATGGACACAGTGAGTAATCGGTAACGCACTCAGTGTGTCCATTCATAACTGAAGCATAGTAACTGTTTACTATGCTTCAGTTTGTGAATGAATAGGAAGCTCTGTACAGAACTATTCTTGTCCATTAATTCTGTGCAGCTGAGGCTGCAGAGATGGAGATTGAGGGCCCTGGACTCGGGGGAAAGGGCCCCGGCCAGGGTCGGGGGGCCCTTCATGGTTTCTTGCACCGGGGCCCTGAAGGTTCTAGTTACGCCTCTGATGTTATATATTACACCCTAAATGCGGGTGTAACATGAAACATGTTAAGAAAGGTGAAATCCTTTAAACTATATTGTTCCTTTTAGAACGTTTATAACACAACAGCAGGCAGACTCTCACTTAGCACAGAGGAGGGTGTGATTTTTTTAATCAAGCAATACAAGCAGGAGTTTCTAATTATGTTTTTTTATATGTAAATAATGGACCAGGGAAGGAGTGAATTTACTCATGAAAAACGCAGTAGCACATTAAACATGCATTGTTACTGTATTAAGAACAGAGATTCTTGCAACATACTGTATGCTTTGCTTAACACCTATCAGATAGGCTTATTTCTTATCTAACCAGTTCCTATCCTGAACTAAGTACAAAATACAACATTTAAATTGATGTCAATAAGATAACCTGAAACAGCTGAAAGTGATTTAAAGAATCGTCATTGTGTCATTGACTAGAGATTGCATCTCTTTTCCATCTGTTTCAGGTTACCCCCTTGGTATCTAGTAAAGCATTGTATACACATGTAAATTTAAAGTAAACCTGTAAATAGTTAACTGCACTAAAATGGTAAGCACCTAAAAGTACCTGTACCAACCTTTTTTCATGAGCATTCCAGAAGTCCTGTAATATGGGGTGCTTCATTTTGAATTGAGTGCCCTATGGTTTAGGGGTTCTGAAGCACTCATTAAAGAGGAAGTAAACCCTCCTCTGCAACTTGTACCTATAGGTAAACCTTTGATAAGGCTTACCTATAGGTACTGCAAATATCTCCTAAACATGTGCCGTTTAGGAGATATTTACTTTGCATGTAGCCAGTGACATCACAGGCGCATGCGCTCTGAAGGAACGGCCGCTCGTGCCGTTCCTTCAGAGCCCCGTGCCATGACTGTCGGCTCCCGCGCGCATGCGTGGGAGTGACGTCACCGGGGCTCCAGCCAATCAGATGGCCGGATGCCGCAAACCCGGAAGAAGGGCGATCAAACATGTCACCCCTGAGACAAGTGAGCGGTCGGCACTGCGAGGCTTCGTTCTAAGGTAAGTATTTCATAATGAGCTAGTATGCGATGCATACTAGCTCATTATGTGTTTGTCTTTCAGGTGTTCGTTTTTAAAAAAAATAAATTCTGAGATTTACAACCTCTTTAAATGGCATTAAATGGTATGTGAAGGCAATGCCTACCATTTTTAAAGTATGCAAATTGTCCCTTTAAAATGAAACTATATTGGCTTGGCATTAAAGTAGAACTTTTTCATTTTGGATAGTGTAAAGGATGGTTTTAACCCCTGTTAGGGTCTTTTTTTCATCTGCGTTTGATTGGGGAGATTTCCATTCACTTCCTGCCAAAACAGGAAATGAGAGGAAATCCCTGCAAATTAAGAGAATCCCCTACCTCACCACAGCAGCTAGTGTCCCCATTGGATTTTCCTCTATACTGTTCTGGTGAAAAGCCAAATTTTGGGATTTTATTTTATGTTAACTTTCAAGGATAATGGTAAATGGAACAAAAAGAGAGGATGAGTCTCCATAACAGGGGCAAAGACTGCAATAAAAACCTGACAGGTGCTGTAATCCCTCTCCACTGTGTCCAAAACGAAAACAAACAGTTTTGCCATTAGTTATACTTTAACTATTAGTCCAAACCCACCCCACACTTACCCATTCTTAAAAATGTAAAAAAACCTTCAAAGTCTTTTTTATGTACCTGAGTTTACCATCATGTGACACTTCTTCCAGAAGTGAAGACTGCTGATCCACCCCTGCAGTCCTGGATCCCTGCAGGATGTTGTTGCAGCCTCTAGTACTGTGATATCATGACACTGCCTCTTTCTGGGTAAAGGATCCCGATAGGACACTTAAGAGGCCGTGTTATTAAAGAGGAAGTAAACCCTCCTCTGTAACTTGTACCTATAGGTAAGCCTATGATAAGGCTTACCTATAGGTACTGTAAATATTTCCTAAACATGCACCGTTTAGGAGATATTTACCTTACATGCAGCCAGTGACGTCACTGGCGCATGCGCTCTGAAGGAACGGCCACTCGTGCAGTTCTTTCAGAGCTCCGTGCCGTGACCGTCGGCTCCCGCGGGAGCGACGTCACCGCGGCTCCTGCCAATCAGATGGCCGGATGCCGCGATCCCAGAAGACGGGCGACTGGACATGTCGCCCGTCATACAGGTAGGTGGACGGCACGGCGGGGGCTCGTTCTAAGGTAAGTATTTCATAATGAGCTAGCTCATTATGTGTTTCTCTTGCAGGTTGCAAAAAGAAGAAAACATTTTTTTTGGGGTTTACAACCTCTTTAACATTTCCTTCAGCTAATGGGAAGCACTCATGTAATCCAGAATGCAACATGGCACTGTAAGAAGGACTCTCCCACATTACAGACCAGACTGAAGAAGACCCAGTCTGTGACATGACTAGAATTTAGGGTAAAAAAAGGGGGTTGTTGTCGTTTTTTTTTTTTTTTTTTAATTAATTAACTGAAGGGAGGGAAATAGTAAGTTTTTTTTGGGAGGAGGCATTTAGTTCACATTGTTTTTTTTTTCTTTTCTACAGACTGGCTAAGAACAGCCATTTAAAGCTCCACCTGCTTCCTCAAATTGAAAACACAAAAATGTGAATATGCAGTATGTTATATTTGGAATGAAAAGAACATTTGCACACTAAACAAGCCTTTGTTAGGTCCAAGTCTACAATTCACTCCTCCTGATTCAAACCTGAGCCAAGAGTGAAGTAAAAGTTGATCACGTATGATTGGCAAATATCAGGTCTTGCAGCTTCTTTTTTAGCAAGTTTAGCGTTACCATCAGAAAATCTAACAATGTGAGCTCACATGAAAATAAATAATATAAATACCTTTTTTACTGCTTTAACGTGGTTGTAAAGTCTACGCTCTATACATTAAGATAAAGAGCCTTCTGTGTGCAGCAGCAGCTCTCAACCCCCCCCCCCCAATACTTACCTGAGTCCATCTCGATCCAGCGATGTTGCAGGAGTGTCTCAGCTCCTTCCTCATTGGCTGAGATAGCAGAGCTGTGTCATTGGCTCCCGCTGCTGTCAATCAAACTCAGTAAGCCAATGAGGAGAGAGGGGGGCAGGGGCTGGTCTGAATGGACACAGGGTGATGCAACTTGGCTTGATTGCCCTTATAGCAAGCTGCTTGTTGTGGGGGCACTTGAGAGGAGGGAGGAGCCAGGAGCATCGAAGAAGGACACGAGAAGAGGAGGATCTGGACCACTCTGCACAAAACCAACTGCACAGAGCAGGTAAGTATAACATGTTTGGTATTTTTAACAAATAAATAAACAAAACTTTAGTATCACTTTAAACTGGTGTAAGGTGACTAGTATGGATTGCTTACACTTGCGTGGTTGTGCAATGCTGTACACAAATAAACTTGATGTCCTTTTTTTCCCATGTATAGAGCTTTCTTTTGGTGGTATTTGATCACCTGTGCGATTTTTATTTTTTGCGCTATAAACAAAAAAAAAGCGACAATTCTGAAAAAAAAAAAAAAAAATCACTTTCTGCTATATAACATTCGCAATAAAAAAGAAGGTAAAAATCAAATTTTTTCAATGTTTTAGGCCAATTTGTATTCTGCTACATATTTTTTGGAAAAAAAATCCCAATAAGCGAATTTTGATTTGTTTGCGCAAAAGTTATCGGGTCTACAAAACTAGGGGAAAGATTTATGTCATTTTTATTTATTTATTTATTTTTACTAGTAATGGCGGCGATCAACGATTTTTAGCAGGACTGCCACATTGCGGCGGACAGATCGGACCCCTAACTAACATTTTTGACAATTTTGGGGGGACCACTGACATTACTACGGTAACTAATCAATGCTAAAAATATGCACTGTTACTGTAATAATGACACTGGCAGGGAAGGGGTTAACCCAGGGGCGATCAAAGGGTTAAAGGTATGCCTAGGGGGTGTTTTCTAACTGTGAGGGGGATGGGCTTATGGAATCAACACATAGACCTGTGATCCTAAATAGGAGGAACACAGGAGCTCTGTATGCTCTGTGTTTTCAACAGCAGACCGCTATTCTCTCTCCACGGGGAGCAATCGCGGGCGCCCGGTGGCATTTGCAGCCACTGGCCCTGGGGAATCAGAGTCTCCGCTGGCAAATGGGGGTACGCTTGCGCCCCCCAGGATCGCTCCCGTGGATCGCCGTACAGGTACAGCGTTTCGCGCAGCCGAGCCAGCCTGCCACAGTATGTATGCAGTGGGCGGTCGGCAAGAGGTTAAACTGGATGTTCAGCTATATGATGGAGGTATCACTTCACTGTATATGACCCAGATAGTTTATCTGCAAGAGAATAAGTCCGTTAAGAAAATATATGTGAATCTTAATGTGGACCCCTGTTTTGGGGCATACATTTAGAGCGTTGGTTCAGGACATACAACTCCTATGGGTGTACAGTGATCACTATCATTTTAAGGTGGAATTAAATCCAAAAGCAAACATCTATTTATTTACTGCAGCTTACAAATTCTCAGATGTGATGGCTGCATTCATTTTCTTTTTTAGGCTTTCTCTCTTTTATTTTCACCTGGTAATCCAGCCAGTATATCTGTTGTTTTTCAACAGAAAAAGCTCTCCTGCAAATATAGCAGTTAGCGTGTTAGGACAAACCATTTACCACTGACAGGGGTGCTTACAATGATTAGCTTTTATTTATTCACATAAAAGCTTTTTCCAAAAAAACAATATTGCTGCTGTAAATGTTTGCTTAACTGCTGTGTAAGCTGGTGTTTTGCTTCAATTTGTTGGCATATCTAAATCTGTTAATACATTTAACACTCTCCTCCCCCCTGAATGACAATGCTGCTGTGCCAAGGGTCCCCCTGTGCTCTTCATCCAGAGTGGGGGCACTCTAATACAGGGAGTGTGTTACTAGCCAAATCACCTGGTTAAAACAGAGGAAAAAAAACCTTAAAAAAAAAGGAAAAAGAATGCAGCCACAACATTTAACCATTACGATTTATTACATTTTTGGTTTGGGGTTTAATACCACTTTTATTCATAATATGTCTTTTATGTCATTTGAAAGTTTGAATTTTGAAGGTATTTTAATTTTAACTGCAATAGGTTCAAACAACAGAACATCTGCCGATTTCAATTTGTTAGTAGCCACTTTTATTAAATCTGAGATATGCGGGGAGACCAAATCAGGTCTGGTTTTATCTGCACTTTTCTCCTTTTATTCCACCTTTACCATCCAGTTCCATCCTCTCTGTTTTCTTACATAATGCACTTCCTTATTTTCAACAGTAAAGGAAATATAATGCTGAGAACCGGACCTGGCTACTGCCTCCTCAAAGGTTTTCCTATAAGTGGAAAAGGGAAAGTCAGCACTGCCAATATTTCGAGGATATAGCTTATCCTACAATAGCTGGCAGTGCTGAGCAAGACTTTTTTGTTGCCATACTAAGATGAAAGAAATCTATTTCCTGAAGTATTGTGTTAATATTTTGTTGGCAACTCTTTAGTGACTCATAAATCAGAGCAATTTCATTTTTTATTAAGATAATGTTACTGAAAAGAACCCTCTTGTTATATGAATGGAATTTTACAACAGAAAGTTGATGTAAACTATGTAAGTAGTTTCTGTTTAGTTTATTTTACTGGACATTGCTGAATATTTAAGCTGTAAATCTATCAGCAATCACTTTGTAAATGAAATAGATGTCTTACGGAAATGAAAAATGTATCTGTGCTATCATTTTATTATGCCTACCAAACACTTATTTCTGGATTTTGTATAGTTTTCTATATGTACATATACTCAGATATCCTATAAAATACAATCCTCTTTATGGTGCGTAGGTATGCCAATATTTATAACAAACAAACAATTCAACCAAGCGCTCACTCCAAAGGGGAAGACTGGCGCGCTGCTCTCCTCAGGCAGGGAACTCCAAAATGGGTACATAAAAGAAAAGAAAAAGGAGGCGCAAACACCTAGTGCATTAACCGTGGTCACTGTTTTTAAAATTTTTAATAAAATGCCAAATGCATACTCACAGACATGAAGATATTAAAATCGTGTTACAAATTCCCGTCACAAATGGACTGGAACATGTCCTTGAAGATACGACCGCTAACACGTTTCAGGAGTCAAGCTCCCTTCCTCAGAGCTGGTCATAACAGTAGCAGATCAGAATATATATAGTAGCTTCAAGGAGAGGAGCCACAAGAGAGATCTGGGATGGGTAAGTTAATAAAACAACACACATAACCCATCAATCTGGCAATCAGAAAGAGCCCACCCAGAATGTGCACACGCAACTTCATGATACAAAAGATTATGTGCTTTCATATATACTTAAGTGTGGTTCTCCTGGCTCACATTTCTCGAATCTGTGGATTTGCTTGTTTTTTTGATTTTTGTGTTTTTGTTGTCAGACTTTCTTTTGGAATTTCCCATGTGGTATACAACCAGTGGCCACAGATGTTTTGAGGGTTAATGTCTAACAAAGGCGGAGAAAGCTTTTTTACACTGGACGGTACCGCCCCATCCCTCTGGGGGGAGGGAGGGGAGGGGGGAAAGGGGGGGGGTGTAGGTGGAGATATTTGAAGCTACTATATATATATTCTGATCTGCTACTGTTATAACCAGCTCTGAGGAAGGGAGCTTGACTCCCGAAAACGCGTTAGCGGTCCTATCTTCAAGGACATGTTCCAGTTCACGTGTGACGGTTATTTGTAACACGATTTTAATATCTTCATGTCTGTGAGTATGCATTTGGCATTTTATTAAAAATTTTAAAAACAGTGACCACGGGTAATGCACTAGGTGTTTGTGCCTCATTTTTCTTTTCTTTTATGATGCCAATATTTATGGAAGACAAAAATTATATTGGCAATATTATCTACGGATGGCAATTGATCTTTATTTATGGACTGCAGGGTGATTGAAGCTGTTCATAAGCCTAAAATTAATAAATTACTATATAAAGTACTAATGTTTATCGTGAGTATAAACTGAACCTGAAGTGTCATCTAATTCCATAATGTCAACACATAACAGGTATTTCCAGGTACTTGCACATAAGGTCCTTGCTCTGTGTAAGGATTCCTAGGGCCCACAATCTGAAACATATTTACCTACAGGGTTGGTAGGTCAGAAGTCACTAGCCAATATAAGCCGTATTATTATTATTATACAGGATTTATATATCGCCAACAGTTTGCGCAGCGCTTTACAATTGCAGGGAAGACAATACAGTTACAATACAGTTCAGAACATCATCTTATTTCGGGGTAGGACAGCCTTAGCAGGGGTGGTCAGGTTTGTAATTTATCAACCTAGGAAGAGCACCCAAGCAATATGGGAACTATGGGATAGTGACAAAAGTTTTGATGTCCAAGCACCTGGAAGTGCCTGTTATGTGCTTACAATGGTTGAATAAGTAAGTATTTAAAACCTCAGTTTTGTTCTAAATATAAGTCAACCATAGTGTTCCAGTCACATGTTAGTTTGATGTAGAGTTGAAACTTCATGGTTTGCTTGCTTCCCAAACAGTGCATAGTTTTCTGTACCTTCTACGATATTCTATCAACCTGCTTAAGCATAGCTTCTGTTACACATAATAGGTGACGACATTTAATATTTTCAAGAGTAAAATATTACTAATAAAGCATAGTTGTTGCAAAATAGATTGCCAATTATGAAATATATACAGCCAGAAAGTCATGGAAAGTTTGCCATTAACAATTAAAAGTGATTGGAACTTTGAATTCAGGGTTTTCCTAAAAACTGAAAATCTTTCATAAATATCATTGCTGCATGTTACCTTACTGAACTAAAGTTTTTTTTTTACAGCTAATTATTTGCAAATTTACTTTTTGTGGGTCAGATGATATATTCATTTTACGTAGCACAGGGATAACTTCAAAAATTTTACATAAATCTTTATATCAGATGTACAGGACAGCTGCTGGTAATGCACAGAGGATCACCAAGTTCAGATATGAGTGGAGTCAGGTCACGAGTCAGGATCAGTAACAGGTGAACAGCAAAGCACCAAATTGTAGTCAGGAAGTCAGGAGCAAGCAGAGGTAGCAGTGTGCAGGCAGTGAAGTATCAAGTCAATTAGCAGAATCTTGGTCCAAGAGCAAGTCAGGGTCAGCAATGAAGGTTAGACACAAGTTCACAGCCAAGTTGATCGATTGATTGATACAGCCTGTAATAAAAGCAAAGTCGAATTGATTGTCTTTATTTTTCTTTCTATTAGTCAATAACTCATCCCTGTTTATATTTCTCACTAATCTCCTTGTTGTCCCTAAACTGCTTCTATGGTAGCCTTTTTCTTCAAATCTTTGGGTCATAATTTCAGCTTGTCGGTCATATTCATCCAATTTATCACAATTCCTTCTTAATTGCATGTATTGCCCTTTCAGAATATTGTTTTCCCACATAGGATGGTGACAACTTGAGGTAGGAATATATCCGTTCCTATCAGATGTGTTAAAAAATGTTCTCGTCTTCAATTGATTTTCTTGTCTGTATATTTAACCACTTCCATACAGAGCAGTTAGACACCCTTCCTGCCCAGACCAATTTTCAGCTTTCAGCACTCTCACACTTTGAATGACAATTGCTCAGTCATGCTACACTGTAACCAAACAAATTTTTTATCATTTTTTTCACACAAATAGAGCTTTCTTTTGGTGGTATTTGATCACAACTGGGGTTTTTTTTTTTCGTGATATATGCAAAAAAAAGCAAACATTTTGAAAAAAAAAAACACTTTTTTTTAGTTTCAATTATAAAATTTTGCAAAAAATTAATTTTTCTTAATACATTTGGGCCAAAATGTATACTGCTACATGTCTCTGGTAAAATTAACCCAAATTAGTGTATATTATTTAGTCTGTGTGAAAGTTATTGAGTCTAGAAGCTATGGTACCAATTACTGAAAATTGATCACACCAGATGTACTGACTGCCTATCTC
The DNA here is from genome assembly GCF_965119305.1 of Pelophylax lessonae. Classification (NCBI taxonomy): domain Eukaryota; kingdom Metazoa; phylum Chordata; class Amphibia; order Anura; family Ranidae; genus Pelophylax; species Pelophylax lessonae. The sequence continues at coordinate 690,094,570 of NC_138768.1, forward strand.
CTTTCTTGAGGCCCTGAAATGTCAGGACAGTACAAATACCGCCCAAATGACCCCTTTTTGTAAAGTAGACAGTCCAAGGTATTTAGTAAGAGGCATGGTGGGTTTTTTGAAGTTGTAATTTTTTCCCACAATTCTTGGGAAAATGAAGAAAAATTTTTTTTTCTTTTTTTTCCCACAAAGTTGTCAATTTATAAGCTATTTCTAACACAGAGCATGTACACAGCAAAAATTACACCCAAAAATACATTCTGCTACTCCTTCCGAGTATGGTGATACCACATGTGTGAGACTTTTACACAGCCTGGCCACAAAAAGAGACTCCACGTCCAAGAAGCACCTTCAGGCGTTCTAGGAGCATAAATACACATAAAACTTTCTTACTACCTATCACACTTTTCAAGGCCCTAGAGCACCAATACAATGGAAAAGTCCACAAAATGACCCCATTTTGGAAAGCAAACACTCCAACATATATTCTATGAGGCATTATGGGTCGTTTGAACGTGTCATTTTTTTCCACAAGTTTTTGGAAAATGTGGGAAACAAATGAAAACCTTTTTTTTTTTTTTACACAAAGTTGTCAATTTATAGGATATTTCTAACACATAGCATGTAAATAGCAAAAATTAAACCCCAAAATACATTCTGCCACTCCTCTTGAGTATGGCAATACCACATGTGTGAGACTTTTTCACAGCCTAGCCATATAGAGGGGCCTAACATCCAAGGAGCATCATCATGCATCCTAGCCACTTGCCTAGGCCTATTTTTGACATTTGGTGTTTACAAGCTAAAATCAGTTGTTTTGCTAGAAAACTGCTTAGAACCCCCAAACATTATATATTTTTTTTTTAGCAGAGACCCTAGAGAATAAAATGGAGATTATTGCAATATTTTTTATCACACCGTATTTGCGCAGCGGTCTTCCAAACGCAATTTTTTTGGAAAAAATTCACTTTTTTTAATTAAAAAATAAGAAACCAGTAAAGTTAGCCCAATTTTTTTCCATAATGTGAAAGATAATGTTACGCCGAGTAAATAGATACCCAACATGTCATCTTTCAAAATTGCGCACGCTCACGGAATGTCGACAAACTTTGGTACTTAAAAATCCCCATAGGCGACAATTTAAAAATTTCTACAGGTTGCCATCTTTGAGTTACAGAGGAGGTTCGCTTCTGCGCGCGAGCTCACGGGGACAGGGCGCTTTCATTTTTTTTTTTTTTTTACTATTTATTTTATTTATTATTTTTTATTTTTACACCGTTTAAAAAAAAAAAACATTTATCATTTTTATTTCTATTAAAAGGAATGTAAACATTCCTCGTAATAGAAATAGGCACGACAGGACCTCTTTTTTGTGAGATCTGGGGTCAAAAAGTCCTCAGATCTCACAAGTACACTAAAAGATAGAACAAAAAAAAAAAAAAAATTATTATATAAAATGAAAAAAAAAAAAAGGACCTTTAAACCGGTTGCTAGGCAACAACATTTTCCGTAGCTCCGGTCCTCCAAGACCATAGAGTCAAGTGAGGGCAAGCTTGCCCTCACTCGACATCCTGTCTGTGAGGATCTGGGACCGGATTGTTTTCCCCGCTGTCGGCGGGTCCGGTAAGCGGGGAAAAGGACCGGAACGCGGCGGGAGGAGGGGGGCGCCTCTTCCGCCATCCCGGAAGGGTGATCCCACGGTGAATCCGCTGCTGGGACCACCCTTATTGGAAAGCCAACCGTCCACCGTTTAAAAAAATACCAGGGTTATGGCAGCTATCTGCTGCCATAACACCGGTATTTAGGTTTAAACGGAGGACGTATATAAACCTTTTTGGACTTGGACATGGTGGCTGCATGAAGGGTGACAGGTACTCGGGTACTTTGTTGGGCAGGTTACAGGTACTCTGGTACTGATGAGCAGGTGGCAGGTACTCGGGTACTCCGATAGGCAGGTGACAGGTACTCGGATACTCTGATGGGCAGGTGACAGGCAGGTGATAAGTACTGATGAGTAGTACTGATACTGATAGGTGATACTGTACTGATGGGTACTGATGATCAGTACTGATACGTGATAGGTACTGATGAGTACTGATGAGTAGTGATGGGTACTGATGAACAGGCGGCAAGTACTCGGGTACTTCAGGCGTCAGGTACTCTGATGAGCAGGTGGAAGGTACTCGGGTACTCTGATGGGTAGGTGACAGGTACTCAGGTCCTCTGATGACGGGTACTCCGTTGACAGGTACTCAAAGTACCCGAGTACCTGTCATCAGAGTACCCGAGTACCTGTCATCAGAGTACCCGAGTACCCGTCATCAGAGTACCCGAGTACCTGTCATCAGAGTACCCGAGTACCCGTCATCAGAGTACCCGAGTACCTGTCATCAGAGTACTCAAGTACCCATCATCAGAGTACCCGAGTACCCGTCATCAGAGTACCCGAGTACCCATCATCAGAGTACCTGAGTACCCATCATCAGAGTACCCGAGTACCTGTCATCAGAGTACCCGAGTACCTGTCATCAGAGTACCCGAGTACCCGTCATCAGAGTACCCGAGTACCTGTCATCAGCGTACCCGAGTACCTGTCATCAGAGTACCCGAGTACCTGTCATCAGAGTACCCGAGTACCTGTCATCAGAGTACCCGAGTACCTGTCACCAGCCCATCAGAGTACCCGAGTACCTGTCATCTGAGTACCTGATGGGCTGGTGACAGGTACTTGGGTACTTTGATGGGCTAGTGACAGGTGCTCTTTATTGGGGGGGGGGCAATCAGTGTGTTTGGGGTGCACTGTAATTGGTAACTAGCTGTTACCACACTCTCTTCCTCACACAGGATCAGTGTGTGAGGAGGAGAACACGGTGACAGCTAGTTACCGTGTTCTCTGTTGACATTTGTGACCGGCTGTGATTGGACACAGCCGGTCACGTGGTAAAGAGCCAATTTCATTGGCTCTTTACCTAGATCGGGGATTGACTCTGTCCGAGGGACGAGCCTCGCCCCCGATCGCTGCTCTGCGCGCCCCCGGGGGCGCGCATTGCAGAGAGAACGAGCGTCTCGTGCTGGAGCCGCTCATGTGATCGGCTGTGATTGACACAGCCGATCACATGGTAAACAGCCAATTTCTATTGGCTGTTTACCTTGATCAGGGATGGGCTATGTCCGAGGGACGAGCCTCACCCCCGATCGCCATGCTGCGCGCCCCCGGGGGCGCGCAGTAGAGGGGAGATCCGGGCGACGTCATATGACGGCGGCCCGGATCCTTACAACCACTTTGCCGACGTCATTTTACATGACTCGGTATGGAAGTGGTTAAAGATCCAGGTAATCTACTTGTTTCATATTCCAATTGCCAATAAAGGAAATCCCATATCTATTCATATTAATTTCTTGGAGAAATTCTTCTAGGGAGGTAACTGGTCCCTCCTATAGGATGATAATATCATCTATATAACATCTATAGAACTTAAGATATGGTCTTTCTTTGTTATATATCTGTTCCTCCTCCCACATGTTCATGAATAGATTGGCAACGCTTGGTGAGTACCAAGCCCCCATGACTACACCTTTAATCTGTGCATAAAAAGTATTGGCATACCAGAAGTAATTGCTTTCCTTCACCAACTCAAGGCCTTCTAGTATAGAATGTATCTGTACTTGTTTAAGGTCCGTATTTCCTTATAATGCTTTCTTTACCCCCTTTATTCTATCCTGTTGGTTAATGCTAGTAGAAAGAAAATTGGCATCAATGGTAACTAAAATACATGGATCCCTGATTTCCACATTTCGAATCTCTCAATGAACTGGGTACTATCCTTCAAAAAAGATCTTCCTTCCTGTACTAATGGTTGAAGGAACTTGTGAAGATATTCCCCATGTCTGAAAAACAAGGAATCCACTTCACTGACAATGGGTCGTCCTGGTCCATTGTCTCTCAGATAATACAGTCTAATGTTTATTTTATTAAAAAACATGTCTCATCTTTTCCTCTTATATTGAGGCCTAACCAAGCTGCTTACATGCTGTCCAGCCACTTTACAATACTTGTGGCTATTGCCTCTCAAACTACACACTTACTTTAACTTCTATTTCAAGATAAAACCTGCCTCATTTCTCCCTCTTATAATGCAACCTAACCAAGTTACTTATATACTATCCAGCCACTGTACAATATTTTTTGTCTATTGTCTCTCAAATTATACACTATTTTCTGTTCCTGGATAAAACTTTTCACTCATGCTTAAATTGCAGCCTACATACTGTCCAGCCAGTGGATATTATTTATGGATATTTTCTCTCAAATAATACATCAATTTTTGTGCAATAAAAAACAAGCCTTGTCACTTTCTATTTGCTGCTTATTCCGATGCTTGTGTACTGTCCTGGCAATGCCTATCAAACAAATTGGGAATACTTGGGAATACAAAGATAGATGAGGGTTTGGGAATGTGATTTTGTGTTTTTTTCTGCACTCTGTTTTCACCTTTATCAAACGACTATGGGGTTGATTTACTAAAACTGGAGAATGCAAAATATGGCACAGCTGCGCCTAGTAGCCAATCAGCTTCTAATTTCAGCTTATTTTATTAAGCTTTGACAAAAAAAAACCTGGAAGCTGATTGGTTTCTATGTAGAGCTGCACCAGATTTTTCGCTGTCCAATTTTAGTAAATAAACCCTAAATGTGTTTAAGAAAATGCAGTATTATATTGTAAAAAAATAAACTTTCAAACTATACAATTTGCCACTGGCAATTGTATGAAATCAATGGCTTTAGTTTTATCTTTTTAAGAGTAAACTTTCCTATAGTGTTTTGTTTTTTTTAGACAGCTACTTCCACTGGTCAATTGAGTCCACTTATCGCTTGATTAAAAAATGAGTTATGGCAGCCAAAGCTACCTAAAAAGCCCCTTTTAAGTTAGAAATCAATTACATAAAAGTTAAAAAAAATCAATTACATATCCAAAATTTTCTATGCCAAAATACGGTGTAGCTGACATTGTCAATGAAAATCATACTATTTTGTAACACCACATAAAGCTTCAAAGAGAAGTGTGAGTTTTCAAATAAAAGAACATTCATACTCACCCAGGTGGATGCAGCATCAGTCTAATGCTGCATCTGTCCCCTGTTGTTGATTGCTTGGCTCTCAGTCTTCACTGAGCAGAGAGCTCAGTGTCAGCCTGCTTTGCCCCTCCAGTGCTCACTAGAGCGCTGGGCTGTGCAGGGGGTGGGGGCAGCTCGCTCAGACTCTCAGAGGTGCCCTTAGAGGCTGAGCCAGCTGACAGTAAAGAATCTGGGCAGATCCTGACATTGTCGTGATCCCTTCAGAGCTTTTCCCAGCTTTTAGCCAGCCGACAGCAGGCTTTAGCCCTTAGCACTTAGCACTTTGTTTTGCACTCCTGGGACCCAAGAGAAGTATGGACAAAATAGCTACCATACTTCTCCTTTAATCCCACCTAAGGCTTATTTTCCCGGCAGCAGCGGCATTTACATAGCCGGCAGTGTGAGTATTTTGTCTGTTGGCCTTCTTCCAGAAATGCATTTGCAACCACCCAATCACATCAACAGGTTTGGTACTGTGCACATTGCCATGCCATGTCGCCCTGGCTCCACTGCCCCTTCTGGGTGCCCATGACTCCCATGGTGGGTGTCAGCTGATTGTCTCTGCAGCAAAGGAAGTCAGAAGCAGCAAGCTTTTTGTCACATCTGACTTAAAATCTGTCATTTCCTGGCTGCTATTGTTGGGGAAGAAGCTAATCAAGCATGATTTGTACTTAATTAGCTTCAAAAGAGTGAAAAGGGTGCAAAGAAAACAATTTGGGTCTAATGGAGCCCCCTGTGTAATATCAAGTTAAAAAAAACAAGTTACAAAAATTATCAAATAACATGAAAAACCCAATAAATTGTAACCCCAGCCACACATCCATGCACATCCACGCATATCCATGCACATCCAAAGGTAAATATGTCCAGCAGGTGCACCTATAAACGAAAGCGCAGATTGGGCAACACATATTAGGTGTCACTACACACACCTGAGTGAAAGATCATTTATGGTTACCTCTAAACCAGTGATGGAAAACCTTTGGCACAGCTGGCACGCAGAACCTTCTCTGTGGGCATGCCAGCTATACTGGGAAGCTGCCACTGCCTGCGCTCTCTAATCCTCCCTCCCCCTGCATGGTGGCGGCGTTGTGACAATGGGAGAAACGAGCATGGGCTGTCAGTGTAATTCCCCCGCTTGCTCCCCTTCTTCTGTCAAGCAGTGCTGGACAGGGACAGAGCGGTGCTTGCAGAGATCCCTGCACCGCACTGATTCCTCCTGCCTCCCCATTGGCTGCAGCCAGAGACCAATGAGGAGCTTAACAAGTGCACCATGGGACATGTAGTTCTGCCATGGGTTAATTTTAATGTCCAGCCCAAAAATCACCACCCGGACAGAGAGAGAGGAGTCATTGCTGCAAGGAAGAGAGACTAGAGCAGCATACTAAGAGCCAGGTGACAGAGAGGCTGCAAGAATCCCGCCCCTGCAGTGCCAGTTGCGGGTGTTGCCATGGGCAACTGAGAGTGAGTGGACATCTGTTCAGAGGAAGCGTTGTTGCTGTGTCACTGGGTTAGGTGGGAGGCCCTTGCGGCCATTATCTGTGGCTGTTACTAATTGCAATGTTGGCAAAAAGATAGGTTGATTTTTTGTAGCAGTTTGGGCACTTGGGCTCAAAAAGGTTTCCCATCACTGTTCTAAACTAATGACCTGCAAAGGCTTTTAGAGTGGATCATTTTAGGTACCAGAATTTGCTGCTGTTTCATGAGTGCATGCAAATATAGGGCTTGAGATGTTTGCTATCTATTTACTTGATGAAACCCCGTATTTTATCCAAATTTGATAATATATTTTATCCTTATATTGATAATATATTTGCGTGCACTAAAATTCATTTAAAATTTTATATTTTTCATATTGAAAATGTAGCACCCTACAGGTAGGTTCTAGGTAAATGTATAGTGGGCTTTGTCTGCCTAACAGCAGGGCCATGATTTCTTTTAGTAGGGTGTCATGGTTTCCAGGTGTGTCTGCTGAAGGGGGAGTCTCCCCACTAGCTTTGTGAGAGGCTTCTGATAGGGCAGTGGAGGAAACCAAATCAGGGATACATTCAGGCTTGTAACTACCTCAGAAGGCAGATTCTGCCGCAAAGGATTCTGGGAGTGGGTATACGTTTGAGCATGACTCATTGTCTTTGGTAGGAAGAAGAGTCCCAGGAGGGAGAGGACGGATGTCTCTCCTCTTGTCAGAGGAGGTGGATGTCTAGGGTGCTGCCTCAGAATCCAGAGAGTGCTGAGTTGAGCTTAGGGGATCCGGTGTGCCGAGAACCAGTGGAGAGCGAGAGGGGTCCAGTCCCAGGAAAGCCTACACAGGTCGTGAGTACTGAGGATTGCCCCTGGGGTCCGCCTAGAGTCAGTGGGGACCACTCCGGAGAAGGTTCTAGGATCCAAGTGTCAGCTAGCGGTAAAGGGGGTACTTAGTCAGAGGACCCTGAAGTGTCAGAGGGGGTACCTGCAGTTTGGGCCCTGAAGAGTTAATGCACAATGTGAGTGCATCAGTTGAGAGTTGCAGCCATGCAGGAATACACAGCAAGCTACTTCAAGCCAGGGCAAGGCTGGAGAGAGTAGTCAGTGACTTTGCAGTGCGAGCAGTATCAGATGTTCAAGGTTCTACAGTCCTGGATCTGCTAGACTTAAGTCGGGGTTCCAGCACAGCTTTCAGAGATACAGTGTGTTCAAAGAGTTAGAAAGTGTTGGCTAGCGTCGGCTGGCGTCAAGACAGCGCTAACGACCCTCCACTTGTTGGAGGTGTCTTTCAGATACTGGATCCCTTCTACATATCCTGTGGTCTTGCCCACGACTGTCCACATTCTGGAAGGAGGTCCATAGGATACCCACACAGGTGACTACCTACACATTGGAATTCTCGCCCGCCCAGTTCCTCCTACACCATTCCCCTACCTCGCACACATCATACAAGAAATCCCTTACGATACACATGATAAATGCGGCTAGACAATGCATTCCTGTATTGTGGAACTCTACACAAGCACCCACGATTAAACAATGGTTACGCCGCATTGTTGCGATCGCGGAAATGGAAGAGCTTATTCATGTGGCAAATGATACCCCCACAAAATATCATAAGAAATGAGCGTGCTGGACCCATTATACGACTACAGCAGAATTCTCTAGTCTCTGCTGTTGGTGCAGCTGGGCCTTACTAGTTTCCTTTAGCCTTGGTGCCCCTGACGACGTATACGTTCTCCCCTTAGGAATCATGACTTGCTTGCTCTGTCTGCGCCTGTAGTTGCTCCTCGCACCTTGATTATCTACCCACACCTACGCATGCTGGCATTAGATCTGATATTATGGGCATATCTCCCTAGTCACCTCCCCCCACCCCCACCCCCCTTTTTTTTTTCTTCTTCTTTTCCCTCTTTCCTATCTCTTCTATTTCTAGTCTCCCCCTCTGTTTCCGCCTTTTTCTCCTCTGCTACCTGCCTCCCTCCCCCTACCTTTCCTCTGTGCTAGCTTGCTGTTTGGCCGGCCCAAACAGTGCGCACCTTTATACTACTCGAACCACCTAACTCAGGCTCCATCATTATACTGACACCTCTTCCTTCCCATGCCCAGAGCATGGGCACGTCCTATGCCATACTCCTCTTGTGTAGTTTTTCCGCTCTAGAGACCCTCTAACTCTTATGGTATCTATATCCCCATCTACAGACTGGGTCCCATGCCTACAGGCTTCAGCCCCCCCCCCCCCGTTTAGGATACCTCCCAAGCTCGAAATTACTCTACATGAGAAATACGGCCTATCCTGACCACTCTGTGTAGACCCCTGGTTTACATTGTCTCTTGTAGGTCCTTGTTAATTCCGATCCTTTTTTTTTTTATATGCTGGTTTGGTTGTCTCCTGTTACAATGTTCTATTCTTCTTGTTTACTGTTCATGCCTGTACTTACACATGTGGTTTTCTTCTTCTGTAATGAACCTTTTTTCCTCAATAAAAATTGTTTTGGGAAAAAAAAGACAGCGCTAACAGGCATTTTTGCTACAAAAGTCCCAGAATTGTACATAGTCAAGCCAAAGGAGTATCCCACTCATTCCCTTCTCCCATCCCCTTTGGGAAAAAAAAGTCAGCGCTAACGGGCATTTTTGCTACAAAAGTCCCAGAATTGTACATAGTCAAGCCAAAGGAGTATCCCACTCATTCCCTTCTCCCATCCCCTAAAACTACAATAAAACAACCAAACAAAGATGCCGGACTTGTCAATGTGTCAGTTCTCACACCCAGGGCCGCAGCTCACATGGGCTGGAGAGGTAACCGGTATCAATGGCAGACCCACTGCAGGCCACAGGCCTGGAAACCTTGCTACAAAAATATAAGTGGGATAAACATTTGTGCTAATTTTGTTTTGATATAGAACATTGCAACTACCACAATTTTATTCTCTGGGGTCTCTGTTTTCCCCAAATTAATGTTTCCTGGGTTTTTACTAATATTCAGCTATAAAATGTTTATTTTAACGTGTCGTGTGCAAATAAAAAGGCAAAAACACCTTCAGCAGCGACGGGCAAGTCACAAAAGAACCCTCTTTGGTATACCATTTTAAAAAAGCCTTTATACAGTAATAATAAAAAATGATTTACTTGACAAAAGCTTGTCTATAAGCCTAAAAAATGAGTAGAATTTAGTATCAAGATTCACTCCCCTGCAGACTTAAATGGACTTTGCAGATAAGTTCAGGCTTTGTCCATTTCAAGCAGAATTCTTATAAACCTTGGCAGATTTACTCCATTTGGCAGGCTGGCTTGTACTGTACAGAAGAGATGTGTTATTTTTAACATATATGAGATAATGTGAGAAGAGGTAGTTGGAAGGTCTAAAGGTCTAGTGCCAAAGTTCAATTATAGGATGGCGCAAAAAATAAATTAACGATAAAGAGGCTTTTTAAACAATTTGTAGGAAAGAGCTTGCTGCAATGACCTCAATTAATGTAAATGTAGATAAGGTATAATGGACTCATCATGTGATCTTCAAGAGCTGATAGTTGGAATAGTTTAATATAAGATAACTAAGAGGCTGACTTGGGTGTATAGTAGCAAAAATAGTATTATTAGTAATGCAATTGCAAAATGACATTTTATTAACTGACTTCACAAGCTGCCTTGACCAAAGATTATCAGAGGAACCTTTGTTACTTATTCCCCTTTTCATTGTGTCCTTGGGGATTTAGCTTCCTGTTCTGCTTTAAAAAAAATGCCTGTCAAATAAATTATATTAATTAAGGATCATGATGGTGATAAAACACAGGAACTTAAATATATGAACTTGCTTTAGCTGTAATTTTATGCATATAAATGGCCAGCAAAGCTGCAACATACACATGCCTTTTTGCATTTCATAATAGCTATAGTAGAAAAACAAAATCTGTAAAAATCGGTGAGTGATATGAACGATAGCTGCCACAGATTCATATTTGCCATTTACAATATAGTGCACATTTTTGATCTGTCAATCTGTAACTTAATGTCTTTTTTTAGACCAAATGAAGGGCTCTACCTATAGGAAGTAAAAGCAATGAGGTGCATTTTCCTTATATAGTTATCTGCTACATATCTTTACTCATCCCTTGTACACTTTACAGAATGGTCAATGTAGTGCCCACCTATATAAGTGGTCAGTAGATTTGTGCCCTCTGCATTGGTGATCAGTGGAGAAGTAGCCAATTACATTGGTGGTTATTGGGAAAGGTGTTCCTTTATATAGATGGCAGATACATTTTTTTTTTTAGATTTTAAAGAATCTTCCCCTTATACTGTCAGTCATCGAAAAATCATTCCCTTATGTTAGCTCTTCTATGCTCAAAGACTTCAATGCCAAAACTACTGTAGGCCAGCACTGTTGAAGTGAAATCACTCTAAGCAACAATGACTGCATTACTGCTAGATTTTGCTTGCCTACTATCCAGTAGAGCTAGAGCATCTTTCACAGGTGCTGGGGTCTAGCAACACCCATGGGCAGCAATGATTGCTTGTTTTGTTAATTTATAACCCCTCAAGCAAACACTACTATAGCTAATCAACAGTAGCTGGTAAAAGTAATTAACACTATACAATTGGAGAAATGTATACATGTCAAAGAGAGTATGGAACAGCTTAAGCTGATCATTAAAAAGAATCTCAGTGATTGAATTGTGATGCTGATGCATCAGGTTACTCTAGGACTGCAGGTTCAAAAATGTACATCTATTTTTCAGGGACTTAAGAGAGAGTTCCATAACCTACTATTGGTTTCTTAATAAATCTCACATTATGGAGAATGAAGCATGAAAAATGAGGCATGGGGCTTCTCCCATGAGAATATTTGTCTTTGTTGTTTGGAGACATAAATGTAAGTTAGTGTTTTTCCTAGTAACCTAGCAGTGTCCACGAGTGTGGACCAGCTCACTCCCAGCAAGCAAGCGAGTCAAGTCCGTACCTTTGCTTAGCAGCAGTTGCAGCACTGTGCATCCAACATTACAGGCCTCTGAGTCTTCAAATGACTGTCCAGAGCAGCACTGTGCATTACAGGACTCCCAACGAGAGTCCCACAGCCGACTCACAACAACGACCGTCCAGAGGAGAGAGCACTGTGAGTGTGTACATTACATTTACAGGCCTGTGTCCTCCCCTCAGACCACCGTCTGTCCAGAGCACAGTGTGTGCATTACAGGCCTCCTCCCAGACCACCGTCTGTCCAGAGCATTGTGTGTGCATTAAAGGCCTCCTCTGACCACCAGCATCTAGACCACTTTGTGCATTACAGGCCTCCCCTCAGACTACCGTCCATCCAGAGCACTGCATGTGTGCATTAATGGCCCCCTCGGACCATCCAGGGCATCTAGGGCTCCAGAACACTGTGTGTGAATTACAGGCCTCCTCTGCCCACCCAAATCCAGAGTCCTGTGCATTACAGGCCTCCTCTCAGACCACTGCCGGTCCAGAGCACAATGTGTGCATTACAGGCCTCACCTCAGTTCATCCAGAGCACTGTGTGTGTGCATTACAGGCCCCCTCTGACCACCGGCATCCATAGCACTGTGCATTACAGGCCCCTCCTCAGACCATCATCTCAGATCACTGTGTGCATTACAGGCCTCCCCTAAGACCACCATCCAGAGCACTGTACAGCATTACAGGCCTCTCATACCACCATCCAGAGCACTGTGCAGCATTACAGGCCTCCTCAGACCACCGTCCAGGGCACTGTGCAGCATTACAGACCTTCTCAGTTCAGACCACAGTCCTGTGTAGCAATACAGCCACCGTCCAGAACACTCTGCAGCATTACAGGCCTCTCAGACCACTGTCCAGAGCACTGTGTAGCATTACAGGCTTCTCAGACCACCATTCAGAGCACTGTGCAGCATTGCAGGCATCTCAGATGACTGTTTTTAGCACTGTGCCGCATTACAGGCCTCTCAGACCACTGTCCAGAGCACTGTGCACCATTACAGGCTTCCTCAGACCACCGTCCAGAGCACTGTGCAGCATTACAGGCCGCCTTAGACCCCCATCCAGGGCACTGTGCATCATTACAGGCCTCCTCAGACCACCCTCCAGAGCACTGTGGAGCATTACAGCCACTGTCCAGAGCACTGTGCAGCATTACAGGCCTGCTCAGACCACCCTCCAGAGCACTGTGGAGCATTACAGGCCTCATCAGACCACTGTGCAGCATTGCAGGCCTCCTCAAACCACCGTCTAGAGCACTGTTAAGTATTACAGGCCTCCTCAGATCAATGTGGAGCGTTACAGTCCTCAGACCACTGTGCAACATTACAGTACTCCTCAGACCACCGTCCAGAGCACCGTGTAGCATTACAGCCACTGTCCAGACCACTGTGCAGCATTACAGCCACCATCCAGAGCACTGTGCAGCATAACAGACCTCCTCAGACCACTGTCTAGAGTACTGTGCAGCATTACAGTGAATGGCAAAAGCTCACATCATTGTATGACCTACTGCTGCTTTTTGCAGGACATACTAAAACCTTCCAGAGTGACACCATGTCCATGTCCCTGGCTATCCTTGCCCTCTTTGATCTACTCAGCAGTGGCAGCCAGCCAATAGGGGGCGCAGGGGCACCGCCCCCCCAAAAAGAAAAAGAAAAAAAAAAGATTAAAAAAAAAATCAATTTTTTGCCCACCAGGGGCGCCCGCCTCATTGGTGGCTATGGGGGGGGTGGGGTTTTCCACCCGGCAGAGGCGCCGATTGACTGCCTTCTGGGGCGTAACTGTGGCACAGAGCACTTTGCTACACCACCCCCCTTTTGTGATGCCTTGGATCATGATTGGTCCAGACTCCAGCCTGGACCAATCATGATTCAGGACATCCCTGCTGACCTCGTTGAGGGCGGTGCCGGTGCCTGCATCAGTCACTCACCGTCACCGCCCGGTCACCTTCCCGCCGCCGAAGAGGAGTCGAGAAGAAGCCGGCGCTGCCCACCTTCCCGCCGCCCGCCGCAGAAGAGGAGAGGCCAAGAGGGAGAAGCGCCGCTCACCTTCCCGCCGCCCATCACCGAACAAAGAAGAGGAGAGGCCAAGACGCCGCTCACCTTCCCGCTGGTTCCCACAGAACGAAGAGGACGGAGTCGGAGAGAGGAGAAGCCGCCGTGACTCACAGGGCTCCAGCCTCCCAGGTAAGTGCACTGCTCTCAGTCAGGCACGCACGCTAAACTCTGCATTGGGGACATCATGACATGTACACTGTTCAATGCATTGATGGGGGGCACGCACACTAAACTCTGCATTGGGGACATGTACACTGATCAATGCATTGATAGGGGCACGCTTGCTAAACTCTGCATTGGGGACATGTACACTGATCAATGCATTGAAGGGGGCACGCACGCTAAACTCTGCATTGGGGACATGTACACTGATCAATGCATTGATGGGGGCACGCACGCTAAACTCTGCATTGGGGACATGTACACTGATCAATGCATTGAAGGGGGCACGCTTGCTAAACTCTGCATTGGGGACATGTACACTGATCAATGCATTGAAGGGGGCACGCACGCTAAACTCTGCATTGGGGACATGTACACTGATCAATGCATTGATGGGGGCACGCACGCTAAACTCTGCATTGGGGACATGTACACTGATCAATGCATTGAAGGGGGCACGCACGCTAAACTCTGCATTGGGGACATGTACACTGATCAATGCATTGATGGGGGCACGCACGCTAAACTCTGCATTGGGGACATGTACACTGATCAATGCATTGATGGGGGCACGCACGCTAAACTCTGCATTGGGGACATGTACACTGATCAATGCATTGATGGGGGCACGCACGCTAAACTCTGCATTGGAGACATGTACACTGTTCAATGCATTGATGGGGGCACGCACGCTAAACTCTGCATTGGGGACATGTACACTGATCAATGCATTGATGGGGGCACGCACGCTAAACTCTGCATTGGGGACATGTACACTGATCAATGCATTGAAGGGGGCACGCACGCTAAACTCTGCATTGGGGACATGTACACTGATCAATGCATTGATGGGGGCACGCACGCTAAACTCTGCATTGGGGACATGTACACTGATCAATGCATTGATGGGGGCACGCACGCTAAACTCTGCATTGGGGACATGTACACTGATCAATGCATTGATGGGGGCACGCACGCTAAACTCTGCATTGGGGACATGAACACTGATCAATGCATTGATGGGGGCACACACGCTAAACTCTGCATTGGGGACATGTACACTGATCAATGCATTGATGGGGGCACGCACGCTAAACTCTGCATTGGGGACATGTACACTGATCAATGCATTGAAGGGGGCACGCACACTAAACTCTGCATTGGGGACATGTACACTGATCAATGCATTGAAGGGGGCACGCACGCTAAACTCTGCATTGGGGACATGTACACTGATCAATGCATTGAAGGGGGCACACACGCTAAACTCTGCATTGGGGACATCATGACATGTACACTGTTAGATGCATTTAAGGGGGCATGCACGCTAAACTCTGCATTGGGGACATCATGACATGTACACTGTTAAATGCATTGAAGGGGGCACGCACGCTAAACTCTGCATTGGGGACATCATGACATGTACACTGTTAAACGCATTGATGGGGGCACGCACGCTAAACTCTGCATTGGGGACATGTACACTGTTCAATGCATTGAAGGGGGCACGCACGCTGGTCACTGCATTGGGGACATGTACGCTGGTCCCTGCATTGGGGGCATGTACGCTGGTCACTGCATTGGGGGCATGTATGCTGGTCACTGCATTGGGGGCATGTACGCTGGTCACTGCATTGGGGGCATGGTATGCTGGTCACTGCATTGGGGGCATGTACGCTGGTCATTGCATTGAAGGGGGCATGTACGCTGGTAACTGCATTGGGGGCATGTACGCTGGTCACTACATTGAAAGGGGCATGTATACTGGTCACTACATTGAAAGGGGCATGTACGCTGGTCACTGCATTGAAAGGGGGCATGTACGCTTGTCACTGCATTGAAAGGGGGCCTGTACTGTGGGGTTTGTGCTAGGGGGCCTGTACTGTGGGATTAGTGCTAGGGGGCCTGTACTGTGGGATTAGTGCTAGGGGGCCTGCACTGTTGGATTAGTGCTAGGGGGCCTGTACTGTGGGGTTTGTGCTAGGGGGCCTGTACTGGTGTTTGTGCTAGGGGGCCTGTACTGTGGGGTTTGTGCTAGGGGGCCTGTACTGTGGGATTAGTGCTAGGGGGCCTGTACTGTGGGATTAGTGCTAGGGGGCCTGCACTGTTGGATTAGTGCTAGGGGGCCTGTACTGTGGGGTTTGTGCTAGGGGGCCTGTACTGGGGTTTGTGCTAGGGGGCCTGTACTGTGGGGTTTGTGCTAGGGGGTCTGTACTGTGGGGTTTGTGCTAGGGGGTCTGTACTGTGGGGTTTGTGCTAGGGGGTCTGTACTGTGGGGTTTGTGCTAGGGTGTCTGTACTGTGGGGTTTGTGCTAGGGGGGCCTGTACTGTGGGGTTTGTGCTAGGGGGCCTGTACTGTGGGGTTTGTGCTAGGGGGTCTGTACAGTGGGGTTTGTGCTAGGGGGTCTGTACTGTGGGGTTTGTGCCCCTCTCAGTCAGTGTATCCCATAATAGGGCCCCTGCTCCCTATTATAGGATATACTAGTACTGAGAGACCCCTTAATATTTGATATATTGGGAGAATTTGTTGACGCAAGCAAAATACAGGGGACAAAATGGGTGGAGTCTATAAGGGGTGGGGCTTCTGAGAAATGGGAGGGGTCAAAATAGAAGGGCGGGGTCTTGCGCCCCCCCATCTTAAAACTTCACCAGCCGCCACTGCTATTCAGCCACCTTGAGGACTTTAAACAGAACACAAGCTACCAAGACCTTGCCACAATTGGACAGAAAACGAAAGGGATAGTAAACCAGCGTTGTGCTTCATTATTAGATCCAACTGATGTATTTTCGCCACTTGTAGCAGCTGCTTGTTTTGTCAACCCTACTGTCTGTGAAACCCTTGTTGATGTGGGGGATGAGAGTATTCAAGAATTGCTTAAAAAGGCAGAGGAGTATGCCGTAAGAAAATCCACATTGTCCCACACACAGAGAGGGTATTCAGTGTCACAAGTGACTCCTCTAGAGGCGAGCAGAATAGAGCAAGGATTATAGTGGCACAAAATGCTTTCCTTAAAATGAATCAAAACAAATTAAAGTCTTTTATTCTCCAGGTATTTCTATTTCTAACATAAGAAGCATACCTATTACTTGTGGGTTGTGCTTTTTGTGATAGGAAGAATAAATATTTTCAATAACAGTTTTAATTGTTATTTTAAATTCATAGGAAAAATGCGTAGGGTACAAATGCCATTAGTATATGGAATTATAACAACCACCACTTTTTATCAACTCCTCTCTCTCTTAGCATTGGCAAATTTGACAATAGAGGTAAATATCACACTAATGAAAAAAAATAGATCAGTAACTATCAAAAAGGGCAGCCTTATGTCGGAGCCCTTCCCCAGGAGTCTTTTTAGGGCTCTTTCACACGGAGCGGACCGCATTGCGATCCGCTCCGGCACTTTTTTTTTTTCACGGAGCGGATGACACTTGTGTCGTCCGCTCCGTATCATCCCATCCGTCTGCGGATTATATACAGACATAATGTATGTCTATGGGCATTGCGGATGTCAGCTGATGGTCATCCGCTGACATCCGCAATGCCATTGACATACATTATGTCCGTATATCATCCGCAAAAAAATAGGACGATTTGCGGACATGCGGAACGCCCGTGTGAAAGGGCCCTTAGTGTGATATTTACCTCTATTGTCATTGCGAATACTGTGAGAGAGAAGAGTTGATAACATGTGGTGACTGTTATAATCCACACACTAATAGCATTATTGTAGACTGTGCACTTTTTCTTTGAATGTATCTGAGAATTAGAACTGTTGAAATAATAAACTGCCAGTGAACTGATTCTTATTGTAGAAATAAGCATTACCCTCGAGTATTGGTTTATTATGCTGTGCCAGACTGCCAGTGACAGTGCCTGTGCAGTGTGCTGTGTCTTTTACCTGCTGAAATGTTTTCCTGTGTTCTGTTCAGTTTCTTGAACTGTAAAAGTTCACATAAATGTGCACTGCATGGTGGTATCTACACGCACAGAGTTTTTGGTGTTTTTTTTTTTGTTACAATTCTGTCAAAAAAACAATATTCTTGTAACAAAACTTGGTTTTCCTTAAAGGGATTTTAAAGGAAGAAGGTTTTTATTATCTTAATGCATTTTATGCATTAAGATGAAAAAAACCTTCTGTGTGCAGCAGCCCCCTCAATACTTACCTGAGACCATCTTTATCCAGCGATGTTGCAGGAGTTTCTCAGCTGCCCTGGACTCCCCTCCTCATTGGCTGAGATAGCATGGCGAGATTGTCTCCTGCTGCTGTCCATCAAAGTCAGTCAGCCAATTTGGAGAGAGAGGGGCAGGGCCGGGTTGCAGCTCTGTGTCGGAATGGACACAGAGAGCTGTGACTCAGCTTGGGTGCCCCCACAGCAAACTGGTTGCTGTGGGGGTACTCAGGAGGAGGGAGGGGCCAGGAATGCAGAAGAGGGACCCGAGAATAGGAGGATCCGGGCCACTCTGCAAAACCAACTGCACAGAGCAGGTAAGTATACCATGTTTGTTTTAAGAAAAAAAAAAACGAGACTTTGCAATCACTTTAAATAAAGAGGTTATATATCCGTTAAATCTGTGTCTGTAGTGCATGTTCAAGCCTTAATACCATAAATAATAACATATTAGATTTTTCACTCCAGGAGTATATAATGAGTTTGGAAATTGAAGAGAAATGCTTAAATAATGCATTACAATTTTACTAAACCCATTATATTTTTGATGAATAAAATGCGTTTTAGCTGACTATAATGATTTTTGTCAAATAAAATGTACTGAAGATTTTAGTCGACTAAATACAACTATAAATAAAACAATTACAGATGACTAAAATGGCACTAAAACTAAAAAGGCATTTTAGTCAAAAGACCAAAGCTAAATCGAAATTTGCTGCCAAAATTAACACTGGTGTCCATCAATGATGGAAAAGACCATGTTGGGTGGATTTTAATATTTTAATTTGTCACATATGGTTACTTTTAGCAGGAGCTCTGTGGTGGTATTTTAATGCAATTTTATGCAATAAGTAGGAATTGAGGGGCTTATCTGTCCTTCAGTGGCATATGGAGGACTTTAAGAGCATATACTTTAGCTCTCTTTAAGGCCTCTTTGTGTATATAATTAAATCCAGTTAAACGCCAAGGCTTCTTATCTTTTCGACATTATTGAATGTGTCTAACAGGTGATAATTCATTTGATGATAAGACTAAACTATTTGATTGTATACATTTTATTTAAGGACAAATGAGAAATGACCTCAAAGCACAAATATGAAGGCATTTTATCATTTAATTGCTTTATAACAGTCATTAGAGTCATCTTTTTGTTCAGACAAAGCACATCTTACTTCTTTGTTGGAACTGATTAAAGAAGAAATGCAAAACCATTATAAACCCTCAATGCCAATTTTCACCATATGTTAGGTAGGTACAGGTTTTTGATCATATAGTCATATAATTCAAACTCCACATACCATGAATAAAGGTCTGAAGATTAAAATGTAATCATTTTTTTTTTTTTTTACTTCCAGACACTTTCAGTATTTTAATATTGGTTTTTGGTGACGTGCAATTTTTTTTTTATAAACTCAAAAGCTTATTCAGGATATATCAAAAATTATATAACATTACATTTTTAAGCCAAAATCGGACATTTCTTAAAATACAAACTTTTGTTTGGAAAAAGTTCTCTGTGAGCAATCCTAATCATTTTATAATATAAATAGTTACATTCTATAAAATTGGTTAAATCTATTCATATTTTTATTTTATATTGAGACAGTAATTTTCACAAATTGCATATAATTGGATGCATGGATGCTATGACGTGGTTTCTTTGCTATGAATGCTATTTTTCATCATCACTAGAATACATTTTTGTTTCTAGTCAGCTGTATCCTTACATACGATTTACATCTGTTAATGCAAAAGAATCTACCTATTTCAGAGATCAAAAAGGTACAGTATATGATGACTGCTCATATTAGATGCAAACAAGACCAACTATGAAGTATCATGGGACTTTTAGGGTGCGTTTCTTATTTCATTGAGATAATAATGATTATCATAACACAGATTATCGTTTAAAAAGGGAAATTTTATTTTCCAAAAAACTTTTATTAAATAAATGTTAAAATGCATATGAAAAAACACACATGGAACATACAAAATTCATGCCTTTCCAACAGACGAAGTGTGAGGCATGATTTCTCGAAACGCTAAAAAGCAGGTTTGGCCAAAAAGCAGGCTTCCTCAGAAAATTTTAGCGCAAGACATTGACTCTTCTATTAAATACAAAAAATATGTGTCAAATACATGGAGTAAGCAAGACAACAAATACAGAGTAATTAGCATTATGAACAGCAAACTGTATACTTTTATATTCATGCTATATTGAAAAACCCCCTCCCATAGAAACCCAGGAGAAAAACTTGATCCAAACCTGCAGATGGAGCAATTATGGAGAAACGATGTTGTAAGTGGGCCTCAGGATCTGAACACATGAACTTCCAGCAGCAAAGCAGGTGTAAGTACCAAGTACCCTGGCCTCAATGAAGGTATAAGCTTTAAACCTTTTCTTTGAAGAGATTGTCTATGACCTGTACTGTCTGCTGTGTTTTGTGACTGGGCCAAAGTTTTATTTTCATCTGTTGCTGTTTTGCACTGTGTCCCCAAAAGATATAGGTGTTCCGGTTCTGGATCACTGAAATGTACTGATTAACAGTATCAACATTTTTGTTGTATACTATATTTCTAGACTGTATTCTATGTGCACAAAAATTTGTCTTATATTGTAGTTTCTATTTGTACTTTATATCTGTTGAAAACCATTCAGAATACTTTATATAATTATCTTCTGTCATTTTGCATTATTGATGTAAGTTACGATGTAACTGTTCATGCTGTGTGGACCCCTCACCCCATGGAGTCACATTTTAATTTCATTCATCTTTCCCTGTTCCATCTGATTTGGGTATCATACCCCCTACATGTGGGCCCAGGGTATCTGTGCCATGCTGCCTGGCCGCTTGCGGGTTCTGCTGCATCCAGTCCCCATACGGACGCCCAAGGCTTCCTGGGTCTCCATGGCGACATGCCCTGTGGGATCCAGGCGCCGCCTCCTTGGCTGAGCGGCAGTGACGCACCGGGATACTGCGCACGTGGCGGGCCCCCTCTCCTCCTTCTCTCCATCTATTTTGGTTGAGTTGGGGGGCGGGGCCAGCGTGACTACGGACGTGATGTGGTTTCTGGTGGGGGGAGGTTAGCACTCTCACGTCCGCATTCTGATTGGAGCTTCATGCTCCATCAGAGTGGAGGGAGGTATTTAAGCAGCATTTGATCTCTCTTGGTGCACTTGCCCTTAACTTGCGGTCTGGATAGGACATGCTCTACCTTTACCTCTGTATGAATAACAGGTACTGTACATCCCTTTATGGGGGAGTGATGACTTTGATCAGATGACTTTGATTTGGTTGCTACTTTTCCTGCAGTACCTAATTAGATCTTTCTTATATTTTTTTAGGTGGATTTTGTCTACTTTGACTATTCCATCCCCTTACTGATAGGGGTGTTTGGACAACTATCTTGCCCATTTGGGAGGTGGCCGCATTCATTTGGGGCCATGTTTAGCTATTCTTATTTTAAATATTTTTAATGGCATACAACATCTGAGTACAATATATGCAACCATTGAATTCCCCCTGATGGTCTTGGAGATTGAGGGATCCCTGTGATCACCGTGGGATTGTGTATAAACCCTTATGAAAACATGTAATTTTGCCTATTAATCTTCTTTACCTTCACTTGCCCTTTTTGTAAGTAATTGCTGGTATATATTAAAACGATTGTAACTATTGGTATACACTTTCAACCACATGAGTGGTTTAATCAAGTCCCTTGTGTTTTCAATAGGAGCTTGCTAGCCCTTTTTTTCTCCCTCTTGGAATACTTCCCTCTGCGGGAGACCATTAGTGGCTAGCTACACCTGCTTTGCTGCTGGACGTTCATGTGTTCAGATCCTGTGGCCCACTTACAACATCGTTTCTCCATAATTGCTCCATCTGCAGGTTTGGATCAAGTTTTTCTCCTGGGTGTCTATGGGAGGGGGTTTTTCCATATAGCATGAATATAAAAGTATACAGTTTGCTGTTCATAATGCTAATTACTCTGTATTTGTTGTCTTGCTTACTCCATGTATTTGACACATATTTTTTGTATTTGATAGAAGAGTCAATATCTTGCGCTAAAATTTTCTGAGGAAGCCTGTTTTTTGGCGAAACCGGTCAAAATAATTTAGCGTTTCGAGAAATCATGCCTCACACTTCGCCTGTTGGAAAGGCATGAATTTTGTATGTTCCATGTGTGTTTTTTCATATGCATTTTCACATTTATTTAATAAAAGTTTTTTGGAAAATAAAATTTACCTTTTTAAACAATAATCTGTGTTATGATAATCATTATTATCTCAATGAAATAAGAAACGCACCCTAAAAGTCCCATGATACTTCATAGTTGGTCTTGTTTGCATATTATATAGGGATGTTGGTGCATTAATGGATTAGTACTAAAGTGGCTCCATCCTTTAAATATATTTCTGCTCATATTAGATGTTTGTCATCCTCAGTTAAAAAAATGTTAATCTAAAACAAATGAACTTGTGAGTAGAGTGTCAGAAAGTTGTCTATGTGTATTGTAATATTTTTAACTCTGCTGTGGTTGCACGTCACAATTATCTGCTAGCCTTATTGACGTTATCAAAACCCAATCCCAATATCTCATATACTGTAAACTTCTTAACATGTCAATTGTCATTTCAAAAGTAATTTTTAATGGGTTAAATCTGCAGCTTTTAATACAATAATATCTGGTGATCATATCATTAAGGTCCATGTTTGGGCACTTTCTGTTATGTCTCTCATTTGTGCTTCTGTGTTGCCCCCATCACACAGTCTTTGGATGGAGACTACAGGTGCCTAATTCAACACATATTATGCAGACATGTATCGCTTTTGTCATCATTAGATAGCTCCCCTGAAGCCTGCCGTGCATCCAGTGCCAGAGATGGTTGTTGATCTGATTGGATTAACCTAATGTTCTTTTATTTCCGTGAGCAATGAGCATCATACAATACAAAAGGGACTTTAAAAGTGCTATCTTTAGATAGAAACTATTAGACATTCATTGGATAGCAACATTTACATTGATTTAATAACTGTAAAAAAAATCATTAAAAGAGATGGTAAGATGGTAACTTTATTAACCTCAGTAAAACCTTGGTTTTAAGAGTAACTTGGTTTGAGAGCATTTTGCAAGACAAGCACATTTTTTAAAATAAATTTTGACTTGATTAACAAGCGATGTCTTGATATACAAGTAGCGTCATGTCACAATGTCATGTTCCTATGCTATAAGAGTGCTTTGGATTACAAGCATGTCTCCAGAACGAATTATACTCGCAATTCAAGGTTTTACTGTATATTCATTATATTCAATCCCCGTTAATATAGTATACTATAATGCATATAGTGGACCCCTGAAAACGAGTCCCCTCTGCTATGTTGGCTTGATCAACAAAAGCTGTGTACAATACCACTTAGAAATATACAATTAGCATTGTCTATATATTTTTAAGCAACACTGATTTACATGCCAGGAGAGGGCTCTAAGTTGTTAATGCATTTAGCACAGGGTTTTATCAGGAGTTCAGAGATTCAAACAGGCAAGGATGGATGATAACACAATGATAACAGTTAAATTCCAATTGGGAAATGTATTGGCTGCCAACCCGTGATGGTCACTGAGCTCTGCCTTGGGAGTACACAGTTGCTCATCGCAACCTGCCCAGCTGAAAACGCCTCCAGGAGGTAAGCCTACACCTCAGGAGCCGCATCAACTAGATCCTACAAGAAGTTTCTGACATCGGGCCCCCCGCCGACTCACAGAATACGTCATGCAGCCGGCTCAGAAGCAACACCAAATTGGTGCAGAAGAGACCGGACACTCTCCTCCCTCATCACAGGTGCATGGAGAAGAGAGTCAGAAGCCGCTCTCAGACATGGAGGAAACCCCTCAGGATCCCTTGTCTCCCTCAGCGGCAGACAGAGGTAAGAGAGCTTCAGATTCCCCTGCTCCCTCTCCTCCCAAGCTGCCTTCAGCAAAAAAAAAGTCACAGGGCTGATCCCCTGGGCAAAAGCTGGTCTGCATGCAGACTGCTCAGAACTTCTAGCTGCCATTCTGGCCTCTGACTCCTCTGCAACCGAGAACACTTTAAAAGCATTGCTGCTTTCTCTCCATGATGGCTTGCAGAATGAACTTAGATCCTCTATCTCGCACCTTACATATAGGATTGATTGAAGTAAAGGTAATTACCGCGCTTAATGTCCAAACCAAACAGCAGCCAACACAACACTTGAACTTGTGCAAATAATAAACCATGTAAAAAAAAATGTGCAGCGCTTAACGTGAATAACATATATTAAAAATGGTGAGCGTTAATAAGGTAACGAAGATAAACGAAGTCAATTGTGAAAAGTATAAAAATGTGATACACAGATACACAATGAATCAAAAGTGAAAAATGTCCAAAAAATGTTCTTATTGCCATAGTGACCGTGTAACCAAAATTCTTCAAACTTGTGCTGCAAAGGGTGAATATAGACAAAAATTGTTGTGACACAGTCCACCACCAATCATATGAGGAGGCTTACCGAATTAAGTGGACCCAGTTTGGCATACACCTAGTGGTTCAACTCATGTGTTGGTGTATATACACCTGGTGTACCAAGGACGATATTGAAGGGAACCTCACATTAATCTCAATCCTGGTTCCTTATATCCAACAGAGTGTGTAGAATTTATATATGTTCACCCACAATGGATCAAAGTGCTACGAAAAGGAAACAAAAATGCTCCACGTAGTGTAAAACCATAAGGGAATGGTATTTTTAAAAAATACTTATAATCAGGTAGAATAAAAAGCACTTATCTAAATAAATCTGTATACAGCTTCAATCTGCAATAGCATGGACAGGAATCAACCCAACACATCTAATTAGACATCATCTGGGGTGTGCTACTGTCGATGCCACTGCGATTAAAATAAAAAATATGACCCCAATCAAGACCTACAGCCTGTGACTCCTTTTGTCTCTGGAAAAAATTCACTTCCTGTGTCATTCCAAGATGGCGCCCGTGCGTGCCATCCAAGCCTCATTCTCACTTTGAGATGAAAATAGGTGATTAAACAAAAGCAAATGATTTATGTGGGGCTTACACTAAAGGTCATACAGGTTATGAACAGTGAAGCCTTGCTGGCTGTGAGACCTAAATGCGGCCATAACAAAGTATAGTAAAGAGAGTGGATTGTGTTCACCCACGAACCAAGCGTCGTTTCAGGTGTGGGTAGGCAGAGACTTTATGCGGTAACAGGACCACACCAAGCCTCGTTTTGAGCATAGCATCATTGCCACTGGAAGGCAGAGAAAGTCTACATAAACAAAATAAATAGTGTCCCGTATGTCAAGCCTTATGCTCAACTACACCACACCTCATTTTAATGTTATATTGTCATTACAGTACTAGGTTTAATAATAACATTATTTCTTCTCGATCAGTTAAGGGAATTTAAAGGAAATCTTTGCCACTATGGAGGTAGATTAATCTAATAATGGGCATATATCAGACAAAAAAATCCAGGACAGGCCAAAAGTGAAAACTTCACCTATTAGCCCACAAATAATGCAAGGACCAAGTAAGCCCATAACTTTAAAGAGGCTAGACAGTATAAGAAGGTCTATCAACGTTAGGGTATAGACTTACAGTATAAATTAAAAATAAATTCTTAAATATAAAAATTGGACAAAAACTTATGTGTAAAAGGTTGGATGTATGAAATATTAACAGACAAAAGAAGACGCTGGTGTAGGTCTTCATGGGTCATGACTCATGTACAACCAGATGATGAAGTTAAAAACCCAACCTAATACAACAGATATATCTAACAGTAAAGTAAATAAATAAAAAATCCTATTCAAAGTACACCCTACAAATAAGTTGACCAATATGTAATTTATGATTTATTAATAAAAGAATTGATGTCCCATTAAATGTTCATCCCAAATGGATAATAGGAACATAGTTCGTAGATTCAAAAAGTCTCAAGGCATGATACACCCCTAGTACTTGCCCCACCCCTCCATGGTGGAATGTATTTGTCAATAATGACAAATTGCGTACCTTTCGGGTCCCAATTATGATGTTATATGTTATAATGTTAAGGAACGCTATGGTTAATCACCCCTTTCTTTATATTGGCTATATGTTCATTAACCCTCACTGTGAATTAATGTATAGTTCTACCTACATACTGTTTGCCACGATTACAGGTCAATAAAAAAATAAATAAATAAATACACAATGTTCTTAGTGGAACAAGTGTAGAAATGTAAGTACGATGAGTAATGGAAAAAGTGAATTGTTGTGTTTTTCTTGTGCCTCTAGCATTATGTTGGCGCACGTTACACCTTTTACAGGGATAATAACCGGTAAGGTTATGAAAAAAGGGGGGTCTAACTGGGGAATTATTAATGTTAGGGCAAATTTTACTTTGTAAAGATGTTGTAAAGACGGTGCCCCCCTATAAATGATTTTGGCTTCATCTGGTAACTTAGGCCCCAAAATACAGTCACTTTTTAAAACATCACAGTGACTGTTGAAAATTCATTGGATATCTCTATGCTGAATGGAAAATGAGGTGAACATGGACCATTTAAACATATCTTCATTTGTCTGACGGGGTTTGTCAGTCAGAAGGGACTCTCTGTCAACAAATTCCTCACCCCCAACCTAACTAACTCTTTCAACCATGGTATGGCCACAGGAAACATCCCTAAAGAATCCCTCAAAGCTATCATCGTTACCATCCTTAAACTGTGCAAATCGCCAGAAAACCCAGCTAACTATAGACCAATATCACTCCTCAACACAGATCTCAAAATATAAGCAAAAGCCCTAGCCTCACGCATTTTGGTATTCATCCCTACACTAGTGTACTCTGACCAAGTGGGCTTTGTTCCACAATGCCAAGCCTCAAAGGGAACCAGATGGTTCATCAGTCTCATCCAATGGCCTAAACACCACGGGCAGCCTTTTTTGCTACTGTCATTAGATGCAGAGAAGGCATTCAACAGGCTATACTGGTATTGGTAGGCAATATATTTACAGCTATTTTAGCCCTCTACTTCCAACCATCTGCCAAAGTCTGGATTTCAGTAATCATTTAAAACTCACTCAACATTACCAATGGCACAAGACAGGGCTGCCCTCTATCTCCATTAATATTCGCCATTGTAATGGGACCCCTCATGGAAGCTATTCGGGTACATCCGCAGATCACAGGCCTTTGAGTAGGTCGCACTACCCACACTATCAGTCTAAACGCCGATGATGTGATAATTGCAATGACCAACCCCACCTAATCTCTTCCAGCCCTTCATGACCTCCTTACCAAATTTGGTCAAATCTCCCTATATAAAGTCAACTGTGCTAAGTCTTCAATGCTTGGCATTTGTTTAGACCAAAAAACAAAACAAACTATCTCAGGCGTTCCCCTCTTCCCATGGGCCCCCCTATGTACCTCATTACAATCTGTTTGTGCCTTATGAGCCGGAAAAATAGCTATTTCTAAAATGTTCCTTTTGCCCCATGTATTTTCTTTCTTCCAATCCCTCCCAGTCGCAATCTTGTACACCCAACTAACTGTACTCCTACAGTCCTTCAACACCTTTATTTGGGACAGCAAACACCCCAGAGTATATCACTCTACGTACCCCTACAGTAAAGGCTGCAATGGGAGCACTGGACATTCAAAGCTACTAAAAAGCCACCCTGTTGACCCAAGCCAAGCATTGGTGAGTTTATGATTCTTGCCCGCCCTGGGCGCACATTGAAGGAACATATTTCTCACATTCTACTAAACAAGTGCTGGCTGCACTCTGCCTACAAGCCAACCCACCACACTCCTTTCTCACACTGTAAAAGCTACTACCAAAGTCCGGAGGGCTATACTCCAGCAAGCCAGAGGCCTCCCAAAGTAAACCTTAACACTACTCCTTCTCCTTCTATCTACCATGGAACTTACCTGTGAGGAACTTTCTATATCCTCATGGATCAAAGCTGGTATTCACACCATCAGGGACAGTGGCGGCCTGTCCATTGGGGGCGCAGGGGCGCCTATCCATGCATCCGGCCCCCTAATCTACATGCAGGGTGCTGGACGCATGTATTCCAATGGGGTTTTTTTTTTGAAGCACATGATTAGAGCCAGAGGCTCTAATAGGTTTCAAAAAAGGGTGGGCTTGGGGCACAGAGCACTGCGCCCTGAGCCCACCCAGTTGTGTGACAATAGCGAATTAATATACGGATTCTCCTCCGGGCCAATCGACAAGCGGGTCCCGAGACCCGTTTCCCAATTGACCGAAAGGAGAAGCCATGCTATTGGCCAAGGAGGAGGGGAAGGGAGGAGATGCAGGGGAAACCCAACCTACGGAGGAGACTGATGGGGAAGCTGCCCCTGCCACTGCCTGCCCTCCACATGTCAGTCCAGGGTGAGTGAGCTGGCAACCTGGCGTGGCTATGGTGTGCGGGCCGCAGCTGGTGTGGTCTGTAGTGGAACAATATGGACTCCCAAATATCAAACAAACTGCCAAACTGTGGATGTCGTATACCTACTAACATGTACTTGCAATGCCTTGTATATTGGCAAAACAAAAAGACACTTTTGGAAAGTGTGACATTATGATCATGTTCACTTGCTTTTTTACCACAATTTTGACACCAGTTCAATTAAGTTTTACACCTTGAAACATGTATATAAAACAAAAGAGGCACTGACATAAACAAGCTCTTTCTGCAGCTTGAAACTTTAAGCCAATCTTATAAGTCTATTCGTTAGGTTTAAGTGATCCAAAGGAGCCTTGTATTTTCCCCATTTTCTTGGCTGCTATACAATATTCATTAATGAGTTTGGCACCCCAAGTGGATACTGGTGGGGGGTCCATCAGGGGTGATGTCAACTGTAAAAATTACTGCAGTCCTCATATTGTGTTTATGTATAATGAGGTTTACGTGGTCTGTGGCATGAGAGTAGACAAGGAAGCCAAATAGGACAATGGCTTGGAAAGGCTGCCAAACAGGACTTCTTTAAATGTTTTAACGTGCGATATATAGAAAAGTTGTCTTTTCTTTGTATTGATCTATTATCATGATATGTCTGATCTTGTCATTTTAACACAAATAAGCATATACAGTTGTCATCCCTTTATTATATATAAAGCCCAGTAGCATCGGAGCTCTTAGAATGGCACTTACGGTCTGATCATATGCTAATTGTAGGACATTTTGTAGCATTTCTGATTTTTGTTATTCTATTATATAAAGTTAGTACAAATTTGAGATCTTTTTGTATACAGGTGAGGATATGGAGCATATACAGTTGTCATCCCTTTAATATATAAAGCCCAGTAGCATCGGAGCTCTTAGAATGGCACTTACAGTCTGTTCATATGCTAATTGTAGAACATTTTTTTAGTATGTCTGATTTTTGTTATTCTATTATATAAAGTTAGTATAAATTTTTGTACAGGTGAGGATATGGAGCTAATTTGAAATACAGAATGAGCACTGTCATAGTTAGTTTATGTTCTGTTTATATATTTTATGTAACATACTGGTTTATACCCTGCATGTTTTGTCTAAATCATTTTATTTAACAGCCCCTCTGAACTCCTAATGAAGCCATGTGTGAAATGCGTCAAGTACCCTGTCACGTGAATCATTGTTGCTTAAAGATACATGGATGATGCTAAGTGGTATTGTTAACTGTTTCTTTTGATCAAGCACACATAGTGATAGGCACTAGTTATCAGGGGTATGCATTATAGTTTACAATATTAGTAGTCATTAAATATAATGAATACAGTATATATAATAAATACATCTTTTTAATGATTTCTATATTTGTATTTATTAAATAAATATAAAGGTTACTGTCCACGAGCACCTTTAGACTCTAAAAGCATAAACATTGTTTAAAGGGGAGCTATATTTTCTAGTGCTTTTAGACATGTGTGAAAGATCAACTTTATGTAAACAGTCCTATTAATGGTAATGTTGTTAAGATCATTGCTTCTCTGTACAGTTTGTATTATCTATAACCTGTACAGGGGCAGCCTTTTTGACTCATTTTTCTCACTCTGGATTGAAAACAATTGACTATAGTAAGGATTGGTAGTCAGATACCATGTGATCTAGACAAGAAACCTTTTAACTCAAACTAATAATGTGATTTTGTAATGCTTAGATGTTGCCTATTCATTCTCATTAAGTGTGAATTCTAATAGGTCTAATTTAAACATGTAAACATCAGTCTAAGGCTCCATGCACACAGGGCGTCATAAAAACGTGCTCCAAAGCTGTTTACATAACGCCGGGAAACAGCAGCTGTAAAAACGTGCTTTCAGTAGCTTTTTCTACTAGCGTTATTGCACGTTTGGCCACAGTAGCTGTTAGCAGCGTTTTTTTCTGCCTCCATTCAAAATCAATGGTTCCCTATGGGAGCCTATTGATTTGAATGGAAGTCACACCGCAGGTCGGATCAGGGTGATCCGACTTGCGGTGCGACCTGCACTGTGAGAATCTTGAGGGGGAACTCCACGCCAAAATGGGGAAAAAAACGGCGTGGGGTTCCCCCCCAGGTTCCAAACCAGGCCCTTCGGATCTGGTATGGAATTTGAGGGTAGCCCCGCGCCGAAAAAACGGCGTGGGGTCCCCCCCAAAATCCATACCAGACCCTTATCCGAGCATGCAGTCCGGCATGCCAGGAAAGGGGAGGGGACGAGCGAGCGGCCCCACCCCCCCTGGATCATACCAGGCCACATGCCCTCAACATGGGGGGGTGTGGGTGCTTTGGGGCAGGGGGGGCTCTGCACCCCGCACCTCAAAGCACCTTGCCCCCATGTTGATGAGAACAAGGGCCTCATCCCCACAACCCTGGCCGGTGGTTGTGGGGGTCTGCGGGCAGGGGGCTCATCGGAATCTGGAAGCCCCCTTTAACAAGGGGGCCCCCGATCCCGGACCCCCTCCCTATGTGAATGGGTATGGGGTACACTGTACCCCTACTCATTCACCCCATAAAATGCAGTGTATGGAAATAACGACAGGAGACGTTTTGGAAAATTTATTAAAAATCTTCATCCGGCTCTTGTCCTCTCCGGGGGTCTTCTCCTCTCCGAGGGTCTTCTGCTCTTTTGCTGTCCGCCCTTCTTGTCTTCTCCTCTCCGGGGTCTTCTGCTGTCTTCTACTGACGTCATCTGTGACACAAGGGGGCGTGGTCTCCCGATGACGTCATCTGGCGACCACGCCCCTAATGGCTATATAATAAGCTGCAGAGACCAGAGGCCAGCATTATCGCTGAAGACGTCGGAGGAGGAGGACCGGAGGAAGAAGGACAACCGACAGCCGACAGCAAAAGAGCAGAAGACCGGAGAGGAGAAGACAAGAAGATTGGACAGCAGAAGGGCGGACAGCAGAAGACCCCCGGAGAGGAGAAGACAGCAGAAGACCCCCGGAGAGGAGAAGACAAGAAGGGCGGACAGCAAAAGAGCAGAAGACAGCAGAAGACCCCGGAGAGGAGAAGACAAGAAGGGCGGACAGCAAAAGAGCAGAAGACCCTCGGAGAGGAGAAGACCCCCGGAGAGGACAAGAGCCGGATGAAGATTTTTAATAAATTTTCCAAAACGTCTCCTGTCGTTATTTCCATACACTGCATTTTATGGGGTGAATGAGTAGGGGTACAGTGTACCCCATACCCATTCACATAGGGAGGGGGTCCGGGATCGGGGGCCCCCTTGTTAAAGGGGGCTTCCAGATTCCGATGAGCCCCCTGCCCGCAGACCCCCACAACCACCGGCCAGGGTTGTGGGGATGAGGCCCTTGTCCTCATCAACATGGGGGCAAGGTGCTTTGAGGTGCGGGGTGCAGAGCCCCCCCTGCCCCAAAGCACCCACACCCCCCCATGTTGAGGGCGTGTGGCCTGGTATGATCCAGGGGGGGTGGGGCCGCTCGCTCGTCCCCTCCCCTTTCCTGGCATGCCGGACTGCATGCTCGGATAAGGGTCTAGTATGGATTTTGGGGGGGACCCCACGCCGTTTTTTTTCGGCGCGGGGCTACCCTCAAATTCCATACCAGATCCGAAGGGCCTGGTTTGGAACCTGGGGGGGAACCCCACGCCGTTTTTTTCCCCATTTTGGCGTGGAGTTCCCCCTCAAGATTCTCACAGTGCAGGTCGCACCGCAAGTCGGATCACCCCGATCCGACCTGCGGTGTGACTTCCATTCAAATCAATAGGCTCCCATAGGGAACCATTGATTTTGAATGGAAGAAAAAAAACGTATAACGTGGCTTAACGCACGTTAAGCAACGTTATGGAGCCTTATGGAGCCTTTAGCAGCGTCAGACGTTTTTTGCAGCTTGACGCTGGAGCTCCTGAACCCACAGTTCCTGGGTTTTTTTTGGAGCTGTAAAACGCCTATGCCACTTGGAGCTCCTAAAAGCTCTATGTGTGCATGAGGCCATAGAATAACATGGATGGGCGTTCTGCAGCTGCAAAAAAAAACGTCTGACGCTGCTAACAGCAGCTGTAAAAACGTCCAGTGTGCATGAGGCCTAAACATCATCACTATTTAACAAGCTTCAAGCATCATCGTAAGCACTAGTCTGGAAATGCTGAATACACATCTTATTGCCCATTCATACTTTATGGTGCTATCTGACTGTGCAGCAACCCATGTCTGTTGGCAAGGTTCACTGAAGTACCATTCATTCTGAACTAATCACGCCAATGCATGAAACGCACATTACCGCACCACAATAGGCCCTTAAAGGTTACCTGGCTGTTATGAAAGAAACAATGAGGCTACTACTACTGACACATCTTCAGGTTGCCTGGCTGTCATGTTGACCCTCTAGCTTTAACACTTTGTAGTTGATTTACTAAAGGTAAATAGGCTGTTCATGTTGCAAGGAAAATTACACTTTGCAATGCAATTTACCCTTTGCTTAGTGAATGAGCTGAAACTTTTTTTGTGCACATGATTGGGTATCCTTTGTAAAGTGAATTTTGACTGCGTTTACTAAGCTAAGGGAAAAATCCTTTGCAAAGTAAGCAGATTATTTGCCCTATGTAAACCAAACCCTTTGAGTCGCTAACCTAACACAAGCATGCAGATATGGATTTCTTACTTTATTTTGACGTTTCTGATCTGCACACTTGTTCTGGGTCAGTGACCTAGAAGTCATAAAAGCGTAGGAGCTAACAAAGGCAGCCTCAATATTTATTTCATGACAGCTCTAATTTAATGGGTATGTTTGTATAGCATTAAAAAACATTTTTAGCAGGCTTCAACTGGTACAACCAGTGACAAATTCAGCACTGTTGCAGGGTCCAAGTGTACATACATAGTTGGTAAGGTTGAATAAAGACAATAGTCCATCCAGTTCAATCTGTGTGGGTGTGTGTTTGTGTAGATAATTATTTCCTATATCCCTGTATATTGTGTTTGCTAAGATGCACGTCCTAGAGGCTTCTAAAACTATCAATACTTCCTGTTGACACCACTCATTGTGGAAGAGAGTTCCACATCCTTACCTCCCTGACAGTGAAAACCCCCCCATGCAGCTTAAGGTTAAATTACTTCTCTTCCAATCTCATTGTGTGGCCCCTTGTCCTCTTAAACTCCCTGAGACTGAATAGTTTCCTATCTACATTGAGATAATACTCTATATTGCTATCATATCTCCTCTCAAGCATCTCTTCTTCAGGGAGAATAAATTTAACGCTCGTAGTCATTGCTCGTATTTGAGGTCCTCCTGCCCGCTTATTAATTTTGTTGCCCTTCTCTGAACTCTCTTCAGTTCCAGCACAACCTTTCTGAGGATTGGTGACCAGAACTGGATGGAATACTCCAATTGCGGCTGAAACAGAGTTTTATAAAATGGTAGAATAAAATGTAGTAGTAATTTTTAATAGCCACTTACTGTATATTTGCAAATACTGTTTAATTATGTAGCAATATCACATCTCACAATGGTTATTGGTCAAAACATTTTGCAGGGGAACTCTTCTTCCTTGGGACCAACGATAAACGGGCACATTTAATTTAGTATATTATTCATCAATAATAGTATAGAGGTCTGTACTTTGGCCCATACACATTTAAAATGACACAAATGGATAATGATCACAGGGTGTTTACACATCAGGGTATGTACAATAAATAATTATATGCACTTATGTATAACACAAAACATTTACTTAGTGCTACATGTAAGTATTTAATATGATTTATTGTACATACCCTGATGTGTGGGCGTCTTGTGATCACTATCCATTTCTCTTTATATTCTGTGATTGAACTAGAATATCCGTTAACTAATTGTATTATGGTATAGATCATGTACAGATCTCTATACTATTATTAATGAACAATATACAGAATGCCATATAAACTAATCACTGCTGGTCCTAAGAAAGTGGATTTCATCTTTGAAACTCATCAAAAAATAACCACTGTG
This sequence comes from Pelophylax lessonae, assembly GCF_965119305.1. Taxonomy (NCBI): domain Eukaryota; kingdom Metazoa; phylum Chordata; class Amphibia; order Anura; family Ranidae; genus Pelophylax; species Pelophylax lessonae. The sequence continues at coordinate 690,128,954 of NC_138768.1, forward strand.
AATTGTTATATGGTTAAAAATTGTCTTCTGACAAAATTGGCCCTCTATTGTGTACCTGCCTATCTGAGTTAGGGACATCAGATTATAAGATTCGCTAGGGCAGGTCCTGATGTGAATGGTTTCCCTCTATAAACTACTGATGTAGATATAAACACTATATAAATACGGGGAGAAAAATCATCTATTAAAATTGACATATATAACTGATATAATTAATAAATATTTCTGAAACCAGTGCAGAAAATGTCTTTGATCACTGGAAGGACGTAGTGTAGACATAGCAAATTCAGCTTAGGATGCAGTTTCTAACAGTTTTTCATTGAGCCACTAGTGGGAGCTCTGGCACACAGAAGTCAATAAACCAGAGCATAAACAATCTTTATATGTGTAAAAGTGAATTATAGGCATGCTAATATTAAATCAAATTTAGCACACTGAAGTGAAAAAAAAAACTTTAATTACACTTATCGTTTAATAGATCAGTACAATGTACTCTGACCTGAAGCTTGAAGAATATTCCTCTGTAAGGTAATTTTAATAAGCTGCCCTATTTATGACAAAGTAGCTCATGCATCTTTTCTAAGCATTGAGCTTCACTCGTCTGCTTGCCACTTATGGGGTGCTATTATTAATGAATGGAATTGCAAGGATGTCACATGTTTTTTGTGTGTTTTGTAATGTGCGCATTTACAATAGAGTGAATACAGCCTAATTGTAGAGTAGTGGAGATGCCTATTAGCTCCTCCTTCTCTTGATGCATAACCCATAGATTAGGTTTAGGTTGGCAGTGTGATAACCTCTCTCAGTGGTGTGTCTGACAGCATTTATGGGTTGCTATGTCCCCTGTAGGCTGCTCAGCTAGCTCTGTTCTTATAGAAAGTAGAAGTAGAAAAATCTGTAATAGGTATTTCACATTGATCACTTTGACACACTGCTATTGTTATTCAGTAAAAAGTAAATACATGTACAAATTGTTCAGTATGAATAGGGGAAACGTGAAACAGTCTGGAGGTCATTGGTATCTTCTATCTTTAAAATGTAAAAAATTAAAGAGCCCATATAATTATCCTTGAAACAATAGCTGATAAGTATTCATTTTAAGGCACAGGCTAGGTTTTAAGTGTCAAGTGGGGGTTAGGTTAAAGCTCATTTCGGGGAAAAAAAGAAAAAAAATCCAGTACATCTCTGCAGTACGTGGTTTATCCCTTTAAAGACCCTACAAGTACAGAAAACATTGTCTGATCTAACAGAAGTGCACTCAGCTCCTTTCTGGACTAAAATCGCAAAAAGGTGTCAGCCCAGGCTAATTATATTTCAAATGTCTGTATCCCACCCTCTTCTCTACAACATAGGGGAACATTGTTCAGTAGTCCATTATGAGTATCAGACGGACACATTGAGATGGCACAGGAAGTGTATACAGGAAAGCTCTACATTTCTAACATGGTTACTTTTTACAATTATGGAACAGATATAACCAAATTCTTTCAATGCTATACATCATCAACAAAAAAGAACAATCCCCACTGGGTGATCAATGCATATTTCAGGAATTTTATCAAACATTTTTTCCTGATTACACCCTTTTTTTGCTCTGAAGAAATAGCTGTTTGTTTGACCATGTCCTGTGCAGGCAGATTCTGAATAGGAGACACTGGTTCATTATAATCACCTTGTGCACTCTCAAAGTTCTGATGAGAAAGGTTGCAGTGTCTGCATCCCTCTGGAAGTATTTAACCCTTGGAGGGTATTTGCAAAAACTAAGATTTATATTGCTGGGGGTGCCTAAAATTCAAATTAAAACAACAAAGACATACACTAGGTGCTCACCCTGCTTAGGGCCCCCTTACAGTCCTATGAGCATTTAGTATTATGGGGACATTGTGATGGTACGAATAGTCAAGCAGCCTCTCAACAGAGGAGGGTACCCAATGCAGTACCGAGGGGGATTAAACCCGGGACCACCAATGTATAGATCCCAAGTGAGAAATTCTGGAACAGAAATCCCTATCAATATGGATCATTGGGAAAACTACAAAAAAAAAAGAGAGAGGAAAAAGAGGAGATTTAGAAAAAGGATGAGAGAAAACTAGCATCTGGCATTTTTAATTTGAGCAATGTGGAATGGAAGAAGAATTAAAGGTTTTAGACTTGGGATTGAAGTTTATACCATGTGCATGCTTGAATAAATTTGATACATATATTGATGTTAATAAATTTGTATGCAAATTAAATATTAAAAAGTTCTTTGAGTTGAATAAGGTAAATAATGACAAAAGTGAAGGGTTATTTTACATGCATAGTAATTTAAGAAATTCCTCCGTGTTTAACCCCAAAAATAAAGGTAATGAATTTCTAGAAAGTTTTTAAAACTATGGTTGAAAATGACATAGGAAAAATAAACACCAGGCAGAGCAGGAGGAAGGAATCAAACAACCTATTAGGAAAAGAAGGCACATATAAAAAATTGTCAGGTAATCCTACGAGAAAATTAAAACATAAATCGAAAAAACTAGTTAAAAAGGGTAAAGAATTAGGATTCTAAAAGATAAGGAGGCCAAATATTTGATACCCAAAGCCCCCAAAATGACAACGAAATATTACCTCCCCAAAATACACAAAAATAAAAAAATAATAAACCCCGGGGAGGCCAATAGTAAGTGGTGTAGAGTCTCTGTTTTCTAGAGTAGGAGAGTATATAGATTTTTTTCTACAAGATATGGTCATGAAAAATGAAGCCTTCTTAAAAGATGGTGGAGAACAGATAAAAATTTTGGAACCCCAATCCTTTTTTGAAAATAGTTTATTATGCATGATAGATGGTAATGTTCTATATACAAGCATCAATCAAAGGCCATTAAAGGGGTGTTGGAGAATAGGTCAAAGATAAAGAAAAGCAGAGGGAATTTATTTTGAGTTTCTTAAAGTTGCAGATGGAAAATATTTTTTTCTGGTACTATAAAGAGTTCTTTCAACAATTAAATGGTGTAGCCATGGGAGCCAAATATGCTTTGAGTGTTGCAAACTTAGTAATGGTAAAGTGGGGAAAATACCCTGAACTAGCATTATACAAAAGATATATAGATGATATTATAGTTGTATGGGAGGGGTCTGAAGATGGTTTGAGGGACTTTCTAAAGACCATAAATATTAATAAATCTAATCTCAAAGTTACAGCAGATGTTCATAAGGTCCAGCTGAACTATCTGGACCTCCATCTATTTAAAGTAGGGAATAGAATTAGTACCAAAACACACTTCAAAGACACCGATTGTAATAGCTACATTCCTTCATCCAGCTGTCACCATCCAAGATGGATATACAATAAACATTGGAGCCAATTCACAAGAATAAGAAGAAATTGTGAGTGAGATTCTGATTTTAAAAATCAGACAAATATGCTAGTCGATAGATTTCGGGAAAAGGGTTATGAAAAACCTTTTCTGCAGAAAGAGAGAGATTATGTCATTGAAAAAGGAAGAATGCCCCTTTTAGAGAATAGAAAAATAAGGAACAAAGAAAGAAAATGGGTTCATCACCAATTTTAACACTGACTCTAAACAAATAGAGAAAATAATAAAGAGACATTTGCCTATTTTATTAAAGACAAGACAATAAAAAATATATTGCCCAATCAACCAATTTTTATCTATAGAAAAAATAAAGATTTAAGAAATTAGATTGTACATAATGTGGTAGAGCCCCCCCAAATTCCCAAAATGTTTTTTGAATTGAAGGGATTTCATAGGTGTAATAGATGTAAGGACTGTAAAGTCACTAAACGAGAAAAGAGAAAATGAAAATTTAAATCTACCTTCACGAAAAAAGAATATGACATTAAACAATGTATCACGCGCGACTCCACTGGTGTTGTGTACCTTTTGGAATGCTCGTGTCACAGACAATATATTGTAATAACCACTGGGAAATTAAGTGTCAGATTAGGAGAACACATAAAAAACATTAAAAAAGGTCTGGACACCCATAGTGTCTCCAAACACTTTGAACATAACAGGGATCCAAATTCCTCATTGGAGAGGTACAGACATACAAAAAAGAGGTCTCCCAAAGAGAAACAAAATGGATTTATGAAATGAGCAATTTGCAACTAAATGGTATGAACATAGAAATAGAATTAAACTGTTTAATTACCATTTTTTAAATATGATAGATTCATATGATCACATCAATAATTAAAATAGCAAAGCAAAAATAAAGTTTAGAGCAGAGTAGTCCCTTAAGTTGGTGAACTGTCTATTAATTACAGCCATATGGTATAGATATAGAGATGTATTAAAGTAGACAATTCTGACATGAAGGATTGGGATAGATATGCATTTTTTAAATAAAAAATAAATAATAAAAATATAATTTGGGGTAGAGTTGTTTTTTAAGCTGATGAACTGTCTCTTTAAATCTCTGTGACCAAATTATGTTTTTTATAACACATTAAAACAAATCGTGCTACATTGTATAAGGATAATAGTTCAATAGACAGTTTATGATAGAGCAGTTAATATCAGTTTTTTAGTTGTATGTGAGTCTTGAAGCAATAGACAAATTGTATTTAAACTGCATGTGATGGCGAATACTCCCCCACCGAGTGAAGAAGTCCAATGACGAAACGTGCGTAGGGTGCGAGTTGGAGGGTTCACCATTACAGTGGGGTCGGCTCACAACAGTTGAGGAGTCGGAGCCAGCCAGCACATGATTAAATGCTGTTTATACTCGTGTCAGTGGAAACACTTTTAAATGTGTGTGCATGTTCTTTTTAATAAAGTGGGAACAGTTTTAAATGCTGAGTTTTTTTCTCTTTCATTGATTTTCTCCTCGCCTGGAATATCCATTGAGAGTAGGGGAATATTGCATTAAACGATCAATCAAGAAATCTGCAGATGATCATTCCTTGTAAGGAAAAACACCCGCTTTGTTGGTTTATAATATTACCAGTCATTTCATCTAGTAAGTAATTTTAACATAAGCGGTGGCGGACTATTCACTTGATGTGGTAACAACACTTGAAGATAAGAGGAATACACAACTTTTTCACATCAACCTCATATACTTTTGGCACTTTTTCTTTATATGAACAATTTTTGATATTTGGGACTGTGAACAGAAATTATTGAATTATTTACATGTGGGAACTTATGGAAGCACTACAGCACTTTTTTTGCTACATTTGTTGCATGATATGTTCGTTGAAATTTTTTAATTCATTTTATATGTGGGTACTGGTGGAAGCACCATAACATTTTTTGCCACATTTTGTATATATGTTTGTTGAAACACCTTTGTTTAGCATTTTTTATGGTATTAATATAATTCGGTCAATAATATTAGCACTTTAAGGATTGCGAAAGATGTATTATGTCCAGGTTCAGAGAAGCAGTGACTGCATCCCTGTGAGGCTTGCTGCATCCGCGGGGAGTACTTGTGAAGATCACTGGGCCCACTGCTAAGAATTCTTTAGTGCACCACCGAGAGAGCTATCAAAGACGCTGGGGGTTCTGGGACACGCGTTTCGAAGGCAGAACATGCCTTCTTCCTCAGAGAGGAAGACTGAGCTACAACTTCTATGAATAAAATAGGATATATGAATGGAGGACAGGCAGATGATTTGTAGGTTTGCCCCTTAGATTCATAAATCACATTTAATTCATAGTTCTAGCACAGCTTCTGTGAATAGAGCAGCTGTGCCGAAATGGCAGATATAGTTGGGCTCACTTGATGAGAGCCTGAGAACCCTGGAACTGGCCGAATTTCCATCTATCTATGGGCAGGCTGGTTGTACTGAAGTCAATTCATCAATCAATTTCAGCACAACCAGCCTGTTGGTTTTTTTTTTTGCCTGAACACTGCTGAAGCTGTAGCCGTCAGCAGTGATCATTGTATTCTGCTGATGGGGAACTCTTCCCACGCTTCCCACTGGCAGAACACAATAGCACTGTGGGGGGGATTCACCCATCAACATCATGGTTGAAGGAAGTAAAATTGCATAATGTATTGCCTGCTTTAGTTGGATTTACCCCCCCGAAACACATTGGGCTGGAAGGAGGGGGGCACAGGTGGAGGAGGATTTCCCATAAATGAAGAAGCATCTGCACAAGGGACACTGGCTGTAAGTTATGTCCCTTGTGCTGGTTTGTCTGTTTATTATTTTGGCTGCACTTAGACTTAATGTGGTTGTAAACCCTTACATTTATCCAGTGACTGGCCTCAGGTGATACACAGAGAATAAACAAATCCTCCTACATTTTTTGTACTTGTTTATCTGCAATTTTTTCTTCTCTACATCCCTTCAAAGTCTAGAGTTTATCAAGCATGTCTGAGCTGTCATAAAAAAAAAGGGATGGAGAGCTGAAATTACACTCTGCACAGCTCAGTGAGAAGAACTGTGACAGCCAATTGGAGGGAAGGGACACACCCCCCTTGGCACAGCACACATGAACAGAGCTGAGACTGTCAATAAGATGCAGATCCTTCCCCTTTCACTTTTTTTTTTCTCTTGGTGTCAAGAAAACTTGTCAGAAGTGATTCTTGCTGATAGCAGAGGAATGAAGCAGCAGAGTGAAATTACACTTAGTGCTCCTAATTGAGACAAGTACACACTAAGGGATATGCCTAGTTCATATTTCATGTCTAAGTTTTACAAACATTTTAAAGGTGATGGATAGGCACATTTTCTTATTCTAGAAATGGTCAGCTTACCTGTTTATATTAAATCACAAGTGTGCAGTCCATGTGCTCCAACCATGTAACAAAGTACCAATTAGTATAAATAGTTGAAGAACATGCTCTTACCTCCTTTATGACCAAAGGTTTTTGAAGCCCAGACCAAATTTAGCAATTTCAGTATACATCAGGTAAAAAAAAACAAAAAACAGAGAACATTAATCTGTAAGTTACAGATGCTAAACTCACAAGTTGCTACACGTAACAATAACCTCAAGTGATAATACTACATATTTAATCTAATCAAAACCCTGTAGTACCATCAAAACATTCTCAAAGTAAGGCTGGGTTCACACTTATGCGAATTGGATGCGTGCTTCTCTGCATCCAATTCGCATGCCAGGAGAGTTTAAACCGCTCTCAATGGATCCAGTTCACACACCTCCGGGGCGGCCGCAGTCCATATTGGAAAAGGGTCCTGCATGTCCTGTGGTCTGTTTCAGGTCCAAATTCAGGCAAAAATTGGGACCTGATTTGCACCTAAAACGGAGAACAGGGACACACCGAACCCCCTGCTGTGAGCCATGGCCACAGCTTGCGTAAACCCAGCCTTAAACAATGGCTCACAAATTACTCTAACCTGTAAAAAGCTATAAATAGGTATCCCAAGGATTACTGGGTTTCTGAAAACTAAGTGTTAGGAGGGATCCAAAAAAGTAAAGTGCTTATGTATTCAGTTTATGTATATGTAAAGTACTTATGTATTCAGTTCATGTATATGTAAAGTGCTTATGTATTCAGTTAATTTTTATTTTAACTTCTTTATTGTCCCAAAAGCCCATGATCAAAAACTTAAAGGGTAACTCCACTTTCGTGGGGAAAAAAATAGCAAATAAAGAAAAAAACAATATAGCGTATACAATTGCGACACAAATCATATTGTTATTGAATGTTATTAAAAATTACCTTTCCTTTCCAATCAGCAGCTGTTGTAATTTTCTGGAAATGCAATGCAATATGGTTACCTGGAGGTGTTCTGTACACAGAATGTGTACTGACCACACCCCCAGAAACATCATTTTCTGCTTGTGTGATTAGCTCACTGATTTTCCCAGAAGTCTGCCTAAGATACAAGTCAGATTTCAGGCATCAGGCAAAAAGAAACAAAAAAAGGGCGCACCGGCCTAGCGCATTATCCTCAATAATAGGCTTTATTAGTACAACATATAAAATGGCTACTCACAAACAAAGGTAGAAAATAGTCATATCAAGCTCAATCGCTCCAGTGTCAGGAATAGTCCATGTATTAGTCCATAATCCTGTTATGATGACGGCTGACGTGTTTTGAGGCTCAGCCTCTTCCTCAGAGCCACCTTCAGGCATCCCCTGCAACAAAAATGTCATTTTTGGTGAGATACTTCCAACAGGAACACGTCTAAAGGGATGCAGGCCCAGCAGATTTCCTCATTAGAGCCCTGCAGCTGCCACAGCTTATACATAATTATGAAACCACTCCCATTAGACCCACTCAGCACTAAGGCACAGAGGAACAATGATTTCTTCAGAATAACAAAAGGTAGGAATCTGGAACAAAGTTTGTTAAAATCCGTGTAATGTAAAGAGATCACCCAGAGGGGAATGTTTTTTTCTCACAAAAGTGGAGTTACGCTTTAAGGATCCTGAAGCTTAAACTTAAAGCAGTTTTAAACCTAAAAACAAAAATGTAATATATTGCAGCTTACCAATCAGTAAATACGGTTGCTCCATTTATTTTATTTTAGGCTGTTTTGAATGGGGTCAAAACGACATTTGATTTTGTTTTCGACCACAGTGACAAGAAAATTTAAAGAGCATGATAGAAATTTTTTCTCGAATTAACACATTTTTAAGTCGGTAAAGTCGAGTCGTTGAATGTACTTAGAATTTTCATATGGATTTTCACATATTTGTGAAATGTATATTTCACAAACATTTGTTTTAAAATCTATTAGTGTATGGCCAGCTTTAGGGTGTCTTTGCTCTGAATGGAGGAGCAATGGAGACACCTTTGGACAGCAGGGTTGTTATCCTGCAGAAAGAGTTATGTTAGATGCACTGGCAGATTTAGATGGACTTGATTAACAAATTAAACCCAAACTCCAAACACTTTTTAGGCAGTTACAGTAACAGTTTTTTTTTTTTTTTTACTTTTGAATTAAAAGTTTTACATACAGTAAATGGATAAAAGTTGACCATTGTAAGCATCCCTGTTAGTATTAACCTCCCTGGCGGTATGATTCTTTCGGATTTTAGGTGCTGAAAGCGGTACCATTATTTTGCTTGCAATTCTGGAGAATGAGCAGCCCAAACCAGCTATTTACTAATGATTTCTTTTTACCGTGTGTTCTTCTTTATAACATCCCGAGTATGATAAAGTTTGAAACACAAAATCCTAAATTATAATATAATAAATAACTATAAAATAATAATATAATAATAACACTTTTTTTTTTTCCAAAAAATAACACTTTTTATTCAATAAATGATAGTAAATCATGTAATCAAAAACACTGACATTTTTTTTTGTCAAACAAGGATGCAATATATTTTTTTTTTTCCCAAAAAGGATGCAATATTACTCTTCATACTGCTTCAATAAACGTCCCGGGTGTGGAAAATTTTGAAACAGGGTACAGCGCAAAGTCCAACATCACAGTCTGGACAGTAGTACCGTGTTTCTTTTCTTATTTTCCGCCCGGTGTCGTCGTGCTTGGAACAGCACACCACACACATTCTTGTGGGTGCAGCCTTCTTCTCCGTCGGCGGAATGAGGTCCATAAAATGACGACCGGTCAGTCGTTCGGGGTTCACAACACCAGCCGCACGGCGTCCGGATCGACTTACAGTTGGTGTCTGGTGCCTGAGAAAAATCAGCTCCGCAATTTTCCACACAAAGTCCGCATGGATCATAGGCCGGTCGCTTTTCTTTTTCAGCAGAATGAAGGCATTCCATAAACACTGCTCCAGGAGGTGTCTGAAAATTTTTTTATAGTATTTCTTCTGCTGTTTCCGCATTGCTGGATAGAAGGTCATGGCCTGGTCAGCTCTGTCCACACCTCCCATGGTGTTATTGTAATCCAGGGCCAGTTGCGGTTTCAGCACATCTTTTCCCCCTTTTGTATGGACCATGACAGTGGCGGTGCTATGGATGGTGCTCATCAGGCAGACATCTTTTTTGTCGCGCCATCTAAGTGCCAACATTTTGCCTTTCTGCCAGGCAACTAACTCTCCAGGCTTGAGTTTTTTGTTGGCAAAGCTGGGGGGCATGTCACGCCGGTTTGCTCTGACGGTCCCATAAGCATCCGTCTTGTGCTGTAGGAGGAACTCAAACAGTTCTGGGGAGGTGTAAAAATTGTCTGTAGTGACACAATACCCCTGATCCAGCAGAGGCTCAATCAGCGTCAGAACTGAAGCAGTTGCCATCCCATAGCTGCTGAACCTTGGGTTAAACTTAGTTCCTCTTCCGGTATATAGGACCGAGTTCCAAATATATCCAGAGCTGGATTCACACAGCATAAAGGATTTTATTCCAAAGCGTGCTCGCTTGGACGCAATATATTGGATCCAGCTAAGTCTCCCTTTATACGCCATAAGACTTTCGTCAATGCAAATGTCTCTTTCTGGGACATAGGACCGCTGGAAGTTTTTCAAAATTAATTGATAAATGTCCCAGATTTTTTTCAGCTTCGGAGCCGGATGAGATGTTTCATCAAACTCCTCATTGTTGGCAAAGTGCAAATATCGCATTATAAGGGAAAATTTGTACTCCGACATTATGGTTCCAAAAAAAGGAGTGGCCAATAATTTGTTGGTGGTCCAATACCACTTCTGCAGGGGTTTCCCCACCACTCCCTGCAGAATAATAAGGCCCAGGAATCTCCAGATATCCGCACTGGTAACGGGTTCCCACATCCTGCTCCTGGAAAACCGCCGATGTGCTGCGGTTTGTTGTTGCTGGTACCGGTTGGTCTCCACAACAATTTTTTCGATGACCTCATCGGTCAAAAAAAGCTGCAGATACGCCAAGGGGTTATCCTCCTCAACATCAACTTTGAGACCAGGCGTTCCGGTATACGGGAACCTTGGGGGCGCTACGTGCTCCATACCGCAGTCGATCACGCACCACGTACGCACATCGCTCGGCACATCATCATCACTAAACTCACTTTCGTCGGATGATGAGCTTTCCCATGCATCGCTGTCACTCCACTCTCCGTGCGATTCGGGATCGCTGTCGCTATCGCCCAGCAGGTCATACATCGCTTTTGATGTTGCGGCACGCTTGCTTGAGGCCATGGTCGCTCTGCAATAATCCAGATACAAAGTATGGAAATAATGCAGGAAGTGCAATGGAGAAAGCACTGGGGGGCATAAAAAGGTCACTTTATTATATTTTGGGAATGTAATCCAATAGGATTACAGTGTGTCAGTGTGTTTGGTGTTTATACTTTTTGAATTTGCCGCCGGTTCCACCCCCCGGGGGACGTCACGTCGCCGGAGACGGAAGCCGGGGCTTACAGACGATCGAGAGGAACATCCGCCGCCGGACACCGCTCTCATACATCGCTGGATCCCGGAGAAAAGGTAAGTGAAACCTCCACCAGGATCCAGCGATCTTCCCAGCGTTACCCCGAGTGTGACTCGGGGTTACCGCTTTTGGCTCAAAAATCTTACCCCGAGTCACACTCGGGAATACCGCTAGGAAGGTTAAATGATGTCACCCTTCTAACTGCTACTTTTGCTAGACAGCTTAGCCTGTTAAAGACTGATAAAAAATGACAGACTCAAGTGACAGGAACACCAACTAAAAATAAAATAATATTAAAAAAGGGGAAAAAAAAGAAAACAAATGCAACCACCACATTCAAAGTGGAAGTAAACCCTCCTATTGATTTCATCCAAGGAAGCTGCCATCTTGGCCTCTGTTTGATCTTCAACTGTCATGATGCTCCACATGTGATCAGTTATGATATCAGCCATTGGGTGGTTTGACAGTTTGGTTGAGAGCACATCCAATGTGACAGTTACATCCCGTCACTTGCCGGAAATGTAACTTTTTTGAAACTGTTAAATCCATGGGATTACTTCTGCTTTAGGTAACCTGCAATTTATTATATTTTTTGAGGGTTTAATGTTGCTTTAATGCAGATGCATTTTGAAACCCCATGCCTTGTGGTGGCAATTAAAAGAAATACATCATCATCTGTTAAAAAATGAGTCCACATAAATGTCAGTGCAAAACAAGAAGTGTCACCTCCATCAATAATAAAAGTGTCAAGGACAATATGGAGTGACAGCACCAAGACAGAGCTGATGATGCCAAATATGTTGTAAACTGCCAACAAATTTATCTCCTTTAAACATCTGACATTGTGGAATGGATTGCTTGCTCAGTCTCAGCAAGAGTTGAATGTAACACGTCATTCACCACATCTTCTTCTACCCATCAAAGCATTCTTTTTGTTTATTAGTCCCTTGTCATATTGCTTCTGTTGTAAGTGCAAGTTGTAGCTGAGGAATAAGAGGAGTTGTATAAAACATTGGAATGTGGTGAAAACTTCGACTTAGAAGAGAGACACAATATGGAGCAAAGCACTGAAGGTCAAACAGTTGTCATCATCAATGATTGTAGTGGAAATGATGCCTGTGGCAGTCTGGGGATGTGAAAGATGAGTGAAGCCTTTGCTCTCAGGTTGTCACTGCTGTGGAGCTCTTGCCTTTCACTTCAAAGTTGTCAGTTCAAGTTGTAGTGGGGTAATCGGGACTGGCAGAATGTGTCATATTATCACATATTGTAACCTGTTATTTGCTAGGCCAGTGTTAGTAGTAAAACATATCTAGCAAATATCAGATGCACAGCTGTATAGTGGAGTTCCTTTTTACTCACCATATTGAGATGCAGGCACAGGCTTATTTAACTAATTTTGCAACAGCTTCCTTGGTTTCTGGACATTCCTAGGGAAGACATGTTTCTGTCTGAGACAGAGATAGCTGGGGAAGTGATCTGCAGTGAGGTGAGAGACCCTCCACTGTCAGAACTGGTGTGCATCCTGTTTATTAGCTATACCACTACACTTAAAAGGCTGGGTAGGACAATCGTTTATCTAGGAGGACATACCTATACATCCTCACACTTGTGTGCCTTGTGCAGCGTGATCTGTAATTGTCCCTTGGACACAGCAGGACACAGATCGGGCTACTGGACTCATGTCATTGGCCCTGTACCATGTGATTGCTGTGACCAATCAATAGTAAACAGAGTCTTTCATTCAAGCCTATGTTTACTACTGTGATTGGTCTCACAGATCACATGGTACAGGGCCAAGGAAATGGCCATGTACCATTGATCGCTGTGATCAATCACACCAATAACAGTAGTAAACATAGGATTCATGAATGAAAGCCGAAAAGTATGCGAAATGATTGCTTATAAAGTTATGACTGTATAACCAACTGTAGTGTAAAAGATAACAAACATGATCAATCCCTCCCCCCCTCCCACCACTGCACTGCTCTGCTCTGGTGACAGTATGTATAACAATTGTAAAAAAAATAATAATAATTGTAAAAAAAAAAAAAAAATCTACATACTGTCACCAGAGCAAGTGCAGTGTCAATATGGTGATATTGCACTGCTGTGGCGGTGATCATGTACAATGACTGATACCACTGTATGTCAGTGCCACCAGCCATTGTCTCTGATCACCAACACAGCAGTACAATGTCACCAGATTGTGCTACCAGTCAGTGTCCCTATTCACCACTAAACCAGTTACAGTTTTCCTGATCATCCCTGCACCAGACACAGTGTTCCTGGTCATCCCTGCACCAGTCACAGTGTTCCTCATCATCCCTGCACCAGTCACAGTGTTGCTGATCATCCCTGCACAATTTACAGTGTTCCTGATCATCCCTGCACCAGTTACAGTGTTCCTGATCATCCCTGCACCAGTTACAGTGTTCCTGATTATCCCTGCACCAGTTACAGTGTTCCTGATCATCCCTGCACCAGTTACAGTGTTCCTGAACATCCCTGCACCAGTTACAGTGTTCCTGATCATCCCTGCACCAGTTACAGTGTTCCTGATCATCCCTGCACCAGTCACAGTGTTCCTGATCATCCCTGCACCAGTTACAGTGTTACTGATAATCCCTGCACCAGTCACAGTGTTCCTGATCATCCCTGCACCAGTTACAGTGTTCCTGATAATCCCTGCACCAGTTACAATGTTCCTGATCATCCCTGCACCAGTCACAGTGTTCCTGATCATCCCTGCACCAGTCACAGTGTTCCTGATCATCCCTGCACCAGTCACAGTGTTTCTGATCATCCCTGCACCAGTCACAGTGTTTCTGATCATCCCTGCACCAGTCACAGTGTTTCTGATCATCCCTGCACCAGTCACAGTGTTCCTGAACATCCCTGCACCAGTCACAGTGTTCCTGAACATCTCTGCACCAGTCACAGTATTCCTGATCCCCCTGCACCAGTCACAGTGTTCCTGATCATCCCTGCACCAGTCACAGTGTTCCTGATCATCCCTGCACCAGTCACAGTGTTCCTGATCATCCCTGAACCAGTTACAGTGTTCCTGATCATCCCTGCACCAGTTACAGTGTTCCTGATCATTCCTGTACCAGTCACAGTGTTCCTGCACCATCCCTGAACCAGTCACAGTGTTCCTAATCATCCCTGCACCAGCCACAGTGTTCCTGATCATCCCTTCACCAGTCACAGTGTTCCTGATCATCCCTGCACCAGTCACAGTGTTCCTGATTATTCCTGCACCAGCCACAGTGTTCCTGATCATCCCTGCACCAGTCACAGTGTTCCTGATCATCCCTGCACCAGTCACAGTGTTCCTGATCACCGCTGCACCAGTTACAGTGTTCCTGATCATCCCTGCACCAGTCACAGTGTTCCTGATTATCCCTGCACCAGTCACAGTGTTCCTGATCATCCCTGCACCAGTTACAGTGTTCCTGATAATCCCTGCACCAGTTACAATGTTCCTGATCATCCATGCACCAGTCACAGTGTTCCTGATCATCCCTGCACCAGTTACAGTGTTCCTGATAATGCCTGCACCAGTCACAGTGTTCCTGATCATCCCTGCACCAGTCACAGTGTTCCTGATCATCCCTGCACCAGTCACAGTGTTTCTGATCATCCCTGTCCCAGTCACAGTGTTCCTGAACATCCCTGCACCAGTCGAAGTGTTCCTGATCATCCCTGCACCAGTCACAGTGTTCCTGATCATCCTTGCACCAGTCACAGTGTTTCTGATCATCCCTGCACCAGTCACAGTGTTCCTGAACATCCCTGCACCAGTCGCAGTGTTCCTGATCATCCCTGCACCAGTCACAGTGTTTCTGATCATCCCTGCACCAGTCACAGTGTTCCTGAACATCCCTGCACCAGTCGCAGTGTTCCTGATCATCCCTGCACCAGTCACAGTGTTTCTGATCATCCCTGCACCAGTCACAGTGTTTCTGATCATCCCTGCACCAGTCACAGTGTTCCTGAACATCCCTGCACCAGTCACAGTGTTCCTGAACATCCCTGCACCAGTCACAGTGTTCCTGAACATCCCTGCACCAGTTACAGTGTTCCTGATCATCCCTGCACCAGTCACAGTATTCCTTGATTTTTAATTTTTGCGCTATAAAAAAAATAACGAAAATTCTGAACAAAAAAACTAAATTTCTTTACTTTCTGCTATATAACATTTTCCAATAAAAGAAAAATTAAAAATCAAATTTTTTCATCATTTTAGGCCAATTTGTATTTAGCTACCCATGTTTGGTTAAAAAAAAAAAAAACAATAAGTGTACATTGATTGGTTTGTGCAAAAGTTTTTGTGTCCAAAATAAGGGGAAAGATTTATGTAATTTTTATTTACTTATTTATTTTTTACTAGTAATTGCGGAGATCAGCAATTTTTAAACGGGACTGCAACATTGCTGCAGACAGATTGGACACCTAACTGACATTTTTGATACTTTTTTGATACTGGCAGGGAAGGAGTCAACACCAGGGGAGATGAAAGTGTTAAATGTATCCCTAGGGGGTGCTTTATAACTGTGTCTGGAATGGGTTTGCTGCATGAACACAGAGATCTGTGTTCCTAAATAAGAGGAACACAGGATCCCTGTGTTCATAACTGACAGAACAGCGTTCTGCCGTGTTTAAAATGGCAGACCGCCGTTCTGTTTTTACTGGGGAGCGATCGCAGATGCCTGGGGGACATCGAGGGCTGCCAGTACTGCTGATTGGCTCCCCCTGTAGCCAATCGGCGTGTGAGGGCGCCCCCGGCGGCATGCGCGTGCCACTACTAGTGGTCCTGCGAAGCGGCGTACGAGTACGTCGTTTCGCGGGACAGAGCCAACCTGCCACCATAAAACTACGGTGATTGGTCAGCAAGTGGTTAAACAAAAATCGTACGATCTGGTATCGTACAAAAATAAGTTTTGTGCTTGTTCCATCAGATAATATCGGATGAGGCTGGGTTCACACTAATGCGGTCTACCACATTGCATGTCATTTGTACAGGAATCGCACTAGATTCCTGTACAAATGACATTCAAATTCAGTGAGTTGCGAATTGAGCTCAATAATTTCTCAATTTGCACTGGACTCACACCAAAAAAGTGCAGGACCCTTTTTTTTTTGTCTGCACTGGAATCTGATCGCATAGGTGTTCAGACCTATGCGATCCGATTCCATCCATCAATTTGGGGGAGTCATTAACCTTATAATGACACCCGCAGTGGTTCGAAGAGTGCAGTGTGAACTGCCTGCGATTCGGAACAGCCTGAATTGTCGTGATCGGCTCTCGAAAGCTGTTTACTAATGATCAGATTATCATAAGATTGATTTGAAAACAGTATTTTTCAAACGATTTTCTAATCCTGTGTACGAACCATTAGAGTGCTATCCCTTCATTGTTGTTCCAATGACACACTTACATTTACAAGCCCAATGTCCTTGCTACAACCCCCCAAAAAAACAAAACAAAAAACAAATAAAAAACATAGAATTAGCAAACAAATATGAATTTCATGACATTCTTAGAAAATGTATGTTTTTATTGTTTAACCACCTGCCGACCGCCCGCCGCATATACTGCAGCAGGCTGGCTCGGCTGCGCGAACCGCCGTACCTGTACGGTGGTTTGCAGCAGTGTTCCCGGGGGTGCGCACGTGCCGCCAGGGGCACGCACGTGCCTCCGGAGGCACGCCTGCCCCCATTAGGAAGCAGGGAAGCCGATCCACAGGGCCGGCAGCTGCGATTGCCACCGGGCAACCGTGATCGCTTCCCGCTGAGAGAGAATGCCAGTCTGCCCTTGTAAACACAGCAGACCGTTTTTCTCTCTGGAATGAACACACAGTGCCTGTATTCCTCCTGTTTAGGGTCACAGGTCTCTATGTGGATTCCACAATTCCCTCCCTCATACAGTTAGAAAACACCCCCTAGGCTCACACTTAACCCTTTGATCACCCCTGGGTAAACCCCTTCCCTGCCAGTGTCATTAGTACTGATTACTGTAGTAATGTCACTGGTCCCCCCAAAAGTGTCAGAAAATGTCAGTTAGGGGTCCAATCTGTCCGCCGCAATGTCACAGTCCAGCTAAAAATTGCAGATCGCCTTCATTACTAGTAAAAAAAAATAATAATTGGGGGCGTGGCTTGGCGCTTGTCTTGAATGGCTGCCTGATATCCCTGCTCCCGGCCAGCTAAGGAGACTCAGCGATTTAATAAGCTCAATCTTCCCCGATTCAGCATTACAAGAGGATGGGGAAGTCCAGCGCTCACTCCTCTCCCTCCAGATCCCGATCTCCGCGGGATCCACCGCTCCATAATAGCCGCAGCATACCGGACCTATTTCGTCAGCCCCAGCAACTACGCGAGTCCCCGGCTTCATCCGGGGCCTACTCGGAAACAGCACGAGGGGCACCCGCTGCCCACTCTGCAGAAGAACATCACATCAGCACTCCAAGCCCTTCAGGTATGACTACTCCTGCACCCATGTCTCCAGCACCTATCCCGGTGACACTACAAGACCTAAAGACAATTGTAGATGATATCAAGGCATCCTTAGCCAGTGCAGTGACTGAATTAAAGAGGGATATTCACTCCATCAATCTAAGAGTGAGTGAAGTGGAAGACAGAACCACCACACATGAAGAGTCTATACAATCACTCAACAATACTGCAAGATTACATAACGCACAATTTAGGGATCTCCAAAGGCACATGGAAGACCTTAATAACAGAGGCCGCCTTGAATTTGAGCGGCTGCATAGAGAGCGCTGAGGCCCAGGTCAAGAGACACAGATCCCCCCAGGGATATTATCTGTTACATAGTAAACTATAGGCTCAAGGAGGAGATTCTTAGAAGATCCAGAGACCATCACACACTGCTTTACCATGGATCTGAAATAAAAATTTATCAAGACCTGTCCCCGATAACTCTTCAAAGAAGACGTGACCTACGACCTCTATTGGAAATCCTCAGAACCAGAAATATATCATACCGATGGAAGTTTCCATTCTGCGTCTCAGCATCAGCAAATTGACGTACTGCCAATCTTCGCGTCCCAGAAGATATAACGTCTTTCTGCAATATTCTAAACGTCCCGCAAGTAGATCTACCAGATTGGTAAAGACCACCTCAAACACAAACCCTCAGAAGATACGGAGAATGAAGAATGGATACGATCCCAGAAAGAGATGACTTCCACATCAGACGCCGCAGATCCACTTCACCCAGGAATGGATTCCCCACCCAACCCAGGATGCAAAGAAGCGGAAGCCCCACAGCATCCCCGGCGCACAGGAGATCAAGACAAGACAGAGCTGACTAACTCCTCTCAACTGTGATTGTCCATCCACCTCATCTTTTCTCTCCCACACTCTCCCTCTCCCCCTCTGTTTTCCATTTTCAATCTCCCCCTCCCCTTTTTGCTTTGTCTCTTTTTCTTTTATGACACAGACTCCAGATCCAGATGTTACCCTAATTCTACGTTAAGAACTGATCCACCCCCACACCCTGAAGAAGACGTCTCCAGATGAACACACCATGACAGCATGTGACTTCGTCCTGAGAGATACAGACCAGCTAATGAAGATGTCAGTTGAACTTTCCCCAATATCTGCCCTATGATGTCTTCCCACTCCGATTTTAGTGACTATGGATTGGTAACGTACTGTTACACCCTCAATTCCTGCTCTACCTGCCCAATGCATTACACCCTATCACCTGTAGAGCAATCTTATAGGATACTATATTCATATCCTACTCCATAGATGACCTATCACTCAACTCATTTACCCATTCCACTCTACTTTAAGCCCCCCATCGGCTGACTAGTTCAACCACATAGGCCTTCTTATACTATCACACCCTTAGATCAACTTTTAAAAAAAATTCTTACAAGAAATTCACCACCCTCTAAAGCTAACTTTCTAAGAGCCTTAGTGATATGTTTCAAGACCCACGTTCAGCTTCGTAACCCTATTCTTGTTTTATTTTAATCCGACATCAACTCATCCTACCACTGGATTGATTGTGCATGTTGGCCAACACTCCGTGACTCCCTCATTAACTCATTAATATTAGTACTAATTGTATCCCCCATTTTAAACTGATCATCGTCTAATCATTCCCTTCTACCTGACGATACCCAACCAAATTATGCCAAACTTGACAATTCTTATCTCACTTCGATAAACGAACAACAAGGATGTATTCACTCCCAATTACCACATGGAATGGATTCGCGGAGAGTCGGTCCATAGGCGTTGAAATGTAAATATAAATGACTAATATACGTGTGTACCTCAGCCTCATTATACACCACATCTAATGACTACAACCATAAGACATTAATGCTTATAAGTAGATTATGTTAAATGTTCTGATCCTTTTACCCCCCACCCAAATAATAACCAAGACCTTTCTCAAGGATACTCACTATAAAGACGAGACGGGGGAAATCTCCACTATCTGACATATGTCTAATAACCCTATAATAAACCGATGGACCCTTCTCGACATACCTCCTATCCCATTCCCTATATCCATTCTGACCCACCCTTGACTCACAGCTTGAATGAACTCCTAATAAATGCCCACCATATCACAATCAACCTTCTCCTCCTCCACCTTTCCCTTTGTACTAATTGGAAGATCACTTATGCTTCTCCATTTATATCTCCTTTGCTGGCTGGACTTAATTCCACACATTTTTTTTTCTTTTCTTGACACAGACGCTACCATCTCCCCCACAAGACAGGACCTGAGTTTTCTCATTCACTGTCAACCTATCCGACCTTTGTACATAAAGTTGGGGTGAAACAAGTCCTTTCACCCCATACTTCGGACACCTTATTGCTTTACTCCTCCCCTAACCTCCCCTCAACCTTCCCTTGTTACTTGTTAATCCCTACCCCCCCCTTCCTCTTGCAACAACTCCTCCTCCACCACCCTCCACAACCCCAACACCGCGTTCTTCGGTCTCTGTCCCTAAGGGAAACCCATTACCACCCGACTAATCAAACTCATACTATACCACTACCAACCAGATTAGCTTCCATCTCAAAATGAATCAATCACACCAGACTAATGACACCACCCCACTCAAAATAGTGTTCTTAAATGCTAAGGGCTTAAATATACCAGAAAAAAGAAGTCAAATACTCGACCTGATGCATAAACTTAAAGCAGACATTGTCTATATACAGGAGACCCACTTCCACTCCCAAAATACCCCCAAATTGCAAAACCAACATTACCCCACTACTTATCTAGCCACCAACCCTCTTGGGAAAACCAAGGGTGTAGCCATTCTCATCTCTAAAAACCTCGACTGGACCCCAACCGATTAAATAATCGACCCTGAGGGAAGATACATCTTCCTAAAAGGACAGATAGCACTCAAACCATTTACTCTGGCTAACATCTATAGCCCTAACTCAGCTCAAGTTCCCTTCTTCAGGAAAATGTCAAATACTTTGGCTCAATTCAAATATGGTATCACAATATTGGGAGGTGATTTCAATGTGGCCCTATACCCCCTCCTGGATACCTCATCAGGAACATCATCCCTCCCATACAGAGCCCTCAAACAGATAAGGCAATCACTCCAAGATCTCCTTTTACACGACACATGGAGAACATTAAATCCTTCATCTAAAGATTACACTTTTTTCTCTCCCCCCCCCCCCCCCGCACAAAAAATACTCAAGACTTGACTACATCTTCTTATCCCAAAAAGACCTCCCCCTAATCAAAAAAGCATCAATAGAAACAATGCTGATTTCTGATCACCATCCCGTTTCTTTGACACTCACACTACCCATGGACACCCCCCGAACCAAATTCTGGAGACTAGACGCCTCTCTCTTGACCCAAGAATCTGACATCCAATACCTCCGTGAGAAACTTTCTGAATTTTTCAAGGAGAACAACACGACAGATATCTCTCCTATTACAATATGGGAAGCCCATAAGTGTACTATGAGAGGTGTCCTGATTTCACTTAAATCTGCTAGAAAAAAAGACTTTCCAAGTAAAACTCAAGCAATAATTCACAAAATACAAGAACTCGAAAAAGCACACAAAAGCACTCAAGCTCAGCACACATACCAGGAACTAGCATACAATAGACAGCTATTGTTAGACAAATTACATTTCAAAACTAAACATAAATTTATTCTACAACAAAAGTTATTTTACGAGTTCGGAAACAAAAGCAGCAAGTTTCTAGCTAAAGCTTTACAAGCGAAAAAAGCCAAAATATCTATCCATACAAACAAAGATGACCAAGGCAATAACCTAGTAAAAACCCCCGATATAGCTGCTCAATTCGAAAAATATTATTCAGACCTCTACAACTTAAATCCCTCATTGTCAGAAAATGACAAGAAAGCGCTTATAAATGATTTTCTTCAAAAAAATTGTCCCAAGATTCTACCACATACTAATTCACAAGACCTAGACAACCCCCTAACACGAGAAGAACCAGCGACTGCAATATCCCAACTAAAATCAGGGAAAAGCCCCGGTCCTGACGGCTTTACTGCCCCCTACTATAAAACCTTCACAGATCTCATATCCACCCCGCTGATTAACACATTCAATTCACTATCTGCCTCCCCCCTTCCTCAGCACAGACTTTTAGATGCCCATATATGTCATCTACAAAGAGGGCAAAGACCCAACCTCAGTCATAAATTATAGGCCCATATTGCTTTTAAATGTAGACATAAAATTATTTGCTAAATAGACTCCTTCCCCTCATACCACACCTAATAGATAAGGACCAAGTAGGTTTTGTCCCAGGAAGAGAAGCCCATGACAACACAATCAAAGCTATCAATGTTCACCACTGGATGACCTCTAATAATTTCCAAGGTTTCATGCTTTCCCTTGATGCTGAGAAGGCGTTCGACAGGCTGGACTGGATGCATATGGAGAGTGTCCTTCGTCAAATAGGTCTTCCCAATCGAATGCTTAGCCTCATCCTATCCCTGTACTCCACTCCAACAGCCCGAATAAGAGTCAATGGATGCCTGTCGGACGCCTTCTCTATCAGTAATGGGACAAGACAGGGATGTCCCTTCTCCCCCATACTATTTGTCCTTACCTTAGAACCCTTCCTATGATCCCTTGCACAAAACCAGAATATACACGGGATACCTATCCATCCCCGCACCTACAAAATAGCAGCCTTTGCAGACGACATTTTACTTTTCCTCAGCAAACCACTACTATCTATACCATCCCTTTTAAAAGAATTCAAACTCTTCCAAAGCATTTCAAATTTCAAAATAAATTTCTCAAAATGACATGCCCTTAATATTTCCCTCCCTTCCAAATTAGTAAAACAATGCAAATCCAATTTCCCATTCCAATGGAAGCAAGCTGCTATTAAGTACCTCGGCATCCACCTTACGACCAACCTTTCAGACCTCTTCACTATTAATTTTCTCCCAGTAATACAAACTATCAAAGATGACATTATGAAAAGGAACAAGCCCCACTTTTCTTGGTTTGGCCGAGCAGCTATAATTAAAATGAACATCCTCCCTCGCCTTTTATTCCTTCTCCGAGCGATACCCATCGAAATCCCTAATTCTTTCTTCCTCTCCTTTAAGAGTCTATGCAGCAAATTCCTTTGGAACCAAATGAAACCCAGACTCTCATTCTCCTTATTAACTAAATCTAAACTAACCGGAGGCATAGGTCTACCTGACCTGAAAAAATATTATTGGGCGTGTCACCTTACGAGAATTATAGACTGGTTCGTACATGACAACAACAAAGACTGGATCCCACTAGAAAATACATTCAGCTCGCTCCCACTTCAGGTAATACCCTGGATAGCCACTGACAAAATCCCCCAACAACTTAAAAAACACCCACTCATAAACGCCACCCTCTCTTCTTTCAGAGATACCTGCAAACTGCTCTCCATCTCCTCCAACCCGGGCCCCATGAGTCCGATTAACCATAACTCTGACTTTTCACCAGGCATGGAGCCCACCTTCCTTCTTGGAACCTGGGGAGACCACATAATAAGAGCATACCACTTTTATAACAAAGGCTCACTAATAGACCAGATACATCTCAAACCTCACACATCCTCTACCCCCATTCCCAATTGGTCATATTTCCAAATACGACACTTCTTGAATTCTCTTAATCGCAACGCTACACTTTCCAGAGATCTCACGCCATTTGAGAAACTTTGCACGAACACATCCCCCAAACGCCACCTTATTTCAATTACATGTAATCTCCTCATTTCAGACCCACGAGACATCACGAACAAAGCCAAACCTGCCTGGGAATCAGACCTTGCCTTACCCCTCACAGACAAAGACTGGGAAAACATCTGTTTTATAGCTCATAAAAGCTCGCTCAACGTTGCAGTGCAAGAAAATTGCTACAATGACAAGATGGTACAGAACCCCATCCATCCTACACAAATACAATCTTGATATCCCTAACATATGCTGGAGATGCCATAAAGAACCTGGTACACTCCTTCATATTTTTGGAACTGCCCACAAATACAACACTTTTGGAAAACAATACATATCATCACAAATACCCTAAACACCGATATCAACTTTTCCCCAGCTCAGTATCTATTACATTATACTACAATCCCCCCACACAGATATTGCAAATCACTAACCCCACACCTGATTAATGCAGCCAAAGCCTGCATTCCCATACACTGGAAATCAGATAAGATACCCTCAATTCAGGAATGGCTACGGAAAATAGATAAAATCGCCAAACTAGAAGAGCTGGTGGCAATAGCTCGAGAGAATTCATCAACTCACCATCCTACCCCCAGTTCACCACCATAAATGCCCATGATAACATTACAGATACCCACAACCCATAGTGTCTAACTATCCGATACCTGTTAAAACACAGTTTACACGTACTGTCTAATTTACAAGAATGAACTAACTTGGGACGGGGACCAATCTCCTTCGTTGGATCATAAAATCTGGTTCCTCCCACTCCCAAAAAGGGGAAGATAGTGGGAGACAACCTCAAGCCATCCCTGTACCCCCATCAGATAAAAATAGTATAGTTTAACCTGGGGACAGAGACCGAGAGAACCCCCCCTCCCTTCCCTCTCCCTCACCTCTCCCTCACCTCCCCTCCCCTCCCCACTCTCCCCCCCCCCCTTTTTTTTTTTTGGTTTTCTTTCTTCTTCTTAACATGTTAACAGAGGAGAGACCCCTCTCTCCCTTCCGGAGAGGGGATTTCCTCCTTATTCATAGTTCCTCATACAGTCATATTCCCTTTTGCATAATCTAACTATAATACTGTCCTTATCATATGCCCTTATGCATAATCTAACTATAATACTGTTTTAAGTCATAGTTTTTGTTATTCGATAAAGTGTTAACACTCCGCCTTATCGCTACTAGTGCCATTTACCATTATTCTGAAGACCTTACTCAGGCTATTAGGACATAATGACTCTATTGCTCTACTTACATATCACTTATAAGACGTTATACAAGCCCACCTCTGTTTTGGAATAATGTCAACAATGTCAGCATACTGTCTCCAGAATACAAAATATAAGTGATCTCCTTTTTTTATTTTGTCAGTTATAGAAACTCAAAGATGTTGTCTTTATATATACTTGAATTCCTATTGGCACAAATTACGTTAAATTTACCTTGTTTTTTAGGTTTTTAAACTATTGTTTGTTTCTTATCTTGTGCATGAGACTGTATGTACCTTCTATTGTACTTTTTTGAATTTTCAATAAAAATCATTTTTGGAAAAAAAAAAAAAAATTAATAAATAAAAAAAAAATCTTTCCCCTAGTTTGTAGACGTGATAACTTTTGTGCAGACCAATCAAAATACGCTTATTGGGATTTTTTTTTTTTTACCAAAATAATGTAGCAGAATAAAAATTGGCCTAAAAGGATGAAGAAATAGATTTTTGAATTTTTTTTGGGAATGTTATATAGCAGAAAGTGAAAAAAATATATATTTTTTTTTCAGAATTGTTGCTATTCTTTTGTTTATAGCACCAAAAAATAAAAATCGCACAGGTGATCAAATACCACCAAAAGAAAGCTCTATTAGTGGGAAAAAAGGACATTCATTTTATTTGGGCACGGGGCCGCACGACCGCGCAATTGTCAGTTAAAATAACGCAGTGCCGAATCGCAAAAAATGGCCTGGTCATTAAGGTGGCAAATCCTTTCGGTCGAGAAGTGGTTAAAAAAAATCAGTAGCTCTGCTTTTCCATTAGAAAAAAAAAAACATTTCAGCTATAAAATCCTATCGGAGAATGTGTAATCACGATGGATATGCACAATGCATTACAATATATGCTGGTTTGTGGGGAGCGTCACACAAATTATCTGTAGAACAGATTTTAAAGACATTTATCTGAACTTAGGATACATTCTGCATTTGCCAAACTGCTCTTTTGTTGAACTAAATCCAAACTATATGTGATAAGAGATAAGTAGAATTCTGCTTGTATTGTGCACTCTTTCCTTAAAATCTCATTTTGCCCTTTTCCACTTTCTGAATCTGCCAATGTGAGCACATTTTTTGTTGTCGCTCTACCCATCAATTTACATTACCCCTTGTGCTTTTTCTTAGTGTGTTATGCTTAGCCTCTGTTTATTTTTTATAATGCGTTTCCTATTATTCTGACAAAGAAAATAAACGTTTAGGACCTTACCAGGTCCACAGTAAAAGGTCCTGTCTTATTTTTTTTTTCTTTGTCCAAATGACTGAATAATTATCTCTAACTCATGGTTTTTCTTGGCCAAAAGAACTCTCTGACTTGACACTTGCTATATCAGACCTTGGATGCATTTCAGTACAGGGATATCCTTTAGAAAACAACGTTCAGCCACTACATGAAAAATGTAGTTCTTATATTTGTTTAAGGCCAGGTTTAACATTTAGGCCCTTCTCGAAAAAGGCAAACAGTAGTACACAAAGTATGATAGCCCATCACTGACAATGGTCATTTTTAATTGTTCTTACTGCTCTAAAATGCTGAAAAATTAAATGTGATCGGATGCTATAGGTCACAGGTGTCAAACACAAGGCCTGTGGGCCGAATGCGGCCCCCAAGGCCATTTCATGTGGCCCTCGCACCTCTCCTGCAGCTGCGGCACCCCCCTTGTCTCTGTAGTCTGCAGCAGAGAGGACAGAACTCCTTTGCCAGATCCTGCACTCCTCTGTGCAGCTGCAGAAAGGCTCATCTTTGCCCCCCCTTCTCAGCAATTCGCAGCAGAGAGGAGGGCAGAACTCCTCCTGAAGATCCTGCACCTCCCTGTGCAGCCACAAAACAACCTTGCCTTTGCCTCCCCTGGACTCAGCAGACTCTGAAAGCTGACTCCAGCCCTCCTCTGGTTCTCCAGACCCTGCACTTCTTCCCAGATCCACTCGCATCTTCTTCCTAGCAGCAGCACAAGGTAAGGGGGTGCATTGTGATGTAAGGAAGGGTGGGTGACTCTTGACTTCTGATGGTGGTGGGCTCTTGACATCTCATGTAAGGGGGCGTGGGGTGCTCTGGACATCTAATCCTACAGATATAACCGGCCCTTTGAGGGCAACCATAATGCTGATGTGGCCCGCGATTAAATTTATTTTGAAACCCCTGCTATAGGCCAATGCACGTCTTTTTCAGATGAAGTATGCTTGTATTCATGCAATTTTTTATTTGACCGCTTCTAGACCGTGGCCGTACAACGCTGTACCCAAATAAAATTGTTGTCCCTTTTTTTTTTCCCCCCATAAACAATTTTTATTGAAAAATAAAGGAAGGTAACAGAGAATTGTTGCAACATATTTGAGAGTACAGGTAAAACCGCCCAGCGGCTGAATGATGTCCTTTTTTCCCCACAAATAGAGCTTTCTTTTGGTGGTATTTTATCACCTCTGCGGTTTCTATATTTTGCGCTATAAACAAAAAAAGAGCGACAATTCTTAAAAAAAAACAAAAAAAAAACAATGTTTTTTACTTTCTGATATACAACATAGCCTGGCGTCAGAAATAGCTTTGCAGCTCGTTTTTTCTGATGCCCTGTGTGCCTGGGGCCTAAACAAAAAAAAAAAGAACATCATTTTTGAAAAAAAAAAACACAATATTTTTTACTTTCTGCTATAAAACACAGCCAATACATTTTTTTTACAAAATCTAATTTTTTCACCATTTTAGGCCAATATGTATTCTGCTACATATTTTTGTTAAAAAAAAAAATCAAAAAAACATGCAATTCTCAGCTAAATTGGCGGCAATCAGCATTTTTTAGCGGGACTGCGACATTGCGGCTGACAGATTGGACCCCTAACTGACATTTTTGAGGGGACCAGTGACATTACTATAGCAATCAATGCTAAAAATATGCACTGTTACTGTACTAATGACACTGGCAGGGAAAGGGTTAATACCAGGGGTAATCAAAGGGTTAAGTGTGTCCCTAGGGGGTGCTTTCTAACTGTGTGGGGGATGGACTCACTAGATGAACACAGATATCAGTGTTCCTAAATAGCAGGAATACAGGATCCCTGTGTGTATCTGTGACAGAACAGCAGTCTGCCTTGTTTACATAGGCAGACAGCCATTCTGCCTCTCTGGGGATAATCGCAGGTGGCCAGCGAACATCGCATCCGCTGGACCCGCTGACTGGCTCCTCCTATGGCCAATCTGAGCGCGCCCAAACTGGCTATTGCATGAAACATTGTTTCGCACAATAGAGCCGACCTGCCGCAGTATATGTACCGCTGGTGGTCGGCAATTGGTTGATAATAGAACATTCACATTCAATGATTGGATGTGGTAGGAAAACTTGATCAAATATACAAGTGCACCAAGATCAAATTATTTGAAGTGCACCAAACCTCACTGTTTAGTTTTTTAAAAAATGCTGTGGAGTTAAAGTGGTTCTAAAGGGGTTTTTCTATGCATTAAGGTGAAAAACTTCTGCGCTGCAGCTCCCCCTCAGACCCCCCCCCCCTTTTCTTACCTGAGCCCGATCCGATCCAGTGATGTACACAAGCGCAGCGGCTCCAGCAGCTCCAGCGGCTCTCTCTCCTCATTAGACAGAGTGTTAGCAGCAGGAGCCATTGGATCCTGCTGCTGTCAATCAAATCCTGGGACATGGGAGTGGGGGGGGGGACTGAGTTTGCTATCTGTGTCATCGGACGCGGCAGCGGGACTCGGGAGTAAACTTTAGGTGGAGGCCCCAGATAAAGAGGAGAGGCTTGAAGCAGCGGCAGGGGAATTCCAGAAGAAGAGGGTCAGGGCTGCTCTGTGCAAAACTATTGCACAGAGCAGGTAAGTATAGGCATGTTTGTTATTTTTATTAAAAAAAAACCCCAAAGGTTTACAACCACTTTAAAGGATAAGGATTTTCAGCAAAAGTACACTTATCCTGTTTGCCCATTTAAACTGACCTATCAGGTAACTCTTCAATAAGACACAATAGTTGAAACCAACACAATTTAACTTTTGTGCTGTACAGAGGACTTTTTTCAGTTTTTTGAAGTGTAAGAAGACAATGACTTTTCTAACCCCTGTCTCTGCGAAGAACTAACACTGACTGGGGAAACATGGAAAAAACAGGAAGGGTGTATCAGGGACTGATCAACCTAACATTAAACAGTAGGGGAGGATGGAGGGAGATACCAAGTCATAAGGTAAACAAGTTATAGTGGCCCAAAATTAGCACTAGATTTCAGGGTATAAAAAAACAAAAGTAACCTCATACAGTTCAATATAACAACAGAAAAAAATTAGCAGGACAGAAAACAGTTGCACCAGTTTATCTATGATTATAACTGTCAGAGCAGTTATTGTTGATGAAACAGTTAGATATACCAATTTTACATAGCCATGTAAGTTTTGGGGTGATTGTTCTTTCTTATATTTGGCCTAATGCACTGTGAATTGTTTAGTATTTATTACCATTGTTCTGCGTGTTTAGAATGGAAACCTAGGCATTAATGACTTTATGGAAAAGCATTACAATAATTTTCTTCCTGTTATCTCTTCATGATAGCTGTAAGACAACTTGTTTCCTGTTCAGCTTTGCTCGTTTCCTCGGCACTCATGTCTAAGAACATTCTCTATTTCCTTCTATATGTGGAATATCACGACTTGTTGGCAATGTCTTCAGACCTATGCACTGTTAGTAGTCAAGCAAGTTTCCAAAGGGTGCTGGCAAGGAAAACGCACAAAATCAAAAGATACATACCTGTAAAATAACCTTCAAAATTATGATATACTCTATGCATATTAAATATAAGAGTTAAACTGCTCAGGCTGTATCTGTAGCCTAACTCCAGTCATTTGTTTTTGGATAGCGTGGGGAGAGTAATGACGTTCTGTCAGCTTATTCCCATCAATTAACCACTTGCCGACCAGCCGCCGTGTATTTACTGCGGCAGTGTGGCTCTACTGCGCAAAACGACGTACCTGTACCTATTCCTGCTCTCTGTCTTCCTCCAATCAGTGCAATCCCCCCACAGTTAGTAAACACCCCCTAGGGACACACTTAACCCTTTGATCACCCCTGATGGTAACCCCTTCCCTGCTAGTGTCAATAGTACAGTGACAGTGCATATTTTTTAGCACTGATCACTGTATTAGTGTCACTGGTCCCTGAAAAAGTGTCAGTTAGATGTCTGATTTGTCCTCTGCAATGTCGAAGTCCTGCTAAAAATCGCTGCTCGCCGCCATTGCTAGTAAAAAAAATGAATGAATGAAAATTCGATGAAAATATTAAATCGTTTGTAGACACTATGAATTTTGCGCAAAGCAATCAATATACACTTATTGGGATTTTTTTTAACCAAAAATATGTAGCAGAAGACATATTGGCCTAAACTGATGAAAAAATTAGATTTTTTTTTAAAAAAATGATTGGCTGTGTTTTAAAGCAGAAAGTAAAAAAATATTGTGTTTTTTTTTTTTTTTTAAATTATGTTCTTTTTTTTTTGTTTAGACCCCAGGCACACAGGGCATCAGAAAAAATGAGCTGCTGCAGCTATTTCTGATGCCAGGAAAAAAGCGGCGTCAAAAACACATCATTAGCAGCATTTTTGCATTGGCGTCAATGCGCGTATAGTGCAAAAAATAAAAACTGTAGAGGTCATCAAATACCACCAAAGCTCTATTTGTGAGAAAAAAGGACATCAATTTTATTTGGGTACAGCGAATCACAACCATGCAATTGTCAGCTAAAATAACGCAGTGCCGTATCGTAAAAAATGGCCTGGTCATTAAGGGGGTAAAACCTTCCGCTTCCAAAACCCAACAAATACAAACACAAATGTTAATAAATGACTATCAAAAGCTTTAACCATTCCCCATTCTGTCTAAAATGAAATACTCCCAATGCTCAGTTCTGCCTTTGTGGGGGTAACACCCCCCCCCCCCCCACACACACACCCCACACCCCCCTCATTTCTTCTTTTTTGGGTGCTATGGAATCCCTATAATATTTTCAGGTGGACAAAGCACCTGAAGTACTATGGGCTAAATAAAGAACTTTGTCTTGACGGTACAGTTTGGTGTAAATGTTTTACATTGTCTTAAACCATAATTCTGCTTTTCCAGTCAAATTTGAGAAAACGCCACTATACAGTAAGTTTTTTATGTGTTTCTATTCACACAGCCTAATAAATGTTTTTAAAAATGTTTCTTACCTTTTCTTAGGAGAAGGTGTCATGGCTGGCTGTAGATTTTTTTATTAAAAAAAGTCATAATGAGCCTGTCCCAGGTCTGCCCTCATTAACCACGTAAATACAGGACAATTTTACTTTTGTTAACCACTGGGTTTTTGTTTATTGCAAAATAAACGAAAAAAAGACTAGAGATTTTGAAAAAAAAAACGCATTTTTCTTTGTTTCTGTTATGAAATTTTGCAAATAAATAATTGTTCTTCATAAATGTATTCCAAAATGTATTCTGCTACATTTGGTGAAAATAACCCAAATCAGTGTATATTATTTAGTAGGAAGGTTATAGAGTCTACAAACTATGGTATATATCTGAAACTTGATCAATCCTGTTGTACTGACGGACCTAAGTCCACCAAGGGGTTTGTCTACATGTTAGAATGTGATTGTGGCATACAATATGTGGGACGTACCTCCGGGAAGCTTCAAGCGAGGGTGACAATATCAAAAAAGATAAAAGAACACTGTGTTCCGAAACATTTTAGAATGACACATAATAAAGACCCTTTTGGGGAATCGAGAAGGTCACTAAACATTGGAGAGGAGGTGATTTTTTTAGAAAGTTAAGTCAAAGAGAATCTTTCTGTATCTACGAGACTAAAGTCCTCACCCCTCTAGGTATTAACACCGAATTTGATTTAAACTTGTTTATCAGCACTAAATAAATAAGGTTATATTAATATCTGGTCAGTGTCCAAATGATAGGAGACTTGTAAGTGAATTGTGGTTGTAATCTAAACAGATGAGGTGGTATGGAGATTTTAATTATATAACTTTTTGTTTTAGATATTATGTATTTTTATCTTAAATACAGCTGTTTTATTCAAATTTTAGTCTATGTATAGTTATTCCTGGGAGTGTGGATATCCTGGAGTCTAGACTAGATGGAGAGTGATTTTATATTTGTGGGGATTGTGGTTTCTGCAGGTCAGGAGAATTCAGGGGTGAGTATATGAGCAATTGCGCTCGGTGGCTCCTTGTAATATGATGGGCCTGTTTATGGTTAAATTTTTTTGTCCCCAATTTTTTTTTATCCTATTTCCGGTAGCAGGATGGGTGGAAGTAGTCTGGGCAGTAGGGCTCTTTGTAAGGGCGGAAGTTAGCTTATTTGTATATATGAGCCGTGTCCCGAATGTCATTTCCGCTGATGTCACTTCCGGCTACCCTCTAGTCCGATACGATCAGCCGAGACATCACTTCCAGTTGACAGGAAAAGGGCGGAAGTGCCCTTAGTTTACACACAGAAGGGAGTTAGAGGATAGTAGGTGCAGTGACACATGATTTAGGAGTCCCGGTTTGGTGCGCAGGTGTCCACACTAATAGAAGGATTAGTGACTAATTGGTACATCTATATAAATTGTGAATTACCACTTGCTGAAGAAGCCCAGTAGAGGGCGTAACGCGTACAGGTGGGATGAGTCTTTACTTTGGATGTTTTTTGAATGTGCCAGCGAAATTGAGCTGATGATATGAATGGTTTTTACACACGTTTATAATAAATATTAGAAGCAGAGAGTGTTTTCTTTTAAATAATTTTATGACTGCACATGAATGATTGAGACCCTAGGAGGAGGTCAGCAAAACTTATAGATATCTTGTGGAGGACTACCCCTGTGGCATCCTATGAGACATCTTAATAGGCGATGGTGACTCTGTAGTGGAGTCATTATCTGGAGGAGAGCAGGCATTTCACCTTAAGGTGGTGGCCACCAAATTCACTGGATCACTATCATTTTGAACTGTCACTTTGAGTTGCACAGCGGTGGATAATATACGCTGGGACTTTGTTCATCATTGTTTTCCAATAATTCGCTTGTATTTATATTGGTTGCGCCAGACTGATTATGGAATATGATGTGATCTGCTGTGATTGGTCACAGTGGTCACATGGTACTGGCAGGCAGTGAGCGGTTACAATGATCAGTCATCGGCTGTGTCTGATGGGCACAGCCAGTAACAGACCGCACTATTGCATGGCTGCGCGAGCACCACCTTCTGGGAGGACGTCATATGACGTCCACTCTGAAGGACGAAAAGGCCCACCCGGCCATCAATCTGCTATAGGCTGGGTGGGAAGGTGTTAACATATAATGCAAAAAGCCTCTATACCTTTACCCTTTGCTAGGACGGACTGTTCAAATCTATTTACAATGTGTAATGAAGATCTGCCTGCATAGTGGAGACAGGGTTAATTATGGCAAACACAGATGTCCAACTCTGCTTAGAAAGAAAGAGAATTACACTGAATTTTCTTTGCTGGAGGGTCAAGAATAGAGCATCTAAAAAAAGTAAGCTGTTGTTTTTAAATATTTTTTTAACTAAGGATTTTCCTTGCTGCAGGGTCCAGAATAGAGCTTCTAAAACAGTAAGGTGAGGATCATTTAATATTTTTTTAACCAAGTATTTTCCTTGCCGAGGGTCCAAAAAAGAAAAGGTAAGCTGCAATTTTTAATTTTTATTTTTTTGATAATGCTATATGAATGGGGACATGTAAGACATATAAAGTAGTTGTTATCCCAATTTGGCTGCAAAAGTGGAAATACACTTTAAACCATGGGTGTCCAACCTTTTGGCTTCTCTGGGCCACATTGAGTGTAGAGAAATTTACTCGGGTCGCATATAAAATATATACTATAGTTAAGGTATATAAGTAATAAAACGCCGCCGCGCCCTTCCTGCGCCATATCAGGAATACTGGAATCAGTATAAAGAGGTTTACTTCTACTGAGAGATATTAAAGGAACACTCTAACCACCATGACCACTTCAGTGATTTGAAGTGGTGTGGTGTTAGAAGTCAGAAACACTGCACATGCTGAGATATTTACAGTTATGTGCTGGGGGATAGTTGCACCCCTAGCACATGTGACTTAGGCAGCCAGAAAATGTAATGTCCTTACTCATACATGTATGAACAAGGACATGACATATTATGACAAAACACAACTAGTTATTAAAAAACATATTGCAACAATTTACACACACTATTGCACATACCTTTTCTACTTATTTTGCAGACTGCTGGCGGTTACTGCTGGTGGGTACTGCTGGTGGGTAATGCTGGTTATGTGGGTACTGCAGGAGGAAGCAGCAGCTGCAGTAGAGAGCAGAGCCGCTGCTTCCTGTATGACTCCTGTCACAGGCAGAGTGCATTTCATATCACTCCGCCTGTGACAGAGCCAGAACTATACAGGAAGCAGCAGCTCTGTCACTGACTGCAGACATCCTAAGTCTCCTGCGGCAGCTGGGAGATCACACGGCACTTGCAGCCTAGTGCGTGCCCATCCAATGCAGCCTAAACAGTGCTCATCCAATGCAGCTTCACCAGTGCGTGCCCATCCAATGCAGCCTCACCAGTGCCTATCCAATGCAGCTTCACCAGTGCGTGCCCATCCAATGCAGCCTCACCACTGCCCATCCAATGCAGCCCCACCAGTGCGTGCCCTGCCCATCCAATGCAGCCTAAACAATGCCCATCCAATGCAGCTTCACCGGTGCGTGCCCATCCAATGCAGCCTCACCAGTGCCCATCCAATGCAGCCTCACCAGTGCGTGCCTATCCAATGCAGCCTCACTAGTGCATGCCCATCCAATGCAGCCTCACCAGTGCGTACCATCCAATGCAGCCTGATCAGTGCCCATCCAATGCAGCCTCACCATTGCATGCCCATCCAATGCAGCCTCACCAGTGAGTGCCCATCCAATGCAGTCTGCAATGAAGAGAAAGGAGAGCGGCTGGATTACACAGAGCGGGGATCAGTCCTGCCTCCTGGACCGGCTCCTATGATAGACGTCACCAATGTGCTGTCTTACATAGGAGCCAGTCCAGAAGGCGGGGCTTCATATGACCGTGGCCGCAGGGTAAGCAGGAGATCCCCGCTCTGTTTGTAATCCGGCGGCGCTCGCCCCCCCTCTGCCTACAGTTATTTGGAACTTGCTGTGACCGTGCCCCTGACTCGACTTCCTTCCTCCCCAGGAAAAAAAAAAATTAATTGTCAGGGGGCAGTGGGCCGCATTGCCTGCGGTTCTGGGCTGCATGCGGCCCTCGGGCCACAGGTTGGACATGCCTGCTTTAAACCAAAGTTAATCTTTAATAAACTCATTTTAGGATAATTACTGATGTACAGACTGGACCAGTCTTTGTTTCATATATGTGATTTTCATTTATCCATGTTTTTTAGGCATTGTGACAAAAACTACCAAATTCAACTGCAAATAAAGCACATGCACAGTCAAAATAATTTTATAAATAGACATTTCTAATTATTTATGTTAATGTAATATTCTTTCTGTTTTTTTTCATTAGCAATCCAGTGTGTTAGGTCCCAAGATAGCTTACAGGGTTAACTATTCCACGCATTCAGCTGATTCAGCTTCCAGGTGGCTTGGAGCTGACAATACCTGATTTACTTCCCAATCTTGAGTCTCCCACAGTGCAGAAGGTAGGACCTTGGTGAAATTACAAAGGTTCTCTTGTTAAATAAAAAATATTGTAAGAGAGAGAGGAATGGGAATTGATGTGAAAGCCATCATAACCACAAAGGTCAATAGGGGAATTTAAAAATTCTCTCCAGGCATGTTGGTGCTGTCTAAGCACTTAAAATGTGCATAAAAATGCAGCTGAAGGCTAGATGAGTTTTAGACTATGGTCGAAGCAAAATACTTCTAAGATGACTATTTCATTATGCTATCGTTTACATGTTAAACTACTAAATTTGTTAAAACAATATACTGCCACATCACTATAGAGCTCTTGCCAAACCATGCTCTTAAAGGAATGGTGAATTTTCTTTTTATTATTTTAGTAGATAATATCAAAAAATGGGGAGGGACTAGAGGATTTTCTTGGTACCGATGGGTGGGGTAATATTATAAAGCTGTAAAGAAAATATTAATCAGTACTCTGTGGAGACACTGCTGGTCAGTACTCAACCGATCGACATCTTTGGAGGGGTATGTGCAAACCTGTATATAAATATATATATATATATATATATATATATATATATATATATATATATATATATATTCGCTATATTTATTTACAAGATGTCCTCTTTTCATTAAGGACATAATTTAATATCCTTTTTTCGCCTCATATGTATTAGACATCACTATATTCAAAGTTGAGCCCCTTCTATCTGCTGTCCAACCCGCCCATGAAGACATATTTTGATGCCTACTGTCTGCCTCTGTCCACCTTTTCTGTGCACCCACTGGTAAGCGCCCAGCCATTCTTATTTTTAGCAAATCGATTTTCTTACTAAATATGTTTTCATATGTTGTTATTTAAATTAATGTATGTTTTTAATTATAGAAACATTCTGTGGTGTCCAAACTCCTGAAGAAGCGGCAAATACAGAGAAACGAGTTGAGTACTGACCAGTAGTGTCTCTACAGAGTACTGAATAATATTGTCTTTACAGCTTTATAATAATACCCCACTGTTGTACAATATTATCTCTATCTGGTATAATAACAAATGATAACACAGCTTGGTCAGAACATCAGGGTGCAATGAGAACCAAATTCTTTTAACCACTTTACCTCCGCTCACATGGAGGCTACTGCGGCACTTTGCCACAATCCCGTCCAGCGACGTAGACCTACGTCGCTGGACTCCTCCCCCTGTAGGCGGCGCTCGCACGCCGCCGGAGGCGCGCTCCCGCTGTTTTCATTCACAGCGGGAGTCGGGCCAGGGGAGGAGCAGCGGCGATCGCCGCTGCTCTTACCCGATCGTCGGGGATCGAGTCTGGATCTCCATAGTAACAGGGAGTGACAGATCGGAGTGTTCAGCATAGCTGGACATCCGATCTGTCCCTGTCTCACAAAGTCACCTCCCCCCCACAAGTCAGTAAGCACCAGGCATACATTAACCCCTCCCTCTCCAATAAAATTAACCCCTTCACTGCCAGTGTCATTTTTACAGTAACAGTGCATATTTATAGCACTGATTACTGCAGTAATGTCACTGGTACCCCCAAAAGTGTCAAAAATGTCAGTCAAGGGTCCGATCTGTCCGCCGCAATGTCGCAGTCCCGCAAAAAAAATCGCAGATCGCCGCCATTACACGTTAAAAAAAAAAACACCAAAAATGACAGAAATCTTTCCCATAGTTAGTAAACGCAATAACTTTTGCACAAACCAATCAAAATACGCTTATCATGATTTTTTTTACCAAACATAGGTAGCAGAAAACAAATTGGCCAAAAATTGTAAAAAAATTTGATTTTTACATTTTTTTGGGGGGGATTTCATATAAAAAATGTGAAAAATATTGTTATTTTTTCAAAATAAACGCTCTTTTTTTGTTTATAAAAAGTAAAAATCGCACAGGTGATCAAATACCACCAAAAGAAAGCTATGTTTGTGGGAAAAAAAGGACGTAAATTTCGTTTGGGTGCGGCGTCGCACGACCGCGCAATTGTCAGTTAAAGTCGCACATCGCCGAATCGCAAAAAGTGGCCTGGACAGAAGACAGCAAAATCCTCCGGTGGTATAGTGGTTAATGCACACTTTCACTTTGTAGTAAACTTTTTGTCTTGCTGCTAATTTTTAAAATACCCTTGATTTTACACTTTGTTGTGTGTCTGTAGGTACCAAGAAAATCTTCTAGCCACTCCCCATTTATTTGATAATATCTACTATGCAATTTAGGATGTAGGTACCACTTAAACTATAACTGAATACCTAAACAGCACAAAAAATATCTCCAAACTTTTTATTATTTTAGATGTAAATTTTAAATCAGATGTAAATATTCTTACCAATGTTTATTAATGTTTTATGCAAACTTTATTTTATTGTGATTATATATGTACATGGGGCAGCCCTATTTGCTTATTACATATGGTGAATCTGCTTTCTGCTACACAGCGCCACACAATGGTTGTGGTTTACCACTACTTGACACAATGCACGTCTTTTGGGCTGATTAAAAGGGGTTGAGAATCTTCACACAACAAATTGATTGAGTATTCATTTTACTAATTCAATTATGTGCAAATGAAATAAGTAAAAAGGATTTTTTTTAACACAATTGGGTAATTTAAGTTTTTAGTCACACATTTTATTGTGTGAACATTCTCAACTCCTTTAGTAAACCGGTCTCTATGATTCAGATTCAAGTTTTCAAAACAGGTTTGAATCTGATCTGAAAACAATATTTGCTGGGAATTATTAATATTTTGTTCCTTAAACTGTATGTAGAATATTAGCAATAGAAACTTTTGTCTATGGGATTTGAGTTGCTTCAATTTCTATAAATTTTCAGGGATTTAGGCTTAGCTCTCCTGTAACAGTTATGTCCCTTCTTGTATTGTTTGCACATTGTTGTATGTGTTTAGCCGGGTGGCAGGATGTTGCTGCTTCCTGAAAAAAAGAGTAGACAAGCAAAATAAAAAAAAAAAACATAAAAAAAGTCAAATGGGAGCCAAAACTTCCTAAACTGACCAATTAACTATGCACATAGAAACAAACAAAAACAAAACATTGTTCACGTATGCTTTGCATTTTCCCCGCTCTGCATGAGACCTGGAAAGTCTTGAAAAACAAGGACAGAGGTTTGATGTAAACTTAGAGATGACATAAGTACATAATGTATTCTTGTTTTACTTTCTGATCTACCACACTATTCTCACATGATCAATACAGGAGATCTGATTAAAATGATAAGAAACTTGTAATCTATTACAGGTAGAAAAAGTAGCAATAATCTCCAGAAAATATACTGTATATTAAATAAATTTTATATTCACTTTCATTTTAATGAATAGCAGGCAAAGCAGACCCAAAAGTGTTGACACATACACTATATTGTCAAAAGTATTGGGACGCCTACCTTTACATGCACATGAACTTTAATGGCATCCCAGTCTTAGTCCGTAGGGTTCAATATTGAGTTGGGACACCCTTTGCAGATATAACGGCTTCAACTCTTTTTGGAAGGCTGTCCGCAAAGGTTAGGAGTGTGTCTATAGGAATTTTTTACCATGCTTCCAGAAGCGCATTTGTGAGGTCAGGCACTGATGTTGGACCAGAAGGCCTGGCTTGCAGTCTCTGCTCTAATTAATCCCAAAGGTTTTCTATCAGGTTGAGGTTAGGAGTCTTTACAGGTCACTCAAGTTCTTCCAGCACAAACTCACTCATCCATGTCTTTATGGATCTTTCTTTGTGCACTGGTGTGCAATCTTGTTGGAACAGGAAGAAGCCATGCCCAAACTGTTCCCACGAAGTTGGGAGAATGAAATTGTCCAAAATGTTTTGGTATGCTGACTCCTTAAGAGTTTCCTTCATTGGAACTAAGGGGCCAAGTCCAACCCCTAAAAAACAACCCCACACCATAATCCCCCCTCCACCAAATGCTTTGGA
Source organism: Pelophylax lessonae (assembly GCF_965119305.1). Classification (NCBI taxonomy): domain Eukaryota; kingdom Metazoa; phylum Chordata; class Amphibia; order Anura; family Ranidae; genus Pelophylax; species Pelophylax lessonae. The sequence goes on from NC_138768.1 coordinate 690,168,298, forward strand.
CCAGTGCACAAATCAAGGTCCATTAAGAGTTTGGGGTGGAGAAACTTGACTGGCCTGCACAGAGTCCTGACCTCAACCTAATAGAACTTTGGGATGAATTAGAGTAGAGACTGCGAGCCAGGCTTTCTTGTCCAAATCAATGCCTGACCTCACAAATGCGCTTCAGGGAGGTCAAACATTACCAAAGACACCCTCCTAATCCCTTTGGACAGCCCTCCCAAAAGAGCTGAAGCTGTTATAGCTACAAAGGGTGGGCCAACTCAATATTGAGCCCTATGGACTAAGACTGGGATGCCATTAAAGTTCATGTGCTTGTAAAGCAAGGCATTCCAATATTTTTGGCAATATGGTGTATGTCACATCGCATCACCAAAGTCCAGGAGGCTCTATTATACTAATATGGTCTTCAATTCTTGGTCGTGTCCCCAAACACTTCTGCCTATTTATTTGTTCTTGGGATAAATAGTCTGAAAATAGTAAGTGAAGGTGGCTGGCGCCAAACACAAATTCAAGGACTGGTATATTGCCATTTACAAGCCAGCAATATCAGTAACCCATCCAGAGGTAAACGGATATTACATTAAACATTTCAGGTGTCTTCAGGCTGGTTAATTGATGCATGGGTCAGGTGAGTGGTCTTCAATTATGCAGAAAGCAGCCCTGATGTGATGACATCATTACCATTCTCTGCACCATTGAATGTGAGTACATCATGGTGATGCCCAAACAGGGGAAAGACCTCATGGTCTCTGGTAGCAAGGTGCAATATGAGTGTTCCATGTCATTAGAGACTGCAATCAGACAGACCCAATCTGGCTGATAAGGTAATCATAAGAGCATCAGCAAGCCACAACCATACTAATGAATTAAAACAGCTACCCCATGTACATATATACAGTAAACCCAAGAAAGGAGAGAGCGGCGCCAGCTTAGTATAGTACAAGTTTATTTAACACTGTTAAAATTGGTGACTCACTGTCCGAGGTTGGGTGAGACCGGTACACAAAGACTGTTAGGGTCATCCATCTTCCTCTTCCAGGATAGTGGTCATAGGAGAAGGTGGTGAGGTTCCAGAGGTATAGCCGAGCCGCTGTGGGGCTGCTAGTTGTCACTGGCCACGGCGGAGCATGCACAACAGGGCTCCGGCTGCCGACTTCTGATCCCTGATGACATCACTTCCTGGCAGGAGAAAAATAGGGGTTGCACGCGTTCAGAGCATCCGTGCTCCTTCGTCAGGCGATGGGAGTGTCTCAGGTGGGGCAGGGAATTTATACCCTGTTGCCAGACTAATTGCAAAGACATCTGTCTGTGGGGGGGCGGAGCCAAAAGACTCTAAGAAAGTCATCTCAGTAAAAACACAATTGGGGATACATGTCTCTAGGAAATCCATAAAAGTACATAAAAATACATAAAAATACATGATGGTATTACATAAAAGAGGACTTATAAGAATAAATCCCATAAAAACAATACTGACATGGCCATGGGGAAAATAGATCGGTAATGTGTGTATACATCTACATGAAAAAACGGTATTGGAGGGAAAAAATAAAAATAGAAATAAATGTAAAGATAAAAAAAAAAAAAAAAATAAACATAAAAATAAAAATATATAAATAAAAATAAAAATAAAACTAAATGTAAATAAAAATAAAAATAAACATGAAAATAAAAGTAAAAATAAAGATAATAATAAAAATGAAAAAAATAAAAATAAAAATAAAATAAAAATAAAAATGAAAATGAGAATAGAATACACACATATATACATATATATATATATATATATATATATATATATACATATATATACATACATATACACATATACATATATATATATATATATAAAAAAATATATATATATATATATGTATATATATATATATATATATATATATATATATATATATATATATAAAAATATTGATGGAAAAAAAAAAATTATATATATATGTCACTGATAGGGAATGATGTGTGAATGTATGAGGTGTCACAAGTATATGTGCAATATTTTAGAGTGTGATATTGATTTCTAATCCCTCGTTTAGGCCTCCTGGCGCTAGAGTGTCCAGGGTATAAATCCAGTAGTTTTCTCTGGTACACAGTCGCTTGAACCGTTCAGCAGGGGGAAAGTGTGCAGGGATGGCTTCCAATACCCACACTTTGAGTCCATCGGAGCTCTTGGGATGATACTCAGTAAAGTGTCGGGGGACGCTATGTTTATCGGAACCTGTTTCAACAAGGTTCCGATGCTCGCCAAAGCGTTTGCGTAAGGTCCGTATAGTACGGCCTACATAAAGTAGGTTGCAGGGGCACACGAGGCAATAGATGACATATTCCGTCGAACAAGTGTAGAAGTCAGTAAGGTGATGGGTTTTTCCATTGTTTGTGAATTCCTTTAGACCGTGTCTCACATGTTTGCATGTTAAGCACCTGGTCTTACAACATTTGTACATTCCCTTGATTTGGAAAAAGGAGGTGAGTGATGAGTTAGTTTTTGGTCTAATGGAGCGGACCTGGCTTGGTGCTATTAGAGTTTTGAGGTTTTTTGCGCGCCTGTATGAAAAACGGGGGCGCTCGGTGAGGTCTGCACGTAGGTAAGTGTCTTCCTTTAGGATTGCCCAATGTTTATGGAAAATGCGTTCCATGTGCTTGAATTTACTGTGAAACTGGGTAGTGAATCGTGCGGAGGTGGGATGATTGTTTATTTTCCTTGTATACTCCGCTCTACTTTTCTTTAGATCTTCATGCAGGTAGTGGTCAGAGGCTTTTGTTATGAGTTCTTCAGGATAGCCCTTTTCAAGAAATTTCTGTTTGAGTAGTGTTCCATTTCCTAGAGACATGTATCCCCAATTGTGTTTTTACTGAGATGACTTTCTTAGAGTCTTTTGGCTCCGCCCCCCCACAGACAGATGTCTTTGCAATTAGTCTGGCAACAGGGTATACATTCCCTGCCCCACCTGAGACACTCCCATCGCCTGACGAAGGAGCACGGATGCTCTGAACGCGTGCAACCCCTATTTTTCTCCTGCCAGGAAGTTATGTCATCAGGGATCAGAAGTCGGCAGCCGGAGCCCTGTTGTGCATGCTCCGCCGCGGCCAGTGACAACTAGCAGCCCCACAGCGGCTCGGCTATACCTCTGGAACCTCACCACCTTCTCCTATGACCACTATCCTGGAAGAGGAAGATGGATGACCCTAACAGTCTTTGTGTACCGGTCTCACCCAACCTCGGACAGTGAGTCACCAATTTTAACAGTGTTAAATAAACTTGTACTATACTAAGCTGGCGCCGCTCTCTCCTTTCTTGCATCTCTCAGGGCTTCTCCACGCTTCAGCCGGCTGCCGCGGACTATAGCTTCCCTACAGTACCAAACTTTGTTCCCCCCCCCCACGCAGCCCCATAACCCCCCCCTCCCATCCACCCACATTCCTTGTACCATCTTGGGATATTAGAAGAGCGCCATGACACCCCCCACTTTCATATACAGTAAACCCCCCTCCATTGCGGGGGTTACGTTCCGGACCCAGCCGCGAAAAGTGAAAATCCGCAAAATAGAAAAACCCTATTAAAATGCATTGTAGGCATGTTTTTTTTTACTGTCACTGTACGTGTAAAAGCATTTTAAGGTCTTTAAACACACTTTTAAAACAATAGAAACTCATTTAAACACATAAAAGATACAGAGAGACATAGCAAGAGCTATGGAAAACACAAAAATATTTCATTTTTAATGATTTATATAGTAAAATAACATTACAAAAAAAAAAACGCAATATACTGGGACCGCAAAAACTGAACCGCGATGGAGCGGGGGTTTACTGTAATTACAAATTACTCATATAATTGAGAGAGCACACTGTTATTTTTCTTATTATAAACCTGTGGATAAAGAAAAAAATATTTAGTTGATACTTACAGAATAAATGCACTTTCTGTAATCAAAATACATAAAGACTTTCAGCCAGATGTACTGTGTGGGTTTGGCTCTGCTATGGTGAGAGGTAAACATTGATAGTGGTGAGTCATTGAATCTAGAGAATAGACTCCATAAAATGGGAGCTATAGTCTTTTTAACCGCTTGCCGGCTGTTTAGTAGCAATTGTACTGCTGGCCAGTGGCTCTCCTAGGCCCTGCAACGTACCAGTATGTTGCGCTGAACGTCCTGGTTTAGTGTTGCGCATGCACGCTCCCCCTGCCTCTCATGCTGTGGTTTTGGCTGTTAACCTGTCATTGCTGTTGTCAAACACAGTGCAGATCTGTGTGTGTTAGTGAACACAACCCAGATCTGGCTGTTTTTTTTTCCCCTACTTTACTTACCGTTCAGAGCTGAAATCAGGAAGAAAAGCCAGCCAGTCTGTAAGTGAGTAAAATCAGCACACATACACTTGTTAGGCACACAGTTAACCTTTTGATTGCCCTCCTGATCACCCCTGTCACCCAGCCAGTGCCATTAGTACAGTGACATCATTTATCACTGTATTAGTGTCACTAGCAACATCATATAGTGCCAATTAAAGTTAGTTAGCATCCCTCCCAGCCAGTGTCAGTGCTAGTCACTGATTGCCACACTATCACAAACACATTATAAGTCGCTGATTATCACCATTATTTGTATAATGTCTGTCTGCGTCTGTATCCTGGTCACGGTCAGAACAATATTAGTGTCACCAATAATAAGTCGCTGATAGATTTTGGCCTAGGTTTATGAAGAAATCTAATTTTATTGGATATATTTTATACCAAAAAGTAGAAAATATTGTGTTGTTTTTTTTTTTTTCATAATGTCCAGTCTTTTTTCATTTATATAATTAAGATAAAAAACCCAGTGGTGATCAAATACCCCCCAAAGGAAGTCATTTGTGTAAGAAAATTATATAAATTTAATTTGTGTATACTGTCGCATGACTGAGCAATTGCCAGTTAAAGTAGCACAGTACTGAAAAGCAAAATATGGTCTGTTCATGAAGGGGGTAAAACCCTCACAAGGTCAAGTGGTTAAGGTGGTTCTCCAGTTTCAGCCTCCCCCCAAATTAATTAAAGTCAGCAAGTAAAAATACTGTAGCTACTGACTTTTAATATAAGGTCACTTACCTGTCTAGGGATCCAGAGTTGTTCTCACCCGAGCCGATTCTTAAATTGGCTTCGGGTGCAGGAGCCAGCATCTTAGCTAAGGGAAACCGGGAGTGAAACCTTGTGGCTTCACTCCTGGATTCCCACTGCCCATGCTCGAGCCCCGCTGTGCTTTTTGAATGGTCCCGCAGTCTTTTGGGCTCTATGATTTGTCCCATAAGGCTACAGGAGAAGGAGGGGGGCTGAACTTCCACTCGGATCTCCGAAGCAATCCAAACGAAAGTGGGAGCAGGTACCTGTCAAACCCAGGTACCTGCCTCCTCCTCTCAAAAAGTACAAATGTTAGAGGGCAGGGGGAGGATACAAATAAGTGGAACTTCCCCATTTGGGAGAAGTTCCGCTTTAATGTTTTTCAGATACACATGTAAAAAGACCATTTTAACCACTTTACCGCTGCTCACATTGATACTACTGCGGCAAAGTGGCTCTTGTAGGTCTGACGACGTAGACCTACATCGGCAGACCTTCCCCCTTCTAGGCGCCGCGCGCGCGCCGCCGGAGGCTCCCCCCCGCTGTATTCAGTCACAGCGGGAGTCGGGCCAGGGGAGGAGCGGCGGCGATCGTGTGCATAGCTGAACCCTAGATCTGTCCTTGTGTCACATAGTCCCCTCCCCACACACATCAGTAAGCACCAGGCATCCATTAACCCCTCCCTCTCCAATAAAATTAACCCCTTCACTGCCAGTGTCATTTTTACAGTAACAGTGCATATTTATAGCACTGATTACTGCAGTAATGTCACTGGTACCCCCAAAAGTGTCAAAAATGTCAGTCAGGGTCCGATCTGTCCGTCGCAATGTCGCAGTCCCGCAAAAAAAAAGATCGCCGCCATTACTCGTTAAAAAAAAAAAACACCAAAAATGACAGAAATCTTTCCCTTAGTTATTAAACGCAATAACTTTTGCGCAAACCAATCAAAATATGCTTATTGCGATTTTTTTTACCAAACATAGGTAGCAGAAAACAAATTGGCCAAAAATTAAAAAAAATTTTGATCTTTACATTTTTTTGGGGGGGAATTTCATATAAAAAAATTTGAAAAATATTGTTATTTTTTCAAAATTTACGCTCTTTTTTTGTTTATAGCGCAAAAAGTAAAAATCGCACAGGTGATCAAATACCACTAAAAGAAAGCTCTGTTTGTGGGGAAAAAAAGGACATCAATTTCATTTGGGTACGGCGTCGCACGACCGCGCCATTGTCAGTTAAAGTCGCACAGCGCCGAATCGCCAAAAGTGGCCCAGACGTAAGACAGCAAAATCCTCCGGTGGTAAAGTGGTTAAAGAGATTCTTGGAAGATAAAAAAGTTATTGCGCTAATACTTACCTTCTATTGTATGTACCTTAGGGTGCCTGCATGCTGGATCTTTTGTTCTGCCCAGAAAAGATAAATTCGGATTCTGTGTTTTAAACCTGAAATCTTGCCAACATCCCTAATGAATATGGAACAAAAATAACCCCTGGAGATTGGGACTTTCAACGGCAAGAATCAGGACTTGAGTATGAAAGTATATAAATTTTATTACACGTATTACAAAAATAAAACATACATAATCACACATAAAGTATATGATAAAAACAAGGTCATAGATACGTCTTGGAACCAAGAGGGTCTGAGGTGTCTGGATCGGACTAGACGCGTTTCGGTCCAATTGCCTTTCTCGATAGTCCAGAAAACACCAGAGCTCAGACTAGGAACATAAAAGGTAGCAATGAATATGATACAATGGTAAGTATAGAATTAGATTTCACATGTATTAAACAATGTTAGAAACAATATATCACATAATTCATTATACACAGTATTTGTCGTATTTAGATGTGAAAAGGGGGGGCAAAAATGCCTCTATGATTACATACCAGATATGTAAGACCTCTGTGGAATCCAGGACGTGAGACCAAAGGGATGGGCCTTGGTGGATGAGAAAAAGGCCTTCGATTGTCTATGGCCGCAAGGAGTATACGCTAGTGGGACTGGGTCTATGCATAGATAGGCTCAGAGCAAATTGTTAGTATTGTATGGGCTTCCAAGGGAGATTTAAATAATTATAAGCCAAATACACAGTGGTTTGGCAAATGACAGTGAGAAGAGAGCTCCACGAACAGAAAATCCCACGAGGATCTCCAAAGTAAGGTCAAAAACACACAGGTCATCTAGATGGTTGTGAAAAGAAATAGAGGGAAAATTAGATGGAGTATGTCTATAATAGAAAATAAAAGGGGGGAATAAGAAATGATATTGTTGATAATGACTACCTGTAAAATAGTAGTAGAATGAACGTGTCCCCCGAAGGATTTATAGTGCTGGGACGTATCCAGCCCTGCATCCCTGTTGACATGAAATATGTCAAACATAAAGTTGTAAGGAATATTAGAGGGTAAATAGGTAAAAAGTAAATATAAGGGTAGAAAAAGCCTCATTTCCCAACGTGAGTCCTACAATTCATAGGGAAAAAGAAGGAAAGAGAAAAAGAAAGCTGGGTGATGGGGGAGGAATGTGGGAGCCGTGTATAGCCAGAGATAAGAGTCGCCAAGTGAGGGGAAGATGGTACTGGTGAAAGTCTCAAAAAGTGCCCAGGTGCCAGAATAAATGTTAACAAGAGTTCTATGGCAAGTGCAGGTATCATAAAAGTAGTTCGAGATGACCAAAAGTAGAATAACTTACCTGTGTGGGTCTGTATGTGTGAGTAATGGCGGCGCGCTCTGAGTAGAGCGCGGTCCGCCATTAAGTACGCCGGCGCATGCGCCGGAGCCTACGTCTAGCCTCCTCCCAGGGCGTGTGTGGACCAATGGAGGTCCCCCGTGTCCAGAACGCACAGACGCCGCCCACACATGGTTGGCCGCGGCGTGCGTTCCGGGCACGCCGACGCACAACATCCGGGTCTGGATCTCCGCCCACGGCGGGATCAGGTGACCGGTGATGGGGCGAAGAAACGCCCCTGTGTGCGCCGGGGGGAGGATCTGTCCGGTGAGCGTACACTGTCACTAGCATAAAGCTGCGGCTGAGGGGACAAGACCAAGAATGAAGACATATAAACAAGGCAAACTCTGTGTTTACACAAGGAAGCAAATACAGAAAAAAAGGATGTAAATTGATATTGGATACTTTGAAATAGCATTTAATTCAAACAGGGGCAAAGACCACCGCAAACACGGTGTATTAAATAGCCACACAGTGGTACTTATATGCTATGGTATGTGGTATAAGATAAAGGGTAGTAATGGTTAAACAAAAGAGGGGCAGCTAATCCAAAAGGACTGAAGGAAAAAATGTATGTAAATAATGAAGTTCACAAATATTGGCATTGAAATAAAGTAAAAACATGCAGACTGGATACATCCATTAACAAAACCGATCTATATTTTATTGTCAGGCAAGATCTGTGTGAAAATGGATCTATATAATATAGAGAAATTTTTGTTCTATATATATGAAAGAGGGGGAAGGAAGAAATCATATCCCATATATTATGGGTATATAGATATATTTGGTGATTTTGAAGTGAAACAGAGATTGCATATAAGGACATTACCCCATGGTGTTGTCATTGGGTGATGTCCTCAAGAGAGGGAAAGAAGAGATCATGTCCAATATATAATGGGTATATAAATATATTTGGTGATTTTAAAATGAAACAGGTATTGCATTAAAGGACATTACCCCATAGTGTCATCGTTAAACCATAGATGTATTATGGATCCCATCCTCCTGATGAGAAACCCTCAAGAAAGGGCTTGAAGCTAATGCTTTCATTGAGTCCTGGGGGGATGGTAGCCCTAAGATTATGGATCCATCTAGATTCCCTCTGTAAAAGGGTCTTGTCCCAATCTCCTCCTCTGCTACTGGGGTGCACCCGGTCAAGGATGACAAAAAGGCAACGTGGGAAAATGCCACTGTGTGTAGTCAAAACGTGTCTCCCAAGGGGGAGATCCGGATTGCGTTGGCGCATACATGTAATATGTCGTTGAGCTCGTTTATGAAATTCATTTTTCGTTTTCCCGACATAGAAGCACCCACAGCAGCAGAGGAGGAGATAGACTACTCCTATCGTTTGACAATTAGAAAAATGTAGAGGTCTATATGGGGACCCATTAGGAAGAAGTATATTGGGGTCTGTGCAGATGTATTGACATATATTGCACCCTCCACATTTAAAAGTTCCTAAGCGTTTACAAGGATCTTGGCGAAAATCGCCTGTGTATTCACTTTTAACTAATTTATCCTTGAGTGAACGGGTCTTGCGATAAGTTATCGCCGGTTGGTCAGTAACAAAGGGATTAAGATGTGGATCACATGTAAGTAAATGCCAGTATTTGTTAAGGACATTGTAGACTCTATCATGTTGTTTCGTATATGAGGTTATAATACGTGCCTGGTGTTGAATCTGATTGTTGTCACGTGAAGTTTTGATCGATTTTTTAAAGATGAGGTCTTGTCGTTGTTGCGATTTGGCCCTACGATAGGCCTTTTTAAGGCAAGTTTGTGTGTAGCCTCTGGTGGTCAATCTTGTTCTAAGTTTATCTGCTTCCAACTTAAAAATGGGATCTTCAGAGCAATTGCGTCTGAGTCGCAAATATTGCCCGTAAGGGATAGACCTTATTAGCGGGGCTGGATGAGCACTGGTTGCGTAAAGTACTGTATTAGCAGCGGTAGGTTTTCTAAATAATGTGGTCGTGATGTTGCCTAATTGATTTTTGTTGATTGTGATGTCCAGGAAATCAATGGACTTGCTATTGTAGTTTAGAGTGAATGACAGATTAAAGTTGTTTCTGTTCATGGAATGAACACAGTCTAGGAGTAATTCCTCATTGCCTGTCCAGATAATGAGGACATCGTCAATGTACCTATGCCATGCCAATATGTGCTGGGTATATTTCAAATGTTGTTCCTCAGAGAGGAAAGAACGTTCCCATTCCCCCAGGTACAGGTTTGCGTACGATGGGGCACAACATGTCCCCATCGCAACGCCCTGTACCTGGAGGAAATGGGAACCATCAAAAGAAAATACATTACGGGTGAGGATGTATTCAAGTGATTGTAGAATGAATTTTTGTGTAACTGGGGAATCTGAATTGGATTGTGTGAGGGCATGTGCGACCGTGCGGATACCCTGCTGGTGGGGGATGGAGCTGTATAGTGCTTCGACATCTATGGCCACCAGCAGGGCGTCCGCAGGGATCGACATGCCCTCCAACAATTGAAGAAGGTGTATGGTATCCTTTACAAAAGAGGGGAGAGTTTGCACAAATGGGTACAGTTTGCTGTCCACGTATCTACTTAGATTTTCAGATATGCTGCCCCTGCCCGAGACGATAGGTCGTCCAGGGGGGTCGTTTTTGTTTTTGTGGACTTTGGGCAAACTATAAAAGGTAGGGATAGTAGGAAATTTAATTCTAAGAAAATCCCAAGTGGTTTTATCTATACAACCTGTCAGGTATCCATTATCCACCAAAGCGTAAAATTCTGCAAAATACTTATCAATAGTAGTTCTAGATATTTTGTGATACCAAGTTGAGTTATTGAGGATTTTCCAGCACATATTGGCGTATTGTTGGTTATGCATAATGACTATATTGCCCCCCTTGTCGGAGAGCTTAATAGTCAATTGTAATTGTTTGGTAAGATCAGTGAGTGCCTGGTTTTCTTCTAAGCTAAGATTAGAGGCTCGAGTCTGAGGAAAGAGTTTGATTTTCTCAATGTCTTGAGATACCAACATGACAAAAGCTGCCAGATTGGTATTACTATTTAGAGCAGGAAATTTATCCGACTTTTTTTGAAAGCGGTTTGTTGCGCCGGATTGAGGATGTTCGTTTAATAACGAGTCCAAATCAATCCTGTCTATTAGGTCGAGTCCATCTTGTTCCTCTAGTAAGGCGATTAGTGTATCTAATGCTTCTGTTTCTAATTTTTTGGTTTTGGGTTGCAGTAACTTGGGGTTATGTTTCTGGGCGTGTTGACTTTGTAAAAGAATTTTTCGAGCAAATAAATTTAAATCTTTTTTAAAAGTAAATTTATCTATATCGGTAGTGGGACAGAAGGTGAGGCCTTTACGCAGTTCTGCCCAGTACCCTAGGATCCCAGAAGAGCGTAGTGCATATGCAAGCAGCAACCAATGCTATCTCCAGAGATGTGGTGCTTCTAAATTTTGGGAGCGAAAATTGCTCATCTATACATGGGTTGGTGGGAGGAGCAACACATCTTTGGAGATGGTAAATATTTTAGACAGAACATGCATTGGGGATTGATTTACTAAAATTGGAGAGTGCAAAATCTGGTGCAGCTCTGTATAGAAACCAATCAGCTGCCAGGTTATTTTTTTTTTGTCAAAGCTTAATTAAACAAGCTGAAGATAGAATCTGTTTGGCTACCATGCACAGCTGCATCAGAGTTTGCATTCTCCAGCTTTAGTAAAGCAACCCTATTTTCTTGCCAGGTGTATTGATGACTAATGCCCCGTACACACGTGCAGATTATCTGCAGACTTTTGTCTGCAGACTTACCTTTTCTATGTAGTGCAAGGGCCTGCCGGATTGCATACAAATTGAAAGTGTTTAGGTTTGACCTCATATTATATGGTTTTGGTAAGTCTGCAGACAAAAGTCTGCAGATAATCTGCACGTGTGTATGGGGCATTAGTTTTCGTGGTTGATGGTTGATGGTGGATTGGAAACATCCCAATTTATGGGACTTTTAAATTATAACTAATATAATTTGAGCTTTGAGAATCTTAACTACTTCAGTTCTGGAAGGTTTTAACCCCTTAATGACTAGCCCATTTTTTGCGAATCGGCACTGCGTTATTTTAACTAACAATTACGTGCCACGCTGTACCCAAATAGAATTGATGCCCTTTTTTCCCACAAATAGAGATTTCTTTTGGTGGTATTTGATCACCTCTGCAGTTTTTGTGCGATTTTAAATTTTTGCGCAATAAACAAAAAAAGAGCGACAATTTTGAAAAGAACACAATATTTTTTACTTTCTGCTATAAAACATTCCCAATAAAAAAAAATAAAAAAATCGAATTTTTTATCAGTTTTGTAGCAGTTTGTATTCTGCTACATATTTTTGGTAACAAAAATCCCAAAAAGCGTATTGGATGGGATAGATTTTTGGACTTTCTATTTTTTTTTTATTACCAATGGCAGCGATCAGCGATTTTTAGCGGAACTGCGACATTGCAGCGGACAGATCGGGCCCCTAACTGACATTTTTGACACTTTTTGGGGAACAGCGACATTAATACATTAATCAGTGCTAAATAATATGCACTATTACTGTTAAATGACACTGGCATGGAAGGGGTTAATACTGGGGGTGATCAAGGGGTTAAATGAAAGCCTAAATGTGCTAGCTAACTGTGGGGGGGGGGGGGACTCTGTGACAGGTACACAGAGATCAGGGTTTCAGCTAAGCTGTTTGCCTGTCTGACAGAAGAGCCGCCTGCTTTGTTTACATAGACAGGCGGCTCTTCTGTCAGTTTCTCTGAAGGTTGCGGGAGGCCGGCGGCGATCGAGCCCGCTCCTCCTGCAGTCTAGCTCCTGCTGTCTCTAATCATAGCGCGAGTGCGGCTTTGGCGGCGCGCGCTCGCCGCCGAGACTGCGTGCACTTAATCACGTAGATCTACGTGATTATGCACAGCCGAGCTGCCCTGCCAAGGTAAATCTGCGTGGGGCGATCGGCAAGTGGTTAATCAAGTCTATTTTTTTAGATCTGACCTTAAAAACTCTAATGGATGGTGAGAAAGTAGAGATACAATCATAAAGAAAAAAACTGTTTATAAGAATCTTCAGCAAGGATTGGACAAATTTTGATCCATCTGTGGCCTTTCCCGCTCAACATAAGTTGATCTAATGATCGGTTTCTTTTAAAGGAGAATGTTGGAAAATTCTCTTTCAATCAGCGCAAGGCATCACTGCTGGTTTCCCTTAGTTAAGACAGCGGCTCCTGGATCCAAAGTTGATTGTCCACTTGACCTAGGGAAAGTTTTACCGCCTTCATGACCAGACCATTTTTTGACATTCAGTACTGCGTTACTTTAACTGGTAATTGTTTGGTCATGCAACACTGTACACAAATTACATTTATATCATAGTTTTTTCACACAAATAGTTTCCTTTTGGCGTTTTTTGATTACCACTGCCTTTTTTATTTTTATTATATAAACGAAAAAAAATCATTTTTGAAAACAAAAAAAACACAATATTTTCTACATTCTGTTATAAAACGTATCCACCAAAATGTTATTTCTTCATAAATTTAGGCCAAAATGTACTCTGCTACATGTCGCAAGTGCTGGCAGTGAATGGGGCTAAAACTGCCCTTTTAGCGACACTGTGCTATTGGGGAAACTAATATTGTTCCTAACTGTGAGCAGGACTTATAATGTGGCTGTGATAGTGTGATGGGCAATTAGGGACTTGCCCTGACACTGGCTGGGAGGGACGTTAACTAGCTTTAACTAGCACCATCTTACAAAAAAGAATACCTTCAGTTATTCTCATATTATTATAAGTAAATTGATTTTAATTTTTTTTATTCCTGTTTGCTTTTTTTTTTCTCTTTACTAACCTTTCCCCTTCTCTACCTCCCCGTTTTACCCTTCCTCCTTCCTTGCTCCTTTTTCATTTCTCCCTATCATTTTATACATGCATTATTATTATAGTATATAATATATCCCTGGAGAACGTGCATGTGCACAAAACGCGTCAGGAGGGGCCTACAGGCTGATGTCATTGCAGCTGCGACCTCGTAGTTGGAGTGGCGGCCATCTATTGCTGGTTCCTTTGAAGTCCTCCTAACCCACCACAGTTCTGGATATGATGTCATCATGTTCTATGGCAATGGCTCAAGGCTTGCAATGTCTTACCATCTGGTGAATGTATAGAATAGTGAAGGGTTATCATGGATAAGGAGCATTGTGTAACACTTTCGGCACAAGTGTTTATAATTGAAATGCTGGATATTGTTTGCTCTCTGGTGAGTGTTTTGACACATCGTACTGTCACAGTGGGCTTTTGATTTAAGAAAGGATTGTCAGTTCATGGCAGGTGGTTACACATAGGACTTTTATATGACATATGAACTTTTTTTAATTCATGTAAAGCGCTTCACCAAATCTGTTTATCATATGGTCTACTGGACGTTGTATATTCACCTTTGTGTGTGCTAGATGCTATAATATCTTCTCTTTAGCGATCACTTTTTTCTATTTATTCATTTATTATTTGTTTGCTTTTAAAAAAAATGTGTGCCTTCCTCACTCCATAGGTAGTAACGAGTTGCTGTATAGCTAATCCCACTTTTTTTCAGTGTCTTTAGTTTCTGTTCTGAGCACAAGTAATTGCTGGAGTTAGACATATTATGATTTTTTTGACCTATCTGATGTACATCTGCACAAGTTTTGGATTAAAGCTTTCTGCGATCTGCAAGATCTCATTTGAATCAAATCACTGTCTGCTAATCCTACAGAGGCTGTAAGTTACAGCTACTTTGCCACAAATGGATCAGTTAAAGAAATCACACTTTCAGCACTTAGATTGGAGAGGCAGAACACTTCCTACATCTTTTTCTTCCTTTTTTTCCCTGTGCATCCCCTTTCCCCTTCCCTTTGCTGAGGTTAGTAGGACAGGGTGACCCAGGAACACAAAATGGCTCTCTACCCTTCACTCCAGGTGTCTGTTTGTACAGACCAAATGTTGGCATACAGCAGCTTTACACTCCAGTAAAGTTTTTCCTGGTTTGGAATTCCACTCATCCATCACTGACTTCCTGCCCTTTGACAGTGGCACAGCTAAAGTGGTGAAGTTGGGTACAAACTACCAGTAGTACCCAACTATCACCAGAAATGCCTGAACCTAATTTCTTGTTAAGGGTGGGGCCAATCCTGTATGGCCTCTACTTTAATAACTAAAGCTTCACCAGGCCCCTATCCACAACATACCATAGGTAATCTGTGTCCTCCACCCCATTTGCATATTTCTTAGGGTTGGCGATGAAACCCCTTTTATTAAAGTAGTCCAGCAATGCCTGAATCCAGGGAAGATGGATTCCCTAACTAAGCTGAAGAATATTATGTCATTCAGGTAGACTAAAGTATATTTTTGATAAGGATGTAGCAATGAATTAATTGGTCTTTGAAAGGTGGCAGTGGCAATAACCTTCTCTTGTACTGGAACTGGCCGCCAGGAGTGACGAATGCAGTTTTCTTAGTGGCTTAGTTGGCCAAGGATATCAGCCAGTACCTCTATTGTACTGTTAAATAGGATAGCAAGATAAATGGCATGAGTCTCTTTACTGTTACTAATTCTTGATCTCATCTGGTAGACAAAAGAGAGTAAGGCCGGTGGCAATCCTTATACAAAGAAATTCCACAGCAACCCTTGCAAAAACAGACAAAGCATTACCATGACAGACAACCAAATGACTGTGAAATTACCATGATATTCTGTCATTATTTGTGTGTTTAGCATGGTTGGTTTTCCCCTTATGAAAATAAGATCAAGATTACTGTCGTAAATGGGACTTCATGCTAATCCGGTCAGTTTTCATGGAATTTGTGTGCGATAGCATTCTCCCACACTGCCAAAAAGCTTCCCTTTGCCGGATTAGTGAATGTGATCATCAGTGTGGAACCATCTTTGTCAGTCAACATACATAATACAGCAGATGCAATATTCTTCTAGCATCCCAAATGTGAAAGGTAATAAAAACATAACACAACGTCTACAAGAAAAATGACTGCAGAAACACCCTCAAGTGTATTTTTTACATTCAGAGGCATTTGTATAATTTTACTGTAACTGTCATATTTTAGTATATCAGTGCAAAAATGTTATAATGCAGAGATTTTATTTTTATAAAATAGGAAATATTGATTTTCTTTTTCTGTTGACTCAAATCAATGGTAAAAGCTCCATAGCAAGTGAGATGTATGCAGACACACATATTTATCATATGTAACTACACACTTAGGGGGTGTATTTATAAAACAAAATGTGCATAGACTTTTGCCAGTATGTGGGTGGGGCTTACTGCGTCCAAGTGAGGACTCAGAGAAAGCGCTCATTAGTGCCCCTAAAGATGGGCTGAGACTGCTGTTTAGCACAGGGCTGCCATTAAGAAAGCACTTCAACTTAAAAGAGGTGCTTCACCATAGAAAACATTATGAACTCCTTGCAGTTCATGACACAGTTCTTTAACTCATTGCACACTATGGATAAAAATTCCTCATGACACTTCATAACTCTTCTCTCTGTATTGTGCAGCATTTCTGAGCTGGTACTGGACAAAACCAGCCCAGTAACACGTCACCTCACTCCCAGTGACATTGATATAATATATATTTAACATGAATACTAGGAAGCTGAACTCTTGTACATATTCCATGCTTATTCTTCTCCTGAGGCCTCACTCCATCTTCCAGGCTGGGTCCCTAAGACACCCTGCCCCACGAGTTTCCTCCAGTGTTGGGGCTACAAATGATAGGGAGCCCCCACATTCTCCTTTACTACTAGGGTCTTCCATTGCCTATGCCAAGTCACACTGCTCCCGGACCAACTGGCTGCTTATGCACTCAAGGCTAATACTGTAGTCACTGACAACAGTAAAAATAGTCCCCTCCATATAGCTTTATTGCACTATGGACATGTGTACTGCATCTTCTCTATCTTATCATGTCCCCTAATAAGCCCTGTTTTTGTAATACGTCATACATGCATGCACCCCTTTACGATCATCCTCAAGTAACTTCAGACCAGGTCAGGTTGAATAGCAAACAACAAGAACCCATATACATATCAGACTCCAACAAGTACATGAGAGAATACTTCACCAGTCATTGGCACTGATCCTGAGTCCAATCCCTACTTGTGACAGTTTGTGTGTTAAAATGAAGTATATCCAGGTCGCTGCAGCTCCTCTTGTGCTCCACTGGGTGGCGGACAAATAGCAGATACCAAACTGTAAAAGAGGGCTATGGAGTGGAGGGATCCAAGGGGATGCGATACCTTCTGCTGGTTGCTATGGACAACACGTTTCGGAGGCGGAGCCTCCTTCTTCAGGTCCCTGCAACCAGCAGAAGGTATCGCATCCCCTTGGATCCCTCCACTCCATAGCCCCACACTGCGTATAGCCTCAGCCGAGGCACAGGCCAGCCTATCCAGCGGTGAATGATGGCGGGCAGGTGCGCAGGTGCACTTGCAAGTTGTAATCCGGTTGGGGGGGCCAGAAGCAGGAAATGGCTGAAAGCGGGCTAGAGCGGCGTCCGCCGCAACAGACAAGTCCGGAGGTTACCCTGGAGGGATGGGAGGAGCTGGTAGCTACCGTGTAGATGCTGATGTGATTGTCCTGCTAGGACTAAAATGTGAGTGCAACTTTATTGTATTGTATTGTCCTTCAATAAAACGTTATCATCCGAGGTCTGCGCGCGCTTCCCTTTACAGTTTGGTACAGGTTGAATAGCAAGAAACTTTATTTTACTAAAGTTGTTTGAGCATAACAGTTCAATAATTATATATTCAATATTCCTGTACATGCTCTTCTAAGTGCCCCTTAGTTAGTCCACTGGTGCGCTGATTGCCCTTGAGGTAGTCATACCTTAAAAAGGTGAGAAAGTCCATAGAGTCCATAGAGTCCTTTGGTAAAGCAAAAGTCCATATCCCTGAAACCCTGACCTGGCTTCCACAAGGGGGGGGGGGGAGTGCAAAGTAGAGGATCACATCCTTAGCAATTTGTCCATGGCTTGGGGAGACCTGGAACGGAACCTGTCTTGCTAATTATGAGGCTCCTGAGAGATGGTACCCTCTCTTTTTATGTGTTTGCCCCAGCAGTGGGTGGTACTTCCCCAAAAAGCCTGGGAAAAACTTGACCAGCAAAGCTGACCCTTAAATCCCAGGGAGAACCAACTCAGCAGGGTAAGCACAAAATCTAACCAG
Source organism: Pelophylax lessonae (assembly GCF_965119305.1). NCBI lineage: Eukaryota > Metazoa > Chordata > Amphibia > Anura > Ranidae > Pelophylax > Pelophylax lessonae. The sequence goes on from NC_138768.1 coordinate 690,186,370, forward strand.
AGACATCAACTGATAAACAGTAGAAGATTTTAATAAAATACAACATGTGATATCTACCTGCTTATGGCTAGATGGCCCTTAAGTATAATTTCCTACCATCTATTTGCAAAATTAATTTTTTTTCTATTTTATATCAATGAAAAACATCTGTCTAGCACAAGAAATAGCCTAAAAACATGCACTTCCACTAAACAAATTGCGATACTTTAAAAAAAAAAAATAAAAATAAATATAACCCAAAATCTATGCTGAGAGAAAAATGTAAGCTGTCATTGCTGATCTAATTTCTGAAAAAAATGTTTGCCTTACTGACGTTTTTTTTTTTTTTTTTTTATGATACACGATGAGTTTGTAGATTAAATGTCATTCAGTCTGGGTGTACATCTACTAAGGTGGTTTCATTTTAATGTCTCACAGGCTAGGTATACATGAACCTATGACTGCCTGTCTATGTCACTTTTCTTTTGCCTTCATTCACCATGGCAAATTTAGCTGATTAGGGGCCCTTGCCTTGCCTTGTACCTTTGGGACCCTAAACTCACTGTTGCTGTTGAGAAAGGTAAATGATCATTAAAAAGTGTAATCTAAAATGTTGTAACAGGAAAAAATCCTGATCCACAAAGGCAATCAGCCAATTTAATTGATCGACATTCTACAAGGTTATTTTGTATAGATACTATGACCAAGTGATATACTGTGCATTTTGAAACACAACTTATTATGAAGCCATATACAATACAAGGTTAGTCTAATTCATATTTTCAAAGCTCTTACTGTAAAGATCCTTTTCTATATGCAGGCACAAAGACTGTCCCTTGTCTTTTGTGATAACTTTAAATCAAATCTTTTCCTATAGGAACAATTTATGTATTTATACATGATGTCCTCCATGGTTGCCAGTTCAGGTAAATTCATACAGTTCAGCTAATCTTTCCTTGGAGCATTCAATGTATTTCAAATGAAAACGTATGCTACTCTCTCTTAGGAAAAGGGTATATTTATAAAGCAGCAAATGTGTCATTCATCAAACATTCACTGGAGGTGTATCTGGTATACATGTGTTTTTAGGTAAAGTGATTAATTTACCTACAGTGAATGCTTAGTGAATGTCACATTACCTGCCTTAAAATATACCACAAAGTGTTTTGAATCCTGTGTTATAGGTGCATCTTATATTACAGTTTTCTTCAAAGATGTAATTTAGCTCTCTTCAAATATCTGATCTATATGGATTGAATTTAGACAAGCCACAACCACTACAGAAGGAACCTAGAACAATCTGACATAGAGGATAATTTAAGAAAGAAGTTGAGAATTTTCACACAATAGAATGAGTGAATACTCACTTCTATTATCTAATCAGCTGAACAGCAAATGCCTGTTTATTAATTTTATCTGCACATAAGTGGATAATTTAAGTGAATATTCCCATAATTCCAACGCAGTAGAATAGGTAAAAATGTTTAGTGCTGTATTAGCAAAACTTTGTGCCATTTGCCATGTTTTTGTTCATATATGCTGTTACTATTCCATGAATAAGATTCCCTTCCATGGGCCTAAAAGGGACAAAGTCAAAGTTAGATAATGTTTTATGCTCTTGTCTGTGAAACTCAATAAAATATCATTATATATATATATATATATATATATATATATATATATATATATATATATATATATATATATATATATATATATATAAAAGATATATATAACCACTATAACAACTAAAAAATACAAATGTAAAAAATTAAAATTCACCTAAAACATCTATAAAGTGAAAAAATCTTTGAAAAATATGGATTTTCTTGCTACCAACATGGGCTTCATACACATAATTTCTGGTAAAAACATGCAAAATAGTAAATCTCAATAAATATTCATTATCAACAACATAGGGGAACATGTCAAAGTTTCTTAACATGTTTCATGGTAATGTGCGGCATCCTCAGGTGAATGGGGAGCATAGAGTATCTACAATAAAAAAACATACTGATACTGCACATTACAAAGACAAATAACACATTAAGGCAAAAATATGTATAACTGGATTCCAAACTGCATAAAAGGGGGATCCCACATTTTACACAGGGGCACAGGATGGACCGGCCAGGCCAGAAATGTGGGAGCAAATTTGTAATGTTCTGATTTTTTTGATATATTTGAAAACACTTTTGTAATACAATTTTGCATTATGTGTATGATGTCTATGGTGGTACCAAGAAAATCCATACTCCTCAACGATTTTTTCACTTTCTGATAGATTCTAGGATGTGATACCAAGGTATTTTTAGCTGGCACTGGTTCAATAATTACATAAAACAATTATAATTTCACTTTTTTTTCACAATTTTTGAGAAAAGACAACAGGCACACAGGCATAGACATAGTGAATTGCTTTCAATAAGTCTGCTCACTCACAGACATGCATTGCAAGAAGGTGCAGTAAAGCACTAACATTGTGCATCACTGCAAAGTTGAAAGTAGGGTCTGTATATGTAATGAATAAATATGGCTACCCCCCTCATATGCATTTATAATTGCAAAATTATTTAAACATACAATATATTTAAAATTCACACACATTGATATTTTTTTTATTTGTTTGTTTTACATCAAATTGACCTAATTTACATATTTATTGTAAAGATGGAAAAAAATGTCATAATTTGTCTAGATGTGCCAACATAATGCATATGTATGGCAAAAAATAGGGCAGATTTTAATGGCCACATAACACACATATGCAAACAAGAGTGAAGAGCTGAAAGCATGCTCACTACGCTCTCCCAGCTTAGTGACCAAGCTGTCAGAGACAGCTCCCAGTCTCTAGTAATATTCACAAGCCAGTTAATCACAGTGGGCATATGATCAGACAGCCCTTCCTGCCCCACCCCCCAGGTGTAATAGCCTAGTAAAGGTAAGCTGGCCGGAAGGGGTTAAGGAGGTTAAATAATTTCACTAGGGCAGCACAAAAGTCCAAGAGTTATGCTGGATGATTTCAAAGGAAGGCTACAGTACCAGAGGGTAAAAAAAATCTAAAAAAACTAATGTTTCCCAGAGAAACATATTGGATGTTAAAAATGAATGTTTGTGAAGCCTATGGCATTTTACCCTGTCTCTACCAGAGATGTCTTGTTTGAACACATGTTTAAAAAATTATTTTAGGACTAAAGATTACTTAACCCCCCCCCCCCCCCCCAATAAAATACATAAAAAAAATATTTATTTTCTGAGGGCAGAGATATATTACCCACTTTTTGCTAAAATAAAAAAGATGAGGTTGCACTGAGTAAATAGATACCCAACGTGTCAAGCCTTAAAATTGCGTGCATCCATGCTGACTGGCGACAAAATTTGGAACCCTACATTTTGTGTATGCGTGCCGATTTGCAATATGTGTAGCCGAAACAGCCTTTACGCGCATAGGCACCCCCAACACACATGCTTAGGTTTTTATGTGTATGTAAGTGGGCATGGATGGGGGGAGGGGGGGCTCAAAAATAATTTTGGGAGGTTTTAGGTGCATTGGTGTAAGTTTTTGGGCATCATTTTTTTGCACGTTATTCCACTTAACTTAATTTTTCATTGCATGTCGGACAAAGGTTCCCTTTGTGATGCTTTTTCGTGTGACAACTTCCCTTTAATGAAATATCAGGTTTATTTAAGACTCCTGATGTTTCACTTGCCCTCCAATGCAGTGCAGATGCAGATTGAGCTCCATTAGCATTCCCAGCTGAAGTGAGAGCTAGACCTGAAAGAGACGTTTTACATGTCACTTCTGGATTCTTAGTAGAAAGGGGAGATCAGTGAACAGATTTTTACTGATCTTCTCCACTCCACCCAGTGGCACCTGACATTCCAGTCCCAGGCCCACTGATGGCAGTGCAAAGCCCAGGAAACATAGCATGGGCATATGCAGGGGGGACCAGCAAGACAGCATAGGTTGGTGGCAGCGAAAGGGTTAATAAAGTTAAAATTTAAAATGACCCATGGCAAACCTCTTGCTTACCAATCTAAAGGTACTTGTGCGCAGAGACTGTTGCAAGCTCTTTATTGCTCCTTATCTTATGTCACAATACTCTAGCAATCCTTACATAGTAGCTTTAACAACTTAAACTCACTTACCCACTTAAATTTCCATAATATCACCAATATTACTAGAATAATACTACTAGACCACTGAGATCCCTATTTTTTTCAGTGTGCATACAAAAAAACACCCTTGCAAACTAACAAACATAAAAACAACCAATTATGAATTACTGTATTATGACATCACCATTATTGCAGAGAGCACTTTTTTCATGTGACATAAAAGTAAAAAGCCATGTTGCTTGAAGCACCAGGGTTACCCTTAACTATGAGCTAAGCACCACTGAATCAGGGCATGGTTTTTATGGCAACATTCCAAGCCTGGGCCACAACAGCAATGACACAACAGTTCTGATTAGCAAGTTGCAAACAAATCCAAACATTTCACAGAGCCTAGTAGGTGAAAATATACTGAGTATATTACACGCGCCAAACGAGGGGACCTATAGATATACAAGGGCCTAAAAATATAGAAGTGTATGGTAAATTAAATAAGTATTAAGTATTGTTGTATACGAAAAAAATCTGTGAGTAGCAGCAGCTATAGTAAAGTGCTAGTGCTAATGGTGAATGAAGTAATCAATAGGTACCTACAGCGCTTGCTACAAGTTGATGAACCAATCTATAAAATATAAATATGTTGTGACAATATAATTAACTTGCTATGAATTGTGACAAATAAGAGTGTTAATTAAATATTGAAATAATTATATAAATATTCACTTTCTAAAACCATGTATTATCACTATCAAGAGATAAATAAATAAATATATATATGTGTATCTTAAAGTTCATGTGCACACACAATAAATAATTATAAATAAACAGTCCATAAAAAATAGTCCATAAAATTACAAAAATTGATGAAAAAAACACACCAAACAGTGACTTCTAAGTGAAAAATGTCCGAGATAATAAATATATTAAAGTGCAGGTGCTTCTCTCTTGCCCTGGTATCCCTTCACCGTGGAAAATAGATAAATTTCACACTCACCAAAAAGCGTGGGTCCTATATGCCTTATGGCACTAGGACCAATCGTGCTTAAATGACCCTCTCCAGGTCAGGGTGCGTTCCCTCCTGGCGTGTAGAGCTATCCTTCTGCAGTACCACTCTTACTGCTGGTAGTCTCCAAATCGGGTACCTTTACTTCAAACAGAACTGCTCCTTCAAGTAATAATAATCCTCCTGTCCAGAGAAGTCTCAGGGAGAGGGTAATGCTGGTAGAGCCCACAGACAGATGCCTCTCACACAGATGTGTGTTATGCGCTCACGCACGCTTCTTCAAAATCGTTCTGAAGAAGCGTGCGTGAGCACGCTAAATGCGTCAACGTCAGACGCCAGCACTCCACCGGCCCCGCAGGAGGTCACCTTTCTCTGTGTGGACCAATGAGACACGGCGACGTAGGATGCCACGGGAAGCTGCCGAGACACCGCTCCGGAATTACGGACCTGCAAACACCGCTCTCCACGAGAGGACAAGGGATGGGCGAAGAAGCCTAAGAGCACTCTACAGGACGCACAGTCCATCACCAAACGGGGGAGTCAACACACCGCCTGCTGTGAGTATGACCGGACAAGGGATCCAGGACTTCACTCCGAACTGTTGGGAAACCAAGAGGAGGAGCTCTCGGTAAGACCCATTTCTTATACCCATTACTGGACAGTTACTAAGCCTTTGCTGCTGGGTGGATTGCCGACATATAGCCCCCTCATACCCCACAGATAACGATCCGGGTCATAATCAACCTCACAAAGCAGGACAGGTGGCGCACCCCCCATAGAGAGGAACCTCTCCCCAATCCGGGAATTTCTTCTCCCCTCCACCCTCTGGAACCTCATCCCATCCTCTTCCCCTCCACACTTTCCCAACCAGCTCCAAAAACGCCGTGCCAACGGTACTTGCTTAACGGTCTTTAGCAACTTCCGTGCCAACGGTACTTGCTTAACGGTCTTTAGCAACTTCTCACGGTCAAGAGTGACTTTTCATTTCCACCACGTTGGTGACAACAGGACTGGGTTAGACCGTCACAGGGAATCTGTGAGCTCCCAAAGAGTGGCCATTCTGTGCACCTACCATTCCCTCCATTTGTTATCTACCCACTGGATATAGTGAAATACAGTGTATCTGCCACTCTTAGTCACCATTTGTCCATAGTTGCACACACAGCTCCCAGCTAATATTTGTCTCCATTTTGTGACAGAGCATTGGGTCACCACAGACCCACTTCCTATACTTTGAGACTGCCTTCAAGGCACCCTGAGACATCCTGGCTCCCAGGGATTGAAGAAGTGATCCATAGTTTCTAATGAACATATCACTCCTCTCCCACAGAGCTGTTACAGATAGGGCCTCTGCACTAGGTGGAGTGCTGGTCTAGGGTGGTGCTGTCATGCAGCATTAACCACCCACACTGATCCAAGGGGTCGGCTTCACACTACATGTGTCACACTTTGGATGTGTAGTTTTTACTTGATTATGTGAATTTATCCGTTTTTGTATTGCACCGCTTAAATAAAGTATTTTTTTGCACTGATTACCCAGCGAGCCCTGTTAATGCAACCTTTCTGAGAGGGTCTTTCCCCTCTCACTTTCTTTGGTCTTCCCATTACGTGCTTGGTTGCTTGGGGTTCCCGGTTCTACATACCGCCAGGGTATATTGTACTTTCACCTTCTTGACCTTTTCCGGTCAGTGGATCCCACTCACTTCACGGGTTTTACCTCCTTATTAGGCGGAGCATTGGGCTGCTAAGACATGCTGCCAGTGCCGCACTTACTAGTATTGGCGGCCGCCAGTTGTATTAAGTGTGGCCGCCGGTCTGTCCAAACCTCAGGCCAGTCATTGGCCGCCAGGCAGTATTATCATACTGGCAACATTGCGGCCACTTTATGGGGGCGCCAGACCGATTTACCTCCAAGGCCCAGTCCAGCCCATAAGACTGGCGATACACTAAAAAGGTAGCGCAAGCCGTGGGGACTCTTTTCGTGCAGGAGGTGGGAGGAGGCTGCGTTTTTCATGTGGGGCTTTTGTGCGCCCCCCCTGCAAAGTGCTTCCCTAGGCATGGGCCTTGTTGGCTTAGGCCAAGATACAGTGTTGCCCTGATGGGAACACCAGATGTAAGGGGGACTCGGATGGGGGGGGCACCTGATGTAAGGGGGACTCTGATGGGTGGCACCCAATGTAAAGGGGGACTCTGAACGGGGCACCTGATGTAAAGAGGACTCTGATGGGGGCACCCAATGTAAAGGGTACTTTGATGGGGAACCTGATGTAAGGGGAACACTGATGAGGCACCTGATGTAAGGGGAACACTAATGGGGCACCTGATGTAAGGGGGACTCTGATGGGGGCACCTGATGTAAGGGGGTCTCTGATAGGAGCAACTTATGACAGGTGGTTTTATTTTCGTTTACTTGAAATATGGATATGATTGGCCTTTACTTTTATGTTATATTAGAGAGCAATTTGGACCTCTTTGAATATTAATTTATTACCGATGCCCTAGGTGGACATTTGTGCATTGCAGGAATGTGCGCAGAACTGTGTGCTTCATGCAATGCACAAAAACACATAGTCCTTTAGCATGTGTACAGTGGTGCCACAGTGTACAGTGCTGCAGTAAAAACCTATGGTAACAAAATACAATGCATTTTGGTGCAGCACAATTTTTATAGAGGTAAAACAGGTTTTATATCTATTTGTACTACATTTTGTTTTTCATTTGTTTATTATACTACTGCCAAAGTGTTCAGGTTTCTCTTGAAGAAATGGTGGTAATCCTATAGGCAGCATTCATGTGAAAGCAGATTTTTTTAAAGTAAGCTTTTATTGGATCATCAAAGGTAACTATTGTTTGTAATGCTATTATGTCCTGTAGGCTCTCTTTATATAAACTCTCTGTGGATGTAAAGGTGGCTGAACATCACAGTTTTATTGTGGTTTCTGCAGCAGATTATACCAGCTCACCTTCCATTTTTTGCTTGTAGTACAGCTTGGGAGTATGCACTGTCACCCTACAAAAGGAATTGCCTGTGGATACACCTCACTGGGATGGAAGCAAGTCTTATAAGAAAATGATTAAACATCATATTTCCTTTAGGTGTTTGGGTTTAGATACATTTAAAAGCTGAACTCTGGGATACGCAAATATTGTCTAAATGCAATAGAAAGGTGTATAATTACTTGAATCTCAGCATACTTTGTGTATTTATTCCAGATCTCTCCAGCGTAAAACTTTTCCCCTGTGTAGTAGCTTCCTGTAATTAAAATTGATAACTCCTGCTTTCTCTCTCTCTTCCCATGTGTAGAGGTGACTGGTCTTGTCTTCACGTCCTACTGTACTTTTGCAGGCAGTTGGTACCACTGAAGCCTGTAAGGCCTGCCCCACAGCTATGCTCTCTGCATAGATTTACAACACGTCACTGTTAGTTTGCAAGATAATATCTGGGTTTGAAAAAGCATTTGGTACACACAAAGGGGCTGTCAAGTGAGTCTGGCATTAAGGTGTGGTTTTCAGGCTTAGTGCTATTGATTAAATTGCCAAATGAAGATTGCTATCACTGCAGGTGGAAATGTTCAAATCACTGTTTTGCAGTTTCAAAAGTATCAAGAGTTGTCGTTTACTCCCTGAGGAACCCCTTACGGGTGAAACATGTTGGGACTGCCAATATCTTTGCTGCTTTGAAATGAGGACAATCAGACCATATTAATTTAAACATTGCTTTTTAACCACCTCCTGCAAAACGACATACCTGTACATCACTCTGTTGAAGTGGTTGTACCAGGGTGATGCCTGCAGCTAGAGGCATCAACCTGGTACTGTTTTTGAGAGCGGACGGTTGGCTTTCAGGTCATAACAACCAATGCAGTTAACTAGCTGCTCAGCTGTTATCACAAGGAGGACTCCCCCCCCCTTCCACGAGGACTCCCCCTCCCCCTTCCACCACTCCGCCAGGGTCTCCTGTCCCATTGGTATTGAAGATGTGGTTGGACAATGCAGAGTGTTCATCAGGCACATCTGCATGTAAATCACTTTGACTGCATAATCTTCCTCCTTCCAGGCAATAACAGATGTTTTTTGTAAAAATACTTAGTTCCGCCTTCAGGGCACTAGAGGCATAGCTACAGTGGAAAACCTATGAAAATAAAATCGAGGAGGGGGATCCTATTGCAAGGGAGAGGGCACATATATGGGTCTCCATGGCCATAAGATTCTACCCCTAAGTGTAGAATCCTATGGCCATATGCTTTCTACTCTTCCTCAAATCAGGACTGTATGAAAAAAAAAAAAATGGTAGGGAACCCTAAAAAGATAAGTAGAGGTGCTGCCTTCTAGAAGTATATAGCCTCTTACTTCTTCTCCTATTCCTCATCCACCTATATGTCACACACGATCAGCACCTGTATGGCAGCTTGGCACTTTGACTGATCCCATATCATTTGGTAAAAATAACTGCCTTTGTCATGTTCATGGCCTGGGCATGCCAGACTTTGACTTTTTCCAACCTCACATTGCTAATTTTGGGACCAAGAGCCCCATATCTTCACCTTTTAACTGGAACTCAAGTAGAAGACTGTATATATCTTATCTACCAGTTCAAGAACCCTTCAAATCCCTCTGGTTTATTCCATAGCATGTTTGCCAATTTTTCAAATACAATGATCCAGATCTTCGATTTAAAAAAAATAAATAAATAAACTCCCTCTTGTATAGGTAAATAGACTAACCAAAAAACAAAAAAACAAAAAAACACCAGAGTTAATGCATACTGGAACCATATTCCATCACTATCTAATGGACTCTCATCCCGTATAAAAACCAGGTAAAATACTTTTATAAGAACAACTGATATATATGAATATGGGTTAAAAACGAAATTGTAAATCATATTTGCTTAAGAGAACGCAAATGTGTGAATTCAACAACACAACAAATAGATGCTAATGAGTTGCTAATCCCCTGTGTCTGCCCCAGACATATGCGACATAAGTATGCCTCTTACGACAATGCATGTAAGTGATGACTTTAATAAATCTTAGAGAAAATCTTCTGAGGAAAGTTATATACTGTTACTGTGTTATTGATGTGAAACTGATGATAATATCTATTTAAGAATACCAGATTGTGATACACCTGCTGTTGGTCCTGAGGAAGCATATTGCGAAACGGGTCAACCAGCAACAAGGGGTACATACCTCAATCGATAGATTGAACGTATATATAGGTGTTCACCTATATAAGGATACTGTATCACACCAATGTGTATTTTTAAATGTAGTCGTCTTGGGTGTCTACTGTATTCTTAATGATGTATAATAAAATATCATTTTTTTAATAATGCAATAAGTCTGTCTCATGCGAGTGCCATCAAAGTCCACCACTAGCAAGACTGTGTCTTGCAAACTTTTTGCACATATATCAATCCATATCTTATTTTTAGTCGCAGCATTATCCACCAAAGATGAAATCCATGCTCTGGAAATAAACACTTTTGCATCCAAATGCATATAGAAGATAAGTGTCTGCAAATGTCTAGGGATATCTTCCATTGAGTTGCTCAGAAGGGCTATGCAGGCATTTTTGATGATGTTGACATTAGTAACAGCGTGGATCAAAGTATTTACTTTCGTCGAGAACCAAGTAATTTGGGGAAAAGTCCACTTTTGGTTTAACATTGTTCCCCATTGTCCACGGCCTCTAAAACAAACTGGGAAGGCATTAAGGCATTAGGGATCCCAGCTTGGTGCCAATGGGATAAGACTTTATAATTAAAATCCTGCTGACAGGTTTCCTTTATCTGCTCCCAACAGCTTCATTTTTAAATCACCATTACAAGCAATTTGATTTTGGGAATTGGGAAACTTTTTTTTATAGAGTGGACCTTCCATTTTAATGGAAAAAAAGGCATGTGAAAAAAACAATTGCAACCAGCAAAGATTAGGAAATAAGCCCAGTGAAAAAACACATGCAGCCTGTAATCACTGTAGTGCATGTGGACAGGGGCAGGCTGTAAAGAGTGCAGGACATCAGCAGCATTAAAATGTATCACCTACAGGTCATTCAGTAAGGGTTTATATTTACTTTAAAAAGCCTGCAACTGCCTACAAGCCCTACACTAATCTCACCCTATGTACTTTATTAGCAGTTCCCCTTATGCTTTCCGTATGACAGCTAAAGAAAATTGCCAATGTGACCGCTATGACCTTATCCTTTTACAGCGAGGGGATCAGTTTATCAAAAAGCCCCCTCTTCTATGCTAGTTGGCCTAAGTTCAAATGCCAGTCAATGCATTATGGTTACAAAGAATTTGGTCTGAGAACCTATGGTAGCAGTGAAACCCAGCCTCATCCCTAGAATTGAATGGATTGGGCATACTTTCATTGAACAATCATATTCACATTTATTTTACCTATATCCACCTGTGACTGCACCTTCTTGCAGTCTTCTAAAAAAAGGTGATTAAGTAGAAAGGTAGGCAGTCTTTTTACAACATGTGATAAGTGTTCCCTTTATCCAGACTGACTTTAAGCCCCCAATCACACTGGTGCGACTTGTCATGCGATCTGATAGTTCCAAATCACATGACAAGTCGCGCCCCATGACCGGCAATTGAATCGTTCATAGCGCCATCACTCATGTCACAGCAATTATGAAAAAGGTTCCTGCGCTACTGATTTCATTGCGACTTGTATAGACTTCTGTAAAATGAAGTCGCAAGCCGCAATGAAAGCAGCAGTGCAAATAGCACTGATGTGCGGCTTTGAAATCGAGCTGAAGCTGTGCAATTTTAAAGCCGCACCATTGTGTGGACCAGGGCTAAAGGGAAGGTATATTGTTTTTGCATGAGCATTCCTTATTATGCTCAGGATTACAAAAAAAAAAAAAATCAAAAATGTTCTTTCTGTTTTTAGTCCAATAAATATTACCAATACTAATGCACATGAACATTTGGTATTTATTATTTACAGCCAGCAGGTGGAGCCCTACACTTCAACTGTGTTTACCTGGCTAATTTTAAAGTAGAGCTGTAGCCAAGCTAAAAAATTTCAGATTTTTTACATATTAACTGGTAGTGAATGAGTATTGAAACAAGCCCTTATGAACCTGCTGACAGAAAGCTTTCCTGGCAGCAAATAAAATCCTTTTTGTTTACAATGCTTAATAGCTCAAGCTCAGATTACACTGCCAACTGAATCAGAGAAGTGAATCACCCTCATCTCCCTCTCTCTGTTCTGGCCAACTGTATATAGACTTTAAATTAAAGAGAGACAATATAAAAGCAAACAGCCATTGTTGTACTCTTTCTATAGAAAACCCATAATGTATGACACTAATATCTATTTTTTAAAGAGGTTGTAAACTCTTTTTTTATTTTCTTTTTTCTTACTTACCCTGCAAGAGAAACACATAATGAGCTAGTATGCGATGCATACTAGCTCATTATGAAATACTTACCTTAGAACGAGCCCCCGCCGTGCCGTCCGCTTAGCTGGATGACGGGCGACATGTCTAGTCGCCCGTCTTCCGGGATCGCGGCATCCGGCCATCTGATTGGCCGGAGGCGCGGTGACGTCACTCCCGCGCACGCGCGCGGGAGCCGACAGTCACGGCACGGAGTTCTGAATGAACGGCACGAGCGGCCGTTCCTTCAGTGCGCCTGCGCCAGTGACGTCACTGGATGCTTCTAAGGTAAATATCTCCTAAACGGTACATGTTTAGGAGATATTTACAGTACCTATAGGTAAGCCTTATTATAGGCTTACCTATAGGTACAAGTTGTAGAGGAGGGTTTACTTCCTCTTTAAATAACAATTTTACTTAAAAATGTTACAAATCATCAGTTTGTATGGTATAATAAATACACATACAGTATCTCACAAAAGTGAGTACACCCCTCACATTTTTGTAAATATTTTATTATATCTTTTCATGTGACAACACTGAAGAAATTACACTTTGCTACAATGTAAAGTAGTGAGTGTACAGCTTGTATAACAGTGTAAATTTGCTGTCCCCTCAAAATAACTCAACACACTGTTATTAATATCTAAACCGCTGGCAACAAAAGTGAGTACACCCCTAAGTGAACATATCCAAATTGGGCCCAAAGTGTTAATATTTTGAGTGGCAACAATTATTTTCCAGCACTGCCTTAACCCTCTTGGGCATGGAGTTCATCAGAACTTCACAGGTTGCCACTGGAGTCCTCTTTCACTCCTCCATGATGACATCACTGAGCTGGTGGATGTTAGAGACCTTGCACTCCTCCACCCTATGTTTGAGGATGCCCCAAAGATGCTCAATAGGGTTTAAGTCTGGAGACATGCTCCACAAATCCATCACCATTACCCTCAGCTTCTTTAGCAAGGCAGTGGTCGTCTTGGAGGTGTGTTTGGGGTCGTTATCATGTTGGAATACTGCCCTGCAGCCCAGTCTCCAAAGAGAGGGGATCATGCTCTGCTTCAGTATGTCACAGTACATGTTGGCATTCATGGTTCCCTCAGTGACGGTAGCACTCATGCAGCCCCAGAACATGACACTCCCATCACCATGCTTAACTGTAGGCAAGACACACTTGTCTTTGTACTCCTTCCCTGGTTGCCACCACACACGGTTGACACCATCTGAACCAAATAAGTTTATCTTGGTCTCATCAGACCACAGGACATGGTTCCAGTAATCCATGTCCTTAGTTTGCTTGTCCTCTGCAAACTGTTTGCGGGCTTTCTTGTGCATCATCTTTAAAAGAGGCTTTCTTCTGGGACAACAGCCACGCAGACCAATTTGATGTAGTGTGCGGCGTATGGTCTGAGTACTGACAGGCTGACCCCCCACCCCTTCAGCGCTGGCAGCACTCATACCTCTATTTCCCAAAGACAACCTCTGAATATGACACTGAGCACGTGCACTCAACTTCTTTGATCGACCATGGCGAGGCCTGTTCTGAGTGGAACCTGTCCTGTTAAACAGCTGTATGGTCTTGGCCCCTGTGCTGCAGCTCAGATTCAGGGTCTTGGCAATCTTCTTATAGCCTAGGCCAGGGATCTTCAAACTACGGCCCTCCAGCTGTTGTAGAACTACAAGTCCAATGAGGCATTGTAAAACTCTGACATTCACAGACATGAGTAGGCATGATGGGAATTGTAATTCCTGAATAACTGGAGGGCCATAGTTTGAAGACCTCTGGCCTAGGCCATCTTTATGTAGAGCAACAATTCTTTTTTCAGATCTTCAGAGAGTTCTTTGCCATGAGGTGCCATGTTGAACTTCCAGTGATCAGTATGAGAGAGTGAGAGCGATAACCTCTAATTTAACACACCTGCTCCCCATTCACACCTGAGACCTTCTAACACTAATGAGTCACATGACACCGGGGAGGAAAAATGGCTAATTGGATCTATTTGGATATTTTGACTGGATATTTTAATAACAGAAGAATATAATTTTGTATCTTGGTGTGCGGCATTCCTGTTGCTGGTATAATTGTTTGCTTTGATGGAGATGAGCTGAGCCAGCACCTAAGATGTAACTAAAACTAAGAAGTGTGAAGTCTTATCTCACCTGGAGCAGCATATGGAAAGTTTAACCCCATATTACACTTTGAATTATAACTGAAATATTTATATTTTTTCTGAAGCATATAACAATGATTCAGACGTTAATCATATCTGTGATTGAGACAAATCTCTGATCATGTGGGAAGACATTTTCCTACACAAATACTTTCCAATTAGTAATTTAAATGAAACACACTTCAAGCAAGCTCTTGCCAGCCTCCTCCAGCCTAAAATAACTCTCAACTTAAAAAAAGGCTACACATAGCTTCATTGCAAAAATAAACACAACAAGCAAACATCTCACATTTTTCAAAGATATAGGTACTTTACCTATATATTTATATTATAGATTTCTAATATATGATATGATTTTTGAATGCCTTTTGGAAATACTGGTCCTCTATTGGCACTTTTCCACTGCAAGTACCGGCTCGTACCGGCTCGGCTCTAATCGGCCCTGCTTGGCCCGGTTTTTACCGGCTTTTCCACTGCTGGTACCGCATGGTATAGTGTCGGAACGGCTCGGTACGGTACGGTATAGGTTTGCTTTTCCACTAAAGTAGTACTAAAGTTAAGTGGGTGGGATAACAACGGGGTGGGTGGGATTCTCTGACCAATCAGTGGCTAGTAGTGACTGCATGCAAAGGATTGTGGGATATGGTACCAGTTTGGTACCTGTTGGAACCACAATCGAGTAGGTACTGTTTTTTCAGAGCCGTACCGTACCGTACCGTTCGGTTCCATGCAGTGGAAAAGCAAACCTATACCGTACCGTACCGAACCATTCCGACCCTATACCATGCGGTACCAGCAGTGGAAAAGCACAAAAGCGTGCCGAACCGGTACGGTTCCATGCAGTGGAAAAGCGCCATAAAAGGTATGTGGGCATCCTTGCAATAGTATCTGAGCATACTGTCCTCTTAAAGAATAAAAAATCTGCTCTACCACTAGAGGGTATCATGTTATGATTTATAGACATTCTTTTAAAATATATTGCAATTTGTGACATAACCACAATAGGTTGATAAATAAAGAGAGTCTGCTAGGTTTTGGTTTATTACTGGATTTTCGCAAAAAGGGATGGAATAGAGATTTTCGAAGACTAGCAGTATTAAAGATGTAACATGGAATGGCCAGCTTGAAGAGGAACTTCATTACCCCCCCTTCAAAATTTTCTTTCTTCCCGCTTACCTATACAGCTGGTGGTCCTCAAGCCTAGCGATGACGTCATCACGTTAGTCCACAGAGTCGGTGGGCGTATTCTGTTATGCTTTAGGCCTTTGTTTGTTTGTGGGTATATACACGCATCTTTTTAAATAAACGGCTTTCCAGTCCTTCACTACCAGCATCTCCTTATTCTCTTTATGTGGTCTGAGTGATAATACCCAGTGTATGAGGGATCAACCTTTAAAGCGGAGTTCCACCCATTTTTAATAGGTTGGAATACATAGCTGTATGTAATCCCCTTTAAAACGGCTTTTACCAATGGAAACTTTTTTTTTTTTTTTTTGCTAGTAAATACCTTAATTTCTGCTTTATTCCTCCTCTCCTCACTTCTGGGTCCGATCGGCGATGACGTCATTCGGCGATTCGCAGTGTCTGCTGGGATGTATTCTATTCCAGAAATTAAGGCCGTTCTCTGCCCCGCCTCCGCCCCGCCTCCGCCCCGCCTCCTCTCATTGGTTGTATTGTATGAATGTATTAAGGCTGTTCTCTGCCCCGCCTCCGCCCCGCCTCCTCTGCCCGCCTCCTCTCATTGAGTTGTATTCATACAATACAACTCAAAGAGAGGAGGCGGGGCGGAGGCGGGGCAGAGAACAGCCTTAATACATTCATACAATACAACCAATGAGAGGAGGCGGGGCAGAGGCGGGGCGGAGGCGGGGCAGAGAACGGCCTTAATACATTCATACAATACAACCAATGAGAGGAGGCGGGGTGGAGGCGGGGCAGAGAACGGCCTTAATACATTCATACAATACAACTTAATGAGAGGAGGCGGGGCAAAGGCGGGGCAGGCACGGCTCACTACAGCTCAGCTACTGCGAGATTTCTGGAATAGAATACATCCCAGCAGACACTGCGAATCGCCGAATGACGTCATCACCGATCGGACCCGGAAGTGAGGTGAGGAGGAATAAAGCAGAAATGAAGGTATTTACTAGCAAAAAAAAAAAAAAAAAAGTTTCCATTGGTAAAAGCCGTTTTAAAGGGGATTACATAGATCTAAAGTTCCAAAAATGGGTGGAACTCCACTTTAAGAAAATCTGAGCCCACTGTCTTTGAAAATGAGATGGCTGTGCTCCTCTTGGTTTAAGATCTACAATGTTGATATCATCTATCTATCCATTCTGGGTTTTGTTAGAGCTGCACAAATAAAAGTTCTGGACCGGAAGGGTTAGCTCCCTTAATGACTAGGCAATTTTTTGCGATTCAACACTGTGTTATTTTAACAGACAATTGCGCGGTCTTGCAATGCTGTACAGAAATAAATTATTAATGAATGTCCTTTTTTCCCCGCAAATAGAGCTTTATGAAATTGTGAATGATCGTTGGATAGACCTGAGCCACGTGATCAGATAACCCTACAATCCCGAAATAGGCACAACAGATGAAAGTATGGAGCTTTCTTTTGGTGGTATTTGATCACCTGTGCAATTTTTATTGTTTGCACTATTATCAAAAAAATAGCGACAATTCTGAAAAAAAAAAAAACAATATTTTTCACATTCGGCTATATAACATTCCCAAAAAAAAATCAAAATCAAAACTTTTTCATCCTTTTAGGCCAATTTGTATTCTGCTGCATATTTTTGGGAAAAAAAATCGTAATAAGCGTATTTTGATTGGTTTGCGCAAAAGTTATTGCATCTACAAACTAGGGGAAAGATTTATGTAATTTTTATTTATTTATTTTTTTTTTTTACTAGTAATGGTGGCGATCTCTGATTTTTAGGGGGACTGCAACATTGCGTCGGACAGATCAGACCCCTAACTGACATTTTTGACACTTTTGGGGGGCCAGTGACATTACTACAGTAATCAGTGCTAAAAATATGCACTGTTACTATACTAATGACAATGGCGGGGGAGGGGTTAACCTAGGGGTGATCAAAGGGTTAATTGTGAGCCTAGGGGAGTGTTTTCTAACTGTGGGGGGCGAAATTTGTGAAATGATCATAGAGACCTGTGATCCTATATAGATAGATCCTATATAGAAGTGATAATTTCAGAGAGAACAACGGTCAGCTGTGTTTACAACAACTGACTGTCCTTCTCTTTCAGCAGGGAGTGATAGCGGGTGCCCGGCGGCAATCGCGGCCACCGGTCCCGTGGATCAGCATTCCCCCTGCCTAGTAGGGGCAGAAGCTCGCTGGCTGCCCCCCAACACCACTCCTGCGAACCGACATACCCCTTCGCGCTGCCGAGCCAGCCTGCTGCGGTATATATGCAGTGGGCAGTCAGCAAGTGATTAATCTTTAGAAAATTACGATCTCGATTCACACCCCCCCCTCACAATCTTAAAACGTCATGTCCTCGATGTGAGGCTCGGTTCACACTTGTGCGATGCGGGAACGCTGCGAATATGCAGCGTGTTACCGCATTGCATCCACACATCTGGCAGTTCACACTGCCATATGCGATACGCAGGGGGTGTCAATTAAAAGTTAACGACACCCCCAGTTTGATTGCATATCGCAGTGCGATCTGCAAGCACGCACAGAATCGGATCGCACAAGTGTGAACCACTGTGCGATTCGATTTTGATGCGGCTCAAAAAATGCCTCCTGTGCATCTTTGGTGCGGATGCAGTGTAAATTCAGCCATACAAAGTGTATGGCTGAAATTCGCACCGCACATGAGATCGCATGTAATAAAGGAGCAGTGCGCAACGAATTAAATACGATCGCCGCAGCCGCACAAGTGTGAACCGGCACTGAGTGTTCTTTGCTTACTCACACCTGTCAAAAAAAAGAGTCTCCGGTAAATGTTTATCAACATTGTTAAGGCTGCTAGATAACTATAAACATAATGTTTTACAATGTATCATTTAGTTCTTTTAGATCAAAGGAATGAACTTCTGTGCCCCCGTTCACACTGGGGCGACCTGTCAGGCGACCTGGTCGCCTGACAGGTCGCCGTAGGTCGCCTGGCATAGAGAAGCTGTGGACCCGTTCTAATAGGAGCGACACAAGGCGCTCCGACTTAGAAAAAGGGTCCGGAGCTTCTTTGGGGCGACCTGGAGCGACCTGCATTGACTTCAATGTTATGAAGTCCGTGCATGCCGCTCCGAGGTCGCGGTGCGAGCAGTGCGCCGCGACCTGTGAGGTCACCCCGGGAAGTCGGATCGCCCCAGTGTGAACGGGGCCTATCTGTGTGAGGGCAGTTTAACTTCTTAAATAATAAGCCTATTTCTGACACTTGTTGCTTACAAGTTAAAATCAGTATTTTTTTTGAAAATTACTTAGAACCCCCAAACATTATTTATATATATATATATATATATATATATATATATATACAGTGGGTACGGAAAGTATTCAGACTCCCTTAAATTTTTCACTCTTTGTTATATTGCAGCCATTTGCTAAAATCATTTAAGTTCATTCTTCTTCCTCATGAATGTACACACAGCACCCCATACTGACAGAAAAACACAGAATTGTTGACATTGTTGCAGATTTATTAAAAAAGAAAAACTGAAATATCACATGGTCCTAAGTATTCGGACCCTTTGCTGTGACACTCATATATTTAACTCAGGTGCTTTCCATTTCTTCTGATCATCCTTGAGATGGTTCTACACCTTCATTTGAGTCCAGCTGTGTTTGATTATACTGATTGAACTTGATTAGGAAAGCCACACACCTGTCTATATAAGACCTTCCAGATCACAATGCATGTCAGAGCAAATGAGAATCATGAGGTCAAAGGAACTGCCTGAAGAGCTCAGAGACAGAATTGTGGCAAGGCACAGCGTGGCCAAGGTTACAAAAAGATTTCTGCTGCACTTAAGGTTCCTAAGAGCACAGTGGCCTCCATAATCCTCAAATGGAAGACGTTTGGGACGACCAGAACCCTTCCTAGAGCTGGCCGTCCGGCCAAACTGAGCTATCGGGGGAGAAGAGCCTTGGTGAGAGAGGTAAAGAAGAACCCAAAGATCACTGTGGCTGAGCTCCAGAGATGCAGTCAGGAGATGGGAGAAAGTTGTAGAAAGTCAACCATCACTGCAGCCCTCCACCAGTCGGGGCTTTATGGCCCGACGGAAGCCTCTCCTCAGTGTAAGACACATGAAAGCCCGCATGGAGTTTGCTAAAAAACACCTGAAGGACTCCAAGATGGTGAGAAATAAGATTCTCTGGTCTGATGAGACCAAAATAGAACTTTTTGGCCTTAATTCTAAGCGGTATGTGTGGAGAAAACCAGGCACTGCTCATCACCTGTCCAATACAGTCCCAACAGTGAAGCATGGTGGTGGCAGCATCATGCTGTGGGGGTGTTTTTCAGCTGCAGGGACAGGACGACTGGTTGCAATCGAGGGAAAGATGATTGCGGCCAAGTACAGGGATATCCTGGACAAAAACCTTCTCCAGAGTGCTCTGGACCTCAGACTGGGCCGAAGGTTTACCTTCCAACAAGACAATGACCCTAAGCACACAGCTAAAATAACGAAGGAGTGGCTTCACAACAACTCCGTGACTGTTCTTGAATGGCCCAGCCAGAGCCCTGACTTAAACCCAATTGAGAATCTCTGGAGAGACCTAAAAATGGCTGTCCACCAACGTTTACCATCCAACCTGACAGAACTGGAGAGGATCTGCAAGAAGGAATGGCAGAGGATCCCCAAATCCAGGTGTAAAAGACTTGTTGCATCTTTCCCAAAAAGACTCCTGGCTGTATTAGATCAAAAGGGGGCTTCTACTAAATACTGAGCAAAGGGTCTGAATACTTAGGACCATGTGATATTTCAGTTTTTTTTTTTTAATAAATCTGCAACAATGTCAACAATTCTGTGTTTTTCTGTCAGTATGGGGTGCTATGTGTACATTCATGAGGAAGAAGAATGAACTTAAATGATTTTAGCAAATGGCTGCAATATAACAAAGAGTGAAAAATTTAAGGGGGTCTGAATACTTTCCGTAACCACTGTATATATATATATTTTTTAGCAGAGACCCTAGAGAATAAAATGGCGATCGCTGCAATCT
Organism: Pelophylax lessonae; assembly: GCF_965119305.1. Lineage (NCBI taxonomy): Eukaryota > Metazoa > Chordata > Amphibia > Anura > Ranidae > Pelophylax > Pelophylax lessonae. The sequence continues at coordinate 690,207,231 of NC_138768.1, forward strand.
TTTATGTCACACTATATTTGCGCAGAAGTCATTCAAACGCAGTAGTTTGGGAAAAAAATACACTTTAACTAATTTAAAAAAAAACTAAACAGTAAAGTTAGCCCAATTTTTTTGTATAATGTAAACGATGTTACGCCGAGAATCGTGAGAGAATCATGATCTTTATTCTAAGAATAAAAACTGTGATTCTCATTTTATCCAGAATCGTGCAGCTCTAGGTTTTGTGCCAAAAAAGTGCTGTTAGATCTCCCCATACTTGAGGTCTATGAATTTGGTAAGCTGCTGCATGTTCTTTCATGCAGTGTTAATTTCGTTGACCAAAACCGACTAAAACGTTTTCATCGACTAAATGAACACAATTTTAGTCGACTAAAATATGACTAAAACGAAAACAATTCAGATGACTAAAATACAACTAAAACTAAAATGGCATTTTAGTCAAAAGACTATAACTAAAACTAAATTGAAATTTGCTGCCAAAATTAACACTGGCGCATGCTCAAAGCTTAATACCATTAATAATAACATATTTGATTTTTCACTCCAGGACCAGCAGTAGTATATAATGAGTTTGGAAATTGTAGAGAAATGCTTAAATAATGCATCACAAATTACAATTGAACTATACCCATTCGATTATAGATTACTAAAATTAGTTTTAGTCAACTAAATTGTAGGACGTTTTAGTCGACTAAAATGTAGGACGTTTTAGTTGACTAAAATGTACTGGAGTTTTAGTCGACTAAATACAACTAAAACTAAAACACTTGCAGAAGACTAAAATGGGACTAAAACTAAAATGCCATTTTAGTACTAAGACTAAGACTAAAACTAAATTGAAATTTGCTGCCAAAATTAACACTGCTTTCATGAAGGCTGGTGCACTTTATTGGTGTGAAGAATATAACAATATTTCACAGTGCACTCCAAGAATTTGTGACTATTTCTTTTATTTTATATAAAATTTTGTTTGCACATCATTTTTAATGTTGTATTTAAAGGGGGAGCACAACACTTTCTTGTTCATTCACATACTCACATGCCCAGTGAATCCAGTGTTGTATGGATGGTAAAACCTGCCCCTCTGCTGCTGCACTGCAGGTCCCATGCCACTATGTTCCATACTATGTTCCATCATCAGGGTGTCCCTTCCAGGTTCTCACACCTGCCCAACCCCCCCCCCCCCCCCCCGCCGTGATGCATCACTGTACATAAACAGTGTACTGGAAATTGCCCCAAAGCCTCCTGGGATGGGTGACGTGCGTATCCAAAGAGGCTTCAGGAAGAGCTGGAGACATAACTTTCACCTAGGTGAGAATCCCGGAAGTATGGTGTCGGAACCCACTGAAAAGGTATTAAATAAAGAAAAAAATGTACTCTACACTTTAAAGTAAATGTAAACCCAAGAGCAAAAATGTTATATAATGCAGCTTACAGCTCTTAAAAGTGGTGTAGGTATTAGTTTTAGGCTTTTTTTTCCCCTTTCAATACCCAGAGTCGGTGCAGGGATTATTTTTTTGATCCCCTCCCCAACACCGTCCACACCGCATACCTCAAAACATGCACCTTTTCTTTGAAATGCACTGGAACCGGATCGCACTGCATTTGTGACCTGCTTTTGGGTTGTTGTTAACTTTGAATTTTGACACCCCCAGCAGATCACAAAACACAATGCGATTGCAATGCGGTGCGGGAATTTCGCAGGGATCCCTGCGTTTCCTGCATCACATATGTTTGAACCAGGGCTGAAACTGTGAAGCAATCCTATGCAGCCTGGGATGGTGGAGTAGGGAACTCTCTCAGGGCTCAATTGAACTAGAACATGGTACAAAAAAACACATTTCTGTGTGCATTTCTCGCACTGCATTCCAAATGCACTGCCTCTGCGATCTGCAGCTGGTGTCAGTGCAATGTTAATGACACCCCAAATGCAGGTTGCAAGTGCAGTGCGTTTGCCTTCCCCAGATCACACAGTACAGAAGTATCATGCGATCCAGTTGTAGTGCATTTTCAAAAGTAGTGCATGCACTACTTTCGGTGCAGTGCACTGCAATTTCAGCCCATTTGAAACTAATGGGCTGAAATCGCACTCCACCCGGATTGCCTGTGAATTAATTCATAATGTGAATTGGCACTCAAGCTGTGAAAAACAAGCAAAGAACCCCACACAAAAGGAGCTTGTAAGTGTAGCATAAAAACAAAGAATTTATATTAACCACTTGTGGACCGGTAATAACCAGGCCATTTTATGCGATACAGCACTGCGTTATTTTAACTGACAATTGCGCAGTCATGCGCAAATAAAATTGATTTCCTTTTTTTTCCCCACAAATAGAGCTTTGTTTTGGTGGTATTTAACCCCCTGTGCGATTTTTATTTTTTGCGCTATAAACAAAAAAATAACGACAATTCTGAAAAAAAAAAAAAACAATATTTTTTACTTTCTGCTATATAACATTCCCTATAAATAAAAAATTAAAAATCAAATGTTTTCATCATTTTAGGCCAATTTGTATTCTGCCACATATTTTTGGTAAAAAAAATCCCAATAAGTGTATATTGATTGATTTGCGCAAAAGTCATTGTGTCTACAAACTAGGAGAAAGATTTACAGTATCTCACAAAATATCTCAAAGCACAGCCATTGATGTCTAAACCATTGGCAACAAAAGTGAGTACACCCCTAAGTTAAAATGTCCAAATTGGGCCCAAAGTGTCAATTTTTTGTGTGGCCACCATTATTTTCTGGCACTACCTTAACCCTCTTGGGCATGGAGTTCACCAGGTTGCCAATAGAGTCCTTTTCCACTCCTCCATGACGACATCACAGAGCTGGTGGATGTTAAAGACCTTGCGCTCCCCCACCTTTCATCTGAGGATGCCCCACAAATGCTCAATAGGGTTTAGGTCTGGAGACATGCTTGACCAGTCCATCACCTTTACCCTCAGCTTCTTTAGCAAGGCAATGGTCGTCTTGGAGGTGTGTTTGTGGTCGTTATGTTGGAATAATGCCCTGCGGCCCAGTCTCCGAAGAGAGGGTATCATGCTCTGCTTCAATATGTCACAGTAAATGTTGGCATTTATGGTTCCCTCAATGAACACACTTGTCTTTGTACTCCTCATCTGGTTGCCGCCACACACGCTTGACACCATCTGAACCAAATAAGTTTATATTGGTCCCATCAGACCACAGGATATGTTTCCAGTAATCCATGTCCTTAGTCTGCTTGTCTTCTGCAAACTGTTTGTAGGCTTTCTTGTGCATCATCTTTAGAAGGAGCTTCCTTCTGGGATGACAGCCATGCAGACCAATTTGATGCAGAGTGCGGCGTATGGTCTGAGCACTGACAGGCTGACCCACCAACCCTTCAACCCCTGCAGCAAAGCTGGCAGCACTCATACATCTATTTCCCAAAGACAATCTCTGGGTATGACGCTGAGCGTGTGCACTCAACTTCTTTGGTCGACCATGGTGAAGCCTGTTCTGAGTGGAAGCTGTCCTGGTAAACCACTGTATGGTCTTGGCAACCCTGCTGCAGCTCAGTTTCAGGGTCTTGGCAATCTTCTTACAGCCTAGGCCAACTTTACGAAGAGCAACATTTCTTTTTTTTCAGATCCTCAGAGAGTTCTTTGCCATGAGGTGCCATGTTGAACTTCCAGTGACCAGTATGGGAGAGAGAGAGATAACACCAAATCTAACACTGTGAGTTGAACCATCAAATGAAATAGTCCATAAATGTCCAATAAACAAAGATGAATGTGGAGACTTGTACAGGTACCGCTTACCAGAAGCTGAATAAAGGAAAGCCAAATGGTGAGTATTCCACTTGTCCTCAATTATTCACCCAATGATAAGATGCCTACTGTGCAGACACACTGTCTGCACAGATGCCGTGTGTCTGCACAGTAGGCATCTTATCATTGGGTGACTTATTACTACTTAGATTATAAATAAGTGGCTTTTGTGGGTGTTTGGCTGGCACTATCTTTTGAAAAAAGCATTTATGCTGAAACGCGTCAAGGCCACGCTGCTGACAGCCTACCTTTGCATCTGTATACGCTCTTTACCACGAGATGTTTGCCATCTGATGGAGTGAGAGCCTCTCTGGTGTGACGGTTCATATCTGCTATTACCTCTTCACCTCAACATCAGTGACCTTAGTCATCCCTTCGGATTATCCATCCATTGTACAACAAGCTGATTTGACTCATATGCTATATGGCATTTTTAGTCCTATCCTTCTGGTACACCCATCAACTGCAGCACGGATTTGTTTATCCTGACAGCAACAGCGTCAGGGGCGGATCCAGAGTCTAGTCTCGGGAGGGGCACTGCCAGAAAAAAAAGAGCGGAGGTCCCAGCTGATTGTATTTGATCCCCTGCCTACATAATTGTGGAGTTGGCGGAGTTCACAGTGGAGGTCCTAGCTGAATTATTCGAACCCCTGCCTACCTATTTGTGGAGTTGGTAAGAGTATTTATACATATCATCGCTCATCCGGTTTGCATGTTCGGGGTTCCCCCCCCTCTCTCTAAGCTCTCCATAAGGTCTTTCTGGTAAGCAGCCATTTCCACTGGGATAGGTGTCCTATATACTTTTTGCTATCTCCCATACAGCATTTGGTAAGGGGTACCTACAAAGTCTTATGGTGTTGGTGTTTCATCTATCTACATTGACCCACTTTTGCACGAGACCTGTTGTGTTCACATCACTCGGGTGTTGCTTTCTGTGCCGTTTTTGTTTGTGGTTTTACGCTATGGCGTTTGCCTTTTTTTATTTTTTATAACTCAAAGCACACGCTGCTGGAGATCCACATCGGAACCGTGAGGTCCCCTGATCCCCAACTTCTGAGGCGGGTTGGAGTTACCTTTTATTATCTGGCCATTCCCTTTTTTAATTCTGGAGATTTACACTGGAATCGGGAGAATCATTGTGTCACAACCTTGAGGACAAGTGGAATACTCACCATTTGGCTTTCCTTTATTCAGCTTCTGGTAAGCGGTACCTGTACAAGTCTCCACATTCATCTTTGTTTATTGGACATTTATGCACTATTTCATTTGATGGTTCAACTCACAGCGCAACTTATTTCTTTATATTCTGTTTTGGGGTGTCGGTCGCACTTGAAGTTGCTGCTTTTTTGTTTTTTATTTTTTGAATTAGCGCAGTTGTTTCCCTTTTTTTCCTTCACCAAATCTAACACACCTGCTCCCCATTCACACCTGAGACCTTGTAACACTAACGAGTCACAAGACACCGGGAGGGAAAATGGCTAATTGGGCCCAATTTGGACATTTTCACTTAGAGGTGTACTCACTTTTGTTGCCAGCGGTTTGGACATTAATGTCTGTGTGTTGAGTTATTTTGAGGGGGACAGCAAATTTACACTGTTATACAAGCTGTACACTCACTACTTTACATTGTAGCAAAGTGTCATTTCTTCAGTGTTGTCACATGAAAGGATATAGTAAACTATTTACAAAAATGTGAGGGGTGTACTCACTTTTGTGAGATACTGTATGTCATTATTATTTCTTTTTTACTAGTAATGGCGGCGATCAGTGGAACTGCGACATTAGGGCGGACAGATCGGACACCTAACTGATATTTTTGACACTTTTGGGGGGATCAGTGACATTACTACAGTAATCAGTGCTAAAAATATGCACTGTCACTGTACTAATGACACTGGCAGGGAAAGGGTTAACACCAGCGGCAATCAAAGGGTTAAATGTTTCCCCGGGGGGGTGCTTTCTAACTGTGGAGGGGATAGGCTTTGTGCATGAACACAGGGATCTGTGTTCCTAAATAAGAGGAACACAGGATCCCTGTGTTCATAACTGACAGAACAGCGGTCTGTCGTGTTTACAACGACAGACCTCCGTTCTGTCTCCATGAGGAGCGATCATGGGTGCCCGGCGGCAATCACGACCGCCGGACCCGCTGATCGGCTTCCCCTGTGGTGAATGGGCGTGCACCCATACGCCCCCGCTAGCGGTCCTGTGAAGCGACGTACAGTTACGTTGTTTCGCAGGACAGAGCTGGCCTACCTCAGTAAAACTGCGGCTGGCAGTCGTTAGATGGTTAAAAACAAGATCTAAATGCCATCACAAAAGGAGAAGCGATCAGTCCAGTCATTAAACAAAGCTGTGCAGAAGATGACACATTGCTCCGGGATCACAGTCTGAATCAGAAGGAGAGCTGGCTGGAACAGACAAGGGATCTCCTCAAACCACTTCAGACGCCGGCCGCTGTCAAGCAAGGTCCTGCCTCCTGGATTGATTCCTATGATGGACGTCACACTGGTCCAATTTACCTGGCATTGGACCAATGTGCCATCCATCAAAGGAGGGGACTCAGGAGGCAGGACCTTGTTTGACAGCAGCCGGTGCTCTAAAATTTCGTTGGACCCATGAAAATTCCGGACCCTCGTCACTTCCGGTCACTTCCGGGGATGCTCTGTCACCACCAGCTGCTGCGAGCCCCGGTGCGCATGCGCACAAGGCATTTTCAAGGTCCGATGAAATTCTAAGACTTACGAACAGCTGACTGAGAGGAGGAGGGGCTGAGGTGGGACGCACACACCGCTGCGGGATAATGTTACAACACCGCCGCGTCATCAAGCAAGGAACATGTTGCAGAGCTGACTTAGAGGAGGCGGGAAGGAAGTGAATACTCATACTAAATAGTAATGATAAAAAAAAAAGAAGAAGAAATACTAAACATTTTTTATCATTACTATTTAGTATGAGTATTCACTTCCTTCCCGCCTCCTCTAAGTCAGCTCTGCGCGGCGGTGTTTTAACATTTTCCCGCAGCGGTGTGTGCGTCCCACCTCAGCCCCTCCTCCTCTCAGTCAGCTGTTCGTAAGTCTTAGAATTTCATCGGACCTTGAAAATGCCTTGTGCGCATGCGCACCGGGGCTCGCAGCAGCTGGTGGTGACGGAGCGTCCCCGGAAGTGACCAGAAGTGACGAGGGTCCGGAAATTTCACGGGTCCGACTAAATTTTAGAACACCGGCTCTCCTCCTGATCCAGACTGTGATCCCGGTGCAGTGTGTCATTTTCTGAACAGCTTAATGCTTGATAGCTTCTCGCTTTCCTAACGCATTTAGTTTTCGTTTTTAATAAAATTTATTTCTTTTATGCTACTGTTTGAGGCTCATTTTACCATGGGTACTTTGTTTAAATGTTCCCGCTCCCCCCCACCCTGGTGCCCTAAAGCAGCTACATGACCTGCCTGTTTGCTGGCGCTGGCACTGGCGCCGGCCCTGCCAGTACCACACTTCCTGTCCTAGGGGGACAGCACTCATTTATCTGTATCTATGGAGGAGCAGCACTACAGCAACCTCCCCTCTTCTCTGAAGTGTGTTGTATTCCACAGAAACAGCTCGAAACAATGCTATCTGATAAGAGTCCCCAGAAGCAGAGAGCATGGGCATTTATCAGCTCAGATGATTTCTGGCAGAAGCAATAGGTATCTTTATGCATTTGTCAAAGACATAATAAAATCATTTCAAATGTATATTTAGCAGACCAAAAGAGAGCATATAACAGAAGTTAATTATACACTTTAACAACATAAAGGTGATTGATTTGGCTATAAACATTTCATTGAAGCCTGCTGCAATTGACAGCTTGGTGGAATTCTATAATTTAATATATAGGCAATAGTGTATCGAGCGGCTGAACTCTTATCCATTAGAGCATTAAGAACAAATATAAATTATTAATATTACAGTATGTGATGGCTAGTCCAAATTGTTCCTGTAATTAAAGAGATTTAAACAATTCTTTTACAGGCCTGTCTTGCATTATATATTTATGTAGGCTTGTGCGTCATCTAGGTGAACAATACAATAAGGCTATTCACAAAAAATAAAATAAAGTATTGATGCTTCTGTATTTTGAGCAATTTTGATTGGTGCTGCAAGGTGGAAGCATTCTAATAATAAATAATCTGGTACTGAAGGTGCTTGCTTGTGAAGAGTTTAGCAACATACAATGATCAGTGCAATTTAGATGGGGAAAAAAAGGAAAAATAATGTTTCAAAGGCTGAACGTTCATATTTTGTTTTTTAATCCGCGGTGGTGCTAAGACCTAAAAACAACCATTAAAGCCCCGTACACACGCACAGATTGTTGGCCAACTGATCGGCCAACTTTTGTCCAGTGTTGTTTGTTGGTTGAAATGTGCTCTAGACTTGCACTGGACTTTTGTTGGCCAACAAAAACCAACTTCAGAAGTGATGTCATGTTCTGGTCTACTTTCCCTGTGTTTTTTCTTCTCTGAGCATGCCCAGTCTTGCTCATCTGATTTTTGTCTGCCGAAATCTGTACTGACTGAGGAACAATCGGCTGTTCTGTTGTTGGCCAACAAAAATTTTATAGCCTGCACACCAGATTTTTTTCGGCCGAAAATTCGCAGTTGGTTGTCAGAAGCATCATACTAACAAGCCTACAATCGGCAGATCGGACGTTGGCCAACAATTTACGGCCAACAATCTGTGCATGTGTACGGGGCTTAAAGCCCCGTACCCACGTACCGATCGTCGGCCAAACGATCGGCCATCTTTTGTCCCCGGGCTGTCGTGTCCGCTGAAAAGTGCAAAAGACTGCACACAAATTTTGTCCGCCGACTGCAGAAGTGATGTCATGTGATGGTTAACTTTCCCTGTGTTTTTTCTTTTCTGAGCATGCCCAGTCTTGCAAATCTGCTGTCTGTCGGCCGAATTCTGTACTGACTGGCGAACAATCGGCCGTTCTGGTGTCGGCATACAAAAATTTTAATGATTGCACGACAGATTCTGTTTGGCCGAAAGTGCGCTGTCGGCTGTCGGAAGCATCATACTAACAAGCCGAAAATCGGTCGTCGGCCAAATCTTTTCGGCCGACAATCTGCACGTGTGTACGGGCCTTTAGTGTGCATTTGAAATACACACTGAAAAGTGCAGGGTGTGCTTTATCCACCCCCCGAAGGGGGTAGAACCTCTCCCTTATCCCCTGGAGTGCAAGGCTCCTGACAGGTTAAGAAAGGGGGGTGGGTGGGACTTTAAATTAGGCAATGACTGGGCATAGTCATAAGCCTCCATCCCTGGTACAGATACATAAAAGAGGAAATGTGGGACTTTAAATGAAACACACAGCTAAGAGGTAATGAAAAATCAATGTAAAATATTATGTTTATTAATAGATATACATATATTGAGTCTTAACAAAATACAGTGAATAAATAGTATTGCTCATAAATAACACATGGTACATGTATATACCCATACATATCGCTGCACCACCATGGTGTGGGTGGTTTTAATTGGTGACCTTGACCTCCCTATAAAAATACATTGATGGATCATAATTGTAAAAACAAGTAATTGATCAGATAGTAGTAATAGCATAGCATCGAAAAGGGTTCTTCACGTTTAGTGGATTCTCTCCACTAATCAGGAGCTAATGCATGGTACATATGATTGTACCTGCAAAAAAGTGCATAGATATGTAGTCTGATGTTTACATAGTTACATAGTTACATAGTTAGTAAGGTTGCAAAAAGACCATCTGGCTCAACCAATAAAAAAAAAAAAAAAACAAACAGTAAAGAAAACCCAACCATACAATCCCATATCCACAATCCTATACCCGCAGTTGATCCAGAGGAAGGCGAAAAACCCCAGCAAAGCATGATCCAATTTGCTACAGCAGGGGAAAAAATACCTTCCTGATCCCCCGAGAAGCAACTCAAATCAGGAGGAACTGGGCCCATCCAAATTTTCCTGGTGAACTACTTCCGTGCCCTGACAGTCTGTGGGCGCCCTGGTTTCTGTTCCAGCTGGTATTAGCCCTCAGAGCCCCCATTACATCAGCAGGTATACTATATAGGTAGCCATTCCAGCCCGGTTAAAGTTAGAATGACAGCACAGCACCCCTAATGGGCACGGATAAGAACAGATACTACACTTGATCTTAACCAAAAGGCTGAATGTTCACAAATGGTAGATCATAAAACCTTGTGCAATGCCAGCTACATGGTAAGAAAGCCCAATGCTTTTCCTTTAAGAAGTTTATTTTTCCTCTTTTATTTCATATCTGATGAGCTACAAATAATCTATTTTGTCAAGAACAATGCACCTACTTGCACTGTGCACACACATAATTACAGTGATAAGACTGAGAAGCCTGAGAGGATTATATACTAAGCATGGCAGACAGGCACTATATAGGAAGGGAGTGGACTGGGTTTACTTAATTGTTGACACAACTGATAAATAACCTTTTGCCATGCTGAAACAAAAAAGGATTTTCTTTTTTGTAAGATAATTTTCATAGCAGAGCTGGTTTTGTAGTTCTTCCATTTGTGTTTATGTATATAACTATAGGAGATAATTGATTGGTTGTTGTGAAAATAGGCTCTAGAACTGTAGGCATACTTGGACATTAATGACGTCCATATCTACAGTATGTGTATAGTAGAAAGATCTGGTCAGAGATTTATTGGAGGGGAAGGGTGGTTTAATGGTTTAATTACATTTTTTTCAATTAATTTAGTTTATAAAACCATAAGCAGGAATGTTATATTTGGACAAAAGTTCCTGTTCATGTCAGTGGAGAGGTATGTGAAAGGGGAGCTAGCAGACACTGGCAGCACTGTTTATCTTAAGATGGGACTTAAATCAGCCCATAGATTATGCAATTTCCTTTCTTTCCACCACAGGTGGAGGGAAAGAAAATTGCTTGATTCCCCCATCAACACAGTCAGTGTTGATGGGGGAATTCCTCCCTGTTGTGTTCTGCCGGTGGGGACCCTTCCATGCGGGCAGAACACAATGATCACTGCTGGCTGCTATAGCTGCAAGTAATAGTTGCATTAAAAAAAATCTGACAGGCTGGTTGTACTGAAGTCAATTGACGAATCGACTTCTGTACAACCAGCCTGTCCATAGATGGATAGAATCTCGGCTGGTAAACCGACTGAGATTTGATCCATCTATGGCCAGTTTAAGTGATCGGGGTAGAACTGTTTGTATAATGCATTCCCAAACGCCCCCCCCCTGCACTTCTGTTCCTGGCTACTGGTCCCCAAGCCAAAGTCCAAGAGGTAAAGAACGGCTGATTTCCATCATTATTATAAAAGCTCTATTGATAAATGTACGCATCAACAAACCCCCACTTTGACTTCCCTCTTCGACGCATTTCACCATGCTTTTCTGTTCTCTGCTACCAGGTGCAACAACACTTTGAAGGTCACTGTCTGTCCCCACGATAAGGTCCTATATAAAAAAAAAAGGCTGCACTCTACAGTTCTAGTGTTGTAATCAATAAGCTTTATAGATCCTGATAAGAATAAACAAGGTCCCAATGTTTTCCACTCAGATATCAATATCCATTAATTTAAATGAGAGATTGTCACCAATCTGGACAGGCAGGTCGGGCATCTACTATGTAATGTCAAGACAAATGTTAAAGTAAATCTCCAGCTAAATCTTTCTTTCTTTGATTTAGATGAATTGAAGAAAATGTACAGTCCCTGTCTGACTTTTACTGTTGTCCCCAATGGTCATGACCTCTGTCACTTTATGTCACTGTGACAGTAATCATGCTTCATTTCATAGGCGTCTGAAAATGTAGATGAGGTTAAATACACATCTGACATGAAAAGCACAAGTATAATACTGCTGCACGTTTGGATAGAGTAGATCTACAATAACTACAGAATGGATGGATATTTGTCATTGTGTAGGATGTCAGAATGCTTCATGTTTGCCTACCAGAAGGATTTTTATCAGATAATTACTTTTGGAAGTTGTAGTTTTTTTTTTAATCCAAACAGAGCAGGATTCAATAATGACGCTATGCTGAAAGACATTAGTCAGCATAACCCTGAAGCAAATTAGGATGCCCGTTCTCTTTCCATTTTATTAGTGAAATGCTATGATGTAACAGCCACATTCACCTCCACAATTTAAACTGACAGTAATACAGTATGACTTCACTTTACAGTGCTGCAATTTCTGAGTCACACATCAAAGATCCATGTCAGCATTACCCTTTAAATCAGGGGCATTTCTTTCTCATTGCAATGTGTGCAATATCATAAATTGGGCTCCCTTCCTCAAGATTCTATGCTATGCCATTTTATGCTATGGAAGCATACACCCTGGGGACTTAGCATCATCCAGCAGGTACCGGTACGTAGCCAAAGCCAGACCCTGGACACAAATCACCTGTGTGCAGTCTAGGCCAAAGGCACTAATCTATGTTACCATGCGTGCACCATTGTTCTGCACCCAATAAAACACCTTTGCCCACATTACTCTGTCCTTAAGGTAGAACTAAAGGCAAAACATAGAGTAAGGGAGGATTAGAACCTTTGTAAAGGTAATTTTGCCATCTGTGTCCCATTGGGTAGGTTTTCCTTCACTTCTTGTCCCATAGCCAAAAGAGGAAGAGAAAGGAAAGCCCTCTATAGTGAGGGATTCGCTGGATATCACCAGGGTCAGCAGAACTAGTGTCCCCCGTTGGAAGATATCCCATCTATTCCTGTCCTGGGGTCAACCCAAATTTGTGAAATTTTTTTTACTTTCACATTCTGTGATAATGTTTATCAGGGCAAAAAGAGAGGTTGAATCTTCCTAATGGGGGTACAGACAGCAATAAAACCTGACAGAGGCTCTAATCATTCTCAACTCTATAGTTATACTTTAAGACTGTATATTATTATTATTATATTTTATTATTTGGAATCATTTGTGGGGTCTGAAGAAAAGCCTGGCCCTCCCATCCACTGGCAGTTGTCTGTATTATGTGCATAATTGTTTATTTTTTTTATTTTTTTTATTCTTTTGATTATTTTTAGGGAAACAACATACAAAAACAGAGCCGTTGGGCATACCCTGGCTCAAGACAATACAAGAAACAACAAAACACTGAAAATCTTAACTAAACAAAAAAGAAAAGCAAAACCCTGAACAAGGCCGCAACCATAGGCCACATAAAGTCATGCTTCACCAGTGAAGTACTGTTTAGGATGGAAAAGTCTGATCACTGCAGAACCCCTCAGGAGATCAGGAGGGCGGCACGGGCCCGCTCTTCTCCACCCACAAGGATAAAAGAGTGAACACATATTAAGGCCGCGGAGCTACAGCATCTGGGCCCTCACGATCATTGGTAGTTATGTGCCTAATTGATCAGTGTATCATCGGCACTGCAGTCCCAAAAGACAATGTTGCAGAGAGGGATACTTTACCAATCGAATCACCAATGTGTGCAGTGAGTGTGCAGTGGGCCCCCTCCCTCTTGGGGCACCTATTCACTGCATGCACTGCACACATTAAGGACATGCTGGTGCTGTAAACACACATAATCTTGGGTGTAATGTCTGGGATACAAGTGCCATTCAGCAGACACTGATTACTTTATGTACAGAATAAAGCAGCATTATAATTAGCATGTTCATTTGCAGCCTGTTTCTATGATGTTATCTTTGCTTCTAGTAGGTTTATTAAAACATGTTTGTGCCCATTTATTGAGAATAACAGGCCAGTGTCTGACTCTGTGTGGCTGATGTACTAAAACTGGAAAGTGCAAATTCTGGTGCAGCTGTGCATGAAAGCCAATCAATTGCTAACATCAGCTTGTACATTTAGTGCCCATTCACACTACCATGACTTGTCAGGCGACTGGTCAGCCTGACAAGTCGCGGTCCATGCAGTGACACGGGAACCGTTCTAATAGGAGCGACTCAAGTCACTCTGACTTAGAAAATAGTTACTGTACTACTTCGGGGCGACATCGGAGCGACTTGCATTGAAATTCATTATATGAAGTCCGTGCAAGTCGTGCCGAAGTCGCGGTGCACGCGACTTCACAGGTCGCCCCCGAAGCCGTGACGCGGTAGTGTGAATCGGCACTTAAAGTGTTGACAAAAAAAAAAAGAAAAATGATATGATTCTATGCAGAGTTGCACCATATTTTGCACTCTCCAGTTTTAGTAAATCAACCAAAGTGTTGATGAAATATGAAAGAATGTCAGATTTAGTACTAGGACACTACTGCAAAAAAGTCTGTATATAAATGTATCTTATGGATACATTACAGTGAAAATACAATTTTTCTTTTAATAAAGACTGGAGGGATTAGAAAATCTGTCAGACTTTTACAGTTGTGTGCTAGCCTGTTAAAAATGATTTCCCTTCCAGTCCTGTACTAGTGATGGTTGTCACCAACACAAGAATTGAGGGTAAGGTTTTACATTCACTTTTAAATTCTAGTAATCTCTTACTGGTAATTACAGATTGTTTACCAGCAATTTGTGCAACATTGTGACATACTGTAGATGGGATGTCATAATGACGTCAGATGCTGATGGGCAAGAATTCAAGACACGGGATATACAATGGTAGTAATTTGTCACTGCCAGTAAATAATGGGGATACTTGGCCGTGTTAGTTGTCACTCCATGGTTTCATTGTGGTACAATTAGAAAAAGTCATAAAGTACCCAAGTTACCATTTTCTGGCTCACCTGGTATAATTTGTGTGATGAATGAGTCAGCATGAGATTATCAGCAATCTCCAGGACATCAGGTGTGATCAAGTAATGTTGATTAAAGTTGGCCACACAATAACAGATTTCCTTTGTGCACCCTGTAGGCAGAATGAAAGAAAACCAATAGAATCTTCCATTCACAGAAATGGCATGGATGAAAAACCCCCTCCCGCCCCGCTGGAGTACTGCATTCTGGCAGCCACTAGCACTGTCATGATAACTGTACAGTGTCTCGATATTTGCAGGACAATTTCCAACCGGGCTCCTTAAACAGAAGAAAGCCGAGTAATTGACTTTTGTGAAGCTGGCAGGGTCATTCACTGTTAGACTTTTTCTCTAAGGCCTCTTTCACACGGGCGTTCCGTATGCCCGTATATCACCCCATCCATTTGGGGATGATATACGGATATAATGAATGTCAATAGGATTGTGGATGTCAGTGGATGACCATCTGCTGACATCCGATTTGCGTCCTTTCAGTTCTGTTCCGTTTTTTGGAACGGAACGGAACCCTATTTTTACTTCCGTTTAAAAAACGGAAAGGACACAAAATCGGATGTCAGCAGTTTATCCGCTGACATCCGGAATCCCATAGACATACATTATGTCCGTATATCATCTGCAAACGGATGGGATGATATGCGGACATACGGACTGGATGACACAAATGTCATCCGTGTCCGTGAAAAAAAAGAAAATGCCGGAGCGGATCGCAATACGGTCGGCTCCGTGTGAAAGAGGCCTAAGGCAGGCCATGCACGATTCGTATCTTGGCAGATTCAGCAGGAACCGGTCGAGATTCCAACTGTGTATGGGCAGGCTGAATGTACCAAGTTGATTGATCGATCAACTTAGGTAGAACCAACATGCCAGGTTTTACCAGCGATTATTACTGCATATAGCAATAATCACTGTTTTCTCATGGCGGGGACAGCTTCCCCCGCCCTCCCCCGCCAGGAGGAGACAAAGGCCTGGCAGGAGGGATTCCCCAATCAACACTGCCTGTGTTGATGGGGGAATCAAGTGAATTTCTTGGTGGTGGTGGTTGCAGGAAAGAAATTTGCTACATTTATTGTCATCCTGATTTGACTAAATTGTCAGAAATTATAACAGTGCAAAAAAACCTCCTGAAAACACGCCACCAGAAAAAAACGCCTGAAAAACGCCAGAAAAAACACCTACAAACAATACGCTCAGGTATGAATGGAGCCTTAAGCCCCGTACACACGATAAGAAAATCTGTAGGGAAAATTCGTCCGACGACCGATCTGCCGATTTTCGGATTGTTAGTATGGTGCTTTCGACAGCCGACTCAGACTTTTCGGCTGACAAAATCCTGATGTGCAGGCTATATATTTTTTGTCGTCCGTAATACAAAGTCCGATTTTCGTCTCATTAGTACAGATTTAGACGGAAAAAAAATCTTAAGAGCAAGACTAGGCATGCTCATAGATGAAAGAACACATACAAAGCAATCCAACACATGACATCACTTCTGAAGTAGAATTTTGTCGTACGGGAAAATTCGTATGAAAATAACCTCTTCACTTTCCACATCAGACTAGCATGCCACAAAAAACGAACGACAGATCGTTCGATAATCTGATCGTGTGTACGGGGCTTTAGAACATTTTGTCATCCTTGCATACAACAATTACCTTAACCATACAAGGATCAAAATTCGGCCAGTTCAACTGGATCGAATGCGTGGATGGGGGAATCTGTTCATTTTTTTTCAGTTCAAATCTCTGGTTGAACAAAATAAAATGAATCCTGTATGGCCTCCCTTGCTCCATCCCTATGGCTGGAACACACGGGCCGAATATCGCCCGATCATTCGACCACCGACTTATGAAAAAGTGTTAGTTGGTCGAAAACGTTGCCAACATACACAGGCTGAATATCGCCCGACCGTTTGACCGCCGACCTTTGAAACAGTGCGTGCGTGATAATGTTCTACAGATTTTAAGGCTGCATTCACATGTCAGCTTATAATCGCGGGCAGAACCGCCGCGGTTCCGCCCGCGATTCGGAGATTTATTGCAAATCGCGGGACGCCTAGCGTTGCCCGTTGATTTGCAATAGCCCCCCAAACGCCGAGCGATGTTGCCGCGATTTACGCCCGCCGAATCGCGGCAACATCGCGCAAACAAAATCGCGGGACGCAATACGCTCCAAAAAAGTACAAGAGCTTCTTTGGAGCATATTGCGTCCCGCGATTTTGTTTGCGCGATGTTGCCGCGATTCGGCGGGCGTAAATCGCGGCAACATCGCTCGGCGTTTGGGGGGCTATTGCAAATCAACGGGCAACGCTAGGCGTCCCGCGATTTGCAATAAATCTCCGAATCGCGGGCGGAACCGCGGTGGTTCTGCCCGCGATTATAAGCTGACATGTGAATGCAGCCTAAATGAACGACCTTAACACCAACGTATAGAATATCGTTCGTCAGCAAACGAGACGACAGAATTTTTCGGTTTTTTCAAATGGGATTTTTCGTTCAAAATATAGATATCGGTCACTGATGGCTGGGCATTAACGAGTAGAATATCGGCCGATCCTTCGCTGAACGAAAATTTTCAGCCGATTTTCTTATTGTGTATTGCGGCCATTAGAAGCTGTTTAGTAAGAATATTTTTATCTGGAAATGCCAAATTGTAAGATTTTCAACAGTAATCTTATCAATATATATACAAAAGGCAGAGATATCGCCATTCTTCATGTTAGGTATCTAATCCAATCCCTTGATCAATATAATTGTCACATTACGACTAGAGTTTTAAATTGATAGCAATTAAAGGATTAATGATGTGGATTAGAAAATGTAATCAATGTTAATTAAAAACCTCACATGCATTTCACAAATTTGCACTTTGTTTGCTTTGCAGGCTAAATAAACTTCAGCCTGTCCTATTACTGGTTATTTGAATAATGACCAATGGCCTTTTATCCCAGGTTAGGGCAATGAAAAAATGGGTTATTGACAGACTCTGCTATAATCAATGTTTTTTTTTGTTCTCAACATTCCTTTAATAACATCACAATTCAAGATCATTGCTCAACCTCCACCTTTATCTCTACAAGGTCAGATCTGATTATCAAAGTGATCACTGCAAATATTTAGATTAAAGGCATGCCACGCACTCATTGTCATTTATCACTCAAGTCTTTAACTGGATCGAAGCACTATAGAAGGCATGTAAAAAGCTAGCATTTATTTTTATAGATGCTGAATAATTAAAGAAGGTACTTTCATCTAAAAGGTAAACATTTTCCCTTGACAAATGACAGTATAGGGCTGTAAAGCTGGCCACACATGTTACAATCTGACTGTACAAGCTCTCTATTAAAATCCTTTACAGTGGTATTAAACTTAAAAGCAAACATTTATTATATGGTAGCTTGTCAATCCATAGATGGGGTGGCTGCATTACCTTAGATTCACACTTCTGCATGTGGCTGCAGGTGTGGGGATCACAGCGATTCTCACACCAGGACCACATGCAGTGAAAACGCACTGCCCTGGGAAACGCACGGGGCTGCAATTCACTATGAATGCCACCCCCACTTGCGTAAAAACGCAGTCCGTGTGCGGGAATCACAGGGAAATCACATGGTCAAAATGATCGTGTGATTTCCCTACAGCCGCGTTTTTGAAAAGGTGCATGCACCTTTTTTTGGGGGGAAATGCAGGCATGGTAGCCCATTAAAATGAATGGCCTGCTGTGCCAGCGCAAAAGTGGCCCACAAACACACAGAGATGTGAACCCAGGGTTATGCCTCGTACACACGAGCCGAATATCGGCCGTTATTGGCCCGTTTAACAAAAACTGTATGTCATTATGTTTGTGTGTACAGCAGCCTGTCCGACAGAAGTCGGCTGAACATCCGTTTTCTGTGGAAGGGGTATGCCCGAAAAACATCTGCCTATCGGCATCCCATCAGCGCTCTCAGCCAATGGCTGTAAGCGTTGATCGGTGTGTTCTGGCGAGGGGAAAGTCCCCCTGTCAGAACACAATAGCTCAGCCGGGAGATTACCGTACTAACATTGGATAGTTAGTACAGCTAGCTCCTTTCAAGCTCTTCAGTTTTTTTTCTTTCAGTCTGCTGGGTTGAACGAAAAAAAAAAAAAAAAAAAAGATTATTATTATTATATAGGATTTATAAAGCGCCAATATTATATAGGATTTATATAGCGCCGACAGTTTACGCAGCGCTTTACAACTTGAGGGTAGGCAGTACAAATACAATACACTATAATGCAGTAGGAATCAGAGGGCCCTGCTCGTTAGAGCTTACAATCTAAGATAGTGTGTACCTCGCATTCGTTTTCTGTTTTAGGCTTTCATTCTTTTATTTTTACCTTGTGATCCAGCCAGCAAGTCTGTTATGTTTCAACAGAACAAGCTGTATAGCAGATGTAGCAGTTAGAGGGTTGAGACAAACCATTTACCACTGACAGAGGTGCTTACAATGCTCACAATGATCAACTTTTATTTATTCATGTATAATCTTTATCCCAAAAGGACAAAAAATGCTGCTGTGACTGTTTATAAATGTTAGCTGGAATTCAGTTTGTTTGTTGGGGGTAACTAAAAATCTGCTAGACCTTGACGTCTTTGAAAACGCCTATTGTAGGCGGGCGAAGCGCGTCGACGCACTTCCTGGCAAGCTATCGTTACACTACGTCACTTCCTCTAAACCATCGTGGAACGCACGCCGGCAGCGTACCCGGAAGCAGAAACGGTTTGAGCTGTGACCATCGATGTGATATAATGCTGATACTCAACGAATGTTTGTGAGTAATTTTTATATACTTTAAGCAATAAATAATATACGGGCTTCACTATTTGGCTCCTTCCCTCCTTCTTTTGAGATTTTTTTGGTACTGGGAGATACTATAGAGGAGGCTGAAGGTGCGCTGGAGATCCTACCCATTGATCCATCTATCCATCCATACTGGATGTCCTGATCTCTGCAAATTTTAAGGCTTGGTTTTTTTCCTGCATTTGGTGAGTGCATCCCCAAAAGGGTTTTGTGTGGAGGCACCTGGGCACTTGTGTGGAGCACTACAAGCACTTTTTTCAGCACGAATACCTATAAGTGAAAAACTTAACTGCACCTTATTTAGCACTGTTTGCACAATAATTTGCACAACAATGCAATTTTTGGCACTTTAAATTTGGACTTTTAATGATTTAAGCACTGTTTTGGTAAAATAATTTTATATTTGGGATATGTCCTATGATTGATTTTAAAGGTTGTCACTGATATATTTTATTCACTTTATTATTTCATGCCTAGTAGCGCTGTTTTTACATATTCTAAAAGTTTCTCTTGTTTTTTTTTACCTTGTGAGCAGCAGCTGCAGGCAGTTCTATCTATTTATTATTTATTTACTTAGCGCGGGTTTTAATACACGTATTTTCACCTGAAGGAATATTGACAGTCCAGATCAGAATTGCATATTTAACAAGAGAAACACTTTAATGTACATTACCAATAACAAATTCCAACATCTACAAAGGCATTTGTTACATCTCAGAACATTTGCAGCACATACTCTTGGAACTTCCAATTAACTATGCTCCATTGCAAAGACCAATGTCCACACAATGCATAAACTTCCTCATACTTACACTTCCCAACTGCGGGGTGCCGTGGCTTCTCCCAGTCTCCACTAAGAAGAAGTATAAGGGCTCCCACCAAATCCCTGATTAATGTTCACTCATAAGTAGTCTTTTGTACAGGCCCTGGACAAGAGGGGTTCCTCTGCTGCTCCATTGCCTGCCAAACAGCCCAGGCAATCCCATACCCACTGCATATTTATCCTGAGTGAGTGGCAGGAGGATCAACCTTAGGCCCCTTTCACACTACGTCAGTTGTCATCCGTTTTTCGTCAGTTGTTATCCGTTTTTCGTCAGTTGTTATCCGTCTTTCATCCGTTGTCATCCGTTTTTACATAGAGATGCATTGATGTCCGTTTTTCATCCATCAACGGATGGATGAAAAACGGACAAACGGACAGCGTGTGTGAAAGGGGCCTTAGGTAGAAAACAAGCTTAAAAGACCCTACATTCCACTAAACAACAATGTTGTACAAGGGACCTTCCTAAACAATCCAGTCAGATCAGATTCAGCATAGTAGGCCTCCACACTAATGAGGTTGTGCCATGCATGCCCATGTTAGAGAATATTGAAATAATTTCACGTTATTCTGCTGACTGCAGTATAATCAAGAGAAGGAAAAAAGAAATATATGTGTACCGTATGTCATCAGCAGGCACCCTTCAATAAATTGTTCTAGGATTAAAAGCTAACAGATCAGCTTAGATTTTTCCATCTAATTGCTATTGTCCCTTGCTTTGGGTCCCCAAATGTTCATGTTTCTTCAAAGAAATAGGGAGGATATATTGTAGATGCCTCCTGAATCTGTCAGTTTATCTCAGGGGACACAGAAGCAGATTGGACAAGATATTTTAGCCTGTTTAGTTGTCCTCTCACCTTTCCCCCTCTTGGTCTATAAGGGTACAACTCACACTAGGGTGTATGTACCATGTCAAAGCACGTTTGACACCCAAAGTCTGGTTCATTTGAGTGGGGTGATCACTCTGTACTGTATGCTAGCCCGCTTGAAAGATGTGATCTGGGTATGGTTCAGTTGTACTCTATCACAGTACACTAATGTTAGATTGCGAAACTGAGCCCAAGCACAAACCTTTCATGGATTACTAAGTAATCACAGATAATGGAAGCAGGCATCAATGAATGTGGTCTGGTTTGAAGAGGCAATGATGTAAGCTCAGGCCCAGTAGAATGTGAGCGCAGATCAGCAGGGTAGTAGGGAGGGCACAAACGAACTTGGGCACAGTAGAAAGGTAACCATGCCCAGTGTGAGTACATCTTAGAGCTAGCCAGTAAGCACAGCTAATTGTGTTTGGTTCCCAATGAACTGGCTGACATTCAGCCCATGGGTGGCTCTATCTGCCCCCATTTCCTGGACATCCTATGAGCTGAAAATCAAAGGAGCTGAGCAAAAAATTGTTAGCCAAACATTGGCTGGATACAATCAGATTCAGCCACTGTTCGGGTATTCTGAGAACCACAGGTGCTGATTTTAAGAATACAATAGGCAGGGGAGATTCCTCCATCCACACTGTTTAGCATGGATGGGGGAATTAGCCAGTGCATGGCTAGCTTTAGCTGTGCAAGCAGATGCCCACAGCCATGACATGATCTGCCTGTCTAGCCAGCTCTGAAGACTACCAGCTTATGGGATCACTTTACTATCATGTTTTTTCTTTCTTGAGTCGGTGCAGTGCGCAAAACTTAACACCAAATGGGAACACAAAAGTGCATGTGAACACACACACAAAAGTGCACTCAGGGTGTGTCTTTGGCAGTGGTGTATTTTGGTTTTGTGCTGCCCAAGGCAAGACTAAAATTGGGTGCCCCCGCCCCCCCCCCCCCCCATGTAAATTTGCCCCACTCCTTTTTTAACAGATGTGACTCCCTCCAAAATTGAAGGACTACAAGTCCCAGCATGAACCCCTGAGATCTCACAAGAGGGAGGGTGAGAGGGGGTGGGAGAGAGAGAGGGGGGTGGGTGAGGGAGAGAGAGGGGGGGATGAGAGAGAGAGAGAGAGAGAGGGGGGATGAGAGAGAGAGGAGGTGAGAGAGAGGGGGATGAGAGAGAGAGAGAGAGAGGGGGGGTGAGAGGGGGATGAGAGAGAGAGAGGGATGAGAGAGAAAGAGAGAGGGAGGGGGATAGAGAGAGAGAGGAGATGAGAAAGGGGGAAGAGAGAGAGAGGGGGGATAAGAGAGGGGGGTGAGAGAGGGGTATGAGAGAGAGAGAGGGGGATGAGAGAGAAAGAGAGAGGGGGGTGAGTGAGAGGGGGTAAGTGAGAGAGAGAGAGAGAGGGGGTGAAAGAGAGGGGGGGTGAGAGAGAGGGGAGGTGAGAGAGGCCGCTCCAGCAACCTGTGGCCAATAGAGTCTCAAGTGGAGGGGGGGGGGGCTTTTTTGCTGCCCCCCTGCAAAGTGCCCGCCCTAGGCCTGGGCCTTGTTGGCCTAGGCCAAAATACAGCACTGGTCTTTGGTCCCCTCCTGAGTCCTGAAGAAGGACTCCTTCCTGGAGTGCAAGACTCCTGACGGGAGTAACTCGAGTGCACCTAGCCAAAAGGCTTTTCGGATCCCTCTTGTAATCAGCCCACGCTGACCACCTAGTACTAGGTGAGACCCCTTCCTCAGGCAGGAGAGGAAGGAACCTAATGGACACACATTTTCCCTCATAGACCCAAAGACCCATACCCTTCATCCTGAGTGAAAGGGTACACCTACATAAATGCAGGGTGACACACGTGGAGAATTAATAAATATGCAAAATAAAAAAAATCTCAGTGCAAGTGCATTGTCTAGGACTTACTATCACATGACCTTCCTTGCAAAAAGTTCACCAAGAAATTTCTATGGAAAAGCCTCTCAACTGTATCAGACATGCTGTTCAGAGAGCTGGCCCACGGAATCATGGAAAGTCAGATACGACTGAACTGATATATACACACATAGCTGTGAGATGGTCTTCCCATCAAGCCAGCTCTAAGAACAAAAAGCTAATGGATTTCCTTTACTATTGCAGTGACCTACTGGAAAAGTCTCTTATGCATATCAGACACAGTGCCCAGAGAACTGGCCCAAAGAACCGCCAAGATCGAATGGGTATTTATGACTGATATATGCCTAAATAGCCATAAAATGGTCTTCCCATTAAGCCACCTTGGAAAAAACTGCCTCATGGGGGCAGTTTACTGTTACAGTAACTTACAGGTGTCATAGTGTAGCCTGTAGTTCATTAATTTACCCTACACTATGAAAAATATCATGTGCCATAGGCCCGAAAAACTGCTAAGATTGAATGGGTATTTATAACTCAACTGATATATGCATACATAGCCATGGAATGGTCTTGCCATTTGGCCACCTTGGAAGACAGCTGTCTCATGGGGTCAGTTTACTGTTACAGGTGTCATAGTGTAGCCTGCAGTTCATCCATTTAACTTACACTATGAAAAATGTAATTCGCCACAGTATATTTAACTTTTCCATAAACCGTAGCATAGCCATTTTCAAGCAGGTTTCCCCCACAGATTGCAGGGGTTCCTTTAAAGCGGAACTGTACTTACCTCTTCTCTAATAGGTTAGGTCCCTTGCTGGCACCAGCATCTTCTCCCCGGGTGCCGCTCTACAGATATCTCCAATAGCTGGCGCAGGATGACGCAACTCTTGTGCATGCACAGGAGTCAGTCTTTCAATTACTCAGGGAATGTGCCAGCAATGTAAACTGAACTGCGCATATGCAGACCAGTTCAAATGCCACAGAGGACTGTGAGCAGGCAGGTAGGAGTATTTTATTGCAGAAGAGCGATAATAGCCTCTTCTGTGATAA
The DNA here is from genome assembly GCF_965119305.1 of Pelophylax lessonae. NCBI lineage: Eukaryota > Metazoa > Chordata > Amphibia > Anura > Ranidae > Pelophylax > Pelophylax lessonae. The sequence continues at coordinate 690,231,216 of NC_138768.1, forward strand.
TAGCCCATCTACTTATAGCCTTAGTTATAGTCTTACTTCTAGTCTTAGTTAAATGCCTTCAGTTCCACTTAAAGCTGTGGCCCATTGACCTCTTTTCTGATAATGCCCACATGGTTCCAAGGCCACCACCACTTTGCTGAACTGGTGGCATGACGCCAAAGATCTTCTTAGCTGTGTATAAGAAGGACATTCTGACCACCAATGAAAGGAACATTTTCCCGATTAACTAATTCTTAAGATGTGGGTCTGTTTTTTCATTTAACTAGTGGGTTGAATGGAAAAAACAGACTCTATTACCGCATTTAAACATTTGAGGTGGATGGAGGAATCCTCCCCGCTGTGTCATTGTATTCTGACAGTGAGGGGGACTTCCCCACTGTCAGAATACACAGATCAGCGCTGCAGCCTATTGCCTGCAGCTCTGATTGAGCAAGGATATACCGACAGGGTAGTTAAACAGAAGTCAGTCGGTAGATAGACTTCTGTTCAACCACAGCGGCCATACATGGATATTCAGCCGGTCTCCGTTGAACCGCATGAATTTCGATTTATATATGGCCAGCTTGAAAGCAGTAGTAAACTGCTCCAAAGAAAATAAACCCCCCCCCCCCCCCATGCAGCGGTTTGCCATGATGAGCTAGTATGCGTACAATATAGCAGCACATTATGACAGACTAACCTGTGCACGGTGCCCTCTTATTTAATGCTGTCACAGCTTCGAGGCGCTTCCATCTTCACCCAGTCTTCCTTCTGGGATTGCGAGCTTGGCTGTATGATGACGTCAGCCCCAGCACTGAGCCCTGAAGGGACGGCATGCCATCCCTTCAGAGAGCATGCGCCGTTGACGTAACCAGCTGCATGAAGTGTGAAAATGTCCTAAATGGTGCAAGTTTAGGAGATATTCACTATACCTACAGGTAAGCCTTATTATAGGAGGTACAAGTTAAAAAGTGAACTTTACCACTTTAATCTAGCCACACACTAGTAGAGCCCCTAGTAGAAAAAAAAAAATTGTTTTAGGCCCTGTTCACACCTGAACGTATTTCGACTCGTAAAACGTTAATCTCTAAAGTCTCAAAACGCCCAACAAGCAAAATCCCATTCATTTCAATGGCCCCTGTTCACATCTGAGCGTTTTGTCTCCAGAAGAAAAATGCCTGAAGCTCAAAAAAGTACACGAGCTTCTTTTTTGGCAGATTACAAGTGTTTTTATTAGATGTCAATGTCTTCCTCCAAACACCTGCAAAAAACGCCTGAAAAAAGCCCAAAAAACGCCTGAAAAAGCCAGAAAAAACACCTGTAAAAAGCCCAAAAAAACGCCTGAAAACGATACGCTTAGGTGTGAATGGAGCCTTAAAGAGGAAGTAAACCCTCCTCTGCAACTTTTACCTATAGGTAAGCCTATGATAAGACTTACCTATGTGTACTGTAAATATCTCCTAAACATGCACCATTTAGGAGATATTTACCTTAGATGCAGCCAGTGACATCACTGGCGCATGCACTCTGAAGGAACGGCCGCTGGTGCCGTTCCTTCAGAACCCCGTGCAGTGACCGTCGGCTCCCGCGTGCCTGCGTGGGAATGACGTAATTGCGGGTCCGGCCAACCAGATGGCCAGATGCCGCGATCCCGGAAGACGGGCTACTGAACATGTCGCCCGTCATACAGCGGGGGCTCCTTCTAAGGAAAGTATTTCATGAGCTAGTATGCTATGCATACTAGCTCATTATGTGTTTCTCTTTCAGGTTGGGAAAAAAAAAGAGTTTAATGAGTTTACAACCTCTTTAAGAATGTTTAAGTTTCTATTCATTAGTGGATCAGATTGATGTTTGGTTTTACTGTAGTGACAAGAAAATGGGAAGGAAGGAGCGGCATCAAAAACTTTTCTTGAATGATCAAGTTTTTAAAATATTGGGAGCAAACTAAAATTTGAAGTGCTTTTGAACGCCATTTGTCAAGTCTCTGTAGGCATTATTAAATGGAGTGATCAGATTTTTTTTTCCTCTTAAGAAAATGTATTAATATATGGTCAGCTCTAGCAGGTGTCCACTGAGACCTGAAACTGATTTGAAGAAAATGGATTCGGATCCAGTGGTTACCCTGGAAATTGCCAACATCCCATAGTAATAGACCAAATAACAAATTCCCCTAGAGTGTGGGACTTTAAACGGCAATGACCAGGACTTGAGTAGCAGGTGTATTTAAATAAGTTTATTAACAAATGATATATAAGAATACATTTCAAAAAACACAAATAAATAAACAAACAAACACTTTAAAAATAAGTGGCCATAAACTTATTTAAATACACTTACTACTCAAGTCCTGGTTATTGCCACTTAAATTCCCACACTCCATGGGAATTTGTTATTTGGTCTCAAACTGATTTGAAGAGTTCCTATGGGGTTATAAAGGTTGAGAAACGATTTATTACCCCCCCCCCCCCCCCCAATCAGCTATTCTCTGACTGTGAAGGTTTTGTTTTGCCCAATATCCATGCCCTGGGGTCAGGCAGGGCAGAGAATCAGAGAATTGAGCCGGACTCCTGATTCAGAAGGGCAGCAATGCAGTTTTTCCAAACCATGGTGTCAAATGTGACACTGTAACGGGATTAGAGAGCTGTCTGTGAGTGAGCCCCCCCCTCCCATCAGATTGGGGAGGAGAGGAGGAGGGACTGGAGGCTGAGCTCTGTAAATCTCACCTTACTTTGCTACGACTTTCAAATGTAATTACTACACCGGGATTATCAATACACTGATCAGGCGGTCCCTCCACTGTGCGGATCTCTGTCTGTCCGGACTCCAAGTTTGTCCTGTCCCCACCTCTGCACACATCATCTCTCCTCCAGCGGGGACACCACATTCATCTCCACAAATAGTTACATTTTATTTACATAGTTGACTTTTTCTTGGCCTGGACTCGCTTGATCAATGAATGGATCTTTTATGAAGTGTGGAGGCTGAGCTGTGGGCACCAGAAGTGAAGCTGATCTGTGTGCAGCAGGGAAGGAAGAAGAAGCCCTGATCGAGGTGTGAGTGTGCTGAGGATCGATTGATCACAGATCCTGATTGTAGTCAGCAGGATGCTCTGTGCATGGGACCTTTGTTGGTTTCTGTCCCCCCTTGGTACACTAGTGCCAAGTCTAATGTAGTGCGATCCCTGCTCATCTTTTTTATTATTATTGTGATTATTCCCATCACCCCGATCTTAGCTTCTCAGATGTGCTGTCGGTCGGATCAGGTCCTCCTGGCAGCCGGGCTGTGTAGTGGTAGAAAGTGGAAGTGGATGATCGAGCCGGAGATCCCTATGTGCAGGCGGCACTCATAGGGCGATCGATCCAGTGTTATGATCCCAAGTGACAAGCATCGTTCCGATCACTAGACAGCGGCCGATCCGACCTGGAAGCCCAAATTCTGCTCCATGTATGGTGATCGCCGATCCAATCTGAGGAGACAAGGACAAGGCTTCTAATTTGGGGGGTCGCCATTCCCCAGTCGCTGGTCGGTCTCCTCCTGTCACAGATCTGCAGTAAAAGTAATACGATGAAAATGATCTCCTGGATCCTCTTCCTGCTGACTGGCTGGACTTTGTGTGAAAACTTATCTCTGTGCCATGGCCTGCAATTCGATGACGATCTGCTCTATTATGAGGAGGAGAAAGCCGATTCCTTCGAATACAACGATCCCTGCAAAGCACGTAAGTCACTTTTTATTATTATTATTGTTTCCAATATTTATAACCTGGTGATGATGGGAAGATCTGCCCTGGCACTAATGCCGCTTTCTATCAGCTGGACTTACTGCATTAAAGTACTCACGTGTGCCTGTAACTGGGAGCACTGGAGGGGACTGGGACTGTCATCCCTAGACTGGGATGGTAAGGCAGGCCAAGCGGATGGTTCTGTCATTGCTTCATGATGGTGATGATGATGATGGTGATGATGAAGATGCTGGTAAAACATTGTTTGGCTTTCAATGATCCACAATGAAAACAAACATTAAGTAGCTGTCATTAGTCTGGTTATACTTTATTATCTGCTAGATTGCTGTAGGATAGGCTCCCCCCCTTCCACAGGAAAAAAATCAAAGAAACTAGTATATATAAATATACATTTTTTTAAGGGGGGGGGGGGGCTCTTTACAGAGCAGATGCAATAAGTAGGACTAATATTTATTTATATATATATTTTTTTTTGGGGGGGGGGGACAACTTTTTGAAAAGCAAACCAGCAATACTATAAGTGGGGATAATATATAAATGTATTTATTTTTAGGGGGCTCTTTATAAAACAGATACAATAAATGGGACATATATATATGTATATATATAAATATATAATTTATTAGCCCCACTCTTTGCATTAGCCCTGTGCACAACATATATATATATATATATATATTAATATATATATATATATATATATATATATATATATATATATATATATATATATATATATATATATATATATAATCCCACTTATTGTATTTGCTGTGTCAAGAGACACCAAAACTAAATTACATATATATATATATATATATATATATATGTATATATATATATAAAAAAAAATTATTAGCCCCACTCTTTGCATTAGCCCTGTGCACAACATATACATATATATATACATTCCCACTTATTGTATTTGCTGTATCAAGAGACCCCAAAACAAAACTATATATATATATATATATATATATATATATATATATATATGTCTAATTTATTGTATCTGCTTTATAAAGAGCCCCCCTAAAAATACATACATTTATATATTAGCCCCACTTATTACATCTGCTGATTTGCTGTTTAAAGAGTCGCCTCCCTCAAAATAAATGTAATAAAAATAATGATATATATATTAGTCATATTGCATCTGCCCCCCCCCCCCCAGAAAAAAAATGTGTATATATATATATGCTAGTCACACTGATTGCATGCACTGTATACAGAGCCCCCTCCCTCCCTCCCTTTCCCACACACACCTGTATGTAGCTGTCAGGCTCTCCTCCAGGCACACACTTTTATACAGTGACATCAAAGCTCTGGCAGTGTGTATGAGTGATGCCGATTATTGGCAGTATATAAGAAGTGTGAAGATGAGAGCAGTGTGGGGATGGGTGGCTTTGTGTGTCATGGGGTAGGAGGTGGACAGGGATTCCCAGCTTTCATGTGCCTTCCTTTGATCCTGTGCCATGTCATAGCGCACAGCTACCTGTATTGTGTATTACCGGGAGAAGTCCCCTTTGTTTATTAACATGTCACATCCTATCTCGGTCTTCACGTGTCAGGCTGGAGAGGGTGGAGGAAGGAGAGAGTTGGGTGTAACTTTTTAAACAGGAGGAGGAGGAGGTGCTGTCTCCTTCCTCTCCGAGCTTTATTACCCCCTCACGCATATCTGAGAGGCTGCAATTGTCCTGATGTCTCCCCTCACAGCCCGCGGCCTGGCCGGCCGGCTCCATTCTACTCCCTGTCTGGGCTACACGTGCCGCCCTCACTGCCGGCCGGGACATCTCTCTGTCTCTGATTGACTGCACACAGGGCTGGGGGGCTCCAGACTGACACACTTACCCAGTATACACGACTCACCCAGTATAACATGGCCATCCACTATACCACACTCACCCAGTATAACACAATCACCCAGTATACAGGACTCACCCAGTATAATATGGTCATTCACTATACCACTCTCACCCAGTGTAACATGGTCATTCACTATACCACTCTCACCCAGTATAACACAATCACCCAGTATACAGGACTCACCCAGTGTAACATGGTCATTCACTATACCACTCTCACCCAGTGTAACATGGTCATTCACTATACCACTCTCACCCAGTATAACATGGCTATCCACTATACCACACTCACCCAGTATAACACAATCACCCAGTATACAGGACTCACCCAGTGTAACATGGTCATTCACTATACCACTCTCACCCAGTGTAACATGGTCATTCACTATACCACTCTCACCCAGTGTAACATGGTCATTCACTATACCACTCTCACCCAGTATAACATGGCTATCCACTATACCACACTCACCCAGTATAACACAATCACCCAGTATACAGGACTCACCCAGTATAATATGGTCATTCACTATACCACTCTCACCCAGTGTAACATGGTCATTCACTATACCACTCTCACCCAGTGTACACGACTCACCCAGTATACAGCACTCACCCAGTATAACATGGCTATCCACTATACCACTCTCACCCAGTATACACAACTCACCCAGTATACAGCACTCACCCAGTATAACATGGTCATCCATCCACTATACCACTCTCACCCAGTATAACATGGTCATTCACTATACCACTCTCACCCAGTGTACACGACTCACCCAGTATACAGCACTCACCCAGTATAACATGGCTATCCACTATACCACTCTCACCCAGTATACACAACTCACCCAGTATACAGCACTCACCCAGTATAACATGGTCATCCATCCACTATACCACTCTCACCCAGTATAACATGGTCATTCACTATACCACTCTCACCCAGTATAACATGGTTATCCACTATACCACACTCACCCAGTAAACCACACTCACCCAGTATAACATGGCTATCCACTATACCATACTCACCCAGTATACCACGCACACCCAGTATACCATGGTTATCCACTATACCACCCTCACCCAGTATACCATGGTTATCCACTATACCACACTGACCCAGTATACACGACTCACCCAGTATAACATGGTCATCCACTATACCACTCTCACCCAGTATACCATGGTTATCCACTATACCACCCTCACCCAGTATAACATGGTTATCCACTATACCACACTCACCCAGTATACACGACTCACCCAGTATAACATGGTCATCCACTATACCACTCTCACCCAGTATACCATGGTTATCCACTATACCACCCTCACCCAGTATACCATGGTTATCCACTATACCACCCTCACCCAGTATACCATGGTTATCCACTATACCACTCTCACCCAGTATAACATGGTCATCCACTATACCACTCTCACCCAGTATAACATGGTTATCCACTATGGTAATGACCAATATTGTCAGATCCATATTCAGCCACCTTATCCTTCTATGGTCTGATTAAGCCTTGTTTAGCTACAGCTACCACATCAGATCTATGGACTATAACACAGCCTTTTACCTAGATAATCCCCAATGGGAAGCTTTATATCTTATAGTGATGTGATTGGACTGTATGGATGTATGTGAATGGCAATGCATGAGCAGCTGATTAATTTCCCTATACAACGCTGTCATGTATTTTATTTGGTTTGGTGTAGGTATATGTAAGATGCCTGTATACTTTTTTAATCAGAAATTTTCAATAAACTGTCTTTTTACAACCGTTTAGTCCCTCTTTGTAACTTTCTTGGTGGACCTTGTCCTCCTTATTGTATGGTTATCCACTATACCACACTCGCCCAATATACCACACTCACCCAGTATACCACACTCACCCAGTATACCACACTCACCCAATATAACTTTGTTATCCACAATACCACTCTCACCCAGTATACAGGACTCACCCAGTATACAGCACTCCCGCAGTATAACATGGCTATCCACTATACCACACTCACCCAGTATACAGCACTCACCCAGTATAACATGATTATGCACTATAACACTCTCACCCAGTATAATATGGTTATCCACTCTACTGTAGTGTACTACAGTCATTCATTCACCCAGTGTGCCACAGATATCCATTATACTACAGTCACCCAGTATACTGTACTACAGTTTTCTAGTCACCCAGTATTCTACAATCATCCAGTCACTCAGAGTACTACAGTCATTTAGTCACCCAGTGTAGCACAGTCATTTATTATTCTACAGTCACCCAGTATACTACAGTCACCCGGTATACTACAGTCATCCAGTCACCCATTATGCTACAGTCACCCAGTATGCTACAGTCACCCAGTATACTACAGTCATCCAGTCACCCAGTATGCTACAGTCATTCAGTCACCCAGTATAATACAGTCATCCATTATGCTACAGTCACCCAGTATACTACAGTCATCCAGTCATCCATTAAACTACAGCTATCCAGTCACCCAGTATACCACAGTACTCAATTATACTACAGTCACCCAGTATACAACAGTCATCCATTATACTACAGTCACCCAGTATACCACAGTCATAAATTATATTACAGTCATCCAGTCACCCAGTATACCACAGTCATCCAGTTATCCATTAAACTACAGTCATCCAGTCACCCAGTATACCACAGTCATCCAGTTATCCATTAAACTACAGTCATCCAGTCAACCAGTATACCACAGTCATCCATTACACTACAGTCACCCAGTATACCACAGTCATAAATTATATTACAGTCATACAGTCACCCAGTGTACTGTAGTCTTTCAGTATACTACAGTCATCCAATATACTACAGTCACCCAGACTACCACAGTCACCCAGCATACCACAGTTGTACAGTCACCCAGTAGTATACCACAGTTGTACAGTCACCCAGTAGTATACTACAGTTGTACAGTCACCCAGTATACTACAGTTGTACAGTCACCCAGTATACCACAGTCATCCAGTCCCCCGGTATACTGTAGTCACTTACTACCCCCCACCCCTGAGAAAAAGATCTATATCAGCCTTTCCTAACCTTTTCAATACAGAAGAACCCTTAAAATAACTTTCTGGTCTCAGGGAACCCCTGCTAAACGTTTCTATAGCTACAACTCATGATACATTAGTGTGATGGTCAGTGGGAAGAATGCTCCTTATATTTGTGGTCATTGGGAAGGATTACCCCCCCCCCCCCCACAGATAGCTAAAAAGATCAATGGTGTCATCTGGGAGGCAGAAACTGCTCATTGCTCAAGGAACCCCTAGCAACCTCTGAAGGAAGCTTTGGCTTCCATGGAGCCCTGGTTGAGAAGCCCTGATCTATATGCAAAGAGCAGGCTCTGTACATGGATATGGACACATTTTTGGAGTCCTGCACTGATAAATGCCTTTTCTCCGGCACACTGGTCAGTAAGAGTAAACTCACTGCACTCATAACTAACAGTCACGGCACTCATATAGCTAGGCTTTTAGAACATAATGTCTAAAAACTTCATTTTAAAAAGCAAACTTTCTGTGAAATTCAGTTTATTCCACCCAAATGCTGGTCATAAATTGGGGGCTCCTTAAGACATTACTCATCTATACTGGTCTATTGGGGGATATTTCCAATTATACACCCAGTATTCACACATTTCTCTAATTGACATCAATTGGAAAACGTGTGAATCCTGGGGGAAAGTGGAGTGAAACATTTATAAACAGAATCCCAGGTCATTTTGTGGAAGTGTGGCGATTCTTATCAGCTTTCAGTCACAATTCTGTCTTCATTTTTCCTGACTAGGAGGTAATAGATAGAAATGAACTCATATGGATGCATTTCCTATTGCCCTCCACCCTGGATTTGATAGTTTGGTCTCCAGTAACCAGGAAAGGTTTGTGTTTGAAAGCTGACTAGAAAGGAGAAAATTGTCGAGTGTACAGTCAGGTCCATAAATATTGGGACATAACACACACCTGGCCACATATACAAAGGTACATATACAAACTGTTATAATTCCTACACCTTTCACCTGATTTGGATGTAAATACCCTCAAATTAAAGCTGCAAGTCTGCAGTTAAAGCACATCTTGTTTGTGGTGGTGTATAGAGCCAAAAAGATTAGAATTGTGTCGATGTCCCAATATTTATGGACCTGACTGTATGTTGACTATTTGGGATAAACCAGGCAGCACAGTGGCTAAGTGGTTAGCACTTCCTTGATTCAACTTTCTTGTAACTTGAGTGTAAGTAAGAAGTAGCCTTTAAGTGGAAATCTTGTTACTTTAGAATTGCGTTAGTGTGAACCGAGCCTAAATTGGCCTATGTACAAATGTTAGGCAGGTCATACAGGGTTTGAATCTTGGTTGGTTCAGCAGGAACCGGGCAAGATTCGAACCTTGTATGGACATGCTGAATGTAGCAAGTTGATCGATTGATCAACTTGGGTACAAGCAGTATGTTGGGTTTTACCTGTGATAATCGCGAACGGCTGTGTTCTTCCAAGAATGGCTCCCCCCCCCTCACTGTCGAGCAAATTTCTTTCCTGCAACCTGCGGTTGCAATAAAGAAATTCGCTCCGTATATGGCTGGCCTAGGGGACCTTAGATTGTACGTTCCTTGAGGACAGGGACTGATGTGAATGTACAATATCATTTAGCTGTAAAGCACCATGTAAATTGATGGTGCTATATAAATAAATAAGGCTAGCTATACACTAATGGATTTCTTTTGTTCAGCCTGCATGCCGAACAAAAGAAATTTCATACATACCTCCATGCTTACAAGCTGTGTGTATGGATGAATCCCCACTGCTGGCCTCTATTGTATACTGGGAACTGCTAGTGCCTACTAAGGGCTCTTTCACACAGGATGTCCGTCAGGCGGACTCATTTTATCTCAGCGGGGGATCGATCCAGATTTGACGGATCGGATCAGGTGTGAGCAGACATGTCTCCGCTGACATCCGATGCCCCATAGAGATGCAGGGGGGGATCCGCCAAAAAAACTGACAGGCGGATCTGAACGGTCGGCCTGTGTGAAAGGGGCCTTAATAATACACGGAGGGTGCCTGCAGCTGATTGGCTGCAGGTGCTGTTCAGCCGACAGTTTTCACCCCGGCTCCTTCAACAAAGGTCAATTGAGTAATCAGAAGAAATTTTAACAGTGTATGGACAGCTTTAGTTCTCACTTACAAGGGCAGCCAAGGATTGGTAAAAACAGGAGGTTGAGCCATGGTCATGCTTAGCCAGTGGCCATCTTTAGTACACACTGCCGCAGTTGCTATAACCGACCGCATTCTGATGGCTGGGAGCCATTCGGAGCCAATAAATTGACTCAGTGGGGAGCATTTCCCCCATCCACCTCAAATTTGTGGATAAGGAACATGGGTCATTTTGTTTTGTTCAACCTGCTGGTTGAACAAAAAAATAAAAAAGAATAGTGTATGAGCTGTCTTCCACAGGTTAGTCTGCATAGGTGTTAGGAGGGAGAAGGAGCTTTTTTAAGACTAGTTAGGCCACTTCCACTCCACTTTAACCCTTTAACGCTGGCGCCTCCTGGTCCTTTAAGAGGTTTCTGATGCCGGGAGGCAGGACAGGGTTTCTAATCATGTGATTGGCTTGCACAGTGGTCACATGATTGGAAAGCTCCTGGTCGTAAGTAGAGATTGGGAGCTTTCTGTTAGCCGCCGGTAACTGTGCCTGGAGCGTGCGGGGTGCGCACTCTTGGCACAGCTCTGTTTACATTCTGGTACGCATATATGCAGCCGCTCCACATTAAGCTGCCGAGAGGCTGCAGAGTACACAATTCAGTAAATATTAGCCTTAAGCTGAACTCAAGGTAATAATACTCACCTGTCCATCAGTCCTTCTCCAGCACATGAGCATCCCAGCACTCAGAGACCGGCACGGCGCTGTAAGATGAACTGCGAATGCGCAGGTCAGTTTACAGTGCTGGGGAGGACAGCGAGCAGGCAGCTAGGGACATTTATTGCAGAAGAGACATTGCATGTTGCCTGCTCGCTGTCTTTTACAGTGAAACTTTACTTCCAATTTAAAGCCTAGTACACACTACTAGTTTTATTTTCTTTCAGGGCTGAATAAAAAACAACTGACAGCTCAGGAGCTGCAGTACTAATAATGCGATGTTAGTACATTGATCTCCCCTGCTGTTATATTGTGTTCTAACAGGGGCAGCCAACCCTCCAGAACACTCCGGTCAGCAGAATGATCAGCAGACCTTTTTGGGTCATGCCCCCTTTGACAGAAGCCGACTTCTGTCAGACCGGGTGCCGTACACGTGGCCCGAATGTTTCTACTGAACTGGCCAATGGCACCCGACATTCGGCTCATGTGTACTAGGCTTAACAGCCTGTATGCATAAAACACATGAAGACATCATGCAGAAATCTCAGTCCTAAAACCAGAAGTGGGGCTCTCCTTGGAAAATGTGGTGAGCTTGTACATACGTTAAAACGCAGCTTTACCCATAACAACTTGATAAAATAATAATGTTCTTTAGCAAGGAACATCAATTCCACATAAATATTTATGCTACTAAAACTAGTGTGTGTTGTAAATTGCCTCCAGGATTGTTCATGATTCTTCTTGTCGGAGGCTGCCATTTTGCTGAAGCCCAAAGCCACTGAACAGCAGTAAATCATAAAGCAGAACTAAACCCATTGATTTATTGGTTCCAAAACTGTAACATTTGCATGTGTCCTCAACCAAACTGTCAAACCATCAAATGGCTGGTGTCATAACTGATCACATGTGCAGCACCATGGCAGTTGCAGATCAAACAAAAGCAGCTTTCTTAGCTGTAAAAGATAGGAGGGTTTAATTCTGCTTTAAGGCTGTCAGAAGATCGGCCTCTGCAAACTCAGCAGTGCCTAAAAATGGAGAGCAACTGAGCATGTACAGAGCAGGGTGAGGCAGTGTATTACTGGATTTTAAACAGTATAGGCACTTATTTTTTATGTTTTACATAGCTATACCTGCAAAAGGGGCCAGCCTGAAGTGATCTAGCAGGATTTATTTTTCTGACTAAAGAAACTGTAAATGGCGGATGACCATTCCATGTTCAAGTTCGTTTTTTGTATACAGAGTAGTTGTATGGTACTTTTGTGTAGAGTACAGACTCGTGCTTTGGTCTAAGTAAAATGTGGTTTCAATGCTCCGTGTTGCAGATGCCTCATATGAAACCTAATACAAGGCAGCTTTCTCTAATTTACATGGAAGAACCATTCGGAAAGTGAGACATTTAGCCTTAGGTCAGTTGGGAGGTCTAGTGTTGGGTTGCCACTTCAGGCATTTCTAAATGGACACCTGCAAAAGATACATTTGTACACACATTTCTAGACTGCTAGAATGCCTGGATTCTACAGAGTAAAGCATGGGGTGTCTGGAATTCTTGCTTTTTATGTAGTTTACATTTTATCTTAAAGTGAAATTGAGCCCTGGGTTTTTTAAGCACTTTCTGTAGGTGATTTATTAGCTTAAGTTGCCCAATAGATGGATTGAAATTCCTCCGGTTCAGCAGGGCTAGTCAAGTTTTGATCCATGTATGGGAAAAGTGGTTGTACCAAGGTCAATCTACTGATCGACTTCGGTACAATCACCCTGCTGGAAAATTTCCTCTTGATCAGCACTGCAAGCTACAGGCTACATCTCTTATCTGTGAGTTCTACTGTCCCCACTGTCAGAATACAATGACACAGGGTTGAGGATTCTATCATCCACATGGATGGATGTGTGGATGGGGGAATCAGGTCTGTTTTTTGCCTTCAGCCTGCTGGTTGAAAGAAAAATACCGACTTATCCTTGTCCAGCTTTAGACCCTTTTCACATATCGCGTACCAGGAACGAGCATTTCCACTAGCATTTCTGATTCTCACGCGATTTTGCGTGCCACATAGGTTGAGCCCATTCATTTGAATAGGGTGGTCCTATGTGTGTTCATTGTCTGAAAAGAAGCGCCTGCTCCTTTTTGGGCAACAAGCTTCATGCAATTTTTATAAGTGCATTTTGCCGTGTTTGCCACGCGACAATCGCGACAGAATCACATCTCTTTTGGGGTGCCATTAAAAAATTATGGCACTCAAATGCATGTAGCGTGCTGTGCAGCAATAGATATGCAATATGGAATTGTGATAGCAAATTGTGAAGCGTAAATAGAGCCTTACAGAGTATGCAGCTTCATTATCTCTTAATCTTTGTTCTTGTTCTATATTCTAGTTGAAGTGATGCCATAACTGCTGCCCTAGGTTTCCTTTTTCAGGGTGGCTCCTTTCTCTTGCAGTATCCAATGCAGCCACATTTACATGCAGGGACTAGAATTGTGTCTCCCTGCACTGTGTGCAGCAATAGAAACATTAAAAAAGTCCAATGTGAGTCCAAAAAAATATATAAATCAAATACAAGAAAAAAGGGTCCCAATGTAAAGAACAAAAAAATAATATTGACACTCGTGAACGTTGTTCTCCACCGTATATATATATATATATATATATAAAGTGCACACTCACCAGAGCTAGTTGCTGTCCAAATTATAAGACAGCAATAACCCATGTGGCTACTGGTGTTTAGGTCCTTTTTGGTCCTGAAGAGTGAGATTGGCCAATACAGAGAGTCTCCTCATGTGGAAACGTGGCATCAATTAAGCAAATATGGACATCCCCAAAAAAATATAGAGATACTCATAGTGTAGTAATCAATACAAAAAATATTTTATAAAAAAATGCAAAATCGCAAAGTAGTTAAAATAACACTGACAAATCGCAGTATAAAAACAATGGAAAGAGGTCCAACCAAATGAAAAAGGCAAAGATGTATCTAGCCACTTACATTAGGAGCCACCACCTCAGATATTAAAGTGGTGGCTGGACCTCAGGCATGTCTCAATAGCTGTATGGCCGTTTTGCGTCACACGCATCATCAGGAGCGCGAAAACGCAAAACGGCCGTAGAGCTATTGAGACATGCCTGAGGTCCAGCCATCACTTTAATATCTGAGGTGGTGGCTCCTGATGTAAGTGACTAGATACATCTTAGCCTTTTTCATTTGGTTGGACCTCTTTCCATTGCTTTTATACTGCGATTTGTCAGTTATTTTAACTATTTTGCATTATTTTATTACATATTTTTTGTATTGATTACTACACTATGAGTATCTCTATATTTTTTGTTTGGATGTCCATATTAGCTTAATTGATGCCAGGAGACTCTCTGTATTGGCCAATCACGCTCTTCAGGACCGAAAAGGACCTAGACACCAGCAGCTACATGCGTTATTGCTGTCTTCTAATTTGAACAGTAACTAGCTCTGGTGAGTGTGCGCTTTATATATATATATATATATATATATATATATATATATATATAAAACAATGTTCACGAGTCTCAATATAAATGTTTTGTTCTTTACACTGGGACACTTTGTTCTTGTATTTGATTTATATATTTTTTTGGACTCACATTGGACTTTTTTATTATGTTTAATCTAGTTTGAGCGCTGCAACTGTTTTATTTTCATTCTTTGGGTGTATGCATAATTTGCACTATTTTGCTAGCAGCTCTAGTTTTCTCTTTTATTTTTCTAGAGCGCTGACATTTTTTTATTACGCGATTAATAGAAACACACAGCCCCATAGCATAGGATATCAAGGCACTGCCCTGCACCTCCCTTCTCTAGGCTTCAGGCTGTACTGGCCACTGTTTATTTTTTCCTTTCAAGATCAGAGGTTCAGGGAAGCAGCAATGAGAGAGCAGCAGCCAGCAGCACTGAAAGTTGCAAAAATTTCAAATGCTAGAGTAAGAGTTTTAACAAAAGGTTTGCAGTGGAATGTGATTTTTTTTTTTTTGGGCTCAGTGTGTTGCTGAGGATTTATTACTATTTTAAATAAGCCAAGGCATCCAAAATGACTCATTTCTCAGAGGACACTGTGATCTGTTTTACACCCTGTTTAAGTGATAATGTAAAAACACATTATGCAATTGTATAATTTGATGGGGAAGTGATAAATAATGTAAAAACACATTATGCAATTGTTTCATTTTATGGGAAATGTAATAGAAAGTGAATAAAAAAGGGACGAAACACGTAGAAAATATGTTTTGATATTGGCACAGAGGTTCACACAGGATACCAATGGCTATGCTGCAGTGATCCAGTGGGTACTGTATGACATGACCTTTATGAGGGGACAGTATTGTAGTTAGAGTCAGGTCTGCAATGATTGGCTTTTGAACCAATATTTCTAAGGGTATAGCTGGACATGTGGAAAGCATGCATTGTTAGCGATTCCCAAACACCAGACTTTGGAAATACTTAATAAAGGCTTAAACAAAACCTATAGAAACAGACTACACAGCCTTTAGCCTTTTTCTTGATAAGTAAAAAAACACTTGGAAATAGAAGGGGTTTAATTCTATCAGGGGATTTGGTAGAGAGATTTTCCTTCACTCTCTGTCCTGATGACAATGTATTACTGGACAGGAAGTGAGGGAAACTCTTCAACATTAACACAGATGCAAGTGAATAACACTTATTTTTAGTAGAGTATGGAAATGCTAGAACCCCTGTATGTGTCAGGTATACCCAGGGCAGCCATCAGGGGGGAACAGCCCATACACATGTAGGGGGCCCGATCATTTCGAGGGGCCCCCCTGCCCAGGCCCCAACCAATGAGATTGAGTTGTTGCTGCTGTAGTAACTAGCAATTGCTAAAAGAGGGTGGCTGCAGAGGAAGCTGATGCAGCGGAAGGCATGCCTCTTTGCTGGATTGCGCTGTCTCTTTTTCCTGAAAATATGAGGCTGTCTTTTTGTTAAATATATGAGGCTGTCTCTTTACTGAATATATGAGGCCATCTCTTTGCTGGATTGGGATGTCTCTTTGCTTAATATATTAGGAGGTCTCTTGGCTGGCTTGGATTCATCTTCATCTTAAGTTGTAAGAGTGTTAAAATAGAAGTGGGTGCACTGAAGGACTAAGTGGGATGGCCAGTGGGTGGATTCGGTGGGACGGCCAGAGGGCGGGCCCTGCAAAATTTTGGTGGTCAGGCCCAGAGGGTCTCAGGCCTATAGCTGTATAAGGAGCCCCAAAATTTCTGATGGTGGCCCTGGGTATACCCATTGTCATTGGGACAGAAAGTGGGGGGACTTATTTTTGAGGGATACTAGTAAAAACCTGGAAAGGTTCCTAAGGTCTCATTCACACAGGCATACTATAGCCAGCGTATGCCCATGCAAGGGCCATACTTGCACCCATGTGGATGCACAGGTGTTCGGTCCAACCCTGTGGCAGGCAGTCCCATTAATTTCAACTGGTACTTAGCGGCTGCTCGTATTTTGACAGTCGTATGGGCGTGGTTACACAGCCCTAAATGCAAACTGTTTGAATTTGGGTCCACACTCCTGCACTTGCAAAACTGTCAAATTGGAAGCAGCGGCTGTGTCTGTGCAGCTTCTGCATACCAATTGAAATGAATGGGACTGCCTGCACAGAGATGCATGGAACACCATATACACCCATATGAGTGTATGCTATTGTACACCCATGTGAACTTGGCCTAATTCTTCCCTGCTCTAACAAAAACTAAAAGAAAATTTGGGATAGTTTCTTTTTTTATTTCAATTTGCAATTTTTTGGTTCTGTTGACAGGCTGGTTTAACGCAATTTGCAATTTTTGATTGCTTTTCTAGCTGCTTATTTAAATTCATTCCAAATGTATTTTTTGTTCCTTCAGCTTTTGATTATAATTTGCCAGCGATCGTTTAATACAGATAGCCTTGTTGGCAACAGTGTTTTTGTATATCTGCAATTTCTGGAAACAAGTTTCAATAATGTGAATGCATAATGATGATTAGCCAAATGCTACACAGATGCTATTCTGTCATATTCATGTAGAGAGGGAAGGAAGTGTTTTCCTTAGCGCCGATATGTAAATATGAGGTTACTCCGCAAGCTAATTATGCTAGTGCGTTTTCTTGAAAAAATTTAGAGCAGCAGATCAAGGTGAAAGTTTTGCTAATTGTTCACACTGTATGTGAAATATCTCAAGGTTTGAGTAATGGTGTGTCTGATCCCAAGCATGCCCCATCCTGGCAGAGAGGATTCCTCCATCCACCTCCTTTGTGTGGATGGAGGAATCTGCTCCCATCTACTGTATGTCCAGCTTTAACCACTAAATCTTTGGATCACATTATCCCATCATTCCCTCTCACCTCCATGTGTTACACAGAGGTCAAACGTCCTATAGATGACACTTCGGGAGGGGTTGAAGGTAATGCTGATGGGAATGGAAGAATTAAAGAAAACCTGTTGCCTTGCTCCTAATGGAGAAATATTGTCTCTGCTAGAGACTAAAGTGGGGTACACACTAGTAGAAAATCTGCCGAAAATTCCCGTCCGAGGTAAAATCGTACGATTTTCGGCTAGTGTGTACACAACTTTCAGCAGCCGATACCGACATTTTCCACGAAAATAAACGGAGGGACAAACACCAAAATTTTTATCGTCCCTCCCCAGATGACCAATTTTCGTTTAATGTGTATGCAGTACGTCCTAGAAAAATCAGATATGAAAGACCGCGCATGATCTGAAGTTGCTGACGACCTGGAAGTCTGGGAACAAATGTGCCAAAAAAAAAAATCGGACGAGAAATTTCGTGAACATTTATGCACTGTCAACTAAAAATGGTTATTACCGCATGAGAGAGAAAAATCGGAGGATATTTCTTCCAATTTTCGTCAAGCGTGTACAAGCCTTAAGTGCCGGTTCACATTTATGCGATGCGGGAAGGCTGCGAATTCGCAGCCTGTTCCCGCATCGCAAACGCACCCTTGGCAGTTCACACTGCCATATGCGATATGCTGGGGGTGTCAATGAAATGTTAACAACACCCCCAGTTTGATCGCATATCGCAGTGCGATCTTTACAGTTCGCACAGGATGGATCGCACAAGTGTGAACCACTGTGCGATCCGATCCTGATGCGACTAAAAAAAAGGGTCATGTGCGACTTTGCTGCGGGTGCAGTGTGAATTTAGCCATACAAAGTGTATGACTGAATTCGCACCGCACAGCCGATCGCATGTAATGAAGGAGCAGTGCGCTCCGATAATACATGCGATCGCCGCAGCCACACTAGTGTGAACCGGCACTAAAAGTGTGAATTAGATAACCTTTTTTTTTTTCAGAATTTATTAACATGTTTGATACTTGCTTATATTATTTTCTTTTGTTGTTACTCAATAATTTTTTGCTGTATGGTATCTTTTCATGTCTTAAAATGTTTGAACCCGTAGCAATAAACTTTTAGCCACCTTGCAAAATTAGAACACTTCCAATTAAACTTGTGCTTTGGCGCTATTCCTGCCACTCCTGCTCTCTGCCTGCTAAGCTGTCTTTGTGATTTGGTTTAGCACAGGGGTCCTCAAACTTTTTAAACAGGAGGTCAGTTCACTGTCCCTCAGACACTGTTGGGGGCTGGACTATAGTTTGAAAAAAATATGAATGAATTCCAATGCACATATTTTATGTTAATGCACAAACAGGAAAAACAATACAATATTTAAAATGAAAAACGATTTTAAACAACGTAAACTCATAAGTATTTCAATGGGAAGTATGGGCCTGCTTTTGGCTAATGAGCTTCTCTGTTATATACACCAGATATGCACATTAACTGCTTAACGACCACCCGCCGCAGTTATACTGCGGCAGGCAGCTGCTCCTGCGCAAACCGCCGTAGATATACGTCGGTACATACATATTCACCAGCACACCGTGGATCTTGCAAAAGCAGTCCAAAAGCTTTTAAATGCAGAGAAGATCACATCAGAAACAGTGCAACGTTTCGGGGTCACGCAGGACCCCTTTGTCAGGCATGTGACGAAGGGGTCCTGAGTGACTCCGAAACGTTGCACTGTTTCTGATGTGATCTTCTCTGCAATAAAAAGCTTTTGGACTGCTTTTGCAAGATCCATGGTGTGCTGGCGAATATGTATGTACCTGTGATAGATCCAGTGTCCAGCTGGTGATCGCTTCAGCACCCACAACCTATGTGCCTATATCCAGGAAGGTGTGCGATGGGAATATGAACTTTGTAGGTATACGTCGGTCGCCCGCCTGAAGCTAGGGGGCAAGCGCTCGCCGGTGGCGGCACGCTCCCGCCCCCGCTCGGCAGTGGGGATCCCGATGCACGGGGCAGGCGGCTCCGCCTGACACACGCGATCGTTCCCCGCTGAGAAGGACGGGCAGCAGTTGTAAACACAGCTGACCGTTCTTCTCTCTGGTATATAGGATCACAGGTCTCTGTGATCATTTCACAAGCCCCCCCCCCACAGTTAGAAACACGCCCCTAGGTACACATTGAACCCCTTGATCACCCACTGTGTTAACCCCTTCCCTGCCAGTGTCATTATTACAGTAACAGTGCATATTTTTAGCATTGATTACTGTAGTAATGTCAATGGTCCCCCCAAAAGTGTCAAAAATGTCAGTCAGGGGTCCGATCTGTCCGCCGCAATGTCGCAGTCCCACAAAAAATCGCAGATCTCCGCCATTACTAGTAAAAAAAAAAAACAATAAAAATGACATAAATCTTTCCCCTAGTTTGTAGACGCGATAACTTTTGCGTAAACCAATCAAAATATGCTTATTGCGATTTTTTTTTTACCAAAAATATGTAGCAGAAAACAAATTGGCCTAAAATGTTAAAAACATTTTTTTTTTTTGGGAATGTTATATAGCAGAATGTGAAAAATATTGTTTTTTTTTTTTTTTTCAGAATTGTTGCTGTTTTTTTGTAAATAGCGCAAACAAATAAAAATCGCACAGGTGATCAAATACCACCAAAAGAAAGCTTTATTTGTGGGAAAAAAAGGACATCAATTTTATTTAGGTACAGTGTCACATTACCCCGCAATTGTCCGTTAAAGTAACGCAGTGCCGAATCGCAAAATATGGCCTGGTCATTAAGGGGGGCATATCCTTCCGGTCCAGAAGTGGTTAAATACCTGCTCACTCTGTTATCTACACCAAATATGCACACTAAATACCTGCTTTCTCTGGTAACCAATTAATTTCCCCTGAGGGACTTGTACCACCATGGCCTCAGGAACTAAAGTGCAAGCAGTGCAGACAAGTCCCTTTATGAACCCCTCAGAGCTGAAGACCTGACCCCCCCAACTAGTGAATGACTACAAGTCCCAGCATGAACCCGTGAAATCTAAGGGGTCACATTCTTAGATCTCAGGGGCTCATGCTAGGACTTATAGTCCTTCACTAGTCGGGGCGCTGTCATGTCCTCAGTCCTGAGGGTTTCATGCTGGAACTTGTAGTCCTTCACTTTTAGGGGGGGTCACATTCTTACATTTCGGGGCTTATGTTGGGACTTGTAGTCCTTCACCAGTTAAGGGGCTGTCATGTCCTCAGCTCTGAAGGGTTCATGCTGGGACTAGCAGTCCTTCACTTTTGGGGGGTCACATTCTTAAATTTCAGGGTCTCGTGTTGGGACCTGTAGTCCTTCACTAGTTAGGAGGGTGTTGTCACTCCTCAGTTCTGAAGGGTTCATGCTGGAACTTGCAGTCCTTCACTTTTAGGAAGTTTATACCTCCTAAAAGTGATATACTACAAGTCCCAGCATGAACCCCTGAGATCTATGGATGTGACCCCCCCTCCCAAAAAAAGTGAAGGACTACTAGTCCCCTTTATGAACCCCTTAGATCTAAAGCTGTGACCCCCCCCCCCAAAGATGAAGAACTACTAGTCCCAGCATGAACCCCTTAGATTTAATGGGTTCATGCTGGGGCCTGTAGTACTTAACTAGTTGGGGGGGTATTGCATCCTCAGCTCTGAGGGGTTCATGCTGGGACCTGTAGTCCTTCACTTATGGGGGGTCACATCCCCCAAAAGTAAAGGACTGCAAGTCCCAGCATGAACCCCTCCCCTTTGTACGGGTCTCTCTGCTGTGCCTGGCTCCCCATGACACACATGATCCATCCCCGGCGCTCAGTCAGTCTCACCTCAGACCTTGAGTCCTGGCAGTTCTTCCCCCTCTGACCATGCCACCTGAGATGATGGAGGAGGTGGGTGGATCTAAACAACTCAGGCCGGAGTTAGAGAGGGGTAGGAAGTTAAATCCTCCTCTGCTCTAAATGCTAAGGCCTCGGCTCGCTCTGCTTTAGGTCAGATGACGTGACGTCAGCCCAGTCCGCCCCTGGGTTCTGCAATTGCCGGCGGCCCACGGGCCGGGTTAAGAACGCTGGCGGGCCAAATGCGGCCCGCGGGCTGTAGTTTGAGGACCCCTGGTTTAGCATATTGACTGTTTTTGGCAGCCATTCACAATCAGGGTTTCTTAAGAGGCTGCTAAGGGTTCTTTGATCTATGGCCAATGTATTTGCCATCTGATGGATTTTACATAATTCCATGTTTTTTAGCTGACGGTAAGGGGGCATTCATCCCACTGATCACTAATGTAAAGGGGATTTTTATTGAATTATCCCCAATTGACTAACCTTAGCAGGGGTTTCCTGAAACCTTTTAAATATAATTTCAGAGGTTTCTCTGGAGTAACATAGTTGAGAAAGGTTTGTCTAGGGCAGGGGTCTTCAAACTCTGGCCCTGCAGTTTTTCAGGAACTACAATTCCCATCATGCCTACTCATGTCTGTGAGTTTTACAATGCCTCATGGGACGTGTAGTTCCTCAACAGCTGGAGGGCCATAGTTTGAGGATCTCTGGTCTAGGGCAATGGTACTTCAGTCTTAAAGCCAGGTTTAAAACTTTTTGGTCGTTGACATTTTTGTTTATAAAGTTTAGCCAAGTGTCATTGCCAACCAAAGTGCACATTGAGAATTGCAACTTGCCATGATAAAAATATGGGAGCTTCCTTTGCTGTATCTAACTTTGATGGTGCAACTTCTTGGGCATCCCAATCCTTCCTAGCTGGTGGGCATCTACTGACCTGGAATAAGTATATGTTGTATACAAAGTGCTGTACTTGTTCTAGGCCAGTAATCAATCATGCCATTAGGGAAAGACAAAAAATACAACCCTGGCACTTGCAGGGTTAGCATCAGCCGTCTGGTATGTCTATTCTGTTGTGACAGGTTCTCTTTTAATAGGAGGCTTTTTCCCTGCCCTGCTGTTGTTGTGTTGGGGTTTCTTTAAAAAGTGTTTGATTGTCTTTAATTGGGTGGAGTAGTTCCAGTTGTTTTTGCCATTGTTGGACAAAATAACAAAAGTGGAGAGAGGCTGCATTGCCAAAATACCACTTAAATGGAGACATTGAGCAGCTAAAGAAACATTATGTAACATTTTTTTTATGTGGTTTCATTATGCCGCTAGTGCTAGATGAAGTGTCTTTTCAAACTCGAATTCCAATTTAAGCTTGATTGAGGTATAAAACATTCTCCATATTTTGATAATAAGACGATAAGCAGTGTTATAGACAGATACCTGACAGAATAGACAGTAATCTGCTCACTATTAAATCCATCTAAATTTTAATTCCATTAGAACAGAGTCCAGACTTCCATTTGTTTTTATCCCAGTGTGAAAAACATTGCTATTATTTTTGGATATATTTGCACAATTTTTAATATGTAATGAAAGGCACACAAATATCATATAGATTATAATGTGCATTTAGCAGAACATCAATACCGTTTTTACTGGAATGTGTCATCCGAGTGCTGTGATCATTCACTATCCATTCTGCTTCATGCGGAATGTGGCTTACATGTGTCAGTATGCTGAATACACAGATATTCATTCATGCTGGCTGTTCTACTCCATGGACGCCACTTCCTTCGTGCCGGATTTCAGTTATTTGCTCACCTTGGACATTTGTTTCTGTCTACACAGTTCTATATGCCTTGTATAAATGCAATATGTATGATCCATATGTAATATATAAGTCTATATTCTCTCAGGTTGAACAAAGGAAGTCATTACCTTTACATATTCACACCATAGACCTAGGCCCAAGGCACACACTTCTTTCCAACTTTGTAGGTTATCCTATGTGGAAAGAACACTGCACCCGGACCTTGTGTTCATATGCCATGAAAGTCTACTGAAGAGGTCTCCAAATTTTCTAAACAAAGGGTCAGTTAATGTCCTTCAGACTTTAGGTGGGCCAGACTGTAGCCAGTGGGAGTATAAAATGCCACAACGTCGATGGGAAAAAAACCTGCCCCATCTTTGGTTTTAGTGAGAGGGATAGTGCCACTTTCTTAGTATCAGTGGGAGGAATGGTGTCCCTTTGTTGGTATTCAATGAAGGAATATTGCCCCATTATTGGTGTCAGTGGGAGGAAAGAATGGTGCTCCATCATTGGTGTAAGTTAATGGAATAGTGGCCAAAAGGCCAGATAAGGCAAACAAATGGCCACATCCAGCACACCAGCTGCAGTTTGGACACTACTGGTCTACTGGATTAAACATGTCCAGGTTTCTCAGTGGTGTATTTAGGTTTTGTGCTGCCCTAGGCCTGACTAAACTTATGCACCCCCTAATTTAAATATGACCCACCTTCCTGTAAAGGCCACGCCCCTTCCTGTTTATGACCCACCCAGTCATCTGTAATCCACAGACCACAACCACAGTCTATCAGTGCCCATCAGTGTAGCCTCATCAGTTCCCATAAGTTCAGCCTCATCAGATCCGCCTTATCAGTGTCCATCAGTGCAGCCTCATTACTGCCCATCAGTGCAGCATATATCAGTGCAGCCTCATCAGTGGCCATCAGTACAGCCGGATCAGTGGCCACCAGTGCAGCCTATCAGTGCCCATTAGTGCAGCCTATCAGTGCATCATATCAGTGCCCATCAATGCAGCCCCGTCAGTGCAGCTTATCAGTGCTGCTTCATCAGTGACCATCAGTGCCACATCATCAGTGGCCATCAAAGAAGCCTATTAGTTCCACATATCAGTGCTCATCAGGGCAGCATTTCAGTGCAACCCCATCAGTGCAGCTTATCAGTGCCCATTAGTACTGCCTTAGGAGCATTAAGGCTGCAGTGCCACACTTATTAGCATTGGCGGCCGTCGGGCCAGTTGTATTAAGTGTGGTCGGCGGCCTGCAGTCTGTCCGAATGTCCTCACCGGCCGGTATTATCATACCAGCAGGTAACAGTGTGACCGCTTTATGGGGGTGCCAGACTGATTTTCTTCCTGGACCCTGCCCTCTGGCCCTATTCAACTGGCCCTATACTAAAAATGTAGCGCAAGCTGGTGGAAACCATTTTCATGTGGGAGTCGGGAGAAGACTTTTTTTTCGTGCAGGGTGCAGCTTTTTTGCTGCCCCCCCCCTGCAAAGTGCTGCCCTAGGCCTGGGCCCTGTTGGCCTAGGCCAAGATACAGCACTGAGGTTTCTTCTGTCATACTTCATGAAAGTGCTGCATACATTTGATTAAAGGGGGTAGCCTTCCTTTCCTTCTCAAATTGCTAGTTGCCTGGCTGTCATGTTAAAGCTTCCATGTATTGGAACACTGGTGGAGAACAAGTATAAAGATGAGAAGTTCTAACTTTGTGCTGAGTTTTCACAGCTCAAAAACATACTAGAGTTTCTTCATTGCATTTGTCATGTGTAGGGCAAATCACTAAAATAAAAAGGCTGCCATATGCGTGAAGAAAAATGTGAAAAGTTGCATTCACATGACACACTACGTAGTGTAAATGGGGGCTATATTAGGTAAAGCTGATGGTTTAGTGTGGTCTTTTGCAAAATATATCACTACTCTTGGTTACAAACAACATCTACTTCTCCAAATCTTTAAAGCTGTTCAGATATGTACATCTAACAAATTCTAACAGTTTGTAGTAGGGTAACAGGATCTCAAAATTTAGTGTGCTACTAGTATTATTATTATACAGGATTTATATAGCTACGTCAGTTTACGCAGCACTTTACAACATGAGGGTTGACAGTACAACTACTATACAATATAATACAGTAGGAATCAGAGGGCCTTGCTCATTAGAGCTTACAATCTAAAAAAAGACTTAATCATCCCATGCTGTGGAAGACTTCTATTCAAGTAGGGAGTTTAAAAAGGATGAAAATAAAGTGTTAATTCTGTCCATAGCAATTCCTTATATTTGTTTCCTTCTAAGTCCCACTGGTACAAAAAATGAAAACTCTAGTTTTTATGGTTTTATGGACCTGACATGTTTTCTGTGCTCCTGTACCTTCTAAACTAAAATGATTTGTTGAAGTGATCTCTTCAGGTTTTGGTACTATTTTGTTGGCATGCCAATCTGAATGGTATTTGTTGAATATAAAGCTGATTATATAAGAGCAATTAAACAAATTCATGAAACAATGAAATATGGAGGAGAAGATGTGATGAGTTGTGTGAGGCAGAGGTGTGCTGTGGTTTCGTGATTTTGTACTCAGGCTTCTCCAGTGGGCTCCAACGTTAACTTATCATTTTGTTTTATCACATTGTAAAGACAGAGAGTGAAGATCTGTATTAGAAATGACTGATGTCCTGTAGAGCACTGTAAGTAAAATAGAAGCAAAATAAATTTTTTTTCTGATAAAAATAACCTTTTGTGGACACGTGCACCTAATTGGTAGCAGAACATCACAGCGGTGGCTACAGTAGAACATACTAATGTGTGTGTTGGCATAGCTGCTTATAGTCCTATTTGTGAGTGGAAAGGTGACAATAACACAGCTAAAACGCGTAAGCGTTGTCACCCTAATGGAAGTGCCTGTGGATACACCTTGCTGTTAGGATTAACAAATATGATTGCATTTGAAAAAAAAAAAACAACAAAAAGATTAAGCCTTGTGATATTACGGGAACATGTTCAACAATATTTTGGGTTAAAAAAGTTTGGGTATATAGACACTGAAAAGATATATGCTAGTTAAACTTTCATTTTTTTTTTTCATTTAAAGCCCATCCCCAAGTTATTAATATTTATTATTTATTATAGCCCCCCCACCGGCACTTATTATAAATATTGCAGCTCTTGCTGCAATACTTATCTCCTCTCCAGTACTTTACTGCAGACTTGCCTGCTCTACTATCCAACATTGGTATTTTTGTGGGGTGAATTGAAAAACAAATGTAACGGTGGGGACTGGGGTCACTGGGCTTTAAACTGACCTAGGGTACATAGCTTTCACGTCTTGCCAACTGACTATATCATCCTTCCATGTATTTTCTTCATCTAGTTTGGCTGCTACATAAATTCCAAGCGCTTTTCATCATTATTTCTGTAAGCGATCCTACCTTTTATGATAAATGTTTCTTATACTGGTACACACAATGTGAGCTTTTTATTCCATTGAGCTCCTGTGGAGGATATCTTGGCTGTGGTCATTTGAGGTTACCCATGGATCACACCATGTGGATGACGTGCTGTGTTTAAAGTTGGTTCCCTTGTACTGAAGGCATTTTGATATTAGCAATACAGTGACAACCACAATTCTTTCTCATGCGAGAGTGACCTAAAGAGTATACACTCTATTGGGTCCAATTCATTTGGTAAGCCTCCTTTCTACTTTGTTCACCGGTGGCAGTTATTCACTTGACATCACCATTAATTTACTCATAAGGAGATCCATTTACACGTTGCACTTTTGGTGGATTCAACACAGACAATATCATATATATTTATGAACTTGATGGACTATGAACTTTCAATTTTTATTTATAGCATGTATGCACTTTTATGACTGTTTACTTATGTCATATCACTGATGCCTTTTATGACATGTTTGCACTATCCTTGTCAGATTTTGCACATAGTGATTTATATATTCATTATTTAATTTCACGTTTGTTATTTTCAACACCAGCGCTGCAATATTTTTTACTTTTTATCTTTTACAAATTGTCATTCGTTTTTTTGCTGGCTGCAGGTCATTAGAGTTGGCGCACTATATTATCTATACATTTTTTACATAAATTCCTATTGTTGCTGATATCCTTGATTTCTGAATAACCCTGATTTTGGCCCATTGACAGTACAGGACTCTGGGCCTCTGTGTTACATGATTCCTTTCTCTTTCCTTTCTCTTTCCCTTCCTTTCCTTTCTCTTTCCTTTCCTTTCCTTTCCTTTCCTTTCCTTTCTTTTCTTTTCCTTTCTTTTCCTTTCCTTTCTTTTCCTTTTCTTTCTCTTTCCCTTCCTTTCCTTTCCTTTCCTTTTCTTTCTCTTTCCCTTCCTTTTCTTTCTTTTCCTTTCCTTTCCTTTCCTTTCTCTTTCCCTTCCTTTTCTTTCTTTTCCTTTCATTTCCTTTCCTTTCTTTTCTGTTTCTCTTTCTCTTTCCTTTCCTTTCTCTTTCCTTTCCTTTCTCTTTCCCTTCCCTTCCCTTCCCTTCCCTTCCTTTCCTTTCCTTTCTCTTTCCTTTCCTTTCCTTTCTCTTTCTTTTCCTTTCTCGTTGCTTTCCTTTTTCCTTTCCTCCCCTTTCTCTTTCCCTTCCCTTCCCTTCCTTTTCTTTCCTTTCCTTTCCTTTTTTTTCCCTTCCTTTCCTTTCCTTTCTTTTCCCTTCCTTTCCTTTCTTTTCCCTTCCTTTCCTTTCCTTTCCTTTCCTTTCCTTTCCTCTACTTTCCTTTCTCGTTCCTTTCCTTTTTCCTTTCCTCCCCTTTCTCTTTCCTTTCCCCTTTCCATTTCCCTTCTTTCTTTGAAGCATCTTATGTATATAAACTAGAGCAAGCAGAAGTGGATTTGTTACCCCCAGAAGTCCTTCAAATCCCACCTCTCTATGCAGGATAAAATACGAAAGCTAAAAAATAAGTTGTAGCTTTTGACAACAGAAACACCTGAATCCTGAATCCTGAATCAATCCTGAATGTTTAAGAGATCAATTAGATTTGCTATTGAATTTTGAGGTTTATCTGAAACCGCACACTTATTGAATACACTAAATGGTTGATGCGACTGATAAGTGCCTTTTTTGTGACAATATTATAAAAATAGCTGAATGAGGAAGACGTGATGATTTGGTTGTGGAATTGTAGGACTGTATTAATCAGGAGCAGTGCTGCATTTATCATAGCTGTAAAATATAAAGTGCTTGTGAAAGGAGATGAATGTAAAAATGATGCGTTTTGATGTACTAATTCACTACGTACTGTACATTCCCTCTACTGAGCTTCGCTATGTGCTGTCTTAAAGAGTCCCTCAGGCTGGGATCTGAGCAAATCAATAAGCACAATGGGACTTCATCTACTGGCCCTTCTTTCCAACAACATATGTAATGTGAACTTTCCATTTTTGTAATTACAAGGCATGCAATCTTATTCCTGCATTCCTGTTAGCACCTCTTATGGATTTCATTCAGCCAAGTGATGTCAATACTCTGCACGTGCAGGAGAAATCTTTGCATTGAGTATTCTATCAGCAGTTTTCAAGGTTCTCTTTGAAAGTGACGTCATTTCGGTCTTGGCAAAGACAAATCAATTAGGATTTTCATAGGAAGTGTTCAAGTTGTGTTATAACTCTGCATTTCATTTAAATACATGTGTTTTTTTTTCATTGTGTATCATTATGTAACCAACAAAAGTATACAGTATCAAAAGCCGATTTACATATTTTTTTTTCACTTTGCATGGAGCAGAGAAGGTGTACAACCTTTGTTAGGTATTCATTGCTGTCTGTGACTAGGGTTGAGCGGACACCTAGATGTCCGTGTTCGACGGGTTCGGCCGAACTTTAAAAAAAAGTCCGGGTCCGTGTCCCGGACTTTTACCGAACTTTTCCCGGACACCGAACCCCATTGAAGTCAATGGGGACCCGAACTTTAAGGCACTAAAATGGCTCTAAAACACCAAAGGAAAGGGCTAGAGTGCTGCAAATGGCAGCAAAACGTAATTAAGAGCATGGCAAGTGCTCTGCAAACAAATGTGGATAGGGAAATAACTTAAAACAACAAAAAAAAACAGAAAAATAAAACAATGTTCTTCTTCATCTCTGAAGGACGAGGCCCATATGGAGTAGGAGGGAGGTTGAGGTGGTGGTGGATGTGGCGGTGACATAGGCGTGCGCACAGGGTGTGCTGGGTGTGCCTGGGCACACCCTAATCACCTAGGGCACATAGCATTGCCAGTGAGGAGATGGGAAAGATCTCCCTGGGACCTGCTCTGCTCTATTTCTCCTTGCCTACAGGTACATGGCCCCGATACATTACTCTCCCTGCTGGCAAACACATGCATGTGTATTTCAACTTTGGGGTGCACACCTTAATGCAATAGGCTGCGCACACCTATGGGCGGTGTAGGTGGAAGCGGCGGTGGAGGAGGACCAGGGCCGGATTAACAGCATCATGGGCTTGGTGCTGAGGATTTTGAAGGGCCTTAAGGGCCGTGCCTTGCCATGCACCCAGAGGAGGAAGGGTGCAGCCATGCATGCCTAATTCAACATGGGATGCTGTCTCTGAAGCCCATAAACACATCCATGCATCGCCAACTGTCCCTCCTTGTCCGGCCTTCACGCTGTGTGGGGAGGTTCTGAGGGTGCTGCCTGGGGAAGCGAGCATAGAAGCCAGACTTCTGTGTTTACAAGTGACAGAAGAGCGGTAACAGTGAATATGGCCAACCCGGGGCCTATATAAAAGGTAGGGGCCTGGAGCTGCAGCTCCAATAGCCCCTACATTAATCTGGCCCTGAGGAGGAGGACGAGGTAGCCAACACTGCTTCTTTTCAAAAATTTTAAATGAGGGTACACCCCAAAAGAGTGAGAAAGAGCAAAAATGGAACAATGGGTGGGTAAGGTCGGTATCCATTGCTATTCTGCATAAGGTACGGAAAAGTCCCGTGGGATCCATGCCTGGTTCATTTTAATGAACGTGAGCTTGTCCACATTGTCTCTGGACAGGCGGCTGCGCTTGTCTGTTATAACGCCCCCAGCCGTGCTAAATACCCGTTCAGATAATACACTGGCTGCAGGGCACGCCAGCACCTCCAAGGCGTAAAGGGCAAGCTCAGGCCATGTGCCCAATTTGGAGACCCAGAAGTTGAAGGGGGCAGACCCGTCATTCACTACATGTAGGCGTGTGCACACATACTGCTCCACCATGTTGGTAAAATGCTGCCTCCTGCTAAGACGTTCCATCTGAGCTGCTGGTGCTGCTGTTTGTTGTGGCGTGCTGACAAAGCTTTTCCACATTTCGGCCATGCTAACCCTGCCTTCTGAGGTGCTGGCGGTGCCCTGGTTGCGTTGGCGACCTCCTCCTCCTCTGCCTTGTGCTTCCACTGTGGCCCCGCTGTCAGATGGGAATGCCAGCAGCATGGCGTCTACCAGCGTGCGCTTGTACTCGCGCATCTTGCGATCGCGCTCCAGTGAGTGAATTAAGGACGGTACGTTGTCCTTGTAACGGGGATCCAGCAGCGTGGCCACCCAGTAATCAGCACAAGTTAGAATGTGGGCAACTCGGCGGTCGTTGTGGAGACACTGCAGCATGTAATCGCTCATGTGTGCCAGGCTGCCCAGAGGCAACGAAAGGCTGTCCTCTGTGGGAGGTGTATCGTCCGTGTCCTCTGTATCCCCCCAGCCACGCACCAGTGATGGCCATGAGCTGGCCTGGGTGCCACCCTGCTGTGAACATGGTTCCATCTCCTCCTCCAGCTCCTCTTCCTCCTCATCCTCCTCATCCTCCAGAACTGTGCCCCTGCTGGACAATTGCGTCCCTGGCGTTTGCGTGTGCAGGAACCCACCCTCGGAGCCCCTTGCGAATGACTGCCCTGAAAGCCTTGGAAATGTTACCTCTTCATCCTCCTCCTCCTCCTCATCCTGTGCCACATCCTCTTCCATCATCGCCCGAATTGTTTTTTCAAGGAGGCATAAAAGTGGGATAGTTAAGCTGAGAACGGCGTCATTGCCACTGGCCATGTTGGTGGAGTACTCAAAACAGCGCAACAAGGCACACAGGTCTCGCATGGAGGCCCAGTTATTGGTGGTGAAGTGGTGCTGTTCCGCAGAGCGACTCACGCGTGCGTGCTGCAGCTGAAACTCCACTATGGCCTGCTGCTGCTCGCACAGTCTTTCCAGCATGTGCAAGGTGGAGTTCCACCTTGTGGGCACGTCACATATGAGGCGGTGAGCGGGAAGGCCGAAGTTACGCTGCAGCGCTGCCAGGCGAGCAGCAGCAGGGTGAGAACGCCGAAAGTGCGCACAAACGGCCCGCACTTTCTGCAGCAGCTCTGACATATCGGGGTAGTTTTTAAGGAACCTCTGCACCACCAAATTCAGCACATGCGCCAGGCAAGGGATGTGCGTCAAACCGGCTAGGCCCAGAGCTGCTATGAGATTTCGCCCGTTATCGCACACCACCAGGCCGGGCTTGAGGCTCGCTGGCAGCAACCACTCATTTGTCTGCTGTTCCATGCTCCTCCACAACTCCTGCGCGGTGTGTGGTTTGTCCCCCAAACAGGCAAGTTGTAAAACTGCCTGCTGTCGTTTACCCCTGGCCGTGCTGAAGTTGGTGGTGAAGGTGTTACGCTGTCCGGATGAGGAGGCGGTAGAGGATGAGGAAGCGGAGTAGGAGGAGTTAGGAACAGGAGGCAAACTGAAGCGCCCTGCAATCCTCGGTGGTGGAAGGACATGCGCCAAATTGCTATCCGCCTCAGGCCCATCCGCCACTGCATTTACCCAGTGTGCCGTTAGGGAGATATAACGCCCCTGACCGTGCTTACTGGTCCACGTATCCGTAGTTAGGTGGACCTTGGCACAGATGGCGTTGCGCAGTGCACACCTGATATTTTCCCCCACTTGGTTGTGCAGGGAAGGGATGGCTTGCCTGGAAAAGTAGTGGCGGCTGGGCACGACGTACTGTGGGACAGCCACCGACATAAGGTTTTTAAAACTGTGCGTCTCCACCAGACGGAATGACAGCATTTCAAAGGCCAATAATTTTGAAATGCTGGCATTCAGGGCCAGGGATCGCGGGTGGGTAGGGGGGTACTTCCTCTTCCTCTCAAGTGTTTGGGAGATGGAAAGCTGAACGCTTCCACGGGACATTGTGGAGATGGTTGTTGGTGACCCAGGTGGTGGTGTTGCTGACAGATCGTCTGTTTGCGGGGTGGCAGGTGCCGGTATCACTACAGATGTGGCTGGAGCGGCCGAGACTGCAGCAGAAGAGGAAGCAGGATGAGCCAGAGACGTTTCTTGGTTTTGAAGGTGTGTACTCCACTGCAGCTCGTGCTTTGCACTTAGATGCCTGATCATGCAGGTTGTGCTCAGGTTGAGAAGGTTTATGCCTCGCTTCAAGCTCTGATTGCACAGGGTGCAAACCACTCGTGTCCTGTCATCAGCACATTTTCTAAAGAACTTCCACGCTAGAGAACTCCTTTGAGCTGACTTTGGTGCGCTCGTTCCCTTGCTGCGTTGGGCAGTAGCGGGCGTAGTGTCTAGGGCACGGCCGCTCCGCTTCTGCACCCTGCTCCCTCTTCTGCTGTGCTGGTGGCTCTGTGCGACCACCGCCTCTTCCTCCAAACTACTCAGGTCACCTGCATGACGTTCATTCCATGTGGGGTCGAGGACCTCATCGTCCTCCACATCATCTTCCACCCAGTCTTCACCCCTGCCCTCCTTGTCGGTCTCCACAATGCTGAACGCCGCAGCAGTTGGCACCTGCGTTTCGTCATCATCGGAGACGTGCTGCGATGATCCTTGCATGTACTCATCTTGAGAAATAAGTGGTTGGGCATCGCTGCACTCAATCTCTTCCACTTCTGGGGCAGGGCTAGGTGGATGGCCCTGGGAAACCCTGCTGACAGAGTCCTCAAAAAGAATAAGAGACTGCTGTATGGCTTGGGGCTCAGACTGCTGGCCTGATTTGCAAGGGGGTGAGGTGAAAGACGGTTGGACATTGGCTGCAGGTGCCAACTCTGACCTTTCTGCAGTAGACTGGGTGGGAGACAATGTGAAGGAACTGGAGGCACTGTCAGCAGCAAACCAATCTACTATCGCCTCAACTTGTTCTGGCCTCATCACTTCTAGGGGCGTTTGATGCCCTACCAAATACTGATGCAGGTTCTGTCGCCTACTCACACTTGAGGAAGGTGTTTCACTTGTGCGTGTAGCTGGCACAGATCGACCACGTCCTCTCCTTGCAACAGGAGCTCTACCAGCAGCACCACGACCCAGGCCACGGCCCTTATTTGACGGTCTCCTCATATTTCTGTAATTTAAGATCTTGCCCTAGAAAGGTTTTTATTGAATAGCGGAATAGGAAATATGATCCAAAAAAGTGTATGTATCTCGCACGTACAAAACCACACTAGGCCCCAATTACTATTGTTTCTACCCCTAAAAGGATGGATGAGGAGTAGGAGGAGTATGGAACAGACAGCACCCTCAAATCTTCAGAAGTATGAGATGAACCCCAAAAACTTGGAAAGGTGGATCTCACACGTACCGACACAGACTATCCCGCAATTCAATTGATCCTCAAAGGTTTTTATTGAATAGCGGAATAGGAAATATGATCAAAAAAAGTGTATGTATCTCGCACGTACACAACCACACTAGGCCCCAATTACTATTGTTTGTACCCCTAAAAGGATGGATGAGGAGTAGGAGGAGGAGTATGGAACAGGCAGCACCCTCAAATCTTCAGAAGTATGAGATGAACCCCAAAAACTTGGAAAGGTGGATCTCACACGTACCGACACAGACTATCCCGCAATTCAATTGATCCTCAAAGGTTTTTATTGAATAGCGGAATAGGAAATATGATCAAAAAAAGTGTATGTATCTCGCACGTACACAACCACACTAGGCCCCAATTACTATTGTTTGTACCCCTAAAAGGATGGTTGAGCAGTAGGAGCAGGAGTATGGAACAGGCAGCACCCTCAAATCTTCAGAAGTATGAGATGAACCCCAACAACTTGGAAAGGTGGATCTCACACGTACCGACACAGACTATCTCGCAATTGAATTGATCCCCAAAGGTTTTTATTGAATAGCGTAATAGAAAATATGATCAAAAAGAAAGTGTATGTATCTCGCACGTACACCACCACACTAGGCCCCAACTACTATTGTTTGTACCCCTAAAAGGATGGTTGAGCAGTAGGAGGAGGAGTATGGAACAGGCAGCACCCTCAAATCTTCAGAAGTATGAGATGAACCCCAAAAACTTGGAAAGGTGGATCTCTCTCACACGTACCAACACAGACTATCCCCCAATTTAATTGATCCCCAAAGGTTTTTGATTAAATAGCGGAATAGAAAATATGATCCAAAAAAAGTGTATGTATATCACACGTACACAACCACACTAGGCCCCAATTACTATTGTTTGTACCCCTAAAAGGCTAGATGAGGAGTAGGGGGGGTATGGAACAGGCAGCACCCTCAAACCTTCAGAAGTATGAGATGAACCCCAACAACTTGGAAAGGTGGATCTCTCTCACACGTACCAACACAGACTATCCCCCAATTTAACTGATCCCCAAAGGTTTTTGATTAAATAGCGGAATAGAAAATATGATCCAAAAAAAGTGTATGTATATCACACGTACACAACCACACTAGGCCCCAATTACTATTGTTTGTACCCCTAAAAGGCTAGATGAGGAGTAGGGGGGGTATGGAACAGGCAGCACCCTCAAACCTTCAGAAGTATGAGATGAACCCCAACAACTTGGAAAGGTGGATCTCTCTCACACGTACCAACACAGACTATCCCCCAATTTAACTGATCCCCAAAGGTTTTTGATTAAATAGCGGAATAGAAAATATGATCCAAAAAAAGTGTATGTATATCACACGTACACAACCACACTAGGCCCCAATTACTATTGTTTGTACCCCTAAAAGGCTAGATGAGGAGTAGGGGGAGTATGGAACAGGCAGCACCCTCAAACCTTCAGAAGTATGAGATGAACCCCAACAACTTGGAAAGGTGGATCTCTCTCACACGTACCAACACAGACTATCCCCCAATTTAACTGATCCCCAAAGGTTTTTGATTAAATAGCGGAATAGAAAATATGATCCAAAAAAAGTGTATGTATATCACACGTACACAACCACACTGGGCCCCAATTACTATTGTTTGTACCCCTAAAAGGCTAGATGAGGAGTAGGGGGAGTATGGAACAGGCAGCACCCTCAAACCTTCAGAAGTATGAGATGAACCCCAACAACTTGGAAAGGTGGATCTCTCTCACACGTACCAACACAGACTATCCCCCAATTTAACTGATCCCCAAAGGTTTTTGATTAAATAGCGGAATAGAAAATATGATCCAAAAAAAGTGTATGTATATCACACGTACACAACCACACTAGGCCCCAATTACTATTGTTTGTACCCCTAAAAGGCTAGATGAGGAGTAGGGGGGGTATGGAACAGGCAGCACCCTCAAATCTTCAGAAGTATGAGATGAACCCCAAAAACTTGGAAAGGTGGATCTCTCTCACACGTACCAACACAGACTATCCCCCAATTTAACTGATCCCCAAAGGTTTTTGATTAAATAGCGGAATAGAAAATATGATCCAAAAAAAGTGTATGTATATCACACGTACACAACCACACTAGGCCCCAATTACTATTGTTTGTACCCCTAAAAGGCTAGGAGTAGGGGGAGTATGGAACAGGCAGCACCCTCAAACCTTCAGAAGTATGAGATGAACCCCAACAACTTGGAAAGGTGGATCTCTCTCACACGTACCAACACAGACTATCCCCCAATTTAACTGATCCCCAAAGGTTTTTGATTAAATAGCGGAATAGAAAATATGATCCAAAAAAAGTGTATGTATATCACACGTACACAACCACACTAGGCCCCAATTACTATTGTTTGTACCCCTAAAAGGCTAGATGAGGAGTAGGGGGGGTATGGAACAGGCAGCACCCTCAAACCTTCAGAAGTATGAGATGAACCCCAACAACTTGGAAAGGTGGATCTCTCTCACACGTACCAACACAGACTATCCCCCAATTTAACTGATCCCCAAAGGTTTTTGATTAAATAGCGGAATAGAAAATATGATCCAAAAAAAGTGTATGTATATCACACGTACACAACCACACTAGGCCCCAATTACTATTGTTTGTACCCCTAAAAGGCTAGGAGTAGGGGGAGTATGGAACAGGCAGCACCCTCAAACCTTCAGAAGTATGAGATGAACCCCAACAACTTGGAAAGGTGGATCTCTCTCACACATACCAACACAGACTATCCCCCAATTTAACTGATCCCCAAAGGTTTTTGATTAAATAGCGGAATAGAAAATATGATCCAAAAAAAGTGTATGTATATCACACGTACACAACCACACTAGGCCCCAATTACTATTGTTTGTACCCCTAAAAGGCTAGATGAGGAGTAGGGGGGGTATGGAACAGGCAGCACCCTCAAACCTTCAGAAGTATGAGATGAACCCCAACAACTTGGAAAGGTGGATCTCTCTCACACGTACCAACACAGACTATCCCCCAATTTAACTGATCCCCAAAGGTTTTTGATTAAATAGCGGAATAGAAAATATGATCCAAAAAAAGTGTATGTATATCACACGTACACAACCACACTGGGCCCCAATTACTATTGTTTGTACCCCTAAAAGGCTAGATGAGGAGTAGGGGGAGTATGGAACAGGCAGCACCCTCAAACCTTCAGAAGTATGAGATGAACCCCAACAACTTGGAAAGGTGGATCTCTCTCACACGTACCAACACAGACTATCCCCCAATTTAACTGATCCCCAAAGGTTTTTGATTAAATAGCGGAATAGAAAATATGATCCAAAAAAAGTGTATGTATATCACACGTACACAACCACACTAGGCCCCAATTACTATTGTTTGTACCCCTAAAAGGCTAGATGAGGAGTAGGGGGGGTATGGAACAGGCAGCACCCTCAAATCTTCAGAAGTATGAGATGAACCCCAAAAACTTGGAAAGGTGGATCTCTCTCACACGTACCAACACAGACTATCCCCCAATTTAACTGATCCCCAAAGGTTTTTGATTAAATAGCGGAATAGAAAATATGATCCAAAAAAAGTGTATGTATATCACACGTACACAACCACACTAGGCCCCAATTACTATTGTTTGTACCCCTAAAAGGCTAGATGAGGAGTAGGGGGGGTATGGAACAGGCAGCACCCTCAAACCTTCAGAAGTATGAGATGAACCCCAACAACTTGGAAAGGTGGATCTCTCTCACACGTACCAACACAGACTATCCCCCAATTTAACTGATCCCCAAAGGTTTTTGATTAAATAGCGGAATAGAAAATATGATCCAAAAAAAGTGTATGTATATCACACGTACACAACCACACTGGGCCCCAATTACTATTGTTTGTACCCCTAAAAGGCTAGATGAGGAGTAGGGGGAGTATGGAACAGGCAGCACCCTCAAACCTTCAGAAGTATGAGATGAACCCCAACAACTTGGAAAGGTGGATCTCTCTCACACGTACCAACACAGACTATCCCCCAATTTAACTGATCCCCAAAGGTTTTTGATTAAATAGCGGAATAGAAAATATGATCCAAAAAAAGTGTATGTATATCACACGTACACAACCACACTAGGCCCCAATTACTATTGTTTGTACCCCTAAAAGGCTAGATGAGGAGTAGGGGGGGTATGGAACAGGCAGCACCCTCAAATCTTCAGAAGTATGAGATGAACCCCAAAAACTTGGAAAGGTGGATCTCTCTCACACGTACCAACACAGACTATCCCCCAATTTAACTGATCCCCAAAGGTTTTTGATTAAATAGCGGAATAGAAAATATGATCCAAAAAAAGTGTATGTATATCACACGTACACAACCACACTAGGCCCCAATTACTATTGTTTGTACCCCTAAAAGGCTAGATGAGGAGTAGGGGGGGTATGGAACAGGCAGCACCCTCAAACCTTCAGAAGTATGAGATGAACCCCAAAAACTTGGAAAGGTGGATCTCTCTCACACGTACCAACACAGACTATCCCCCAATTTAACTGATCCCCAAAGGTTTTTGATTAAATAGCGGAATAGAAAATATGATCCAAAAAAAGTGTATGTATATCACACGTACACAACCACACTAGGCCCCAATTACTATTGTTTGTACCCCTAAAAGGCTAGATGAGGAGTAGGGGGGGTATGGAACAGGCAGCACCCTCAAACCTTCAGAAGTATGAGATGAACCCCAACAACTTGGAAAGGTGGATCTCTCTCACACGTACCAACACAGACTATCCCCCAATTTAACTGATCCCCAAAGGTTTTTGATTAAATAGCGGAATAGAAAATATGATCCAAAAAAAGTGTATGTATATCACACGTACACAACCACACTAGGCCCCAATTACTATTGTTTGTACCCCTAAAAGGCTAGGAGTAGGGGGAGTATGGAACAGGCAGCACCCTCAAACCTTCAGAAGTATGAGATGAACCCCAACAACTTGGAAAGGTGGATCTCTCTCACACGTACCAACACAGACTATCCCCCAATTTAACTGATCCCCAAAGGTTTTTGATTAAATAGCGGAATAGAAAATATGATCCAAAAAAAGTGTATGTATATCACACGTACACAACCACACTAGGCCCCAATTACTATTGTTTGTACCCCTAAAAGGCTAGATGAGGAGTAGGGGGGGTATGGAACAGGCAGCACCCTCAAACCTTCAGAAGTATGAGATGAACCCCAACAACTTGGAAAGGTGGATCTCTCTCACACGTACCAACACAGACTATCCCCCAATTTAACTGATCCCCAAAGGTTTTTGATTAAATAGCGGAATAGAAAATATGATCCAAAAAAAGTGTATGTATATCACACGTACACAACCACACTAGGCCCCAATTACTATTGTTTGTACCCCTAAAAGGCTAGATGAGGAGTAGGGGGGGTATGGAACAGGCAGCACCCTCAAACCTTCAGAAGTATGAGATGAACCCCAACAACTTGGAAAGGTGGATCTCTCTCACACGTACCAACACAGACTATCCCCCAATTTAACTGATCCCCAAAGGTTTTTGATTAAATAGCGGAATAGAAAATATGATCCAAAAAAAGTGTATGTATATCACACGTACACAACCACACTAGGCCCCAATTACTATTGTTTGTACCCCTAAAAGGCTAGGAGTAGGGGGAGTATGGAACAGGCAGCACCCTCAAACCTTCAGAAGTATGAGATGAACCCCAACAACTTGGAAAGGTGGATCTCTCTCACACGTACCAACACAGACTATCCCCCAATTTAACTGATCCCCAAAGGTTTTTGATTAAATAGCGGAATAGAAAATATGATCCAAAAAAAGTGTATGTATATCACACGTACACAACCACACTAGGCCCCAATTACTATTGTTTGTACCCCTAAAAGGCTAGATGAGGAGTAGGGGGAGTATGGAACAGGCAGCACCCTCAAATCTTCAGAAGTATGAGATTGTGTTCACTGTACCCCACAAAGATTGAGTTCACTGCACCCCACAATGATTGTGTTCACTGCACCCCACAAAGATTGTGTTCACTGCACCTCACAAAGATTGTGTTCACTGTACCCCCCAAAGATTGTGTTCACTGCACCCCACAAAGATTCTGTTCACTGTACCCCACAAAGATTGTGTTCAATGCACCCTAAAAGGATGTTGTTCACTGCACCCCACAAAGATTGTGTTCACTGCACCCTAAAAGGATGTTGTTCACTGCACCCCAAAAAGATTGTGTTCACTGTACCCCCCCAAAGATTGTGTTCACTGCACCCCACAAAGATTGTGTTCACTGCACCCCAAAAAGATTGTGTTCACTGTACCCCCCAAAGATTGTGTTCACTGCACCCCAAAAAGATTGTGTTCACTGTACCCCCCAAAGATTGTGTTCACTGCACCCCACAAAGATTCTGTTCACTGTACCCCACAAAGATTGTGTTCACTGCACCCCAAAAAGATTGTGTTCACTGTACCCCCCCAAAGATTGTGTTCACTGCACCCCACAAAGATTCTGTTCACTGCACCCCACAAAGGATTTTGTTCACTGCACCCCAAAAAGATTGTGTTCACTGCACCCCAAAAAGGATTTTGATCACTGCACCCCAAAAAGGATGTTGTTCACTGCACCCCAAAAATGATTTTGTTCACTCCACCCCAAAAAGATTGTGTTCACTGCACCCCACAAAGATTGTGTTCACTGCACCCCAAAAAGATTGTGTTCACTGTACCCCCCAAAGATTGTGTTCACTGCACCCCACAAAGATTCTGTTCACTGTACCCCACAAAGATTGTGTTCACTGCACCCCAAAAAGATTGTGTTCACTGCACCCCAAAAAGGATGTTGTTCACTGCACCCCAAAAAGGATGTTGTTCACTCCACCCCAAAAAGATTGTGTTCACTGCACCCCACAAAGATTGTGTTCACTGCACCCCAAAAAGATTGTGTTCACTGCACCCCAAAAAGGATTTTGTTCACTGCACCCCAAAAAGGATGTTGTTCACTCCACCCCAAAAAGATTGTGTTCACTGCACCCCAAAAAGATTGTGTTCACTGCACCCCACAAAGGATTTTGTTCACTGCACCCCAAAAAGATTGTGTTCACTGCACCCCAAAAAGGATGTTGTTCACTGCACCCCAAAAAGGATTTTGTTCACTGCACCCCAAAAAGATTGTGTTCACTGCACCCCACAAAGGATTTTGTTCACTGCACCCCACAAAGATTGTGTTCACTGCACACCAAAAAGGATTGTGTTCACTGCACCCCAAAAAGATTTTGTTCACTGCACCCCAAAAAGATTGTGTTCACTGCAGCCCAAAAAGATTGTGTTCACTGCAGCCCAAAAAGATTGTGTTCACTGCAGCCCAAAAAGATTGTGTTCACTGCAGCCCAAAAAGATTGTGTTCACTGCAGCTCACACACAGAAAAATGGATGTGGATCACTGACACCTGCCTATCTCCAATCCCACACCACACAGCAATATCGATTGTAGTTTGTAGAACACAGTTTCCCTAAAATTCAGCAGACTCTGTCCCTAACAGGATTGAGAAGAGATCGTAGATCAGGATTGAGTGCAGATTCACCCCACCCCCCACACAGCAATATCGATTGTAGTTTGTAGAAGACACTGACCCTATAATTCAGCAGACTCTATCCCTAAAATGCCTACAACTCGCCCTGCCTAAACACTCCGACCTGTCCCTCAATTCTATCCGGACACAAATGGTTTTTTCCTGCCTATCTTTCCCTAATCAGCAGCCAGCACATTGATGTGTGCTCTGTCCCTTAGCTAAGCAGCAGAATGACGCTGCTGCGGCGGCTGCCTCGAACTTATAAAGACTTGGTCACATGCTTCAGACGGCCAATCACAGCTACTAAGACATTTGCAGGCATGGCTGGGATGGCTTAAGGCACACCAGTTAAACGATTGTTGATTGGCTGTTGAAAGCCCGCCATGAAAAGAGCGCCAAAGCATGCAAAACCCGGAAATAAAACGACCGAACACGGATTTTTACCCGAACATACAGTAAAGTGTCCGTGTCCGTGTTCGGGTAAAAAAAATCCAATTATTCGGTACGAACACGAATAATACAGTCCGTGTTCGCTCAACACTATCTGTGACCCCTCTGGGGTGATTCATTCCCTCTATTTATCCTGATGGTCCTTGTCACCAGGGCTAAAATGAAGAGAGAATCCAACATATTAAATTGTCACTGGAATAGCCAATGTAGTTATACACAACCATTTTCTTTCCCCCATCCACACTATACAGCATGGATGCTCTGGCAATTGTGTTCTGACAGCCACAGCTGGTGCCTGTCAGCATACTTGAATGGTGTCTGCATCTGATTGGATGCAGCTGCTGTTTGGCCGACAATTTTCTGCCTGTTTTTTCTTCAGTCGGAGGTGGACGTCAGGGCCACCCATATAGCAAATTTTAGCAAGTTCCTGAGGTACCAGCCGAAATTCAAATAGTTTATTATACCTAGCTTAAATTGGAATAGTATGTGTATACATGCATGTGAGAGAGGAACCCTAGACTGTAAGCTTGTTAAAGGCAGGACCTGATGTGAATATACGAATAAAAATGTATGAGTAAATTGTGGGTACTATAGAAACACATGTAATAAATAAATCAATAACTTAAACT
The DNA here is from genome assembly GCF_965119305.1 of Pelophylax lessonae. NCBI lineage: Eukaryota > Metazoa > Chordata > Amphibia > Anura > Ranidae > Pelophylax > Pelophylax lessonae. The sequence continues at coordinate 690,273,918 of NC_138768.1, forward strand.
GTGATAGAGGGGATACTTGTTTAAAGTGGAGTTCCGGCCTCAAAATCGACAAAATCGATTTTGGGCCATTCGCTTGCTCTAGGTCACCTGAAAAACAAATGGATAATTACGATTTTTTTTTGTTTACTTACCTTGATATTGAAGAAAATATACTCACCTTTCTTCCACTTCCTCCCTCTGCGGCCACGGCCCGCGCCGTCACTTCCTCCTTGCATTGATTCCTGGGAGCTGAACGTCATCGCTCCCAGGAATCAATGCGCCTGCACCGGCCCCGCTCGTCAGCTCCGGTGCAGCCACGTCATTCCCTGCTAAACAGCTTCTGGGCATGCCCAGAAGCTGTGGAGGGATGACACGCCCTCGCTGGAAGTGATGAGCGGGGCCAGTGCAGACGCATTCTGGGAGAAGAGGACATGGAAGAGGACGCAGAAGAGGACGCGCTGGCTTCAGCTGCCCACATCCGAGATGGCAGCGCTGGAGAAGAAATTTTCAAGGTAAGTATTTCTTCTAAAAGTGTGTAAGTGTGACCCGGGACAGTTCAGAGGCTATCCATTGTGGAATGTACTAGCCCTGACTGTCCCGGGGGTATTTTTATCTAAATTTCACCCCCGAGGCCGAAACTCCACTTTAAGTTTACCTTTCTTTGGAGAAATCTTCACCACTTCGTGTTGTAGCTACAGAGAGAGGGTGAAGAAAGGGACTTAAGCTGGATACACACTATACAACTTTTTAGATTTTCTTTAGATTTACCTTCAACTATGTCCTGCAAGGGCCTGCTTGTCTACATACAAATTGAAAGTGTTTAGGTTTGACCTCATATTATATGGTTTTGGTAAATCTAAAGGAAAAAATCTAAAGAAAATCGTATAGTGTGTATCCAGCTTTTGAATGTAATAATTAAAAGACCCGACAGTGGTTTTTAATCATTCACAACTCTATCCAAAGCTAAGAAAAAAAAATTATAGTAATTTTTGGATTTCAATATACTTTGAATATATCAGGCAGGCAGTGATCTGAGACAAGAAAGTAGTGAGCAGTCAAAACTGACCTGCTTTGCTTGTTCCTGATCAGTGACTCGAAGTATTGAGGCTCCATGCACACTAGAATTTTTTCTAAAAAAATGCTGGTAATAGCTTTTTTGTAGTAGCGTTTAGGAGCACTAGCATTTTATTAGCATGTTTGCAGTTTAAAAAACAAAAAAAGAGAGGAAAGAAAGCTCAAAAAACGCTATTAGTAGCATTTAGCAGTATTTAGGAGTGTTTTTGCTGGAAAAACGGTCCAAGAAACTCTGAAGCTCAAAAAAAGCGTGCATGGATACATAGGATAACACTATTTAGCTTCTAGGAGCAGAAAAAAATGTCAGGGTTCTTTCACACGGGCCTTCCGTCCGGCGGACTCCGTTTTGCTCAGCAGTGGATCGTTTCGCCGATCCCTGCTAAGCAGGCAGATGACAAGTCCGTCTCTGCTCACTGTGCAGAGACGGATATATCAAAGCCCCGCTCTCCTCTATGGGAGATCGGATGAAAACAGACCGCCTGTCTGTTTTCATCCGATTCAATCCCATCTGATCCTCCAGACAGATAGAAAGTAGGGTTACAATCTATCTGGATTTCCCATACAGGATCAAATCCAATCAGATAGCAGCGGGTGTCAGCGGACATGTCACTGCTAACATCCACTGCTCCATATGGGTGCATTGACCACCTCTCTGAAAAACTGACAGGCAGACCTCATTGGAAAGCTTGTGTGAAATGAGCCTTAATAATAGCTTCTAGAAGCTTGAAAAAAATGCTAGTGTGCATGGAGCATAACAATACATGCCAATAGCATTATAGCATTGCTTATGTTTTTCCTTTAGTACCATTATCTCAGCAGAACCCCCAAGACTAATGGCACTTTTCCACTGCAAGTACCGGCTCGGCTCTACTCGGCCCTGCTTGGCCCGGTTTGCTTTTCCACTGCTGGTACCGCATGGTACGGTGTTGGAACGGTTCAGTACGGTACGGTATGGTTTGCTTTTCCACTAAAGTAGTACTAAAGTTAAGTGGGTGGGATAACAACGGGGTGGGTGGGATTCTCTGACCAATCAGTGGCTAGTAGTGACTGCATGCAAAGGATTGTGGGATATGGTACCAGTTTGGTACCTGTTGGAACCACAATCGAGTAGGTACTGTTTTTTCAGAGCCGTACCGTACCGTACCGTTCGGTTCCATGCAGTGGAAAAGCGCCGCCGTACCGTACCTGAGCCGTTCCTACACTATACCATGCGGTACCAGCAGTGGAAAAGCACAAAAGCGTGCCGAACCGTTCGGTTCCATGCAGTAGAAAAGCACCATAATAAATCACATTTATGGAGAGATGAGGGCAGAATTTTCTACCTAGATACAACATGTTTTGCACCCAAGATCACAATCTTATTACGTGTTATTCATATGCTCATTTGTGTATTTTAGCATGTCTGTTCATACAGTATGTAGATCGGTGGTTGTCAACTTATGAGTTAAGGGGGGCCTTAAATGCAGCCCCTGAGATTACCAAAGGGCCACACATAATGTTCAATATATGTATTGTTTGAGAGGACTGTCAGAAACAAAAGACTTAATAGAGGAAATGAGGGTCAGAGATTGTAGAAATGCTACATTTTTTTGGCTGAGGATATGCTGCAGGAGACAATATAAAACTAGGAAAATGTTACATGAGGCTATAGAGATCAATGCTGTTACCCTATTTAGTGCTCCCACTGCTGAAGTCTGAGGGCTACATATCATATACCAAAAGAGACCGCATGCGGCCCTTGGGCCACAGGTTGGGCACCAGGGATGTAGATGTTTCAGTTGCCAGGGCTCATTTCTTTATAAATAACGGCCTAAGGGCCCCTTGACCTCATGGTGTTGTACCTGTTCTAACGTGTGTTCGCAGAGCTCCAAAAGCACAGGAAAAATTGTTTCCTTTATCATCTATGAAGCTCTTCACATTAGGGCATTGTGTCACAGTACAGAGCATTGGTTTTTGAAAAATCCTTCTTACTGGATGTTTCTGCAGTTCTTGAAAGAAACACATTGCATTATAGTCAATGGTAACGTGTTGGAAACAAGCTAAAAATGTACTAAAAGTGCAATAGGTTTAAATTAGTGTTTTTTCAGCCATATGTCCATGGATTCATGTTTGCAAGGAGAGCAAAGGGAAAAAAGAAGGCATAGCGCATGTAAAATGGACAATAAACATGTCTTGTGGTCCTTTAAATTTTATCACCACCCCTTGCAAATGCTTTATGTGTTTTTAATAAAACGTGCGTACAATTCCTAATGCAGGAGTGTGAATGAAATGCACAACTTGGATGTTGCATTACCTTTGTTTCTGAATTAAACTAAAGCCCACTCGTGTTTTTTTTTTTCTATTCATATATATTTTTGAAATTAATGAATTGGAATCTAGTCTGGTTTTTGCTTTCGTAGCAGACATCCAGTTTAGTCCACCCATAAGAATATGACACTTGAAGTTATTTCAGTTCAAAGCCTTGCTGTAATTAAGTTCTCCAAACAAATGTACATTTACTAAAACAAATAATTAGTGTTTTTTGTTTCTTTGCTAATGAACTACAAATTGTGATTTTAGGGAATAGTTGTTTTGTTTGCCCTTATCTAGCTTAGTCCTTATCAACAAGTAAACATAAACAATGGACCTAGGAGTATGCACTTGGATTACCCAGTAGTGATAACTGACCATACACAGATCACATTTCATTTGATTCCTGCTGAAAATCCTAAAATTTGTTCCGTTGTTGTCTCTGTTGGCACCACCTGGCTCAACAAAAAGTTTTTTTTTTTTTTTGGAAAAGCCAGGTCGAAAATTTTTGGCCAAAGGACACTTGCCTCCATTCAGATGCAGTCACAGTTCGGATATTTAGACATTTGTGACTGCAAGTTAATTCCTCCACGTTGTTTAGCAGGGATGGGGGAATCAAATGAGACAGAAGCTGGCCATACATGGGTTGAAATTTGGCCAGTTCAGCAGGAACCTGCTGAATTTTAATCCATGCATGGGCTAGCTGGTTGTACACAACCTGATCTATAGTATCAAAACAAACAGGTAATTAAAAGTGCCGTAAAATAACCAATACATACCGTATTTAAAATCATGCAATGTTTCATTTTGACAATTTCCTTTAAAATCTATTAAAATCATAGATCAGCAAGCCCAAACAAATGTGCTGATCCTAGATTTGAATAGGTTTTTTTTTTAAAAAAAAAGTCAAAATAAAACATTGCATGATCTTAAATATTTGTAGTTTATTGTAGGCTACCTTTACAATCCCTGTCTGTTCTGATTTGCTAATGTAGAATTTTGGGATGCAGTACCAATGGTTTTCCCCCTTTCCATATCTTCTGGTTAATAAGTCTATCTATTAAACGAATTAAAGGATAAGTCTAGGCAAAACCTGACTAACGCTAAACCTGCTCTGTGCCACTTTCTAAACATGAAGAGCGTCTGCAATCGCTTGATTTATTCTCCCTGGAGAAGAGACGCCTGAAGGGGGACATGATAGCAATTTATAAATATCTCAATGGGGATCTCAGCTTAGAAAAAAAGCTATTCAGTCGAAGGGATTGCATGAGGACTCGAGGGCATACAATGCGATTAGAGGAGAAGAGTTTTAACCTCAGGCAACGTAGGGGGTTCTTTACTGTTAGAGCTACAAGATTGTGGAATTCTCTACCACAAGAGGTGGTTTCTGCGGGAAGTATGGTGGCTTTCAAAAGACTCTTAGACGTACATCTCAAGGATCAGAACATTCAGGGCTATGTGAGATGATTACAGCCACACACGCCTACACAGGTTGAACTGGATGGACTATTGTCTTTATTCAACCTCACTTACTATGTAACTATGTAACCTAACCCTGTAAAGCAGGGGTGTCAAACTCAATTTTATTGCGGGCCTAATCAGCATTATGGTTGCCCTCACAGGGCCAGTTGTATCTGTAAGACTATATAAATTCATGCAGGGCTCTTTTTTTCTCAGAGAAGGTGCAGGAACATAACCAATCCCCTGCCGGACCGGATTGATTAATGGGTGTAATCAAATTGCACAGTGGTAAGTGGTAAGATTTCAGTGGGGCAGTAAATACCAGGCGTGCGTTATGTACTGAGTGAAGGGTTCAGGGGTGCACTGTGTACAGAGTGCAGGGTTGAGAAGTGCGCTAGATACAGAGTGTAGGGCTTAAGGGTGCACAGTTCATCTCTCTTTCACTGACTGTCCACATCTCACTTCCACCTCTACCCCTGGGTTTAAGGACCTCATGAAATGGCCTGGTGGGCCGGATTCAGCCTTGTGTTTGACACACGTGCTGTAAAGCAAAAATTGCTGTACTTACCTATTCTGCAGCCGATCCAGTCCAGTCCCATGCTGAGCTTTTGTGGCAGCTTCAGTGTGGAGGTGGGTGCAGGAGAGGCATCTGACAACGAAAGCCCCATAGTAAGTCAATAGGTGACATCACTTCCCAGACATTTCACAGCCATTGTCGTTCCTCTCCTGCACACTGCTCCTGTCGCTGGAGACCGGACCAGATCTGGTGCAGGATAGGTGAGTGCAGCGATGATTTTTGCTTTCTAAAAGGGTTAGATAGAATATGTTTAGAATGTAGCACAGAGCATGTTTAGCATTAGTTAGGTTCTGCCTGGACTTATCCTTTAGGTCTAGTACACACTATTCCTTTTTTTTCTGTTCAACACAGTAGGCTGAATGAAAAAAAAAAAACTCAAGAGCTCATGAGGAGCCGCTGTACTAACTATGCAATGTACAGCAATCTCCCCCGCTGAGCTATTGTGTTCTGAAAGGGGGTCGCACCCCACCGGAACACACTGGTCAGCGCTCTCAGCAATTGGATAATTGGATGCCAATCGCAGACCTTTTTCGGTCATGCCCCTTCAATAGAACAGCTGTCTTCTGCCGGCCTGGCTGCCGTACACACGGGCTGAATGCCGGGCGGTTTCTTTTGATTTTGGCCCATATCATACCGTATGTAACCCGGCCGGCGGGAGGAGAGGGAGGAGGAGAGGCAGTAGCGGGAGGGGGCGCTCCGGACATGTAAGGCTGAGGATCTCGCAGACGGGAGCAGGCAAAGCGCACACCTCCATCCCCGGGGAGAGGAACCACACCGGAGACACAGAGAGCGGAGCGCGGCCGTGTGTGTGCAGGCTGCAGTTACCTACACCTCTGGTTGGATCCCCTGGTTGCTCGTATATACACAGGCTTGGATTCAATTTGGGGTCGGTCTTTGGCCACTTGATTTACCCTACAGGCTTGATACAACTTCATATGTGGTAAGAGGCAACTCTCACAGGTGTGAAATTGCTGGCTCCTGAGTGGTACACTGGATTTGTTTAGTGCACTTTGGCTAATCTATATCTATCCAGGGTAAGAGGCGAATTCAGCTGGTGGTGGTTCAGCACGATTACCTTTTTTTCAACGTTTTCTTCACTGTGTCATTATTTTTTTTTTTTTTTTGTTTGGTAAGAGGCTACTCCAACCGATACACATTAATCACTCAAGGCATCAACCCTTAACCTCTCTGGTAGGGGTTATTCACCCTAAGTTCCCTATATTTTTGCATGATTTATTTATTTCATTTATTGTGGTGGAGGTCATATCACATCACAATTTTCATTTACCCACACCTTTGGTGATAGTCACAATTTGTTTGTTGGGTTTTACGCTATTGCGGTACTTTTTTTTTGCTTTTCATGATCCCATGTCCACTGAGTTGATCGATCATAGAAGCTTGGATCTACTGTCAAGGTGACAAGTTTCCACGCAGCGAGACTGCCTTTTCCTTACCTTCATCTGGTAAGCACATACCCTTAAGGGAGTTTGGTCCTGGAATTTATCAATAATATTGTTTTGGACTTTTATGGACTTCACATCTCCATCTAATATTTAGCGCGACTTATATGTATAATACCGTATGTACAGCCCTTAACGTACAACCAGCCTATCTGGTTTTTCACGAATGATTGGTGCCCCCGGCTATAGCCAATAACAGTGATCATTGCATTCTGACAGCGGGGAAGTCTCCCACTGTGAGAGTACAATAATGGGAAGGATTCCCCTCTTCATCTCAAATGTGTGGATTGGGGAATCTGATCTTTTTTTTTTTTTTTTTCATTTAATGCACTGGTTGAATGAAAAAAAAAAAAATGGACTGTGTATGGTCTGTCTAAAACTGTGAATAAAGGTACAGTGAGAGATTTGACTGTTATTTTAAGGACCTTGGGGACAAATAAGAACACTTGTCCCTAACTTGCCTTATGTTAGGAAACAGTATATGCAAGGTATTTGAATCATTCTGAGGAGAGAAGCGAATGAACACTGACCAACCACAAAAACTTTCCAACATGTTATATAAACAATGATAAAACCAGGAAACCTGAATGACGTGCTGAGCAGTTTGCCTATTGTTGCCAAGATCTCGCAGCAGGGAGATCCACGTGAAAAAGTATTCTTGATTTGACTAAGTTTGTGATGTGTTATATGGAGAAAAATAAATGCCCGGATCAATCACAGAACAATGAGTATGGATGGGCATCAAAACTGTCAAGTAAGTCTCTGCATCCAAGTGGAGACCACTTCCGTTCATGCCATAGATAAGAACACGTAGTCTTCTATTGCAGGTGCAACAAAAGGAAACCTTGACAAAAAAGGTCAAATACAGTTGCTGTAGTGTATATATTTGATGTTGGGGCAACTGTGATATGCAGAACTTGTATCTGCTATGGTGAGGGATTTGCTAGTCTTTGCCATGATTAACCAACTGCTTTTGCAGTAAATGTGTGGACAACTCCGATTTAGAATTTTCCCCCAGTCCCAGTGACAGTCACCAGAGAAATTACGGTAAATCTCGCCATCAGGAACACAGACAGCAAAAACCTGACAAGAATTTTATCACGTCCTCACTCTATCCAAAAGTAGATTTTTTTTTTTGTTAAGTTTTATGTTTGTGTACACTTCTATTGTTCTGCACACATTTAGTACAGTCCATTGTTCTAGGCTAGCAGTCATAGCAGAACAATATGGGGCTTTTCCACTGCATGGAACCGAACGGTTCGGCTCGCTTTTGTGCTTTTCCACTGCTGGTACTGCATGGTACGGTGTAGGAACGGTTCGGTACGGTACGGCGGCGCTTTTCCACTGCATGGAACCGAATGGTACGGCTCTCTAAAACAGTACCACCTCGATTGTGGTTCCAAGAGGTACCATATCGGTACCATATCCCACAATCCTTTGCATGCAGTCACTACTAGCCACTGATTGGTCAGAGAATCGTTGTTATCCCACCCACTTAACTTTAGTACTACTTTAGTGGAAAAGCAGACCATACCATACCGTACCGAACCGCTCCAACACCGTACCATGCGGTACCAGCAGTAGAAAAGCAAACCGGGTCAAGCAGGGCTGAGTAGAGCCGAGCCGGTACTTGCAGTGGAAAAGTGCCATTAGAGAACCTAATAACAAGAAAACAGACACAAATATAGAACATGTCCACAGTTTGTCTTCTGTGATATTTTTGTTTTCAAATTACTAATATTTTTATTTTTTTTATTATTACAAGAGGCAAAAACTGGAATATGTTGTTGTATGCTTGTGTTATAGAAAGCTCTTTATTTAAACAAATGAAATTGCCCAACAAGGAAACGGTTGGCATATAATTGAATTATTGCAATACGGTCACTGTTGTACATTAAAAACTCACAACTGGGCATCATTCAAACTGTGAAGGAGTAGAACAGCCGTGAAGACTAAAGAAAACTAAAGAACATCTCAAATGAGTCAATGTAATATCAATTAGGAAAAGGTATAATATCCAGGAATTTGAACGCTCCAATAGGTAATGCTGATTCATTTATAAGAAAGTAGAAGCTTTATTTAACAACTCCGATTCTGCCACTAAAAGTTCACTACTTAAAATTCTCTGGAATGAACAGGTTCATTCATAAACTGTGGCATAGGTAACACAGTTTACCATGTTTCAGTTATGAATGGATACAGGAGTGATCGGAACCGATCACTCACTGTGTTTATTCTTAATGTCATTTGCGGACCCTTGCCCCTGCTCTCGATCCTGAAAATCCCCCACTTCTGTGTGCCCGCAGCAGCTGGCTGGAGAGAAAAAAGGGAAGCGTTGGGTGGGTGTGGGGGGGGGGCACACAGCAGGGGGAATCAGATGTGGGCAGGACAGGGAGGGGGATCGGTGTGGCGGGAGTGGGGCAGTGACAGAAATAATGCCCTGTGTGTCTCTCCCTGCAGCAGCTGAAAGCCGGCGGGAGGGTGTGGCACACAGGGTATCGTTCCTGTAATTACCTCCCACCTGTCCTCCCTGTTCTGCCTAATTGTGATTCCCCCTGCTGTCCAGGCCCCCCTGGTGTGCATGGGCCCCCTACAGGAGGACCAGTGGTACCACCTTGTTGGCAGCCCTGTATATAATGTATATATACAGTATATACAAATGTTATGCCTTTCATTACTATTTTAACCATTTGCCGACCAGCCACCGTAGTTTTACGGCGGCAGGTTCGGTTCTATAACCCGAAACTACGTACCTGTACGTCGCTTAGTGTAATAGATAGTGGGGGCACGCATGCTGCTGGAGGCATGCACATGTGCCGATTGGCCAGAGAGGGAGTCAATCAGCGGGTCCGGCGGACGTGATGTCTGCTGGCCACCTGCGATCGCTCCCCATAGAGACAGAACGACAGATTGCCTAAACAAACAAGGCAGACCGCTGTTCTGTCAGAGATGAGCACAGGGATCCTGTGTTCCTCCTATCCAGTGAGTTGATCCCCCATACAGTTAGAAAGTACTCCCTAGGAGCACACTTTGATCGCCCCTGGTGTTAACCCCTTCCCTGCTAGTGTCATTAGTACAGTACCTGTGCATATTTTTAGCACTGATTACTGTAGAAATGTCACTTGTCCCCTCAAAAGTGTCAGGTGTCCAATCTGTTCGCCGAAATGTCACAGTCCCGGTAAAAATTGCTGATCGCCGCCATTACTAGTAAACAAAAAAAAAAAAAAAAATAGATAAATAAAAATACATAAATCTATCCCCTAGTTTGTAGACGAGATAACTTTTGCACAAACCAATCAATATACACTTATTGGGATTTTTTTATCCAAAAATATGTGGCAGAATACATATTGGCCTAAATTGATTAAAAAATTGGATTTATTTTTTTTTTTAATGGGAATGTTTAATAGCAGAAAGTAAAAAATATTGTTTTTTTTTTTTTGGAATTGTCTGTATTTTTTTGTTTATAGAACAAAAAATAAAAACAGCAGAGGTGATCAAATACCACCAAAAGAAAGTTCCATTTGTAGGAAAAAAAGGACATCAATTTTATTTGGGTACAACGTCACATGATTGCGCAATTGTCAGTTAAAACAATTCACTGCCGTATCGCAAAAAAATGGCCTGGTCATTAAGGGGGTAAAACCTTCCGGTCCTTATTGGTTAAACTGAATAGATTCTTTTTCAAGGTAAGGATTCAGATATACTTCAAAAGAATTAAAGCTGTTGGTGATAAAAAAAATGGGAACTCACAGAACGTTTATGTGGACAATACTGATAACAACATATTTCTATTTATACAAATGGCCTGTTTTCTAAGATAAAACAAGTTCACATTGAAGGAATAACTTTGATTCAGTGCTTGGGGAAAAAAAATCACTCCAAATGTAATTTCCGGATTGACATACTATAAACAGAAGTCAAGGGTCCAAGTACTTTTGCATGTATATAAGTACAACATACAAAGGTATTTATAGATGATTATAAACAAAGTATTTGCTGTTTCACTAAGATGGGCCATCCCATTAAATAGTAAAACATATTGTACTAATTTTAGGAACTTATGAACTCCAAGCTTTAAAGCCGTTTTCTTAAAATGTTTTGCAATGTCAGTTTTCTCTTAAAGAGATCAACTGTTCAATCTCTACCTGACCTTTGTTAGATGATGAATACGTGTTCCTGCAATTCCATATTGAATTCAGTTACATAAACTGCAATGAGTTGCAAAACTTTTTTGGCATCTTCTTTATGAAAAGTAATTTGAGCATTTAGGTTTTAGCTGTCCAACATATCTTTTATGTTTAATCCTTGTCACATTTCTCTGTATACATGCACACTTTTTAGGAGGTTGTGTTTAGGCAAAAAACTTTTCACCAAAAGTTTTTTTTTTGTTTGTCCCAGTTGCACAAAATATATACTTGTCTGCTCCAAAAGTATACACATTTCTTACCAAAAAGTAAAATAAAATTTCCAGTACAGTGCATTCAGTTTTATTTTGCAGGTTTTATGGGGCATCAAACATTGCTTTATTGGGGGTCATATAGCAGCTCTCAGTTGGTAACAGTAAACTAGGTACTTTCAAATGAAAAAAATGTGGCGACTTGATATTTAAACTTGATGTATTGCACATATATCAATGCAGGTGCTCAGACTATGACTGACCACGTATCCCCAAACCTTTTTAAACAAAAGGGTCCTTTCACACGGGCAATCCGATCCGATCTGCCTTTCAGGTTTTTCAGGCGGACCAGATCGGATGCTCCATGCATCCCTATGGGGCAGCGGATGTCAGCGGAGACATCTCCGCTGACACCCGCTGCTATCTGATTCCGATCCTTTCCGTGAAATCTGGACTGATGGAAACCCTATTTTCCATCCGTCAGGCGGATCGGATGAGAATGGACAGGCGGTCCGTTCTCATCCGATCTCCCCATAGAGGACAGCAGAGATCTGACAGCTCCGTCTCTGCACACAGAGCGGAGACGGAGCTGTCATCAGCCTGCTTAGTGGGGATCGACAGATCGATCCCCCGCTGAGCAGAGAAAGGACCGTGCTGTGTGAAAAGACGCAAAGACTACTTCATTGCCCTTCAGAATGTTGAATGGTCAGTAGATGGTGGGAATGACCCGAAGTCAGTGGAAGTAAAAAATGCACTGGGGCAATGGTCAGTGGGAAAAAAATATGCCTCAGGTTTGCTGGGAAGAGGAATAGTAGCCTAGCATTATGGTCAGTGGGATTGGGAAAGCATTTGTATTAATTAGCCTCTTCCCTTTGTCTCAAACTGCTTCTGTTCTTGAAGGAAAGCATAATTGTTGGAACTATGCAGGCAACATCAGACAGGAGAATACTCCATCTAGTACTGCTTGAGGACCGTTGGTATGGACAGACCTATCATGACCATCCTGATTATGATAAACAGATTGTCTCGAGGCCACTGGGAAATTACTGAAAACTACATTCTTAATAGGGTAAAGCCTAGTACACACAATGAGATTATTGGACGAATGATCGTCTGTTTTTTTTTTTTTTTTCGCATGCTAGTCTCCAGATCGAAAATGAAGAGGTTACTCAACTACGAATATTATCGTACGACAGAATAAAAATTCGGAAGTGATGTCATTTGTTGTAGTGTATTGTATTTTTGGACGAAAACAGTGCTAATTAAACAAAAGCCGGGAAATTTTGGACGAAAGCTGTATACTAATGATCAGATTATCGTTTGATCAATTCGAAAGCAATATTTTTTGTACAATTTCTGATTGTGTTTACGGGCCCTAAAATTCAATTGTTTAAGTTTGAAATTACTTAATAATATTATCATCATTTCATGTTATTTTTAATTTGTTGATGACATTTCAAAAGTCTTTTTTGAATGTTTTTACATGTGCAGGACCATGAAGGTCCTTGTTCAGACACTTCATATTTTAGGATAACAATTCTCTGTTCTTGTTTGTTGGTTGGCCTCTTCCATTGTCACCCATTCACATGCATTTCCAGTGGAGATTTTAAGCAGTTGTACCAATGCACAGTGCGCAGGCATGTTGTCAGAATGAGTAAGGTTGGCCATACATGGAGCAAATTTCTGTCAATCAATCAGCTTGGCACATTTAGCATGCCCATTAACGGTTCGAATCTTGGCTGGTTCCTGCTGAGCCAAGAGAGATTCAAACTGTGTAGGGCTGGCCTAAGCCCACTGAGCAGTAACGTGCAAGTACATAAATGTTGACAGGAAGGGGTTGCAAAGAGGCTGCTGCATATTACTTCTGTCTTTCAGCACTGAGACCCCTTGTATGAATCCCAGTCAGGACAGTATCTGCATTGAGTTTGCATGTTCTCTCTGTGCTTGCATGGATTTCCTCCGGTTACTCCAATGTCCTCCAACACCTTAATCACTTAAGCCCCGGAAGATTTTACCCCCTTCCTGACCAGGGGGTATTTTGCGCTTCGGCACTGCGTGACTTTAACGGACAACTGCGCGGTCGTGCGACGCTGTACCCAAATTAATTTGACGTCCTTTTTTTCCCACAAACAGAGCTTTCTTTTGGTGGTATTTGATCACCTGTGCGATTTTTTGATCATGCACTACAAACAAAAAAAGAACGACAATTTTGCAAAAATAACAATATTTTTACATTTTTTTTATATGAAATCCCCCCCCCCCCAAAAAAAAAAGTAAAAATCAAAATTTTTTAACATTTTAGGCCAATTTGTTTTCTGCTACATATGTTTGGTAAAAAAAAATCGCAAAAAGCATATTTTGATTGGTTTGCGCAAAAGTTATTGCGTTTACTAACTAAGGGAAAGATTTTTGTCATTTTTATTGTTTTTTTTTAACGAGTAATGGCGGCGATCTGCAATTTTTTTTGCGGGACTGCGACATTGCGGCGGACAGATCGTACCCTGGACTGACATTTTTGACACTTTTGGGGGTACTAGTGACATTACTACAGTAATCAGTGCTATACATATGCACTGTTACTGTAAAAATGACACTGGGAGGGAAGGGGTTAACTTTATTGGAACCCAATTAATAAATTAAATTAACTTTAACCCCTCAAGTGTGTCCCTAGGGGCGTGTTTCTTACTGTCATTGGATGTGGCTGTGTGTGTAACAGCACAGATCAACGGTCCTACATAGCAGGACCGAGTGATCTGTGCTTTTACACAGGGGAGAGTGACAGGCGGCTTTGTTTACATTAGCCGCCTGCCTTTCTCCCTCTCTACCCGACGATCGCGACTGACCGGCGGACATTGGGTCCGCCGGTCACACGCGCTGGCTTCTTCGGGTACGAGCGGGGACGGGAGCACGCCTCCGGCGGCGCGCGCTCGCCCCCTATTCGCTCTCAGGCTAGTGACGTACCGGTACGTCACTTTGCCTGGGAGGGGCTGACCGCCGCCGTATATAGTCGGGTGGTGGTCGGCAAGTGGTTAAAGATATGTATGCAGGTTGGCAGGCCCTTGTCTACATATGCCCCACTATGTGTATGTATGTATTTATGCATGTGAGATAGGGACCTTCAGTTGTAGGTTCCTTGAGGGAAGGGACTAATGTGACTGAACAGTATGTTAAACGCTGCCTAAACGCTGCCTAAATTGTTGGCACTAAGAGATGCAAAAAAAGAAAAGAAACTTGTATTTTCAGAAAAAAAAAAAACAAAAACATGGCAATTACCAAAAGACTTCACTTACAAAATGATATTGATGAGATTGAACGAGTCCGGAGACGGGTAACAAAAATTGTGAAAGGTCTGAGGGATAAAATATATCAGGAGAGACTTCAGGAACTTCATATGTACAGTCTGGAGGAAAGAAGGGAAAGGGGTGACATGATTGAAACTTGAAACCTTTAAATACATCAAGGGGGTGAATAAGGTTCATGGGGGCAGTATTTTTAATATGAAGCTTGGATCAAGAACAAGGGGACATGACCTCTAACTAATCTTAGAAAGTTTTTTTACTGAAAGGTTGGTTGATGCGTGGAACAGGCTTTCAGCAGAGGTAGTGAAGTGGATTCAGACATGCTTGGGACAAACATAGTGTACACTCCGACAAAAAAAGTTTACAAAAAAATTATATATATATATATATATATATATATATATATATATATGTATATATATATATATATATATATATATACCAAAACATGTATAAATAAATACATTTTTCAAAAATAAATAAAAAAAGGGACAACTTGAACTTTGTCTTTTTTCTGCCGTCACTCTTTTATGTTTCTATTTTGATAAAAAGCGCTTCAAGAAAGTCATTCTGTTCACATTTGCATATAATTTTAATCTTTTTTTTTGTGATTTCTTAAGACATAAAGATAGAATATTTTGCTTAGAGTTAAGTTATAGTGACATACTATATCTTCTAATAACAGTGTTGAAGGCTCACTTTATGCTTGGGTTGATTATTTGGGCCAGTTTTGGCTGTTCTTAGCCAATATTTAGGAACAGAATTGGCTGTCCTTGTACCAATCTATGTCTTTATTGTGTATTTCAAGGCTTTGAAATTCTTTTTCCTGTACATTCTGCTAGAAAATTGCAGTCCCAGAAGATTTTCCTTCCTTATATCCAAACTTTCTGACCAACAGCCAAGTTGGAATTTCAGAAAGGTTTGCAATGAAATGTTTAACTTTCTTTTTTGCACATATAAACTCAGAACTTTGCAGTGAATTAGCTGTTGCAGTCTATATATGCTTTATGTAACAATAGCACCGGGACTTCAATATTTGATTAGTTGCCTTTTATCAGATGAATAAGGGAAGTTAAATTCAGGAAATATACAAATCCGATGTTGAGATGTTAAAGCTACTCTACTATTTTTGGCGTATCCTGGAGGTTTCTAAAGGTTTTTAACCCTTGATTCAGTTATAGTTCTGGAGATGTAAATTTTGGTACATAAACATTAAAAAGTGGGGCAAAAAAACCTATAACTTTTCAACTTTATCCAGATTGAATACAGAAAATGCCAATTGCTTACAAATCAGGAGCCCTATTTTTGCAGCTCCTGACCAATCATAATCCATTATTTCTACAGAAAAGAAGAAAAATTAGAATATAACCCAAAGATGTTATAATTGCCTTGCTTGTCTTTCCTCTACTTATATCCATATCTGTAATTTTCCTGCCTTTCTAATTTACACCTTTATTTTTTAGTAGGAAAACAGTAGTGAAAGTTCACAAAATTTGGCAAATGATTGCCCGATGCTTCAGAAACAAATCCCTAAATATCACCAGGAGAGTCAGACCAGTAGTACCCAGGAGTTCTTGTTGCAGAACTTATCAGGTGTCCCCCCCCAGTAACCCACAGTTTATGCCGGCCATACACAGTTCAAATCACACCGATTTGAACCTTTAAAAGGCAGGCTGAATGTACCAAGTTGATTGATCTATCATCTTGGTAGAATCAGCTTGCTGAATTCTCTTGCAATTATTGCTGAAGCCATCACATCTGGTGACGAAATGCGTAAGATGGAAAGCACTTGGTGACGTTACTCAACGAGGTTGCGTTAAAAACACAACCTTGTCACTTCCGGTACACTTGTGGGGAACCGCATCGAGCACACGAGTGTGCAATCGGTGTTTTGTGCAATAAAGTTTCCACGGTATTTCACCATGTGGAGCCCGATCTCCTCTTTTGTTTCCACAAGATGGTTTTGGAGTCATTAACCATGGAAGCAGCAGGATCGTTTCTTGGAGAAACTCCCTGGTCAAGGTGACCACAAAGTCTGTTTGATCTTATTGCTAAACAGCAAGTAAGATCAACTGTATCTGGTGAGTTGGCAATTTACCTATTCCTCTGATAGCACGGGGTGCTTTATCCATCATTTTACACCACTTACAGGGAAAGAATATGTAGTGGACGGCCTATCTATTTTCTACTCTTTCTAAATCTCAGGGATCACCATTTATTTTTTGGACTGTTTGGACCGGCACTTATGCACTATTTGTGATGCACTTTATTAATGTTTATAGTAATTGGATATTGAGATATATTAATTAAATATGGGTTTTAGGAATTTTATTTGAACACATGTAATTTAATTTCTGTAGCAAGCGCTGGTGGGAGTGCTACAGGCAGGCTCTTCTTAGCAATTATCGCTAGTGGCTGCTATAGCTGCTAGCGATAATCACTGTCCTCTCCTGGCGGAGACAGCTTCCCTGCCCGCCCCCCACTGGTAGAAGACAATGGCATGCCAGGAAGGATTCCCACACCAACACTATCTGTGTTGATGGGGGAATCGCAGAAATTTTAGGTTGCAGGAAAGAAATTTGTTTTGTGTATGGCTGGCCTATGTTATGTTGACTTTACATAGCAATTGGTTAGGCATGCAAGATCTGGCTGCTGAAATATTATTCTACAAAGTTTGAAAGCTTGCATTTGCTGAACATTCATGTTTAAACCTGTATGGAGGGTAGGGTGTAGTGACCCTGGACCATGGATTATTCTCTGTGGAGGTTCAGTTAAGTGGTAGTAAGGAAGGCTTAAGCTGGCCATACATAATACAGTTTTCCTGTTCAATATCCTTTAGATTTACCTTGAACTATGTAATGCAAGGGCCTGCCTGATTGCATACAAAATTAAAGTGTTTAGGTTTGACCTCATATTATATAATTTTGGGAAACCTAAAGCCGGCCATATCTCTTGATTCCCCTATCAGCACAGCTAGTGTTGATGGGGGATTCCCTCCGGGCTATTGTGTTCTCCCAGTGGCGGGGTGGGGGGAGCTGTTCCCGCTGGGAGAACACAGTGATTACTGCTAGTGGCTATAATAGCTGCTGGCAATAATCGCATGTAAAATCAGACAGGCTGGTTGTACCCAAGTTGATCGATCAACCTACTTAGGTACATTCAGCCTGCTCATGCATGGATTGAATCTCGGCCGGTCCCTGCAGAACTGGCTTAAAGGAAAATTGTATAATGTATAACCAGGCTTACAGACATAATTGTAAACAGCCTGACCTGAAGAATGTTCTCTTGCGCCTGCGTCTTCGCCTCACCTTTCTAATTCTAACATATTGGCTAACTTGAACCAATAAAGCTAATTGCTCCCAACAACCAGCCAATGGCTCCCCCTGCTGCCTCTGAGCTGCATGAGGAGAGAGAGCAGTGTTGCTGCTCCCGGGCACAGCGCTGGATCGAGATCAGGTAAATATTTAGGGGAGGTTGGGATGAACTGATCACAGGATTTTTTACCTTAGCACAATTAATGCATTAAAGAGGTTGTAAACCTCAGAATTTTTATTTTTTTTAAAAGTACACCTGAAAGACAAACACATAATGAGCCAGTATGCATTGCATACTAGCTCATTATGACATACTTACCTTAGAACGAAGTCCCAAAGTGCCGACCGCTCACCTCTCCCATGGGTGACATGTTCTGTCACCCTTCTTTCGAGTTCGCGGCATCCGGCCATCTGATTGGCTGGACCCACGATTACGTCACTCCCGTGAATGCGCGCGGGAGCCAACGGTCACGGCACGGGGCTCTGAAGGAACGGCACCAGCAGCCATTCCTTCAGAGCACATGCGCCAGTGGTGTCACTGGCTGCATTTAAGGTAAATATCTCCTAAACGGTACATGTTTAGGAGATATTTACAGTACCTATAGGTAATCCTTATCATAGGCTTACCTATAGGTACAACTTGCAGAGGAGGGTTTACTTCCTCTTTAAGGTAAGAAACCTTCAACCTTTGCAACCACTTTAAATCAGAATGAAAATCAACCCCTATTGTATGCAAAGAATGTCAAATTTTTGTCAGGTCTCTACACTATTTAAGCCAGCTTTTATCACCTCATTTAAATATTGATTCAGTATTTGCCACGTTCATGAGTTTAGGATTGCCCTAAAGGGGGTTACAAAAATGTTTGTTTTAATTATGTTTTAACGCAAAGTTTCATCTCTCTAGCTTGGTCTTCACCCTGATCCACGTTTATCTTACTTAGACACTAATGAAGTTTGGTTAGGGACTCGGGTCTTATCTAAAGTGTTGTCTTTAAGGAAATTAACAATGTGGTAACCTCATTGTTCCCAATAAAAGGATTTATTTAGATGTAAGAGGATTAAGCATTTCAGCTCCTGTCTCTAATACTTAACCTGTGAATGCTGGTCTGGAGCCAGTGTGCCTTGTATGCAAATCTGCTGTCCACTGCTTTGATGTCTTTGACCAGCCTGACTCCACTGGCAGTAAATAGCTCTCCTGTTCTCACCATAGGTGAATGTAGCAGCCATGTTTGCTTTGGGCAAAATAAATGTGTCTCTTGGTTGTTTACTATTTAGGGGCCTGTTGTAGGAAACTTGCATGGAAATTAAATACACAACCACACAGTTTCCTGGTAATAACCACTACCTGTGGGAGTGACAAATGTTCCAAAATGTTCCAAAATCACATTTTGTCTTTTAGAGTTTGTGTGGCTTATAGCATCTGATCTAATTTCTTCTCAGTGATGTCAAACGCTGTTAAAAAAAAAAAAAAAAAAAAAAAAAAAAAAATATATATATATATATATATATATATAGATAGATCTATATATATATATATATATATATATATTCAAGTTTTCTGAAAAAGTACCTTCTGTTGTTGTTCATTCTAGGGGTGTGCCAATTCTAGTCCTGGCTTTGTGTATCTGCCGATACCGATCCGGAACTACACACATACACAATATATATATATATATATACAAACACTATATATATATATATATATATATATATATATATATATATATATATATATATATATATATATATTTATGTATGTATGTATGTCTGTGTGTGTGTGTGTGTGTATATATATATATATATATATATATATATATATATATATATATACACACACACACAGTATACAGTTGTAGACATAAGGGTACTTGCAGGGATTTTCTTGTAGGCACTGTGTCTGTCTGTGGCTGACCCGGGAAGCCTGCGGCTGCAGTACAGAGCAAAGCCTCTCTGCTTCATGTGTGTGGCTCCTCCATTCACAGGCGGAGTGCATCTGATATCACTCCGCCTGTGAGCCGGTCCTATACAGGAAGTAGCGGCTCCGTAAGTAAGGGACGGCTGGGCCGGGACTCAGCAGACACCGCGGTAGGTTCTGCTGCGACAAAACCGGATCGGCCAGTGGACCTGTTCATTTTACCGATCCCCCGATCCAGCTATTTAGGCAGTATCGAGGCCGATATCCGATCCTAATATCGGATTGGTGCATCCCTAGTTCATTTTTCATGGTCCCAATGTATGTAGAAACTTAGCCACCCTCTCTTGTTAGCTCTAGAGATGTACTAGGGACTATGGGACTTGTAGTGTGCATAGAGCAGTGCACATTACCGCAACTAACGTGCACTGCTTATTCAAAACACATGGAAGTGGTTAAAAAAAAGAGAGGTTCAGGAACGAACATAGCAGGTTACAAGGAGGCAGAAAAACACAGTATTGAAAAATAGATTACAGGGTGATTAAACAGTGGCTATGTATGGGTTATTTTTGGAGAATGAGGAAATTCATACTATTCAAATACTATTCAATACTATTCAAACACTTCTTTTCCAAGTGTGAAAGCACCCATTTACCTTAGGGTCCTTTCACATGAACGATCCGATCAGATCCGCCTGTCAGTTTTTCAGGTGGACCTGATCGGATGCTCCATGCATCCCTATGGGGCAGTGGATGTGAGCGGAGACATCTCCGCTGACACCCGCAGCTATCCGCTTCCGATCCTATCCGTGAAATCCGGACGGATGGAAACCCTATTTTCCATCTGTCTAGCGGATCGAATGGGATCGGATGAGAACAGACAGGCGGTCCATTCTCATCCGATCTCCCCATAGAGAACAGCGGGAATCTGACAGCTCCGTCTCCGCACAGAGCTGTCATCCGCCTGCTCAGCTGGGATCGGCGGAGACAGCTACTATAGTCGCTAGCGATAATAGCAAGAGAATCCAGCAGGCTGGTTGTACCCAAGTTGATCGATCGATCAACTTGGTACATTCAGCCTGCCCATTAACGGTTCGAATCTCTGCTGGTTCCTGCTGAAGATTTGGAACCTGCCAAGATTTGAACCATTATTGGCCTAAAACTAAGGAAAACATTTTGGATTTTCACAAAAATGCTGGATGCACGTGCACGTGAAGCCCTCCAGAAATATCCTGAAGGGCTCAGTGAATACCATTGCTCTGTGTTAAGCCAGGAAGTGACATTTGTCACAGGAGAGTTGACATCTACCTACAAGTATCCTGGGTACATTTATTAAGTCAGCTGGTTAACCTATCCAAAGTCCACCAAAGGTTGAATGGTCTTATACCTAGTACACATGGGCCGAATGTTGGGCAGCAATGGCCGGTTCAATAAATACTGGCTGACATTCAGTCGATCAACATTCTGTTGATGGGACATGACCGTAAAAGATCTGCTGATCTGCTCCAGATCAGTTCTCTCAGCCAATTGCTGAAAGTACTGACTGGAGTGTTCTGGCAGGCGGGCCGCCCTCCTATCAGAACACAATAGTGCAGCAGGGGGGATCGCTGTACTAATGTCGGATTGTTCCTCCGGAGCTGTCAGTTTTTTTTTTGTTCAGCCCTCATGGGTTAAGTGAAAAAAAACAAACCGTGTGTACTAGGCTTTACCCTTTAAACTTGTAGGAACATCAGTTAAGCAAGTTTCAGGGTCCATTCACACTAGCGCGACTTGTCAGGCGACTTGGTCGCCTGACAAGTCGCGGTCGGTCGCTCGCCATTGAATAGTACAGGACCCGTTCTAATAGGAGCGACACAAGTCGCTCCGACTTAGAAAAAGGGTCCTGTACTACTTTGGGGCGACCTGGAGGCGACTTGCATTGACTTCAATTATATGAAGTCCCTGCAAGTCGCGCACTTCACAGGTCGCCCCAGCAAGTCGTGTTGCGCCAGTCTGAATGGGCGCTCACAATTGTTAACTGTTTTCTCTTGAAATAAACAATACCAGGAGCATATACCTGCGCTGCTATTTGCCCCCCTCACCTCTGCATCTCCATAAACATACTACGTTGATAGAGTTGACATTGTTCCTTTATGTAGGGCAAGAAGACAATGCCTGAACATCCCAACTAGGTCTAATAATTCTACGTTGATAGCATAACAGGTACTATGAATGATTATGTATTAGCTACGCTTGAAAATCTGTATGTGATGGATACCGTGAAACAATAATCATGGGGAGAACTGAATGGCTATGGTTTCAGGCTAGCCGTCCCAAAGATTTTAATGAGAATACATAGTATTTAAACTTTATGTTATTATCAAACAAAAGATGTGCCTTTGTGCGACTGACCTATACACTGTAATACACAGGCACGTCTAATCATTTGATGCTTAATTACACAAAGAATCTTTAAAGAAATGTTGAAAGGTTCATTATACTGGCTACAAAGTCTGTACATCTACAGTCTGCAGCATTAGAAGGAATTTTCAGATTTAGGGATTGTGCACATGAACACTATAAGAGAGTCTTCATAGCGAGTGCCCTCTGGCCTGCAGTGTATGAGAAGTGTATTAAGCTGCGTGGCACAGTTAACTCTTGTGTGTCTAGCTGGTTGAGTATTTGGCAATGCACCAAAATTAGAATAGACTGCATAATTTACTCAAGCTGACTCTGCACTCCCTGTTAAGAACATGTGCAAGAGATCTTAATCATATTGGTTGCCCATCGCATGATTATATATATGTACACGCTTGCAGTGGTCTCTTTTAAAAAGAATTTATGTTGCTGTCCTTATACCAGCTGCTGGTAATGAAACAGGTAAAGTCTGTATTGCAATGTGAATACAGGTTAGTTGCCAATTGACAAGGTGGCTCCGATTTATAGGAAGTGAGGACACATTTTTGCATGTCTGTGTCCTGTGTTTACAGTCAGTCTGATAACTGGAGACTGTTCATAGACTGTCCTTTTATATTATAATTTGATGTGTGCAAGAATTCTTGTTTGTGTTTACTGTTGACCTGTATTGTCACATATGTAGGCATTTTTACAATGCAGAGGTGTGTGTGCTGATTTTTTCTTATTTTACGTGAATTACTTCACACTTCTCAAGAGTTCCTGAAATGGCATTCCACATAGCTTTTTGTTTTTGTAACACTTTTGCTTCTACCTCATTTTTTGTTTAAAGCATTCTGGCGAATATTTATGTAAATATTTGGCTAGCCATACATAGCTTAATACCTCCTAGATGCAACTGATCTGAGCATCTTTGCAACAGTTGGGCCCTAAGTGCCGGGTCACACTTGTGCGATGCGGGAAGGCTGCGAATTCGCAGCCTGTTCCCGCATCGCAAACGCACATCTGGCAGTTCACACTGCCATATGGGATATGCAGGGGGTGTCAATGAAATGTTAATGACACCCCCAGTTTGGTCGCATATCGCAGTGCGATCTGACAGTTCGCACAGCATCGGATCGCACAAGTGTGAACCACTGTGCGATCCGATCCTGATGCGGCTGGAAAAAAGG
This sequence comes from Pelophylax lessonae, assembly GCF_965119305.1. NCBI lineage: Eukaryota > Metazoa > Chordata > Amphibia > Anura > Ranidae > Pelophylax > Pelophylax lessonae. The sequence continues at coordinate 690,297,247 of NC_138768.1, forward strand.
GTAATTTGCGAGTTTGGTGCGGATACAGTGCGAATTCAGCCATACAAAGTGTATGGCTGAATTCGCACCGCACATCCAATCGCATGTAATGAAGGAGCAGTGCGCTCCGATATTACATGCGATCGCCGCACTCGCAAGAGTGTGAACCGGCCCTTATAGGAATGAACTGCTGAACTCTGTTGGAAGTCCTTGTTGTTGGGTGCAAGCCTACTTTGGGGTGATGAAAAAGAGCAGAGTGTGTATCTTTGCTTTAGTCTAGCTGGGGATTGGTTGATCCACCACATTTCAACTGCCATGTCCTTTATTTATTCATTTTATTACAGGTACTTATATAGCGCCATCAATTTATGCAGTTTCACATATATAGTATATTGCACATTCACATCAGTCGCTGCCCTCAAGGAGCCTACAATTTAAGCCCCATAAACACAGGCCGAATGTCGGGCGGCATCAGCCGGTTCAATAGAAATGGGCAGACAATCGCTCTGTGTGCAGCCAGTCTGACTGTGCATTCGGCCAGCTTCTGTCAAGGGGGCATGAGCAAAAAAGGTCTGTCGACTGGCTCCCGATCAGCGTTCTCAGCCAATAGTTGAAAACGCTGGATGGAATGTTCAGGTGGGGGGGCATCGTCCTATCAGAACACAATAGAACAGCGGGGGAGATTGCTGTACTAACATCAGCTCTGACCTGAGCTGTCAGGTTTTTTCGTTCAGCTCGCTGGGTTGACGGAAAACAAAACTAGCAGTGTGTACTAGGCTTAACTCACATTCATAAAATACACATACTAGTGCCAATTTAGAGTCCAAAAAATGTTTTATTAAGATATTAAGGCAATACAAACAGATGTACTAGACAATACAAACAGATATACTAGAAAAAACGACAAAAAACAAGAAAACATGAAAAAGAGCCACAGGGTGAAGTGCAGGCCCAGCCAATGGCTATCGCCCATAGCCAGCCCACACAGTCACCATAGATCCTGTTAAACAATATAAGCATGAGTCATAGGATTGTAGAACTCATCTCAAGAGAGGGGGAAACTTGCATACTAGTGCCAATTTAGACAGAAGCCAATAAACCTTCCAGCATGTCTTTGGAGTGTTGGAGGAGATCGGAGTACCCTGAGGAAACCCAAAGAGGCACAGGGTGAACAAGCTAACTCCTAGCAGAATCATGGTTGGGATTAAAACAGATGATCCGACTGCTGCTAGGCAGAAGTGCTAACCACTTAGCCATTGTGCTGCCCACTTCACAAAAGTTTATGAATGTGCTATGCCATGGGTTCTCTATATTGTAGAGTAAACTACATACACAATTGTGAAATTCAGCTGGCTCCGAAAAGTGATACATTTTGAGTGGTGATGAACACACTAAAATACCTATTTTGGTTTAATTCATCCTCCAAAGCAAATTTGGCTCTTATAGGTGCCTGCAACAGTCAATATAAATGTACCCTTGTAATGGGGCTCCCCCTCACTGTTGGAGGAAAAGAAAAAGCATTTATACATACCTTATTTTTTCATTCTAGCTGGTGTCCTTCCAATGGGTTCCTCAGAGATGTTTCCCTTTGATGCTCTGTTGATAGCAGGTACTGTAACGTCATCATGTGTAATATAGGACTGCCTTCCCCGCATTGTAAGGCTAGCCACATATTATACAATTTTCTTATTCAATTTCCTTTAGATTTACCTTCAAGCATGTAGTGCAAGGGCCTGTCTGAGTGCATACTAATTGAAAGTGTTTAGGTTTGACCTCATATTATATGGCTTTGGTAAAACTAATGGAAAATCGTACAGAAAATTGTATAATGTATGGTCAGCCTAAGTGAGGACACCAAGGCTCACCCACAACCCAGAGGATTGCAAAGAGGGGCAGAGTGCTGGCCACTGGGGGACGAGGAATAAGGTAAGTATAACTTATTTTTCTGTTATGCCTAGACAATAAAAGTAATACTGGAGGTGCGCCACTGCAAGTGTAACTTTTTATTTTACATGGAGTTTAATTTAAAGTAATTAGCCATTAGCTACATGTAAAACTTAAAAAAAATGACATTTGTTTTTGTAAAAGATCAATCCTTTATGATGTATGTTGGCGCAACTACTTGTACTCTCCATTGAAAGACTGAATGACAGGGTGATGATGCACAATTGAGAGATAGGAACAGATCGTTCTCACCTTCATGGGAGTATCACATGTTGTTATAATGAAAGTTGCAGGTTTAAAAATGTTGAAAATTACTTCTGAAATTACATTAGCACATTAAAGCCTCTATTTTAGTAATTTGGGGATTATATATATTTAAATTGTGTGTGCATCAGTTTATTGAAGTATTTAAAAGGAACATCTTCTGGTATTTCTTAGGTTTACAGCTTAGATTATCAACAGTGGGGCAGCTCATCTTTCTAGAAATGCCATGTGTTTCTGTCCGCAGTACAAATGTTCAGTGTGAAAATGGCTCCAAGATAAATATCATGAAATTTTAACGCTGCCAGGTATTCCTGTGTATGTTATTGTAAGGAAGACATGATGTGAATTATTGGCTCTCCACTTATCTAATATCATCTCTGCTATTAAAGAGCAGAATGCACATTGCCAACCTTTTGTTATCTAGTTTCCCGACAGCAGTACAGTATTATACATTGCCAAACTTGCTTACATTTTTTTTTTTAAGTATTCACCATTGACTTGGTTATCTCTTCCTGGTAGGCTGCATCCTGCCTCTTAGCTGAAAATGTCACATACTCATTCTCATTCATGTTTCCTTCAAAGGGATTTTCTTAAGTTACATAAATTGTGGAGTACAAGTCATTAAATGTGCTTTCTAGTGTTACACAGAGATATGGATATCAAAAAAATGCTGACTGCATGTAAATACAGTATTTAAACCTATGCAATTTTTCAAGCAAAAAATTAACCTTAGAGCCCATGTTTATGAACAAAAAGTTAAATATTTCAGTCTCCAGTATCTTTAAAAAAAAAGCTCCAGATCCTCATCCCAACTCCAGTGCTGACATCATAATGTGGTGCAGTTCTCATGCATCATTTAGGATCCGCTCACCATTATAATTGCAGGGGTTCTCCAGTGAGAAGAGAAGAGGGACTCCTGAGTTTTGCTTATAGAAAATCAAAATAGGTATCAAAATGATTATTAGTGTATGTTGTATATTTATTGGCACCAAATCATATTACCTTTCCAAATATACTTCAAACAAATGTGACTGGACCTATTTAGTAAGGCCATGTAAATAGCAATGCTAATTTGTAAAATTCAGTAAGCTATACCAGTGGTCCTCAACTCCGGTCCTCAGGGCCGACTAACAGGCCAGATTTTAAGTATTACCTTGGGGAGATGCAGACTAGAGTACTGCAATCACTGAGCAGCAAATTATATCACCTGGGATGTATTTCAGTTATCTTGCAAACCTGGCCTGCTAGTGGGCCCTGTAGGCCAGGGTTGAGGACCACTGAGCTATACCATGCACATCTCCAATAGCATCCATATCCAATCCAGGATTTTATTAGAATGCAGTCATCTAAAAAGAAAGATTTTTGTTCAAGCCATGAGCACATCTTAGACAAAAAATTCCCTAACTGGGTGACTTCTGTGAGGAGTAAAGAGGAGAACAAGATGAGAACAATAAAAAGAAATACCGGTACATATTATTGCTTCTTTCATTCTGTCAGTGGTCACTCTTAGTTTGTATAACTAATTGTAAGGCATTACTGGTAAAAAACAAAGGCAGAACTTCAATAAAGACCTCACTACCATTACTGGGAAGAGAGGATCAGTAGGACAGGAAGTAGTGGGAAATCTCTCCAGTAAGGAGAGAAACAGCAACAAAAACACAAATTTAATAATGTGAGGAAAGATTCCAAGGACAGTGTCATTTTTATTGCCAACTATGCCTTCCTATTCCAATGACTTCTAGCCTTCTCAATTCTTGACCTGGTGTCACAGGGATAAAAAGATGCAATTTGTCCGATGGAGTCACAAACCTCAATAAAAACCTGCAAGACATTCTAAAGCTTGGTACATATTATCAGTTCTTTTTTCGTTTAACTCAGCGGGCTAAACGAAAAGAAACTGAAAGAAACTGAAAGATTCATTCAGAGCCTCTGTACTAATGATCCGACGTTAGTGCAACAATCTCTCCTGCTGTTCTTTTGTGTTCTGACAGGGGGGACGGCCCCCCGCCAGAACACTCCGGTCTGCTGGTTTTCCAGCATGCTCTTTTGACAGAAGCTGGCCAAACTGCCAGCTTCTGTCAGACCAGCTGCCATACTCACAGGCCGAATGTTGGGCATTTTTTTTAGAACCGGTCGATGTTGCTCGACATTCGGCCCATGTGTACTAGGTTTAACCATTCTGTACTGCATCCAAACATATAAAGGGGCTTTAATGACAATCTATGCCAGAGTTTCCTAACCAGGGTTCCATGGAACTCTAGGGTTTCTTCAGAGGTTGCTAGAGGTTCCTGGAGCAATGAACAATTTCATCCTCTTAGATAAGTAACTGCTAACACCAATGCTTTTTTTAGTTAACTGTAAAGAGGTCACGCTTCTCAGTGACCACAAGTGAAAGGAGCACTGTTCCCAGTGACCATCACACTAATGTATTATGTATATTTTAAATATTAGCAGAGGATCCCTGAAACCGGAAAGTTATTTCAAGGGTTCCTCCATGGTTAAAAGGTTGAGAAAGGCTGATCTATGCATTTCAGGGGTTTCCCTGCCTAACGATAATCATACTGCATCCTCAGATCACCGTTTATTGGAAGCCTGTACATACTCTGCATATGCTTCTAATGTGTGTCACCATAAACAGTGTACTGACGTTGTAGTTGGAGTGTATTCTCTCAACATAGATCCTTCTTGACAGCATATTACAGAAAGTTTCACTTACTATTGCTGTACATATAATAGAGACTCAAAAGTAGCATATTTAGCAATATTTTTTTTTAAATCGCTCATGATCTTGTTCCATGTAGAAAATACTCACATCATAATCAGCCAGAAACTTACATTCGTGACTAAAGCATTTTTTGCTCCACAGCTTACACAAGAAGCTCATGCTCATCTACCACATTCCAAGGGACAATAAGCACTCATTATTTTCCAATGTATGGGTGGGAATGAATCAACAAGTCCATTAAAGCAGTGTTTAGCAAGTGTAAATGTGATCCAGCTTAGCAATAATATCATGCACTACTTCCAGACCATGAATTCAACTGAAAATTCACTAATTGGTAGCTGCTCTATAGTGGCTTGGACTGTGCCAGCTAGCACAGCAAGTAATCATCTGTGTTCTATTTATTTTCATGTTTGACTTTTATGTATTTTCTAAGGTCACAGTTTTTTTGTTGTTTGGCATTTGTTCTTTTTATATTTGATATTTCACAGAAAAATATACTTAACTTGTTTCTGGTAATTTAGCACTTTCCAGCTGGTGGAATGAGCTGTCTAAAAGCAGAGGCTTGAAAAGGAAAATGTAATTCTGAATCAAGTGTTTATCAAATGGGGTGCAGGAGTAAAAATGAAAAAGCAATCAAACTATGATGTAGAAATGTACATAATGAACATATGAGCTTCGCTTGTTCAACTTGTTTGTTCCGTGAGAAGACAGATGAGGGATAGGAAATGACTTCTTATGGACCCAAATGTTACCCAATAAAAGTATCATAAGAATATCCTATTTGTATATGCCTACATGGAAAGTCTGTTTCTTAAAGGCCCACTAAGGCCAACATAGGTGTGAAGATATTGTGAATGTTTAACAAATATTCTTTATGGAAATAACTATATATGATCAAACAAGAGGAGCGCATTTTTGAAACCACCCTTATTGAATATTGGGTAGTTAGGTGGAAATGTCCAGTTTCACCAACTGACTTTCATTCCAATCTACTGACCTGAAATTCTCAGTTAAATGAATTCATTAACTAATTTAATCATTGAATAAAGGGTTGGAAACTTTGGGGCAGCGTAGACCTTCTATTTGAGTGGTTTAATGGAAGCCTGAAGGAAACATTGAGGCTGCCAAAGCTTACCTCTCTAGTTGCTTGGCTGTAGAACTTTCAGTACTGTTAAATTATTGACCTAAAATATGCAGATAGATATGCAGTCTGATCGACTTTGCAATCTAAAATTTTATAGTCTTGCCTTCAGTTTACTATTGCAGCAGTTGTGCAGGGTTTCTAAATATGACTTCAAAATCTAATAGGCAACAGTTGTAGGCTCAGTGCTTCCAGTAAACAGCTCTCAGGATCATGGATCACAATTTAGCAAGTTCCGCAGGGACAGGCTGAATTTCGATCCATGTGTGGGCAGGCTGGTTGGGCAGAAGTCGATCTACCGATCAACGTCTGTTACAACCAGTCTGTCGGGTTTTTCCTGAATGATCAGTGCAGCTGGATAAACCTGGCAGCACTGATCAGTGTATTCTGATGGCTGAGAGCTTTGGCTGCTTTACAGCTACACCAGCATAGAGCAGTGTAGAGAAAGCAGCATTTTTTCTAAGAGAAAATAGATATTTTAAAGCATTTCCAAGCACAAATTATTCACAGATAAAAAATGTGTAAGACTCCAATTAGGCTTTCAGAAAGGTAGATAATCATTTAATATTTAATATTATTGATAAATGTAATTATGCTGACTCATTGTAGCTGTTTTGCACAAGCTTTGTCTAACATCCAAGTATGCTTGGAGAATTGACATGGTCCCAGCCATGAGTCTGTAGTTGTCCTATCTCAATATGTGCCAAAAATTACTACAGATCAGGCTGTTCAGGTGCTAAAATATTAACTCATGAAATAACATCAGATGACAGATAATGTTAATCATAGCTAAGTGCCTGAGTGCCTTGCAATTAAACACCAAGTGGGACTTGACATTTAAAATCCAGACAAATGCTACTCACTGAGCTGTCTCCATTCAATTAGCGCTGTTTGTAATTGATTTTTCTTGCACTGTAATATGAAGCAGATGATCTTTGAATAGATTAATACTATTGCTAACTGCTGCTAATTTGTCATTAATGGATGCTTTATTTTACATATAGAATTGAAAGGGGCTTTCCTTATCTGTAGCTGTTGAATGATTATCTTAATATGTTTGCTGACTGTTAAATAGATAAAATGACTGAGTAATCTTCTTAGACAAAAACAATGGACTTACACTAGTCATTGTGATACCCAGGTTTACAAACTGCTAGTAAAGCAATTGGAATCTTTGAAGACAAAAGCAGAGTACATGTGATATCATATGGCCAAAATTATAGGATGGGGCTCATGTTATACTTCACATGTGACTTGGGCACAGTCCATAAAAATGGAATCTAGGGATAAAAGAAGTCTGACCTATGCTGCAGATCAGCCCAGAAACATGATGCTTCAAAGACATATTTTGACATTGTTGCTCCCATGAAAACATGCCAGTCAAGGCTATTCGGCTTATTAAAATGGACTTCACTAAGTTTGTACAAATGCAGTAAAGCTTATGTGGTGGGGCTATGCAACCTGAGTTTCTGCAGCTGTTGTAGAAAAGCAGATAAAGCTGCTAGATGGCAGGAACAGCTGGAAAGCCACAGGTTACCTAAGCCTGATCACAGCTTGCATCTCAGAACGGATGGTTGCAGAGTTCTAGAAGTTCAGTTCACAATGTTTTGTATGCATTGACCAGCAGTCACAGTTAGTTTTAAGGTTATTAGGTAAATATCGAATTACTTAATTCCAGAGGATTATGCTTGTGATGTCTATGCTGAAAGTAATGATATAATATTTTATCCATACCAAATTTGTTTGATGACAGACTGGTCATGCATGGCTAATTTGGACCACTAGGAACTTTGCATTCTTGATTCAGGATACCAAAATTTACATAACTGCCATAGAGCACTTTATTCTGCTTCTCAAGCTTATGACATGATGAGACCTGATCTCATTTTACTTAGAAAAGGTAGAAAAGGTGATTTGTTTTTGTCTAATATACAGTATGAGCCATAAAAGGACCATGCCCTTTATGTGGTGACTATATTAAGTTTACTGGAACTAGTTAGAATATATGAAACCAGACCAATTCAAGTTCATGTTCCAAAAAATGTTGGAGCATGAGCTCGTTGCCCAATCTAAAATAAATCACAAAGGTTGTGTGATGATCATCAGATATCTGTAGCTAGATTTAGTTTGTAGCAAACTGAATATGTCAAAACAATGCAATTCTCATTTTCATCCATGTAAAATACAAAATTGAAAGTGAAATCCTGAGATTTATCCAGACGACATAGCCTTTCTGCTCAGTAGTTTTCCATCCACACATTGATGTAGAGCACCTGCTCACCCAACTCCTGTTTGTTGGAAATCTAATTGATCTTGGAACGCACCTGCTTGTGATGCTGGAAAATCTTCCCTGTTTCCTTTCACACACAATAACTCGAAAAAAGGTTATATAAAGATATTTATTACAACCATCAGTCAGACCTCAAACTTCCATTGAATGTGATTGCTGGTGCAGGATGCAAAGACATAAGTTGTACATGAAAAGATTTAATGCAGGTCATCCTCGCTGCCCTTCTATTGACACTGGAAGGTGGTCTGTGTACTGTTGTGGCAATTCATAGCAAAACTGAGGTTCAAGTAAAGCGAGCAAAGTTTGTCATCTTAGCACAGCGGTAGTGTGCTGGAATGCATTAGTAATAGTTCACAAGTTGCCTGGGATTGCTCAAGCTTTCCATCAAAGTGGGCTGCTTGAGTGAAGATTGGGCTTTTGGGGGTAACCAGAGGAAATCATAGTAGCCAAGCTGCCACACCTGTCCTTCCCTAAGAGTAATATGAGCAATTACACCCTGACAAAGCATTTGCTCGACTGCCCAGACACAGTTTTATTCACATTCCCTGACCACTCCTACAAATTTTATTCCTCAAAGACTTGATTGGTCTGTTTACTGAGCATCTCTCCTGTGAGAAACGCAGCACTGCCCACTCCCTCCTTCTCTCTGGGCAGCAGTAACAGCCTGCCTTGTGGCTGGTTTTGTTTGATTGAAACTCCCAACAAGCAAAGTAGCTTTAACTACTAGTCATTGTAAATAAGGTTCTAAGCAGTCTGTGGAAGGCAAGAAAAGATGCTAAGAGAAGTCGAAAGCTCTTTTATAGTTACCTAAAAAAATGTTTAAACTTTTTTTTTTTACCATAATAAATTAACAAAATGTTAGTAACCCATGCAAATGGCCAACAGCCCTTGATGCAGTGTTGTATAGCATCATGGCATAAATTTAGCAGTGATAGGTTTAACTTTACATTACTTCGATTACAATACAAAATCAGTTTTCTGCCATCTCCCGCTGTCCAGATTGTATAATGCCATGCACTTTCTTTCCTGACAAAGAAAGCGAATATAGATTTGCTTACTAAAAGGTTATTGTTCAAGTAAAAACAATGCCAGAATCTGTTCATGTAGCTCCCATCTTTTTTTTTTTTTTCTTTTCTTTCTATAAATGTATTGACTATGAAATGCGGCAATCTGCCAAGAGCTATACTTTTCTGCAAGATAAGCAATTACAACAACAGAGATTAGAATGCCTCGTAAAAGAAATTAATTAGGAAGGTTTTACTTTTTTTAAATTAAAATAAAGCCTATGACAGGACTAGTTTTACTCCTGCTACTAAAATATGTATGGCATGGATAATAGATATTTTTTCAGCATACCACTTTTGGTTGCCAATACCACCATTGTTGAAATTTTCTTCCTAGAGCTGCAGTCCAGGTTTAGAAAAATTTGTAGCAGTGTCAAAATAGTGACACTGGTCCCATTACACGGTAGCTTTCAAATGCAAAAAAAATCCCTGATATTCTCTCAGATTGATTATGGCATTAACTTTTTTTGGCAATAATTTTAGCACTTTTTACATTTTGCTCACAGTAATGGGGCACAGTTATGCACGCTGATGCATTGCAATGGCATTCATTTTGCATGGCACCACAATGCACCTGTTTTGCATCGCTCAGCAATACATTTCTGTGCGTTTTGGTTTAACTATGTTGGGGAAAAAGGTGCAGGTACATTTTTTTTCTGTTGCATTGACAGCCCATTTAAATAATTGAGCTTCCTTAATGAAATACAAGTTAACGTGCCACATAATGTAACACATTAAAATGGACAGGTCAGGTGTAAAGGGGCCTGAAAGTGAAGAATAAAAACGTAATATATTGCAGTTTAACAGCCGTAACTTGTTGTATCTTCATTAGCTTTCTTCTTTGAGGTTTTTTATTCCTTTCTTTTCACCTGGTGATCCTTCCAGTAATACACTTTCTGTTTTAGGTTGACAGTGCTCACTCTTTGCAGGAGCAGCGATGACATTGGAGAGTGCACAGGACAATCCATGTTCTCTCCACAGTTACCCAGAAAGATTGCCCTGTATGTCTGTATGTATTGCCTGTATGTTCACCCTGGACGAACACACATATAGAGAGAAAAGACAAAAGAAAAAGGGCCGCACTGACCTAGTGCATCACCACTAAAACCATTTATTAAATATTCTACTTGAGCGCAGGAGATTTGCTTTACGAACACACATATATGCTTAAGTTTTAAAAAAAAAAAAAGGGGGAGCACTGAGCCCCTGGCCTTTCTCGAACCAGAGACATTCTTCTGACTGTTTCATCCTCAGGATGTTCTTCACAAGACTCATGTCTAAGGTTTTGGGAATTGTTTCAAGCATACAATGTACTGTATGGTTGTTCAGGCTATCTGTATTGTCTGCGAGTACCTAAAGTCCTGAGGGACTGTAGCTAATCGGCAACAACTAAATGTGAGTAAAGATATCTCAACAGCAAAAGCCATGAAAAGATAGATATTGGCAAAAAGATAAAGATAACTCCACAAGAAATGACCTTGTTCACAGATCATATCTGTAGAAATTAGAAAACAAAAATTGTGCTTTTAGCATAGAGATTATAATTTAATAAACTAGACTGATATATTTCAAATGAGAAAGTGCTATGCAAGTACATTTTCTAAAAAAGTTCTATTTTACACAAGCCTTTTATCTGAATATGTAAAGAAAATAATTTACAAATAAGTCATAAGGTTGCAGGTTGGCTTAGACAGATCTGCGTTTTTGTTCATGCAAAAAAGATCTGTGTTAACCACTTCTGGACCGGAAAGTGGTTCAGGGCATTTTCTTGCGATACGGCACTGCGTTACTTTAACTGACAATTGTGTAGTCGTATGACGCTGTACCTAAATAACATTGATGTCATTTTTTTCCCCACAAACAGAGTTTTCTTTTGGTGGTGTTTGATCACTTCTATGGTTTTTATTTTTTGTGCTATAAAAAAATACCAATAAATGTATATTGATTGGTTTGCACAAAGGTATCATGTGTACAAACTAGGGGAAAGATTTATGGCAATCTGTTTTTGTTTATTTTTTTACTAATAATGGCGACGATCAGCGATTTTTAGCGGGACTGCGACATTGCGGCAGACACCTGACACTTTTGGGGGGACCAGTGACATTACTACAGTAATCAGTGCTAAAAATATGCACAGTTACTGTATTAATGACACTGGCAGGGAATGGGTTAACACCAATGGAGATCAAAGGGTTAAGTGTGTCCCTAGGGGATGCTTTCTAACTGTGTGGGGGTGGACTCACTGGATGAACATAGAGATCTGTGTTCCTAAATAGCAGGAACACAAGATCACTGTGTTTATCTCTGACAGAACGGCGGTCTGCCTTGTTTATATCGACAGACCATGGTTATGTCTCTCTGAGGAACAATCACATCTGCCGGACCTGCTGATTGGCTCCCCCTCTGGCCAATCAGCGCACGCGCCCCCATTGGCTATTGCATGATTTGCCGCAGTATAGTGGTTAAAGGAGCTGCAAAATTATTTAATTTATGCAACAATTTTACCAAATCTCAGCAACTTAAAAAAAACTCTCAATACCTCTTACTAAATACCTTGGACTGTCGACTTTTTAAAAAGGTGTAATTTGGGGGATATTTGTACTGTCCTGGCATTTTCAGGCCTCAGGACTGATTGATTTTTAGATACGTATATATACCATAGTTTGTTGACTCTATACCTTTCCTACAGACGTAATAATAAACACTAATTTGGATTATTTTTACAAAAGAAATGTAGCAGAATACATTACGACTTAAATGTATGAAGAAAAATTATTTATTTCCAAAATGTTATAACAGGAATGAAGAAAAATGCATTTTTCTTTTTAAATTTTCTGTCTTTTTAAATTTATTTTGCAAAAAAAAAAAAAAAAACACCCAGTGCTGAGTAAATACCACCAAAAGGAATTACTTTTTGTGTGAAAAAATAATAAAAGCTTCTTATGGGTGCAGTGTTGAATGATTGCACAATTGCCATTCAAAGTGCGACAGTGCTGAAAGCTGAAAATTGACCTGGGCAGGAAGATTGGTGAAAGTGCCCTATATATATACTATATATATATACTGTATATATATATATATATATATATATAGATAGATAGATAGATAGATAGATAGATAGATAGATAGATAGATAGATAGATAGATAGATAGATAGATAGATAGATAGATAGATAGATAGATAGATAGATAGATAGATAGATAGATAGATACATAGATACATAGATACATAGATACATAGATCTATATATACAGTAGATATATATATTTTGTTTATGTTCTTTTGATTTTTGAGAAAAAGGACAGCAGTACAAAAATGTAGTGAAGGTTTTAAAACGCATCGCAATTCCTTGGCTGTACAACACAATACAAAAGGCATATACAGTGCCTTGCGAAAGTATTCGGCCCCCTTGAACTTTGCCACCTTTTGCCACATTTCAGGCTTCAAACATAAAGATATAAAACTGTAATTAGCTGTAGATCTCTGCAGTTCATCTAGAATGATCATGGGCCTCTTGGCTGCATCTCTGATCAGTCTTCTCCTTGTATGAGCTGAAAGTTTAGAGGGACGGCCAGGTCTTCGTAGATTTGCAGTGGTCTGATACTCCTTCCATTTCAATATTATCGCTTGCACAGTGCTCCTTGGGATGTTTAAAGCTTGGGAAATCTTTTTGTATCCAAATTTGGCTTTAAACTTCTCCACAACAGTATCTCGGACCTGCCTGGTGTGTTCCTTGTTCTTCATGATGCTCTCTGTGCTTTAAACGGACCTCTGAGACTATCACAGTGCAGGTGCATTTATACAGAGACTTGATTACACACAGGTGGATTCTATTTATCATCATTAGTCATTTAGGTCAACATTGGATCATTCAGAGATCCTCACTGAACTTCTGGAGAGAGTTTGCTGCACTGAAAGTAAAGGGGCTGAATAATTTTGCACGCCCAATTTTTCAGTTTTATATTTGTTAAAAAAGTTTGAAATATTCAATAAATTTTGTTCCACTTCATAATTGTGTCCCACTTGTTGTCGAAAATTTAAAGGGGGCCGAATACTTTCACAAAGCACTGTAAAACATTTTGAAACATTGGGCCACGATATGACAATATATTGGATAATTGCTAGCCTAGGATAAGTGCAAATAAACAGGATCTACCAATCGAACCTGATATGTTAAATTGGCAACTGAATAAATGAGACAGACAATTAATAAACACAACAATGAAGTTTGTAATGGCCAAGGGGGGGGGGGGGAGGTTACGTGAGACTTGAGACATGAGACATGAAAGGGAATCCCGAATTTTAAGCTTTCCTAGTGAGTTGGCCAGATCAGCACCTACATACCAGTGAGTGTAGCGGAAAGGCTTCATATGAGTGAAAATCTCCTCAATAGAGAAGGAACGATTCATGTAGCGGCGCCACCTGATGATGAAGCGTCTCATGGATTTGAAGTTTTGGTGACAGTGTCCAGCTTTTCCATAAGAAAGTCAATTGTGATGGGGTAGGATTGATTCATGCTTGCATGATAGCTCTACGTGTCACCGGGAGACATCTATGAGGCTATTGGGGAAGGTTTTTAGGATTGGAGGCCAGTGGTGAAGCTATCAGGGTGTCACAGCAGAAGACACAGAGGGGTCTTTAGGTATAGAGATTTGAGAAAGTGCCCTGTATTGAAGTGGTTAAATGTGCTTATTGTTTTCTGTAGAAATACCACAATGTTCTCAAAAACTAGGAAGAAATGGTTTTGATGACGGCTACTACAGGGTCTGAAAAAAATGGCTGCCATATGATCTATGGCTTATTGTACCAAATACATGTTGGGCTATATTAGCACTTCACATTTTCCTGTAAAAAGAAACTCTGGTTACTGGATACAGGTGGTCCCCAGTTTACGAACACGATAAGGACTGTAGGTTTGTTCTTAAGTCAAGTTTGTTTGTAAGTCGAAACAGTGCATTTTTAAGTGTAACTACAGCCTGTGCTGGGATGTGGGATGTTCCGGGTGCTTCTAGGCATGCAGTCGTGTTATCTGGGGTTCTTGTGGCCATGCAGTGCATGCAGTACTGCAGTGTGGGATGTGTCCGGTGCTGCAAGATGGCTACTCTGCGGTATCAGAGACCAGTCTGAAGCACAAGCGGCCGGCATTGGCGTCTGTTCGTATGTAGGAGTCGTTCGTAACTTGGATGTTTGTAACTCGGGGACTGCCTGTACTATGCATGCTAAATCACATCATGACAGGTAAATTCAGGCTACATGTATGCTGTGGCATCAGGCCCAGAGTAATGTAAAAACCTGTAGATAGAAACGAAAAACGGTAGCCACGGAGTACACATGATTGTGCTGTTAATTATTACTGGATACTCTTTATATGGAAGAAAATCAAACTCAATAAACACTCAGTCCTCATTCAACTTCCCAGCCCTGACAGCTTTAGTAGCCTACATAAATCCTATTTTTTTTGACAGGCTGCTTCTGTCAAATGTTATAAACTGTAGCAAAGCCTCTCAGCATATTTTGCTATATGGATAGGAATAAGAATATTTAACTTTTGTCATCTGCTCAGCAGATTGAACAGAACGTGTTCTCAATGTTTTAATTGTGGGATATTTTAAGTATGTAGAACACTGGGATGACAGATACTGTATCTTTTTTTTTTTTTTTTTTTCGTATTTAGACTTGTAACTTTTAGCTTCCACATATTGGAAAAAAAAAAACTTTGTAAAACAACTATACCGAAAACCTACCTGTCTTTTTGTTTATCTATCTGTCCATCTATCTGCCTGTCTTTCCGTTGTCATCTGCCTGGTTATGCCGTGTGGGCAAGGTTGTGAGAGTCATAAAACCAGCTAAGAAGAATTACAAATAAATTCACTTATTAGAATTACAAGTTAGTTCACACTTTGGGTTGTGGTCCTTTCAAGGAGCGATGGTTTGCAGGTATTGTTGAGTACTCAGGGGTTCTTACAAATGCAGGATGAGGGATTTCACACAACACTTGAGAGTTTCCATTTACAGGAAACATATACTTAGTATTAGCTGATGGAGGGTTCTGTTGTAAACAGAAGGTCCCATAGCGCTCTGGATACATATCACCTATCAATAATAAAAAAAAAATATTAATTATAATTTTTTTTAATTTCCAATGGAATGATGGAAACCTGGAAGGAGTTTTGTGCAAAAAAAGTGCAGCGCCTCAAACTATACATAAATCATATAAATCAAAACCATAATGAATAACAATATAAGTCCAAAATTTAAAGCTGAAGTCCCAATGAAGTATCCAATATTGTGAAAAAATGAAAAGCCACAACACCAGTGATCCAGTGACCACCGATGAGTGAAATACAAACTCACCAAATCAAGTAGCTTTGGGGCAGAGATTTTGGTGCTGACGTCACGCCGATGCACGATCCTGGGTCTGCAGTGACTTTCTGATGTGAGTTTATTGATTCACTGTCCTTTACTTGTTACATGTTCATTTTAATATTAAAATACTACACTATTGTAATCCTTTCCCGGCTCGGGCAAGCTTTGTTCATATATAGTTGGAGGCTTTTTAAAGGAGGAGTCTATGCAATCCCAATGCTGCAATGTTCCCTGTTTGATCATAATGCTCTTTTGAGTGTTTGTGCCGTGATGGCATTGGCAGCTACTCACTTGGGTGAGCTCCAAAAAACAATAAGGTGTAACCACCCTTCTCCTGCGCTTGGTATCCAGACCCCTCGACCACACACTACGCGGGATTGACAACTGGCTTCTCAGATGGCTCAAGTCTTGCTGCCCTTAACGGACTGGGGTAGTCCACCGGTACTAAAAGCAAAAAAGAACAAAAAAGGGCGCACCGACCTAGCGCATTATCCTCAATATAAGGCTTTATTAAATAGCATAAAAATGGCTACTCACAGACGTAGATGTAAGTAAGGCGTATCAAGCTGAATTGCTCGAGAGTCCGTGTTTAGTCCATATAATTGTCCATGATGAGATGACTGACGCGTTTCGAGGCCTAGCCTCTTCCTCAGAGTCACCATTTCTTTTTTGCTTTTTTGCTTTTACTCACTTGGGTGAGTTTGTATTTCACTCATCGGTGGTGGGAGATCACTGAAGGAATTTTAAGAAGAATTGCCTCATAAGCACTGGTGTTGTAGCTTTTCATTTTGTCACATTATTTGGCACTACATTGGAACTTCAGCTTTATATTTTGGACTTATATTGTTATTCATCACATGTTTTTTGATTTATATGATTCGTGTATAATTTCTGAGATACTGCACTTTTATTTTGCACATATTCAGAAAGTACAGATATACTGCTTTTTGTGTAAGCAGCCTCACTAGGTTTATTTCCAAACAGCGCAGATATCGCCTTGTATATCTTATAAGTGTTTTGCTGAGACGGTATTGCAGGATCCCTCTTAGAATGCTAGATGTCTGGCTATCATTTTGGACCCTTTGCTTAAAACGTTGTGTCACTGGCTTATATCCTGACTTTTCTCTTCCAAACCTGCTGTAGCACTGCCCCATAGGGGACGCTTGGTATAGTTTTCCCTCTACCACTGATTATCCTGCAGCCAGTTGCTTGAGTATTTTCACACAGCCAGGTGCACACTCAACCACTCATTATCCAATGACCAGTCTAGGGGATTTGTTTTTTTTTTCTTTGTAGAACTTGGATAGGAAAAGGAATTAGTGGGATACTGCAACTTTAACTATGCACAGAGGAGGACAACTCTCACTTGGCCTCACTTGATTGAACTGAATAGCTGATCCTCTGCTGAACCATACTGCATTTGTATGGAAGAAAAAGTCCTTTTCTCACTTTGGCAGCAGACTCAATAAAGACTGACTCTTCAGGACACTAACATGTATCCTCTTTAGCTGGCACCCGTCCCCTGATTTCACTAGCAGGAAGGGATGGTCCTTACCGAGCAGGCCCCTATACGTGGATTTGTGCTCGCAGTAGCCAGGAACAGATCCTTCCAGGTATATCCCCCTCTGTCAGCTCTGCAGGACATCTGGATTGTAGCTTCGGTAACTCTGGCCCTCAGGTTGAGGCCACATAGCAGCCTTTAGAAAGGAGGGGCAGCAACCCCCTCCCACCAGGACCTTGCTCTCCAGCCGAAGACCCTGTGTTCTCTTGGGATAAATACAGTCACCCAGCATGCCTTGAGGCACTTTCTTCTGTCAATTGCCAGGGCTGTGTTTACACTCATGCTCCCTGTTAGGCAGAGAGTAGTTAAATTTGCCTGACAGTTCCTCTGGTAAGCAGGGAAACCCAAAAATGACGTACTCTCTAGCACAGGGTTTCTCAACCAGGGTTTTGTGGAACACTAGAGTTCCTCCTGAGGTTGCTAGGGGTTCCTTGAGCAATGGGCAATTTCTACCTCTCGGATAGGTTCCCAATGACACCATTGTTCCTTTTAGCTACCTCTAAGGGGGTAATTCTTTCCAATGGTGACAAGAGTAAGGAGCATTCTTCCCACTGACTGTCACTCTAATGTATCATGAGTTGTAGATTTTTAATTTTTAGCAGGGGTTCCACCCAAGACCAGAAATTTATTTCAAGGGTTCCTCTGTGATGATATGGTTGAGAAAGGCTTCTCTAGCACCTACCTAGCCTACCTAGGGTGCTACTTTATCTATTTGGAAATCTGTGAAGGAGACCATTAGGTCAGCATGAAAATCAGGTATTTTAATGTCAATTGTCACTCTCATATTTCTTTCTTGACAGGTTAACTATAAAAAAAAAACCTAAATTATTTATTTAACCTATACATAAATCTTGCAGAAAGTGAAAAAAGTCAGTGTATGACACACTCCTATAATTTCTTAGTGGTAAAGTTTAGATGAAATTTTCATGATATGTAGTGTCTATGTTGCGCATGTAAATTTCTGTTTTCAGTCTGTGAATTCTTAAAAAAAAATATCTGTACTCAGATCTTGTGTAAGAGCCAGTTCGAAACCAAACCGTAGGCTGAGATTGCATTACTGGGAAACTGATATCATAGGATTGGTTAGGTCCGTACACTGTTTCCAAATGTCTGTACCACTACATTAATTCATCTAGTTTTGGGAGGAGTAGAGATACACAAACCATTAGAACATACTTGTTTTGCAATCCATCTTGAGAAAAGCCTGATGTTCAAACAGACCCTGATAAAAACTCTTAAAAACACTTACCTCAGCAACAAGATGATTTTCTAAGATGGATGTTTGAAAGTTCAGTCAAATAAGTCCAGCAACAAACAGCAACTATCTCCTGTCTCAAAGGAGAGTTTGGTATGAGTGTTTAATAAGACCCAGATTTAAGAGCAAAGGGTGTGAGATGTACTAGGCTCCCTTAAGACTATGCTCATAAGCACAAATAAAAAATATTCTATCTGTAGAATGAGCTTTGCCAAGAAGAAGATTTTTTACAGGTGGCAGTATTTTCAGTTACATACAGTGCCGTGGCAGGAGATGAATTAAAAAATGTTTAAGACATCATCTTTCTATTAGCATAGTCATCACATTATTCTCATAGGAAAATCATGTCAAACTGGCCAATGATAAAGTAAAATGACGTGTGTGAACGTAACACATTGATGAACTCTATATATCTGTTGAAACTTTTAGGGCTGATTTCATTTCCTTTTCATAAATAATTATATACAGCATTCTCCATCTGTATTAGAGATTTAACTTCTCCCCACCTACATATCTTCTAAAAGGAGGCCAGTTGAGGGTTGCATTGGTAATGAAAGACAGTTGTATTAACTGGTTGTCTTCTTTGTGTACAGTTAAAATCACAGCACAAAAGTTAATTTCCATAGCATAACATACTGTATACATGTACTGTTCAAAAAACATTACCGCATGTTCATAACTGCAATAGGTTTCAGCAGAAGCGGAAGCACCTATATGTGCTTAGATTTTTTTTCAGGAATTCTAATAGCCAGGCAGGAAAATAAATAAAATAAACTTTAATAATGAAGAACAAGCTTTACTGACCATATCTGATTCCATTCTTTGACTTTTTAATGCTTAGAGCCGGTTCACACTACTCCGACTTGGGACACTCGTGTGCCCTCAAGTCGCCCCAAGTCTCTTGTCATCACAAATTCAATGTAAATGAATGAGAGCCGACTTAATATGTACTACTGAAGTCGCTCCGACTTCAGAAAAGGTTCCTGTACTACTTCAAGGCGACCTCTATCTGACTTGTGCACATAGACTTCAATGGGAGTCGCCTCTAAGTCGGATCCTTATCTATTTTTGAGCGACTTGTTATCAGACTTTGCAGGAAGAAGAAAAAGATTAGCCAGGCATTCCCCACAAACAAAGTCGCCTATCATTTAAGTCTCTTCAAAGTAGTGCACTAGTCTCTTCCAAGTCTCTAAATAAGTCTCTTTAAAGTCACGCTAAAAAGTCGCTCCTTCATGGGGCGACTTTCTGGTCGCGGTAGTGTGAACCTGCTCTTAAAGTAGTTGTAAATTGTATTTATCATACACACATTTTAGTAAATCCATATATGCTTTTTGTAAATCTATATGTATATTTGTAAACAGACTTGCTAGTTATGTGTTATAAAGCACCTGAAGTGTGAGCCACGTGATTGCTTCTTCATGCCATAGTGATTCATGGACCTGTGGGTGAGCAAGTACAGAGCGAGGGCACACGTCATTGCAGGAAGTGACATAAAGTTGCTAAGCATCCTAGTTTCCAAGGCAACCATACCCAGCAACATTACGTCACTTCCCCATTTCCCCAGTTGAGCCAAGCCGAGCCTTCTTCCCTTGCCATGCTTAGTGTAGTCAGTTTACTACCAGGAAGAAAGAAACTGGCAGGATCAACCATGTAATACGGAAGCACTGCAGGTACAAATAATATAGCGGTATAAAAGAGCTCCTAGGATCCCCTTACCGAAACAATAACATTGTTTTTTATTTCTAGAGTTACAAACACTTTAACTATAGTACCTACTGCTTGCTATAGATTAAAGTGGTTGTAAACCTCAGACATGAAATATGAACAGAGCATATCCCATTATTGTGTGTACTTGTCTCAGTCCAAAGAACTAAGTGTCATTTCTGTCTGCTGCTTCCTTCCTCGGCTTGTCACTTCTGCCAAGTTTTCCTGACACCAAGAGAAAAAAGTTGAGAGGGGAGGAGCTCCAGCTTATTGACAGCCTCAGCTCTGTTCTTATGTGCTGTGTGAAGGGGAGGGGTGTCCCTTTCCTCCATACAGCTTGCAAAGCTCTCCGCACTGAGTTCTGCAGTGTGTAATTTTAGCTATCTGCCCCCTATTTTCTGACAGCTCAGACAAGCTGTATATTTTCTGGGCTTTGAACAGATGTAGTGAAGAGAAGACTGCAGATAAACAAGTACAACTTATGTAAGAGGATTCATTGAATTACTTCAATGGCTATGTGTAAGGTTTTACAACCACTTTAAGCACTAATAGCCTTGAATCACTACAATTGCAACACTAAACTGCTAAAAACTGATATCATTGAATTCTGAAAATACACATCAATTGCTCTTTATCTAATGTAATTATATATTTACCTAATATGTGGATCTCATTTGAGGAGAAGGTGTTCTGATTACACAAGAATTTTCCTTGCAGATAGCAACATCATGGCGGAGAAACATGCATCTAGTGATATCAGTAATATCTGGATATGAAAAAGATAATGTTTTTTATAATACCCAAATGCAATTAGTTACATTAACTTTACATTTTTATTATGTCTGGCTGAAAAATTAGATTTTTTTATGTGACTAGAACAGTATCTGCCTACAATATTATAGTTTGTTGTAACTCAAAGATATGGAATAATTTTCATTCATTGCCTGTGTTGGCAGGGTCAGGAAGTAACAGCAGATATCACCAACTCATGGAGGGTTGGAGGCTATTTAGCTCATGGCCTCTTAAAGAAGATAAACATCTTCTAGAATATCTCCTTGTCTCATAAACACCCAAAGAAGCAGAAACCTGTAAATCGGGAAAATATATTTGCTATTTTAGGTCTTTTCCAGACATAAATGGTGCCTTGTATGTTTAAGCTCCTTAATGTAATAATGTACTTTAGAAAAGAAACTGAAGCTAGTGGGCTCTGTGAAAAGAGCAACAGAGCAACTTCTAATAGCAAACCAGAAAGAACAAATCTGTGTAGGAGAATGCTTGTAAACTAAACATTAGTATTCTGTGAGTTTATGTTCTTTTAATTAGGCTAATAAATCAAAGAACAACAATATACTTCTTATACTTTTAAGTTCAGGCACATGGGTGTACTGGGGCATATAATGTAAAATTTGGGCCTGAGAGCCACAGGTGTTTCATACAGCCACCTGTACAAATGAATTACAAAATACAGCCGCGTTCAGTATGCTCGGAGCTCTGTATACCCACCAACAGCCATATCTTGCAAATAAAGTGTTTGTAAAGGCAAAAGTTTTTTTTTTTTTTAACTTTACTGCATTCTATGCATTATATATATTTGCATTATATATATTTTTTACCTTACTGCATTCTATGCAGTAAGGCAAGGGTCTCCAAACTTTATAAACAAAGGGCCAATTTACTGTCCTTTACACTTTTGGGGGCCCGGACTGTGGCCAGTGGGAGAAGAAAATGTCCTGGCATCAGTTAGAGTAAACAAACTCCCATCATTGGTATTTGGGGGAATAATAGTGTCTTATCATTGATATCAACAGTAGAAGTAGTGCCCCATCATCATTGTCAGTAGGAGGAATAGTGCCCCATCATTGGTATCAACGGGAGGAATAGTGCCCCAGTATTGGTATTAATGGGAGGAATAGTGCCCCATTTTTGGTATCAATGAGAGGAATAGTGCCCCATTATTGGTATCAATGGGAGGAATAGTGCCCCATTATTGGTATCAATGGGAGGAATAGTGGCCCATCATTGGTATCAATAGTAGAAGTAATGCCCCATCATCATTGCCAGTGGGAGGAATAGTGCCCCTTCATTGGTATCAATGGGAGGAATAGTCCCCTATCATTGGTGACAGTAGGAGAAATAGTGCCCCATCATTAGTGTCAGTGAGAGGAATAGTGCCCCATCATTGGTATCAATGGGAGGAATAGTACCCCTTCATTGATGTCAGTAAGAGAAATAGTGCCCCATCATTCGTATCAATGGGAGGAATAGTGCCCCATCATTGGTGTCGGTGAGAGGAATAGTGCCCCATCATTGGTGTCAGTGAGAGGAATAGTGCCCCATCATTGGTATCAATGGGAGGAATAGTACTCCATCATCGGTGTCAGAGAGAGAAATAGTGCTCCATCATTGTTATTAATCGGAGGAATAGTGCCCCATCATTGGTGTCAGTGAGAGAAATAGTGCCCCATCATTGGTATCAATTTGGAGGAATAGTACCCTATCATTGGTGTCAGTGAGGGAAATAGTGCTCTATCATTGGTATCAATGGGTGGAATAGTACCCCATCATTGCTGTCAGTGAGAAGACTAATGCCCCATCATTGGTGTCAGTGAGAGGACTAGTGCCCCATTGTTGGTGTCAGGAACTATGCCCCACTGTTGCCCCACTGTTGCTAAAAGTGGATGCAGTGATGTGCACGAGAGCCAAGGCAACAGCAGCCATTGACGATTGAGGTGCCGAAATACATTTGTATTTTAAATTATATGCCCTAATACTCCTGTGCACACAAACCCTAATGGCAAAGCTGTCTAGAGCCAGTCATAGACAGTTCGAATCTCAGCCGGTTCAGCAACTTGGGTACAACGAGACTGCCGGAGTTTACATGTGATTATTGCTAGCAGATATTATAGCCATGACCAGTATTCACTGTGTTCTCATGAGGGAGGCGGCTTCCCTCGTCCCACCAGTGGGAGAACACAATGACTTAATGGGAGTGATTCCCCAATCGACACTGTGTTGCTGGGGGTAGCAAGCGATTTTATTTCCTGCAACACATGGTTGCAGGAAAGAAAATCTCTCCATCTATGGCCAGCTTAGGTCTTCCAAATGTAACCTACTGATCATTTTTTATTTATTTCTAAAGCTGGGTATGGCTGAGCTGATCTCCTAAGGACTTTTTCACACTGCAGTCCTTGCTAACTGTTTGCGTGCTCGGCAGGCAGTTCTGACTCCATTGCAAAGACCAGGTTTTAAAGTATCCACTGAGCCAAATGGGTGGCATTGTTTGCTATTTGTTTGTATTCTAAGTACCACAGGAAAACATGCATATTTTGGCACTGTTTCATATACAGTCAATTGGAGGTGTTAGAAATGAACAAGAAGTTTCCAAGCAGTAATTACCTGACTGATTACATTGTAAAAATGCAGCCTATAGCAGTTTAGAAGATCTGATATTGACAGAAATATTGACTGGTTGTTGTTGAGCAGTCTTCAGACCATGGTGCTATAAATCATCATAGTGATTTTAATTTAACACGGTTGTAGCAAGCCTTAAAAATCAATTGTACTCTGGAAATACGTTGTGCATTTATTACCTCGAAGTAAATACGTTACAGAGTACGTAACCATGTGAGATCCCCAAACAGAAATTGGTACAAATGATTTGCATTAGTACTGTATATACACCATATATTGGTTTCATTCTTCTCTAGGGACTTTAAGGAATGGCGGTAACAGCCATTGCAATACATATTATTATTATTACATTTCTGAAAAGAAGAAATAAAAAGAGAAGAACTAAAAATATGCTCATTAGCCCAACAATACCTAAAATATATGGAGTCCATTCCTATAATATTTTTCTTTTTCTAGAGATAGTTCAGTCTTGAGCAGGCCATACATTATGCGATTTTCTTTGCTTGCACCTTCAGTCAGTGTTGATGGGGGAATCCCTCCCTCAGTGCTATCGTGTTCTGCCACCAGAGAGCACGGGGAGTCTTCTGTGCCAGCAGAACCCAATGGTTAGTGTTGCCGGTTATAGCAGGCTGGTCATACACAATTTGATCCATAGATCGACTAGTGTACAACCAGGGTGTCCATACACAATTCAAAATTTGGCTGGTCCCTACTGACTTGTCTGAATTTTAATCCATGTATCCACAGTAGATAATATGATATAACTCACTGCTCTGATTGGTTGATTGCCATGTACTGAAAGATTTAAGGTAGTTCATTTTTTACCAGGGGATAAACATGCTTAAATATGTTGATTTTTTATATTTGTAGAACAAAATGCCTTGATCTGAACTTCTCCTTTTACAGTATAAGTGAAATTTACCTGTTCAAGTAATTAATGTTGCAGTAAATAAAAATATGCATGCTGGTTTTACATTATTGCATGGTTATTATTATTATTGTTATTATTATTATTACTTGCTTTTGTGGCAATGTTGCAATAATCTCTGATTGCACAAGAGCTTTCAGAAACCATTAGTTGCAGGGTATTTTTGGGTAAAAAAAGTTTGCTTTGATCTTTACTCCAAGAATACTCTATGCAAACAGTAATAGGGAAATTTCTTAAATAGTGGATGTGTATTGGTGTAGAAGGAGGTTCCCAGCCCCTTAGCACCCAGGACCGGTGCCCCAGGGCTTTTATTGAGTGACTATGGTCTCCTTTGTATTAATTGTTGCCATAATTCCTTTTATGGCCCTGACAACCATAGTGCAGTCTTTGATGATGTTTGGCTCTGTTTTTTTTTTTTTTTGCATCCACTCTCATACCTCTACTGAAATATGCATTTTCGTACAAGTCTTTAGGATTGTATATTAGAGAATGAGGCATTTTAACTGAATAATAGGTTTCCTATGTTTAACTTTACTTTACCTAAAGCAGACCTTTGAAGCAGATCCCAAACACATAAATCTCCTGTGCATGCAGCACTGGATGCTAATACCTAAATATCTTTAAAGTAGCAGAAAAGGCTTGTGTTGAAATAACTTCCCACGATCAGTTAAAGAATGCAAGTCCATCCTTATGTGCAAGTTTGCTTGAATCTGTTTGTACCTTTTTTCATTATAATTCATTGCAGTCATGTGACAGCAATGCCTCTCCAGTCCTACAACTAGGGCAGCTGGTGAACATGTCACCTTCCTCCTGTTAGAACATGCTCATGAATGAGGATGCTTGTGCATCCTTATTCATAAGAATACATATGACATCATAGATGTGGCAGGACCGGGAGTGACTAGGGTGGGGCTGGGCGTGATAGGGGCAGTGCAGGGTTGGGCTGAGCAGGATTTTGCTTTGATGCTTACGTCGTCTAGTTTAGACAATTGTTTCTTATCAGATATTCAGCAATAATGTATAATATAAAGTGTATTATATTATTCATACTACTAATCAAGTGTATATTTCGATTTTTCACTGGAATTCCACTTTAAGTCCTATTTTAAATAGTTGTTTTTTACATTTTTGTGACCCAACTTTCTCGTTTGAATTAGCACTGCTGCCTCCTGGGAAGGATACATCACCAGTGTTTTCCCCAGGTAACTCCCGTAGGTAAACTGCAAAATCTGAGTAGAAAAAAAGGCCCTTTTCTAGAGATTTTGGGAAAAAGACAATTTATTCTAATTTTCGACACAAATCTGGTTATGTCCACTTTAATATCTTCAACAGGTTTGTGCCTATTGATTAACAGTTAAATATAGATTTTATGCACCTCATGTTTGGGAACAAAGATCGAAGACAGGAAAGGGAGAAAGAGCATGGAGGAATTTCTGCTGCTGGCTATTTTATTAAGGTTGCTGCAGCACCCGTGTTTGTTTAATTAGCCAAAAAGTGAATGAATCTTTTCGGACTCTGAGAATTTTACACCTAGCTCAGTCAATTTAAAAAATTTTTGTTAAGCTGGGTGATGGGCCACCTGCAGCTCAAAATTTGGTTGATTCAGAATTCCAGCCAAAGTTTAAGCCATGTATGGCTAGCTTTTGTAGAGATAGCTTGCATATGAAATAAATAATTGTGGCTGCCCCCACGTACATAATTTATTAGGAAAAAAAAATATATATACCGTATTTTCCGGCGTATAAGACGACTGGGCGTATAAGACGACCCCCCTATTACATGATCTACCAGTAATACTTATACTTAGGTTACCTTGGAGATATTATACTCGGCCTATAAGAAGACCTCCCATTTTTGGGATATTTTTTTGATGTTCAAAAGTAGTCTTATACGCCAGATAATACAATATATATATATATATATATATATATATATATATATATATATATATATATATATATATATATATATATATATGAAAACATTAATTTGAAATCTTTATTATAGTTCGTTTTCAATATAGTTGTTTTATTACATTAATCTGTCTAATTTCACAAGCATATTAAAAAGAATAAATTCTCTCATGTATCTCTCAATTTAGCTTTTGTACTTACACATCATGGCACGTTTACCTCTTAAGGGCTGGGCAGATTGAAAACATAATTATTGTTTTTAAAGCTAATTTTTTCTGCTGAAACCGAGCTGTGTATAAACATAACTTTGGTATTTAAAGCTATGCCATGCCCTACTGTTTCCCCCGTTCCCAGCAATTTGTTCTACTAAACATGGGGCTATTGTTTAAATCTCTCCTTTGCATCGATCCTATTTCACACATAGGACAGGTAGTGATGTCTTCTGATTGACTCCATTTGTTCTGCATTGGCAGGAATACACTAATACATTTCCTTTACTTACTCCTACACATTGAGACATTTGGCCTTGTTCTGCCAATGAGGTTTTATGGTACTAATTCCTTCATACGAGAAATGAAATCCTGATTTCAACACATGGGTGATTTGTAACAAGTAAACTGTTTTTCTCACATTATTTAAAGATTTTTTGGACTAATTTATTTACACTTCTAAAAGCATTTACCCATGAAAGTACATGTACTACATAGTTGTCCAGTAATTTAAAACAAGTTAGCCTTGTGGATGCATTCACCTTGTAGTGACCATGCCTGTCAAGCATCTGTCTTTGGTGATTAGATGTTGTTGATAGAAGCCATTCAGGCAAAGCCTCAAGAACTGTCCTTGGTAGCCATGCACCTGTCAGCTTGATGTGAGTGAGATCTGGAGCTCTAGATTACGACCAGCTAACAGCATCCTGCATCATCATCAAAAGAACAGTATTATACTTTTATGACTAAAAATGCATTCTGCTTATTTCAGTCATTTTTTTTTGCTGTATTATACATTTTTCTTACATTTTTTGCAATCATTTTATAGGCTGCAAATATATTCCTCTCTTTATAGGTTATCTCTTGCTCTTAGCAAAAAACTATGAATTGATTCATTTATCAGGTGTTTTTAGCTATTACTATTATTATTAGTCAGGCTTTATATAGAAGACAGTCCTTAACAATATAATTAGAAAAAGGCAAAATAAATTAAATGGTTACATGCACATAAACATTAGTCTTTTCACAACTACCTATATAGAAAAGTTCCAACATGTTGCACTTAGCTACACAGAAAATTTGTATTTGATTTTACAGATATTTTAAATAAATGCTTACATTTGACATTTAAACATCATTCTTAATAGTATTATTAATAAGTAAAAGGTATTTTACAAGTTTCATGACAGAAATGGACGCACCGTATTTGTAACCAAAAGGGCATTGGTATTTTATGTGCCTGCTGTAAAAGATGTACATATTTGTTTTCAAACTTTTAATTGCATTTCAAGCATGTGAACATTCTCTGAGAATGCCAAGAATGTATGTCACATATTTACGAATGAGTATGTCTGTACATACAAGAATATGGCAGTATATGGTGATCAGTCTGAAATACTAGAGCCAATGGTTTCTGCTAATTTGTTGGAATGTTGTTTTCATAGATTTGTGAAATATTCATTTTCTGAGTAAAGGAAGAGAGTACACAGTTATTGTTTCTAATCTTTCTTTCTTTTTTTTCTTTTAGCTGTCTTTTGGGGAGACATTGCCTTAGATGAAGAAGACCTAAAAATGTTTCAAATAGACAGAACAATTGACCTCACTCAGCACTCTAATGATAAATTGGGACACACCACAGGTAAAGCTTTATCTTCTTTTGTGCCGATATTAGTGTTTTCATGGTACAGTTCGAGTTGCAATATGTTCTTAAAGTTAGCATTTCATAAGCCTTGATAAAAAAATTAAGAACGTGTGAAAAATGCATAAAATGAAGTAACTATTTGTCAAAGAAATAAGTAAATTAGGATAAGTATAGGTAAGCTGAAACTATATGCAAGCCGTGACTTTTTCTGTAAGTTGTCCTGAAAATTGCCACTTCATTCTGACAAACCTACCTATTGATCAATGTAACAAGCATCAAATATTAAATATCAGTTCTAGAGACAACTAACTGTATCCACATCCATAATTAATCCATAAAAACTTAAAAATAAAGAGAGAAAACAGGGAGAGGCCACATTGACCTTCCTCTTACCCACTAACAGTAGGACTTTGAAGGATGTGGAGTTGTCACAAAATGATGAGCATCATAAACTTGCTTTGACTTTTTTTTTATCAAATCAAGTTTATGATGCTCACAATTTTGTGACAACTCCACATCCTTCAAAGTCCTCCTGTTAGTGGGTAACAGGAGGGTCAATGTGGCCTCTCCCTGTTTTCTCTCTATTTTTATGGTTTTATTGATCAATGAAACAACTCATCATGTTAAAGACCCAACAGCAAGAGAGTACAGGGCAGGGCAAAGTTTAACTGTTGGGATAATCTTTAACTTATATCTCCTAATTTACTGATTGGTTGGACATGCTTTTTGTAAGAGACAGTAACCTCTCCTTAATACATTTTTATATCTGACACAATTGAATGTGGAGAACAGTCCTAAGGATGTGTTAGGAAAACTGCAGATACCCATAGTTCACAATAATTAGATGGTTAATATAGAAATATATTTGGGGTAATATAAAAATGAAAATCTGTGAAATTGATGATGATTTATTGCCTTTTTGCATGGTTAAAGATTCTTTTATTGTGTGTGGAAAAAAGAAATGTTACATATGTTTTAAAAGTCCAGTGGCTGGAGCACTATATAGTCACTAATATTTGTTATTAGTAGAGTTCTTAAACATTTTTAATAAAATATGTGCAACATGGCCACACACTGATAGTTTTTTTTTTATTCAGCAGGCTGAATGGATAAGGTCTGTCAGATTCCTCCTTCCACACTATACAGTGTGGATGGACTGATCTACAGTGCATGCTATTGTATGCTGACCCCCGGTGGATAGTTGAGCCTGTTCAGCCTGTACAAAGCAATGTCATGCAGACAGCAGCTACAGCCATATATTCATGTCTTTGGCTGTAATTGCATCCAGAGTGATTACCTGCAGTTAAAAACAGATGATCCGCTAAGAATGCAAACAGCTTGCATCTAGAATGTGTAAAGGTGTGACCTCACGCATATGGTAAGTAATGTGCGTAAGTAATAAATAATTTATTAAAATTAATAAAATTAATGATAATATGTGTATTAAATAGCTGCTGCTGCAAATTAAAGTGCTAGTGCCTTTAAAGTGATAGAAGAAATTATTGTTACAGCGCTGCTATTAATAGTAAACTAATTGTGCAAATTATCCCAATGTGCAAACTAATGCAATGATATGCTGAAAATGTGCAAAATATACCAATGTGCAAATTATTGCAATCAATATAGCAACAACTCATTCAGTGAAATTATAAATGAATAAATATAAAAATTAATGTCCATAAAGTGTCCATATAGTGCAGAAAAAAAGTGCTTCTGTGCTTCACTTGGAATACCGTAGAGGTGCTCCCCCTGTGGTTGTCTACTTACCGCAAAGTGTTAGTATGCTGGCAGTCTGTATAAATCCTTTAGTGTAGTCACAGCTTCTTTTCACCCACAGCCTTGGGTGTTCACTTTAGTGGGAGAAATCCTTGGAGATGGCCCTTGTTAGATCCCGAGTTCCCTCATAAAGGATAATAAAGAGCCATCCATGGTGAAGTATATATAAACTCGATTTATTAATAAAAGAAATCTACTTACAAAATGAAACAGTAACTGGGCACGGCTCGGTGGGACGCTGCTCCCGCAGCGTGCGCTTCACCGGCCGGAAATTACGTCAAGGTACGCTCAGCCAATCGCTAGATGCGTTTCGCCATCCAATCAGGGTGTCTTCCGTAGCTCATAGACAGATTGAAATCCATCCGGGTAAGCAGCAACCAGCCAAATTTCAATCCATGAGAAGGCTGGTCATACTCAAGTCGATCCATTGGACAACCTCCTGCTGTCAGAATACAATAGATCTGTGAGAGTGATTCCCCCATCAACACTGAATGTGTTGATGGTGGAATCAAGCAATTTTCTTTTCTTCAACCTATGGTTGAAAAAAAGGAAATTGGTTAATGTATGGCCTTCCATTTTTCATTGATTTTCATGTAATGTGATCCTCATCGGAGACTGAGGGCTTTCTAGGGGTATGATTGCCCAATATTAATGTCAATTATGAATTATGTTTTTGGCTGTCTTTAAGGTCAAGTGATAATTAACCCCCTTTTTTTTTTTTAAATGTCTCCAAACCTGAATTCTTGTAAAAGTGTATATATATTTGTTCTACAAGTCAAATTAAATTCTTGTATATAGAATGTGACTAAAAGACAACAGAGAAGCCCTGTCTCTAAAATGTATTATGATCTTGTAATTTGTTAACAGAAATAACACAGCTGAAGTATTATTTTAGCATGAATGTAAAGTAAATACCTGCCAGGCATACTACACATTCGGAAATATGCCAGCTATTTTGTAGTGCTAACAGACTGAGTAATGTGAATTATGTCAGCCATCCCACATTTTCCCCTCTCCATGCTCTGGCTGGGAATTATAGGAATTACAGCTCGAAAAGTGCAATGTCAAAGAGTGATACATAGATTTTCATGCTTCACTCTATCCAACTTGTTTGGAAAACAATTATATTCTCATTCCCAGCATACTGATCATAATTGCTACATATGCTAATTATTTGACATGTTCCTGAAGCATTTGACTGGTTTCCATGACTATATGTCATTGGGAAGAAATGCAGTCTTTTTGTAAATAATTTTGAACTTACGCATGTGCATATCTCTTTTCTAATCTAAAATGTCCCTTTATAAAACAGCTGTTTGAAAATACACATTATCTCATACTTAACAAACCAGCCAAATAATTTGAGTGTTCTAATAATTATTTGAAATACATATATGGTAAACACATTTACTGTATAAGTTGAAAAGGCATTTCACTTTCATACAGATATTGTAAGCCATGTAAGCCCCCTTATCATCTACTGTAATGATGTCCTTTGATTGACACTTAGATAAAACAACTGTGTTTGAAAGAATGCCACAATATGAGGACTATCACTACCTGGTCCCAGGAAACCAAGGGGCTGGGGGAGAAAAACTAAATTTTCTTTCCTGGGTGGACAGATCTCCCATTGTACAGGGGCGAACCCTTATGTTTTAATAAGATCAAATAGAATTGTTCAAAATCTACTATTCATTTTTATCGTAGATTTTTCTTTCAAGGACACGTAGTGCATTCACCTCCCCCAGCAATATACATTTTTATTTAGGCTTGGTTCACACATGCTGCAGCCGCGGTTCACAGCAGGGGGTCCAGTGCGTCCCTGTTCGCCGATTCAGGTCCAAATTTCTAACCTGATTCAGAACCAAAGATACACAAGACCCTTTCCAAATGCAAACGCCGGCCACCCCAGAGCTATGTGAACCGGCACCATTGAGAGCCAGTCACACTCACCTGTCATGTGAATTGGATGCCGGGAAACCCGCAGCCAGTTTGCATATGTGTGAACCTGGCCTTAAACATTTAAACGTTTAGCCATATTAATTAAGTTATTAAATCTAGGATAAAACCAGCTGAGTAGTGAAAATAAAGGTACCTATATAAAATGTGATACAAAGCCCTCTAAACCAGTACTTCCCACATTAAAATTGATCCAGCCACTAAAATCTGTCCTATTCCCAAACTGGGATTGTGCCCTGGTAATTAAGTTTAAACTAACCTAGCATTCAGCTAGCAATACCAGTACCTCTGTATGTGTTTTCTTAGAAATGTTTAATGACTTTTTAATTTTTTATTTTTTTTTTAATATGACCTCTTTACCACTGTAGCAGTTTTGTGTTACATGTAGAATTTATAGGTTTTAGTTTAGATTAGGCTTACTACTACCGTGTTTCCCCGAAAATAAGCCCGGCACCAAAAGACACAGTAGTGCTTACTTTCGGGGTAGGTCTTATCTGTTGTGTGCTGTCTTCTCCCTCCCTGCCTGTCAGGAATCCCCTATGTGAATCTAGTAAAAGTGGTTGTAAAATCCTAGCATCCACTCTAATATTGTGTTATATAATGTCCAGTGTGTTTCTATAATATAATAGTGTGAAATACCTTCGGTACAGCAAATCTTGGTGCTCAGCTCATCTCCCGCTCTGCTCTCCTTCTTTTCTCCCCCGCTGACAGCTGGGGGTCACCGAAGCGCCAGCAGAGGGAGGAGAAAGCCGAGATACATTAATGTGTGCGATACCGACAGCGGCCAGCAGAGGGAGGAGAGAGCTGATATACAGGAATGTGTGCGATACAGACAGCGGCCAGCAGAGGGAGGAGAGAGCTGAGATACAGGAATGTGTGCTTCCGTGACCTGCTCTGAACACTACAGAGGGGAGGGACTGAGATCCCATATTAACAGCTATGAGAGGAGGAGAAGAGTAGAGCAAGGAATCAGCTGAGTGCCGAGCGGCGCTGTACTGAAGGTATTTCTCACTATTAGATTACAGAAACACCCTGGACATCATATAACACAGTAATAAAGTGGATGCTAGGATTTTACAGACACTGAATTAGGGCTTATATTGCAGCCCTCCCTGAAAATAACAGTAGGTCTTAATTTCAGGGTAGGTCTTATTTTCGGGCAAACACAGTATCATTTTTTTATAAAACAAGTGTCATATTAAATGTCAAAGCATCAGTTGGGGATTCTGGTCATCACAGAACCCAAAATTGGAATACCAGAAATATAAATGCAGACACAAATTTTGCTAATTGATTAATTATTGATGGAATCCTGGATCTTTCTGTTAACTTTTTTTTTTTCTCAGCAGCCATGCCTATTGAATTTAACAGTCCAGCATAGAACATCTAGTTTATACCATTATACTCTTAACCTCCCTGGCGGTATGATTCTTTTGGATTTTAGGTGCTGAAAGCGGTACCATTATTTTAGGTGCTGAAAGCATGTAATTCTTGTGAATGAGCAGCCCAAACCAACTGTATACATTTATTATACATATTATATATATATATATATATATATATATATATATGTATGTATACATATATTATGTATACATATATTATATATATATTATATATATATATATATACGTATATATATATATATATATATATATATATATATATATATAATGTATACAGTTGGTTTGGGCTGCTCATTCACAAGAATTACGTGTATATATATATATACGTGTGTATATATATATATATATATATATATATATACATATATATGTGTATATATATATATATATATATATATATATAATATGTGTGTGTGTGTGTATATATATATATAATATATATATATATATATGTATGTATATGTGTATATATATACGTATATATATATATATATACTGTATATATATGTATATATATATATATATATATACATATATTTACATAAAAAGTACAGTAAAACTGCAGGAAAGGGCACTGGGGGGTAATGTAATGTGATTTTATTTTATTTTGAACGATATCAGTGTGTTTGGTGCATTTTACATTCGAATTTGCCGCCGGTTCCACCCCCCGGCGGACGTCACGTCGCCGGAGACGGAAGCCGGGGCTCGCATACGATCGGGAGAGAGCTCCGCCGCCGCACACCGCTGGCAGTCTTCGCTGGATCCCGGAGAAAAGGTAAGTAAAACCTCCTCCAGCATCCAGCGATCTTCTTAGCGCTACCCCGAGTGTGACTCGGGGTTACCGCTTTTGGCACTAAAATCTTACCCCGAGTCACACTCGGGAATACCGCTAGGAAGGTTAATTTACTGCATGGGATAGAAGTGCCAATGTATCATAGCAAAATATTTTTTGCAACTAGAATGTACAAATTGTCCTGCCAGTAACATACTTTCTTTGCTATGGTGACAAGTCTCACCCACTGTAGTATCTATTGAGTAGCAGTGTTTCTACTATAAGACAAGAAGTGTGTTGGGACTAGAGAATGCCTTAGGGTCCTTTCACACGAGCGCTCCGATCAGATCCGCCTGTCAGTTTTTTAAGCGGATCTGATCGGTTCCCCCATGCATCCCTATGGGGCAGCGGATGTCAGCGGAGACATCTCCGCTGACACCCGCTGCCATCTGCATCCGATCCTGTCTGTGAAATCCGGACGGATGGAAACCCTAGGGGGATCAGATCGGATGAGAGTGGACAGGCGGTCCGTTCTCATCCGATTCTCCCAAAGAGATGCATGGGGGCTCTAACACCTCCCTCTCCGCACACAGAGCAGAGAGGGAGCTGTCACCTTCCTGCTCAGTGGGGATCTGTGTTTACGATCCCCTGCTGAGCAGCACGGATCCGCTTACAGAGGCGGACTGTGTGAAAGAGCCTTTACCCTTTTTTTCACCATAATATAAGGAGAAGGTGTTATGTAGTCCTAACACACTTTTTGATAACATTGCTGGAGATAACACTAAGGAGTGCACAGCACTGGATTTCTGGCAGGATCAACTGATTTTTTTGCACCAATCAAACAGATATAACAAAGCACTTTAAAGGGTATATTAAACAG
The DNA here is from genome assembly GCF_965119305.1 of Pelophylax lessonae. Classification (NCBI taxonomy): domain Eukaryota; kingdom Metazoa; phylum Chordata; class Amphibia; order Anura; family Ranidae; genus Pelophylax; species Pelophylax lessonae. Next base: position 690,332,434 of record NC_138768.1, read on the forward strand.
AGCAAATGGAAGCAAATAAGAGATGTTCATTGTCCGTGTTTACATCCAAACTTTACAAGTCTGAACTTAAAAGCATCAACATCGTTCCTGTTCTTGCTACAGGAACAGTGCTGTTTGCATTTTATTTATTATGTATTCATGTGTTTTTGTATCAAACGTTTAAATAAGTTCTGTGCAAAAGCTTACACAGTGCATCCAGAAAGTATTCACAATGCTTCACTTTTTCCACATTTTGTTATGTTACAGCCTTATTCAAAAATGGACTAAATTCATTATTTTCCTTACAATTCTACAAACAATACCACATAATGACAACATGAAAGAAGTTAGTTTAAAATCTTTGCAAATTTTGTAAAAGTAAAAAACGAAAAATATCCAATGTACATAAGTATTCACAGCCTTTGCTCAATACTTTGCTGAAGCACCTTTGGCACCAATTACAGCCTTAAGTCTTTTTGGGCAGTTTCTCCCATTCTTATTTGGAGGACCTTTCAAGCTCCATCCGGTTGGATGGGGAGCGTCAAGGCACAGCCATTGTCACATGTTCAATCGGGTTCAAGTGTGGACTCTGGCTGGGCCTCTCAAGGACATTAACAGAGTTCAGAGTAGCCTCTCCTTTGTTATCTTGGCTGTGTGCTTAGGGTCATTGTCCTGTTGGAAGATGAACCTTCTCCCCAGTCTCAGGTCCAGAGCACTTTTGAGCAGGTTTTTATCAAGGATGTCTCTGTACATTGCTGCATTCATCTTTCCCTCGATCCTGATTAGTCTCCTAGTTCCAGCTACTGAAAAACATCCCCACAGCACAGTCCGCTCTAGGAAGAGTCTCAGTGGTTCCAAACGTCTTCAATTTTACAGGTTATGGAGGCCATTGTGCTTATTGGGACCTTCAATGCTGCAGAAATGTTTCTGTACCCCTCCCTAGATCTGTGCCTCGATACAATCCTGTCTTGGAGGTCTGCAGGCAATTCCTTGGACTTCATGGCTTGGTTTGTGCTCTGACATGCACTGTTAATTGTGGGACCTTATATAGACAGATGTGTGCCTTTCCAAATCATGTTCATTCAACTGAATTTACTACAGGTGGACTCCAATAAAGTTGTAGAAACATCTCAAGGATTATCAGTGGAAACAGGAAGCACCTGAGCTCAATTTTGAGTGTGATGGCAAAGGCTGTTTATTTCTTATCTGCATGTGATTTTTTCCTTTTTTTTATTTTTAATAAATTTGCAAAGATTTCAAACAAACTTCTTTCATGTTGTCATTATGAGGTATAGTTTGTAGAATTTTGAGGAAAATAATGAATTGAATCCATTTTGGAATAAAGCTGTAACATAACAAAATGTGGAAAAAGTGAAGCGCTGTGAATACTTTCCGGATGCGCTGTACTGTAGGTAGATACCCTAGCCTGGAGGTCCACAAGAATTCTCCCCTAAAAAAAAAAAAAACGTGGCCTTGTCAATCTTGGAAGCTTTTTGGCCAACTATAAAAACTGATAACATGTACTGATAGTAAATACGGTAAATGTAAGGCGCTGCACTGTTAAAGTGATATTGTGCATACAATGCTAAATTTATCAATCTGTGTGAAAAAACTAAATAGTACAGGGATAATACATATAAAATCCAGATGAAAATACTGCATTCAAATATACCATGTATAGTGCAATAATATACAAAGCCAAAATACCATACTGTGAATCAAAAAATAAATAAATAAAAAGTGACACATATCATAAATAATATAGGCGCAAACAGAAAGTCTTTCATATGGCATCAATCACAGTGTGTCCCTTCACCATGTGATAAATGCTAATAAATATTTGGTGACTCCAAAAGTAAATCTTCAATATAGTGATTTACAGGCCGCTCACCTTTCTGCTGTAAGGTAACAGCATGGGATAATACATTTTTAGGTGCAAATCCTTCCCTCTCAGCACCTCTAGGGGTAAAAATGTCACCTCTGCAATCCTCTTCCTTTAATCTTTAACCACTTGATGACCGCCCCACACAGATTTACTGCGGCAGGGCGGCTCGCTGCGCATAATCACGTAGATCTACGTTATTATGTGCACACAGTCTCGAGGGCGCGTGTGCACCTCGAGAGTCACGCCCCCCGCTGTGATTAGACACATTGGGAGCCAGACCGCAGGAGGAGCGGGTTCGATCACAGCCGGCCTCCCGCAATCTTCAGGGAAACTGACAGGAGAGCCGCCTGCCTATGTAAACAAGGCAGACGGCTCTACTGTCAGACAGGCACAGTGAGAATGTATGTCTCAGCTAAGCTGTCATTTATACAGGAACAGTGCATATTATTTAGCATTGATTACTGTATTATTGTCACTGGTCCCCAAAAAGTGTCACTTAGTGTCAGATTTTCCCACCGCAATGTCGCAGTCCCGCTAAAAATCACTGATTGCCGCCATTACTAATAAAATTAAAAAAAAAAAATCTATCTCGTAAATGCTATAACTTTTGGGCAAACCAATTAAAATGCGCTTTTCGGGATTTTTTTACCAAAAATATGTAGCAGAATGCAAATTGGTCTAAACTGATTTAAATTTTTTTTTATTGGGAATGTTTTATAGCAGAAAGTAAAAAATATTGTGTTTTTTTTTCAAAATTGTCGCTCTTTTTTTGTTTATAGCGCAAAATCTAGAAAGTGCCGAGGTAATCAAATACTACCAAAAGAAAGCTCTATTTGTGGGAAAAAAAGGGACATCAATTGTATTTGGGTACAGCGCCGCACGACTGTGAAGTTGTTAGTTAAAGTAATGCAGTGCCAAATCGGAAAAAATGGCCTGGTCATTAGGGGGTAAAAGCTTCCCGAGCTGAAGTGGTTAATATGCTCAATAATATATGTGGATAAAAGATGAAGCTCCATAGCGCATTACCGTTTTATAAAATTTTATTACTGAAGTAGCAACTAAGTACTCACTTTTAAAAACTACAGACAGTCAAAACATCCACGAGCGCTGATCTCGTCAACACATCACTTCCGGTATCCTCTGCCCTACACGTTACGTCACGCCCACTTAACTTCATCAGGGGTCATTGTTTTTCAGCTGTAAAAACACTTTAACTTTGATAAATGCTGAAAAACGCTGAAAACACGGCTATTCTGCTAACAACGTTTTTGAGCCACATGCTTTTGTTGAAGTATAGGTTTGCTAAAAAAAAAAAAAGCTTAAAAACACTACAGCTAAAAAAAAAAAAAAAACGCTACTGCAAAAACGCTGTAAAAATCATTCTACAGCTACAGCTTATTACAGCTAATGCTACTGGCCTTTTTTTAACGTCCAGTGTGCATAAGGCCTGAAGATTAATGTTATGTTAGCCTTCCATAAACTCTTGCTCTATAAGAGGGTACTGTTAGATATAGCGTTAGGGTTATATTAGTGATAAGTATATACTCTACATGTTTATAAGTGCTGTAATCGGGACAATCAAACAATCAAAGAATTTGCCGAGAGGCATATCTGTGCAGCAAAAATGACTGCAACTATTTAAGGGAAATTTAAAGTATATCTAAAGCCAACATGTCTTCTTTTTTTTTTTTTTTACAAGAATAAACATAAAAAAGCCAAACTTCTTTCCAGGAAAATAGTATAATTTTGGCGTAAATTTAAATCAACACGTTGCAAAATGGCACGCTGCTCTGAGTATGATGATGTTATGAGGTAGCACTGATCCTAAATGAATTAACAGACTCATTACCCAAGACCCATTGCTGCTACTTTTGTAATGTGAAATTTACAGTTCTTATGTTAATATGATAATCCTTTATGAAATGATTGATGCTGTTTGTACAGATTTGCTTAATCTGCTGCTGCAGTGTGAGAATAGTATCAGTAGAATAGGTTCAGTTGACATAGCAATTTAGAGCGTAGCTATACCCAAAAAACAAAAATATTATATACTGTATTGCAGTTTACTAGTTTTTAAAGGATAAGTTTCCCCTTCTGCAAAAAATAATAAATGCACATCATTTTGCAGGTACAAAAATGTGCATTTATTATTTTTTGTAGTAGGAGCCTGTACAGCATGGCACCAGCGATCAGCAAATCCCGTACCAGTAAGCCGATACTCCCTGATGGGAAGACTCAATGAACCACCACAGCGCTCCACAGCACCATAGTAGTTAATTGAGAACTACAAGCCAACAGCCTCTAAGCATATGAAGCTGTGTGTGTATGAATGGCGCGGATGTGTGGGTGGAGCCCCGCACAGCATCACTGTTTTCAAATTGGGGGGGGGGGGGGGCAGCGGTTGCAGCACTGGGAACATATTACATGTTCCACCCTAAAATCGGGTGGAATATGTAACATGTTCCAAAAGGTGAACTTATCCTTTAAATGTGGTGGTTGCATTCATTTTCTTTTTTAAGCTTTTTTTTTTAAAACAATTCCTGTCTTAGGGTGACTTCACTCCAAAGGAGGAATAGTGGGGACACCTTTGGACAGCAGCATTGTCAGTCTGAGGAATTTGCTAGTGATAGATGCACTCGCAGATTTAGTTGGACTTGACTAACAAACTAAAGTCGAACTCCAGCTAACACTTTTAGGCAGGTACAGCACCATTTTTCTTTTTCTTTTTGGGATAAAGGTTTTACATGAATGAATAAAAACTGACAATTTTAAGGCAGCACCCCTGTCAGTGGTAAATGGGTTTTCCCAACTGCCACTTTTGCTGGACAGCCTGGTCTGTTAAAGGAAGATGAAGAATAACATGCTTACTGTCCAGGTCACCAATATAAAATAAATAAAAAAAGGCCTATAAAAAAAATAAAACAAATGTAGCCACCACATCTAAGAATTGGTAAGCTGCAAAATATTGCAATTATGCTTTTGAGTTTAGATTCATTTTAACCGGTTTCCGACCGCCGCCGCCAGTTTACTGCGGCAGTGCGGCTCTCCTGCGCGAAACGACGTAGACCTATGTCGGTTGCGCGCCTGCAGCTAGGGGGCGAACGCGCGCCGCCGGCATCACACTCCCTCCCCCACTTGGCAGCGGGGACTCCGATGCACGGGGTAGGTGGCTCTGATTGCCGTCTGACACCCGCGATCGTTCCCCGCTGAGAAAGAAGGACGGTCAGCTGTTGTAAACACAGCTGACCGTTCTTCTCTCTGAAATGATCACAGAGCGCCTGTGATCCTTCTATATAGGATCACAGGCGCTCTGTGATCATTTCACAAGTCACGCCCCCCACAGTTAGGATCACTCTCCTAGGCTCACATTTAACCCCTTGATCACCCACAGTGTTAACCCCTTTCTTAGCAATGATTACTGTAGTAATGTCGCAGTCCCGCTAAAAATCGCAGATCGATGCCATTACTAGTAAAAAAAAAACAATAAAAATGAGATAAATGTTTCCCGAAGTTGGTAGACGCGATAACTTTTGCGCAAACCAATCAAAATACACTTATTGCGATTTTTTTTACCAAAAATATGTAGCAGAAAACAAATTGGACTAAAATGGTAAAAAACTTTGAGAATGTTATATAGATAGCAGAAAGTGAAAAATATTGTTTTTATTTTTTTTCAGAATTGTCGCTCTTTTTTTTGTTTTATACCGCAAAAAATAAAAATCTCACAGATGATCAAATTCCACAAAAAGAAAGCTCTATTTGTGGGAAAAATGGACATAATTTTTTTTGGGTACAGCGTCGCACGACCGCACAATTGTCCGTTAAAGTAACGCAGTGCCGAATCGCAAAATATGGCCTGGTCATATTTTGGTAAGGGGGAATATCTTCCGGTCCAGAAGTGGTTAATAACACACTATGTAAAATGTTTTTTTTAGTTGGAGTTAAATAACATTATTGAGGTTTGCATTTTATGGCTAGTGAGGTATTGTAACTTTGACTAATAACATAATTGATCTGTGCAGTGTTATGTCTATGCGGTATACTCTTTACTTCTTGCTTTTTACCTACTTGCTGTTTTACTTTTGCATGCTTTGTAATTTGTACTTTGCCTAAGATAATGGAAGCATTGCCTAGAATGCTCTCTTTTTATTCAAAACAAAACTTAAAAAAAATGCAACTTGCAACTAATAAAAAGAGCTGGGTTTAGTTTGTTTAAGAGCCGGTTCACATTAGCCCGAATTGTCAGGCGACTTGTCAGCCTGACAAGTCGCGCTCCCTCGCAGTCCATTGACCGTTACAGGACCCGTTCTAATAGGAGCGACAGAAGTCACTCCGACTTAGGAAAAGGGTCCTGTACTACTTCGGGGCGACCTCGGAGCGACTTGCATAGACTTCCATTATGTGAAGTCCCTGCAAGTCGCCCTGAAGTCGTGGTGCAATGTAATGCACAAGTCGCCCCCGAAGTAGTAAGGAGTCGTGTCGCCTCAGTGTGAACCGGCTCGAAAAGACAAAACGTCTGCATTTGCTGATTTAATTAAGCAGCTTGTCCAAGGTGTCTGTCTTCATTCAGAACCCCCATTAGTGATTACATTTGGGGCAGCATGTCTGTGTTGTGGTACTAATAAAGAATCAATATATGAAGCAATCCCAGGACTCGTAGTCCGGTTTTCCAAACTGTCTTTGGTTAAGTGGTTTATTAATTTAGTGTAGAAAGAAAACCTAATCACAAAAATTCATATTCAGAAACTTGTTATTGTTCATTAATTGTTAGCAGTAATGCCTAAATCTAGCTGTGAAGGACCATCCTTATAGATTCATACTAAGCCAATGTTCTGCTCTTCAGGTTCTGGAGAGAAATTTTTAGCCATGGTTGCTACTAGGCTCAACTCCTCCATCAGACCTTTCGTAAATGAGGCCAACCATAACCATCCATTCATTAATAAAGAAAAAAAACACCTCTAAAAGACTTTTTGCCTGGTATCTTACTGACGTCTGTAGACATGGATAGGTTTTATGGCTGAAATAAGCTTTCACATACCCATTACGTATTTAAATCAAATCCTGTTGCTTATTTTAATGGCATGTAATAACATATGCTTAAAGCTGTATAATTTTTATGATATGTATTTAACAAAAAAGACAGAGGGAGGTATTGAATAAATACTGACACCCTCCACATGTGCCTACACACTTTAACAATTACAGCTTTGTCTAGCCACATTTTCTACCAAAGTTAATTGTAAAACTACATTAGTTTGTAGAAATAAAACACATACTAGCTTATAATGGATCCCTTTCGATCAGGGTTATACAACCTTTGGGCTCATTTGCAACATATGTGTTGTTGTGCATTTGACATTGTTTTAAGTAGGGTCTGTAGAGTACAATAGTGCATTTAGATGAAAAAAAATGAGACCCTGCATGCTGCATTTGGACGTATTGAGGCTTTGAATGCTTTTAAAAGATATGGACACATCAATGCAATGTGTGTTAATCTTGCAACAATCTTGTTAAATAGCCTTGAAGCCTGGTACACACCACTGACAGCCCAGGACAAAGCCACTGTACTAACAATCCGATGTTAGTACAGCGATCTCCCCTGCTGTGCTACTGTCTTCTGACTTCCCCGCCAAAACACTCCCGCCAATGATCTCAGCCATTGGCTGAGAACGCTGATCTGGAACCATTCGGCAGACCTTTTCCGCTAATGAGCCTTCGATAGAAGCCGGCAAAATGGAATGTCAGGCTGGCTGCCGTACACAAGGGTCGAATATTGGCTGGTTTCTATTGAACAGGCCGATGCCAGCTGACATTCGACCAATGTGCATTAGGCTATAGTGGACTGGAAATCCACTATACAATACACTGAATAACCTGACTCTCTATCATTTTAAAAGTTACGTTAAAACTCTAGGTTTCAAATTCTTTGGAGATGGTAACTTTAAAGTAATTCCAAAAGTAAAAATAAAAAAATAAACATGTTATATTTACCTGCTCTGTGATCTTGCACAGAGCAGCCTCAATCCTCGTCTTCTCGGGTCTACCGCCAGCGCTTCTGGCTGCTCCCACCTGCTGAGTGTCCTCAAAGCAGCCTGCCCATTGCCCTCCAATGTTCCCTGAAACATTATCTTTTATCATCAATTAAGGGAGACGTTTAGACATTTGAGTTATACTGCTGCATTCAGGAGGTTTGGACACTGGCAACCAAAAAACATTTGTTTCATTGTGAGGATAACCTGAAATGTGACTTTCAGGCACTGAGCTTTGCATGTGGTTCTTTCTAGACCTGTGTGTATTGTTTTAGCCCCAGAGCACTCTTCAGGTCCAGAGCCATGGCACAACCTAAGTCTCTGAAGACCCGCACTGTGAGTAATCCTATGGTCATGACAAGGCTACCTGGTAATTTGAACATTGGGCTCTGCATTGTGGTGCTTTCCAGACCTCTGTTTATTAGCTACAGATTGCTTTTCGGGTCCAGATCTGTGCACTGCTTCTGGTGTGCCTCACTCTCTGGGGACTCATGTAATGAGTAGGGCTAGTTGGGCTGAGACACTGGAAGCCAATTCAAAAATTGGTTTTGTTGGGTGCCATTTCCTGCCACCACGATTTTATAGCAGTAACAGTTAAGGTGGGGTGTGGTCTCTTCCTCCTGGTTTTTTTAAGCGTTGAGTAAGCGACTTTCCACTGCTGCTTCTGTTTTTCCAGTGTTTTGTGGTTTCTTTATCATGTGTTTATCATGAATTCAAGTTAGCGTGAATCGTAGTGTGTATAGTCTACGTCCTACTCAAACCACAGATCTTGAGGCCAGTAGTCAACTCTCATTTACACATTTTTCAGTAGTCCTCTGATTTCTGCTCTGTCCTCCACACAAAACTTACCTATCCACTTAGTGAAAGGGTATTTGTTTTTTCTACTCCTTATTAAAAATAAGATATTTATATATATATATATATATATATATATATATATATATATATATATATATATATATATATATACTGTGTATATATAGGCATCCTCAAACGAAAGGTGAAGGAGCGCAAGGTCTCTAACATCCACTAGCTCAGTGATGTATTCATGGAGGAGTGGAAGAGGACTCCAGTGGCAACCTGTGAAGCTCTGGTGAACTCTATGCCCAAGAGGGTTTAGGCAGTGCTGGAAAATAATGGTATGTCAATGGCATTGTGGATGTCAGCAGATGACCATCCGCTGACATCCGATTTGCGTCCTTTCAGTTCTGTTCCGTTTTTTGGAACGGAACAGAACCCTATTTTTTCTTCCATTTAAAAAACGGAAAGGACGCAAAATCGGATCTCAGCGGTGTCATCCGTTGACATCTGCAATCCCATAGACATGCATTATGTCCGTATATCATCCGCAAACGGATGGGATGATATGCGGACATACAGACCAGATGACACAAGCCACTTTTCTTTCTTTGACCAGCCTACCCTTTTATATTGGTTTCCCAAATCTCCTAACCCTATGCATGTAGCAATTCGGGATCAATGCCCATCTCTAATTCTTATTTTCTCCATATAAATTCTTGTGAGAGCCATCCTACCCATTCCAGTCACTTGAGAAATTTCTTCTCTGTCTGGTACATCCTGCATTTTAAAGACATTCCTCTGCTTTAATCTTATGCAAGCCATAGATGACTCGATTTTCTTCTGATGAGGAAATGCCTCCTGCAGCGCTATTGTATTCTGCCAGCGGGCAGGAGTGTTGGTTACTGCTAGTGGCTATAGACGCTGGCAGTAATGGCATATAGAAAAATACAACAAGCTGGTTGTACCCTAGTAGATCGACGGATCGACTTGGTTACAATCAGCCTGTCCATACATGGATCAAAATTCAGCTGTGCCTGCTGAACCAGACGAATTTGGATCCATGTATAGCCAGCTTAAAGGAGAAGTAAAGCCAAAGTTTGTTCTGCACTCCTGTGACCTGTTTTCTGCAGACATCGGGCTGAAGTCCGCTGGCTGTTAATATCATAGAGCCAGTCCAGGCTTGGGCAAGAACGTGACACTGGGGTTGGGATCCGCCCACATGTCTGGACCGGCACCCAGCTCAGCCTTTCAGCGAGCCGCTGAGATCCTAAGCCAGCTGCTCCCGCCCCCTCCACAGCCAGCATTCCAGTGAGCAAGGAGGGGGCAGAGCAGAGAGCAGATCCGGTGTAGGACAGATGCAGCATCGGACCAATGCTGCATTCACCTAGATAAGTATAATTCTTAAAGAACCCCAAACCCTATACTTTTCTTTTAAGTACTAAGGGTGTTCTTCTAGCCTCTAACTGTTAAGTGAATACTGTTAGTATTCCAATAAATCTGATCTGTTCATCCTCCCTTTCACTGAAGTCAAGTGTTAAGGGTGTTCCATTTATGCCTTTGGCTGTATAATGGTTAACCTTTTTGCTTTGGCATACCTTGTTTATGTAACTTTATCCTATCTGAAGTAAAAGTTTAAATGCTGGTACACACCACTAGTGATGGTCAGAGCCGCTGTACTAGCGATCCGCCGTTAGTACAGTGATCTCCCCCCGCTAAGCTATTGTGTTCTGACAGGGAGAAGCCCTGTGGCCGAGAGCACTGATCAGGAGCCGGTTAGCTGCTGGTTTTTCAGCATGAATCTGTCAGACTGGCTGTAATACACAAGGACCGAACGTCGGTCGGTTTATTGAACTGTCTGACTTTTTTGGGGTTTTTTTGATTGGACATGTCTTGTTTGTCTAAATGACCTCTTCCTACACTCAAAAAACTCATTTTTTTCCCTCCTTGCTGATGGTTTAAATTTTTACTGGTACTTTATTGTTCCTTTTTTTTATTTTTTTGTGCATCTTTGGTTGCCCTCCACATTGTCATTAGAGCCCTATCATTCTATCAGGCTGCAGTTTTCCTCTAGCGATATTTACCTGTCCTGTTCTGTAAAACCAGATTGATTCTGATCCTTGCCTTTGCCTTCACCTCTTTCTTTTCAACTAAAACTTATCAGGCATTGATTGATTTAGATCTCCTTGTGCTAATATTCCAAAAAATATTGATCTGTGGCTGTGACTGTGGCCCACCCCCTCACCCCTCAACTGCTTTTGGATGCCCCAAATGTTTAAGTCTCCATTCACATTGGTGCGATAGAAGACATTGCATGTGATTCGCACCACACTGCTATGCAAATCACAAGTGATGTCTGTGCGATGTGAATTCAGCCATACAGATTGTATGACTGAATTTGCGTCGCATTCGGATCAAAGTCATTCAGGACCCATTTTTTGGTCCGCATCAGAATTGGATCGCATGGGTGTTCACCATTCCTGTCCGAATTGACAGTTCCCACAACCAATCTGGGGGTGTCATTAACTTTGTATCGACACTCCCAGCGGTTTGCATATGGCAGTGTAAACTGCCTGAGAGTCGGGTACGATGCGGGAACCCGCGGTAGATTTGCATGGTTTCCCCGAATTGCACCAATGTGAACCGAGCCTAAGAAATACTACTCTCCCGTGTCTCCCAATGGATGATAAAGAAAATAAGATTTTTGTACTTACTGTAAAATATTTCATACCGTTAAATATAAGTCAGTAAAAGACATATGTCCAACCCCTTGTGTAATTGGCCTTATTAACTGCTTGCTCAAAAAACTGAAGCATGACGGTGGGAGATGGTGTTATATGGGGCTGGTGTAATGTTTTGGGGTTTTTTTTTGCAAATATCCAAGCCTCTTCAAGAATAAAAATCTTACTTTGTGGGCTAAGGTCACTTGAGAGCTTTTAATGTTTAATATGGTTCTATCAGTTATGAGGATCATTAAAAAAAAACAATACTTATAGAATGAAATTTGCCCCCAGCTTCAGTAGTATTATAAAGTAGCAATCTCAACTAAATAAGGGATTTCCATTGTTTAAAAGCAACTTTTGTTGGTCCAATTTAAATAATCACCCCTTCTTTTTTCTTGTACTCTGCATTAACTTGGAGTACACAGGGAGTGCAGCTTCCTTATATAAGTTTGAGCAGCACTGAAAAGCATTGAGAGCAAAATTTAGCTGTGTGTTTTCTAGTACAGGTTAGAAATCAGGGTCATTCTGTATTCTTGCTATGGACAACCCAGATAATTTCTTTACTCCACTGGCCAATTAAAAGTTGTGCTGTTATATATAGCAATCAATCCACAGTATACTGTCCTGGTGGAAGATCTATGCCAATTGATGGATTTAATGATACTGCTCAAACAGTATACATAGATGTCTTGTAGCTCTGCTGACTTCAGCGAGCAGTTTAGTGTAATCTCACCAGTGAAATATGATTTGTGATAGGTTGATAAGGCTTACTGCAAGGGTTCAGACCTACCTCTCTCCCCACACACATAAAGAAGCCAAGATCAGCGCATTTAATAAAGTGGAACTTCACTCTCCCAATCAATATTATTATTTTTTTTAATTCCCATGCTGCTAGCATTATACAATAGTTAGGAAAGTATATCAAATTTACTTCTTTCTTTTGCATTTCTTCAGTTACTTCCTGGTTTCTTGCCTAGGCAAATGATGTCATGGCATCCCAGAAGTCTTCAGGAGGGGAGGAGAGGAGGAGGGGTTTTATCAGCTAAGCACACTCTCCTGCATGCATGCTTGATGCTACATGAATCATGTGCCTTTACTCAAGATGGCCACATCCAGAAATGCTAGGGGGTGTCTTTCAAAGTGATATCTCACAACAAAATAAAGAATTTGAGGCATGGATAGATGGGGGAGTTTGCTTTGAATATTAAAAATGAATGAAATAATGTTTTTGGTTTGTGGTTCTCAGATGCAGTGACGATCTGCTTTAAGTAATACTAAACTGCACCTCCTAGTGTGCATAATCATCTCATACTTAGGCTAATGCTGAACGTAAGATGAATGTAAGACGTGATTAAGTAACAGCTGGTTTAACATAGACCACACATTCCCTCATAAATGCCATCTCTTCCATTCCACAAATAATCATATAATAAAGTCCAAGCTTTATGGTTTATAAAACAAATGTAACCTTGGATGACTTCCGCACTTCTACCACCAAGAATGCACTAGTTCTTTTAGAAAAGAAACATGTCTGTGAACATTAATATTTTGAAGTCGTTAGAAGTTCCCCTGAGGCCGAACACATACTTTCCCAAAATTAACAGCGTTGTAGGCTGTTATTCCATTGAATTATCTCTATTAGATTGATTGACAGGCAAGACATTAATTCACAGGTTTCAGATTTCATTGCTGCAAAACACTGTGGAGCAGTGATTGGCCTGGAATATTTGCAATGAAAACAGCACCCATAAAAGGTATAAAATATGTTTTAGGAATCCTATTTGCGGGGGTGAGAAAATGTGTGACTTCATTTATAAAAAACACTTGATCTGAATTTATTTAAAGAATTCTAATTAATGAGTTTAAGTGACAGAAATATTATGCTGGCAGCTAAATTATCTGTTTTCTTGCACTTTTCTTGTAATCTGGGGTGGGGTGTAGTGAATTATAGTGATGTACAGGATGTACATCATATTCAGACAACAAAAAAGATCTGTCTTGGAGAGACATTGCTGAATTTGGGATAAAAACAGTCCAAATTTGCGTACAACTATGCTTAGCCTAACTCACTTTTACAGGGATGCAGCAGGGTTTTTCTGACTAAGGGCAGCAAGAGTACACACTTGCCAGTTAACACATAAAAAACATTTATGGAAGTAAAAAAACATTGAACATCAATGATAAAGTGTCCAAACCCCTGTATGTAGAGTCAGCCCAGCAATCTCTATTCACTGCACCTTTTACTTCTACTTCAATGTACAGTATCTCACAAAAGTGAGTACACCCCTCACATTTTTGTAAATATTTTATTATATATTTTCATGTGACAACACTGAAGAACGACACTTTGCTACAATGTAAAGTAGTGAGTGTAAAGCTTGTATAATAGTGTAAATTTGCAGTCCCCTCAAAATAACTAAACACACAGCCATTAATGTCTAAACCGCTGGCAACAAAAGTGATAACACCCCTAAGTGAAAATGTCCAAATTGGGCCCAAAGTGTCAATATTTTGTGCGGCCACCATTTTTTTCTAGCACTGCCTTAACTCTCTTGGGCATGAAGTTCACCAGAGCTTCACAGGTTGCCACTGAAGTCCTCTTTCACTCCTCTATGATGACATCACAGAGCTGATGGATGTTAGAGACCTTGCACTCCTCCATTTTCCATTTAAGGATGCCCCACAGATGCTCAAAAGGTTTAGGTCTGGAGACATGCTTGGCCAGTCGTTCTCCTTTACCCTCTTTAGCAAGGCAGTGGTAGTCTTGGAGGTGTGTTTGGGCTCATTATCATGCTGGAATACTGCCATGCTGCCCAGTCTCTGAAGGAAGGGGATAATGCTATGCTTCAGTATGTCACAGTACATGTTGGCAATTCATGGTTCCCTCAATGAACTGTAGCTCCCCTTTGCCAGCAGCACTCATGCAGCCCCAGACCATGACACTCCCACCACCATGCTTCACTGTAGGCAAGACACACTTGTCTTTGTACTCCTCACATCACATGAAAAGATATAATAAAATATTTACAAAAATGTGAGGGGTGTACTCACTTTTGTGAGATACTGTAAGTACGCATAGACCTAAGACAATCTTCCTATTAGAACAGACTATTGCATGTCTGCAGTTACAATGCAGCAATTGACTTTCCACAAAATGTTTGCATGGTGCCCTATTAAATTGGAAAAGGTAACTCTTTCTTGCCCTGACATGAAGAAATGTCCTTGAGCATTGAGTGCTTTACTGGTTTGCCATTACCTTATTGCTTTTTTAAACTGGTATAATAATATATTGCCACAGTGATGCAAATGTACCAGATTTATTTACAGTAGTTAATTCTATGCCATTATTTGGAGAATAACTACCAGTGTTTTCGAGTTGCTCCTGCTCTCCACCTCTACTCATATTTTGCTTATCACCTGATCCATTCAAATAAGGCCAAAGGCTCCTTGGTAAACCACCACCAGTTTGCTAAGCCTAAATAAGACTTCACATTTTAGGATTAGAAATTTACTACAATGTGGCTGAAGGAGTTGAGAACCTTCACAAAATATATAGTATAAATACTCCCTTCAATTATCCAATTATGTGAAAAGCTAATTCATGTTTACTTATTTTATCTGGACATGATTGGATAATTGAATTGAGTATTCAGACAATATAATTTTTGAAGATTCGCAGCTTCGTTAGTAATCAGCCTTAATGTGTTTGCCCTCCTCAATTTTTCTTTTTTTTGATGCAATGAACATTTGGAGTAATAACACTCATATAGTTTAACCCTTCTATATAAAGTCAGAAGTACAACGTTTCTGGTTGGAATGTGAAAATAAGGGAAAATGTATGTAAAAACCAAAGCCGGCATTCATTTTGGCATTTAGAGAAACAACCATTTTATACCAACAAGTCTATTTTGCATTCCCAGTTCTATATTTTTAATTTAAATACCTATATTTGGGTTGTCTTTAATTTAATTTTCACGATTCCCAGGTGAGATATACTATATTTGTATAAGATATATTTTACCAGTTTCTTCACAGGTAGATAGTAAAATATGACATTAGTTTGCAAGGCATTGCTAAGTATTGCTACGTGTCATCCCTGGTCACTGCTCTTAATAAAATTACATGGTAGTACTGTGACTGCTGGCATATATATTTTGCTTTTGGAGGGACTGAGAGGTGCAAAAGAGATCCCCAAAATGTAAGAAAACTACTCACAACTTCTGAATTATTTTATGATAACAAACAAAGCTTGTTGTTTTATAGCTGTTGTCCCCTGGCTCTTGGCTAGGTAAATGGATAACAGTGCATTAAATGTACTGGATGTTTATTATGACCCATTTTCTTTAAACAGGGATTTTGATTTATTGCACTTGTACAGTAAACATTTTCCTCTTTTTTTTTTCCCACCCCCTTTGGTCATTAGCCCTTTTCAGCTTGTATCTGAGGCTCTGAGCTATTGATTATAAAGCTACACAGGAGAGCCTCTGAGATCCGATTACAACCCACCAGTGCTTGATAGCTGTGCTGTTCTAGTGTGATTAAAGGATGTGGTTTCTCAGATCCATTTCAAACCCAATAAAGGTTTTGAAAAAAATGTTACTACGCTGCATTTTTGGGTGTTCTTTTTTTAGAAGGTGTAATTGCTTCTAGTTGGGAAAATTTCATTACCAGAAGATGAAAACAGTCAGCGGTATGCAATCTAGATGAAAGCAAAGCATCTGACTGCCAATCAATATGGCACAAAAGATGTGAAGGTCACACAGAGCAGATACGCTTTAGATAATAATTTGGTGATGTCATTGTCATGACTTGTCTGAAGAGGGAAAAAAAGATCTTGGCTTAGACCCTGGAATTCAGATGAAAATGACTTCAGTTGAATGTGCTTTCCAAAGTCAGATGCAAACTTCCTTGTAAATTGGCCACATTGTTGATGATCTTGAACTTGACCTGGCAGGGACAACACTCATGATTTTCTTTATTCCATTTTCAAGGTGGCCTTGAAGAGCATGATCTATCAAAAAAAAGAGGAGCACTCTATCAGCTTATAGAGAGGATAAGAAGATTTGGCTCTGGTATTTCAACTATTTATATAAGCCACTGCAGTGGCATTTTTAAAGCTGCATAAATAGTGCCATGCACTGTCATTTTGTCAGGTACTTGACCTGTGAAAATAGATATAATTGTACTTTTCATTTCAATCTAGGTTATGAACGCACAAATGCAACTAGTGGAAAGGTAGATCTAAAATCCTCAGGGAGAAATGAGAAGAGACGAATTCCCAGAGCTGCTACATCACGGTCTGAAAGAATATGGCCCGGGGGAGTCATACCATATGTTATTGTAGGCAACTTCACTGGTAAGATGCATTCCTCTATTACCACTCAAGAACTACAATACAGTATTCTGTGTGTGTGTAACTAACTAGCTTCTGCAATGAGTGTCACCAATCTGATACTAAGTCCAGCCCATGAGGTCTTAGCTCTTCTGCCACAAAAGAGTATAGAGCTACAGGCCTGAGTTACAGATTATACAACTAATTCTATAGTGGTCAAAGAAACAGTAAGCATTGGGTAAATAATAACCCTGACCCATGCTGTCCCTTGGTGTCGGAGGAGTGGTGCATGTAAGAGGTTTACACTGATAATCGTAATTGTTACTGTTTTATAAATATTAGCTGAAATGTTATTTGAAGCCAGAAAAAATTGGTCACAGAAACAGTTGTCATTGGACTTGTTTTAACTGCCTAGTCTATTTCACTGCCAAGAAATTCTGTTCTTTGCCTTATATAGATAGTCCACTGTTTATGTTTGTATTTCTATGTGTATAAGAAGAGTTGTAAAGTTATTTAGATTAAATAAAAATACAAATGGCCATTACATTTAATCTCAAATCTAAAATTTAGTCATTTTGGTTCAAAGTAAAGAAAAAGAACACCCTCTGGGCAATGCTTCCCAATTTTACACTTTAGTATGAGAAACAATCCTCAAGAAAGCAGTCAGATCAATATCCTGGATCAAAAATATTACCACACAGTCTGTAGTTGTAGCTAAGAATTTGGGAACCACTAGTCATAAAAAAATTATCCAAAACTGCTTTAAATTCTGTTACTACTTTATGTGGTTATATAGCTAAAACACTGTTATCATAAATACCCTCTTTAAAATCTTGTTTCTTCCAGATAACACTGACAGTCCTTGAGATTAATAAAAATCTGCCAAATTACTGACTTTGGATATAATAACACTTTATCTTTGATCATCTTTTCCTAAACTGAACTTGCCTAGTTTTTGTCTCTTATTCTAAGTGAGACTCTTCTTATTCTGTTAATTTGGTTGCTTGTCTTTATACCTTCTCCAAATCTGTTGATGTCCTTTGAACAGTATGCCACACATAATTTTTTGCAAGGGCAGTGCTATACTTTCCCTGCATCTTTAGTTGGCCCTTTTATGCATCCTAGTTTTAACCAATGATTTCATGAAAATGGACAATAAGATCCACAATGATGGACTATTTGGCTTAGAGATCATCACAATTCTTGGTTTGTGTGTGGAGGGGGACATATTGGTACATGAGAGAAAGAAATGGCCAGAATAACTTTATTACAGCTGTAGGAGATACTGTATTTTCTGGCGTATAAGACTACTTTTGAACCTCAAAAAAATTCCCCAAAAATGGGGGGTCGTCTTATATGCCGAGTATAATATCTCCAAGGCAACCTAAGTATAAGTATTACCGGTAGATGTAATCTCTTAAGATGCTGGCTGTGTGGGAATCCTGTACCTGTATACTGTATGTACCGTAGCTCAGGCTACATACAGTGTACCGCGCTGAGCCAATCAGGGAGAGCGATGTATTCTATTATTGAATGCAAAGCCTGCTCGGATTGGTGGAGTAACATCAGCCCGCCTCTCTGACTCTGCCAATCTGAGCAGGCTTTGCATTCAATAATAGAATACATCGCTCACTGTGATTGGCTCAGCGCGGTATAATGTATGTAGCCGAAGCCAAGGTACATACGGTATACCGGTAAAGGATTCCCACACAGCCAACGTCTTGAGATTACATCCACCGGTAATACTTATACTTAGGGTACCTTGGAGATATTATGAGAGATTACATGTATTACAGTACTTGGGGTACCTTGGAGATCTATGAGAAATCTGATGTTTTTCAATGGTGTTGCCTTGCTTCGGAAGGGGGGTAGTCTTATACGGCGAGTAAAGCCCAAAACCTATGTTTTAACTTGAAAATTAGGGGGGTCGTCTTATACACCAGAAAATACGGTACTTTTTATTTGTATGAACAGTTAATTTTATAAAACAGCATTTCAGAGATGCACTCTGTTCCACTTAACTGTTATGTTATAAGTGCACTGTTATATGCACTGATGTAGCTACAGTCTTCATCTAGTATTTCTAGTTTCTGATTATTCTGAGGTGTTTAAATTGTGCTTTTTGTAGCCTTCTTGCTTATCTTTCATTCAGGTTGGTATCATAAAACAAATAATGGAGGTGGGAATGAAAGGCAACATATTCCCCATTTAATATATCAAAAACACAAAGGTAATGAAACTGGGACTTTAAAGGTGCTCAGAAAGAAACCTATGTCCACAACATAATATTATAAAATGATTCCTTTTATCCTATTTGCAAAGCTAAAATATCCCTCTAAAAGCATGTCACGTCTTTGTGATAGCATTTCCACACGAAAAAGAAAGGTAAATCCTAATGGTTAGACACCTTATATTAGATTCTACCCCCTAGATATATCCACAACTAGTCCAGGGATTGTCAACATATAACCGTTTTTATGGAATCAATAACATCAGTAGTGTAGATCCAATAGAACAATTGTACAGATCTCGTGTTGACAGAGAGTGGTGGAAGTATTTCAATATGTTTCACAAAAGCTTCTTCAGGAGACATTCAGACTCTAGTGATAAAAGCAAAGTAAATTCGAATGTTTCACATGTACATATTAAGCTTTTTAACAATACCATCACAAAAAAAAGTCATGCAAATACAATAAGATACAAATAATACACATATTTTATCAATAATTCTGTGGGGGTAGCACCATGCGGTATAGAACAGGGAGGGGACCAAGAACCCAGGATCATATGTGGATAAAAAAGAACAGCTGACAACTGCAAGCCCCAGAAAATGGACCAACAGGCATATCCCTCTACAGTATCTCACAAAAGTGAGTACACCCCTCACATTTTTGTAAATATTTTATTATATCTTTTCATCTGACAACACAGAAGAAATAACACTTTGTTACAATGTAAAGTAGTGAGTGTACAGTTTGTATAACAGTGTAAATTTGCTGTCCCCTCAAAATAACTCCACATACAGCCATTATTGTCTAAACCTCTGGCAACAAAAGTGAGTATACTCCTAAGTGGAAATGTCCAAATTGGGCCCAAAGTGTCAATATTTTGTGTGACTGCCTTTTTTTTTCCATCACCTTTACCCTCAGCTTCTTTAGCAAGGTAGTGGTCGTCTTGGAGGTGTGTTTGGGGTCATTATCATGTTGGAATACTGCCCTGCAGCCCAGTCTCCGAAGGGAGGGGATCATGCTCTGCTTAAGTATGTCACAGTACATGTTGGCATTCATGGTTCCCTCCATGAGCTGTAGCTCCACAGTGCCGGCAGCATTCATGCAGTCCCAGACCATGACACTCCTGCCACCATGCTTGACTATAGGCAAGACACACCTGTCTTTGTACTCCTCACTTGGTTGCTGCCACACATGCTTGACACCATCTGAACCAAATACGTTTATCTTGGTCTCATCAGACCACAGGACATGGTTCCAGTAATCCATGTCCTTAGTCTGCTTGTCTTCAGAAAACTGTTTGTGGGCTTTCTTGTGCATCATCTTTAGAAGAGGCTTTCTTCTGGGACGACAGCAATACAGACCAATTTGAGGTAGTGTGCAGCATAAGGTCTGAGCACTGACAGGCTGAACCCCCATCCTTTCACCCTCTGCAGCAATGCTGGCAGCACTCATGCGTCTATTTCCCAAAGACAACCTCTGGATATGATCCTGAGCGTGCACTCAACTTTGTTGGTACCATGGCAAGGCCTATTCTGAGTGGAACTTGTCCTGTTAAACCACTGTATGGTCTTGGACACCATGCTGCAGCTCAGTTTCAGGGTCTTGGCAATCTTCTTATAGTCTAGGCCATCTTCATGTAGAGCAACAATTCTTTTTTTTTCAGATCCTCAGAGAGTGCTTTGCCATGAGTTGCCATGTTGAACTTCCAGTGACCAGTATGAGACAGTGAGAGCGATAACACCAACTTTAACACACCTTCTCCCCATTCACACCTGAGACCTTGTAACAACTAACGAGTCACATTAAACCGGGGAGGGAAAATGGCTAGTTGGGCCCAATTTGGGCACTTTCACTTAGAGGTGTACTCACTTTTGTTGCCAGTGGTTTACACATTAATGGCTGTGTGTTGAGTTATTTTGAAGGGACAGCAAATTTACTCTGCTATGCAAGCTGTACACTTTCTACTTTACAGTGCAAAAGCACTCGTATATCAGAGAATTTCCCCATAAGAAATATTTTGTTCCACAACCATTTATTCATAAGTCCTTCAGTTTATAGTCCATATAAAAGGAATATAGCAATGGTTGTGTAACCAAAAAATGTCCATCCACAAATGGCAGCCTCCACAAGGGGATTAGAAGCAAAATCCAGCAGGAGCTGCAGAGTATAAAAGAGAGGCTACTCTAAGTGCAGCAATATAGTTACATTTAAAGAGTATAAAAGAGAAGAGAGGTTCCTCTAAGTGTAGCGATACGGTTGCATTTATGAAGGTACAATATTTATCAACTCACATGGTTGCTAAGTATGCAAGCATCTGGGGTAAAACTGTCCACATAGACGATCCTCCACATTTCTTACCGCAGTCAGTCTGCAGTCGTGACTGGGAAGACTACCCTGCAGTAGAGCGATCTGAAAGTGAGGCTTGAATCGCTCGTGGAGCGCAGTGTTAAAGGGATGACATCGATGGTGGTGCAGAGGATGGTCTATGTGGACAGCTTTACCCCGGATGCCTGCATACTTAAATGTGCCTTTTTTAATCATCAACCATGTGAGTTGCTAAATGTTGTACCTTCATTAAATGTAACCATATTGCTACACTTAGAGGCATCTGTCTTCTCTTTTATACTCAGTTGTGACATGACGCTACTTGTATATCAAGACATCACTTGTTTACCAAGTCAAAATTTATGAAAAAAATTTTGCTTGTCTTGCAAAACACTCTCAAACCAAGCTACTCTTAATCCAAGGTTTTACTGTACTGTATATTGGCACTACAGAAAAGCCCTAAAACTAGTGTTCTCATTAAGGCCTGGACATTACATAGCCGGAAATGTGTAGATCCATTTTATTTCTAATTGCAGGAGCTGCTTGTCAATGCCCCCCCCCCCCCATCTCTAACTAAATTCCAGGGCTAAAAATTGAATAGCTGAAGAATCAAAGCTATGATACAGACCATCATGTCTACTCACTGTGGAAGTCATCTTGCCATTCTGAATTGAATAAAGGTGGTCCTGTATTCCTCTTCAGAACAGTATTTTAGTTCTTCCCACACAGAAAGCATTGCAAGAGCAACTCATGATGTATACCACCCCAATCGTTTGAGAATTAATGTCAAAGTGTGTGGTCCAATGCTTTCCATTTGGTAGTTGTATACTCCTGCCAACAATGATCCATTTACAGTAGCTACACCTCTCACATGCAGATGTACCTTGCCTTCTAAATCTGGAGGGTGTCCATTTTGGTATGCAAGATGACTTCATCAATGATCATCAAATGATCCCGAAAAGATCTCGCTCATCTAAAACAAATCTCTGATCTTTGGCTTCTTCTCTTATGGGAAACGTATTGACATACTTCATTCCCCCCCTCCCCCTCACCACCACCCTCACTGCCTGTCAACACAGGATCTGTACAGTTGATCTATTTGGATTTACACTACTGATGTTATTGATTTATTAAATATGAGTATATGTTGACAGTCCGCCGATTTACTGTATGTATACCTGGGGGGAGGCATCTAGCCATTAAGATTTACCTTTCTTTTTCATGTGGAAATGCTATCACAAAAGTACAGCATACTTTAAGAGGGTTATTTTACCTTGGCCCATGGATAAATGGAATGATTTTGAATCTGTTGTGTTTTTATGTTTCTTCCTGAGAGAATGAGCACCTTAAAAGCCCCAGTTTCTTTACCTTTGAGTTTTTCATTCCAGGTGGACTAAACCAAACTCTAAATCAGTATGTGATTAGAATTATTACTTTCTTTATGAATGTTTACATGTATAGATTCCACAATGTCGGTCTTAAAACAAGATATTTTTTTAAACAATATTTTATAGACAAAACCCTACCAGCTAAGCCATTTATATCACATAGTGTAACCATCTAAGTGTATTATCCAGTGATACTCTTTTGAGCTAGTTTTTTATCTCTAAGATATCTATTGTTGGCAATTTGTTAAAGATTTCATACATTTTAGCAGCATATGTAGTTTTAATCACCTCTTTACTTATACTACGCCCACCATATCCTCACAAACCTTTGCTAAATTATCCCAGATTGTAATTGCAACTCTCCAGCATTCACATAATTCTTTCATTTAGCACACCCTACCCTATAAGTGCAGCGTGACTCAAACATAGATTCTGTAGCTTACTAAAATATCACAACTAACTTCTCAGGCACCTATTTAATTAAAAAAGCTACTAATGTTTTTTTCTGGTATAAAAATTGCATGTTTTATGAAATCTTGGTGGTTCTTATTGTATGTTTGTCTACTAATACTAGTAAATACTATTAATAGTAGTAAATACTACTAATAATAGTAAACTAATACTCCTAAATAATTTTGAGAACCCTTTATCTTGACCTAATCTTGCCATTGCTTATATGTACTGTAACCACTGGGTCTTTCTATCAATTTATACCTGTATGTCTGCCAAAATTAAACCAAGTCTCGCAGGTAGAACCCTGTAGACGAGGAGGATGGGGATTTTAATGTGCCAAAAATTAGCAGTTGGATAAAATACAAATTATAAAAATATAAATTTTATTAAAGGCAAGATAGTAAAAACAGCATATGAAAATACAGTATCTAGAAGGTGTATTGCAGCACATTCTACAATGCAATGGATTGACGAGTTTCACCTATACTGTGGGCTTCCTCAGGATCCAGATGTGTAGCAGGCTTTCTCAAAAAGTATATATATACACTTTCAATAGAAACTCCAAACTATAATTCATCGGCCATGCCACAGAACCTATAATGGTATACTCAAAAACATACAAAGCGTATGCGCAGGAAGAAGGAGCTCGCAGGCCCCCAAACAAAAGTACAGTATTTTCCGGCGTATAAGACGACTGGGTGTATAAGACGACCCCCCTAATTTTCATCTACCGGTAATACTTATACTTAGGTTACCTTGGAGATATTATACTCAGCGTATAAAACGACCCCTCATTTTTGGGGGATTTTTTTGAGGTTCAAAAGTAGTCTTATACGCCAGAAAATACAGTAAGTGCAAATAGACCATAGGTGCAAAAAAAAACACAAGGTTCAGAAAACATATAGCTACCAAAAATCACCCATGGTTAAAGCTACAAGTCCAATAGAAGGAGAATGTTCATATCATTATAGAGAGGAATCACACTGTTCAGTGTCCATGCTGACATCAAGCGGGCCGAAAATGACTCATGGGACGCTGAACAATGTGATTCCTCTCTATGATGATATGAATATTCTCCTTCTATTGGACTGAACCTTGTGTTTTCTTCTATTCTATCCTTCTATTTTCTGAACCTTGTGTTTTTTTGCACCTATGGTCTATTTGCACTTACTTTTCTTTGGGGGCGTGTGAGATCCTTCTTCCTGCAGATACGCTTTGTATATTTTTGAGTATACCATTATAGCTTCTGTGGCATGGCGGATAAATTATAGTTTGATGTTTCTATTGAAGGTGTATATATACTTTTTGAGAAAGCCTGCTACACATCTGGATCCTGAGGAAGTCTACAGTATGGGTGAAATGCATCAATCTATCACATTGTAGGATGTGCTGCAATACACCTTCTAGATACTGTATTTTCATATGCTGTTTTTACTATCTTGCCTTTAATAAAATTTATATTTTTATAATTTACAGTGGGTACGGAAAGTATTCAGACCCCCTTACATTTTTCACTCTTTGTTATATTGCAGCCATTTGCTAAAATCATTTAGGTTCATTCTTCTTCCTCATGAATGTACACATAGCACCCCATACTGACAGAAAAACACAGAATTGTTGACATTGTTGCAGATTTATTAAAAAAGAAAAACTGAAATATCACATGGTCCTAAGTATTCAGACCTTTGCTCAGTATTTAGTAGAAGCCCCCTTTTGATCTAATACAGCCAGGAGTCTTTTTGGGAAAGATGCAACAAGTCTTTTACACCTGGATTTGGGGATCCTCTGCCATCCCTCCTTGCAGATCCTCTCCAGTTCTGTCAGGTTGGATGGTAAACGTTGGTGGACAGCCATTTTTAGGTTTATCCAGAGATGCTCAATTGGGTTTAAGTCAGGGCTCTGGCTGGGCCATTCAAGAACAGTCACGGAGTTGTTGTGAAGCCACTCCTTCGTTATTTTGGCTGTGTGCTTAGGGTCATTGTCTTGTTGGAAGGTAAACCTTCGGCCCAGTCTGAGGTCCAGAGCACTCTGGAGAAGGTTTTTGTCCAGGATATCCCTGTACTTGGCCGCATTCATCTTTCCCTCGATTGCAACCAGTCGTCCTGTCCCTGCAGCTGAAAAACACCCCCACAGCATGATGCTGCCACCACCATGCTTCACTGCTGGGACTGTATTGGACAGGTGATGAGCAGTGCCTGGTTTTCTCCACACATACCGCTTAGAATTAAGGCCAAAAAGTTCTATTTTGGTCTCATCAGACCAGAGAATCTTATTTCTCACCATCTTGGAGTCCTTCAGGTGTTTTTTAGCAAACTCTATGCGGGCTTTCATGTGTCTTACACTGAGGAGAGGCTTCCGTCGGGCCACTCTGCCATAAAGCCCCGACTGGTGGAGGGCTGCAGTGATGGTTGACTTTCTACAACTTTCTCCCATCTCCTGACTGCATCTCTGGAGCTCAGCCACAGTGATCTTTGGGTTCTTCTTTACCTCTCTCACCAAGGCTCTTCTCCCCCGATAGCTCAGTTTGGCCGGACAGCCAGCTCTAGGAAGGGTTCTGGTCGTCCCAAACGTCTTCCATTTGAGGATTATGGAGGCCACTGGGCTCTTAGGAACCTTAAGTGCAGCAGAAATCTTTTTGTAACCTTGGCCAGATCTGTGCCTTGCCACAATTCTGTCTCTGAGCTCTTCAGGCAGTTCCTTTGACCTCATGATTCTCATTTGCTCTGACATGCATTGTGATCTGGAAGGTCTTATATAGACAGGTGTGTGGCTCTCCTAATCAAGTCCAATCAGTATAATCAAACACAGCTGGACTCAAATGAAGGTGTAGAACCATCTCAAGGATGATCAGAAGAAATGGAAAGCACCTGAGTTAAATATATGAGTGTCACAGCAAAGGGTCTGAATACTTAGGACCATGTGATATTTCAGTTTTTCTTTTTTAATAAATCTGCAACAATGTCAACAATTCTGTGTTTTTCTGTCAGTATGGGGTGCTATGTGTACATTCATGAGGAAGAAGAATGAACCTAAATGATTTTAGCAAATGGCTGCAATATAACAAAGAGTGAAAAATGTAAGGGGGTCTGAATACTTTCCGTACCCACTGTATATTTTATCCAACTGCCATTTTTGGGCACATTAAAATACCCGTCCTTCTCGTCTGCAGGTTTCTACCTGCGAAACTTGGTTTACTTTTGGCATTTAATTCACAGGGGATGGTGCTGGTACTTTTCTTGGATAGATAATTACTCTCCACCCAATTTCCATACCTATATATCTGATCTTTAAATTGCAAAAACAAAACTTGGACCTGTTTGGCTACTGTTGAACTACCACCCCTGAACTTATATCTCCACTTTTAGCCAAACAAGCATAACTATTAGGGTGGGGTTTTTGACCCCTTCTTTTTCTTATAACTGTGATGCAGTACTCTGGAGCTTGAGCACTATTTCTCCACACCTTTTCACTGTTCTTAGCTGGTGCCTGTTCATTAATTAGGTACCTTTTAAACTGTTAATTTTGCTAACTTAGATATAGGACAGTGGCTTGCAGATAACCAACCCAGGCACAGCTACTGCAGCAGTTTTCACTGTCACATGTGTATGACAGGACTGCATGCATTGCAAAAGAAGTACATTGGACAAGTGCCTCTTAATCTACAGTATGAACAAATCTAGTCTAACCTAACACTGACACAGTTTTAACTGCACACACACTCATGATATATGTAATAAAATGTGCAACTTGACCTTTACCTATATCTAAATGTTGCCCTCTATCAGCATTGGTTTTATTATTTAGCAATTTTAGCATTTTGACTTCCCCTTGACTTCCACAAACTGTAAATGTTAACTCTGTATTCATACATTAAAATTATTTTGTGGTTCTTTTAAAAAAAAAAAAAAACAGTTCCAGGCATATGATTTTGGACATCTTTGCCTGTGGCCACATGGAAGATTAAAAGGAAATCTATTCTGGTCTCATTAATCCTAGACTGATTTCAGCCTCTTTACACACGTGGTGAACATTAAACTGCATGGTAATCCACACTGATGATGATAACAATGCAGTGACATAATTCTAAGCACTAAACAGACACGTGAAAAAAAAAAAAAAAAACAGGAAAAAAAAAGTAAATGATAAAAAATATATTTTTTATGCAACAGCCCAACATATTTAAAATTGTTGCATTTTCTTTCCCTTGTGCATTTCCTCTAGGCAGCCAGAGGGCTATGTTCAAGCAGGCCATGAGACACTGGGAGAAACATACCTGTGTGACATTTATAGAGCGCACTGATGAGGAGAGTTACATTGTGTTTACATATAGGCCTTGTGGGTAAGTATTTCTGTTTTACTATCTTGTCAATTTTTTTTTGCGGTTAACAGTGGTAAGAAGTAGTTTAAGTTTAGTTGGTGCATTTGGGCTTTGCTACAGTGCCGTACGAAAGTATTTTGCCCCCTTGAACTTTTCGACCTTTTGACACATTTCAGGCGTCAAACATAAAGATATAAAACTGTAATTTTTTGTGAAGAATCAACAACAAGTGGGACACAATCATGAAGTGGAATGAAATTTATTGGATATTTCAAACTTTGTTAACAAATAAAAAACTGAAAAATTGGGCGTGCAAAATTATTCAGCCCCTTTACTTTCAGTGCAGCCAACTCTCTCCAGAAGTTCAGTGAGGATCTCTGAATGATCCAATGTTGACCTAAATGACTAATGATGATAAATAGAATCCACCTGTGTGTAATCAAGTCTCCTTATAAATGCACCTGCACTGTGATAGTCTCAGAGGTCCGTTTAAAGCGCAGAGAGCATCATGAAGAACAAGGAACACACCAGGCAGGTCCGAGATACTGTTGTGAAGAAGTTTAAAGCTGGATTTGGATACAAAAAGATTTCCCAAGCTTTAAACATCCCAAGGAGCACTGTGCAAGTGATAATATTGAAATGGAAGGAGTATCAGACCACTGCAAATCTATGAAGACCTGGCCGTCCCTCTAAAATTTCAGCTCATACATGGAGAAGACTGATCAGAGATGCAGCCAAGAGGCCCATGATCACTCTGGATGAACTGCAGAGATCTACAGCTGAGGTGGGAGACTCTGTCCATAGGACAACAATCAGTTGTATACTTCAAAAATCTGGCCTTTATGGAAGAGTGGCAAGAAGAAAGGTATTTCTTAAAGATATCCATAAAAAGTGTTGTTTAAAGTTTGCCCCAAGCCACCTGGGAGACACACCAAACATGTGGAAGAAGGTGCTCTGGTCAGATGAAACCAAAATTGAACTTTTGGGCAACAATGCAAAACTTTACGTTTGGCATAAAAGCAACACAGCTCATCACCCTGAACACACCATCCCCACTGTCAAACATGGTGGCGGCAGCATCATGGTTTGGGCCTGCTTTTCTTCAGCAGGGACAGGGAAGATGGTTAAAATTGATGGGAAGATGGATGGAGCCAAATACAGGACCATTCTAGAAGAAAACCTGATGGAGTCTGCAAAAGACCTGAGACTGGGACGGAGATTTGTCTTCCAACAAGACAATGATCCAAAACATAAAGCAAAATCTACAATGGAATGGTTCACAAATAAACATATCCAGGTGTTAGAATGGCCAAGTCAAAGTCCAGACCTGAATCCAATCGAGAATCTGTGGAAAGAACTGAAAACTGCTGTTCACAAACGCTCTCCATCCAAGCTTACTGAGCTTGAGCTGTTTTGCAAGGAAGAATGGGCAAACATTTCAGTCTCTTGATGTGCAAAACTGATAGAGACATACCCCAAGCGACTTACAGCTAAAATCGCAGCAAAAGGTGGCACTACAAAGTATTAACTTAAGGGGGCTGAATAATTTTGCACGCCCAATTTTTCAATTTTTTATTTGTTAAAAAAGTTTGAAATATCCAATACATTTCGTTCCACTTCATGATTGTGTCCCACTTATTGTTGATTCTTCACAAAAAATTACAGTTTTATATCTTTATGTTTGAAGCCTGAAATGTGGCAAAAGGTCGAAAAGTTCTAGGGGGCCGAATACTTTCGCAAGGCACTGCAAGTGGAAAAAAAACAAAGGTTATGTTTGCAAAGTTACTTT
This sequence comes from Pelophylax lessonae, assembly GCF_965119305.1. Taxonomy (NCBI): domain Eukaryota; kingdom Metazoa; phylum Chordata; class Amphibia; order Anura; family Ranidae; genus Pelophylax; species Pelophylax lessonae. The sequence goes on from NC_138768.1 coordinate 690,361,684, forward strand.
ATGTCTCTGAGTATTATAAGAAGGACAATGTGTTTTAAAGTTACTGTGGCCATTTCAGGTATTCTGGGCATAGTTTTGTCAATATCTGCTTTTCCTTCAGAAACAAATGGCATTTTGGTACGTTACATGGCACAGTGAAATAACTAAACATTTTGGAAACTTCTGTAATAGTGAAAAAGAGGGGAGAATAAATTAACATTCTGCACATCAGCCACGTGAACTTGTAAAATACAAATGTGAATGGTGGATTGTTTCTTATCACAGTGCCATTACGACTTCAAAAACATGCATATGTGAATTTGAACAATGGAGTTATCATCTATTATATTGATGGCAATCAATTTAAAGTCCCAAATGTAAAATTTTAAAAAAGGGAATACAAATGCAGACTTTGTAGCACATTTTCTGTTACTGTAAATCAGCAGTATTTTCCATTTAGTATTGTGGGGCATGGTACATTGGAACACCTTTTTCCTCCCCCTTAAATGAATGGACATGTAAATGAAAATGTAGTTGATCATTATCAGTAAATTCCAGTGCCATGATAATATGCATTACAAGGTATTTTTAGGAGTCTGGGCAGTAAATCTCATCCTAGACGTACATAGATATAATCTCCATTTAGCATGCACTAACTTTGCTTTACCTCTTGTAAACATTTGGTCATATGATTTTATGATATGAATCGGTTTTCAGTGGCATGGAAGACAAATAAGAGGTAAAATGACTTGTTCCTGCTTCTCTTTTTTCTCCAAGCATTGGAGTTCTGCAGGGACATTTTAATCTCTTCAGCCCTGAAAGGTTTACCCCCCTTCATGACCAGGCTATTTTTTGCAATATGGCACTGCCTTACTTTACCTGACAATTGCAAGGTCATGCAAAGCTTTACCCAAATAAAATTATTGTCCTTTTTTCCTCACAAATAGAGTTTAATTTTGGTTGCATTTGATCACCTCTGCAGTTTCTATTTTTTGCGCTATAAACAAAAAATCCAACAGTTTTGAAAAAAAAAAAAAAAAAAAAACAATATATTTTTTTTTTTTATGTTTTTACTAGTAATGGCAGTGATCAGCGATTTTTAGCTAGACTGCGATATTGTGATGGAAAAATCTGACACTAAGTGACACTTTTTTGGGTCTAGTTTGCAGGGAAGGGGTTAACAGCAGGAGCGATCAAAGGGTTAAATGTGCTCCTAGGAATGCTTTCTAACAGTGTGGGGGATGCTTTGATTGGGGGAAGACAGAGACTCATGTTCCTGCTTAGCAGAAACATAAGACCTCCATCTTCCCCTCTCACAGAATGGCAGTCTGCCTTGTTTACATAGGCAGACAGCCGTTATGCCTCTCCTGAGAATGATTGCTGGGTGCCTGTGAACATCGGCCCACTGATTGGACAAAGCGGGAGCAGGTATGCCGGTTGGTGTGCGCACGTGCCCCAGACCCAGTGCACAAAATCACATACATGTACGTGATTTCGCACAGGGGTCGCCCTGCTGCAGTATATCTGCATGGGCGGTCCAGAAGGGGTTAAAGTAATATTGAAGTCTTTTTTTTTGTTTAAAAATAACAAAAATATCATACTTACCTGCTCTGTGCAGTGGTTTTGCCCAGAGCAGCCCTGATCCTCCTCTTCTCGGTTCCCTTGCCAGCATTCCTGGCCCCTTCCTCCTGCTGAGTGCCCCCACAGCAAGGAGCTTGCTATGGGGGCACCCGAGCTGAGCCATTGCTCTGTGTTTCCATTCAGAAACGGCTCTGCCCCTCAGCCTCTCTCTCCTCATTGACTCACTGAATTTTATTGACAACAGTGGGAGCCTATGGCGCCCACTGCTGCCTCAGCCAATGAGGAAGGAGAGTCCTGGACAGCCGAGGCTCTTGTGCAACATTGTTGGATCAAGATGGGGCTCATGTAAGTATTAGCGGGGCTGAGGGGGGCTGCTGCACACAGAAGGTTTTTTTTATCCTAATGCATAGAATGCATTAAGGTAAAAAAAAACCTTCTGCCTTTAAGGTCACTTTAATGTAACAATTTTTTTGACTTTAGGTAAATCAATATTTCATTTTGGCAAATGGTAGTAGAAATAGACTTTTATTATTTCAAAACCATAGGTTATATTTTTAAGATGAATGGAGTGTTTATCTAATAACTTATATTCAGGTCGTAGTCAATTTAGTGGTCTTTCAATGCTCATCCAGAGGCCAAACAACAGATTGACAAATGTTTTTTAACATTTTTCAATGCTTCAGTTCTTCATTACATGCCTTTTGGTGCACTAAGAGACTGGGGCATTGGGTGCCATTAAAAATGTATTGCAACAAGGCACAACCAACAGACAGTGTGTGGTTACATTTTACATACAACACATATTCATGTGAATGCAGCCTTAAGCTGGATACACACTATACAACTTTTGTTGTTAGATTTCCTTTAGATTTACCTTTAACTATGTAGTGCAAGGGCCTGCCAGATTGCATACAAATTAAAAGTGTTTAGGTTTGACCTCATATTATATGGTTTTGGGAAATCTAAAGGAAAAAATATAAAGAAAATTGTATAGTGTGTGTCCAGCTTTAGTGATGACAGGTCTGCCTATTGCAAGCAGTTTGAACAAAAATGAAATTATTCACAATGAGAACACTGTGTACAGTAATAATGCAGACTTCTACAAAAATGGCTGCCCGCTTTCCTGTTCAAAATTGTGAAGAGGGAATGCCTGCAATTATTATTGTGACTAGCCTGCTTTTATTGAAACTACACACAAGCAATGTGCATGGTGGCAGACGCAGGTAGCCATTTTGCCAGGGTCTGCAATCGGATTGCATGCGATAAGTGTGAATCATTAGATGAGTGTGCACTGTAAGGCCAAATCCAACATGTGGTGGCAGGGTGGCATTGTGTAGATTCTAGGGATCGACCGATTATTGGCAAGGCCGATATATATCGAGGGCCGATATTGACTTTTGCCGATATATCTGTATTGGCCTTGGAACTGGCCGATATTGCCGATATTTCAAATATTCCAAATATTGCTCATGTAAGGGTAAAATAATGTCACATAGCATAATTTCGTTTACAAATGTTATTGAATATGCCACTCACATATGTACAAATTAAAGATATAAGCAATTCCACATTAGCAGATCTGCTGGCAGATCGGTATCTCTCACCCACTTGCCGTAAGTGACACCCGGGTGATACCGCTCCGTCCGGCATACGATGACGATCTCAGAAGTCACGTGGTTCATAAACAAACATTAACATGTTCAGTAACAGATTTGTGTAGAAAATTGTGTTTATTTTGCAAAATCTTAAAAATTTTCAACATATCGGCCCATATTGGCCGATACTGATATGCAATGGCCAAAATATCGGTATCTGCAACGAAAAATCGATATCGGACAATCACTAGTAGATACACTTTTTTTTTTTTTTTTTTTAGAAAAGGAATATTTACAAAAATTTTAAAAACTGTTGCCCTAAAATTAGAACATGAACTGACACAAATTTGGAACTTTTTGTTAAAAAAATCAAAACACTATCATAATAAGAAATTTTCAAACAGTGCCGAGGGGCCCAGAAAGTTGAATGCCTTAAGTATGTGATAGCTCTCAGTGCCCTGTTAACATTAAACAGCCTACATTAATGCCTAGAAATCCAACTGAAATATCTATACTAAATATAAAAATTGCTCAAGGCCATTCCCATGATATCCTCCCATTTTGATGTTTGTTGGACTGTTTATTTCACTATGAATCACAAATTATGCACTTAGAAAAGCATTTTAGAAAATGTATCATCTATGTCGATTAACTGAGCTAGATTGAAATAAAAATTTTAGAGGAAAGCTGTCAAGGATACAATTAAACATTTGCGCTAAAGATAAATAATAAGATGTCACCATGCTGAACCATATTTTTAGTAAAAATCAATACATTGTGCAGTGTTCTAGGACGGTTGTTGCTATGATACGATGGAAATCTGTGAGTGTAACAGATGTGACATATAATAAATGATTCAAGTGTTTCGTCTATTAATAAACTTAACTCCTTTACTGTTTGAAATGCCTGCAAAGAGGTTAATAATTAAGTGGGAACCAGTGACTCCTTCTAGGTGTTATGGCTGTGCTTCATTTATTCAACAGGTGCTGCTCTTATGTGGGACGAAGAGGAAATGGCCCCCAGGCAATATCAATTGGCAAAAACTGTGATAAATTTGGCATTGTGGTCCATGAGCTGGGCCATGTGATTGGCTTTTGGCATGAGCACACTCGACCGGATCGAGATGATCATGTGACAATCATCAGGGAAAATATACAACCGGGTATCTATTTTCTTTTTATCGTTTTACAAATATATTACTACCGTAGTAACAAATGGCATTTGAACTATTATGCCACAGCAATTTAATCTTGTTTACAAAAGTCCAAAAACTCTACATCACTGGGGTCCAATGAAGTTATAACACACTTTGCTTTAAATAGAAGAATATTTATCTAAAAAAGGCAATTGAAAAAACACAAAAAGTATACAAAGAGTATAAAAAGCATTAAAAAAACAAAACAAAAAAACAACCTAGCATCACATTTGTGATAAGTAAGGTGTAATATGGTTATTAATCACATTACTTCCTTGGCAATAACATTATCTGCTTTTACTATCTTTTGTTCAGGAAACAAACAGGGCATCACATATTTCCTGGACTACAATACTGGCTGATGGAACAATCATGTATTGGACAAAGCGGGAGCAGGTGTCTAATACATGATTGTGCTATAGAACAGTTTGATAACTAGGGGTGGGCAGATGAAGGGAATGCGTTTACCTTTCTGCAGATGACATCCCAGCCTAGGCAGTTTTGCCTGGGGCTTTTACTGAAAAAGTAGAGCTTTTATGAAAAACAATACTGTTGCTGTATTTTGTGACATGTCAAAAATGTACTGATACAGATTAAAGCCCCGTACACACGAGAAGAAATTCTGCCGGGAATTTTCGTCCGACGACCGATCTGCCGATTTTCGGATTGTTAGTATGGTGTTTCAGACAACCGACTCCGACTTTTCGGCCGAAAAAATCCTGGTGTGCAGGCTATATAATTTTTGTCGACCATCAAAACACGTCCGATTTTCGTATCATTAGTACAGATTTCGATGGGGAAAAATCTTCTAGACTAGGCATGCTCAGAGATGAAAGAACACATAGAAAGCAATCCAACACATGACATCACTTCTGAAGTAGAATTCTGTCGTGCGGGAAAATTTGTGTGCAGTCTAGAGCACATTCCAACCAACAGACACGCACTGTGGACAAAAGACGGACGACCGGTCGGCGGAAATTCTTTGCATGTGTACGAGGCTTATCAGTCTGTAGAGTAAAGTTACTGATTGTCCACTTTAATGTTTTACCCTATTGAGAGACCATGATATGAGACTCCACAAAATTCTTTTTTTGATCTTACAAACACTCCGTACATAAAAAAAATGTTTTGTTGACACGTTATGAATGATTTTTTTTTTTTTTTTTTGTGAACTTGGTCTCCCAGCTGCACTTTGACTTGCATTAAACTAGGTAGAGGCTGTTGCTTTTATGGCAAACTAACTGGAGCTGAGGTTTCACATGTGGGGTCTCACACTTTTTTATAAACCTCAATAAGACAGTAAACAATTAAACTTGCCTAAGTACACAAAAAAAGGTAAATGACTGATTGTATGTGGCTTTACCATTTAGAGTGACCCTGTCAAAAATATATGTTTATGTCAACACATTTTAGTTTTAGTCATATAATATGTGTTGGTAATTTAAATATTGTTTACTTGCTAAATGTGTCCAATTTCTAGGTCAGGAATACAACTTTCTGAAAATGGAGCCTGGGGAGGTGAACTCTCAGGGAGAGCCATATGATTTTGACAGCATCATGCACTATGCAAGGAACACCTTCTCAAGGTTGGAACCTCAGGTTATAATTTTTGTCTTTTAATTCTCTTTCTCATATTTGATAATCGACTATTATTTTGCTTGGTGACATCGCACATTGAAAATAAAGATGGTAGGTAATAAAAAGAAAAATATTGCAGATTTTTCTTTTTACCATTCATGCTGGAACACTGAAACCTGTAATTTCAGTGATTAGGTGATTCATTGACAAAAATTGGTTCGATTGATTTAGGTGTTATATGTTTTTAAAGCATATTTTTCTTCCTAACTTTGAGATTTTATGTATGTGCTGTAAAAATAACTAGTTGCATCAATATTGAAAGTAGGGGAGAAAGAGATTGGACTTTATAGGCACCAATATAAAATAGTATATTCTTTATTAGAAAATTTACAAAAAACACATACATAATAAACCACAAAGAAAGGGGACATATAAAAAAAGCAACATGTCATATACGTTGATAATTGCAGTATGGCGGCAGGGCCTACAAAAAGTAGTGCAAATCACATAGCCTTATCAGATATTGGTTATTATACATTGTTCACAAGCGATACAAAGATGACCTGTGTTCATGAGGCGGCCCTGGAGATGGGATAGCCGTCTCCAAAGGGTCGTCTGTATATAGTAGACGCAGATGTTAGGTTGAATCCCAGCTGCTCTACATGTTTCGCTTAACCTATTAAGCTTCTTCTGGAGCATATGGTAAAGACAAACATCTGCATAAGGACAAAGCATTGACAATGAATATTCTTATGTAAAGACACAACGTTTACATTTTTAAAAAACACAAAACAAGACAAGTTATTATACAGTCATGACTGAGTAGGTCTAATAATCAGTCAGCACATAATTGCATTCTGAGGCTGCATGCCATACCCTTGTCACAGCAGAGGACCAGGAGAGAATGAGTAAAGAAAGTGAGAATAAGAGGGCCGGGTGACAAGAAGAAGAGGGAAAGAAGAAAGGGGAGGATTGAACTGGGGAGAGAAAAAAGAAAAAGTAATGAAAAGGAAAAGAAGGAAAAGTAAGAAGAATAAAAGAGAGAGAGAAAAAGAAAGAGGGGTTAAGGAGAAAGGAGCCTGAGCGTTTAGGAGTGCTAGCCATGCCCGGAGACACAAAGCCAGACGTAGGGACCAAGGCTTGGTGTTGTAGTAGACTGGGGTATATCTGGAAGGATGAGTAAAACAGCAACAATATACTGAACAAAATACATACCTGAGAAAGATATTACAGGTGAGAGAACTTTATGATGAATCAGGCCATAAAGGCTGGAAACAGTAATAACGAGGGGGATCGGAGCGCTGTAGTTGGGACAAGGAGCCAAGTAGAAACGTCCAAACTATCATAGGGTAGGGTATAGAGCTTGGAATAGCCTAAAATAAATGATGTAATAAGTATGATACACAATGATTAAGAATGAGTCAATTTGAAGGGAAAACTAGGGTGAGGGTAGTTGTCCAGCACTTCACCTCCGTGCAACTAGATGAATATAGTTTAAGAAGGACCCCAAGTTAATACAAGGATTAGTGTCACATATATTACTTAATGAGAGTGATGATGGTAGATAAAAAGAGAAAAATTCCGAGAAAGTGTAGCAACATGCATCAGTAAGCTATAGATGAAGGTTAGGGTGCCTAGAGTGAAAAATAGGCATCCCCACTATGATGGGTGGCCACAAACACCAAGCTGTGATAAAACAGAAATGGAGGAGTTAATGGATAATACTCACATAAATATAAAGCAAAGTATTAGCTTATTACTATGGAGGGTATGGTCCCATAAAGAGATAATGTGTGGCGACCGAGTGGGGAGAAAAGCCCCGGCCCACAGACCCAGATCACGGACCAATGAGGCAAAAAAGCTCACATGCCAATAGACCTGTAAAGGTTAAGAATAGTAAGCACAATAGAGCGCCACAATAGTTGCATCAATAGCCTGCATAACTAGTTTTGTCTGCATTTTAGTATGGATTTTTGTGTATATATATATATATATATATATATATATATATATATTTATTTATATATATAGTGCTACATTTTTAATTCAAGTCAAAAGTGGGCCATATCATAATTCCTTAAAATCACATTTAAATGTTAAAATGATTGAAAAGTCTTGTTTTATTTTAATTTTTTTGTAACAAACATGTTATAGTCACCTGCCCTTTGCAGTTGGTTTTGCACAGAGTGGCCCCGATCCCTTTCTTCTCCCGAGCCGAATCACAGCTCTCTGTGTCCATTCAGACAGGGAGCTGTGACCCGGCCCCGCCCCCTCTCTCTCCTGATTGTCTGACTGACTTTTATTGACAGCAGCCGGAGTCAATCATGCCGCGCTGCTGTCTCGGGCAATGAGGAGGGGAGTCCCGGGCAGCTGAGACACTCCTGCAATATCGCTGGATAGAGATGGGCTCAGGTAAGTATTAGGGGGGCTGCTGCACACAAAAGGTTTTTTTATCTTAATGCATACAATGCATTAAGATAACAAAAACCTTCTGCCTTTACAATCCCTTTAAGGTGTTTCCTGATAGATTGTTGTCAAGCTGTTCACCTGCAGTGTATTTGCTGCAAGTAGACAGCTCCTTAACAACCCCAAAAATGTAGATTAGATTGTATTTTAAATGTGATATGTGCTTACAAGAAAAGGTAATCTCAAGAGATGATTTAAAACTCATGTAAACATTTCCTTATGGTGCCCACACACATGCATAACATCTTTAAAGAAAAGTCAGCATCTGCTGAATTTTAAAGCTAAGAATTACATGGAAGTTAACTGGCCAAAATGGAAGTCTGTCCAAGGGCCACATCAGCATTAGGATTTTGTAAAGTTTCTTCCAAGACCCTTTAAAATATGAACAGTAAGCGCTCTCCAAAAATTCCCATATCTGTCAGGTTTCAATAACCATGGACTATTCAAGGTTTAATTGCTTTTGACATATTTATAGCGCATCATCATTATAATTGGTTATTGTTCAATACCTGAATAAAAACTATTTCCATTTAAGCACACTACATTTTGGAGGCAGCAATTTCATAAGCTAAAAGTGCCTATATTTGGAATGGCTATGTTTAGGGGTGCCTATGTTTGAGTAGTTTAGGCTAAAATCGCCTTTAAAAGAGACATGTGCTGACAGAAACATGGAGGCTGCCATTACTGGCTTTTCATGCTAAAAGTGCTAATCCAGTGACTTCTAGACTTTAAGCCCACAACCAAGAACTCCTTTATGTTGCTGCGTATTTGTCCAAGTCAATGAGTCAGGAAGTGCTGAAGTCAGACACAGCAAAGCAACAAGCATCTGCAGGAAAAGAATCAACAGTGCAGCCCACATATCTATTTACTTTCACATTTCCCTACACCGCTATACACTTTTACTGAGAACTTCATACATAAATGGAATGTTTACAAAACCAAGGCCCAACTTTAGCCATCTGCTGTGTAATAATAATGTTACAACCAGAGGCCATGTAACCAAAGTGGAGGTACTATACCATGAAAGGACATGATCTAATATTATGCATACAAATAATTGTGCATGTTGTAAAGATTTTTCATACCCCAGCAAATGTATTTAATGCAACTCGTGTAGACAATTCAGAAATCATCTTCTAATGCCCCGTACACACGTTCCGATAATTGGACGACTTATCGTTCGCATTTTGTTGCATGATACTAACATCAAATTCAACAATGCGTACAAACCGTATGATTTTTGTCGTACGATTCAGGAAAAGCTTCCTGGTTGCTTAGCTACGTATCAGATGCTGCAAAACAAAAACAATGGTAGCCAGGCTTTTTCCGTGCTATTTTAGTGTTTCTGAGCATGCGCGGTCTTTGACGATCGATTTTTACGCATAGTGTACTGATGAAACGATTGTCGTTCGCGAGGCTGTCGTACGACAGAAGTTTTCCTGTTTGTCCCTTCGGATTTTGTTGGACCAACTGTCGTGATCGGCTGTCGAAGGCTGTGTACTAATGATCAGATTATCGTGCGATCAGGTCGAAAGCGAGTTTTGTCATGCGATTATCGGAACGTGTGTACGGGGCATAAGTGTTTACACCTAGGAAATTAACTCTGATTAATTGTGATGCCTTATTGGGTATGGTGAATCCTGTGTACCCCTCTAATAGAGGGTAACTTAGTTTGCCTTTACAAGCATAGAACATTGGACAGCTGTGGATTGGGTGATTGGCAACAAGAAGACAAATGCAATTTACATAGAACACTCACCTCTTTTGCTTCCTCTTGCTGCCCTTTAACATATATAAGAATTTTATTGTTGATAAATACAGTTAATTGTTACTTTAGCCATGTATAAATTGTGTATTTGTTTCCCATAGCAGCTCATCAGATCTAACCTCTTATTTTTAAGTGTAGATTTTAAAATGGTAGCTGATATCTGACTGAATAATATGAGAAACATTTCCACTCTTCCTTTGCTCTAGTATTCATTAAGCAATTCCTCTGGGGCATCATGAAAAAAAGTTAAAAAATGCAGTTTTACAAAAGTTAACACATTGTTTATGTGACTGGATTTCACATGTTTGGTATTTTTCTCTTCTTCAATCTATCGGGGTTAATTTACTAAAACTGGAGAGTGCAAAATCTTATTCAGCTTTGCATGGAAGCCAATTATCTTCTAGCTTCAGCTTGTTCAATTAAGCTTTGACAATAAAAAAAAAAAAACCTGAAACCTGATTGGTTTCTATGCAAAGCTGCACCAGTTTTAGTAAATCAACCCCATTGTGGGTATTGATGATATAAAGCTGGGACTATGAATCCTGGATCTCAAACTTGACTAAAGCCTAGTACACATGGGCCAAATGTCAGGCAGCATCGGCCGGTTTCTATTGAACCGGCCGATGCTGCCTGACATTTGGCCCATGTGTACTACAGTCAGTCTGACAGAAGCTTGCTTCTGTCGAAGGAGCATGACCAAAAAAGGTTAGATCAGCTAATGGCTGAGAACCCTGATCGAAGTGCTCTGATGGGAGGCTGTCCCCCTGTCAGAACACAATAGAACAGCAGGGGAGATTGCTGTACTAACATCATATAGTTAGTACAGCTGCTCCTCCTGAGTTGTCAGATTTTTTTCATTCAGCCCTGCAGGGATGAACGAAAAAAAAAAAAAAACCTACTAGTGTGTACTAGGCTTTAATCCGCTGTCTGTTCAAACTAAAGAAATGTTGCTTTTAACTTGACGTCCCTTTTACTCTTCTTCTACTTACCGATTTGAGCCTTGTATTAACTTATAAGCAAGTTCAAAAGTCAAGCAGTACCTACTTTTGGTAATAATACTAAAGAGTACTACAAGGCCTGAATAGGAGGTCCAAAGATGTGTCTTGCTGAGAACAGATGTTCTTTACTTAGGAAAATCAGAAAGAGTTTGAGAGCAATTTGAATCCCAAGAAAAGAATGAAATATAAGATAAGTAGAGGATCTAGTTCCACTCAGTCTAATATACAGTATACTGAGCTCAGGGAAAGGAGCTATGATTTATAATACTGTAAATACTGTGTTCAGGAGTCATACGTTTGTGCAACTTTATAGCTGCAATTGTGTTATGTTCAATGTTTTCTATATAAAAAGGTCTGCTTCAAACACATTAGTAAATGTCAAGCAAACAAGTAGCTTTTAAAGCCAAGTTTATATGATGTGAGTGTAATAGAACTGATGATTCTTTTTGTGTGTGTATCAAATTTTAGGGGTATGTTTCTGGATACAATTCTTCCATCCCGCGATGAAAATGGTGTGAGGCCCCCTATAGGTCAACGAACACGTCTCAGTAAAGGAGATATTGCACAGGCAAGGAAGCTGTATAGATGTCCAGGTACTGCAAAAAAGAAACTATGCATTGTTCAGCAAAAATACTTCAGTAGCTTAATTCAGTGCTGCCAGAGTTCAGAGGTGGAGGAATGGGAAATATGACAGCAAGCTTAAAAGATTTGGACTTGTCAGCCAAAAGAGCACACGCCTTAATATCATGTAACCTTTGCTAGCATTTCACTTATCGGTTTTTATTCCACTTTACTAGTATAAAAGGGCAGCATGATTTTACACGCAGAGCCTCTTTATCTAAATCCATAAAACTATTATTCACTGAGATATAAGCCCTCCCAGTTCTGCCATTTTGGTGTGTCTCCAAAATAAATACAGTGAGCAACCATAGTACTCATGTAAGTAATTAGGTCTCTTAAGTTACTGTTATGTACACACGATGATAAATGAATTAACACCGTTTCTAGATGAGATGCAACATGCCATTTTGGCTATAAAATCCATTGGATTAAATTATATGTGAACCCTCACCTTGTAAAATAACCCATTCAGTTTAAAATAGAAATTAAAAGCAAAACAGTTGTAAATATACTGTATATAAGAATATATAAATATATATAGCATTACTCCCAAGGGAGCTGCTTGTTACAGGTTCCCCTGGGTTACCATTACCTACAATAGAACATTCTGGCATTTTCCCAAGTGTTTTACCTCAGACAAGAATCAGTCCGGTTTCTATCGTTTGTATGTATTATTTGGAACTTGGATAGGAGAAGCGATGAGTGGGATACTCCAACTGAATAGAACTATGCACAATAGGCAGGGACGACTTGAATAAATGCTGGGTAACACTGGTTAACCCTGAGTAATGCTGAGTAACGTTGAAACTGAACTAGTCACGGCTAGGCCGCTGCTTCACTTTGCCCTTGGCTGTGAAAGGTTTTTCTTAAGCTTCCTGAGGTAAACTCTATCCTGGGGCAAGCTGTACTCTGAGGTAGACTGTACTGCTATACAACTTCAGGGCCCTTCCTGGCACCCTCTTTATCCCTATCTTCAGGGTTTAACTACTTTGCACCCCCTTTACTGTAACACTCTGAGTGAGCTGGCTCCTTGATCCCCTGACTTCTCTGGAGTAGTCCCCTCTCTTAGGCAGACCCTTAGGCAGATCCCTCAGTACTCACGATACTGTTTTTTCCCAAAGTCCTCTGCCCAACAGCTCCACTGGTAAGCACACTGGATCCTCCGCAGCCCAGCTCCACTTCTGGTCCCTAGGCTGATCATCTGAACCACCTTCCTCACTCTGCAGGAGGAGAGACAGCCGTCTACCTCCTCCTGGGACTTTGCTCCTGCCAAAAGTCACCCTGTCACATGCCCCTCAGGATATATTCCCAATCCCAGGATACATTGCAGCAATGCCTGCCCACTGGGACAGTCATAAACCATGGTGTGCTAGTGGTTAGGTTTCCTCCACTGTCCAACAAGCTCCCTTATTGGATACAGTGGGGAGACTCCCTAAGACCCAATGAATCACACCCGAGAACATGTGACAGGCCAAACTGACAGATCAGGCTCTCCTGATAAGCAGAAAGAGACACTCTATGCATTTGCCCAGCACCTACCTAGGAGGGTGCTGCATATATATATATATATATATATATATATATATATATATATATATATATATATATATATATATATATATATATATATATAAATTATAAATACCTATTTTTTATTTTGGTTTTAACTTTTCACATAATCTCTGTTCTCAGCTGCATAATGGGCTTCGAGAGCTTGGGGTAGAGACTGCAGGGGGATGTCTCAACAGACAGAGAGAAATAGCAGCACCCTGATCTTACCAGCTTGCTGATCTTACCTAGCTGTGCAGGGGGTTGTGGCCATGGGTGGACATGGAGTGCTGTGCTCCCAGCACAGACAGAAAACTGACCACACTGGCTGGGATGTGCTTCTATGCTTAGCATAGTCAGTTTGAATTATAGAAGAGCAGGGGGACTGGCAGGATCACCAGGTATTTCACACAAAGGAAACAAAATAATAATATTAAGGCCGAGGGAACGATAGGACGCCAGGACGCTGCCGCTCTGCTAAACTACCAACCCTGGAAGAACACAGGAACTAACACAAAACTGAGATATCCATGTGAACACCACCCGGTGGCCGGAAGCAACATTACACCCAGATTGCCTCAATACAATAATAATAGGACCAGGATGGAAGATTACCTCACCGCCTGTACTTTCAAGCACTTTATCAGCTAGACCAGTGCCCACCCCCAATTTCTGTGTGGAAAACAAGGACCAAGGACAAAGTTTTTTATGGCAGCAATTTCTCCCCCAAAATACGGTGATAAATTTCCTTGACAAAGGCGCAAGCCAAAACGCGTAGGAACTAAGGATATCTCCCCCTACAGACTCCACGTCATGCAAGCGTGAAGATAATAGGGGGGAATACCAATTGTCACCTATCACACATGTCACCTTCTTTTTCTTACTTCTCACCAATCACTAATGGGTCTCTAACCCTCACTTATGTGATATTGTACATATGTGATTATTACTTTTCATTTCTTTAAATTTTTTTGAATAAAACTTTATTTGACCAAACCTGACTCTATACTAGCCCATAAAGTCCCAAACCACTGGCTTGAGGTACCAAAACCACCCATATCAATTTCCCAGGGATGAAGGCTAAAACCTACTAACAGGGTCTTGGGAACCAAACCATTAGCACATTTATTTTCTCTATCAGCCCACCCCCCACAGTTATTACCTTTTGTATCTCTTGACCCTCCCTCTTAGGCCGGCTATAGATGATTCAAATCTTGGCTGGTTCAGCAGGTTTAAATCGTGTATGGGCAGTCTGAATGTACCAAGTTGATTGATTGATCAACTTGGGTACAACCAGCCTGCCAGATTCACTTGCGATTATGGCTAGCGGCTGCTATAGCCGCCAGCAATAATCACTGTCTTCTCCCAGCACGGATGGTTTCCCTGCGAGCAGACAATTGCTCGGCAGGAGGGATTCCCCTGTCAGCGCTGTCTTTGCTGATGGGGGAATTGTGCAAATTTGCATTGTCGAGCATGAACCTCTGATTGCTAGTGTATTAAACTGTATTGTAATTGTACTGTTTGCCTTTATAATGTAAAGTGCTGCATAAACTGTTGGTGCTACATAAATCCTGTATAGTAATAATAATAATGCAAAGAGAACAGGATACTTTCTAACACAAATACATGCTATAACATGCTACAACAGACGCATATCAGGAATATGAAAATGACATGAGAAAAGCAGCTGATGACACAGACACAGTTTTGCTTCTTATCTTCTCAGGCAATAGGCTCATATTCAGTGTGACGGTGGTTCTATTAAATATATATGTACGTAGCAGTCGTTTTTTGCTTTTAGACCTGTGTTGTTAGTCTTGAAAATGTAAACCTAAATTAACTAACTTTTTATGCGTGTAAAAGAAAGTACATTGGTTTATCATAAAAATTATTTCTTGTGAATTTTTGTCTAGGCATACTGTATATTCAGATAAAACATTTAAAGGGACAGTCTGTAAAACAGTTAATTATTTCTGCTGGTTACAGCAAGAAGTGGAGACGGGGAGCATATTTACCACAATAAAGTGTTACTTCATTTTTGCACCCTAGATCCTATTTCGAGACACAGTTGTACTGTATATGTATTCATTCATATATGATTTTTTTTGGTCAATGTCATAGCATTGTTTTTACAGAAGACATTTAGCTTTACAAACAGAAAGCATTACAATGATATTTATTCAGTGTAGTTGAGAGCCAGTGTAAACTGGGTACAGGCAGTCCCCGGGCTACAAACATCCAACTTACAAACGATTCCTACTTACAAACGGAGGGAGACAACAGGAAGTGAGGAGAAATCTCCTCATAGGAAAGGATATTTCCTCCTTTAAGAGTTCTCATGGGAAAAAGGTGTCTCCACTGAAGCGTTATCACCAATCCTTGTTTCCACAACAACACAAATTTGACTTAAGAACAAACCTACAGTCCCTATCTTGTTTGTAACCTGGGGACCGCCTGTACTTTCAAAGTTTAGATGCAATATGTGGAGCCAAATTAAGAAAGGATAACTACTAAATTGCAAAGATAAATTGCATTAACTTTCCTCTACCTTACTATATACAATAGACCCACAAGTAGATGTCTATGATAGTCTACATGGAAGTAATTAAAAAATATATGTAAAGGCAACTGGAAATGGATTACTATTTGACTTTTTCCCTTTATCAAGCTCCTTACTGCGCTGGTGCTTGGCTGCTCAGACAACAAACATTGCAACAGAGGGGCAGAAAGATGGTCTTTGGCCCTTTATAAGTTCCAATTCATGGCTTATAATTATCTATAATTCCTGATTTAATCAAGTGTATTAATTTGTTCAAGCCCTATTTTTTCTATGTCTGAGGACATAATTGGCTTGACTCACTTTATCAAGCTTTCTTTGCTCCCATCTACATACTAGTTCTTCATTGTGGCTTAATATTGTAATCACCTTTTGTACTGCATGTCTTGCAGCTTGTGGAGAAACATTACAAGATTCCACAGGCAATTTCTCTTCTCCTGGATTTCCAAATGGTTATCCTTCATACACACACTGCATATGGAGAATTTCCGTGACCCCAGGAGAGAAGGTAATCATTCCTTAATACGATTTTGACAGAGTAAATGTTTATCTTGTCTTTTCATCTCTCTTGTGACTTATAACCAGGTGTTCTTAGCTCAAAACCTGATCTTTATATCCAGAACTACCATATCAAAATCCTCTCTTCTCTGTCTATTTTTTTTAAAATGGTCTGTATCTAATGTAATATTTTACTGTCGTGATAATGGATAAGCTAGAGTATGAAAAAACAGCTATGACTTGTCTTCAAGCTTAGTGTATTTTTCTACAGCTTTTCTTTATATGATATTTTGTGGCCTATAAACTGATTGTTTATCCTTTGTATTCCCAAGAAAGCTTCAATAAGTGTATGCATCATTGTGTTATGTATACCTCCATGACACTAAACTACAAAAAAATATGTTTTTAGTCCAGGTAAAAGAGTGGGGTTGAGTTACTAAAGGCAGATAGGCTGCTCACTTTGCAAGATATTTTTTTCCTTAGCTTAGTGAATGTGGTGAAAATTAACTTTGCAAAAAATACCCAATCATGTGCAAGGGAAAAAAAAAAAAAAAAACAGCATTTTTTCTTGCAGATAATTGGATGATGCTGATCAGCAGAGCTTCTCCTTATTCACAAAGATAAGGAAAAAATTCCCTGTAAAGTAAAAATTCCCCTGCATTGTAAACACTCTATTTACCTTTAGTAAATCAATCAACTAAGTGATATAAAGTTTATACTAGGCCCAGACATTGTGTTCCACAAAAAAACACCTTTCCTTCAATTACAGGATATTATAGAGGAAGCTGATGTTTAAAATTTCAGCTTCCGCAATCACATTGCAAAGAGCTGTATAAAATTAAACCCATGCTATAACCTTAGTGGGATTTGGAGACTGCTATAGGGCTGTACATTGCATTGTAAATAGGATAAATTTAAAAAAAGTTCATTCAGCTGAACCTATACTATTGTAACAATCACAATATATCCTATAATGTTGATCCAATAAAAGGCAAACCAAAACCAAAAAATCCTGACACCAATAATTCTAGATTCTTTCTTGGGTCAGTTATAGCACTGATGTGTAGCTAGTTATGTAATTTAAATAAAAATATCACAGTTAATTCGTTTTATACTGTTATTTATCACTTTCTCCTTTTCGAGATGTACATATGCACATTAGTGCTTCTAACTGTGCCATTTCTGTGAACGCAGAAATGGAAGACATGGTAAGATGCTGAAACCATATCTATGCACCTTTGGGAAGGTACTTATAGTAGAACTATGGGATTTTTTTTTTAATCAATTTGGA
Source organism: Pelophylax lessonae (assembly GCF_965119305.1). Taxonomy (NCBI): domain Eukaryota; kingdom Metazoa; phylum Chordata; class Amphibia; order Anura; family Ranidae; genus Pelophylax; species Pelophylax lessonae. The sequence continues at coordinate 690,379,359 of NC_138768.1, forward strand.
TAGAGTAAGGGAGGGTTTCTCCCCTTTGGGGAGATTTACCTTCACCTCCTGTCCCATAGCCAAACAGAAAGGGAGAGCAAAATCCCTGCAAATTAAGGGAATTCCTTGGGGACCACCAGGTCACCAGAACTAGTGTCCCCATTGGAAGATTTCCCCTCTATTACTTTTCTGGGGAAACTCACATTTTGGGGTTTTCTTTTACTTTTACTTTCAATGATAATTTTAAACAGGACAAATAGAGAGGGTAACTCTCCTTAACAATAAAAAACTGGCAGGTGTTCTAATCCCTCTTTACTCTGTCCGAAACAAAACAAAAAAAGTTTTTCCTTTAGTTATACTTTTATCTCAAGGTGGATCCAAATATATAGGAGGGATTTTGAGTACACATGTGCAGGCACAGGGACAGCAGAGGGGTTCAACTAGAATGCAAACTAGGGATCGACCGATTATCGGCAACACTGATATATTGTGGGCCGATATATATATTGTGCACTTTTCCCGATATATCGGAATCGGCCTTTTGATCTACCGATTTTGCCAATATTTAGGGAAAGTGGTTGTACCGGAGTGATGCCTGCAGCTAGAGGCATCACCCCCGTACCGGCGTCCATAGCTGACGGTCAGCTGTCTTGTAATGACAACTGATGCGGCTAGGAAGCCGTTCGGCTGTCATTACAAGAAGTGGGAGGGGACATCCCCCCCTCCCGCCGCCTTCCGTGGCTTATCCGGGTCTCCTGTCCCACTGGGAGAACAGGGCATCCTACCTCCACCGCCATCGAAGACCCGATCAAAAAACCGCATTCATCTCTGATCGGGTCTCCATGTAAAAAATCCGGAAGTGATGTCATGACATCACTTCCGGGTACTCAGGGCCAAATTAAAAAAACTGACAGCATTCAAAGCAGCCAAACGTGGCATTTTGAATGCTTTTCAGTGCCGAGGAGGGGTTTGGGGTCTATTAGACCCCCAGATCCCTCCACAACAGTACCTTTGGAAAAAAATATCAGCCAAAACCGATATCCGATGACCAAAATATCCGATATTAGTATCGGCATAAAAAAAACTATATCGGTCGATCACTAATGCAAACACCTTATAGTGCTTCTTGCTGGTGCACCTGAACCAAAAGCAAATTGTTAATATGTTGTGTATTGAAGCCATAACTTGTCAACTAGATCACATTTCTATTCATTTTATAGCAAAAATCTAGAATAGGAAATGATCCATAAATAATGATATAATAAAAGGTCTATGTTGCATTGTAAAAAAAAACAAAAAAAAGATGTAAAGTGAGGGTGAGGAACTGCTTGTTTTTAGATGGCTAAGTATAAGAAATGTTCCTTCAATTACATAGTGGGTTTTGTGGAAATGGCAAGTTGTGTATATATATATATAAAAGAAAGTACGCAGATTTATTTTCAAATTCTTTAGAGAATCAAAAAATCTTTATTCAGACTCCAGAAACTAGCAGCAATAAGAATGAGGTACTTAAACCCTGCTGCATCTGTTTTATACTACATGTTTATTAGAACAAGGAAAACTAATATACTCAAACACTATTGTGTCACATTTTGTCTGAGCCACAGACAAAGCTCCCACACAATGTGGATACAGATGTATCCTGATGTGTTTACACAGAATAAAGTCTGTATTAAACATGCCAATCTGATTATGTAAAATCAAACTTTTTGCTTTTTAAAAGAAAAGTTGGGTTATTTAGGTTAGTCTTTACCATATAAAGAACTAACATCTAAGATTATTTTTCATTATTTATTTTTTCCGACAGACCTATTTGTAGCTTCAAATGTATTTTGGTGCTTTGCTCAAATAAGGTTACACTTTCGAGACCCAAGTCACCATGTTGTACTTATAGAATACTTATATAGAGTAAGCATATCATACATTTCTTCATTTCACATGATATATTTGATAGTGCATATAAATTACAACTCATATGTTATATACATGACATATATGGGCTGATTTACTTTTTTTACTGATTTTACATTTAAGAGATGAACATCTTCTCTCCAAAAATGTTGTTAATATTCATTTCAGTTATCCAATCATGTGAAAAGCATTTGAACAGGAGTTTGCTTTTCACATGATTGGATAATTGAGGTGAACATTCACAGAATTTTTTGAGTAAAATACTTTTAACCACTCTAAGACCGGAAGGATTTGCCCCCTTAATGACCAGGCTCTATTTTGCGATTCGGCACTGCGTTAATTTAACGGACAATTGCGCGGTTGTGCGACGCTGTACCTAAATAAAATTGACCTCCTTTTTTTCCCGCATTTTTATTTATTTATTTTACTAGTAATGGGGGTGATCTGTGTTTTTTTGCGGGATTGCGACATTGCAGCGGACAGATTGGACCCCTAACTGACATTTTTGACACTTTTGGGGGTACCAGTGACATTACTACAGTAATCAGTGCTAAAAATATGCACTGTTACTGTAATAATGACACTGGCAGGGAAGGGTTTAACAGTATAGGTGATCAAGGGGTTAAATGTGACCCTAGGGGAGTGATTCTAACTGTGGGGGGTGTGGCTTCTGAGATGACCATAGAGACATGTGATCCTATATAGAAGGATCACATGAGCTCTGTGATCATTTCAGGGAGAAGAACGGTCGGCTGTGTTTATAACAGCCATCCGACCTTCTCTCTCAGCGGGGAGCGATCGCGGGTGTCAGGCGGCAATCGGAGCTGCCTGACACGCGCATTGACTTCCCCGCTGACGATCGGGGGGTGGGGGCGTGCTTCCGGCGGCACGCGCTCCCCCCCTAGCTCCTCCCTGCGAGAATCAACTTTTGTTGGTTATAAAGTATATTATGAAAGGAAAGAAGAAGCAAATGAGTGTATGTGTATACATACAAGGATGGGAAGCATTTTGATTCTGTAGGAGAGCAGAAGATAGAAAGATACCCCAATGATGCTAATCTGCTTTTCTTTTTAAGCCTGTCCCTTTTATATAGAAGTATCAGATAAATAGTCACTGTTTGTAAGGAGCACCTCCCTATAGATAGTGACTGTTCATCTGATACTTCTATATCGTAGGGACAGGCTTAAAAAGAATAGCAGATTAGCATCATTGGGGTATCTTTATATCTTCTGCTCTCCTACAGAATCAAAATGCTTCCCATCCTTGTATGTATACACATACACTCATTTGCTTCTTCTTTCCTTTCATAATATACTTTATAACCAACAAAAGTTGATTCTCGCAGGGAGGAGCTAGGGGGGGGGGGAGCGCGTGCCGCCGGAAGCACGCCCCCACCCCCCGATCGTCAGCGGGGAAGTCAATGCGCGTGTCAGGCAGCTCCGATTGCCGCCTGACACCCGCGATCGCTCCCCGCTGAGAGAGAAGGTCGGATGGCTGTTGTATCTTCTGCTCTCCTACAGAATCAATATGCTTCCCATCCTTGTATGTATACACATACACTCATTTGCTTCCTCTTTCCTTTCATGATATACTTTATAACCAACAAAAGTTGATTCTCTCTTATTGGCTATTAGTGCGTGGGCATGCACCCTCGTTTCTTGTCTTTTTAGTATAATTATTTGCCAGCTTAAGAGAATTGTGTACGTTACAGTAGGCAGTTTGTTTGATAGATCTTTACATTACACATATGACAAGCTTAACAGTAAGAATAGTTATTCAGAATTGTGGTGCAAAATTTTCATTTTGATATCATCCCGACTGCAGCTGTGTTCTGTACATTAGTTGTGTGTTTTAATAAACATTGTATTATTATTTAATATAGGATGCTTCCATTTTTTACATTTAAACTTGTTGGCTGCTTCAATCTAATTTAAAACTTATCCAAGCTTTTATGAGCTAATAAAAGGAAAAAAAAAGGGGTGTTCCTTAAGTTTAGTCCTTGCTATATAAATATATACAAAAACACTCTATTTTTACTTTAGGTAATTTGAACAGCATTTGTGCTGTCAAGGTCAATGAGATGCATGACAAGTTACATTAACCGATGCTATAATGCAGTGGCAGAATTTGCTTACGAGGCCAATTCTGTGCTAACTAATCTGACACCCTGTGTCTAATTATTTACAATGGAGGCTCAAAGCAGTGCTTTCTCCTAATCTGTCAGGCTCAGCAGTCACTATTGCTACATAATGCAAATAAACGTAATGAGATTTCACATTACACACCTCTTCTATCTTCTTCTTGTAGTGTATGGCAATAAACCAGTGTATATAAATAGGGAATTGTATAAGTAATATAGAGCAATTGGTTATGCTGACAACAGAAGGGCAATGACATAATCTCAACAAACTGCTCTTGTGTTATACACTGCTCAAAAAATATTAAAGAACCATTTTTAATTAGAGTATACCATCAAGTCAATTAAACTCCTGGGATATTGATCTGGTCAGTTAAGTAGCAGAGGGGGTTGTTAATCAGTTTCAGCTGATTTGGTAGTAATGAAATTAACAACAGGTACAATAGATGGGCAACAATGAGACTACCTCCAAAGCAGGAAGGGTTTTACAGATAGAGGCCACTGACATTTTTTTTTAATGTTCATCTTTTCTGACTGTTTTTCACTAGTTTTGCATTTGGCTAGTGCCAGTGTCAGTACTGGAAGCATGAGGCAATACCTGGACCCTATAGAGGTTGCACAGACAGTCAAACTCATCCAGAATGGCATATCAATACGTACCATTGCCAGAAGGTTTGCTGTGTCTTCCAGCACAGTCTCAAGAGCATGGAGGAGATTCCAGGAGATAGGCAGTTACTCTAGGAGAGCTGGACAGGGCCGTAGAAGGTCCTCAACCCATCAGCAGAACCGGTATCTGCTCCTTTGTGCAAGGAGGAACAGGATGAGCACTGCCAGAGCCCTAAAAAATGACCTCCAGCATGCCACAATTAAAAACAGACCTCATGAGGATAGCCTGAGGGCACAAAATACTCAATTGGGCCCTGTGCTCACTGTCCAGCACTGTGGAACTTTATTGGCATTTGCCATTTAACACCAGAATTGGCAGGTCCGCCACTGGCGCCCTGTGCTTTTCACAGATGAGAGCAAGTTCACCCTTAGCACATGCCAAAGATGTGAAAGGGTCTGGAGAAGACGTGGAGAATGTTATACTGCCTGTAACATCGTTAAGCATTACCAGTTTAGTTGTGGGTCAGTGATGGTCTGGGGAGGCATATCCATGGACAGACACACAGGCCTCTACAGCCTAGACAATGGCACCCTGACTTCCATTAGGTATTGGGAGGAAATCCTTGGACCCATTGTCAGACCCTTTGCTGGTGCAATGGGTCATGGGTTTCTTCTGGTGCATGACAATACCCAGTCTCATGTGACGAGAGTATGGAGCCAATTTCTGGAGGATGAAGGAATTGATACCATTGAATGGCCCCAGGCTCGCCTGACCTAAATCCAATAGAACACCTCTGGGACATTATGTTTGGGTCCACTTGACGATGCCAGGTTGCACCTCTGTTCAGTCTATTCAGAAGCTCAGTGATGTCCTGGTTCAGATCTGGGAGGAAATACCCCAGGAAACCCTCCGTTGTCTCATTAGGAGCATGCCCCAACATTGTCAGGCATGCATACAAGCATTTGGGGGCCATACAAACTACTGACTACCATTTTGAGTTGCTGCAATGAAATTTCAGCAAAATGGACTAGCCTGCTGCATCAATTCTTCACTTTGATTTTCGGGGTGTCTTTGAATTCAGCCTTCTGCAGAATGATAATTTTCATTACCATCAAACGATGTGGCATCCTTTTGTTCCTAACATATTGCCCAGTCCATACCAGTATAGATTTCCACCAGCATGATATTTTTCCTCATTGAGATTTGATGTGTTTTCAAAGTGTTCCTTACATTTTTTGAGCAGTGTGTGTATATATATATATATATATATATATATATATATATAAATATAGCACTGCCCCCATGAGGGCTGCTGGTTAGCAGGTGTTCCTCTGTACTCACCTGACCCTGAGACCCTTCCAACCCCCCTGACACTTTAGGTTCTGATATGACAAGTATATTCTCCAAACATCTCTCGGACACACTAAAAGTACCATGTGGTTATTTTACTTGGATAGGTAAACAGGTACAACTTGGTAGTAGAAGACTGTATTAATCTCAGTCTATCAAACCCCACCAAACTCAGCGGAGTCTAACAGACTGACACAACATGAATATAAAAGGTCAATAAGAAATATCAAGCATCATTGATAATACAAGCAAATAGAATGTCAGCAACTGCTGTAAATACTATTGTGATATAGAATAGCTATGGCCTAAACAAGAGACCTCTGAAGTCACTCCAGCTATTACTGGTCCTAACTGATAGTAACTCTAATTGCTGTAACTAAACCCCTTTAAAGCAAATGAATGCTGAGTTCCCTCCCCTAGCAAGGCCTTGCTAAGTCTTAGCTGGCAGTTGGAGCTCTTATCACTGTTCACTGGGATTTTTGTAATCCCAGGGTAGTAATATGTGTAATCCTGTCTGCAGTTAGTGTATTATTGAGGGAGAATTATACTTGCGATTAGGACTTCACCAGGCACTCTTCCACTTGACAATGTCCACATGTGACAATCCTGTGACAGGAAACGCTCTGGCATCTGAGTGATCGATACTCGGCTGTCCCGGTCAGTCAACTCAGCTTCTGACCGCTCTCCTCTCAGCTCCACTGGATCTGCTACCGCTGTGTAGTCACCAGCATCCACACCGCAGAGGATGGACTCACAATCCAATTAGTCCGCTTCCTGCGAAAGCCGATCCTCTTCTGTAAGCAGCCTTAAAGGGGGACTCCAGCAATGTCAACAAAAATGGTAAACCTGAATATAAGTATATATCTGCAACATATATAAATATGGTAGTCCAGTCCCAGCTACATCCTCCCCTCACTTGAAGGTCTTTGGTCCCCAAAGATGGAGGAACCTCTTTTTAGAATCTGGTATACATTAGTTTAGGGAAAGACAAAAATCAATAACATCCCTGGAGGGAACTCATAGTAGTTGCCAACTAGTCAATAGAAGAAATTTCAGTTAACCGCCTATGCAAAGCGTCTGAAAAAGCTGAATCACTTTCACAACAGGCCAGTAATAGATTAGTGGCCCACCTAATAGTGTCAGTGGGTGGAATATGGTCTTTTTCTACCAAAGGCTCTGTAGAAGAGGCTGGTGCTAGACTGGAATGTTGAGTCGTAGGGATAAGTTCTTCTGAGCCTTCTCCGGGAGTATTGTAAGTCAGTCTTTTTGGCAGATGGATCTCTCTCCTAAGTCTAGAGGATATGTTTTCAAACAGTTCAGGTTCTGGCTTCTGTTACCAAGAACTACATCCAGGCTGTGGCTCCTCAGGACTGGTTAATGAGGGGACTACTGAAGTCTCTTCAAGACACGGCACCCTAGGCTGTTCAACAGAACCAACTTCTTGAATTTCTTTCTCCACAGGCAGTGCAGGTCTTCGCAAATCTCTAGCTCAATGTTTTTCCCTTGCGGGTAATGGTGAAATTGGACCATCTTTTTCAGAAAGCCTTCCATCCCCAGGAGTACCTTCCAATGAGGAAGGCCACCACCAATCACATATCATACCTTCCTCATCACTGTCTTCCTCCTCTTCTTGCAGAGTTGAAAATCGAAGTGCCCGCGGAGTTCCAGATCGTATAGTAGAGTTTTGAGAAGTGTCAGAACAAGGAACTGCTGGCTCCCGAATGGCATCTGAAATGGGTAACGAGTGAATTCTATGCCAAGTCTTCACTGGACCAGTCTTGCCTTCTGGACTAATCTGGTACACTGGTAAACCAGATAGTTTCTTGCAAATAATAAAGGGTTGAGAACGCCAACGGTCAGCCAACTTGTGTTTTCCGGGTACTCCTAAGTTCCTTACCAAGACTCGATCACCTGGCTGCAGATACTGGATCCTCACTTTCTGATCAAAGTTTTTCTTATTGCGCTGTTCTCTTATGGCAGTTGCTTCAAGAGCCTTCTCATAGGCTATCTTCAAATTTTTCCGAAGCCTATCCACATATCCTTGATAGGAACTCCGAGACGTATGATCAGGTGACGATCCAAAGACTAAATCCACTGGTAGTCGAGCTTCTCTTCCAAACACTAATCTCTAAGGAGAATGTCCAGCAGAGTCATTCACATTACTGTTATAAGCATGCCCTTTCTCCGAAGGGTTTGTCCTCACTCAGTCGAATCCGATGTTAAGCACTCTTCGCACATCCCACGTCAAAATCATTCTTTGAGAAGATCTTATCCCATCTGGCCAATTGATCCTTCACCCGCTCCCCCCACAAGGGACTGCAAGCCCTTTCTGAACCAAGTCTTTCAGGGTCACTGGGGTGGCGACACTCACCCACCCCAACACCATTCGAGGCCTCAAACTGACCGGTTGCCCAGTGATGTTCCCGCACGCTGACAGTAACTTTCCCTCCAGTCCTCCACAGTGTCTTAGTGGGCACTATTTCTAGAACCAGTTCCAACCCAGTATCTTCTTCCAGTGGGTTTCCTTCCAACACCACAAAAGGAGCTGGCTGGTCCTAAGACAGCTTGACTGCCTTCATGCACGTCCTCTGTCCAGGCTGCAACACCTGCTCCCGAGTGTCTAGTCGCCACAGCTTTCCTACCCCATCAACTGGGGCCTTCTGCTCTTGAATCACTCGCTGGAAAGCCTTCCTTAACTGAGGATGCATTCTTCAATGGCTGAGCCCCTAATAGCCAATGGTGTGAGCATTGTTCTCACCAAATCGGTATTGGTTCCAATGCTTCGCTCCAGGAGGCCAAGTGCACACAACTGCCAAAGCATCAAAAACGTCCATCTTCCCCACCACTGAGGGATCGAAAGCAATCTTGATGGGTATATACCCGTCATAAGGACATTTCTGGGGCCCAAGTCCCCATATTTCCAGCTCCTCCAATTTGCACAATGGAATATGCTTTAGATTCTTGTCATAGAGGTCTCTGTATAACAGAGTCACTTGCGCCCCAGTATCTAACAGGGCCATGATGTAGATCCCCTCTACCTGCAATGAGACCACCGGGGAGGGCCCCACCAGTTCTCTTGTCATCCTTTGTTTTCCGGTATGGTGAATAGTCTTCTCTGTGCAACTGGCACAGATTTTTCCAAACGCTGGGGCGTATTGGCCACAGGTGTCCCCAAGCTTGCAGTGGGAGAAGAAGTCATCCTTTCTTGCATTTCAGGAGTGTCTTTCCAAGGGAATTCAGCAGTCTGTACTTCTACTGACTTCATGACTGAAAACCCAATCCTCTTTTTCTTCCTTGGGGGAGAAGATACATTGACTCCCTGCGTCTTTTTCCCCAACCCAGGCGGCCCCCTTTGTAAGCTAGGCGTGGAGGGGGGGAGTCAGGCAAAGGACCCCATCCCGTGCCGCCTTTTCAAGGTTTTACTAGTGCTGGAGCTGTTTGATCTGCCTTCTTCACGAAAAATAATTTCTGTAGGACTTTTAGCAGCTCTTCAGACATTGCAGTGCTGATCCTCTCCTGAGGCATTTGGCCCGAAAGTGTCCAACTTCTCCACATTCAAAGCAACATCTGTCTCGAGAGAGGGGAAAACTCAGCCCCTTTGAATGGCCCTTTGGGTCTTGGACTTTCCCTTGAGCCTCCATTACTTGCATTAGAGTCTGGCACATCTGGGTTTGGGCCTGTGCCGCCTGAATTATTAATTCAGCTGAGTTTGAATTTTCCTTAGGTTTCTTTTCTCCTGCATTCTCACAACAACCAAAGTTTATTTCCGCTACACTTTTTCTCCACTCGAGCCAGGCAAGCAGAGGCCCTCTCTCTCCTCCCTTCACTGTTTAGCAGTTCCCTAATGCCTTAATTCTTTTCTTCCAGCAGAGCTTCTTCCTCCCTCACTTCCCTCATCAGCTCAGGGTAAGTAGGGGTAGCCCAAACTCCTTTTAATAGCAGCTTCAAGACTGTGGGGTGGTTTGGCCGAGCCCATTGTAGCACTCTGTCCAGCCGCGCTTGATCAGCGTCCTTAGGGTCTGCCCCCTGCTTTAAGATGATCTGACCGCCTCTGACACACTCCATTCTTCCACAGCTTGAGTGGCCTGACTCATCCAACTCTCAAATCTTCTTCTCCAGTTGGAGTCAGTGTCTGGCCAGAAAAGAACCGCAACTTTCTGTAACTTTGCCCAGCACCATTGGAGCCATTCTTGACTAGGCTCTCCACTAGGCGGCTCGTGTCTGTATAGAAAGAAACAGGGGGAGCACCGAGCCCACCGACATCAAGGTTTGTGGGACCAGAGCTGGCCGGCGAGGCCCCCCTTCCACCGTTTCCTTCTTCTCCAATTGAGAGAACACTCGGGCCTGAATCCCTTCTTCCAGGGTTGCCTCCTTTACCTGGAAACATGCAGGTATGTCTTCTCGCCATTCTAGCAGCACTTGCACGACATCCCACTCATCATCTGCTCATGCATCTAGTAGATAGGTCCTCTGTTCTGGCACTAGGATTCTCACCCACCTCTGGATCTCTCTTTATGTGCACTCACTCCCGGTGACTTCTAGGACCGTGCTCCGCTATAACTGGGCAACCGAGTTCATCGCCTTTCCTGGGACTGGCTCGTAAGTGGGTTGGCTCAGGGCTGGAGTAGCAAAGAGGATCCAGGACGAGCCCCCAAATGTAGCACTGCCCCCATGAGGGCTGCTGGTTAGCGGGTGTTCCTCTGTACTTACCTGACCCTGAGAACCTTCCAACGCACCTGACACTTTAGGTTCTGACATGACAAGTATATTCTCCAAAGGACACACAGACACACTGAAAGTACCGTTTGGTTATTTTACTTGGATAGGTAAACAGGTACAACTTGGTAGTAGAAGAATGTATTAATCCCAGTCTATCAAACCCATGGGGCCAGTCCCATAAGTGCTGTTCAAGCTGGTGCAGTGGCTAGCACAAGTAGTGTCCCACAGCCACCAATAATTCTAAGAGAGGCCAGTTGAGCCCATAGCGTCCTTCCTGATGCGCTTGCAAATTCTGATTGGGAGCCCACAACTTCTGCAGCGCCCGTACTTCCCCCATTCACTGGCCAACCCGGAATTCAGGTGAAAACAGTCGATTTTACTCCCCTTGGTTTTTATGAGCTGTTTTTCACGGAAGATCTGTACAGATCTATTGTGGACCAAAGCAATTTATATGCTGATCAACTAATCGGCGCAAATCCAAATTTGACCCTTGCCAGAGAATTTGCATGGAAACATATCACTATTTCCGAATTTAAAACCTTTCTGGGCCTATCCCTCCTCATGAGCATTACTAAAAAGAGTGAGTTGCGGTCATATTGGTCCATTGACCCAATTCATCAACCCTAAAAGTAGGAAATTAGGATAGAAGCAAAGCGATTACTTTCTCAACTGTTCAGCGATGTGGTGGCAGGGTTTCCAACCAAGATAAGGCCTCACGGGGGGGGGGGGGGGGGGAGGTAAGGAAACAAACCATTTCCCCATCTTGGACCGGGAGATGAGCAGGAAACAGGACATTGTACCGAATGTTGCAGGCCCGCAACACAGTCTTCACTTGATCAAATGATTTCCTGAGTTTCTGGGTTTCAACAGAGTAAACAGGGAAAATAAGCAATTCTCCCTGAACTCTGACAGCGCGAAGGACCTCATCTTGGTCTCGGAAGTTAAGTAACCACAGGATGAGGGGGGAGACTTGGTAGGACTGGGCTTTGGAGGGACACAATGGGCTCTCTCAATAGTGTAGTAAGGAGAAATTGGGCGCCCGGCAACAGGGTGTGCAGCAGGTCTACCACAAACACTATAGGCTTAGCGCCCTCCACTCCTTCTGCCAGCCCCACAATGGGAAGATTGTTTCTCCTGTTTCGGTTCTCCGCATCATCCACCTTGTACTCTACAGCACGGAGCTTGGTTTGCAAGGTACGGATGGCAGTGGAGTGTTCAGTTGGGGTCCTCGGCTTGGTCTTCATATTGTCTCCAACACCCGAGACTGGAGCTTATCGATGTCCTGCTGAAGCAGACCCACATCAAGCTGCACCACTTCGATCTTCCTAGTGAACATGGCCTGGCAGTTGGCAATCGCTGCCATTATATCTGCAAAGCCTGGCTGGGGAGATACAGCAGAGTCAGGTGGGTCAGTTTGTGACGTCATGTGAACCGTCCATGTGGCGTGAGGCTCCACACGAGCGGGAGGGGGCAGGGTTTGTGCCTCTTCAATCATTGGGAACCAATGCTTTTTTCCACTTTCTGTGGCCGCTCTGGACTAACAGCGTCTCATCGGGACAAAGACCAGCCCAATCAGCAGGGTGAATAAGCACCCAGAAGTAGGAGAATGACAGACATAGCCAGCAGAGCTCCGAGATGTGCAGCTGTTCAGGTGGCAATCTTGGACACGCTCCCCCAAATAAAACTTTAACATTGGAGGGGTGGACTTTAACGACCAGATGATGGCCCCGTACTTAATTTTACGTAAGGCCAGACACTGGTACAAAAAAGTGTCCAGTAGGATCCGCTGAACGCTTATGTGCTATACAAAGCATCAGGAAGAAGTGGATCCTTCCTAAAATACCAGATTGGAAAATCTCTGCGCACCGTGTGATAAAAAAATTGCAACACTCATCATTTTGTTCTGTAGGGCCTTTGCTTTTAACAATGCATATAATGTTTGGGGTTCAAAGTAATTTTCTAGTTAATTTTTTTTTTTCATGTAAACAAAAAGTGTCAGAAAAAGCTTGGTCGTCAAGTGGTTAGAAGAGTGGATGATGTGTGACATAAGCTTCTAATATTGGGCATAAAGTTCCAGAACAGTTCAAGCACGCCCCAAATGACCCCTTTTTGTAGACACCCCAAGCTCTTTGCTGAGAGGCATGTTGAGTCCATGGAATATTTTATATTTTGCCACAAGTTTAGGGAAAATATTTTTTTTTTTTAATACAAAGTTTTCACTAAATTATATTTTGCCCACATATGCCATGGTAATATGTGGAATGACACCCCAAAGTACATTCTGCTGCTTCTCCTGAGTACAGGGACACCACATGTGTGAGACTTTTTGGGAGCCTAGCTGTGTACGGGACCCCGAAATCCAATCACCGCCTTCAGGTTTTCTAAGGGCGTAAATTGCTTATTTTACTTTCTCACTACTTATTACAAATTTGGAAGCCCTGAAATGTCAAGATAGCACAATCCCCCCCCCCCCCCCAAAAATGACTCAATTTTGGAAAGTAGACACTCCAAGCTATTTTCTGAGAGGCATGTTGAGTTCATGGAATATTTTATATTTTGCCACAAGTTTTGGGAAAATGAAAAATTGTCTTTTTGTTTTGTTTTTTTAACGCAAAGTTGTCACTTAAATGATATCTTGCTCAAACATGCCATGGGTATATGTAAAATGACACCCTTAAATACATTCTGCTGCTTCTCCTGAGTATGGGGATACCACATGTGTGAGACTTTTTGGCAGCTGCGTACAGGACCCCGCAAACTAATCACCGCCTTCAGGCTTTCTAAGGGCATAAATTGTTGATTTCACTCCCCACTACCTATCACAGTTTCGGAGGCCATGAAATGCCAAGATAACACAAAATGACCCCTTTTTGGAAAGTAGACACCCCAATGAATTTGCTAAGAGGCATGGTGAGTATTTTTCAGCTCTCATTTGTTTTGGAAAATGAAGAAAGAAAAGGAATTTTTTTTTTCTTTTTTCAATTTTCAAAACTTTGTGGCAAAATACTCAACATGCCTCTCAGCAAATAGCTTAAGGTGTCTACTTTCTGAAAAGGGGTCATTTGGGAGGGTTTTGTGCTGTCTTGGCATTTCATGGCCTCCAAAACTGTGATAGGTAGTGAGGAGTGAAATCAACAATTTACGATTTAGAAAGCCTGAAGGCGGTAAATGGTTTTTGGGGTCCTGTACGTGGCTAGATTGCCAAAAAGTCTAACACCTGTGGTATCTCTGTACACAGGAGAAGCAGCAGAATGTATTTTGTGGTGTCATTTCACATATACCCATGGCATGTTTGAGCAATATATAATTTAAATGACAACTTTGTGTAAAAAAAAAAAAATTAAGTTTCCCAAAACTTGGGGCAAAATATAAGATATTTCTTGGACTCAACATGCCTCTCAGCAATTAGCTTAGGCTGTTAACTTTACGAAAAAGGGGTCATTTGGGGAGGGGGGGGGGGGGGTTGCTATCTTGGCATTTCATTGCCTCCGAAACTGTGATAGGTAGTAAGGAGTGAAATCAACAATTTATGCCTTTAGAAAGCCTGAAGGCAGTGATTGGTTTCTGGGTCCTGTATGTAGCTAGACTGCCAAAAAGTTTCACACATGGGGTATCCCCATACTCAGGAGAAGCAAAAGAATGTATTTTGGGGTGTAATTTCGCATATACCAATGGCATTCATGAGCAATATATCATCTCAATGACAACTTTGTGTAAAAAAAAAAACATTTTTCTTTTTTTCATTTTTAATCACCTGTGAGAAAAATAAAATATTGAATGGGCTCAACATGCCTCTCAGGAAATACCTTGCGGTGTCTACTTTGAAAAAAGGGGTAATTTGGGGGGGGGGGGGGGTTGTAATGCCCTGCCACCTTAGCACTTCTCAAAATTATCAGTCTTTTTTCGTTTCTTTTTTTGTGTTTTTTTTTTATCGCAGAAAATAAAAACCACAGAGGTGATCAAATACCACCAAAAGAAAGCTCTATTTGTGGGGAAAAAAATAACCTAAATTTAGTTTGGGTACAGCTTTGCATGACTGCGAAATTACCGGTTAAAGTCACGCAGTGCCAAATTGCAAAAAATGGCCTGGTCATTAAGGGGGTAAAACCTTCTGGTCCAGGAGTGGTTAGTATCTTCAGGATGGGCATTCTCCTGAAGTTTTTATACAAATTCTAGATGATTACATCACCATGCTCACACTTTTAACACTTGCGATCTACAGCTATAAAATTCATCTGGGGACATAAACCTCTCTTGATAAATGTTTGCACATTGACCAGAAATAAACTGTTTAGAAATAAACTGATGAGTGGAATACAAAAGAAAAAGCTGTAGGCAGAGATTATATTGATTAGAATGACAGTTTTGTTAACTCTAAACAGCATAGTTTAGCGCTATAGCAGTGCCTAAGAATTACAAAAATGTCTTTAATAATTCACCTTATTTAAGAAATTGCAAGTCGCTACAATGGGATGCTAATTCCTGATGCCGCAATATTAGAACTAAAGCAATGCGAGTCTGAAAGGTAGCCAATGAATGTGTAAGTGCTCAAATAAATACAATTATGTGTTAATGTAATGGTTTTTTTAAAATGAATACGTGACTGCATTATTTGCATGACAGTATATCTGTTTATACACTGAACAAATCTATAAACACAACACTTTGGTTTTTGCCACCATTTTTTCATGAGCTAAACTCAAAGATCTAAGACTTTTTCTATGTACACAAAAGGCCTATTTCTCTCGAATATTGTTCACAAATCTTTCTAAATCTGTGTTAGTGAACACTTTTCCTTTGCCGAGATAATCCATCCACCTCACAGGTGTGGCATATCAAGATGCTGATTAGACAGCATTAATATTGCACAGGCGTGCCCCAGGCTGGCCACCATAAAAGGCCACTCTAAAATGTGCAGTTTTATCACACAGCACAATGCCACAGATGTCGAAAGTTTGGAGGGAGCGTGCAATTGGCATGCTGACTGCAGGATTGTCCACCAGAGGTGTTGCCCATGAATTGAATGTTCATTTCTCTACCATAAGCCATCTCCAAAGGCATTTCAGAGAATTTTGCAGTACAACCGGCCTGACAACTGCAGACCACATGTAACCACACCAGCCCAGGACCTCCAAATCCAGCATCTTCACCTCCAAGATCGTCTGAGACCAGCCACCTGGACAGCTGCTGCAACAATCTGTTTGCATAATTTCTGCACAAACTGTCAGAAACTGTCTCAGGGAAGCTCATCTGAATGCTCTTCATCCTCGGAGTCTCAACCTGACTGCAGTTCATCATCGTAACCGACATGACTGGGCAAATGCTCACATTCAATGGGGTCTGGCACTTTGCATAGGTGTTCTCTTCATGGATGAATCCCGGTTTTCACTGAACAGGGCAGATGGCAGACAGCGTGTACGGCATTGTGTGGGTGAGCAGTTTGCTGATGTCAAAGATGTGGATCAAGTGGCCCATGGTGGCGGTGTGGTTATGGTATGGGCAGGCATATGTTATGGACAACAAACACAGGTGCATTTTATTGATAGCATTTTGAATGCACAGAGATACTGTGATGAGATCCTGCGGCCCATTGTTGTGCCATTCATCCACGACCATCACCTCATGTTGCAGCAGGATAATGCACGGCCCCATGTTGCAAGGATCTGTACACAATTCCTAGAAGCTGAAAACATCCCAGTTCTTGCATGGCCAGCATACTCACCGGACATGTCACCCATTGAGAATGTTTGGGATGCTCTGGATCGGCGTAAATGACAGCGTGTTCCAGGTCCTGCCAATTTCCAGCAACTTTGCAATGCCATTGAAGTGGAGTGGACCAACATTCCACTGGCCACAATCAACAACCTGCTCAATTCTATGCAAAGGAGATGTGTTGCACTGCATGAGGCAAATGGTGGTCACACCAGATACTGACTGGTTTTCGGACCCCCCAAAGTTCCTGCCCCCAGACCCCCCCCCCCCCCAATACAGTAAAACTGCACATTTTAGAGTGCCCTTTATTGTGGCCAGCCTAAGGCACACCTGTGCAAAAATCATGCTGTCTAATCAGCATCTTAATATGACACACCTGTGAGGTGGGTGGATTATCTTGGCAAAGGAGAAGTGCTCACTAACACAGATTTAGACAGATTTAGGAACAATATTTGAGAGAAATAGGCCTTTTGTGTACATAGCCTAGTCTTAGATCTTTGAGTTCAGCTCAGGAGGAGGGAGACGCAGAATGATTGCTAATTTGTCAGGAAATAATGACAATTAGACAGGTTAGGCTGCAGATCAGTTATCTGTGGCTGTCTGAATGTACATCAAGCATGAAATTGGAAGGTGCTAATCTCAGGTGTATGGATATCCCTAGGGAAAAATTAACAAAGGTATGCTAATTTAAGTTTGTTTTCAGTTTTAGTACTTTGAAATATAGGAAAAGTATGTCTTCACTGCCCTAATGATCCTGGATTGGCACTTATGAATGGTATCCCAATAGCAATAGCACAAAAAGTAATTGCAACTTCTAATATATTGTCACAAGTGGTTTTTAATACTTGTATATTTATAAGAAAAGTTTGCCAAACCATTTTGAGATGGGTGTAGTTCCAACATATCCCATTTGTTAAACAGATTGCATAATCCAACTTGTTGTTTTGCAGATTGTCCTGAATTTTACCACTATGGACCTTTATAAGAGCAGTCTCTGTTGGTATGACTATATTGAAGTCAGAGACGGTTACTGGAGAAAATCCCCTCTGCTAGGTATGACATACAAAGTACCATTGTTTGACCTAGTTTTAAAGCACTACCTTGCTTTTAATTAGACCAGATTTGTTCTTAAGTTTGAATTCCCGGATAACATTATATTCCCCATTTTCAATTTATTAAATACCTGGATTGCCTTTATTTGCTGCTTTATATCTTGTTACGTAAGATCTATTATTTGTTGGTATAAACAATTAACATGTAATAAATAATTACTTATACATTTAGCTGATTGCGCAAAGTAAATTCCTCCAAACACTCACCCAGCATGCTGGCATTAATCAGTGCAAAAAAACTTCCTCTCCTATTCTGAAATCTTCCAGTTTCAAGGTGTTGGCATTTGGAACCACTGATTTTAAATGTTTTGGCCACAAGATATAACTGCTGCTTCCCTATACTTACTAGCATGTTGTTCACTTAGCACTATTTTTTTTTTTTTAATCATCTGATTGTTTCTACAGTAGGCCTTTGAGGCTCATTTGAAAAGAAAAATTACTGAATATCTTAAAACATCTAGTCCAAGGACTGAGTGGTACTAATGATATATAAAAAATGACGGGGGTCTTGTTAATATATTGGACTTGGGCTCTGTAGTTTTTTTTTTTAACGTCTATTAAAAATTCTAATATCTCAGCAAAATCAAATGTCCTATTTCTGAATGGATACATTATCCCATGCAAACATGAGGGGAACATGCAAACATAAATAAATATCATACATTTTAGCCTCCAAGCCAATGTATTTTTTTGTTAATACCATGCATCCTTTGGTCATGTAACATGTTCATTTTTCTAAACTAGAGTATATGCTTAATTATTTTAGGCAGGTTTTGTGGTGATAAATTGCCAGAGGTCCTGACAACAACAGACAGCAGAATGTGGATAGAGTTTCGAAGCAGCAGCAACTGGGTTGGAAAAGGATTTTCTGCAGTTTATGAAGGTGAGATAATGTATACAGGGTCACTTAGGGAGTAAAATTTTTGCCTTGGAGTAAAGTGTATATATAGCCAACACATTTTTCCATAGTTTTGGGTAGAATATGGAAAGATGAGTAGCTATATCATGTGTGTATTACTTTCTGTGTCCCGCTGGGTTGATTTCTTCCTGTCTGTTCTAAGTCACAAAGTTCTGGTCACAATGTTCTGGTCACAAAGACAGAAAGTGATGGGAAATGCAAAATGTTTCCGTTGTCACCAATCAAAGAGGTGATGGTAAATTTTTTAGTGTGATATTTGTACTAGTGGCTACTTTCTAAGATTGGAATTCAACTTATTTTGTAGAGATTTACTCTCACTTCCTGTTGCGTCTCCAGAACAGGAAGCAAAGGGCTGTCTCCCATACAAGGCTAGAGACGGCAAAAAACTCTTCTCTTCTCTACTTTACTCAAGGCTAAAGAAAAATAATTGGCTATACAAACTTTGCCAGTTCAAATCATGCCGTGCAGTTAGTGTCTTACATGTACATACTTTTTTAACTCTATGATGATTTGATTTGTACATACTGCACTACTGCACCACAAGGGAATTTTGAGGATTGTAGTTCAATAGCCACTAAATTGATTTCAAGCTGTCCATATTTAGGTTTAACTATGCCAATTTTCTTAACAGAATTACAAATTAGGTATATATTTATATCATAATTTGAGATAATGTTTAAAAGAAATGATTGAGATTATCATATGTTCACAATAACTGCACCTTTGTGAAATCTTATTTTTTATTCTAATTTTTCTATTTACCCTCTTTTGTTTATCAGCTATTTGTGGAGGAGAAATTCACAAAGACTCTGGCCAAATTCAGTCCCCCAATTATCCAGATGACTACAGGCCATCCAAGGAATGTATATGGAAAATAACAGTAGCTGAAAATTACAATGTCGGATTAACCTTCCAGGCATTTGAGGTAACATTATCTGACCTAAACTGGTGTTAGGATAAATTATATTGCTTTCAGAAATCTCTAATCCAGACTGCAGTGAACAAATTGCTATTGACAGGCCAACCTCCAGGCTAGACTCCTTTTCTATGCATACATTTTCAAGAGGATTAAATGAATATAAGCGTATTGTTTCTATTTGCATTAAACCAGTTTAAAGCCATGACAAAAGTCTCTTTTTACAGCCTCTTAATTATTTTCAACCAAGCCATAATGTAGCACCATTAAATAAAACAAAATTTAGTGGTAATCCATCTTTTTCTAAAAATAAAACAAAGAAAATGGTATGCGTACATGTGTTTAATTTCATAACCACTATCTTTTATATAAATAATACTTAAAATTCTCTTCTATTTATTAACACAGTGTATTATCATTTTGTGATGTAATTTAGCTGCTCAGTTTTTACACAATCTTAACATAATGGAGTGAAGGCAGCACTGTCATACTACTTCATTGTAAACTGTATTTCCAGTTTTGTTGCATTGAGTCTATTAGGGGACCTTTGTAAAGAAAAATTCGTAGAAAGACGAAGTCCGCTTTAAAAAAATGAATGTCAGCATTTTTATTGCTGGATGATTTTGCACTATTTATATAATATAGTTGGGTCGTTCTTTTGAATTGCTTGCCATATTTGTAATACGTGGTTTTCTTTTATATGGGAGTATGTGTTAAATACTGTATCTTAACAAATCACATCACAGAACATATGTTAAAAAATTATTTTATTATCACAAATGTTTTAACATTCACATTTTTAAAACATTTTTTGGCTCCTTGCCGGTGAGAATAGACTTTCAAAGCAGCTTACATGCCCAGAGAGATGGGCATTATTCCACAAATTGAGATACTGAAATAAGTCCTCCTCAACTGTTTAGAAGACATAATTGAGTCTTACTGTCAGCACTGTTTCCATGGGAAATAAATTCCCTGTCTAGGGTGGTTTATATAATATGTCTTTGACTACAATCTGTACCTTCTCTACTGGGGTTACCTACAGGTCTAAAGAGTCCCTTACCAGAGATAAACATTACAATTACCATTGTTTTTCTGTCCCTACTTCTGAGGAAGCTATATGTGAAACATAGACATACAAAAATCTGGAATATTTTTGCTCTCCTTGGTATCTTTATTGAAGCATTAAAATCACATCACACGTATGACAGGAACATAAAAGGAAATGCGTTTCACACTAAAGTCAGCGCTTACTCAGAGAGAGCATGGTATGGCAATTAAGCAATTGAACAATTAACCGATAGATCAATTAACGATGCACTCCCACTACACTAATGAGAGCCTAAGCTCCTTGCCTTCCCATTCTAAAATGTCATATAACACATAAATCAAAAAACAAAAAAATCACAAACAAAACAAGCCACACAAATCTCCTCCAACCCATCACCCACCAACACAGATCCATCAGCCACTGCTTGATGACCGTGCAGGAGAGCACAGGGAAGGATACAGTCAGCCACCTACAGCAGGACACCCTCACAATCTAAGTGCACATAATGTCACAATGTAAAGGGATACACGTAATGTTGTTTCCTCCTCTGACAGCCTGTGTGACGAACAAGCCATTCACAGCACGCCAGACAGTCAATGATGACCTATAACCACTTAATACAATGGGTTAGAAACAACAAAATATGTTGGTTGAGATAGAGTGTCCAAAAATTCAAAAACTAGCAAAAGAATTAATAAAAACAAAATATGAATAAAAGATCAAAGAAAGATCAAAATAATCCAGCAAAAAATTGCTTAATTGCCATACCATGCTCACTTGTATCATACATATATATTTCATGAATTATATGTATATATGAGGATTGAGTAACCGCTGACTTTAGCGCAAAACACTTAACCTTTTATGTTCCTGTCATACCTGTGATGTGATTTTAATGCTTCAATAAAGATACCAAGGAGTGCAGCAATATTTTGATTTTTGCATGTCTCTGAATCTCAGACGAGCTGTGCAGCACCCTGGGTTCCTGTTTACACCATGGGAGAGTCTGTCACTCACTTGGAGCAGCAATTCTTTGGCTTTACTGACCTGTATATGAAACATATAGAGTAAAGCCACACCTATTAAGTTTTGATCTACAACTGTTGTCCATCTAGATTATATAATTTGAAATAGAATGTATGGTGATCTAACTAGTTAATATCTGGATTAATATCTTGATTTGTGGCTTCTTTAAGGGCGTACGAAGAAGTGTTTAATGGTGGTTACTTTTAATATATAAAAATTTGTCTTTATTATGTGGATGTTAAAACATTTGTGATAATAAAATAGATTTTTTTAACATATGTTTTGTTGGGTGATATGTTGAGAGGTGGTACATAGAAAGTCCTGAAACACTTTTTCTGTATTCCTAGATATTTAATTTGGGATGTAGGGCATTTTTTTTTTTTTTAATGCAAGCGATATTAGAACCTGAATTTTACTTGATGTCAGCCTCTTGCAGCCACTGTTAAACAGAGCTCTCATTAATGGGGGAAAAAGCAGCATATGAGCCAATCAGTTTTGCTGCAGTACGGGGAGGATGTTGACAGAAAGAAAGGGCAGGTTTAATAGGATTTACCTGGTCTGCATTCCTGTAATACTATATAAAAAATGATTCTAAACTTTGCCTGGAACATCTTGCAAGTGAATGTACCCATTATTGTTTAAAGGAGACATCCATTAAAGTAAACTGGTCAAGATAAAAACACACGGGCTGCCATTCCTGACCCTTTTGCCTGGCTGGTATACTAAAGCACTGGCTTCCATGCTTCCTGAGTCACTAGCCTGGAACAAATATACAGATCGGGAAAGTTAGAGAAAAGTCAGAAGTTTTGATTAGTATACTTGTAGGTCAACAAGTATATGAGAGGTTCAGATCAACTTATAGGTTCAGTCAGTTGGCGTTTTCTGAGGGGGAGCTCAACATTGTGGCAGCCTGCATGTTTGTCTCTTTACTCGTTTCCTATTAGGTGTTAAATCATTGAAAATGGGCCTAAACTAGTAGGAGAAATAATCAATGGATTCTAAAGTGCACTAGGGCACACATGCATGGGTTCCAAAATTGTGCTGAGGCTGACCAGTGATAATATGTGCGCATTTGAAAAATCCAATTTAGTATTGCTTTGGTACCCACACCAGTTGTTCTGGAAATACCACAAACAATTTCTACATCTGGTATAAACACTGAATTCTGGTTATGGACTTTTTTGCATAGTTACTTTGATCCAGCTTGCAAGTATGCATTTTCCATACCTGCAGACCCACATGGAAGCTGTAAATCACTGTAATAGGCAGCATTACTACAGTCATTGCTGCCAGATTCCAGATCACATGCTGAGCAGCTGCCCTGCTGCTTAGTAAACACAGGAGGTCACTCACCTAGCATTGGTGTCATCGGAAAACCCTGTGAATTTTCTTAACTAATGCAAAGCATGCTCTGATTAAATGAGGTGGAGATTGGGATGTCACCACCTCGCCTCTCTACCTCATCCAATCATTGAGAAATTCAAAGTGTTCCCATGCCAAGCAAGCAATTTCCTGAGTACAGGAGCAGAGCAGCTGCTCAGTGCGAGACCCGTATACAAGAAGCAATCACTGTATTAGCTGTGCCCACAACAGTGATTTCCATCTTCCACAGCCAGGTATGACACATACAAATTTACATTACTCCACGCTGGATCAATGTAACTATACCTTGAATTCAGCTTTATACAACAGTTAGAAAATAATCCATAAAAAAATAAATAAATAAATCTATCAGAAAATGACCATTTAATGTTATTTTCAAAGTAAAAGCAAGGTATCTGCTGAAGTAAGACCATAGTGGCACCCTCTGTGTGAGATAACATTCATATAATATATTTAATTTCCTAATGATGGCTTCTGCCTCTAATTTCCTATTGCCTGTCAAAATATCTTATTAAAATAATTATTAGAGATCATCACGTTATGAACTTTTACTGTACATAGTTTTCATTTGTCAACCTTTTTATGATTTCATTTACAGATAGAGCGTCATGACACCTGTGCTTATGATTACCTGGAAGTACGAGATGGGAATAGTGAGAACAGCCCCCTGATTGGACATTTCTGTGGCTATGATAAACCAGATGATATCAGATCTACCTCTAATACCCTGTGGATGAAGTTTGTCTCAGACGCAACTGTAAACAAAGCTGGGTTTGCTGCGAATTTCCTAAAAGGTGATTTATACTTCCTAAAGTATGACTTGGCTATGTAGATTTTATTTAAGTCTTTTGTTTTAACTTTCAATTATGGCATACGGTTAAAGAACAATAAATTGTCCATTGCAGTGTAACCACAGCAAGTAAAACGTCTACAGTGCTCATCAACTTTAATAATATACATGAAATCAGAAGTGTTCAGTGAACCAAAATACATCAGGAATCAGGATG